>NC_140704.1:63884000-65295000 GCF_050655825.1 Lonchura striata
CCACAACTGCAAAAACTACCAGCAAATAGGGCTTTGTGAGCCAGGTACTCTGAGACAGCAGTGCCCCAGTTGCTGGTAGACAGGCCACGGGTTCTTCTCGCCACATGAGTACCACACACCTCACCTTTCCTGAACATCACACATCACACACAGATGGAAGAGCCAACCTGTGTACATGCAGACAGCTCAACACTTCTCAGAAACACTGCCTTTTTTGTAGGCACTCAGACAAGCCTGTGCCCACCCAGCTTTCCACTAAAGCCATCAGAAGGATGATGCTGAGCTGGTGGTACCAGAGAAAATAATATTCCAAGAGCTCCTGGGATTCATTATAGAAATTACCCACAAGCACTGATTTCTCTGGAAACCAAGCCAATTGCCAGCTTTCCTGAGGGCCTGGCAGCCCTCACTGAGAGAGCTCACACCTGGCCTCCTAATACAGAAAAGACCATCATGAAACACAGATGGGGCTGCAGTACCCCAGCTGCAAGGACACTGCTAGGACCAGCATTTAAGAGTATCCCAATGCCTGCTTTGAAAGGCTCTCTAAACAGGTGACAAGGACCAAGCCACAAGCCTTAGAAATTGCCCCACTGGGACCTTACTAATACAATGTCATACACCAACACTGTCCAAGTGCCATGCAAATAGAAAGCTTCCAGTTAGACAATCATCTTGATTTTTATCAAAGCCACTTTTCGAGGACTTTACCACATGAGGAGATATTTATCACTGAAGTATTAATGGCTTAAGCATCATTTGTGTCCATAGTAAGAGATTATTTCAGCCTACGTTGACAAGACAAAGTTGTCTCAGACTAGAGCAACACTAACCCTAGCACAGTTATATTGTTACCCCTTCTGACCTCTGCAGCCAGCCAAAAATTCAGGGAGTGGTTAAGTTTCCATTACAAGCAGATTTGGTAGCTGAATGGGGTGTTCCCTCCATTCCTTGCAAAGAATGCACAAATCCCTTTTTTCTCACCCCCCAACGATGAACACAGAGATCAAACAAACAATGTATTTGCTCACATTCTCATGTCACCTTTTGAAATTCATTTAAACTCTGTTTAAAAGCCTCTTCAGACTTTGATAGTGGCCCTGGCTATTCCTGCTGCAGGATTCAAGGACACTGCCAGCTGTAGGCCACTGACCCTTTCTGTGCCAGAAATTACTGCCCTGCAGAATGGATAACTGAGCACAGCATATATTGCTCCCAAGCCACCTGAAGTTACAGGCTGGTATGGTAGCAAGCCTGACAATACCAGGTATTAATAGATCCGCTCAGTTCCTGCAGCACATACACAGCCCCTTCATTAACAGCTTCAGCTGCCAATACAAGAGTCACCAGATTTTTTTCTCTCTGAGAATCACCTTCAGATCACTGGCTCTTACATCCTCACAACCCCTGTCTGCAGCTGAGCTTCTCCCTCAGGCCAGCACAACCATCCCTGCAATCCCATAGCAGGCTGATGCTCCCAGAGGGGGAGGGAGGTGGGAAGGAGGTGGAGCAGGGAAAGAAGGGAATGAAAAAGAAGGAAAAGACATAAATGGGCAAAAGGGGGCAGGGAGGAAAGGAAAAAGAGGGGGGAAAGAGGAGGGGGGAAAAGAGGATCATTGTTGGGGGAATTGAAGGACACTGGGTTTGTGTCTCCTTAGGCAGCTCACTTCATAGTCAGGAAGGAGGAACGGAGGAAAGGGGAGAGCTGGAAAGTGTGTTTGGTAGCAACTAGCCAGACAGACTTCCTTGATCATTACAAGAACACCATCATTTTTCCTTCCTCAGTCCTTTCACCGTGAAAAATCAAGTAGCCGGCTGAAGCCCCTGCTGCCCATCATTTGTGAGGGAGGGGTTCCAGTATTTCCACCTTCAGGCAGCATTAGTCTTAACTCTTTCCTGCTTCTGCCACTGAAGGGGAGCAGTGTGTGCAGATGCTCCCTCCACCACCAGTTTCAGTGAGGTTTAGTCTGTTTACAGTTTTACCTCAGTCTATTCATGTCTGCAGCAGCCCTTGCTGAAGTTGATAGAAGAGATCCCCAATTAAGGTGGGAATTAACTTCCTTCTCTTTCCAAGCAGCCTTGAAGTATTTCTTTCTGATCTTTAACACTCCATGCAAGTAGGGGACTGAAATGGCCCCCTCTACATCTACTCAATTTCACCAAAGTGAAAATAGGGGAGTATGAGCCTGATCTGAAAATTGTACTCCAATCTGTGTTGCCCCAAATAAGGCCAAGAGACATTTTCAAGAGGTTTAATTCTGTCTTATTTTGTTGGGATTTTAAGGCTGCTCATGAAAGTATCATTATTAAATTGGGTTTCTGGTTTTTTACAAGATAGACACTTGCGGCTTGAGAAATACTTGATCTTTCCCCATGAAGGGGAGAAATTAGGTGTGCTTCCTTCAGGTATGGGATGGGATTTCCCGCCCCCACCACCCCAGCTCTAGGAATACAAAATAAACATGGCCTTATCTGGTTTTACAGAGATCAAGATGTTTTAAGGCTGAGTATCATGTGCTCTTATGACTTCTGTGAAAACAAAGAGTACTGAATGCTTAGAAAGCAATGCACCTAAATACTCATAAAGACTTGGGCACTAAAAGTACTAACTGCATTAGTTTCTTCATTACCATGATGCCTTGTAGGCTGGTCAAAAGCTCTGTGTTAAGATATAATAATAAGGACTTGTTTAGTGTAGTCTAACAAAAGGGAACTCCCTTTGTTTTTTTTTTATGTTACAAAACTTTTTAAAAAATCTTAATCGTGTTTGCTCTCCCACTGACTCAGAAGACCCTGAACTATTTTGCCTGTTGACTGGGCTCAGTAAAGGAAAAAGCAAACAGCTACATTATGAAGAGTCTGTTAGATACCCGGATTAGTGTCATTTTAAGTGTCAGTGTTCCTAATAAAACCACAAAAGTGATAGGTCCATGAATACTCCTTCAAGTAATGTTCAGTATTCCAGAGCCTGAAATCCATGACAGAATAATTATTTTTTCAGTTTTGCTTCTCAGGGAAGCTGAGGCCAGTAGCACAGCTGGGAATCTCCTACACTTCCAGATTGCCAGCCCAGCATCCCCACTAGAAACTAACTGTCCCTTTCCTGTCTCTGATGTGCCTCTGGATCCTCAAGCAAGAGGCTTTCCCAAGAGGAAGCAAGGAGCCAGCCCATGACTCACCTGCTCCCAGACTAGTTTCATCCATCCCTCTCCTCCAGCAGGGAGGGAGAGGGGCTGTGCCAGCTCCCCACCCGCACAGGCTAGGGCAGCACAAGAGCTCAAAGCTTTGTGAGTGCCCAGGACTGGTTTGGCTGCAGCCAGGGCCGGCCACAGGCACGGTGTCGGGGGGCTGTGCCAGCACACACCGGTGCCTCTCCCACCCCCTGCTGAAGCAGACAGCACCAGGTGTGCTGCTGAACCAGACCGGGCGCGGCTCTCACCCATTACAGCCAGTCCCCGAGATCCTTCACCTTGAGTCAGCTGCTGGCAGGGCTCCCAGAGAGGCAGTCTGCTTTGCATCTTCCATCCCAGGGCTGCCCTGGCAGCTGGGAGACAATGGGCACACAGTGCTATACCTCTGTTCTAGCACAGCGTTACAAATCCTTTTGGCTAACGTGCACTTCTATAGGAGGGAATAAACAGTGTCTAGAAGGCATTGAATCAAAATAGGGTTAAACTGCTGGGATGAACACGCACCAACCCATATGAATGCACTGCTATGAGCTGACAACCGGTTTTTATCTGCTTAGCACTGTGCTCATCAATTAATTACAGACCAACATGTCCACACCATAGTTTCTCTGTGATTTAGTCAAGTCCATTTTCCAAAACACTTTTATCCAACCCAGTCACGACTGAATATGTAGAAACATATTTCATGATCAGGGAGAGCAGAGTACAGTCAGGACTCTCAGGCACACAGAAATGCAACCCTTCCAAATGCATTACAGAAACTCACTGAGGCTGCTTACACTCTCCATGCCCACCACAACCCTCTTGTAGGGGCTGCTGCACTCCCTCAGTGATGCTGGGGGAGAGGGGTACATGCCTGCATCTTATTTGTCTTCGAAAGAGTAACACTAAGTCTAAACTGCTGAGGAATTTTTGTGTTCAGCCCCCAGCCTGCAAAAGGAAGGTAGCAAACAGCTGAGGAGCAGTAGCATCTTAAACAGCTGCAGCTGTTTCCCCAGTGAACGTGATTCAGAGCCACAGTGTTCAAGAGCTGAAGCTCAGAACATAGCAACGATTCTTGCAAAATATTTTGCTTCTTGTCATTTTTTTTTCTTCTCTTCTCCCCCACACAGCTTTTTAACCTCTTGGTGCCTATGCTGAGTTCCTCCCAAAAATAGGTTTCAGGGTGGAACATACTTGCCACTTGATCCATGGCTTGCTAAATTTAGCCAAACACAGACTGCCTGTATAAGATGGGTCTCTTGAAATGTCAGTAGCCACAAGTAAAGTTGCCAATGTCATCCAGGAAGTGGGAGACCACGGCAGTTATATTTTTTACTTAAAATAATAATAAAAAGAAACTTTCATACTCTGTGGAGATGCAACTATAAATTTGATTCTAAAAAGTAGAGAGAGTAAAGACAGACTTCAACAAAGAAGCACTTGAGCCAGAAGAAAACCTTTGTGCGGCACCTTTGTTTTAACATATGTAGAAGAGATTAACTCTTCATATTTGACTAGAATCACTAAAAGCTGAAAAAGATAACAACCCATCTCAACTGGCTTTTTTCATTATAGAGTTAAAGTAGAAAACAGATTGGCAGTCTAGAGGAAGGAAGGACTTGGAAGGAAAAGAATACACCAACACAACACATAATTCCACCTTCTTAAGTTATTAAGTGTTTGATGTCAACCTCTAACTTTATAAATACATGACTTCTGAAAAAATATCAAATGCCCAACTGGTCCTCCATTCAACAAGGCACCATGAGCCACAAAAACAATTTTCCCAGGAGAAACATGGAAAACTTAGGAGGAGTGACACCACAGGCTACTAAATAGACTTTCTTTTGCAGTCCCTAGGCAGTTTTTCTCCCTGTACTCCTTGCAGCATCTTAAAGAGCCAAGTTCTGACACTCAGCATAGCCTTGCTGTAAGTATTCCCAAAGTAGCTTAAAAAAAAATTTAAAAATATATATGGACAGTTATCTATGAAGTTATGTCCATGTTTAAAGAATTAAAAATAATTTTAAAAATTATCTGGCAACAGTACCTTTAGAACCAGAGAAGCTCCTGTAAATGGAGTATCAGATCTGTTTATCTCTCCATGAAGGAGAAGACAGGCACCTGAACAGCAACTGACAGGAATAATGCTTCCAGCCTCCTCTTCTCCCTCTTCCATCCTTCCTAAAGGGAAAGTAAGAGCTGCTAGTGAGGCCAAATCAGTCAAGGGTCAGTTCTTAAGGCAAGCAAGTTCTGAATAAACTCCCTCAACTCCACTTTGCAAATCCCACCCCCCTGCATCCACAGACAGCCCTGCCAGGCTCTGTTAGGTCTTACAGCTTGGAAATTACCCAGTTGTAAATAAGCCCCTCTCTATCAGAATGCAAGACCAGTCACATGCTATATATTCAGGAACATGAACCTCTTGCTGGGAGCTCAGCTTAGCTAGGGGGAGGAGGAATCTAAACATGAGTGTAATTAAGGAATTGTTAGTATGCAAAATCATCATGGTTTGCACCTAAAGTATATAGAAAAGCTTAGCAAAGCCAGAACTCCACTGGTCCAGGGCTGCTGAGGTTCTCATCCCAGGCTGTACAAACAAATGAGGGCCTAAAACCTGGAGAAGGTTAGGAAGCATGTCTGAATGTGAGGCTCTGAGACGAAGCTGTGGTATGTGTACACCCAGGCTCAAGAACTATCTCGTTATGTTGGCAGAAGTGATATCTCATATTTCAGCCAGTAAAATGTGATATTGCACTATCCTGGCAAACAGAGACCCTAGCATTTAAGATGTCTTTGGGGAATAACCTGTTACATCTCAAGTTTAGCTAACTGTCTGGGTAACACAGAGCTATTTTCAAGATGAAGATGCCTGAACTTATCCTCCCCGAGACTGAGGCAAAGGAATGAGAGATTAACTGTGAAAAATGTATGCGTATGGAGAAATAGAGCTGTTATTCAATATCATGCAACATTTTCCCATTTGAAGAGCTGCCTGACTCTTCAGCTAGATAAGCTTCTGACTGTGATGGGATGGTTGTGGGAAGGGATAAAGAAGGGTTCCAGAAAGCGGTGGGACAATAAAGTGTTCACTATGCAACCAGTAGTAGAGATGCTGCAGTATTTTGTCATCAGTATTTTGCAGAAATCTCTCAATAAACTGTTGACCTACTTGCCCAGAGTCACATGTAATTATCTTCATATCCAATATAAATTTGTCAGATGTGGGTGTCACTGATAGACAGTGTAACTTGCATCCTTTCTGGCATTCAGTGATCAGTAAAGTAAACATAATTATGTGCAGAGAATTATTACAGCAGGAAAAAGGGGAAGATGCATGATTAAAATTGGTGGGTGGAGCCAACAGCATCAAAATTGTGCTGATTCATCTTCCCCATATTTTATATTTTAAACTTAAGCTCTTTTCCTCCCTCCACTAAATATCTCTAGGGTCAACTGAATATCCAGCAGGTATATAGTTTCACAATCCCCATGGCAGCAACATAAAAACATTCACCTTTTATCAGTTTGCTTAGAACTTTTGGAGTCCTGATGACTGCAGCACAAATCAGAAAATTCAACAGAGCTCTTTGGAGATGTTACCAGCATAAAAGCTGCAAGTTAAAAGGGAAGTAGGGCCTTTATTCTTAAATAATTCTTATTTAATTCTAATATCTAGCAATCAGTTGGATGAAAATCTCTCTTTGTTTAACATTAAACATCTGCTGTTTTATTAATGCCTCCATAAGCTACTAATCTGGGTTCCCCAAGCAAGACCTCCAGCAAGAAAATTCTGGAAAAAATATCAGATCAGATCTTAAAAACTGTGGGCTTTTTTTCTGTAAGATGTGGGAGGGATGGATGGAGCAGAGGGTTTGGAAGTACTTTCCAAAGTTTTCAGAGGCTTTGCGCAGTTGCACACTCTGTTTAGTTTCAGAGCTCCTGGCCGGCAACTTCCACTTTTCACAGCCAACTGCAGCTACAAGCTGTGCATGTGCATAAACCCCACAACCAGCATGAGGAGGGCAAGCCCAGCAGGGAAATGCAGGGCATAGTCTGGGCAGATACTGTCAGATTTGTACACCTGCAAACTTCCAATCATAAGAAACAGACCTGAAGCATCATACTCAGCCAGAGCTCCTCTGAGTGCTAATAGTTTCAGAACCTGAGGCAGAGCCTTTGACTGCAAAGGCTCTTCCTGTTTGTGTTGTAAATGTCACTGTCTGTTAAGAAGAGAGAGAACTGCCCAAGCCATGGCAGCATCACTCGGGTTACACTACTGTCTTGGCCAGCAGTGGGGCAAAACAGTCATCATTTAGTCCAGTGCAAATGTTATTCTCATTAAGCTTGTGCCAAGTGATTTGCTAGTTCAGCTAATCTGAATTGGCTGTGGGTACCCAAATGCCAAATAAGCACTTTCCCCTCTTTAATTATAGTCTTTATGTTTCATGATTTAGGTTGCTCCTGTCATTGTTTGCAAGGAGGATGGGGTTGCATAACAGTGTGTAACACGATACAGCTGCAGACAGGGCTGCTCAACTAGCACAAGCCCAAATAGAGAACAGCTTCTTCTGTTAACCAGCAGCTGAACAACAGCAGGGAAATCTCACCCATCCCTTTTCCACTAGTAGGGGAAAGGGAAGACCTGTGGGCTGTCTCTTTAGTCTGTTTATGTCCAGCTCATTACAGCCATCAGCATATCCATGAGATTCAACAAAATTCTCTCTGGTGAGTTCTGCTTAGAAGAAGAACCCAAACTGGTTCTGTGTGAAGAGTTGCCTTTGGTAAGAGTTTTGCCATCTTTATTTGAAGAAAATGGCAAAATCACCCTAACAATTTCATTTTTCACTCACCAAGTGTCAAAGCTAGTAGGTCTCCCTCAGGCAAAAATCCAACCTGTGTCAGCAGGACATTTTTTGTTTTGTTTTGTATAAGGTCTGTAGGATCCAGTCCAGCAACTCTTCAGCCATCATGTTTGGGTCCAGGATTAGTCCTAACTTTGCTGGATCTTTTTATTTCTGAAGGAAATTTGTAGGAAGAAGGGACAATATTACTTTACACTTTTCTGTGGCCTACAGGAGGATCTGAGATCAGAGCCTGGGACCAAAATTTTTTCTTGCATTCTTCGATGTAGTCCCTCTGAAGTCACTGTGACCAGATAAGCTATGGAGCATAGCACAGCCTTATGTGGATGCTTGGACAGAGTGACTTATTTTTAGCTCAAAGCTCTACCTTAAGGGTTTTCTGTTTTAACAATCCAGAATAGCCCTTGCTGTTACCTGAGAAAATAAATGAGTTTAAAATCATACAACCACTTTAGAGCATTGCAGATGCATGTGGATGTTCATGTTAGTTTGTAAGGCATGTTGCATCTGAGTGTTTTAACAAAGGAAGCTGCACAGATGTTACAATTCTTAAAATCAGTGCAATTTCTGATGTAAAAACTACACTGCAACTTTGTGGTTTCACTGCTCTATCCAAAATAGAAATTTTAATTATGTTCATTGTGATTCTGGGACATGACGTGTAGGATTTGTCAAATTAAATTAACAGCTGCTCTTTGCTATACAGTCAGAGACTGAGAAATTTAGAAGCTGATGAGTGCTACTAGATATAGAAAGACCACCTGAAAACCCCACTGGTGCAAATGCTCAGCAACAGAGATGTGACCTAGAAATCCTTTTCACACATGGCTCCTAGTTCAGTGTGTTGCACTGACCTATAATGGCAGCTTAGGAAAAGCAACCCGTGTAGCAGAGCAGTCTTTTAACTTGGTGCATGCCCAAACCTGATCCAAGCACATCCCATAGCACTTTGGCTACCGAGTGCGGATTGCTATTAAACAGGCTGCTGCCTACATTAGTCAGGAACATTGCTTACTAAGTATGTTCAGACTTCTGGTTGTCTTGCACCAGCCTATTATCTGATCTTAAAAAGCTACCCGGCATTCCCCTGCTGGTGAAGGCTTTGCAGATGGCTACGTGTCAGAACTGCAGCCATCTGCAGATCAGGTTGGTCTGCAGCTCATCATTCGCAGTTCAGGCAGCAAGGGAGGAGATGGAGAGCACAACAAAAGCATCCAAAACACGGCCAGCTAAACATGACTTCCATGCCAGTTCAATTTCCTTGGGACTTTCCCAGCATTCTTACCCCAACTGTTCGCAGCAGTGTTAAGATTCAAGGTTTCTTTTTCTGGCCCAGGCATCCTAAGAGTTTTTCAGCCTGGCTGCAAAACTATATAAACAAGGATGAAATTCTGGCCCATGTAAATCATGGCAAAACTCCCGCTGATTTGAATGAAGCCAGGCTTTCTCCCCACCACCCCCCTCTGACTTCCAAAATGTATGAACTCGGATTTTAAATATACTTTATAAATAGAGCACTAAAACTGTACTTTCCAGACTGAATAGAAGAGGGAATATCAAGGACTGTAGCCTTGCTGTTTTCATTAAACTTTCACTAAGGCTAGTTAACTGTGTTGGAACTACAGCTGTATCCTGTGTTCTCACGGAGATTTTTATCAAAATTAGCAAAAGTAGTTAAGTCAAAAGAGAGGGAATGTTGTGAACAAAGTCAGGCCCCAGTTCCTGGGACTTTCTTCCTAGTGTTCTCAGAGTGCCTGTCTGTGTGCTCAACTGTAATTCATCTTTCATTCTCCCCTGTTGCTTATGGACTCCAGTCCTCAGTAGGATGCTAGATTCCTTGGCAAAGAGATACAGGCTGTGTCGGTACCATTCTTCAGACTTCACTGATCATTAACTCATCTGCAAAATTCCTTCCAGATATCTTACTGCTTCCCCAGTGCTGCTCCAATACATCAGTGTTCCTCCAGACAGTCTTAAAGATTTTGGTTCTGGGAAAAAAAATCAGAACTGCACAACACTCAATGAGCACCACACTTTTCAGAGAGCCTGTGTTGATTCAGGGAATGCTCCCAAGGGAACAACATGCTGTACCTTGCCCACTGATAAGCAGCAGCAAGCCATTCAGCAGGGAACTGCATGGTCCCACTTCCCAAGAAATGTAATCCCTCTAAGTCAACAAGGCAGGCAGGGCACCGATAATTTTCTCTGAACAGAGCAGACATTATTACAGCTCGGGTAGTAAGTGAGCAGAAGTTGACACTATGCGTCTTGGTTACTACAGAAAAACTTTTCACAAACAGCTGTCTGAACTGTCTCCTGCTGGGCAAGTGCAGAGCAGTGTCTTTCCGACCCAGTCTCCTGTGGTCTGCAGAAAGTTGATGGAGTTCAAGAGCTATGCTGTTGCCATTCTTTGTACACCATCTAAATCACATCTAAAGCTGTTAGGAAAGGCAAGTACTTCCCTAACAGGAATCAAAGCAGGATGGAATGTGGCAGAAGCAAGGAGCAAATGATGGGGTTTGCATCGACTGCAGGGAAGACCATGAAGAATAGTGAAGAGATCTCACCACATTTTCTCTCCAGAGATTTGTCCCATGCTATATAAACACTGGGTAAAGTTCTGAGCCGAGCAGATTCCTTGCACTGAATGCACAAAACCCGTGCTGTCCCAAGGTTCGCAGGGTCCGACAGCCATTAGAGGGCAGCAGGTATCTAACACATATATTGATGGATCCCTTTCTGATACGGGAAGTCTCACCCTGAAAATCTCACTGGGCAAAACAAGACAAAAGGTATTTACTTTAAAAAAAAATCTCCTTAAAGAAGCACTGTCAGCCAAGCACCTTGCCACAGGCAGTACAGCCACATGCCATCCTATGCCAGGAATAAAAGTGTTGTAATGTCTCATCCTGAATGAGCCATCCACCATCCTACCCAGTTATTATCCTGGAGATATAAGAAAGAATTGCATTTCTGGCAAACATCCTGACTTAACAGCTGAATGGAAGTCTGGAGTGAAATATTCATCCCATGGGCTGCTCTCAGCTTCCAGCAACAACAGAGAGGGGAGGAGGGGGAAAGCCCCAAAATACTTGAGCTGGGATACTTGTTACTTGAGTGGAGATAGTTGTGATTCTGACATTATTTGTTTTGCAAGGAGCAAAAAAAGCTGACCCTGCCACATAGGTACAATCCCCATTGCCTTGTGTTAGCTGGTCCTCAGGTGAGTGGCCTGTCCACCAAAGGCAGGGTGTGCTCAGAAGACTCTACCAGCAGAACACCCCCAGAGCAAGCAGCAGCAGCATCTGCCTGGGGAGGAGGCAGGGCTCTGCCCCTTGCTGAGCACTCTTGAGCAGGAGGCACAATTTCTCTGGCAGCTCCTGTCCATCCCACTGATCCAAAGGTGAAGTCTCTCAGCAGGCATATGGCATACAGTGGAAATAAAACTGGCCTGGCAAGCCAGCAGCCACTCAGCTCCCATCCCTGAGAGCTCACTCCTCTGCTCACATTGAGCAACACTGAGACAGCAAGGGCTTAAGCCCAAGTCAGAGACTTGAAGCACAACATGATGCCAGTGATTTCAAGTGACAGACACACCCAGAGAAGTCCTCAGCCGTGTTCTAACTCCAGCAGCCAGCCACGCACAGGCACAAAATGTCTGCAGGCCCTGCTGCAGCACTGCCCTGGGGAGCCAAGCACGCTCCCAGCCCCACGGCCAGCAGCCAGCCGGGAGCTGCCTCCTTACACACCCAAGATTGCCCTGGTGTTAACAGGGGAAACTTTTCCTCCCCTCACCATGAAACAAAATGGGTGTCCTGTCTCAGTGGTGCTTCCTTGCTCTCCAGGCTGGCAAACTGAGGCTGCTATGGTGCTGTAACCCGCGGGCTCATGAGGGCCCTGCGCAGAGATCGGGACATCCCTGCCGGCAGGGCTAACGTGGCTCGTGGGGCCAGCCCCAGGCATCTCCCATGGGATAGGCAGGGCAGGGCTGTGGGGAGATGGAGACCGGCCCTGCTGCCACATCATTTGGGCCAGAGCTGATGGCCCTGGGGCTCCCGGCTCTGGGGGCTGACAGGAGGGCTGTGAGCGAGCCTGGTCCAGACAGGACCTCAGGGCTGGCGCTGCCCTTAGGGTCCAAGCGGGGCTTTGGATCTGCTGGGCCTCCTGCCCAGCACGGCACGGAACAGGCTTGGGCAGATGTCTCCTGCGGGACCTGGCAAGCCCATGGCTGCTGTGCCCAGTCTGCCAGCACGGGCAGTGACAGCCATGCACCCTTCCCGCGAGCTGCCCCAGCCCCCTGCCCTCAGTCTGCCAGCAGCAATGCCTGACATCAGCCTCACTTCCCATCTCGGTTTCTGCATGCCATGTTTATGATGGCCATTTGCTTTTGTGTCAGCATTGTCCTTTCACTGAAATAGCTCCTCTTCCTCCTTAGCATTAACCTCCAGGATGTATTTATAGAGAGCAATCATATCCCTCTCTCAGCCTTTGTGGTGCTGGACTAAATAAGCCAAGCTCTTTTAGTCTACTTTTATAATCTCAACTCTCCAACACCCTAATCCTCCCGCTGCCTTTCTTTGCACCTGTTCCAGCATGAATCAATCTTTTGGAACATGAATGACCATAACTGCCCCGCATTGTGCACATGGCATGTCACACTGCTTTCTACAACAGAATTAGTATTTTCCTCTCTTGAGTACCAGAGCTCTGTATCAGGCAGCTGGGGACCTTGCCTGCCTTCCATTCTCATGTGTGGGAATCCAGGGCTTCCCTCTGGTTGCCCTGGAAGGCCTGGGACCCTGGCAGGGGGTCAGGAACCCCCCTGTACAGAGCCCCGAGAGACACTGTCTCTGATCTCTGTCCATGGAAAAGAGTTTTCAATGTTACAGGATTAATTACAAGCTCTGAGTGTTTGATATGAGTAATAATTAAGTGTGGCATGGGTGCAAAAGTAAAATTTTAGGATTCTAGATTAGGAGTTCAAAGGGGACAAATGGGGGAAATTGGGTGTGTCTTGTCCTTTTTCTCCTTCTTCATGCCGTCCATGTTTCACTGTAGTGTTGGCATTTTTCTATTGGTTTAGGTTGGGGACACACTGTTCAACGTAGGTGACAGATATTGGCACATTATTGTAAATATAGCACACGTAGTTTCTGGTATATAATGTTTGTAACATCCCACTGAGGGCAGAGCCCCACACGCTGCCCTGCAGGACAGACCTGCAGCAGGGCAGCAGAACATGTTAGAGATAAGCAAAAATAAACAACCTTGAAACCAGCACAGACAAATTATGACTTCTTCTTTGGCAACGGGGCAGAAAGACAGAGACTTTTTACAATCTCGGAATCATCAATACCTCAGATTCCGACAGTCCTGGATGCAGAGTCATCCTGAATCACAAACTAGGTTCTGAGAAGGCCACCATATGCTGAGGCAAAATAGCACTGGGCAACAATGATACGGAGAAGCACATGATATAAACCCAGGAGCATCATATTTTAGCAACTAGAAAAAAACACTTAGGAGCAATGCTGTGGATAAGATTTTTTATAAGTTCAGGAGATGGAAAATCCAAAACTCTTTTTCTGTGACTATCTCACACTTTAAAAACCTATCAAATTTTATATGGAAGAAAACATTGTGAAAGGGCTGCGGGGAACAGGAGTGTCATACAAACCATTCACAGGTGGCAAAATTATCCTTACAACAGAAGAACTAACCAAGTAAAATGTGTCCTATATAGAGCAAATGATGGCACTGTCCCACATGTCTTTTGCAGCATCTCTGAGTGCCAGTATTACTGTTCCTCTGTGGCTGCTGTGCTCCTTTATCTTCCAGCATCCCTTTTGACACCCATGACAATCCAAATAGTTTTATCTTTAATCCTTCCACACTCAGACTGATGAAATGAGGCATTTTGATCTCTATAAGTGCAGTATTCTGAAAATCCATTACTTAGGGCAACTCCAGAGTTTTTCTGTACTCCAGTCTCCCATGGTGAACAGCCAGGGATCCCAGTCACAGCCCAGATACACCACACTGGAGCCCATATCACATCTGACCACACATCCCTGTTCCTTTCTGAGGCCCCCAAACACCAGATGCCTGTACTGATAAAGGAGGATGACCGTTCCATGTGCTTTCAGCTGCAGTCTTTATGCTATCCATCAGGATGTTTTCAGTCATGCAACACATGGACTCTGTTCTCCAGCAGTGCTGGGGAGGAAACAGGGCAAGGGAACTTCTGCCCAGCCTCTTGGAGACCTCCCTGCACCAGGAAATCCTCTCCAAAAGTGCCTCCAAAGGTAAAGTGAAAAAAGCTTTAAAGGTAAAGTGAAAAGCCACAAATCTTCAGGCTCTTCAATTGAATAATCAACCCATGTGATTCACTTCTCCTATTTGTTTTCTGTGCTAGATGGACCTCGTGCGTTTACAGAAGGTGACCCAGGGAGTGGGAGCTGACCGCCAAGGGGAAGCCGGCGTCCTGCCATCCGTGCCCAATGCACTCTGCTGCTGGGCACTAGGGGCCACTCTCAGAGCTGCTGCGCGCGGCTAGCAGCTGTGTCTTGTCACTGTCCTCCCCTCCCGCCCCTGCCTGCTGCCCTGCTCACTGGAGCTTAGCTGGGAACCGGAGGGGAGAACTAGGAGGGAGGCAGAGACAACTGGCAGTGATGAGGAGCCGGGCTGGTACTGGCTGGAAGCGGTGGGAGGGGGAAAAAGAGATGAGCTGAGCCTGGGAGAGGAAAAACATGCTGCTGCAAGTCCTTCCCCTGTGGAATCTGAAGAGAAGAAAGCTGATTGCTGACAGAGATGATTAGGAAGCCCTCCCTTGCTCATGCCAGCCCATCCCTGTGAAAAGCTGCCACTTGGGTTCTGCCCTGGGACTTGGTGTCAGAGCACAGAGCTGGACCAGAGCATGGGAATAGAGGAACCTCCAGCTGGCTTGAAACACATGGGGCACAAGACTCATACATCCAGGAGTCATCTCCCCCAGAGTCCAGCTGGAGGTAGCACCCCTTGGGCCTTGCATCGCCCCACGGCTTCCTCGGTGAGGGAGGACCTGTAAGGGAGATAAGGGCAGAAGAGGAGGAGGTGCTGGGGAAGGCAGAAAGGCAGAGAGCAAGTGAGGCCAAGAAGGACCCTTACCCCTGGAGAATCCCAGCAGACACTTCTGAGATGCTCTCCCCTTAATATAGCACCATCTGCCCAGCTATTTTCTCCTCTGGCTTGCTCACAGGGATCTCCACATTGCAATCAGTGTGTCTGGCATACTTGAGCTAGCTGCAGCCCAGCGAGGTCAGGCAGAGAGCCACTGCAGCAGGGGCACAGCAGCCAGCCCTTCAGCCTGGTCTCACAAAGGCAGCCCGTTCTCCAGGTCCCTGAACTGTTTTTTGCTGAAGGCCATGCTGCTCCCTCTCCCTGCTTTGACCTGTACTGACTAGATCAGCCAGCATGTGCTGCCTTGCAACAATTCCAGAGCAGCCTGGTCCCTGGGGAGCATGGCTCCATGCAGCAGGGGCTGGTATGCTGGATAAAGAAGGAGAACAGATACACCTGGGCACTGGTCTGAGAAACAGTTTGGCAGGTCTCATTATTTTGCCACAAGTCACATTATTCCATATTTTTTCATCACACCTTGGAGACAAGAGTTTCATTATTCAATAAAAACCTGACCTTGCATAAGAAGCCAGTAAGAATACCACTTTTGTACTCGCTGCTTATTTGCTTCTCTGAGCCTTGCAGTTTGGAAGGTAAATTCATGTTTCTCTGGCTCAGGATGGTGGTAGAAGAAATTTTAAGAGATAACACATTCGTTCTCAAAGGATGCTCCTGCCTATATCTTTTTTCATCCTTTTGTGTTTTTTTATCTACACAGGCTTTGTGGTCTCTGATGCAGAACCAGGGTTTCACCTGATTCCATTTTTCACAAAGTTTGGGCTGCCATGCAAATAATAATTACAATCACTCATATGACTGCGCAAAAGCCTTATTTTTTCTTTTCCCTGAAATGGGTGTGACACAGGGACAGACTGGGCAAAGTTTGCAAAACATTTTGTACTGTATGCTGATTGCTCCATCTTTTAGACCAAGTTAAGGCTCCCGAGAAGAGAGGGAATTTGCCAGGGAAGTTCCAGCAAGGACCAGTGACTCGCCTGGCACAACAGAGGCCTGTGCTTTCCCTGCAAAGATAGCATGATGTCCATCTATGTACCCTGAAACCAAACCCAATGATAAATTTCCTCCCCTATGAAGCAATCCTACAGCACAAATCAAGATTAATTGACATCCTCGTGCCTTCCACAGCTGCATAAATGGTTGGTACAGCACAAGTGGGGCCTGTTCGCTAATCGTGAAGTAGCTAAGAGCAGACCTTGGATTACTGTGGTCTATAGTAATATATCACTTTCCATAAAAAGAAAAGAACATTGTGCTCTCTTTCCCAACACTCTTTCACCCCAGCTCATCAGTTGCCCAGCAATCACTCTCCTCTCCCAACACTTGCATAGCAGACAGAGTGGCTTTTAATCCTGGAGAAGTTCTGCTGTGCTGAGCTAAAGAAAAAAGAGCAGGGAGAAGCAGCTGGGTGCAGGGGGAGGAGTTTGGTGGTTGTTTTTTTTTTGACAAGAGCAAAAAGAATACAGTTCTAGGGGAGTTTCCAGGTTAACAGAAGTCTAAAGGCCACTCTGTCTTTCCTAATGGCTCCAAAGTGCTTAACTGCCACAGGGAGAGGGAAAATATCTGACAGATATCTGACAGAGGGAGCAGACCCCTCTCTCTTCAGATTAATTCCATCTCTCACTGCACACTCAAAGGTGCTGTTGAGTTATGCTCTTGTTTCAGTTGCAGGAGCCTTCTAAGGCACATACATTATGTTCTCTGTTGTGAAACCTGTCATTTCGCAAACTGGCTGAAGTTTTCGGTCATTTTGCAAAATACCAGGAGATGATAGGTATGCACATGAAATTCTCACCCTCTGGCTATTACTAACTCCCTAACTCAAAGAGAGATGCAAAACTATTCTTATATTCATTTCTACAACCAGGCAATCTTTTGTAATTGCTTTTAAAGCCAGTCAGCAACACCCATCCCCTAAAAAAGCTAACTAGTATTTTCACAACTGAGCACTGTAACATCAGCCCTTATATTTCAGTCTTGCCAGTAACATCTGCCTCTGACTCCCAGTGCTCTGGCCCACCACAACTCCATCACTTAAGCCAGCCTCCCTCAAATTAATATTGATCAACTATCTGAGTTCAATAATAAAAGTTTCTTTCCATTAACCAAAGGAAAAATAAAGAAACGGTCACAGATACCATTTCAAGTGGCACAGCACTATATGCTATGGGAAATACATCAGTTCCTAGATCCAGAATGGTGACACAACTGTCTCAGCACACATTCTGCAGAGTAAAATCAGGGTCATATGCAGAAAGTCAATCAACAGTGAACACCATTAGAAAAAAGGCAAACAACATGCTGGATGTATAAACAGGAGAAAACCCTCAGGATGAGTGAAGTAATCCTTCCATCCAGGACTCTCCAGGCTGGAGCTGAATTGTTCTCTGGTTTTGGAGACAATTCTTCGACACCAACCAACTGGAAAAAGTCCAGAAGAGAGGTGTGAGATAGACAAGAGGCCTAGAAAACAAGATCGGTGACAAATGACCAGAAGAACTGTGTCTGTCTGAGAGCATCTCAGTCAATACAAAGTTCATGCAAGCACAGCTGCCCACAGACTAACCTATTCCTGATAACTGTGATAGTTGTAGTGCCCAGAATGCCAATTTTAGCAAAGAAGTGCAACAGCAGTGCCAGGCAGCTTGCAAATGACTCCAGCTTTCCATCACTTGGCATGTTGATGGAGAAGAGAAATGAGGCAGTGAGGTAAAATATCTGTGATTCCTATTCCAAAAAGACTAAACTTTTAGTCATCTTGTGAATAAAACATGTTGCAAAATAAAATAAAAAAAATGTAGTCATTCCATGAAATTATTTTGCAGAATGAGTAACTCACATATGAAAATATTTTTTAAATCATTCTAACCAATTGGGCCACACTGTCATACTACCTGAACAGCGTGCAGTCTCAGGGCCCTACACAGACTACCAAGGGCTGCTCACTTCTTTTGAAAAAAGGGCAGAAGGCTCCAAAAATTGTTTACATTATTTGACCACAGAAACCACAGGAGTCTTTGGCTGAATCAGGATCCAAAACAAGATCTTGTAAGTCCAAGGCCATATCCCTCTCTGTGCATTCTCCATTTTTCTTGCTGGTTTTGCTCTTGGTACAAATAGAGCTATATTAGTACAAATAGAGCTATAACTATATATTACCTAGCGCAGCAAACTACCTGAATCCTATGGGATGTCACACAGCTTATTCACCCAAAATAGGACTAAATGTAGTCACTTTTGATCTTGCAGGGAAATTCAGATTCAGAATCCAGGCTCATGTCTGAAATCACCTTTTAACCTAGGCCCTGCAAGACCTCCCACCCCATACAGTCTGCATCAGATCAGGGAAAGTCTTTCCCCTCTGCTAACACATAGGCAGAAACTGAGCATGGAAATATCAAGAAATATAAAGAAAAATTACTAGTTATCACAATCCTTGTTGTACAGGGCAGAGAAGGCCTGCCTGCTTTCTCTTAAAATCCTTGTTTGGCTCAAGGCCTTTGTGTACACAACTTTCATTTCCTCTCCTCCATCTTTGTGTTCACCCAAGCTCACATTTCCCTGGAAAGTGCTGCCTGGCACTCCTTGTAGTTGTTTTATGATTACCACGAGCAACCTCTCCTATACAAAAAGGATAGGACTGAAGTCAGACTTTTACTAGATTTTTCCAGCTCTCCTCTGGTGCCAGCTAGACCCTCTAATCAGAACTGCTTCTCCATGGCTGCTGGCACTGCACTGAGATGCAGAGGTACCCAGGTCGGGTGTGTGAGGTGTCAGGGAGGTGTAGCTGCAGTGGCACAGGGCAGCAAGAGCTGCAAAACCTGTCTGGAAATTCAGGTGAATGCTCTGGCAGCAAGTCCTCACCCCAGTGCTGTGCTACCCTGCTGTGCTGGCAGGTGAGCCTGTTCTGGGGAGGATAAAGTTAACTCCACTGCCTCGGCACAGCCTGCAGCATAGATTGATTGCAGTGCAAACACATCCCAAATTTCTAAGCCTGCTGGTCAGCCTCAGGACTCAGCACTGATGCATCCCCAGAGAAATTTGAAAAAATAACTGATTCCATAAAAGTAGCCTATCAGTGTTAGCTTCTCAAAGGCTTTTTCGTCCAGTTTCCTCCATTTGCTGACAAATAGGAAGATTCTTCCCCCTCAGCTGTTGCAACGGTCTTGTGCAGTCAGGACCCTCGGCTGCTGAGGCAGAGGTGTGGATTTATAGCACTAGCTTTTGCATAGTATAACACTGAGCCTCAGGGATCAAGGGTTATGACATTTTTATGGCTTCTCTTCTCCTCCCTCATATGAATATGAAGCAACTGTAAGGAAAAACATCTGGTTTCACTTTTCTTTTCTCCACCACTGTTCCCATCTGACAAAACCTTAAAAACTTGCCAGTGTTCTAGCAAGCTGTGTGTGCCAGCAGCCTGCAAGGAGCCAAGGATTTTTTGGTGTCATCACAAGCGAGAGTACACTGGTCTGGAAGTACTGGCTCCATCATTGCTAGAAGGCAAGACTACCCAGATCTTGTCCCACTGACAGATGCACTGGCAGCCCTCCTCCTTTGCTAGAGCAGGCTGAAGGGTTGCTAAAAGACTGTCCCTCCATCTTGATCTCATTACAGGCAGCATCTCCAGGGGGAAATGTGGGCCACTGTGAAGAACACTGTGAGAGGAGCCAACCCCTGCTGAGGGGAGGGAAAATGAGATGCAAGGAGAAGTTCTGCCTCACCTCAGAGTCTTGAGAGGGATTCTTCTGGAGTAGAAAAACAGTCTTGCTCTATTTCTGAACAGTGATGTGCTGAGAAAGGCTTGTCCTTGGCTCTGTGGTCAGGGCTAGTCTGCAGCAGAAAAAAAAAAGATGAGCCCAAATATCCAAGAAGCTCCTAGGTCCAGGTGAGACCCACACAGTCAGGAGAAGAACAAAATACTACGAATTCTAAGGCCAGTCTGGCAAAGGTGGCAAATAGCTGGCCAATAGCCTGTTTCCACAGCTGAACACTAAGAAATAGAATCAGCTCCCTCATGTTATCTTATTTACCCAAGACAAAATTAAACTATTTCCAGGAATCTGAGAGTGTTTCTTCTTTATCTATAGGAAAGGAAGGCATCTCTGAAACATTCAGTGTTGTGGCTCTGGAGAACCTCCAGAAAAAAATCTCTTCTCAGGATCCCCCATCTTCAAACTCCCTGAGGAAACCAAGTGGACTGTTTGGACACATCTTACAAAAGGGGGACAACTGCTGAGTGCTGGTCCCAGGGACATACATGCTGCTGACTACTGCCATGGAGGCCGTGAGATGTGAAGGTGCTTCACAGGAATGAAGTTGCAGGACTCTGCAGCAAACAAGGTCCTATGTTAGGCATCCTAAGAGCAAAGCACCCAAATAAATAACACTGGCCTCCAAGGAAGGTCTTTGAAGGACAGGAACCAAAAGTGGTCATGGCAAAGGATATTTAACATGAAGGCACACAAAGAAAATGTTCTGTGCTGTGGGCTTGCCAGAGAAGACCCATGGTATTGTTTTCCAGTTTCTTTCTCTCTTTTTGACTGTCCTTCTTGACGATGCCAATAAAAAAAAAGTACCACTCCCTCCTCTTATTCTTTTTCTTTGTTTACTTAACTTCTTTTCCTCATAGCAACTGCATAAAGCTGAAGCCATCTGATATTTCCAAGTAACCAAGACCATTATTCACTGAAGGCACTGGCCTGGATCCTAATTGCTGCTGGTTTCATACTCAACACAAGCCTTGCAAACAGCTGTAAATATCTCTATACAGTACTCCTCTCATGTCAAGCTGACCCTAATTCTTAGTAGTCCCCTGGGATGCAAATAAAAGTGCTGCCAGAGAAAATAGGTGTGCTAGGTACACTTTGGAAGGACAAACAGCAGCAAAAGAGGAGACACCGTAGAAATACCGTTTTACGCCCTTTTCCAAGGCATGCAAAGGGGAAGCAGGTGAAAGGAGTTGGTGGGGACTGGTATTTGCAGGCCATGTGACGGGATGAAGAGGCCTTTGCATCTGTGTGAAACTAGGACAATGAGGACTTTCTGGATCACGTCCCAGCACCCAGAGGATGTTTGAGAAGGAAGCTGGAGCATCCTCTTCCCACTTACCCTTCCAAGCCTTTGTTCCAGGCATGCTATTATTCTGGCATTACCCAATTTCTTCATCTTCTTTCCCTCTGTTCACACAAAAGGCCTGTGTTTCATGTGAACCTTTGTTTAAGGTTAAAGAGCATCAGAACTGCCAGGTAGCAACATTGCATTACACAGGTGACAAGGTCAGGGTAAAAGCCCTGCTAAGGAGGAGGAGCAGTCCATGCTTTGCACCTCTCCTTGCCAGAGTCACAGAAAGGAGAAAAGGACAGAAAAGCAAAGTATATGCCAAAGTGCAAAATATGGTACTTTTGGTTTGGTTTTAGTCTGCTTCACTCGTATGACCAGAGGAATGAAAAAAAAAAAAAAAAAAGTAACAGTGCAACAACCTATTTCACTACCAAAAAAAAAAAAAAAGTCACTTAGCTATATTTTGGGTTTCTTTTCATTTCAAAATACAGTTCAATTCCGAGATGGGGATGGGAGGGACATCCAGTCTTTTACAAGCTCCCCAAGAGTTAGGCACTCATAACACTCCCTCACCTTTTATTGCCCCTATTCCTCAAATCCTGCCCATCCCCTGTGTGATTTTATGCTGCCCTTCTGCTCTCCTTCCCATCTATCACACAGTATCTCCCTTTTCCATTCATTTCCTCCTCTTCTCTGATCCACTCATGCATTCCAGCTTCCTTCACTCATCTCAAAGTTTGCTGGAACACCAACAGCCCTCCAACGCCTTCAGCCCCTCATCCCACATGGCTGGCTGCACCCTGCCAAGGGGCTCCCCTCCTGACAGTAGGCCTGCAGGGGGCTAAATCCTCTGCTTCTCATGGCCAAGTAAGTTCCACCACAAAGAGCAGAAACTGTGGGGAGAAAACTGGGGGAGGCAAAGAAGGCACAGTGTGAAAGTCCACAGCTACATACCAGGAGATGGAAATCAGTACAGCTGGTACTGTGTGTTCAGCTCACAGCCAAAGTCCTTTCTCTCAAGGTTGTGCTGACAGACTACAAAAACAACGGCTGAAAGCACAGCATGAAAGCAAGTGATGGGGGACTTGCCCCAGCAGAAAGAATCTGTGAAGAGGAAGGTTTAACCTGTTTGTTTAGGTGTCAAGCCCTTGGCAGGGGCTTGTCAGGAGAGGCAATGAAAAGTGTTCATCCAATGCACACCTAGTGTTTCCTGATGCACATTTTGTATTTCACCCACCTTTTCCACCTAAGTGCTTTCTTTAAGACTCAGCTCTTTCAGAGTGACATTTAAGAAGGGCACACAGACCACCCCCTCATCTGTTCCAAGACATGAGATATGCTGCAAATGAAGACGTGTGGCAAGCAAATTTTTACCAGGAACAAATATTTGCCATCGTTCTGGATGGCTGCTATGCCACATTACATTCTTCCTGGCACACTCAAGTAGACAAATATTCTCAGAAAATTAAGTAGATTTCTGCCATCAGAAAGGGCTGACAAACACTTCAGGCCACTGCACCCTGGGTCTTCATTTCTTGTCAAGTTTGGGGCCTATGCACACAGCTGGCATCTTTTGTGTGCTGGTAAGATGAAAGAGCCAGAGGGTCAGGTAAATACTAATTGTTAGAAAGATGTGGACACCCAGCACAGTGAAAACTGCACTAAGGGTTGCAATACATGCCCCGTAATAACCAGCCACCTCTTACAATCTCTCAAGATTTCTACTGCCATTTCATTTATTCTCTTGCTCAAGTGCCACGTCTACCTGGCAAACGAATTCCCTCTATTCCCTCATGCCAAGTTTCACTCCAGCATGTCAAAACCACTGCCCTACACTGCAGCATTCCTTTCCAAGTGAACTATTCCCCCGCTCCCTCCCACAGGTCCTGCTGATGGCAGCTCGAGGTTGTATAACTGCACGCTCCCCTCCTTGATAATAGCAAGAACCAGGATTTCCTGGTATGCCAGAAATGGTTTTGCCACTCCTGCCTGTGTGAAAGGGGTGGGACAGGAGGCAAAGCAGCCATCGTGTGTTACAGCTCTGGGTCGTGTCTGTGCACCTTGACATCCCGCCAGGCAATAATAAGAGAGACCTGCAGGGAGCAACATATGTCAAAGTTGGTAATTTTCCTTCCTGCCTTCACTCCTCGAAACCGCCTCAACTGGATCAACGCCCGCCCAGTTCCTTCTTTGGACAGCCAACGAAGCATGCACACTGCAGGAGCAGCTGCCAGCTCTGCTGGAAAATGTACAGACCAAAAGATCACCTGTGAGCACGCAGTCTTGGCGTGAGCTGTTCTGCACGTCTGCAGCTCGACAATGCTGCTGCGGCTTCGGGAGGCAACAGCAGCCGACCGCAGCGCCGGCCGGCCACTCGCAATCCACAGCCAGAGGCGCCTCTGAAAACACGCTTCCTGTAGCAGGGAGACTTTGCAGAAGCCTCACAAACCTCCCCTCATTTTTAAGCTGAACCACGTTAATAATCCTCTCCCTCTCCCTCTCCCTCCCCCAGCAATTTTTCACCTCCCTGGACAGCCACGGTGTCAGTCCACATCTGGAAAGGGCATCACTGGGCCATTTGCAGCTGGATTGGAGCCAGATGCAGGAAAGATTTGTAAGGTCTTTGCACTGTCTTCCTTCAGATTTCCTTAGTGCTGCAGTAACACCAAGACCGCTGGTGACTTCAGGTAGTGCCTGCTAGTGCTCCCTGCCATGCCAGGGATTTGGCTGAGATGCAGCCCTGGCACTGGGCAACCAGTCTTGGAGAACTAAGTGGTCTTTGTGGCCTCCTTCCCAAGAAGAATCATCAAAATTTGCACCAAAAAAGACCCAGTTTGCAGAGGTTTTGATAACTTGTATAGCAGCCAGGTTTTTAACTGCTTCTGTGGACATAATTCAGGTGCTCCATTGTTTCAGGCTGTCCCACCCCTCATCAGGGCCTATCTGGCTTAAGATTTTTTCTGGAGAAAAACTGTAAACTCACCTGACCAGCTGTCTTCGACCTCGCAAAATTGCCGAAGTAGTTCTGTTTTACCTTTCCTCCCTCCTCCTGCCTTCCTTCCCCCCAGCTATTTCAGTGGCCCACTTCACACTTTCTAAACCCCTACCTGAATATGGGATTTGCAGGCTGTTTATTTTTGTGACGTTCGTTTCAGGGAAAATAGGAGCATCAGTGTCATCACATTACCAAGCTCACCATATTTTCTGCATTGAATGCAGGCAGGCTGGGAACACAGCTCGACACTGGGTCACTCCTTTGACAGGAACAGGAAAGACCATGTACTCACACCAAGTAATTCAGATGATTTATTTTTAAATGCTGTAATAAGGCAATCATGGAGTGAATGGAGAAGTGCAAACCCACTGAGATCTAGAAAGCTCTCAGAGCTGTGTGTTGCTTTATGTCTCTGCCTGCCTCTCAGTTGTCTCTGTGAGTGATTCAAAAAACCCTGTTTAATCAGATTCAGCTCCTGCCATCTGTTAAGTGAGACACTATAGGGACTGAGTATTGTAACAAATGCATATCAGAATTGCCCTTGATTTAGCATACTTTGTGCAACATGTCCCATTGCCCTCATTCACAGAAATCAGAGGGAGGCTTTAAGGCTTCTTTTCTCTTTGGGATCTAATGACTCACTGAAGTGGGTGAGCAGACCACACCGAGCCTCTGCATCCCCCCAGCTCTGAGTCACAGGCTGGGATTAGAGGAACATTTTGGGATTACAGACAAGCACTCTCTCAGAAATCTCCTTCTCTTCCGCCTTTGCCAGTACCTTGCTTAACAGAGGCTGTGTATGCTCTCTGATATGGCAGAAAGGATGGAAATTCAGGGAATTCCCTGACAGCTTGTGGTTGTATAGCCAGGTGTCTGACCAAAGGTACATATCGATCAGCTTGGTCAGTGACACCCAGAACACATAAAGATGGGATCGGTAAGTCCATCCATCCTTGTGCCAGGAAAGCTCTTAAACAGTGAAACAAAAGAGTGTATTGGCAGTTGGCAGAGATGGGTGTTTTGCAGGATGCCTGGCACTTCTGAATGGCTCCTCCAGACAGCATTGGAGCAGAGGCTTCATTTTACACAGCTTTGAGATGAGGTGCTTTGTGCTTTTTAAAGCAGTCACAGGTCTGTTATGGTGGAAAAACAACCCTATTTCTTGAAGACAGCCCAGCAAGATACATCACAATGCCATGGGAGCAGAGCTAATTATCTCCTCCTGCTAGGGTAGTTTAGCTTTCCTCTCACAAAATCCCTGGTTAAGCAGTACCTGCCATTTTGGAAGAACATCTGCAGTGGCTGGAGGGGATGTATATCCCGTTGTGCTTGGGAAACACCTTCCCACATGCTTCAGTGTGTCACTCGGGCTACTGCTGCTGAAATACCTGACCTGGTTTTACAGGGATGGATACAGACGTGAACATCAATGCTTGGAGAGTGACTCAGAGAGTCGGGAAGTTTAATGAAATGCATCTAAAAAAAAAAAAAAAGAAGGAAGAAAATTAAAGAGGGAGAGCTGACATCAAAGTGAGCAACAGAGGACATAGAAATTGATGGATTTCACACTTGATCGATTGTTGCAATTAATTACATAAAAGGAGCTGTGACAGTGTGCACCAAACTGTTCCCCCCA
Organism: Lonchura striata; assembly: GCF_050655825.1. NCBI lineage: Eukaryota > Metazoa > Chordata > Aves > Passeriformes > Estrildidae > Lonchura > Lonchura striata. The sequence continues at coordinate 63,909,909 of NC_140704.1, forward strand.
CACAGCTGGAAACTCCACAGTTAGTGAGGCCAAGGGAATCAGATGTTGCAGAGGATCCAGTTGCACCATATATTTCCACACCTTGCTCAAGCTCCCCAGGTAAGTGTCTGGATTTGGTTTCTGCGGTACCACACCATGTGCCCAAATTCGTCAGGACGGGCGTGTTTATGCCTGCTACCAGCCTGCTGGGTTTGCCTCCCCGCAGGGAAAGCGGGGAGGAAGCGGAGAAATTGTCGGGTTTGCATTTCACAACCTCCTGCATAACCCAGGTTGCTGTGCACATCCCGTGGCTCAGCCTTTCGGCCCAGTGTGATGGGAAGCGGGAGGGAGTGTTTACACAGCCTGCTGGCCGCTCTGCAGTCACTATAGCAACCCCAAGGGTCAGTTTATAGTAGGAAAGGAAGTTCACTTTTGGGGAGTTCAGCTTTCCAACACCAGCATCAAGCATGGCTGAAAAACAAAAGGCCGGGCAGTGGGAGGAAACACATTTAAGGGAGCTTCCTATGTGTAAAACCACTCGAGCTTTCTCAGTCATGGGGAGATGCTGCATTCCTTTCCTCTTGGTCAAAGGCACACTGCCATCCGGCTGATGCCTGAGCCAGAGGGGTACCTCCCCCCTCCCACAGATGCCTGTGTGTTTGAGAGCAGGGCAGCTGTGGAGGAGTGCAGCGTGGTGCCCCACTTTCAGAAACACCCCTGTGCTGGCAACCCAAGCTGAGAGTCACAGGACGGATGTTCCACGTGTATTTGTTGCCGGCTCTGGCTCTGCAGAGGCTGCTTGTAGACCTTCACAATGTCTCCCATGTCAGGAAGAAATAACAGGCACTGTCCTTTCTGGCCTGCATGTAAACCAGCAAATGTCTGTGCATGCTGACTTGAGGTACTTTGACCTTATCATGCTGAGATTTAGTCTGTGTCATTGCTGCCAGTGGTACTGTGATTTAATCTGAAAAAAATGACAGTCATCTCTGAGGTGATGCCTAGGGAAACACCCTCTTTCCAAACACTGCCATCTATCCCAGAAAGTTTTCTTAACCTGTACAGCTCCTTGCTCTGTTGTACTTCATTACCAAAATGGCCTGAATACTGACCAAGAGCTAAAAGAGCATCTGTCAGCCACTGTTAAAACAGTGGGACAGTGTCAGAGCACGGTCACCCTGGGGAAATGTATTTTCTCAGGGAAAGAGGTAATAAACACAGTGTCCCCTCAGCCACAAGGGAAAATATCCTGCAGCCTAAGTCCTTCTCTCTCACAGCAGTTCCCATCGCTGGATCTGAAGCAGCAGAAGAGAAAGAGTCCATTGTGGCATGGGGGGCAGGGGTTTACTTTAAAGGAAGGTCTACCCCTAGCTGAACAAGTCCAACACTAGATGGGACCACAGACTGTCCGAGCTCCCAGCTGAGCTCCCCACTGTGCATCACACTCCAGGGTTTCAGAGCAGGGTTTCAGTTTACCTATCCTGCATGCTAACCCTCTGTGGTAGCTATAAGGTTATAAAAGGACCCCTGCACTCAGCAACTGCTGGAGAAAGAGCCCTGAGTAGTCTTGTGCTGGGTCAACAATTGGGGACATGCAATGGATACTCCTGTGCTTGGTCTGGGCTGCAGTGTAGAACGTAGAGAGAAGAAAGCCTGGTGAATCCCAGGGAGATGGACTAACTGCAGAGTGTCAGAGCAAGCATTCCAAGGCATGCTTTCCCTTCTAACATGACACTTTACATCAGTGAAGTATCATTCCAATAAAGCTCCTTCTGCCCATGAAATCTTTCCACCAGTACTTGGCTGCTGGCTGGCTAGGAGGTAAACAAGATAATGGCAATGTTAATGGCTGTGATGGAACCTGCTGTGCAGGCACAATTTGGGGCAGTTCACAGAGGTGTTCCCAAAGAACAGAGTTCAACAGAAGTAGCAAGCCATCGCCCAGGGGAAGAGAGAGGAGCAAAGAGAGGATATGGGAAGGAGAGACTGCATGAGTCTGTGTGTGGGAAGATTGGGAATTGTGATACATTGTGCCAGAGAAAATATGCAGAAAGACACAGCATCATGGAGAAACACAGGTTCCAAGGAGATGAGAGTTACACCATGAGGCACTGCACAGGAGAAGGAAGGACCACATGGATGGGAAGGAATGACCCACAGCTGAGGCCTTCAAAACCACAGTGATAAAAAGAGAGGAAAGATGATGAAAATGAATGTGGGTGCTTCAGGGGTGGAATGGCAATGAAGGCTACATAGATGAGAAGGGTGGCTGAGGGGAAAGAAATCATCTGGCTATACAAAGATGTCAGATCCATTTGAGAAACAGATGTATTGAAGATGCAACTCATCCCAAAGCAGATGTCAAATGCATCATACATCTACTTCTCTCTGGAAAGGGGGAGCTACAGTAATGATTCCAGAAGAAGACACCTACCCCAAGCAGGTCAGATTTCAGTGAAATAAACTTTCATGCCTAATAATCATCTGCTCTTGGGTGGCAAGTGGAAGGGCAGAGCTTTGGGATGAGGGCTGTATGTGTGTGTATGTTTGAGGATGATCTCCTGGGAGATTTTCCCCAGGGCTGGGTGTTACACAAGGAAAGATGAGTAGGTTTCAATGCTGCTTCACTGCTGAACTCCTGAGCAGAGAGGACTTTCCCAAGGAACTCCAGAGGTGGGTTTCACTTTTGCTGGCAACATCCATCTCGTTTAACATGTTTAACCCCACAGGTTTTGAGCGGGGGATGCACATAAGGCCAGCAAGAAACAATATATCCAGGAGCAATGAGCCTGCCTGCAGTTCAAACTGCAAGAGATGATGGAACAGCTTGTGCTCTGGCATGGCCCCTGACCCTGCCAGTTGCTATGGCACAGCAAGGATGCCCACAGGATTAGGCCTCTGTGTGTCCACAGTAAGCAGGCTTTAGCATCTCTTGAACCGGCTGCAGTTCAGGCCCTAGCTTGGGAAGCCCTTTCTCCATTGCCCTCTCCTTCCTGCCCAGCATGTGGATGAGTCACTGCAACTCCTGATACCTCAGGGTCACCCAAGTCCCACACAGCCTGCTGCTATCCCTGGTTACAAGACAGATCTGCCTGATCTCCTTACAGTAATTAACAACAGCCCTTCAGATGGTTTAATGTCACCAGGAGTCTTTTTACAAGCTCAGCTCATATCCTAGAACAGTGCTTTCCACTCCTTTTTCCATGTCAGTGAGCAAAGAGGGCTCAGCCCTCTGCCCTGGGTTCCATCCTACAGCATGTCCAGCTCCCTGCATCTACCTCACTGTGCAGCCCATGCACAGTGCCCAGGGATGCTGCAATATCAGCTGAGCTGGGCCACAGAGCATGGAAAAAGCAGGAGGGCACCCAGGTGACTGAGACACCAGCAGCACGCACAATAATGGCTCAAAACCTTGGTATGGCCCTTTGGAAATATTACTTGTGGGCAGGGGGGACAAGGAGGTGGAGGAAGTGTTGTCAGCATTCTTTTATTCATACTGTATGAAGAAAAATACCCTGAAACAATGCAGCTGGGATTGGCAGTGGTTGTGAGTCACTTGCCATAGAGGCAGAGGTCTGTGTGAAGCCCCAAGCAGGGCAGGAATTTAATCCAGCTCCCCAGATGCTGCATAAAGGTGTAAAAAATGTGAGCTTTGGTATTGGCTCGCCATCTGCTTCAAGGTGCATGTAACAACAGAGTAAATACCATTTGCATGTATTTGCAGATTTACTGGTCAGATAAGTGGTAAGGATGGTATGAAAAAGGCCTGCTTAGAAATAAGTAAGGTTAAAAAGAGGTGTTTTCATCTTTGTTGCTACCACTACTTTATATGGAAATAATGCTTACATTCATTAAACTGTAAGTGGTCATCACAGAGGGTAAAAATAATTAGGGAGGAAATAATAGGAAGGATATTATTTAACAGTGCAAATGTTTTTATATCCTCACCTGTGCCTGGATATTGCCACTGCATGCACCTCAAAGGGAGTTTATTCAAAGAGAAAGAAAAAAATTAGTGAGAGAGAAAACAAAAATTGCATTTAAAGGTTGAAAAGTCAGGTGGAAAAATCTTGTACCCAATAAAATCCTCTGGCTTGTTAGAAAATGTTTATCCCCCTTAAGTCTAAAGGAAACAAAAATTTCCTGTTCCACAAAAAAAACTGGAAACAGGTTTCTATTTGCCCACTCTCATCTCTTTTGCCCCAGGGACAACCTCACCATTTTAAACTGATTTTCTAACCCTGCACTGGTGACCTCTCCAAAATACACACGTCTTACGATTAGATATGAATCACAGCAGGACAAAAAAGCCACTTCACTTCTCCCACTGTCGCTGTCCCACTCACTCTCCACTGAAGACAAAAGCCTGGGCAGGGGTAATTTCTGTTTTCTCTGAGATGCTGATCCTGGGGGGACAATGAAGCCAACTTTCCACAAACATCTCAAGGCTAAGACAGCTTTTAGAAAGGGGATTGGGCATCAACAACATACCTGAATGAGGGACTTGACCTTCTGAAAGGGAGGCAGGTCACCAGCATCCCAGTGGGATGTGACATAGGTGAATCCTTGTGAAAGTGCGGCATCCTCAGCTCCTTCAGCTTACTCTAAAAGGCAGAGCTTCAAAATTAGTCATATTCAAGACTCCAAGTGGGAGATGGGGACAGTCATGTTTTGATGTCTTTGATGCAGGAGCCTGAACAGCATTTCCTTGTGATGATGAGGACTGGCACTTGGCTTTTTTCTTAACACACAGTCAAGAGAAATGGAATCATATACTAGGAGAAAGAGGTTTATCTGCACTAATAACTGCAACAATTCATGCTCATTTTGTCTTCTTTTGCAAAAATGTCCTACATACAGTAAGGCTTCCTTACACAGTATGTCTGATAGATCCTACAATTTCAAAATGCACTTCTCTGCATCTAGCCAGATCCTCAGAGAGGGCATTTTTGGTTTATCTTTTATAACACTGGGGGCTCTAACTGCTGCCTGGCTCCTTCTGCCCCTTGAAGCAATCACATTTCCACCTAGAAGAATAGCAGTGAGGCCCATCCCAGGTATATCTCTGATGGCTGAAGTGCTCTAGAGCAGAGGAGATGCTTTAACTTTTGCTTCTTTTTGCAGCTTTCTTATGACTGTTCTCTTTATGCTTGGCTTGGCCTGTTTCCCAAAAAGACAGGACCACTTCCCTTCCTGTTTGGGGACAGTGCCACTTTCTCACTCTCGTCTGCTGGCATGCTGTAGGTGTAGTGAGGTGCCCAGCTCTCCCCAGGAAAGATGTTTAACAATCATAAGATATTCCTGTGGAAAATGCACCATTCTTTAAGCATATCAATATTCATACAAGGTAAGAAAACGCTTATTAAAAGAGAAAAATTCACTACATTTTTATTCATTCTTCTTGAGGGTGTCCCTTCAATAGCACTCAACAGCTGTTAAATGGGATAATCGCCTGCTAGCCTCATGTCACTAATTCAAATGCTAATGGCTCTCAGTGCATGAGAGGTTATTCAGCCATCCGGCACCCCAGGTACACTTTGCTCGAGGAGGATGATGAAGGGATTAAGGTCCCTTCTGGGATTCTAGAAACTTTGGAAAGAAATGCTTTCAGATTAATTTGGAGAGGATATCATGTCCAAGACAGTATATTTGGTTTGTATGGCAAGGTTTTTTGTAATGGAGTGCTCTAAGGGTGGCCTCTGTGAGAAACTGCCAGAAGTTTCCCCCATGACCAATGGAGTCATTTCCAGACAGACCTAAATGGACCTGAAGCTGGCCAAAGCTGAGCCCATCATTGATGGTGGTAGCACCTCTGAGAAAATGTGTTAAAGGAGAAAAAGTTGTCACACAAGAGCAACTGCAGCTGGAGAGAGTAGTGAGAATATGTCAGGGACACAGCTCTGCAGACATCCAGGTCAGTGAAGGAGGGGGAGGAGGTGCTCCAGGTGCCAGAGCAGAGATTCCCCTGCAGCCCATGGTGCAGCCCATGGTGAGGGCAGGCTGTGCCTCTGGAGCCCATGGAGGGCCACAGTGGAGCAGATATTCGCTGTGGAGGACACCATGCTGGAGCAGGTGGATGCCCAAAGGAGGCTGTGACCCCATGGGAAGCACATGCTGCAGCAGGCTCCTGTGGCCCTGTGGAGAGAGGAGCCCACCCTGGAGCAGGTTTGCTGGTAGGATTTGTGACCTTGTGGAGACCCACACTGGAGCAGGCTGCTCCTGAAGGATTGCACCCTGTGGAAGGGACCCACAGTGGGGAAGTTCATAAAGAACTGCAGCCCATGGGAAGGACTCACCTTGCAGAAATTCATGGAGGACTGTCTTCCATGGGAGGGACCCCTGGCTAGAGCAGGAAAAGAATGTGAGGAGTCCCCTCTCTGAGGAGGAAGGAGCAGCAGAGACAACGTGTGACGAGCTGACCACAATCCCAGTTCCCCATTTCCCCTGCACTGTAGCCTCAGTTCCCTATCCCCCTGCCCTGTGGGGAGCAGGTAGAAAATTTGGGAGTGAAGTTGAGTCCAGGAAGAATGAAGGAGTGGGGGGAAGGTGATTCCAGGAAGAATGAAGGAGTGGGGGGAAGGTGTTTTCAAGATATAGTTTTATTTCTCATTATCATGTTCTGATTTAAGTGATAATAAATTAAACTAATTCCCTGAAGTCGAGTCTGTTTTGCCCATGACTGTAATTGTTGAGTGATCTCTACCTGACCTTAGTTCAATCAAGGAACCTTTTCTCTCTCCTGTCCAGCTGAGGAGGGGAGTGATAGAGCAGGTTGGATGGGGATCTCACATCCAGACAGGGTCAAAGACAGGAAAACCAGGCAAGGAGAGGCCAGCAGGAAGGGTTTGCATATTTTGATGCCTCAGAGGGTCTCCAACTCAATGCTGAAAGATCCTGTGGCCAGCCCAGCCTTGGTGCCAGCTGACCGAGCCAGGGCTCAGTTTGATCTCAGAAAAGTACTGCTTGTACAGTGGTGGTGCTCAGCAAGCACAGGTCATCGTTCTGTTGTCATGGCTAAACCACTGTTGAGCAGTGCACTATTGGCTACCTGCACAGAAACAGAGGTACCTCTTCCTAAGGCTTGAGGTCACTTCCACAACTCCACTCCTGGCCAGGTAATGCCAGGCTCAGTGACACTCCAGCCATGCAGTGCAAAGTGCCGAGTTGTCAGTGCCCACGGGGCAAACCCTCTGGTACTCCTTGCCTCTGTGACAGGAAAAAGGCTGCAAAAGACAGCACCAAAACCTTCAAAATCAACACCACTTTCATGGAGCAAACTTCGCAACTTGATACATGCTTTTGTGTGTGTGTACGTGCATGTGTACAAAAGACTGTTCAATGCAATAATTTATATTTCACATGTGCAATTCCCCAAAAATATCCTAGTTGCCACAAAAGTATGTATTTTCTTTTATATGGAAATAACCACAGATTGTATAGTCACACTTAAACATTATTTGTCAGTGGTATCTACACAAAAGCAGAGCTGGATTTAAGTCTAAAACTACTTTGTTATGAAATTGCTAATAATATACAACCCATGGGAGATGGGCCATCGCTGTCTGTCCTTCTGCACAGCATTATGGGGATGACAAAGGAAAGGAACAATGGTGACTTTGGCTTCCACTGCAGGGACTGTTTGATGTGCCTTACCCATCCCTTCCGTTCTTCAAGAAGGGTACCTAGTGTCTCCTGTCTCAAAAGTGGCAAGTAGGAAGAGAAAAGGAGAATTAACAGATCAATATAATACTCTTGAATGGGATATATAGGAGTGATAAGGGTAAATGGCTGGAAAAAAATAATAGATCTTCGACAATTCTCAGCAATGCTCCCCTGAAACACTTCTGACCACATTCTCCAAAGGGATCAATAATCAATGAACATGAACATCTATCTGTTGAAAAAACTATTTTGACATGAAACCACTGATGTGTTTCATAACTGGTTTTAAGCCCATGAAGGACAGTATTATTTAAGGAATTTTACTGGCCAAAGCACTTTGTCAGCCGCACCATTCATCCCTGACTTCCTTTTTAATTTTGAAATTATCCTGTATTCAGTTCTACTTTCTTCATATCTCCAGTCCCCTCAGTAGAATTATTCCTATTTCTAGTTCCTCAGCATCTCCTCCTCTCAAGAGTTACTTATGCACCAGAAAAGTTGCTCTCATTTCTTTTTCCAAAAAAAACGCGTATGTATCTGTTACCATGGTAGTGGTGTGGGTTCCAACCAACCATTTTAGCCACACTAACTTTAAAATGGTAACCAAGTTTGAAACTCCTTGGTTTCCTCCCAGAAAACACAGAGTGCTGGAACACGTTTGCCCTTGTGGTCTTGCAGGTGACCACCAGGCAGCCATGACTGGTCCCCTCCACAGACTGCAGGGCTGACCCAGTTTCTCCTCTGAGCTGTCATGGCAACCTCCACGCTTGTGTTTGTTGCTTTGCATGGAGAAACCATTTTCTGGCTATGGCAAAGCAAGAACTCAATGCCAGTGGAATTGCAAAGTGGGAGTACAGCTCAGCCCTTCAGCCCAGGTCCTGATCCTGAATAAAATCCATATCATGTGGTAGCAAAGAAGTTGGACACAGTAGGAAAAGCAACCTGTCTCTTACTCTTTTCCATTCTGGTGCTGCTCTGTTCCTCATCAGGCAGCACATTCAGGCTGGCTTGATAAAGAAATGAGGCACACGGGGCCATTTAATGTGGGCACACCATGAGGCACAGCCTGCCCCTCTTAATTTCCAGTCCTCCCTGAACTCAAGGTCATTGCCCACACAGACCTAACTCAGCAGAGGTTTAATATCATCAGATCCACAAAATCCATGGGAAGCATCCAGACAGGGGAGGGTGATCATGACTCCACACAGAGGAAGTCAACAGTGGGAGCTCAGTCTGTACTGGAGAGTTTGCATGAGCATAGCACAGGTTGGGGGCACCTGCCTGGGCTGCTCCCAGGACCTCTGGTTGTGCATTTACTCATTCCCAGCCATTCATTACAAGAGGGAGCTGCCCACAGCAACAAAGAAATGTCAGCACTTCATACTAAAACCCTTGCCAATGAAAGTGGAGAGAAAAGTGTTCTGAGCCATGGGGCAGACACCCAAAAATCCCTCCTGTGTGGTGGGGAGAAGGGAAAAGGAGAAAAAAAAATTAAAAAGAAAAAATAAGAAAGAGCTAAGGAAAAAAAAAAAAAAAAAGAGAGAGGAAAATGCCTGAGAGGTTTGATTTATAAAGGGAAATGAGCTGTAAGATAATGTGCTTGGACTGGCCAAGCTGAGGCGGGTGCGAGAAAAGTGGGTGACAGCCAGCAAGCACCAGAAAGAGCCCAGGCAGTGGAGAGGGAAAAGCACAGCCCGCTCAGAGGGAGTGAGATGCACAGAAAGTGCATGCTAAGTAGGAGTGCCAGGATGACATTTGAAAAGGGGAAAATTTAGGCTGAGTGTCAGGAAAACTTCCTGACAGTGAGATGCATGCACTGGAGCCATCCCGCGGGAGAAGCCCTGGAAGCCTCATCATTTGGCTTGCAAGGGCTGAGCTGGAGGAAAGCTGCAAGTCCTGGAAAGGCCTTGCAGAAATCCAGAGCTTGCAGAAAGTCAAAAGCAAGGCTTGCTTTAATTACAGGAGGCCTGGCTCAGAGGTGAACTCCACAGGCAGCAAGATTGTCCAGGAAGAGGGGAACTCCCAGTAGGTGACTGGGAGGCAGCAGGTCCCAGGCACAAGCATCATTCTCTTCATGGAAGCTTAGAAACAAATGGGTGAGCAAGACAGTGAAACAGATAGAGAAATTTAAAAAAAAAAAAAAAAAAAAATCCCTTCTCCTTTAAGGCAACATTATCTCTCAGCAAAGAGTTGCTCTGCTCTGGCCAAGGCACAGTCAGTCAGGGCTCAGGCTTCTGTTAGTCTGGGCCCCTGGGAAGGCCAGCTGCCAAAAAAGAGGGAAATTTTGTTTTAGTGAGGGAGTAGGGCATGGGTGTATTGGGAGGGAAATGAGGGAGAGAGTGAGGGAACTTGCACAGGAGAGCGAGGGAGAGAGGGGGACATATGTATTCACTGTGTCACTGGATGTGTAGCAAGGCAAGAGGCCCAGCAGGATGGCTTGGGAGTGAGGGAAGGAGGTAATGGCTGCAGGCAGAAACCAAGGCAGAGAAACTCCAGGAATGATGCTGTTTCTCTCCTATCAAGAAGCCTTGTCCGAAGAAATCCATGTTAAAAACAGCCAGGGCATGGACTCTGTCCCCAGAGCTCCCTGAGCCACCAGCCTTCCCTATCACAGGAGGAGGAGGAGTTGATTTCCCCTGAGGAGGAGGCAAACAGAGTAACTTCTCCTGCAGGGGACTGTCCCTGTGCCCCATTCCTGGGCACACCGCTGGGCCAGCTGTGCCCAGCCTGGCCAGGAGCAGCCTCTCCATTGTGGCACATGAGACCTACAGCACACAGCTCCAGAGGTGTCAGCCAAGCTCACAAGGAGCCTGGTGTGAGCTGAACATCATCCCACCAATTCCAGTGGCCTTGCCGGGAGCTGAGATCACAATGTCACTTCCACAGCATGAAACTGGATTTGAAACTTTGACCCCTTATGAGCTCCTTCTACCCCCAAGGAAAGTATCTCTGTGCCAAAGGTAGCCACATGCATGCAGGAGATAGTCTGGCATGGGCAGTTAAAGCAATAACTGAGCTGTGGCACAGCTGCCCTGGGAGTGCCATCCCTCTCCCATCCCAGCTTTTACTGCTGTGTTCCTTTATTCGGATACACCGCCCTCTCCATTTAAACAGCAAACCCAGCGAGGCAGGAAATGACAGCCCATGCTCTTGCCGAGCCAACAGAAATGGAGCTAAAGTGGAAAGCCTATTTTAAGAGTAAAGTACAATATAAAGAGGTTGCATTTATTTCCAGACCAGACATTACAAACCCAGGGAATTCAGAGTTAAAGTTATGCTTAAAATAAATTCAAACTTGTTGAAGTGTGGCAGTGTGCTACCAAGGAATACAAATAGCCTTAATTCTGCCCTGAAGTGACACACAGCCGTATGACTGTGATTAAAATGTTTTAGTACTTGTGCTCCTAAACTAGATTACCCTGATAAATACAATTTTTTTCCATATTCCCTTGCTTTTCTCCTCCTCCAACAACCCTGTGCCCCAGATATAGCCACTAGCACAGATTTCACTGCCTACTAGGGAAAAAAAAAAAAAACATATATATATATCACAGGTCCTTTACATCTGTAATGAGAGCCCCAGGCCAAGTGCTGTCTTGGAAATACCCTTCCTCCCACCATCAGTCAGATCCGCAGCCACCCCTGCCAAAGGCTCTGGAGAGCACAACTGAAGTGTGTACCAAGTGATCCTTTAGCCCTGCTGAGGAGAAGGGAAGGGCTTTCCTCACACCTTTGATACCACTGTAATCTACACTCGCATATTTATTTCACAAGCCCATTAAAACCTTGGGTTTAAAGTGTAGAGAAAATAAAAGAGAAAGAAACATCATCTGGATAAACAGTTATGGCTTTTTGTCAAGGATTCAGGAGCTAATCGAGTCCAGATCTGTTCCACATTTACATTTACATGTGAAATTGTACTTACTGAGCTAGAAAAAGTCAGATTAGCATCAAGTTAGCTCTGCCCGTCAGCTACATGGTGCAAACCCTGGAGTGAATGAGGGCTCCAGGGGTGTAACAGAAGGCAAAGTTTGGCCCCAAATCTTAAGGGCCATTTGGTTGAGATGCACAAGAAGGTGGATGCTCTGCACTTCAGCCCAGTTTGAAATTATTCTCCAGAAGTTGTATTTATTTAAGAGAGTGGGTGGCCTGAATTGTCATGATGTGTTCAAATATTTGGCACTAAATCACAGCTGTCCACTTATTTGCACTTTTGCTGCTGGGCAGCAGGAACACCCCTGGAATTAGTCAGCATCAGACGCATTAATGAGCTAACAGATATATTATGGTTCACAGTTTGGACTGCTTTTGTCCATATAAATACACACCTCCTCTCCGCTTGTTTCCCAGAAAGGCATATCTTCTTGAACATGTTGACTTTTCAAACCTTATTTTATCTGGCCTTTATGAATGAGCTTGCAGAATTTTCTGTTAGACACAGGAAAAACTCCTTGCACCTAGAAGTCTTTCTGAGCATTACATGCAATCTTGGAGACTCAGGAGTGTAAAGGGGAAACAGTCCAGCCTTGGAGAAGTTCCTCTTTACAAGCCAAAAGCCATCCTCTGCATGCAAAGATCCCAAGTAAATATGGAACCAATAACAACCATGAGCAAAGACCTTTAGATAAGAAAAATGTTTCCAAAGTCTGTGTTACAAGTCTGGAGGAAAACGCTTGCACCTTTGCTCTGCAGAAAGCAAGGAATTTGTTGCACCAAAGGAAAGAAAATCTTGTTATCTGGGTTAGCACTCCCATGATTGATTCATCCCACTTCTCCACTGCCAGAAACCTTTTATAAATCACAGATATAGCATAGGTCATGATTTAATAAGTTGCCAAGAAAATTTATCCCGTGCAAGAGGACTTCAGGACCGGTGTGAACTCTTTGCAACTTGTATGCCTAATGGATGCTAGTTGCAAACCATAATCATTTTTATTAAACAAATCAACAGAATTTTTGCCAGGGTAATGCTGCAGCATGGAAGCAGTGGGAGCCAGGTTTTTGTGTGTGTGAATAAAATAGTTTTTCAGAAAAAAATGCTTATTTGCTGACACTGAAGTTTCTTGTGGGAATACATCACTTTTATAATTAAATTTTCATCTGGAAGGTTTTTCAGGTCAAAAATGGAATTTCTGGTCAGAATCATAGCAGGGAGGAACACACAAGAAGCCAGGCTCTCAACTGAGCACAGCCAAGCCTCTTGCATCCCGAGCACTTGGCTTAATTATAGAGCCAGCAGATCATCTGCCATATGGCTGCTCCTTACCTTGTCTTGACCATTTTTGGCCGTACTTTTCCAGCAACATTTCCTGGTTCTCCTTCCAGCCCCTCCCAGGAGCAGGAGATGCAAAGCCATGGACAGAAATCATTTGTATTTTCCAGGAAGCATCCCCAAATGGGTGCTTGCCTCCAGCTGGAGGAGCACAAAGGAGCAACCCCACTGCCAGCAGCCACTCTCACACACGCAACAGGATCTGGGAGAGGATGTCTGGCCATATCTGCCTTCCCCTCCATGTGCAGGAACACACCATATCAACAGAAAACACCTCTGGTAAGGGCATAAATGCACCTCCCTCCCCAGGACGTTGCACGGCGTTATCTGCAGCAGTGGAAGGAAGCAGCAGAGCCCAGCTGCTTTCAAGCCTTCCTACCCTCACAGCCTGATTCACCGGAACAGCCCGGCTGCTTTTTGCCACCACAGTGCCCACACACCAGATCTGCAAGCCTGGCTTCATTGGCCAGTTTGTGACACCCTTGTGCCCACAGAGTGGTAGTGAACAGCTGAAAAGGGCTGGTGAGTCCCTCTACAAGCTCCTCTGCATTGCATACCTCAGCCAGGCTGCTGCAGCAGAGGATGAAACGGAGTTGTCACCAGCCCCACCACACAGCCTTGTCCTCTGTTCACCTTCAGGAGGGCAAGTCAGAAGTGGCTTAGCTCAGCCACCACAGTCAAATGAGTCTGAAACACTGTTAGGAGGGATTAAAATCACATGTGAGTGTGTGTGTATGTGTGGTTTCACAACACCTCCCTCTCCCCACCGCCAGCCGCACCAGTTTCCTCAAAGAAAGGCAGAACAGTAGAGCACAGACCCAAAGTCATGCCGTGGTGCATTAAAGCCTTGTTTTCCCACTGCTTAAAGAACTGACCCAGCCCCCTCAAATGTTCCCAGCATACTTGAATTGTGAGTCAGAGACCACAATGGAGATACTTGCCTAGCTTGACGAAGTATCTCCTGCCAAACAGCAATCTCTGACTTTTTTGGTCTGTCACTCATGAGTCTTGTTCCTGCCGCTCTAACCACACAAAACACACTGCCTCATTGTGGAAGCCAGCATTACTGTTTGGATGCATACCTGTAGCATCTCCAGCTTTTCATAATCCCCTTAATGAAGAGTTCTGCTAACAAACCAGATGGAAATTTGCAGGTATTGAAAGCTCATGTCTCTGTACCCACTGTAGAAGCAATAGAGGATGGAAAGAATAGCAATACTGAAAAGCAAGGCCAGCAAACACTTCATCTTTGCAGACACAGCCTAACATTTAAAAGGAATAATAATTCAGGAACAAGATTTCCACACACTGGTCTGGCACCTCACTTAGCAAAACACCCTAAGGCTTAGGAGTTAATCTGTGATGGACCCTTCCTTGGGCTTCATTTGCCATAGCTAAAACAATTGCCTGCCATGAGTTAGCGTCCAGAGTGGCAAAATAAGTTTTTACTCCTTCAGTTGCAGTGGCAAAAGGCCTGCAGCACTGAGCAGGGCTCCATTTTCTTCCACTCCCCTGCTCCACCACGTGTCATCCAAACAGCTCATACAGCCCTGCTCAGGGCAAAAAGATTATTATTTTACTCACTGTAGATCACACTCATTTCTTATTTGTTAATTTTCCTACACAATCCTGAGTGCAGTGCTAGAAGCATATTTTCTTAATTAGCTTCTGCCCTCCGCTCCTTTTTCTTCCTTCAAAAGGCACAATTCTCACACAATCTGAGCACTCCGGCAGAGAGGCAGGAGGGCTTCAAGGAAGTCCCCCACTAACAAAGTGCAAGGCTTGATCTGCAGTGAGGAGAGCTGGCAGCCCTGCACTGCACCTCAGCACGCCAGCTGTTGCTCCAGTTGTGGAGCCACACTGGGAGGAGTTCAAGGACAAGCAGCTGAGAAAAAAAGTCAGATGGAACCAAACCCTCCAACATTACATGAGGTCGAGGTTGTGTGTGTGCATTTGCTTTATTTTTCTTTTTTTTTTTTCCACCACAACTAGACTTAGTATTTCTTCAGAGGATTCATGCTTGTACTCATACCAAGAAATCATTCCTATTATCTCCTCTATCGCCTGGGCTGCAGTGCAGAGCAGCCTGCTGTTATCCATCCCTGCTGTCTGGGCTTTGGGACAGCTGGGCTGCAAGGCTGGAGAGATGGGGGAGTTTCCGGGCTCTGGGGTGCACGAGGAGGAGGGAGATCATTTTGTGTGCTGCTAATCTGTCTCTGCAGGAGCACTGGTTTTCGCCTCTGTAGCATAATTATATTTATCCCTCCTTCCCAACAGCACCTGCCATGGGGCGCCTGGGGGTGGGACACAGGAGCAGGAAGAAAAATAACTTCAAGCAAGATTTACTCCCTTCCTTATTGGTTAATGCTTGCCAAAAAAATGTTATGCAGACGCAGGGGGTTGAATAGGTCTGAATGGACTTCACATAATTGATGTAAACATTACACTTTGACATCTCTCTCCTTTCAGGAAGGGGGAATCTTTGGCTGAAGCTGTGTCCAAAGCCCTAGACAGAAACCCAGGACCTCTAGGCTGTTCTTTTCCCAGTTCCACCTCAGGCTTGACATTTCAGGACCATGGTGTTTTGCTGACAAACCTGAGCCATGCTAAACAGAAGATAAAATACCAGTGAGGGTTTCAAACCTCCCATTCCCCACCCCCTTCCCCAGCACAGCATGCATTGTTCTGAGCTGTGCACATGTACTGACCTCTCACAGCTTGGTCCTGGTGACAGGGTGATACACGGCCCAGACCTGCACTCCCTGAACTCCCCACAGGCTCTCATCTAGCACAGAGACAGGCACTGGAGGTGTGTAACAGGGAACAAGGAAGAAAAAAAAGCTGTTTCACTGTGCAATACAGATCTTAATATGAATCTCTTCTGAGCTGAAGGAAAAACCCTGTTGTATGGTCACAGTAGATCGGACCAGCTAGAGCAGGGGGATGCCGTGCATATTTAGAGCACACTATTCTGGACAACAAGCTTTGGAAAGTGTTTCTGGAGGTTGGGCCAACCTCATGGTGCTGGCCCCAAAAATATTTAATGCATGCTCTAAATAATAGGCATCTGGATTGCAATCTGAATGCAAGCAGTTTCTTTCAGCTCTCCATCCTCAGCTGTACTGCAAGCAGATCGGGCAATTCAAGAGACTTAAGCTGGCCCCAGTAAAGTCTCAGCCCTCAACTTGCTCCTTAAGCCAAAAATAAAGACTACATCAGCAAAATCATTGCATGTTCACCTGGTAAGTTTCTAATGTTGTTTGGCAGAGCAGTGGCTGCCACCACCTCTCCCTGGTTTCGTGCCACCAGCAAGCCATCAGCTGGGCCATGAGAGTGTCAGCTGCTGCTTGCATTACAAAATCTGGAAGGGATGGACCTTGAAACCAGAGAAGCAGCAAACAAGGACTGCAGCAGAGCAGGACAGGCTGCTATTCAGAAGTACATCCAGCACGGAGGAGATGACATTTTCTGGGAACTCAGAAAACCTACATAAGCACAATGTGCAATGAACTACTGGCTCTGCTCTTTTGACAAGGGCATGTAGTGGTGGGACAAGAGGTAATGCCTTTAAACTGAGGGTAGATTTAGATTAGATACTAGGAAGAAATTCTTTACTGTGAGCATGGTGAGAGACAAGAAAAGGTTGCTCAGACAAGTCGTAGATGCTCACTCCTGGAAGTGTCCAAGGCCAGGC
This sequence comes from Lonchura striata, assembly GCF_050655825.1. NCBI lineage: Eukaryota > Metazoa > Chordata > Aves > Passeriformes > Estrildidae > Lonchura > Lonchura striata. The sequence goes on from NC_140704.1 coordinate 63,926,516, forward strand.
TGGAGTAACAGAGCTTTGAGTAACCTGGTCTAGTGGAAGGTGTCCCTGCCCATGGCAGGGGGGCTTGGAACTCAATGATCTTTAAGGTCCCTTCCAACACAAGTCACTCTGTAATTCTATGACTGCACATGAGACTATAAGAGCACCATCTTCTCACATCTGACATTCAGACCTGAGGACTTCAGAGGCCTAAAACAGGGGTGCACCTCTCCCTTGCCCCTGCTAACTCACAGCAGTTGCCAGGGAGGCAGCAACACATGTCCTCACTCCAACCCACTGCTGGAATCACCAGCAATCCGCCAGGTTGTTACGCCCTTACAAAAGGGCTTGGCAGAGCAGCTTCCCCAGCCAAGGCAAGGTTTATATCAGGGGCTAAAGATCAAACTGTATCTATCTCTGAACACACCTTTGTTAGTTTTGGCTGCACCCTTTCAGGTATCACCTGCCTCCCCAGGCAAACACGTTCCTATCCACAGACCTGCAGTGCTCCTCCGAGGGCTGCATCCGCCTGCCAGGAATCTGTGGACCTACTGCATCCACATCAGGGGCCAGCAGCCAGGGAGGGAGAGCCCCAGCACTAATGTGGCTGCAGCAAGGATGTTGCAGTGAGCAGAGGAAGGAACTAGAAGCAGATTCATGGTCAGGCTGCTGCTTGGTTTTGTTGGAAACCAGAGTGGAAAACTGGCACCGGCATCCATCCACCCCAACAAACATTGCATTCATATGCAGAGCTACAGAGCAAATGATCTGTCAGTTGTTCATCTGGAGAACAGGTTTCACCAGCCTGGATTAAATGATTATGTTGCCACAGCATGTGCTTCTGGCTGCTCTTGGAGATAAAGGAAGTAAGGCACAAGGAGCCTTACAGGAGAGAGTCCTGACCCTGCAACCCAGCTCCCAACACCTTTATGCTTGAAGAAGGTTCAGACCAGCACAGTATGTGGGAGATAGGGAGCAAGTGTGTTTAAAGAATGAATTTTGGTGCTGATGCGCTGAAATCACAAATGCAAGAAAACACCTCATTCGATTGAGAACAGAAGGTGCACACTTTACCCCCAATTACTGCCTCCAGATGTGCAGCAGACTGGCTGTATTTCTGAGCCTGCTGCTCCTTATTCCCACAGAGCTGCAGGCAGAGTGAGTGCAGTTGGAGGTCTAACAGCACATGTGCAGCTCCACCAGAGCCTGCGTCCTGCCCCCACAAAACCCCCGTTGAGTGACTCCCTTAGGATGTAATTGCAGTCGACTTCATTCCAGGCCATGAGCATATGTCTGGCTACGGACATTACTGCAAGCACACAAGGAAAAAAAAAAAAAAAAAAAAAAAGAAGAAACATAAAGCAGAAAGTAAAAAAAAACCACTGGTAATCCAAGTCCAGTTAGGATAATGGGTGTTTTCCTCCATAGAAAAAGGTTACTTCGCTACCTTTGGCAGTCTGGCCAGCTTCTCTGTATTAGTCTCTTGCAAGGCAGAAGAGAAAGGCTGGCACCAGCTTTGCAGACTCAAAACGAAAATATTGCACTAAACCCATGGGCCCCAGCAACAACCCCTGAATCCCTGTGGAGCTCACAAGGGTAAAAAGCAGAGGCCCAAGGAGCTAAAACAGTAATTTTAGGACTCTCACGGACTTCAGAGAGCCTTGAACCCTTGTACCAGGGAGCCTAAGGCATCTTTTTCTACTCTGTGGCCTTTGAAAGGTTCACCCCCACCAAAGTTCACCCCATGTCCCTGTCTCTCAGGGGATGATGTGTCTGTGGTGGGTGCAGTGGAAGGTGCAGGAGTGCAGTCACAGCACAGTATGGGCAGCCGAGCTGGAGCCATCATCCTCTGCTCCCTCCATGCTTCACAAGATGAGCAGGAGCAGCAGCACTGTTGCTTTCATATTTGCCTTTTTTTTACCCTCATAAAGTGGAAACCTGTGCTCTGAGCATTGGGAGCTGTTACAAACACTGCTCTGGGGATAAGTGCCTACAAATAGCCTGCAGCAAGCACCCAGCACCCAACACTCCCAGCTTGAGCACCTGCAGGCTGGTGAGCCATCCAAAGTAAGGTCTTATCAATGGGAAGTGCCAGCCAGGCCTAAGCAACACTGAGCTGTCCTCCCCACTTTGAGTGGCCATGAAAACACTTAGGATTTGTCCCGCTGGGATGGCTCCCGGTCAGGCATTTACGTTTATGGCTCATGGACAGGTTTTTAAAAATACCTCCCAGTGCATGCACGGATGTACTCCAAGATACACTTATATCCACAAGCACATGACCTAGGAGGTGGGTTAGAGCTGAAGTGACTCAGCCTCCCAGTTACAGGAACAAAATTAGCAACCACTCATAGACGTCTTATGTCTTAAATGGGGCTAGATGGCACTGTAAGTTAGTTAATGTCCCTTTGCCTCAGGAGATTCCACTTTGGCATTAAGATCAGTGGAAAACCAGGAAAGCTGGTGCTCCCTAGGGTATATTTTCCAGAGCTGAGCTAGTAATTCACACCAAAAGCCTGATTCAACACATTTTCAAGGTACCTAGTTAGGAGCTGTGTCAAATAATTTAGTCATTCTCTGGAATTAACTTTTTTTTTTTTTTTGAGAAAATAATTCTTGGCTTGACAGCATTTAAACATATGTTTTCTCCAAATACTTGGCCTACATTTTCCCTTCTTTAATTTATCCCATTTCTCCTCATTAACCCCTGTCCCCCCACCCCCGTTGTTCCCATGCTGGATCCCTCTACCTCTCCCGGGAGAACAGTGATGAAATGACATTCGCCTCCCAGACCTCCTGGCACATCACCGTTTTTCTTCAGAATCAGCCCAGCGGGGCAAAGAGCCCTTTGGCCCGGAGCCCCTGAATCACTTAAGGATGCACAGCTGAAACGGAGCAAAGCAAAGAGGTGGAGGGAGGCGAGGACCGGGCTTGGAGGGACAGTGCCTGGCTGTATTGAGGTCAGAGCATTCCGGTCCCACGGCCTCGGGTGTCTGCCTGAGCTGGTTGGGAGACGAACGAGTAAGGATCTGCCCTAATCTCACACCCAGACCTTCCAGAGCCTCTGCACTCCGGCGAGCACGCTGCAGCCGATGGCACCGTGCCACCGCAAGGGAACGGCATCCACGTGGCTGGGGAGGAAGGGGGACGTGCGGTCCTGGTGCAGCACATCTGCCCCTGGGGCTGGGAAGAGGGTGGCCACCTCTCTAACAGAGACCCTATCCGTGCATCTAGCACTCCGATGGGTATCTCCCATCAGTTAACAGAGGGAGCAACCCTCTAGGGGGGAAAAAAAAAAAAAAAACAAAGCACACCAAACCCCCAAAATACCCAAAACACTCCTCCCAGCATAGGAACCCATCAGCTCCCTGACCGCCTAGGTCATTCATGCCTGTGAATCGTTTCCTCAAGTAACAGATTAGTCACGTACATTTGCAATGGCAGCGATTCTGCCAAATAGCTGAGGAGCAGGGCAGGGGAACAGCAGCATGACAAAAACAGGCAGAGGAGGGGAGAGGAGAAGCAAAACGTTTCCTCCTTTTCTCCCATGCCCCTTTGGTTTCCAGCAACATTTGCATGCACAAGCTGCTAAACAGCTGCACCACGTGGCTGTGAAAACCGGGCGTTATCTGGCCAGAGATTTGGACAACCCTTTCCTTTTTCACCCCCGGGCTGGCAGAAGCATTGCCCAGCAGCCAGAGCACTGACAGCTTCTATAAGGTTGGGACCAAAAGCCTCCCATAGTAGGAACAATATTTGGCAGCTGGGAAAACCTCTCAGCTGAGCTTCCATCTTCGGAGTGACTGACAAATGCCAGACCCCGGCAGGGCTGACACAGGCTCGGGGCTGCAAAGTGTCCCGCTCAGAGGCGAGTTACTCGGAGAGGAAAACAAACAGGAAAAGGTCCCCAAAAGCTCCTGATTAGTGTGTGGCTTACTGCAAACAGTTACTTTCTTCTTCCAATAACAGGCATGAAAAATCACCGCTGTCACTTGAGCAGCAGCGCGTGGAGCTGAGAGCAGGTCAGACTGCTCCTCTGTGCTGTGCATGCTCTGTCAAACTGCCCCTGTCCCGACAACTTTCCAGCCACGAATGGCCTGGTAGGTAACAAAGAGGGAGATTCAAAGCAAGAACACCTGAGTGATCCAGTAAAGGTTGGGGGGAAAATGCAGGCTGTTTTGGGTCGTATGATTTGTTACATTCCCAGACACTCTGTCCCTTGCAGTTCAGGGAAATGCTAAATGGGCAGCATGGCCTGGAGAAACTGTAAGGAGGGGGAAAGCAGACGAGTGCCTGGGGGAAAGCTGATGAGCTGGTTTTCAAGACAAGCGTTAGTACTGCAATAAGAGACAGGGACACACGTAGGCGTTCCCTGTCCTGGTAATAAATAACAGCTACAAAACTCCTATTAACCTCTGTAAAATATGTTGGTTCTGCCAGTCCATCCATCACAAAACTATCTGTTACTGTGGTACTCACTTCAGCTGTCCTAGAGAAAGAAAATACAGCAGGCCAGCCACAGCATCCCACATTCCAGCCAAAGGGAGTCACAATTGCAAAGGATGCAATGCAACAGGATCCTTATCATAAAAATGATGCTCCCCTCTTGTATCCTCTGCCTTAGGGGGCAGCACTGGAAAAGGAGATTAAAATACAAGCACCACTTTTGAGACAGGAACTACACCATAACACAAAAAGAAACAAAAAAAAGACTACCTCAGGAATATTCTACCTTTCCTTCCTAGGAAAAAGCAGCCCTGGGGGTTGGCCTGAGCATCTGGCCCAGTGAATTCACTTGCAGTCCAAAGAAAGCCTGGCCCCATTCATCAGCTGGGATGGGAAGTGCCAAGTCTCTTCTCCTCTCACCATCCCACTTCCTGGAGGGGAATTCAAGGAACAAGTGGTCTGATATTGCTGAGGAGTTCTGTCCCATGTGCTGCCAGCCTTCCCACGCTGTCCCATTTCAGAAGTAGCATGGGAAGGAGGGGGAAATGCATAAATCGGAGCTCTGATACTTGGCACTACACCAGGACATAGATTAGACCACTCAATCATTTTAATTGCTATCCAACAGTAATAATTTATTTAGATTATTTACTTGCAAATATGCATTGCACTTCGGTATGTTTATAATGCTAATTGGAAAGGTCCTGAACTAAACAGCCACCCTGGATAGCAAAGCTGTGTATTTGGAGAGATTTGTTTGGTTAGCTGTTTTCAGAACCTCACTAGAATACTGCTTTTCTTAGCTTTTTTTGGTTCAACATATATAGTTTTGTCTATTTACTTGTCAATCTCATGTATTTGGCAGACATAAAAAAAGGCAGAGCAGTAACCAAAATTACACACACTTCCCGTGCAACACAGGGTTATTCTTCCTTGTCTTGTTTCTGCCCTGCATATTTAATTTCATACTCCTGTGAGGACTTGGGTGCCCAGGAAGAATGCCATTTTTAGAATCACCAGACCTATGTAGCTGCAGCTACGTAAATGAGGAGTATGTCAAAACCTGAGGAGAGCCAATGGTTTTACCAGGTCATCAGTTAACCCACATGGCCAGGAGTGCAGGTGTGAAGGAGATAATCCACCTCCAAGACACATCACAGCATGCCTCCATGGGAGTTTTGTGCTTCACAGAGGCATTTTGCTCTTCCTTAAGAAATATGGTACATCAGAAAAAGTTCCTCCCACTTTACCTGCACCTGTGTTATTGCAGGTAGACACTGGAAAGGGTGTGTTGGGTATGCAGAAGCTGTTACCTACCATAAACTGAGCAAAACCACAGACAAAAAGATGGTGCAGCCTCTGCTCTGGCTGTGTTTATCCTACATGTCAATGAACAATAAAAACAGGGCACTGAAAAATAAACCTCACTGCTTCAAAAAGCCCCCAGGAGAATTTCTTCATTGGTATCATATTTTTTGTTTATTTCTGATTTTTTTCTGTACTGTTGAAGTTGACATCTTTTTCCTCCTGCTGAACCAGCATTTCCTGACAGCAAACCATAGTCAGAAATTTTCCATCCAGCCCTGGAGTGTGTTTCAACATTTGATGCTTGTGCATGCTTATGAAAAGAGGTTAATGTCAATCTCAGAAAATTATCTACATGATGTTCAAAAGGGTACCAACAGTGAGCAACAGCACCTGCATTTGGGGATGTCCAGACAATCTCTTGCTTCTTTGCCTCAGAGTTGGGGTCAGCGCTTCTCTGCTCTCTTACATCTGTAATGGTGATCCTCCTTTGCATTTTTACTGCCCAATTGACCTGTCACTTGGAAAAAATCTTTCCATGGGGAACACTCTTTCTTGACACAGCACATCCCCTTCCAAACACCCTGGGGACATGATGGTTTTAAAACCAAACATTTGGAAAAAAGCAATGCTCTCCCAATAAACAGCACTACAGTCAGGCCTCAGAAGGCAAACAAGCAAGGCAGGACCTTGTGGGAGGAGATGGCAATAAATACAATAGTCAGCTTCTTAATCACCATCCCCAGTGCCTGATGACTATTACCTTGTTTCAGCTACCCTGTGCATAACAGTGACAGGACAGACCTCCACATTTGGAGGACTTTACCCAGCAAAATCTCAGGGATGAACAAGCACTGAAGTGTAAACACACCCAAGAACTTTTACAGGTTGGAAAAGGAAAATCTCTTATGCTGTGAGAGTCATCAGGCATACGGCAGCCTGGGAACATCAGCCTCCAGTCTGCAGCAGTTGCACTCAGCAACCCCACAGTCAAGGCTTTTTTGGGGGGCAGGGGTGGACACAGTAAAAGCCAGCCTGTCCTTACTCAGAACTCCTGCCTGCAGGGCACTCAAGCCAAAGCTGTCTTAATATGCTTTTAAAAGAAGGCAAATGACAAGCAAGGCATCACTTCCTTCAAAGCCTGGCACTTCTCATCCGTTGAGACATCTAGAGGTGTTGTCGTCAGCTTAAGGAGCAATAACTTCATCAGGAGGCAAAGCTGGTTTAGGAGGGGGAGGAGGAAGAGTTAAACCAAACTCATCAACCCACCCAGTGTCATCAGCCAGCAGCTCTGAGCACACTCTCACCACGGGGAAGAGAGACACGACATCCCAGCAGCAGTCCAAGAGAGGATGTGTCCTAAAGGACACAGCTGATTCATCATCCCGCTCAGCAATCTCGGGCAGCTTCAGCTGCAGAGGCCTGACCTGCTTGGCAGCCAGCCGGCAGCATCAGCTGCCTCCTGGAAAAGGGAAAGAAAAAATAAAAAGCTTTGAAACGGCAGAGTGGGCAGAGGAATGGGGAGGAGGGGAAAGGAGGGAGTGTGGGGGGGAGAGGTGGCCTTGCAGGCTCTGGTTGAGTAAGAGGCTAATTCCCCCCCACTCCCTGACCGCGACTCCATCTAATTGCCCTGTTTCCTCTGAGCTGATTGGAAAGTGGCCTTGTGTCTGGAAAAGGCAGTAAGCATCTTACATGCATCTGTTCCACCTAATCCCTAATAACTAGTGCCTGTGTGTTCCGGGAGAGGAGGAGGAGGAGGTGGGGGAGGACGGGCAGGGAAGGGCCGGGAAGGGTTTCCCATGTAGGCTGCTGTGTGGCAGCGGGCAGGGCGGCACTGTGGCCTGGGCTGGGGGCTGTCAGGGAACTCACATTGTTCCTCTTCCGCCTGTTTCACAATCTGGAGGCCCTTTCCTCCTTCCCCTTGCAATAATAACAAATTTTATAAAAAAAAAAAAAAAAAAAAAGAGAGAGAGAGAGAGAGGCCTGTGGCTGGGAATAAGGACACATTTTGCTGAGCCTCGCTGCAGTTGGGATCTGTTTAAGCCACTCATTTTCCCCTTGCCCTAATCCTGCATTATCCTTTAGGCATGATGTTCAATTCCTGAAGGGGGGTGGGAAGTGCTCTCCAGAGCCCTGCCTGGTTTGCCCAGGAATTTGGATTGCACTTTTTATGTGCAGCTCTGGGAAGGGGCAGAGAGACAATTACGCAGCTGTTTAGTAGCCAGGCAGGCACATTTTCAGCGAGCTCTTCCTAGTGGGAGCTAATTCGGCTCGAGGAGAGCACAGGGATAAACATCTCCATTTGCCAGTAAAAGGATTGTCACATCTGGAATTTACACAAGTTACGAGGAGCCAGGAGCCACCATTTCGTTCCACTTGCATGGCGTCATAAAACATGTTAGCACTTTAAAAGTGTTGCGGGGCAGATGGATGCAGGACAATGACAACAGCTCCCACAGCCCTGCCATGCCCCTGCCCTCCCCTGCCACCATCGGGGGACACCACACTCAGCCCTGCATCTTGCACAACACCCTCAACTTTGCTCCAGCCCCTGGGAAAGGAGGCTTTTGGCCTCCAACGCTGCCAGCTGGCTTCTCTTCTCCACATTATAGTCCCAGGAGGCTGGGAGAGGGACCTGCTGTGCCCCCTGCACACCTCACAGGCAGTGCCAGCCTTCGCCTCAGGCTTAACCCACATGGAGGAGAACTCAGCAACTATTGCTTTAAACCAGTTTCAAAAAGGTTGGCTGTGCCTCTGTGGGCTGTTTATTTTCAAGAGCTTTCCACATTTATCCAGCCAGTTTTCCACTGTTTTGCTTTTGGATTTTTGCAGTTGCAAAGTTTGAGTGCTCCTCCTTGCAAGAGCATCCTTGCTCATTTCTCAGTACACTAATGGTGCCAGAGGTGGTAACAGGCCCTGTGGGCTAAATTCCCATAGGAAGCCCCAGTCCTCACCCCAACACAAACACTGGGAAGCATCCTGAAAAGAGCAGTGAGATGCACACATCCACAGGCTGGGCCCATCCCATCTAGTAACAGTGGACATAAAAATTAAGGGGAAGAAGATGAAGTTGATGGCCTTTTGACCTTTGGCACTTCTCATCTGCACACAGGCCTTAAGGATGAGCAAGGCAAAACCCAACAGTCCATATTTCCCAGTTTGTTTTTTTCTCTCACTTTGTCTTATGGAACAGTGGTTACCCAAGAAATCTGCTGCCTGCTGATTTTCATTTAGGGACCGAGCCACACTGGTGCGAAAACCAGAACAAGCACAAAAGTCATCTCTTGGCCCACCATGCTGTTTGTGAAACACCATGTAGAGGTAAAGGCCTTCAGGTTACCACGTGGAAACCCAGCTGTGATTTACACCTCCTCCTCATCCTCCCTCCAAGGGACAAAAGGCTGCCTTGAGGAGGCTCATTTCACCCTGCAGAGTACTGGCAGCATCACTGCTCACTTTGCTGCTTGCTGGCAGGGCACAATCCCAGCTTTTATGACTCATCCACCTAGCCCATGCAGTATAGGATCCACAGCCTGGAGTTCCAGCAGTGCTCACACGAGCCTGTTGGGGAGAAAACTTCATGCCAGGGATGGCTGCCCTGCAGTGGAATACAGAGCAGTAGCTGTGCAAGGGTGATGGGAGATGGGGAGAATCGGCTGCCTCTGCTTGAGCTCTCGTGACTGAGCAGAAAAGTGAAGTGAAAGAGCACAGTGGGAAGTTGCAAGGTCACGTTTTGGTTCTAGTGTTGTCCAGATCCTTCTGCAGAGCCTTCCTACCCTCCACATGCATAATTCATCCCATGTCACTCTAACTAAACTTAAAGCCCCTTGAGGCAAGTTGGTGCAACTTTCCCATCAGTGCAGGCTCCTGACACTGTAAGATTAGCAGCTGAAAGAAAAAAAAAAACTACTTTAAATTGTCTTCAAAACCTCCATCTTTAGGTAACAGATAAGTGGCATAAACACTCAAAGTAATGTGCCCACAACCACAGGCAGTTTTCTGTTAATTCATGCTAAAGTGCGCCGAAAAGGGAGGTCACCTTCCTCCCAAGCTGCAAAGATGACTTCAGGGAGGAGCTGTGACCACAGGTGTCCCTGTGGTTTGAGTGCTCCTCCTTGCAAGAGCATCCTTGCTCATCCCAGACTTGCTTGAGTGTGTGAGGGTTGGCGTGAAATATAAACAGTAGCAAGCAGATGGTGTTTTAGGAGAAGAAAATATCAAATTTATGGCCAGAGATTGTGCTTACAGTTACAACTCACCACCTCCTCCTCAATATTGCTACCAGCCATGCCACAATGGCTCCAGCCCTCTGTACAACACCTTTTCCACAGCTTGGTCATTGCACCCTCAGAAAAAAAAAAAATCCAAACAGGCCAACCTGTTCCTCAGAAGACACACCAGCATGAACTCTGCTCCCCAACTACACCTCCAAATGGCAGGAGCTGCAGAGGGGAAAGAAGGAAGAAAATGTGGCTCAAACAGATCTCCTCTAATAAAGAGTCAGCACAGGAGGAGATTTACATGCACCAAAGTGCCAAAGACTACCAAAACTTACCTTGCATTTATTTGAAGAGCTGGGAGGAGAGCAGGGAGGTATGGCCACCTAGGCTTCCCTCAATTAGAGCCTGTAGCAAGTGCTCGCAGTTCAGGAGCTGTGTCTCATGGTCCTGTGCTGTACATAGAAAGTGTCAATCAGTCCCTCAATATCTTGTATTCTTTGAGATCCCTTTCAAAGTCCATTTAAGGGTATCTAAAACAACATAGGCATTTGCATGACAAATTTCACACGCTGATACACAGACTTGGTGGTTTTCAAAAGTGCTAAAGAAACAAATTCACTGTATCGTGCTTCATGCTCTGCATATGGCACCATGCTCCCAGCCTAGAAGGAAATAAAACAATCACTATATTGTATGATATGGGTTACAATGAAGTGGCTATTTTCTACTGTGCTTTCATCAAGGTCCCATCTTTCCAGGATGAAACCTTTATATTTGGGAATACTGAGCAGATTTATTCTGACACCCGTTCCCTGGGGAAAGTCTGCAGCTTCTCAAAGATGGGTGATGGATGCAGCATCTTCATGGTCAAAATCCACTGAAGCCCACTCATTATCACCAATCTCAGCTGAGCTAATTAATCCTCAGTAGTAATGCCTTATTTTAATTTTCTGAACTCTGTTAAATCAGGACCAAGTGCCCTTAACTGCTCTAATTCTAGGATCTTGATTTTCAGCTCACTTCATGGTCTGTGTTTTTCTTTCAATCTTGCACTGTCTTTGCACTAAATCACATACCACAGACCACACCATGGGAAAACCCATATCTTCAGGCCCCTGTCCTAGCCCAGGAAAAAGCTGCTTCTACATGGAAGGTGTCCCTTCCCACCCAAAATGTCTCCGAGATAAAGACTACTTGAGTGGGGATGAGCAGAGTCGAAGCTGCATGAAGCTGGGCTGACCTGGAGCATGGCCAGGGCACCCATCTCCCCTGGGAGGAGCCAGGAGATGCCTGGCTGGGAGCCAGTGCCTGCCCAGAGATGGTCTCCTTTGGGGCTGTTGATACCCAGCAACAAGTATAAAATAGTGTCACATGAATGGGTTGGGGGAAGAGTGGCTGCTCCTGAAAATCTGAGCCTAAAATGCTCACCCAGGGCTAAGTAGTGAGTGAACTGGCAGAAGCACAAGCCTGCATTCTCCTTCTTGCTGGATCTCTTCTTTAGCTACAGGCTCCATAGTAAAAAACTTACCTGCTGCAACTTTATGTAACAATTATGTCACCATTAGATTTCAGAAAGCACCTGCAGAATCCAGTTAACTTACCACACCAATAAACAAGAAAAAACAAGGTACTTCAGATGAAAAGATAAAATTATGGCATTGTTTTCAAGGGTGAAGCCTTTACAGTTTATAATTCAATATAACCCTCTATTTGCACTCTTGACCAAACTTTAATGGAAATCCTTGGGGACTTTACTTAATACGCTTTAATGATAAAATGTAAATAAGGCATTTTTAAAGAAGGTAACAAACTTCTTTTGCAAACAACAAAACATTTTGCCCACACCACCAATGTTACAGGTGATCCAACCGAGAGGCCAAGTGGACAGAAACTGTACACTTTTTCCTTTCTATATGAACTGGTGTAAGTCAACAATTCAGCTGGTCATTAAGCATAAAAGAAACACAGGGGTATGCTGTGGCTATAGCATATTTAGCTATGGGTTTATATTCAAATATTTTTACAGTATCTTTTACATTGGTGCTTGGGGACTCCCAGGTAGTCAGAGATGCAATTAGATAAAAGAAGCTATTTGAATTTTCATCCTTTTTCCTTCCTGCCTTGCTTTTGTGGGTTTAAAGCACAATCTTTCGACTAATTAAACACATTTGAATATTCCGTTGCATGTGCAATGAATGTATAATTAGACTCAAGAGAAAGATTATGTGTTTTCGACCTGACACTAACACTTCAGCATAAAGGTACCCCAGGCACCACTAAATGTAACCTATGAGCTCCTGCTAATAGCACGCTGCCTCTGATCTCCAGAGGATTATCTTACTCTGGGGCTCTTATAGGAGCTGTATACTGAAAGGGGCCTGAAACAGATACCCTGTAATTTACATCCCTGCTTAGTGCCTCGGTGAGGAAAGGCAGCCTTTGCTCCAAATTGTAAGTGTTTCTTTCCTTCTCTGCTTTTCAGGTCTGAAGTTAAGGCACATGATCTTCAGGGTGCAGAATGCTGCAAGGAACTTCTGGGTGGTTTCAGGGAAGAAAGTGTATTTATTTTTTTACCTTTTTTAAAATTCATATTCAGTACCACTTTTTTCCCCTATAAACACAGAGAAACCTCTTAAATAAATTATACTAGGCAAAACCCTGCCTCTCTGCTCCAAAATTGAAGATATCTGCTGCTTTATCCTCACCAAGCACTACCTCCTTTTGCTATTATTTACTATACCTCATAAATATCAGTCCTTTTCCTTTCCTCTACTTGGCACTTTTCCCATCAATTTTATGCTGCTGTGTTTTGTTTTTATTGTTGTTTTTTAACAGAGGCTACCCTCCCAGCCACCACATGATAGTGATTTTTTTCTTCCCCATTTTGTGGTTGGAGCAGCTCAGACAACTAGATAAATATTGTGGGGAGCTGATCCTTAAATATCGGGTTTGCCTGTATTTTTTCACAGAAGTCTTTATTTCCTTAAGTTGTAGGTGGTCTCTTTAAGACAGCAGGGACACAAACCTGGTGTAGTGAAAGGAGGGGGAAAAGAAGAAGCAGAAAAATCCCCTTCGGATGTTTTCTGTGGTAAAAAAAGAGTAAGGAATATTTTCAGAAACAGTAAGAAATATTTTAGGGCAGCTCCAGAAAAATTCAAATCCAAATCTTCTGTGGGGTTCAGTGAATTCTGCAAATTGTGCCTTTCCTCCAAAACCCAAAGCCAGGCAACTTGAACCTGATTTTAGAGTGACTAATGGGGACCCTGGCATTTCTGTACCCCTTGGCAGTTGTGAAGAGTGTTGTGTGGGTTTTTTAAGATGTCATTTTTTTCAGAGTAAAGTTTGCTTAAAAAAACAGTGGGCTAGCTACTGAAAATCAGCCCCTATCAACTATTGTCAGCCACAGATCCAGATGAGGGGCAGAGTTCTTTAGTAGCAGTATGGCTTTAGCGTAAACAATCTGCACATTTTCTCTTACCTGAAAAAGAAAACGGTACCTGAGCAGGCCAGGAGATAACAACAGACAGGCAGCCTCGATGTCAGCAATACCTGTGACAGACATTGCTGGCATTACCCTCGGGTTAGCATGGCAAATCACACCGTGCCATTGCAGTTCAGTCCTTTTTCAGTAGGGTCAACCTCCTTAAAAAACTTCCTCCTCCAGCAGGAGGCTGGCTTACATTTATTGTTGTTGTTTACACTGTCAATAGGACTGCTACTGAGGAGAACTGTACTGGAGAAGATGTAGGATCTGTGTCAGTGTACTTGATCCCCGGATTTCATCACACATAACTTCACTGCAACTGCTTTGCTTTACCCCTTGCTCAACAACAAAGAGGTACCCTGACTCCAGAGCTTTGTATCTGTGCCCAGACTTCAAGGCTGACATACCTCAACACTGAGAATGAAGTGCAAAATCTCCTTTACTGCTCCAAAAGCATGCAGTTTGGAAAGTTCAGGGATGAAGCAGGTGCTCAGTTAGGGAGCATTGTGTGCTGGTCCCAGCTTATGGTGGCCAACCCCAAACAAAGCTGCTCCTCTCCCTGGGCCATAGGTAGTCAGGTTGGTCCCACTGACACCCTTCTGCAGCCCACCCCTAGCCATGGTAGAGCTGCTCTGTGCCACTCACTGTGCTCTGCTTGAGAGCCTTTCAGGGTTGCAAGTACCTGACATAGGGCATCTCCTGGGACCCTTCTTCACTATTCTCAAAATCCTTTTCTATTGGGAAGGAAACCCTAAACTGTGTCTGCCTATTCACATGGAAACATACCACATATCTCAATTGGAACTGCTGAGGCAGATTGCTAAATTTAATTACCAGTTCCAAGGGCTGAGACAGTGAATGACAGGTCAATTCATGCAGTGAGCTAGCAAAGATTGCTGATAAATGCTTTCTAATTGAAAGGATGATAAAACAACTATTAGTCACTGAGGAGTTTGAAGAATGAGTTAGTCCTGGGGTTTTTTACACATGAAGAGCAAGAAGTGCTAATCTCATCAGCACTGTTGTCATTTCCTACCAGCCTAGTCACTGAAAAGGCCCGGGAGGGATCATGAGTGACATTGCAGAGGGGTGACCAGTCACTGCTCCCTCAGTCCTATTAAGGAGATTGAATAGAAATAATTATTAGCAACGTGGATAAAGTCTATTGGACTCTGGAGAACATCAGACATTTCTGTGAATTAGGGAAAAATCAAAGAACAAAAATAACCTCTTGCACACAGCTCCACTGGGAAATCAGTTGTGTTAACAACACAATGCATCATTTGCAGAGCACTTTTCAGCCCAAAGTGTAAGATGGAGGCTGTGGCACCAGAGGTCCAGGTACTCAAGGCCCCACTCCAGCAGTAGCAATGATCTGCTGCATACAAGCAGTTTGAAACTTGGAGACTGAACTTTGCCCGAGAAAAACCTCTACATGGGCACATGTACCTGTTTGTCACTCAGGCATTAGGACAGTCACTCTGGCAGCAGAGCACAGCAGTCATACAGGATGGGAAATGCTCTTAGGTTGTCACAGCACAAAAAGTCAGAAGAGCTGCACTGCAAAAGACCTGTGCCTAGACATGACCCAAAAGT
The DNA here is from genome assembly GCF_050655825.1 of Lonchura striata. Lineage (NCBI taxonomy): Eukaryota > Metazoa > Chordata > Aves > Passeriformes > Estrildidae > Lonchura > Lonchura striata. Next base: position 63,941,546 of record NC_140704.1, read on the forward strand.
TACCTGCATTAAGTGACACAACACTGGGTGCTGGGAAAGCAAGAAAACAGCCACCACCCATTAGCAGGAACCTCTGCTGCCTTGTTTCCACACTATGCAATGATGGATTTTTTTTTTTTTCACCTGCTTCTCTTTCCTTTCCTTCTCTTCGGCCAATCTTTCTAGACCAGGAGAAGTTCTGAGTGAGACTGCCACTGTACTTGCGCTCTACCTAACACAAAGGGCTACAGCCCTCGCTTAAGCCTCTGGCTACTGCTGTCACATGGATAATCATCCAGGACACTTGCACACACAACACTGCTGAAATGGTAGCCATTCCAGAGGTGAGCTTGGGACGTGGCCAAGTGACACAGGCCACAGAACACATATAAAGTGAGATTTTTGCCAAAGGCAAAAGGTCAAGGCATTTTTGCACCCTTAAGAAGCAGACCTCACTTTCTGCGTTAGGACGTGCTTTACTTTCCCTTTTCTGCCCCACCAACATCCACACAGAGTTCTCACTACATGGTATTTGGTATCTGCAGTGTGAAGCCTGACATTTTCCAGGAGGTTGCAGCACTCCCAAAACTGCGTTTTCCATGTTTAACTAGCGACAGATTTACTGTCTCTCCACCAAAAATTGTGTAAATTCTTTCCTCAAAGAAGACCATATTTCATGGAAAAGAGTGTGCCTGGCTGGTGCATCTGACTAGATATTGACATGAGGGGAGAGAGACAATATTTACACTAACCAGTGTGTGAAAGTAGTCCAATTATGTCATGATAACTGTGCTTGTATTTATGGATTCAATGAGTTTGTAAATAATTCCAGATCCCCAAACTCTTGGAAGTCCAGATCAGTCTTGGTCAGCTCATTCTTCTTGTGCTCATATCCTTTGCCTCAAGTCAAAAGCTCCTGGCTATGGACAGACACCTTCTTCACAGTCAGATGTGCAGGTAGGTATTTTGACAGAACTGCATTAGACAAGTCAGATCAGCAGCTCTGCCAGTAAAATCTTAGAGATGTAACTTGCAAAGGAGGGACAGAGCAAAACATTCTTCCAGCAACTGTGGACCAACATGTCCAAAGTCAGGAGTGTAGTGACTACAATGTTATATTAACATTTAAACTAGGAGCCACATGTAGTGCCTGACCATGAATGAAGGTCACCTTGGGCCACTTACTTTACACCACATCTCATATTTGATCTCCATATGCTCTGCATATTATAATTATGTATCAAATATAGTTATGCATATATAAGTATGCATCAAATATATATTGGTTTCATTTATGTTGTCTCTAAGAGTACTATCCCTGTTGCACAGGCACCTATGTTGGTATAAAACTTATCTTTGCCATATATAATATTTATTTATGGATTTTTTTTAATTTATTTGTTTGTACTTACATAAATATATTTAACTTAGGGATAAACTGTGCCACTCTCCATCCATACAAACTACTATGTGTCCATTCTCACTGCAAGCTTTTCTACTGGTGTTTGGAAAATGCACCTGCTGAAGCAACCCAGTCCATGATTGTGGTGGTTATAAAGGTTCAATATTCCTCCCAATAAAGGCTCCCCAGACATTTTCACACATGCTGTGGAATAAAAGAAACATATCTCAATGCCACAAAAGCTTTTCTCCTGCAATCCATGTTTTCATGATCAGTGAACAGCCTTTGGGTAAAAGATTGCTGTTTGATCCCAGGAAAAGGTTAACAGTGTTGGCAGTGCTTAGGCACTTGCTCCAAATGGCCTACCTAGGGGTGCACTACAAATCAGATCAGGCAACTGATCCCGTTTTTTTTTTAATAAAAACATATTTAATTTTTTAGAGTGCCTTCTTTTTTCTTTCAACATTTTTTCAAGCCACCTGCAGCTGCATCCTCCATCTCCTCAAGCTACAGCCTGAATTAGCATCCATTTAAATTAATAAGACAGATATCCCAAGTTTTATATTTCATGCTTACAGCCAAGCTGAGCAGATGTGATGCATGTTTACAAATGCAGAGACATTTTGGGAGTTGCCCTGTTTGATGTCTGGACTTGTTTTGTACACACTCCTCATATTGCAGTGAGTTCTTGGAGGAGGATCCTTCCATGATGACTTTACTAAATTAAAAAAAATGAAGCCTCCTTCTGTTTAAGTCAAAGGGAACTTAGCTTAAAGCTTTCCTTTTTCCTTTTTTTTTTTCCAGTTGCAAGATATCTCTTTAGCCTATCTAACTGTGTCATCAGTAATTAGGCATGTAAAGGAAACCAATCTCAACAGGGATGTAAGATTTAAAACCTGCCAGTAAGCAGTAGATAACAACTCTTTTTAAGCAAAAGCTCTTCAAAATTATGCTTATTAGTGGAATACAGTCTCTGAGTCAAACTCCCAGATAACCTAACAATAATTAATTTTGTTGAAAAGAATAAGCCTCAACTCTTGTGCTGACCATAGGAATACAAACCACTAAGATAAGGCCTGGACAGAGTTCCTCTAGGCTGGGAAGTAGGAACAGCAGTGTAACAATTGTGAGGAGAGATAGCAATGTAAAAAACAAAAATACCAACAAAACAAAACAAAAAAAAAACCCACCAAAAAAAAAAACAAAACAACTTCTAACAGAAATTTAGGTCTGGGAAATGCATGTCAGCCAGTAAGGAACTCTGTTCCCATTAACCTGGAGATTCACAGTGTCCTGACCAGGTGCAAACCACAAGGACCACTTTGGGGGAATTTGTTTCTTCCAGTGGTATTTTTCATCAAAAAGTTTTCTCTGATAATTACTGGAGCTAAGATTACCCAAGCAGAGAGGAAAATAAGGCAAAGCATAGATATTTTGTGATCATAGATGTATTTCTATATCTCTGTACACACACAGCCACATCCAACACAGAGAAGGTCAAATGTGTAACTGAAGAGAGCAGTGTCCTTTCTCTGGTTAAGTGTCTGCATACATAACATCAGGTTCAAACACTGAGGTGATGCAAATTGGAAATGCTTTGTTTAAGTCAATAGGGTTAGGTCATTTGATGCTCATCCAAAATATATTCTCTAAGTATGTAGGCAGGCCATGCCCTCTTAAATCTGAGCAGATCCACTGAGTCAGAGGTAGTTTACAAATAATCAGTTTTACTCTTTTTTTCCTTCCACCTGGAGCCTATCAATCTATAAAATCTGGGAAACAATGAAAACCCACTGCAGTGTATTGTTAGATTTTGAAAAATCCGGCATTCAACAGCTGGAGTTGGAGTTATTTGCAGAAGTTAGATTAACTAAGTTGCTCTAGCAACACAGTTCTTGAGCTGCAGTCAGCAAACCAAGAATACAAAAACAAAGAACCCACAAATCAAGCCCACAAGGACAGGCAGCTAGTTCCATTGCTTCTGACAGCAAGGTAGTTTAAGCCTTGCTTTCATTTGGCCATGTGTGTCCTTAGTGATTTTGAAAGGGAAGGACCTATTAGATATGTTGAATTGGGGTACTGCCAGTAGCTATTGCTTTCAAGACCTTTACACAGCGAGATGGGAAGAATGTGTCCATGAAATAGATACTGGAGCCTGTGTGTTTGTGCATGTGTGAGTGAACTTCAGAAGGAAAAAGGCCTGAATTAGTTAGATCTGTAAACTTAGCTCCCTTTGGGAGAACTCCTCCTCCAGAAACCTTCTACTTTTTCAGAAAACACACATTCTTATTATTCCAGCTCTCTCATATATTTTGTAATTCTGACATGCAGTGAGATCAGTGTCTACATTGGCATGAAGGACTCCTGCAATTATAGCACAAATGAGGAATAAAATATCAAGACTGCTGCACAGATACACACACTGATGTCTAGGAAGGTTTAACATGCTGCTTAACATTCATGAATAAGAGTGCAGGCGTATCCAGATACATCTCTATCTTTGCTTTTATAGTTTTCACTTAATGATTTTATTTAGTCAAAAATCTTCTATATCACAGAAAGAGGCTTTTGGAAGACACTTGGAAGTTGAAAGGACACCACAACACTTGCCTGTCTGTTTCCATCTTGCATCCATACCCTGTGATTTTAATTCCACTTCCAAGTTGGGCTGAAGTGGAAGATAAACCAGGTGCCACTCCAGAGCATCACTCTGCTAGGGAGACAAAGATATGTGTGGATGGAGAGCAGCTCAGAGGACACAAAGCTGACCACTGGTCACGCTGCATTGCTTACTGCACCCCTTGAATCTGTGCCACTTCCAGACTTGCCTTGTAGCAGGCTCCATGAGCCCTTTTATCAGCCCTGACACCCAGGAATTGCCTGTCTTTGTGATTTTAGAACTCCCTGCTCGCTCCACAGCTGGTAATGGAAGCAGCCAGGCATCTGGAACAATTGGCAACTCCCTATTGCTCTCCCATGAAGTGGGGCGTGCCTTCCCATCCATTTGCTGTCCGGACCAGGAGTGCAGGAAGGGCCAGGGGTCCTACCCCAATGCAGCCATGGCAGCTGAGCTCAGCTGGGAGGCGCCTGCAGCTCCCAGGTTCAACCCCTCCACGTCCAGCAACTGGAATTTCTCAGATGAATGCTCCTGCCCTGGAACTCACTCCCCTTGGCAGCTGCTCAGACCTTGAGTCTAATAACCTTCAGGGCACCATACAAACTTCATTAATTTTGTTTAACTGAAGTACTTCTGCAATTTTCTCTGGGACTGAGACCTCCATGGCAAACAGGAGTGAGAAACAAACTTCTTAAGTTTTTCTGCTAAAGACAGCAGGACAACAAAGTACCCCATGCTATGTAAACCGAGAAAATAGTACTGAAATGTATACAAGAAAACAACCTTAACATTGATAAACCTAAAAACACTGTCTGTAAAGAGTTGACTGCCTCTGCTTGTCTCTTTGGCAAAGAAAACATTTCTGACACAGAGCAGGGCCAAAATAAAATGCAGAATAAATCTCTTTTCTTCTTTAATTTGTAAAAACACCTGTTATACTAAGGATGCAAGAAAAGTATTTCTTTCCTCTCTGAGCAATTGCTAGAGCTGCTGCAGAGCCATTTTGCAATTGTGAATACAAAAGCAGGTGGTTCATCTGGCAGTAAAGCTGCGATTATGATGGAAGTCTGAAGTGCTGGCATATGCATGATCCCCTGTGCTGCAGGTCACCCAGTCTCTCTTTTTTTTTTTTTTTCTCATGTTACAATTTTGTTGTGAAGTTTCTGAACCCCTTGCCTGTAGTTTCAGACTCTCTCCTGCCTCAAGTGAAGGGACTGCCTCAGGGAAAGACAGCCTAGCTAAAGGCTCATGTCCTAGTTGCCAGTATGAAGTAGGGGAGGGGAGAAGTTTAAGGGATTTTAAAATGTTCCCTGTAATTTGACAGTTATTAATCTGTTCCAGCTCTCTTACTGCCTCCAGCTCTTTCATAACTTGGTATGTACCTGCAGAACTCCAAGGGTTTCTATGGAGCTACATAAGGTGAAAAGAAAAATTCCTGAGTTGTTCCCAAAGCACTTCAAAATTAATTCTCTAGATTGTGGTGTTGAGGTTTGTTGAGGTTTTTCAAAAATCCTAACAATTTTTGTGGCCCAAAGCAGGACTGACTACTGACTTTCAGAGTCAGCATGGTTGGAGCACGTTGCATTTCCTCGAAGATAAGAGAGAGAATTATTTCACACTTTGCCTGGATTTGTAGTAACACTGGAGGTACGTGAATCACAGCGATAAATGTTGCAATGCACAGTGGATTCTTGATTCAAAGTCTTCCCTTTATGACGCTTTCCTATCTCTAAGAGAGTATGATGTACTCTTGGGTAGATCCCAGATGTGGACTCCCACTTCAGCACAAACCACACTGAGACTTTTGTGGCAGAGATGAGTCCTGCCTTCCTGGCCAGACAGTGCAAACACAGCTCAAACCCGCTCATCTCCTTTGGGCTGGACCTCATGAGACCTGGAAGAAGGAAGAAATGAGCATTACAACGTTTTGTGCCTCGGCCATAGAAAAAGGACAATCTGTATATGGCTAACACCTATTAACCCAACCATTAATGGTCCATACACTGGGCTTTCAGCTCTGCATATTTTCAGTTTGATCCCAGTAAGGTAAGGTAGCATCCATCACAGGTGTGGCCTCAGTGTTTTGAGGGGAACCAGGGAAAACCTTGTGACTTCAGAATCAAGATCTGCATCCATATTTTGTAGTTGCTGCCCAGCCCAGAAGAAGGGAAAACCAAAAGTTTCCTACTCTGTGTGATGAAGATCCCAATTGGGAAATCACCTACCCCACTACTCCTGCAAACAAGATGCCAGACATAAATATTTCACCCAGATGAAAGTAAATACAGATCCTTCTACTAAACCTGCAGCTCCAAACGAACAGAAAAAGCTTACAGGAAGGTGTGAGACCAAAAATGGACTTCAGCAGCATGAACGGGCACAGGGCTGGGGAGCACAGGGAAGCAGAGGTGAAATCATTTAGCAAGAGTACATGGTGGGAATTTGAGTGACTCACAGGAGCAACAGCTTTCATTATTTCAAACCATTGAAAAACACCCTTGGTCCCCACACCAGGGTGTGGCTGCACATATTGAAGTTGTCTCAGGTATCAAGTGGTGGAGGCATCAGTGGGGCATCTGGGTACCCCTAGGACTCCTCCCTGCCCATTCCCAGGCAGAGTGGCAGGATATGCACATGCTCTGGAGGGCTGCCCACATTCCTGATGTTTCAGGCAATCCATGTGGTGGGGGAAGGCAACCCCTTGCCTGGGATGCACCCCGGGAAGGATACACTGGCAATGGGACCAGCCTGTGTGTTGCTGTGAAAACTTTGATCTTCCACCTTCTGAAAAAAGTAAAATGGTGGGAAGGATAGAGAGGGGAGAGGAGGTCACAGAGCATGTAACCACCCAGAGATATTGCCCACCACCTGGAAATCCCCCGAGCATGAGAGAGGGCTTCCTTTGCCAGAAAGCTCAGCCAGATGTTTTCCCAAAGGGCTCACTGGGGCTACATAACAAGGAGCATCTTTTATCCTCCTCTGTTTTTTATTAAGGACTTAGCAAACACTTTCTTAATTCATTTAGTGACATTTTTCCTTCATTTCCCAAAGCCAGCCATCCACTGAAATTACTGACCTTAGTAAACACCCAAAAAGAGTACCATTCTTTTCACAGAAAAGTTTGGCATTAGTTCCCAGTAGCAACTGCAGAATCCTTATGGAAGAAGCCAATTAAGCAATAAAGCAAAATAAAGTACAGCCTATTACATGAACATAATAATTCACACCTACAGTATTGCTACTAGAATCACACCTGCAGTGTTGCATAAAGCCAAAAGCCAGGAACTGTTAAAACAAGCTAGCCAGTTTTTTATTATGATATAATTTCTGCCTGGGGATGCACTGCAGAAAAGATAAAATATTGGTATGTGCTCTTATCAGAGTGTGAACAAAAATCTGGGTTTTAAAGGGAAATGAACAAGTGGTTTAATAGTGAAGTCCAATGGAGCTTGATGAATTTAAAACTATACAAGGCCAAATGCTGAAAAATAGCTAGTGGGGTGGGATTCTGCAGCAGAACAGGAAAGGAGTGGATGAGGTGACACCATGGCATCTCGTATCTGGTCTGTGGCCTGCTATCATGGGGCAGGTATTTAGCTGACCTTAACTGAAGGACCTCATTGAATCCAACAGAACTGTTATGTACATAGAGCTAGCTGCTGGGCTGGAAGTAATTTGATAGAAAAAAAAATTAAGTGCTTAGTCTAAGTATCTAGCATGCTTTCCCTTTGAAACATCCCCCATTGATAACTATCATAATTATACTTCCTTGCTCAGGTTGGTTACAGAGGAATTAGACAGCCATCATCCATTCTTGCTCTGTGATGAGTTTGAGCTGTGTTAAAGGCATGCGACAATGGCACTACTCAACCGTGTCAGCAGAAGGTCATCCCATCCTGAAGCACTCCCAAACAAGGAAGAACTAAGAAGATCCAGACAGGAGAGACCACCACTCTTATGGCACTCCCCAGATAGTTCAGAAAACAAAAGGAAGTTGTTATTTTCTTATAGCATGAATGGAGCTGGATGTTCCCATTTCATTTGGTTATGACCCTAGTTGGACCTGTTCCAGGATATAAATGATAGAGTCATGCTCTGGTACTTGGGAAGTACCTTTTCCATCTAGAATTGTGGCTGGCCAGAGAGCAGAGGTAGCCTGCTCCTGCTCTAACACCTGGCAGGTTCTGAGGGCTCTGAGGGAGCTGAATGCTGGCATTCGGTCTTAGTGCACCTGTAAGAGTGCCTGAAGCTGCCCCTGGCATCACAGGCAAAATAAAGGCACTGCCCATTCCCACGCACTGGCTAAGAAACCTACTCCTTACTGTGGGCTCCTTTGGCAAGCTGGAGCCCTGACTAACAAGCCCCACAACTTTTGTGTCTCTTCATCACCCTGATGGCCCGAGGCTGGTCGCCTCAGCCCTACTATCACATCCTCCTCCTGCCTGGCCTCCCCAGCCTCTGCTTTCCTGTCTGCCTGACAAGCTGCCACAGAAACAACCTTCCCTTCCCACTGCTTGGACCTTGTCCCCAGGTGCCCCTGGGCAGCGATGGTCACACCAGATCTGCTGTATGGAGGCTGCAGCCACCTTCCCTGGTAACACTTTAACTCTAAGCAGCCAGGCGGGCAGGTGAAAGGTCAGGGTGGTCCCTGCATTGCCCCTGCTGACAGAGTCCACTTCCCTGCTGTGGCACACCAAGGTCCCACATACAGTCAGCCTCCCCAGACTGGGTGTCCATCCTGCCCATGTCCTAGCCTGCATTCTGGATCCCCAAGAGTACCTTGGGGACAACAGCTAGGCATGATGCTTGCCCACCACCAGATGCAGAAGATTGGAGGACCCTTGACTTCAAGCCATGTCCCTGTGCCCTAGGTGGCCCTCAGATCTCTAGACCATGGAGTCTCCAGGAGTCCATGTGTGACAAAACCTAGGGATCCAGGCATTCTGTGAGGTGCTGAACATAGAACCTGGTGGAAACCCCATAAATCAAAGCCCACAGAGCTACTCAGGATTACCACTAATTAGTTAAGCAAACCTTACCCTCTGTGATTTCCATGGAGACTCATGGCCCCAGCCTCCAAAGCTTCTCTTTGGAGCTGAGACGTTATCAGGGGCATTTCCCTCAAAACTGGGTTGAATTGCAACATTTTTCTGTGGCAGTGTTTGCTTTGGTCTGAGGATTTCTGTTGCAAAACAAACAACAAAAAGAAAACCAACCCAAAACACAACAAGCAAGTAGATAATTTCTAGGAACAAATTAATGTGTTTAAGGACCAAGTTGGAAGAAGTGGGTGAGAAAAAAAAAAAAAAAAAACAACAAAAAACAGTGAGGGACTTTAGAAATGCCTGGAACATGCCCAGAGCTTGTCCTAATGTGAAACAGGGTGAAAAAGAGTCAGATATTTTTCTTTCAAATTTGTATTCTACCTGTTTAAGTGGCTCCTTGAAAACTTGTAGCAGCCAAAAGTGTGTTTCACTGCTCTGAAGTAAAAGTAATCTGGTCTTCCTCTGTTTTTTTTATGAAACATCCCTTTACAAAGGTATATGCTGTGCTCTATTCAGCTCCCAAGCTGCACTACTGAACTACCACACATATGTACCATTAATTCTAAAACCTAGGGATACAGGGGAAGGGGAGTGACACTTTGTACACTTTTTTTTTTTTTAAGAAGCCATTTCTAAAGATGTGGCAAGAGGGGAAAAAAAGTGCAGAAAGACACATTTTATATTAAAACCAGATGTGGAAAGGGGGGGGGAAAATTAGGTTTGTGCCAACCAGCATCAAGGAGAATTTTTTGTGTTTCAGCTTTGGAGCTGAATCTGCAGCACGCCGTGCCACATGCTGATATCCATCAGTGTAATGACTGTGGCATCTTAGCAGCATAACACTCCTGCCAGCAGAGAGAAGGGAGTTGGTAAACTAAAATCAGCCTCTTCTCTCTGTCTATTACAGTATTACCTTTTGGACAGTTAGTGAAAACTGGTTCAAACTGTGCTGCCGTCCAAACTTCAGACTCATTGAAAAGCCTGCCTTGGCCCCAGGCCAAAGTCCAGTGTTTTATTACCAGTCTCATGTCTTTCTCTCTTTTGCCTTCCATTACCCACTTATTTTCTATAGCTTTTTATTTATATTAAAAAAAAAATAAAAAAGAAGAAGAAGAAACTAAGTATCCTTAGTTAATACAACTATCTTAACAAATTCTGGTAAATGTCACAGACCTCGTTAATTGATTCCACATCCAAAACAGAAGACTTGGGCTATTTTTGTTGTTCAAAGCTGTACATTGGCCAACATCCTCTGCATATAATTAACCCCCTATTTCCATGGAATCTCTGCATTAACTTATTACAGACTCGGCTGGTAATGAACTCCCGGGAGAAGTCCACACACAAACATTGGCCATTGGGTTCGTTGCCCACGTGGATTAAACAAAAATTAATCTCATCTATTTGGTTATTCATTTGGTGTCTTTAAATTGGAGGCGTTTTTCTGCTTCGTTTGATGCACACAAAGAAAGAGGGATCTGGCTACTGAACTTTATCCAGAAACATCCATGTGTGGAGCAGATTAATGGGAACTTTTCATACCCATAATAGCTTTACAGCAACGAAGTAGAACACGCAGTTCTCCCTGGGTGACTATAATGCTCTGGGAGACAGGGAAAAAAAATGTGGCTAGAAGATAGTAATGTTTTGCTCATCAAGTGCTGTGTAGTTTAGACATCATTAAAGTGACGTGTTTAGAACTGAACCTGGGAGGAAACTCACATCTCGTTAATGTGGGGTTTTTCATTTTGTTTTGTTTTGTTTTTTGTGCTGCACTCAAACTTTTGGACACTGAAATAAAAAGAAGAATGTGACAGACAGAGATGTCCCAAAACAGCTGCTGGTATCAAGTGACCACATGTAAAATGGTAAAAGGGAATTGACAGGCTGACTAGTAAGGAAAAGAAGTGGAAGCAGCAGGGATTACTGACTCTCCCTCTACCCACTTCTCACTGGAAATGGTGATTTCTAAATAAAGAAAGCAGAGCAGATATTTTTATATCACTTATAACTTAACTGGTAGGAACCACCTAGTTGAAACCCCACAGAGCAATGTCCTTCTCCAGGCTTTGCACTGACCACAGCTCAGCCACCTTACTGCTGTGCTTTTCCCCATGGGATAAGACAGGGTAAGAATAGCAGTGTCCTCTGGAAAATGCTCTGAGAGCAACCAGAGAAGACCTTAACTGGATAATTCTAAATAAACTCACTTCTCTCCTGCCTCCTCTCCACCTCTCAAATTCTTTCTCAAAAAGAGGGTGCTCCTGGGTTTCGGGGTTGCAGTCTTCAACAGCAATCATCACTATACCATATGGGGATCTCTCTGGTCCCTTGGGCTCACATGGAAGTGTCCTGAAGAGGCGTCATCAGGACCAATGGTCTCGTCTCCCTGTCATAGACACAAAAACTTCTTCTTGGCATTAACTGGCTTTGTCAGGTCAAAAGCATCAAGGTCATTCCATCTGTGCTAAGGAACTTCCTTGACCAGACCCTGATAAATTCATGCTCTAACTTTTGTGGACAGTACTAATTCCATTTCTTGCATGAGATCCAAATGTAGCAAACCTGCCTTTCCTGTAAATGCCCCTCCCTGCCTCTCATGTGATTTTGGTTCTATTTAGAAAATACTTGTTACTTGGAAAGGTATTTATGCAAATTTTCAGTTGAGGGTGTGCCATGTCCTGTGAAAACCCACAGTACTGCCTAAGTCGCCTCCTTGTACAATATTCCTGCTGTTGTAGGACATTGTGGAAGACGAGCAGACCTGGCCACATGCTTCAGGGCCCTCGAGATTTCCCCTGGCCCAGACAAGTGCTCTTCTTCCTGCAAGCCAGGGATGGAGCCCTTCCAAGACCAGCACCTCAGAAGTGGCCTGAGCAAACTGAAGGACCATATGCAGCACAGCCCATTCCTCCAAGGGAGCTGCTAGCCAAGATCAATGCTGGACAAAACCTCTGTCTTTCTCTGCAATGCCATCATTTTCAGACCAGGCTTTTCAGGCTCACTTAGCACTTGCTCAGGGGATTAAATGTTGGGGTGGCAATTCCCTGCCTAACAGCACCCAAGCCAGTCGGATTACACTTCCCCGGTGTTTGTCTGCATGCATCAAAGCCTTGCAGATGAGCAGGGGCAGATGGGCTTGGAAGAAGTTGAGCGTGGTGGCCCAACTCCTTCTTGGAGGCATCTCTCTACTCCCACCCCCCACCTCTCCAACCAGCATCCCCCCAGGCACAAGGCTGAGGCAGCAGCTAGCTGCTCCCTCCTACATCCCCAGCAGCTGCTGTCCCCCTGCCACCTCGACATGTGTGGTGAGCTACATCAGTGGGAGAGCAGCCAGGGGTCACTGGTGTACAGCAAGAAGCAAAAATGGTCAGTGTGCCATCAAAAATGGTCAATATGCCATCTCTGCAAACAGCCTGGAGCCCCACAGTGCAGGAAGCACAGATGGGTAAAGCCCTTCTGGGAGAAGGGGACTACCTGCCCTGCACCTCAGCCTTGCAGGAGGGAGTGGCGGGAGCTGTGTACCTTGTAATACCTGCTTCAGATGCACCTGAACAGAAAGCATTATAAATCGCTGAAGGGCCTGGGAAAAGAGGGAGCATTCACATCCATGGCCTTAAGTGCTCTTTGCCTGAAAACCACCTGCTGAGATGTCACCATGGCTCTCATGGCAATGCCTCCAGGGTAGTGCGTCCCCGGGTGACATTGCCGTTCAACTCCTGCAGTTTGAAAGATGAGCAACAGGACTGTGACTGGGTGCCCCATGCCTTCTGTGTCATTTCCAGACTGGACAGAGAGTGGATAGACTTTGTTCATCCAGCAAAGGTCTCCAGTCACTTCTGACAGGCTGCCACAACCTACTGGCCAACATCTGCCAAAAAAGGAGAGCAGAAAGCAAAGGGTGTACAGAAAATGGAAATGAGGCTTGAGGAGAAATACCAAAGCCAGTGAGGATGTGGCTGAGACCCACCCACTTCTGCAAAGCAGCTTTGCTAGTTCTTTTGCCACCAGTATTTAACCAGTCAACCAGTTCATCTAGTCAGCTACGTCAGCAAGCACCCCTGCTCCAACCACACCACTCTTGCCCTCCAAGCAGTTGCTGTTCAGCACTGTTTAGGCACACCACTGCCAGCTGGAAACACACTGGCTCAGGTACTGAAGCCGTGCAAAAGGGCAGCAAGGCACAGGGGATCAGCTAGGTGCTGGAGGCTGACATAAGTTCTCCAACACAGCTGCCCAGCTCACCTTCTTCCAGGCACAGGGTGCCTTTTCCCAGGAACAGGGTGTCTGGCTAGATTACAGAAAGCAGAGCACAGCTAAGTCCAGGGCACAGCAAAAAGAGGAAGCAAAGCAGAAGTGTCACATACGCTCACTGCATCAAACCCAACATCTGAAAGACACTGCTGTCATGGACTGTACATAGAGAATTTCTGCAGGCAAACACATCAGTTGGATGTGTCCAGGCCCATGTTCATTACCAGCTTGGAGATTAGGCTGGTGGGATTCCTGCAGTGCTGAATTACTTGGCTCATTGCTAGCACACATTCTCACATAAAAATTTTTGCACCAGAGTGCAAAAAACATTGTGTAAGAATTGTGACTTTAAGATCAGGATTGCACCTAATCTAGCAGTCTTTATTTCACAGTTTCCATGAAAACAACAGTGTGATTGCCCTTTATTCAACATTTTCTAATGCTTCTAAAATACTGGGAAGAATTTTGCTAATCATCCATTTCCTTACACTTCACAAAGGAGCTGAAATAAACCCTTAAAAATTAAAAGACATGCAACAGCCAGCAGAGGTCTGTAAGCTGCACCAGTTAAGTAACCAGCCAGCAGATTACAGCACAAAAACCTTTTCAAAGGGAACTTGATAGCAGAGCATCACTGAGAATTCCATGAATGAAGATAGCTGAGTTGCCTCTGAGGGATGATTCTGCTGAAAGTCAATGAGACCCTAGGGGAGAGATTTAGGGAATTCACTTCTCATTCAGCCTGAAGTATTCTCAAAGCAACTTGGATATCCACACCAGTATCCAAAGCCTCCTGCTCAAGCACCCAAAATTCAGACCACCCACAACTTTCACACACATCTTCCCCAAGGAGAGTCGAGGCTTGCCTAGTGGATCCAGAGTTTCCCACTTCTCTGCTTCTCATATTTCTTGACTTCATGGAAACTACCCTCAATACAGGAGGGAGCTGCCTGCCATATTAGCAGGGAATGTAGCCTGGAGAGGAAGATGAGGAGAAAGCAACTCCTACTGCTCTTCAGCCAGCTTCAATCATCAAGCTTTGCAAGGCTCTGCAAGGAAGAGCATGAACCTTGGGGAACCTGTGCTTCATGTGATTGCCAGGTGACATCTTCCCAGGAATCTGGTGAAAGGCCAGCTGATGGAAACAGTGACCAGGCAGCACACTGAAAACCCTGGGATTTCAAAGGCTTCCTTGAAGTTTAAAACTTGATGGCCTCCATCACGCACTTCCCAATCAGACTTCTCATGATCACCATACATTTTTTCTTTATTCTTTATGGTGCTCTGGATGAAAGATACCAATCCATCTGTAATCACAGAAAAAGAATATTATAAAAAGAATATTATAAAAAATATTATTAAAATATTATAAAAAAAGAATATTATAAAAGAATATTATAAAAAAGAATATTACAAATATTATAAAATATTTGTATATTATAAAATATTATATATTGGGACCCAGTAATTTCTATGAATTGCATTAAGTTCAGGAAAGAAAAAACAGGAAATTGATCTACAGTAAAAGCAGACAATGCTGTGTCAGGAAAGAGTAGAACTTCCCTATTTATCAAGCTGGGAAATGTCTGCTGGGGTTTTAAAACCCAACCTTTATGTGTCAAAAACTCACAGCAGAGCCAGGCTTCCGAAAGTTTATCTACACAGTTGCAAGCTTTGTATAGACATGAGGAAGTTCTCCCAGCTCAACAAATACCATGATTTTTACAGTGAGTTATTCAGGCCAGCTCTGTGAATGTGTGTTTAATTTACAGTTTATTTTGGTTTAGATTAAAATTACTTCAAAATCAATTATTCTGGTTTCAAACCAAGTTGTCCACTTTGTAGCAATTTTAAACTTTGCTCTCAGTTGTGGAAAGCAACTTTCCCACAGAGCAGAGGAAAGGACAAGTTTTATTTCACACCTTTGTTTATTTGTGAACTCCTGTGTGGAGCTAGACTTATTTTAGAATAAAAACACTCATGTAGGGACTCAAGTAACAAGAGAGTTAGAGCCCAAATAATTATTTCTGAACATTTTGTGTGTGTGCCAGCTTTGTATCACAACACCCATACTGTATGCCAGTTCTGACGTCATGACATAACTTGTTGTAATAGATTATTTGGGGATTAAAACCGAAACAAACAGGTATTATAAGGAAAAAAATATTGCCACATGAGGGCATGCTTCATCTCTTTCAAAAGCTTGCCTTTTCAACTCAAATCTAAGGCAAGTTATATTTTAAGACCTAGTTTTAGAAAAAGGAAAACTCAGGTTTTATTTATGATTTGCTAGGTTTGTAACATACCAATTAAGTGCAAAATTAGCACAAACTTTGAAAAGAAACATTCTTTGCTTCCATGCGTGGTCACACTATTTTCCTGTGGTGACAGCAACATGCACTTTGGGCTTAGGGCAGAGGAGATGAGCTATCTCAATGCATAATACTCATGTTCTGTACCACGTTGTGCAAAATAAGCACAGCACAAAATCCAAACACAAAGTTATGAAAGACATAAATTTCACCTTTTGCCCAATGGGAACAGCTTCCCGGCCGACCAGGCACGTCAAGGCAAAGGGAGGCACCTCGTACTGTTCTCTTGCAAAAGAAGGGCAGGGTTGCAGGGTTCCCCAGGGTTTCCCAGCTCTAACACACCACTGGATCCGTCTCCTCCCACAAAAGTCTGAGTCTGCAGCCCCTTGACTGTGAGATTGCTGCCAAACCTGCAGTAGACCTTCCTGGGGATTCCTCAAATCACATGGTCACCCCAACAAAGTGTTCCCTGCTAAATCCCTCTTTTAGGCAAAACTACCATCATCAAGCTTTCAGTGCCTACCAGGCCATTTGTGCCAACAGCCCAGAAATTAATTAGGCCTGCAGACCGTACTGCAGACGGGCAGCAAGAAGTTAATCTGTCCACCTAAACAGCTATGTCAGAGAAGGAATCCTCAAGGCCACAAACATTCTCTGGTCTTGAAAGGAGGATTTTGGACCCGTGGTATAGTACAGTGATTAATTAGGAAACCACCGCATCCAAGTGTTTGAGTCACTACAAGTAATTTTTCTTCTAGTGAGTCAGAGTATCTGCACATTCTTGCTTCCTGGAGACTTGAGTAGTCAAACTTACAGCATCTCACTCTGGTATCACGTCTGTGTCATGGAAATTATTTCAAAAACAGTAGGATTCTCCCAGCTAATTCTATTCTCTAGTCAATATCCACTGATGCTCAACATGCTACAGGATCTGGATTGAGATGATTTGTTAAAATCAAATGGGAGGGTGTTTTTCCACATTCCAGAGGAGCAGGGTCACACACAAAGTTTCAGAGCCTGCCACTCACCTGACCTGGACTCAGCCATTCCTGCCAGAAGAGCACCAGATCCTGGAGCCTTTATCCTTGGCTGATCCAGGGAAGCAGGAAGCTGCAGAGCCTGTAGCTCTCACAACACACGGCTGCACAATTTTAGAAGTCTGAACTTGTGCTGACTAAGATGTTCACACTGACGATAAAAGCCAGCTCACAGGGGAAATCTTTCTTCGGTTTCTCCCCTTATCCAAGAGATGTAAATTCACTGTGTCTGTCTTTCACCACCGCACCCATGCTCCAAGATGACTTCATCTGGCCACAAAAAGACAGACGAAACACGAATGCTCCGATGCTTGTGAAGACAGGTGCAGTAAAAGCCTTAGGTGGAGCAGTAAATAAGTTGAGAGAAGGTCTTTTAATCCGATGATGTGGAAAATACTGAATTCCCACATATTTTTGTTGTTGTAAACATCTTTCAATCATAAAATTGAAAGATACCAGGCTTTATGTTCTTACTGTAAAATATCACATGAAAATGCACTGTGGTATTAGATGGGAGCATCACAGGTATTCTCTACTTATGGTAACTACAGTTTTGCTCTTTCTTCTGTCATTGTACCAAAAGTAGTTTTGAATTTATGCCAGAGCACATAAATACCTGGACATTTACATTTGCACTATGCCCCTGGAGGGGCAGACCTGAAAGAACAAGAACCCTGGTTGTTTAGGAAGGGATCAAGTTTCTCCTTATCTCCCTTGCCAGGCCATGAACTGCTTTTTCATGCACCTCCTGGCTTCTCCACCAGCTTTTGCACCACAGCCTGAACCCACCCATCCTCCCAGGCCACCCCTGCTCCAGAGTCCTGCAGCTCCTGGTAGAGTTGTAGTCAGCCACCCCTGACAGCTGGCTTCAACTGCTGCCCCTTCCTCAAGGACTTTGCACAGCCAGCTGGTCAGCAGGACCCAGAAGGGCTGCACTGCTATTTGTTAAGAGGTTGGAAAGAGAAACTGGATCCCCCAGAAACAAAAGCAAGGGCAGGGATATGACCAGGCTGTCCTGCTGAGTGCTTAGGGAGAAGATAGGCTTCCCACTCGCTTGCCCGGCCCCTGGTACACACAGCAGCAATGTTATCTGCACCTCTGAGCATCCCAGGCTTGCCTGGCATTGGGAGATAAAGGAATTCTATCGTATCTTTAAAGAGGGACAGGCTGTGTGAGAGGTGGCCTGTGGCCCCATCTCAGAACTGGCAGGAAAAGGTCAGCGAGTGTGTGGGAGCAGGAGTGAGGGACACCTGAGTCACACATGGTCAGAGCAGCCTGGCACAGGCACTCACCCAGCTGGGGCAGCAGGATGGCCCTCCCACAGCTTCCTCTGCTGAGCAGTGTTCTACGTGCAGGAATGAACTCCAGCACCCGAGGAACAGCCTTCCCATCAAGCAGGGAGGGAGCTGCAGAGAGCAGGGTGAAAGGGACTGTCAGTCTGAAAAGCACACAGGGGAGAGAAGTAAAAATTATAGAGCTGAGCCAAGTAAATAAAAAAAAAAGAACAAAGTGAAAATAAATAGAGCTGAGTAAAAAAATAAAGGGGAAGGAGAAGTAGCCACTTCTTACTGGCTCCTGCTTCAGCAGCACAGTGCTCTCCTAGATCATGGAAGGACAAGAGTGGGTCTCACAGGGCTTTTTCCCAGGAGGAACATCACCCAGTGGACAGATCCCCCAGCAGGGGCCTTCTGTGGACAGCAGAAGAGCAGACCTCCACCCACAGTGGCCAAGGAGGCTGCCCCACTACCAGGTGGGTGACAAAGGGGCCTCCACTCTCCCTGTGCTCCTTGGCCCAATCTCAGCCTGACCCATACCACCATTTCAGACATGGCTCTGGCTGGGAGTCAACAGGAAATCAACACCCCTGTCAAAGTCTGGAGCAGCTCAGAGGCCACAGCAAGCCCTCTGCAGAGCTAGCGCCGCTATTGCTCCCAGGAAAACACACAAGGGGAAAACACTTCCTTTTTCAGTTCATGCCCTCCTGAATTAGGCAGGACAAGGACATTTGACATCACTTACCCATTCAGGTGGCCTGTGCACATCCCCGTGGGAGGACTGCTGCCCAATACAAAATCTTCAGGGAACATAAGAGGGCATTGGAGATGTCCTCTTTTCTATGTCTACAGCATTGGCTGGCTCACCAGCTTCCCCAAAACACACTGATAGGACACATGCAGCAGGGGCAGGATGTAAAATCTCCAAGTCCTTAATTTCATCTGAGCTTTGGTGCTGTTTCTGACCAGCCACTGCTTCAGCAGGTGGCATTCTAGCCTGTGTGCCAGTATGTGCACTTGGAGGTCTCTCTGCCAAAAACTGCCCTTTCTTCACATCACTGCAAGCATGACCTGCCTGGGAGGGTTCCCTGAGTGCTGAGGACAAAGGGAAGTAGCAACATTAAGCTTAAAAGGCAAAATCACAGCAGGATTCAGGCACCGAGCTTCCTTTTGTGCCACTGAAAATCCCATCCGAAGTCCCAGCAAAGGCAGGTTATACAAGTCAAACCTGCCCACACACAGGAACTGCTGTCCCTGGGACTTTTGCTCTACTCACAACAATAAATCTGTTTGTAAAGCGCCAGCTTCCTTCTCCAGCTTCACCACTTGTTGCAGCATCAACAAGCCCCCCCACCTGCAGTGCTGCTCCTTGCCACTCATCCCATCTCCTGACTGGAGCAAGCAGGGCAAAATCCTGTCCCCCACAAAGCATCTCCCTCTGCTCCATCGACCGTCCTCCTGCAGCAATTGTGGCATTGGTGGCTCTTGGGAAGCTGCCAGGCTCCACGTGGCCACAGCCAAGGTGCGAGCACGTTTTGCTTGCAAAAACCTGCGGCAGAGAGGCAGCCAGCAGCTGGGCTGAGAAAGCTGCTGCTGCTTGCCAAGTCTACATGGTCGCCATAAAAGAAATATTGCCGGGCTTTTCATGGCGTAAGAGCTAAGCACGAGCTCCCACTTCAGCCCAGAGACAACTGCGCCTGCTTCTCTCTCTGCGGAGGAGAATTCCTCTTTGACTGCACAACAGGCATAAGGGAAACAGCACATGGCAGCAATCATGGGAGAGTGGCAAACAGCCATCCAAAGTGGTGGTCACAAAGCTGTCCAGCAGCTGCAGGGAGAAAGGAGGGGGGGAAATGAGCCAGAGGGGGATGGAGTGGAGGAGGAGGGGAAGAAGTTTTAAAGATAGGCAGATTAAGGGCAGCTCCTCAAATGAGTCAAAACTCCTGTTTAGCAGGAGGCATCCACAAATTAATAAAAAGGAATAAAACCTGGACAACTAGGAAGTCGTAGTCAATCGAATTCATACATATTTAACAGGGACATTCATCTGAATAGAGGCCTGCCTATAGCATGCTAGAAACAAGTCACACTGCCTGGGAAGCTCACACAGAAAGCTTTGCTCCAGGCCAGCATGGGACAGACAGGCAGGGGATTGTTTGCTGTGCTCAGGGAAAAAGCAGCCCTTATGTGAAGAGAGAAGATGAACATGCTGGCGAGGTGCAGGGGAAAGGTTATCACCCGTGCTGGTGAGATGCAGGGAAACGGCATGCTCTCTGGACCCTGACCCAGGAAGGACAGGATAGACCATGTTCTGTTTCACAGCTGAAACCCACCTCCTGGCACACACTGCGGGGACAAGCAGGGCTGCTGCCTGTGGAGCTAGGGCAGCTGAGCTGCAGCCCAGGAGACAGCACAGCTGCTCAGGGGCAGCCACAGGAAAAAGCTTCAGCTCTTGTTTTCTGGTCCAGAGCTCTCGCTGTCAGTGCAGGAGCATGGCTTTGACAAGAAGCCCCAGAAAGCTTCTTGAAACATGTGCTGGGATCATGACTGATGCTAGAAGGATGAGGAATGGAGGGATCACATCTCCTTTAGTCTCTCTAGCAATGGCCTGGATCTAGGCATGGACTTGGACTATAAACTTATTGCCACACATCCTGGTGGGTCCTTTCAGAACTGTATTATTGGGAATTCAAGCCTAAGAGACCCACACTGCATCAAACCACATTACTTATGCTGCACCTCTGCTCGGGCATTGGCTGAACCAATGCCCCTTGCACAGGGTTCTACAATGGCATGTCCTGTATCAGAGCTGCTCCATGGGCAGCCCTCTGCAACCTTGGCATTTGATGTGAACCCATTAGGATAAAAATGGGAAACCCAAACTAGGTACCACTGGCTTGGGTTCCCCCTGCCTACTGTCCTCCACTGGCAACCATACGGAACACAAAAACAATTGTTACTAAGGTGAGGTCCCTCTCTGTCCAACACAGCTTGTCACAGGAGTTCTGCAACCAAGGCTGTGTCCTCGCTGACACCTGCTCAACCTCAGAAACCCTCCAGAGGTTTGCACAAGCACAACTGGCTGAACTTTCCAGTGAGACACAGGCACTCTCATCCCACAGGAATTGCTGCAGCCCTGCTGACATGGAGGCTGATAGGTGGTATTTCCAGAGCATATTTCCCTCTCTCCTCAATGTGGAGGCTCTCCCTTGGGGCAGCAGCAATGGCTTTGGTCCACCCTGTCATCTGTGGCAAAAAGGCATCAGCCAGACAAGGAGAGGTTCTTATCAAACAGATGGGAGGCAGGACACAGCTGAAGAAAAAAAGGGGTGCGCACCTACAGTACATGACAATAGTACGTGATATGTTCCAGAGATACGGGGAAATGACGGTTATGAAAGAGACAGGAGGGGAAGGGAATGAAAAAAAAGCCTTTTGGCCCAAGTCCAGGGGGGAAGGTTCATTTCTGTCATCAGACTTAATGGTTCAGCCTGGGGAAAAATGCAAAAGGCACCAGGTTCTCCCTTCCCAGAGAGGGAGAGCAGGGTCAAACGCAGCACCACCTTTCCTCTCCCTGCGCACGCCACCTGCCTCAGCCTGACCCGAGGTGGGAGCTGTCCTGAGCTGCCATTGGAGCCAGGTTTCCAGAGAGCAGCAGTGGCCTGGTGATCCCTGCATCATGTAGGGAATCAGAAGTACTTTTGCCCCAGGCCATACAGTAAGCTCAGTAGGAACAAGTTTTCATGCATCAGATATATTACATGGATGCCACATATCCCATTTGGCAACTCCCTCATGGATTGCAAGCTTCTGGACAAAGGGACTCCAAACTCTCTGGATCTGGCACAGCACTCACTGGGCTTGAATTTAGACATACATTCTTGGCCAGCAGCCCTGAACTCTGGGAAGGAAGCGTCCTTTTTCCCCCTCTCCTCCCTCCTTCCCACCCCTGCCCCCGGACGGAAGGCATACTGGATCACTCCTCTTTGTAAGGGAGTGCTCTTCTTCTGAAATAACACCCTCTGCATAGGCAGCTCTGCTGGTCCTGCTCCTCTCAATCCACCAGGAAAAGAACTCTCTGCTGGAGTACTATTCTGCTGGAATCAAAACACATCGCAAAATCCAGCTGACTTGGTCAGTATTTTCCTTAAGAAGCAAATCAGGAAAACAAGGAGTTCCTGATAGAGTGCATTGAAACATTTTACAGCATGTTTAAATGCAGCGTAGCTGCTTTTTTATTCCTATTTCAAAACTACTTTAACTGTAATTTTGTTTCCTTTTATTGCATTAAGTAAGCTGCAAAATTCAAGCTAAAGCTTCCAGTTATTAAAAAAAAAAAAAGCTGAAGGTAAGAAAACTGAAGATTTTAAAATTTGCCAAATTAAATTTTGAACAGTAAAAGTCCTCAATAAAACCAATCCTAAATATCAATCTTCAACCTTTGTATAAATATTAAACATTATTTGAATGTAGTTCTCGGTCTGTGAAATCCCCTGGTGTAGATAAGCCTTTAGTACTAGACAGGATGATAAAACTGATGTACAGTGTAAGAAGCTGCTATTAAAATATTATAACTCCAGTAGGGGAGTTCTACAGCAAGTACAACATCTAAGTTTTTTTAAAACATACATATATTCTACAACCAATAAATTAGGCAGTTGGAGAGAAGCTATCTATACATCAGTATTTACAGGTTTAGGAATTATATAATCCTAAGTGACATTTCTCAGCATTCATCCTCTACACAACTTTTCAAAACAGGCAAACAACTTCAGCCTCCTGTTAACTGTTATTCTCATGTGCATGTATGCAGTCCCATTGGTCTCACAGGTGAAAATTAGAGCAGGATTTGGCCCATGATATCCATAGCCCAAAATAGTGACTGCAAATCCTTAAAGGAATGGGGGAGGGGGGGTGTGAGGGGGCAGGAGAGTGGGAAGAGACAATAGCCCTAAAATTATTAGTGAGATTAAAGACAAAAGGAAAAAAATTATCTTGATGAAAGCAACACTATATGTTATCTTGACCCTAAATAAAACCTTAGATACTGGCTAGTAAGTTCTCTGTTGAAATCACTGAACTGAACACTAAAATAAAAGCCAGTTTGGAGGGGGCAGCAGCTTCAAACCTACAGAAAGCAGCTTTACATACCAACCCGAAGGCAGCAAGTAAAGATCACTGTGTTTAAGCAGAAATTGCAGGAAGTGTGTGGGTGGCAATAGCCATCCTCCACACTAGAGTTTAGTGGAGAACACTGTGACCATTTCTGTGGCTGGTCCAGGAAAATATCCATGCCGTGGCAAGATACACTGCCAAAATGCATCCCTGCTTTCCAAGGGCTCAGCAGCTGGACTTAGGATGAGCCTCTTGGATTTGCCAGGGCCTGAAACAAAATTAGACGAGCCAGAAATGAAAGGTGAGATCTTGGACCAAGTACAATAGCTCTTGGATCCCATACAAAAGTCACAGAGATCAGATGTCACCCAGTGATTAGGGAAAGTTGGGATAATATCAAAGAGAAGGTAGGCCACCTGTGTTAAGAGGAAGAAAACTCCTTCAATTATAGACCAGATTTACAAGTCAGAAGGTGTCGTTTATGCTCTTGATGAATCTGAAAGCTTTCTGTGACATCTTAAGCAAACTAGTTTGGTCCTCAATCCAAGAGGATAATAATTTACACATTTCCAGTAACTGAAGTGCACAGATTGCTTGCAGCTCCAAAGGAGAAATGTGCACTTACCTTAAAATCAGCAACAAAACCCTCCCATCATCCATCTGCTGAGCACAGTGGGAATGCTCTCAGTGGGGTAGGACACACAGCCCACTGATCTAAAACATATTTTAGTGCTTGCTACTTAGTCCCAGCACACCACTTCCTAACCCTTATAACCATCTCTATCCCACTACATTCTTCATGAATGGAAACTATTCCTATCACTATACTAGAAATAGCCAAGTAAACAGGAAAAACCCAGAAGATTTGCCATCAGGTGCTATGGAAAGGGAGAAGGTGATGGTGATCAGCAGCTTTGGCAGCCGTGTAAATGGTACCAAGCATATCAGTTTAGACACCTCTCTGCTGAGAAAGTCAGAACCATAGGGATTAATATTTAGAGAAGGCTTTCCAACACACTGTTTGCTCTTATCTCAACCCAGCATTGTACATGCTATTCATCATCACAGGCCACGACAGAAATTATATCAGCATCAACAGCAACCAGAGTAGCAGAATATTCTTCAAGGAAAAAACCCAACCAAGAAAACCACCAGTGTTTACCATGAATAATGTCAGTTGTTCAACAGTTTCCAACTTCCAGTTAGGGTTATTTGGCTCTGAGCTAATAAAAGTACTTTGGGAATATCAGCTGGAAGGAGGGCAGCATCCAGATGTATTTGACAGGAGTAAGAACCTATGTAAGCCCTACGTTTCTTGTCTAAAAGTCACCACCCCAGAATAGCTTGTGATCTAGTTATTTTTATTCAGAGAAGAGCCTGTGCCTTGAGTTTGGATCAGAGTCCAAATTCCACTAGAGTTTCAGGCTGTTGTTAAGGTAGGATGCTCCAGTCTGGCCCAATTCCGAAAAAAAGATGACCAGTAAATTAGGGATATAATTTAGACTCAGGCTCAGACATTAGGGGCAGTCCATTTTGACAGGTTTGTGTCACACAATAAATGAGCAGTTGTACATGCAAAGTAGGGTTTTTTTCCTCAAGAAAAGAGGAGTTTAGAAACTGTGTCCCCATTTCCACATTTCAGAAAGGCTGCAGATTGTTTCATGGATGCTGGGAAGACTTCTGAGTCTCACCAGTCCTCAGAGGTTACCATTTGATAAAGTAGAGCACATTTCACTAGATGAAAATCGCAGTGGTGAGTACTAACAGGTCTCTCTGTTAAAGCACTATCAGCACACACACACATTTATCATTAGGCCACACAGAGCATTATAGCTTGCTCTGTTTTGTCTGTGCATGCACAAAGGATTCTTTGATAGTTTTCTATATTTTGACATGTGGAAAGCCTGTAGAAACTACAGTATCTCTTAAAAATTATCTGCTCATTTTCTTCCTCCTTCCTCCAATTTATCAATGATCCCATGAGTACAGGAGATTTCTTCATTGCCTCAACTGGATATTCTTGAAGATTTTGTTATAACTCACTGGTTCAGCTTTAACCACAGAGGTAGAAACATAATAGTTAATATCAACTTCTTGTAAATGCTTTGTTAGTAAATCTGGAAAATAATGATCTTAGTTACCTGGACTTCTACCCCACTGTGTACCAATCCTAGAGCCTTTGGTTACACAGGACACTGACACAGTTCCAAATACACCATTTTAGTTGCTCATGTAACAAATAAATACTTCACATATATTTTACACATATGCTTGGCACAAAATTTAGAAGTACACATAAAACAGGAGTAATATAGTATATTCCAGTAGATGTATCCAGTCCCCACACACGTCTTCGGGCCTGTAGGAGGCAATGTTTGTGTTCTGTGGGAAAGAACTGAGCTGCCTTCTCTCCCGTTTTCTAAAACTCAGGGTAAAGCAGTGTTAGTAAAAGTGCTTCCTCTTAAACATAAGGAATGTCAGCTGGCTTAACAAGCACTACCCTTTCCTGCACTTAGAACTATCTGAAAAGCTTCACCTGACAGATAGAAAGACCTTGGACAACCTTTCTTAAGAGCAGAGCAAGGGATAAAGATGCCATCAGCAGAGGATTGGTAGCAAGCATCTGGAAAGGCTGTAAAATTTCCAACCAGCTCAGCTGTTTGACAGTAAATGCCATCCACAGCCTCAGGGAGCTGAGCTGGTACATCCTCAGACATCCCTTACATAAATCTCTTGTACACTCAAGAGATTTATGATAAACACTTGCTCTTTCCTTAACCTCCAAAACCTTTTCCACCTGCTGAATAACTCAAGAGTCTTTCCTCTCACCCAGCCTGTTCAAT
Organism: Lonchura striata; assembly: GCF_050655825.1. NCBI lineage: Eukaryota > Metazoa > Chordata > Aves > Passeriformes > Estrildidae > Lonchura > Lonchura striata. The sequence continues at coordinate 63,967,424 of NC_140704.1, forward strand.
ATCTATATAAAGCCTCTGGAGAAGATTCGGTGGCACCATAGACTGACTTGTCAGCAGTACACATATGACACCCATCTCTACATTATCTTCACCTCCCATGCAAATAACACCATTACTCAACTCTTCAAGGGCTTGACTAAGATCAGCAAATGAATGAAGTTGGCAGAAGCTGAATTGTTGCAAGAGCCTGGGCTGACAATGATATAGGAAAGTATTTTACACTTTGATAATGTCCATTGCTGGCATTAAGACTGACTGAAGATTTAGTGTTAATCTGAATTCCATCATTCTGAAAACCCCATAACTGTTGCTGCAAAAGCCTCAATCCTCCAGCACAATTTCCAATCAGATAACTGAAAAGACTGGACTTGGCCCTTATGCTTGATTTCTACAACCTAATGTTCTAATGGACTTAGAACAACCCACACAAGAATAATTCTGGCCATTTACTCAGCAGCACAAGACCACCAAACAAACTTAAGCTCTGCTCTTTGCTCTGCTGACTACTCAGTCCCAACTTACATTCAAGGCTTTGCTCTGCTTTTCAAATCCTTCATGACTTTAGCAAAATTTGATTTAAGGGCATCCACACCTCTTAAACATGACACTGTCAAAACCTGACAGTTATACTGCTCTGTAACAAAATAAATGCCCGCTTTGGAGGGTGTGTGCAGCAGGGCCAGAGATACCCTGCTGCCTAGGACACAACCTTCAAGAAACAACTATAAAGCTCAGAAGTGCAAGAACAAGAGAGAAACTCCAGTTTTTCAACCCAGCCTTCCTTTCTCTGTTCCAACAGTACTAAAACCATCAGCATGAACAAGGAGTCCATGGCTGAGAGACTGGAGGAAGTCTGACTTCCAGGGGCCTCCATTGGGAGTTCCCTGGTGTCTGATGAAAAGGTGAGCTGGGCTGGTAGTATGTTGATGCTTCAGCATAAGCAGGCTCTTTCATGTACACATCTGCCCCTCTCTTTCAAACTCACAGGAACTTCACTTTCAGATCTGTATTCTTTTGTCAACAGGCTCCAACTTTTGGGGAGATGAGAGGGGAAAGCACATGGAATCACGTATACAGACAGACACACATAGCATGAATTCAGATGCTTTGTTTTACCAGGAAAGAGTTATTGGCAGAAGCACCGTATGTAAAAAAATAGGAGAGGAAATGAGAAAGAGGGATGTCAAAGATGCCTTGTGTTCATTCTCATGAGCTCATAAAATGATTGGAGGCAGATAGATAAAGGGATACAGGAACATCTGAGGAGTCATTGCTTTCCAACACCAGTAACAGCCAGCAACTCAGAACCTGGAAAGAATCCTACAAACATTTCCAAATGACAAATGAGTCACTTACAATAATTAGTTCTGACAGAAAATTATTTCCTTCTTGAACAAATCCAAAGATTGCTTTTCAATTATATGTGATGCAAAACAAAGCAGAAGTTGAGATACCATTGAAATACACCTGGAATCTATGTCCATAACTCACTGCTGCACAGGGAGGGGACTTTTTTTAAGGTCGCACTTCCATGTTACTTTTTCACTTCCTGAGCACTGCTTAGTTGCAATGTATCTAACTATGTATGCCAAGGAAAGTAAAGCAGATGTGCCCCAACAGGAGAACCAACCCCACATGTATCTATACCCTATTAAGAATAAATGTCCTGACAATGCAGAATTTTGTGATGCATCTAGCATTCCATCCTCCAGCTGGTCCTGCCAGGGAGGAAAAATTTGCATGTATGAGCAGGGATACCATTCAGAGACATTAAAACAGGTTCATAATAAGTCATCCTGTTTTCTTCAGCACAAAAATAAACCCATTTCAGGCATTTTTTTCTGACAACAACTGGCAGTAACTTTGTGCATTTGAAATGCAAGGCAGACAACTTTTCAAATGGTTAAAAGGTGTGTGAAGATTGAAAAGCTTGGAAGTCTTGCCAAAATTGATAAAACTTCGCTGAAACGCTAAACAAAAGTTTACATTAAATTTTCACTGCAACAACCATTCAACTTGAAATCTGTCTAAATTTCTTCAGACCTTTGGGCTCATCTGACAAGAAGTAAATGGCCAAGCAAACCATCAGAACTGAAACTTGGATTCACCAAAGAGGCCCATGCCAAGCCTCTGCCTTGATGGAGTTATATCTTGTCAGGCTCTTCCAGTGCTTGATTCCAGCAGCAACATTTGGGCTGGCACGTTGCACCAGAGAGACGGCATTTTTGTGTTACAACTGAGAAAACAAGCAAAAAATAAAAACAAAAATTATGTTGGTTTAATAATTTGGTAAGGCAGCTAGCATCATCATGGAAATGTCCAAATTTTAGTGCATACCATTGTCCTCCCCATTCTCTCCCAAAACTCTTATCTTCTTTTCTTAAACTGACAATTCAGAAAACAGCCAGAGTGCTGCTTCTTTTTTGCGTGTATCCTCTGCCATGCTTGCACATGTGCTTATCCAGTAACAGGCACCACTAGTGAAATGGGATTATGTTCCACTGGTTAAGTGCATGAGCACAGCCCTGGGTGGGGCTGCTGGAGGATCAACTCTTAATAAGGTGTCCAATTTATAATCTAGCAGGGCGAAGAGCAACTGGCTCTCAGAATGAATAGCTCTTCTGTCTCACCATCTCCTGAGGCTGGCTGCTGGGCCGGCCCGCCTTATCCTTTTTTTTTTTTTTTTTTTTCCTCTCTGTGTTTCTCTGATGCTGTTATTCTTTTCACTAAGTTTTTGCTGGAAATATAAAGAGGAAGGAAGACAACAAGTATCCACCCGTATCTGGTCACACACTGCAAACTGCAGGATGAGCAAACGCTCTGCTAGCGTAACAGGATATAAACCCTTGCTATTTACTTATTCCAAGAAAGTTTCGTTTCAGCCTAGGATCCTGCTCTCGGGGACCGCCTTTGTGCCCAGCGATGTCTTTAAAAGGGATGCTGGCGCAGGACGGGACAGCGGGCACGCCCAGGGCGCGCAGCCGAGGGGCAGCGGGACGCGGTGCCCGGGCGATGCCGTTCCGCAGTGTCCCCGCCGCCGTGCCGGACCCCGCCCGCCGCTGTCCCCGCAGTGTCCCCGCCGCCGTGCCGGACCCCGCCCGCCGCTGTCCCCGCCGTGTCCCCGCCGCCGTGCCGGACCCCGCCCGCCGCTCGGTGCCCGCGGGGCGGGGGCGGCCCGGGCGCGGCCCCGCCCGCGCGGAGGCGCGCACGGCGCGGCGCCCTCTGGCGGCGCGCGGGGGCGGCGCGGGCAGCACCTGCCGGGAGCGCCGGGCCGGCCCGGGCGCGGATCCCTGCCCCGTGCCCCGCTTCCAGGACAGCCCCGCACTTACCGGCGGGCGGGACACCTCCGCCCCTGCAGAAACACCCCGGGGAAGGCTTGGCGCACCGCTTCCGCAAAGGCTGCTGATGGTGCACCCGAGCATCTCTCTCTCTTTCCTCCAAAGTGGTTCTCTGGCAAAGATTCCCCCTGTCCCAGAAGGCTTGTCGCAGAGCCTCCCATACCTCCAGGAGGCACGTTTAATAGAGTTCCTTTCCATGGCGATGAACTTATCCAGCCTCTAACAAAGCACACATCTGCAGCGTGCTGCAGTCGGGAAGGGCTGTCCTCAGGAGTGACTGCTCCTTGCTACCCACCATCCTCCTCCCTTTTTGTCTCCGTGCTTGCACTGTGTTTGGTGTAGAATGACTCTTTCCTGTTTGCAGCACTTAAACAAAACACAACAACAACAACCCTTAAATACTTTCTGAAAGTACCACCTGAAAACTTTCCATCATTCCGTGCTTCCCCCCTTGCCAAAGCAAAGTGAAAGGTGATACCACCAGCCACTTGATCAATCTCTGTCAGAGTCGGGGGCATCTGGCTCCCGTAAGATTTTTTTATAGTAGGAGTCTGTTTCTAGGACCATTGGCTCTTCTGCAGCAGGATGCTGTTTTCCAGATCTGATTTAAGCTAAACTCCAAAAGACCACAGAGAAAGAAGAAGCGGGGAGTGTGCACCCAACTTCCTGGAAAAGACGCCCAAGCTGTTCTTGTAGCCTCCTGCAACCACACTCCATCCTCCCCAGCCCCTACAGCTGGTCCCAGCGATTGCCAGCACTGTGCACTCTGAAGGCACGGGAAGTGGCCCGCAACTGGCCTGGGGAGCCTGCCTGGTTTCAGCAGTGTTTTCAATTACTAGCTTGCTCAGCAGCCACATCATGTTCTGTGAAAAATGCTAAGTGTCACTAGCAGTCTCTTGGTCCAAAATATCCTGTTTGGGAGAGCCACTGCTCTGTCCCCAACCTCACAGGGACTTTGCATCTGGGAGGAATGCCTGGGATGGAGAACACAAAAGGACAAGCTGGACTGGAGCACCCATTATGCCATTGAAAAAAATGAAAATAATATGTCAACAACTTCTATGGGCCTAATTGTTTCTTCTCAAACAGATTGTTAGCTTATGTGAATCAGGGTAGCTCTACTGAGTAAACCAAAGAATGGAAGGGGGGCGGGGGATAGCCTTGGGATCAGACAGGCACAATATGGGTCTTTATCCCCATTGCTTGCTGGCTACTCAGTAACATTAACTTACTGCCACCCCACCCACGCACCCCCCAAGAGATAGTGGCAAAAGAGATGAAGAGACAGAGGGCAGTAAGGCTGCCTAAATTTCTGCAAACACCACCACTACACAAGGCCACTCGAATGACTGGGGCTTGACTCCTTCTCTCTGCACCTGCCCTTGCTGCTCAGCTCTACCATCAAACTGAGCCACACAAAACTAAACTGACTGAAAAACAGAAACTGCCATTTTCTGAGCCAGATTTCTCCCCTGAACTTGTCTGCCTTACAGCCACATGCACTTTGGACCAGGTGTAAAGATAATACAACTTCTTTTTTCAGTATTTGAAGAGTACATCAGACTGCAACCTGGTGAAACACTGGGAAATCCCACAGTGAGCCACAGACTAGGAAGCTGTACTTTAATTTCAGCAAAACAAAAATCAGGCAGCGAGTGAGTGATGCAAAAGCACCTAGTCAGATTTCTCCACTGGACCTTCAAGAGAAAAGAGGTAAAACATCAAGCACAAAGGGCAGCCTGACTTCTCCAAACACAAAATCAGGACAAGCCAAATCCTGTCCAATTGCACAACATTAAAGAGTGATTCTGTGCTCTCTTACCTTATGCTAAGGGAACAGCAATGTTCTGACCTGCAGTGATTTATGTGTAGCAAATTCATGCCATAAACAAGTGAGAGAAACCAAAATCTCATGCCCTAATCCCTGAAAGCAAAACAAAATTCTTTATGGTCAGCAAGCCTACTGATGAAGGAGGTAATGCTGATCCTTATTTGAATCCAATAAAAACATCCAAACAAGAGAAATAATGCTCCAAGAGCTTTTCTCCGTTACATTTGCAAATAATGTTTAAAAAAAGAATTAATCATTCCACATTCTTCATAAAAATTTATTTTTCTTGATGTCTCCTGAGCTATACAGGTGTTACTTATTACCTCCAATGAAAATAGGAGCAAGCTGAGTAAGACAGACCTGGTCCTGGTTTTTTAAGTAACATCTAACTTTCAGTGCACTTCTATGTACAGGCAGCTTCTGTTCATTTTGGCTAGAGCTGCAAGTGATTAATACACGTGCAAGGCAGATTCTGGATATCTCAAGCTACAGGGCTAAAATTAAAGCCCATACTCAAAAATGTGATCCTAAATGACTTGCCCTTGGCTGGGCAAGGCAGGGAATCTGTTGCCAGATTAGCAAAATAAGCCAAGTCTTTAGATTCCTTGGGGCTTGTCTCCACAAGAAACGTAGGGAAACAACACAAAATTGCAGCACGCCAGGAACATTCTCCTCAGGTGGACCCTTCGGTATTCACTGCTTTCAAAGAGCAAATTTCAACCCCTCCAAAAATTCACCCCTTCCCCCACAAACACAGAGACCCCCACTTCTTGGTGCTTAGCACTGTCACTTGTTGCCACTTTCTAAACTGAGAGGTGCTCGTGGCAAGAGAAGGATGTGGTGGCTCCAGAGGTAGCAGTGAGAATGCTAAGGGTAAGTTTCATTTTGGTTTCAGCAGAAAGCATCCCCATGAAGATGTTTTGGTTGGCAATCAGCACCAAAGCAGCTTACCTGTGTTTCAAAAATGGGTGAGCTACTCCCACTCAGCACACTCAAGGTCATATGTACCCATTTTAAGCAGACATATGGAGGATCTGAATAACTGCCCACACTACCTGGAGGACAATGCCAGCCCAAAGAAGGAGCTGTATGGTTTCATGCTAGTACTAAGCAACATTTGTCTCTGCAATAAATCCTCTAAAGATATTTTAACAATGTCTGCACAGGAGACTGGGCTACAGATGCACATCCTCCCAAGATGAGGTGCTGCTGGAGAAGTCTATCAACCCAGCCTGTGACTGGGCCCTTCAGGCCTGCTCTGCTCAGCTGTGCTTGAATGCTTCTCACAATTTTTCAGGCTAAATGAGGTAGTTTGGAGGGGGCCTAGTATTTCAACATTACAAGCTGCCAAATGACAGGAAGTGGTCAACCCACAACTTACTCCCTGGATCTGAAGCAGTAGGAACCTCTGGCACCAGGGGAGAGCTGGAGACAGAAACTTCTGCCCCAGCCTACATGAATGTCTGTGGCCTCAGTGCAGGGTAACAGTGTCCAGAAGCTCATCCTCTGGCTTGTCACATGCCAGATTTCATGTGGAAATAAGCCTGGTGCTAATGCATTAATTCCAGGCTAACATTTAAAATGGCGTGGGCATAGCGCTGACATTATTTACATTTTTAAATTGGTATGATTTAGTTTAACTGGAAAAGACCAGTGTAGACTAGGTCAGCCAAAACTGGTGGGGGCAAAGAAAGTGCCATAGTACCCTGTGGTGAGGATGGCAGCCAGCCACAGAGTGACCACCTGGTGGATGCATGCATTTTCTGAGCCAGATTTCTCCCCTGAACTCGTGACCTCAGGCAAGCCTGAGGTCACTTTATGGTCTTGGTGGACTTGAGAAGAAGAGGAACACTTCAGGTTACAGACATACAACTGTTTGGACTGTAGCAGAGCCCTTTGGTGTAGCTCCCCCTCATTCCTCACAAACCCACGGAGAGACTTACACCTGCTGTACCACAACATCAAGCCAACTGTTTGTGTAGCTGAGCTCCAAAGACTTTTTTTAAGGACCTTTGGTTTAAAAAAACCCCACCATGCATTCTCCCTGAAATGCATGTCTTTTCTTTGAAATGGATCATTTCACAGGACTGGCTTAAAGGGCAGCTAGACAAACAGCTGTATCAGCACAGCCACTGAAGCAGTAACCTGGGGCAGCAGAGAAGGAGCCGGCCAGAGCAGCCACCTCCCTCAGCTGTGAGCTAAAGCTGGACACCTGTCTGTGATCCAGCTCTACGTATACTATCCAAAGTGTCTGTTTTGGTTTGGACTGGTTTTCTGGTGGGTATTTTTTTCCTTACATTTCCTAGATAAATTAGACTTAGGTAATCGTTCTTTCTGTCAGTTTTCCTGTAATGTGTTTCAAGTCTGTTGTCCTATTCTCAGTCAAATCTGACAGAGTTTCAAACACAGCATGACCTTCTAAATCTGTCAATGTCTGGGTAGAGGCCCAAACTTCTGTCGTCTGCAAGGGGAAAAGAAGGCAAAACTCAGCTGCTACCCATTGCTACTCTTTAGCTGAAACACAGCTCTGATCTGTGGCTTCAGAGGGACAGGGTGGGAGCTGAAGTGGTGAATTTGATGCTCATCATACAAGGCTAGGCTTTGTCACTGTAATTGCTCATGCACAGCCTGCCTTCATCCAGACTTTGTACCTTATGGCATGTAGACTTCAGTGTATACTTGTGTTTCAAAAGAAAACATCCTATCAGAAGTTCCTTCTCTGAGTCATTAAAATGTAGTTAGTACTTTTAAATCCACTCAGTGATTTCTGCATCAGGCTATTGTAAGATAAATTGTCTTAACAGCAAAAGTACTACAGATATAGTGAAGAAAGGTGATATTTACTTCTGTGCAGGAGCTTATGTGTACCATTTGTAAATTTGATGACTGACACTGTATTCATAGTGTTAAAATGCATTTTCTGGAGGGAGCTCAATACAGAGATGAATTTGATCTAACATGAGAGGAAAAGGTAACTTGTCAGCCAGATAGGTTATTCTCTGATCTATAAATCAGAGAGAATAACAATGCGTACTGTATTCCCGCCTGTTCCCACACACTCCTGCTTGTCATCGCAAGAGCTCTTTAGTGCCCTGAAATACAGCTTGACAATAAAAATTAATTGAAAGTGCACTACAATCATTAACTTTTGGAGCTTCACAGTTTGCCCATCCTTAAATAACACTGGTTATAAAATCCTGTTTGCACTACAATTCCTTGGCTCTGTGCCACGTAGCATGTAGAGAAATCAGCAATATGTGCAGCAGGGACTTTGCTGGCTATAATATGAATGCACATAACAGACTTTCTTCTTTAGCTCAGCAGCAGAACACTGACTCAGATCTAGAGACCAGTTATAGTCCCAGTGGTGTTTACTCCGTGTAATTAGCAGTATCAAGTGTGTTGTCTTTTGGGTAGCCTGATTGTTTCCATATGCATGAGCACCTTCTGTGAACGAAGGCAGGGCAAGAGGCAGACAGCACTCCACAGCGTTACAGGGAGAACATATGTTATAAATACCTTATCTCTACAATTAAGAAGAGTTTAGAAATTGGTCATATAAATATTGGGAAATGGGGCCAGGAGAGAGAGGAAAAGACCTTTCCAAGCAAGAACTTTGCCTGGGTAACTACTTGAACCCAGGTGCCAGTGATGGCGCAGACATCTCCCTACTTGCTGACGGGAGAGCAGCATGAATCAGTAGCTCATGCATTGCTCCGGGAGGGAGAAGGCTGTTGATGCTGTGTTGGGGCCCGGAGGAAGACAGGGCTGGCATTCGAGGTGGGGCGTGCCTGGGAATGCTGCACAGCATTCATCTTAGGGCAGGTACTTGCTGAAATTCCAGTTACTGAGAGAGATGACTGAGGCAGAGTGAAGCCTTGCTTTCACCTTGCAAGGCGATGCATTTTTTTTTTTTTTTTACCTCAAGCTAGTGTTTCTGACCTGTCCCAAGGTAAAAAAGCAACTTCAGTCTCACTGCAAGGCAAACCAGGCAAGGTCAAGTGGGGGCTGCTGCTGGACTCGCCTACATCAGCAGCAGTTACAGCAGGGTTTAAAAAAGAAAAAAAAAACCCACATGAAAAAATCCTTGAGCACAGGAAAGAACCGGCCCTAGGTCTGTTTTGAAAAAAAGAGTATGAAAAAGGGGGTTTTTTTGGCTTATTTATCCCTTGTTATCCCTCTCCCTTCCGCACCCTCAACATTGCCACCTCTGTCAGGCTCTCTCACCCCAACCCTCAGGCCTTTGCCCCGTGTCTGGCAGCATGGCTTGAAGCTGCAGGGAAGTGGGGAGGGACAAGGAGAGCCATTTCCCTTGCAGCCTGGCTCCTCCTGCTCCGTGCTGTCCTCAAGATCCTCCATACACCTCTCCTTACAGCAGGGCCCCTCTGCACCTCACCCTTAATGACGATGTGCCTCGAGGCATGTCTTGCTCATTGGGAAAGGCTCTCCCAAGATATTCCCTCACACACCTATTTTTATGGCTGCAGTAGATGCCTGAATAAAAGCCACATTAAGTAACTGTCTTAGGCTTTGTACACCCGTGTGCCATCCCAGCATCCCAGGACAGCCTCCCCTCCACGCACTCCTGTGCCTTCCAAAGCCTCCCATGTGTGTACCCGCTTTACCACTTTGCTAACAGGATTTCAGTATCCATTCTCTAGATAACCACTCCATCTATAACCTGGACTCACCACAGGAGAGTGCATGGCCAGGATATTACACCTACTTGGTTGTCATTTTTGCTGCTGCAGATGTGGTAAAGATTTAACCTAAAAACTTGCCTTGCAGTACAGAAAATACATCCTTGCAGAGCACCTTTAAATTTGAGCAAGTGTAGCTAGGCTTACTGGCTGTACCAGCTTGCATCACCTAATATCACCTGCCCTTCTCTGATTCCTCTAGGAGCTATCAAAAAAGCTCCCCAAACAAGCTTTTTAATTACTAAATCTTCACTATAATATACTACAAAGCAATATTATATTCAACAAATCCAGAGAAAACAGTCTTCTCTACATGTCTTCTTGAAAATATCTCATAGTTTGTGATTTGGATAGACTTCTTGAAGCCTAGTAAGAATAAAAATCTTTTATTGAAAAAGGCATACACTGCTTATGGCCAATCATTCATTAAACAGCCTAGCAGTTTTTTTTAATCGTGTCTTCTGACATTAGGAATGAAAATGCTACTATTTTAATAATAAGCTATCAAACTGTTTTGCAAATAGTCACTGCATTTTAATTTCTTGAAAAGCTCTGAAAAGGTGAAAAATGCATTTGCAGCACAGCTACTGCTGCTTATTCAGAAGTGTATATTATTTCAACCTCATGATTTGTTTCTCTCACTGAAAAATACTGCACTAAAAATTAGTTTAGTAGTTTTTTTATATCTATCACTGTTGACATTTTACATTTATTTTCTCAGTGGTTCCTGACAGGTTTTTTTTTCCTATTTTTTCTTTTATAATTTCCAGTTAAACATCTGCCACTGACAAAAGCACTTCACAGCATGCAGTCACTGTCATTCGTGATCACAACAGATGCAGGGAAGCCCAGTGTAATCACTCAAACTAAAAAACATTTTCAGGCAGTGAAATAATCTGTGTGCAATCCTGTGTCCTTATAAACCTCCCTGCAGTGTGTAACTCTTCCCTAGTGCAGAGGAAAGTTTAAAGATGCTTGAGGTACTGCTACCAGCTTAGTACTCACAGCACATAGGACAGTGCATGCTATTTTAAAGCTTATGTAAATAATAAATATGTTTTGTGGCCCTTTTGTGTGTAAAATGCTAGGTTAATTGAGAAGTTAGTCCAAATTTAGTAAGTAAAAACACAAATGCACTTCATATTGAGTACCTAGACCTCTGCTACATGCACATTTACATAGAGAGAAAGAGAGAATATCTGGAAAACCACTGTTTCCACTGTGATGGAAATAATATACTGTTTATGTGTCATGTTATTTTGAGTCATTATTAATCTATTACTCAGCCAGGTTTGTAAATGTGGTACAGCACTAAACATTTAGGGTGACATTGAAGATTCCAGCCCTGGACTCTGCAGATGTAAGCATATGTGTAACACGTGCTGAAGTGCTTACAGGAATGGAGCAGAAATATGTATCAAGCCCAAACTTGAAAACAGGTGGGTTTAAGTTATACAAGGACAAAGAACAGTGAACTAATTTTTAGGCAGACGCTTCTAGCGTTCTGAAATTAAATGGCTCTTTTTAGTCCCATCTCCACCACGCAAAAAAGAGCCCCAAAAAAAAGGTTGAGAGAGAAACACATGAAATCTGAGTCATAATTTAAAATTGAGACTCCTTTTCACCATAGAGAAGGTGGGAAATTACTTTTTTTTTTCTTTTTGTTCCCCAAGGACTGCCTATCCAGCATCAGCCCAGGTCCCCAGGCCAGCAGATGTCTAAAACCCTGGGACAGGAACACTTCCTTGGCACAAACCGGGGCAATCCTGCAGGCTGAGCTCCACAGCAAGGAGCTGGTCATAGCTGTTATTTTGCAATAACAGAATAGAAAAAATAAACATTAAAAAAAAAGAAAAAATAGAAAAAGAAAGGGAAAAAGGAAAGGAAAAGGGAAAGGGAAAGGAAAAGGAAAAGGAAAAGGAAAAGGAAAAGGAAAAGGAAAAGGAAAAGGAAAAGGAAAAGGAAAAGGAAAAGGAAAAGGAAAAGGAAAAGGAAAAGGAAAAGGAAAAGGAAAAGGAAAAGGAAAAAAGGAGAAGGAGCTGCTGTTAGCAGGTCTGGTGCCACCGCGGTGGGCGGTGCGTGTCCCAGCAGCGGGGCTGCCCCGTGCCCCGGGAGCGCTCCCGCCGCCTGCCCTCAGGCCCGGCACAGCTGCATCCTCGGGGAGCTGCCCCTTCCAGGGATCTCCCAAGCCCAGCAGCTGCTCAGGGAGCCGGCGCTAATGCGGCCACCCTCTCTCCTCGCCTCGGGCACGGCGGTGTTCCCTGAAGGGAGCCAGGAAAGGCGGAGCCGGGCTGGAGCCCCCATCCCGCACCTCGTGAGCCCCAGCCCTCTTCCAAACGCTGGCACCCTCAGGGTGGCACCTGCCCCCGGCGTGTCCACACCCCCTTCCCGAGCAGCAGGGCCCTCCCCCGGCCCGGAGCGGCCTCGGCTGCCCGCGGCACAAGGCCGGGCATCAGCGGGCTGGGGGAGGTGGCGGCAATGTCTGGCCCGGCGTGGGGCGAAATCCGTCTCAGCTGCCCGCAGGGAAAGGGAGTGTCCCTCCCAGGAGAACTGACGGAGCGCCCTCTTACTCACCTGCCTGCCCGCCGCTCGGGGCGGCGGGGGAGGTGTCGCAATCATCTGGGGAAAGGGACGAGCGTCAGGAGCCCGAGTGGGGCAGGAATGGCGGGGTTACATAAGGGAGGTGGGCGAGAAGGGGAGCGGGCACACAGGTGTGCGCATCCCGGCTGGGCCGGGGGCGAGGGGATGGCGGACGGGCGGCTCAACGCTCCCAGCCCGAGAGTGGCTGGGAAAGCAGAGGGAAGGGGCACAGACAGCCTCAGGCTGCAGCTGCTCAGGGCGCAGGCAGCGATGCGGGTCGGAAGGGCCGGAGAAAGGGCAGGAGCAGCGCCGCTGCACAGCCACGGGCAGAGGGAATTCCCTCCCTGCGCCCGCAGTCCCGCTCCCCGCCGGCTGCTGGGGAAACCTGCGCTGCCGCTGCCTGCCAGGAGACAGCTCGGGGGCTGCGGGTGTGCGAGCCTCGCTGAATGGAGGCTCTGCTGCCCTGCTGGTTGCTGCTGTGCTCGGGAGGGAGGAGGAGAGCGAGGAGGAGGAGGAGGGAGGGATGTGAAAGTGGGTCAGGAATGTAACTAGACTCTGCCCCCCTTGTTGCCGGCGCAGGCGGCGCTGCCTTAGCGATGGAAAGCAGGCATTTCAGTGTTGATGTTCCCCAGTCCCGGCGGCTGACGGTTACTAGGGGATCCTGAAGGATGTGTTTCCCTGTGACCCTTTGAGAAGAAAAACTTAGTTGCCTCAGTAACCAAGTTTGGCTTGGATGCAATGATGCAGTAAATAGCATAGGTGAGCATTGCTAAATGGAGGAGGAGGAAGCTGGACAGCTCTTGTAGTCTGGTCAAGAAATGTTTAAAAAAATCCCAAGAAACTCTGTTTGTTCAGTACACGACTTTTACATTTTCTCATGCAATAAAACTCTCAGAATTTATCACCTATTTGTTGTAAACTACTAAGAAAATAGAGATAGAAGTAAACAGCCTTACTGATGTAGCATGAGGTACAGACCTCACCCACAACTGCAGTAGCCCTGAGCAGCCCTTTTCAATGCAAAAAATTTGTTTGGTAGACTGAATTTTTGAAAGTTAAGCAGTGTGAAAGAAGGTGAAGGCTGGCTCAACACCTTAAGATTTCATCCATCTTCTTTTCAGCATTCTTACTTTAGATTAACAATTTTCAATATTGTTACTTAGATTAAAAGAGAACCCACCAACCCTGCTTCTAAGGAAATTCACAAACTACTTTCAAAGTGGAAAGTAAACTAAAATAACAAAAATAAAATAACTTGAGGGTCCATTATGCCTAATTTTTCCCTATTCCCTCCAGTTGTTATTATCTGATTTCTATCTTCCTCTAATAAACACTTTCATTCACAAGAGTGAGAAATAATTTCTCAGAGTTGGAATGAAGAACTGAAAGGAATCACAGAATACATATACCGTGATATATCCATTTCTTCTTCAGTTTTTTCCCAGAGTTGTCTCTTTTCTAAAACACTGGTACTCTGAAGAAATAATGGGTTGTTGTACCATGACTCATTCTTCCCCCAGCCTGAGGACCCACAGAGGAGAACTGAGCTGTCAAGCTTACAGATGCGTCAGGAGTGAGGGGACACACGGACTGTCAGTGCAGGCCACACAGCAGATAGGGGTGCATCCAGTCGATGGATGAGGGTATTTGTGTACATTTCATCAAGGGAACAAAAGTCACTGGAGCAAACTGTGCAGCTATTCCGTTTACTCCTTTGAATATTTGTCAAGGCAATATTGCTGTGCATAAACATCCCTTTAACTTATTCCACCACTGAAAACTACTCAGTGTTTAAAAGCAGACATGCCCTTTAATTCAAGGACATTCGAGGATGCATAATGAATGTTACTCTTTCTACTTTTTCCATGAGATAATTTTTCCAGTTGATTTCCCCTATATTTTCTTATTAAAAGATGAGTTTAATAAAAAAAGATACATGGATATAAGTAAATTATGGTGAAATATAACTAATATATTGTACTATTACTCCTGTTTTATTAAATTAAAAAAAAAAAGTAGAAGCTAATAATGGTTTAGGTGCCTATGGACCACAAAGTTTTTCTTTAACAGAACTCATTGAAGGGCATGAGTGATACCTTATAGATGAATGTAGCCTATTGACTCCAGTAAAGGAAAATATTTAGACAGTCTTCATCCACAGTTTTAAGTTCTATTATGGCTTAGGTATGCCATGCTTATTTTTTTGGTGGAACAATATTACTTGGTTTTGTCAACTTTCCTGGCAATGCAGAGCAGTCAGTGAGTAGACAGTCTTTTTTGTCATCTGCTTGCCAGGGCCTCTGCCATTGAGCTGTCTTGCAGATTGGGGCAAGGGTATCCCACAAATTTCTGTCATTGCCAGTGAAAATGCCACTTTAGAAACTTTCTCTTTGGGGACTCCCAAAGAAAGTTGTGATGGTCCCACCTATTGCCAGCATATTTTCCCTATGGGTTGAGGCAACCCAGTGAGCTGGGCAAATTAAACATTACAGAATAAGCACTTGTGCTACCAACCATTTCTTCCCTTACTGGCAGGGAATATCTGGCTTTGTTGTAAGTCTGGGGCTCTGTTTATGCCCCTCTGGCCAAGAAAAGGGCACACTAAACCTTATGGAAATGTGAAAATCCTCCTGTGCTCTGTGCAGAAGGATGGTGTTTCCTATGTATTCCCCCCGCCCCTTTCTGTAGGGATGATGTGAGGAAGGAGGTGTGGTCAGAAAGTTGCTGCTTTCTAGTTTTTCTTGGCTCTGGTAAAGGCCTTTCTATTCAAGGGTAAATGACAGGGACCTTGACACCACTGTAAATCTGCAGGGATGTCTTAGAGGTCCCCAGAAGGACCAGATAATCTGACAAAGCATGAAGCACAGCTTAGGTATAACAGAGAATTTGACCTTAAACTGTGGCTGCTTTAAACAGCATGTCAGTCTAGACCTCTATTGCCAACATTTGGGTATGGGCTTAGAATGCAGTGAGAGACTGGTGGTTAATGCACAAGAGTGGAAAAAGAAGCAAGGGGAAGTTCCAGGTTTGATAGCTAAATCCATCAAAGTATTTTTTCTTTGTTTTTGCTTTAACTTGTACACTGGAAAATCAGGAGGGGCAAAACCCCCACTATTTAAATATGACTTTTTCTAGCTATGTTCAGCTGAGTTCCATGGTAGACAGAAAAAAAAAAGATGTATTAATTTTTACCAAATCATGTTATAGCAAGCTAGTGTGCATGATTTAGTAAAATACTTATTTTTCTGAGTAATTTTAGCATGCCCTGGCTTTTAAAAGCATAATTTCCAAAATAGATAGTAATAATATTTTAAAATAGGTTAGCTCATTTTGCTTCTACCTAGCAGAGGAGCCATTTTGCATCCTACTGAAGTGCCTATGTGGCTTCAAGGGGAGGATAGATAGGACCATATTAAGATAGACTCAAAGATTTGTCCGCATGCTATTTTTGAGCTTTATTTCCTTGGTTAGTATCTTGCTCTTACCAGGCTGAATTGCAGAAAATTCTGTGTGAACAGGATGAAACAATAGCAGCAAAGGTAGGATGCCATACCAAGCTGAATAAGGACCTCAAAGCCCATTACCATTTTAATGATGACATTGTTAAGCAAAGTAGCTTCAAGATTAAATCGTTTACTTAATTAAGAAAAACTAGCTACTTATAGAGTGTTTTACCTCCAGCAACCAAAATACAGCAGTGTTTTCTTTTGGAACTCAGCTCATGTAGTTTCAAAGATGTTTGCAGCTGAAGACTGTCAGTCACTTACTGCACTTACAAAACAGGTTTAAAAGCAGACACGGGTAACAGGATGTGACACAGGCGCTCCTCAGCACAGCATCTGACACATCCCTGTACTTTTCTAATAACTTTGAAAGAGGCTGCTTAAGTCTGGAATGCAACAGGTCTCCCAAAAGTTTGAATCCAACAGGAAAGCCTTAAGAAAGGTGTATCCCCAGATGTATCTTATTGGGAATTATTTCAGTGAACTTTTGCTTATCAGTATTGAAAAGATGTGTTAAAACCAGTCTGACAACTTTTTTTCGTAACACCATGTGCTGGAGGGCCTTGAGAAAACAGTTTTGAAACAATATCAGAGCTGAACTACTGAAATGCTTTGAACAAGAAGAATGTTCATTAAACATACTTCTCTGGTTTTTGTACTGTCCCAAACAACAAAAGTAAAATATTTTACAATTTATAGCCCCTTTTCCAGTGAGATGCTACAGCAAGAGCTCGGAAGATTTGCATCTTGCAAGTAAGAACACGATGGACTTAAAATACTTAACCTACTCTGCTTTTTTCCAACATTTTAGCTGTGAATTTACTGGATCCTGTTTCAAAACATGCATGTAAAAGCCTTAATTACCCACCCAGCTCCCCTTATCTTAATTCACTGTAAGTCAGCCAACACCCAGGGGAGAGGCTCTGCAGTGACTGGACCATGAGAGATGCAGACATTTCGTACTTCACTGGAAACAGTCGCTGTGGTATAATCCTGCTTTCTCCGAGTTCCTATTAACTAACACTCCTTGAAGTGAAATTAGGTTTCATTGCCCAAGGCTGTGCTCTTTTCTCTCCTGCAAAAGGGCTGTGCTTCAGGTCACAGGTCTGTGCACGGGTCCTCCCACCCAAGCCCAGGGCACAGCGAGAGCGCCTGCCTGACAGATCAGCTCCTCTGCAGCCACCTGGCAGTGCCTGTTCTGCACTGAAGCTCTGAGGAGGGAAGACACGGATACGGAATTTGCAAAGCACACCAGCTTCCTGATTCCCCATTTTCCAGCCGCAGATATCTCAGTACTTCTCAGAACCTCATTTTTGGATGTGTAGCAAAGGGTTTCAGGTTAGAATGCGTTATTCAGCACCTCTGAAAAGCACAATCTTATTGTATACAGCTTCCTCTGAAAAATCGGGGCTGAGTGCCACAAAACCAAAAAAAAAATATATTTAGAGGAAATTGTCGATGTCATTTTGCAGGAGACATTTCTGACACAAAAGCAGATGCAAACAAATAGTAGCATCATACTAGAGTGAGAGGGGCTGGGTTTGAAGCACACCAGCTAAGACTAAACATGAAATTCACCTAGAGGGTAAGAGCCTTCCAGTACAGCTGGTTGGCAGAAGAATAATTTAAGAAAAATCAGGATATCGAGAGAAATTAATTACAAAAATGTAGGGCCTGACTCTAGAAATGTTCACTGGAGATGCTATCCAGCAGGGAATGATAAAGGAAGAATCACCTTTACATCTAGGGCTGTTTTGAAGAGCTGCCGTTGATGGAAGTTCCCAGGCATTCCTGGGAGCTGTGTCTGTGTCTGTTTTAGTAACTAGGAAATAGATGGTGGATCCTGCTATTGGCAGGACCTTTTATACATCCATCTTAGTATTTTCTTTGAAGTCTTTGGTAATCGCAAACAAGAGTCTCTGTAGAGATGATTTCTGCAACACAGGAAACACCTGTACACTCTCCTCAAATTATTTCTCCATGTGACAAACACACACCAGCTCTGCTGTGTCACGAGGTCTTTTCACCCTAAAAGCTAAGGTCAGGAGTGAACCACAAAAAAAAAAGCATTGGATAAGGCAAAATCCTTCCCCTAAACATTTCTTCCTCTTGCCTCCTACTCTGTCTTCTCTGGTTTTCCCCCCTGTATTATTCAAGCCACAGCTTGCCCTCCTAGAAGCATCAATCCATCATTCCCTATATTTATTTTTGTGTCTGTTCCTGAGTTGTCAAGGACCAGCAGATTCTTTTTTTACTACCAATGTGTGTAGAGCAGACGTCCAGCCACAGGCTGGTTTACAATCAGAAGCTGTAAAAGTAGGAGTGTACCAGTCAGTGATGTGATTTCTGCAATTTCTAAACATTTTTCTTTAAACATGGTTATACAGCTCACACTTCTCTTCCTCGATTAATTGTAGCCTACTCTATTTCATGCACTGAAATGCACACTTTTGATAAAGCAGGCCCAGAGCTAACAGAGGGGGCTCCTGTTCCTGGCCTTTCTACACCTAGCTGCCCTCTCACTGCCCCAATTCCTTCAGCTGTGCAAATGGTGCTCCCAAAACTGTCTGTTTTATTATAAAGTGAGTTAAGATTCTTGGTGAGGAACATGGGATGAAAGCAGACAGCCAGAGCTGTTGCAGAAATATTACACATGAGTATCACTGCATGGAGAGTTCTCCAACACCTTATTAGTACACACAAAGCAGCAAGAGTTTATTCAAGGTTAGCATCTTCTACTCTTAGGCTTGGCTATGGTAGAATAGCATCTTAGATAAGAAAATACTTGTGCAGCATGATATCATTAGTGTGGTCTGCTTCAGATCTTTTCAAGAACCTGGCAGAAATATTTGCAATAAGGGAAAAAAAAAAAAAGCTATTTCTCTTTTAACTAGTTATTAACCTCAATACAGTCTATACTTACAAGGAGGTAAAAAATGTTGTACAAAGACCATCTCTTACTTTGTTCTCTGAAATCAGGACAGTTTCTAGTAATTAAACTATTCCTATTTTATTACTAAGTGCTACTGTGTATCTCTTACTATTGTACAGAAAACTGGTCGTAGGTGAATTACACAGTTTTGGTATTCCCTACAATTATTTCTGTAACTTTATCTTTTCTTGGAGCAGGCCTCAGAAATTAGTCTTGTAGGATGTAAGAAATGTTGGATAATTCAGGAACAGTTTTATAAGCACTTAGACCTGTTAGTTACACTGCCTTAAATTCTTGCTGTTGCATATGCCCAGCAAGACACTGAGGGGTTTTTTATGACAAACACAAAGTAATTTGGAATTAAAATCCTCCCAATTAAAAGAAATAGCAATTCATTGCACTGAATCACATAAACAACTTTGATACCAGAGGCACTGCTCCTTAATCTGATATCTGAATTTATTAATGGATATTTTCAGTTTCATTTTTAAAAGCAATTGAAATGTACATGCAGATTTAGGATTTTGGACTGGGGAGAAAAGTAATTGCATTGCATCTTCACTCTTCTCCAACTCATCCCCTAAAATATAATTTTCCACCAAAGCAACAGTGTAAGATGCACAACAGTTGTATGTGTTGTACATTTTACTAATCTGAAGCTGAGCCTTTTCATTCTTACACCATTTTACCCTTAGGTCCTTCCTGGGTCAGACACACATTTTCCAAAGAATGCCCCAGAAAGGACTGTGCAAGTGATATCATAATTCTGTATAATTTGACAATGGACCAGAGTGTCTGTATAATGGGAGCAGGAATTTTGCTTTGGAGAGTTAATGGTAATACCAAATACATACATAAAATGCTGACATGAGAAGTAGGCCTCAAAGAATGGAAAACATTGTAGTAAGTCAACATTTATATTTCTAACTGCAGGTGCTGTGAGATCTGCAGGATGGATGAGACACAGGCAGCAGGCAGCGTGCAGCATCATCACTTCGAGCAGATTCACCAGAATCCTGCAAAGTCACAAAGCACACAGCTATTCAATGCTTAGGTTAATAACTCATGGAGACTTCTGATATTCAGAAGCATTTGGCAAACATCTAGTATTACTGGACTGTTTAAAGGTGTTTGCAGGTCACATTTACAAGGGGATGTCTGTTACACAATGTTATTAACAGGTATCTTTCTTGTTATCTGCACATTAACCCCTTCCCACTGTACCAGGAAATTATTCTGTTGTTAGACAGCTGACTCCATCTTCTAATTTTTCATGCAGGCAGGCTATAGCAGAATACTTCTTTAGGAGCTCATTTTGTCATTCTTTGTACAAATAATTTTTGATGTTTGATAATCAAAGAAAATTTTACTAAACATGTAATTTTTCAAATTATCTATATAAACCCCTCTTTACTTTTGTCACTCTTCCTTAAAGTTCAACATATTTCTTCATCATATTATTTGTATTCCTGAATGCCATTTCTTTCGTGTTCACAGCAATCTTACAGTCTCCCCTTAATCACAGTTGTCTCCACCACTTTTCCCAACTATTTAGAATTCATTGGGAAGAATCTAACTTGTTTCCTCAGTAATAGTTTTCCAAGTGCTTCAACATGCTGCAGCATATTTTACAAATTGTAGAGGCTTCTAAATTAATATTTCTCATTGAGTTTCACTTTTAAACTAATCCCAAGATGCAGGAAAATATTTCCATTAATTTTCATCCTATTTTCATCAGAGATCACAGAACTGATTATATTCATCATGATATTAATTTTTTTAATGGGATGACTGTAGTTTGGCATCTAATTTGTACTCACATCCTTAAATTTCAGGCTTGCTCAGCAGCTATAGAAGCAATGAATTTGCACAACATCTCTGAAAATCAAGCTATGTAAGTGCCTAGAAAATACAGCGTCAAATATCTGACTAGGGGCATCCTAATTAGAAAAAAAACCCAACTTTTTAAAAATATGTATTGAATATGGGTGAAGTATTGGTTCCTAGCAGAAACAGAGCATATGACTTAATGGTTCTCATGCTCATTCAGAAGTGGCAGATTTGATATGCATATTTATAATGTTTGGCAAATGCAGTGATTTTTACATTTAAAAACTAAGATACAATTACTAATCCTACAGTCTGATTTTACATGTTTGTTTCACTTTTTAAATTCTAAAAATGTAGTATTATGTATAAAATGTGGGGAGAAACAGCTGGCATTGGGAAATGTGACATGATGTATTTGATCCTGAAAGCTTAGTTTAGGCCCTCCTAATTACATGAAGTTCCCTCTCTCACATAGCCCTGGGATAATTGGATGGTATGGCATTCCAAAGCCTTTGGGATGCTAAAATAATCATGCATTAACCCTATAAACATACTTGTGCTTTGATGTTCTCACCACTTAGCTGCTAGCTGAATAATTACAATTCACTTGTGATAGACTTTCATATGATAAGAGCGATAGCAATGATAAAGAGAGTGAAAAAGTTGCAAAACACTTGACATGTGTTTTTAGTTCATATGAAGAGAGGACATCAATTTGTAGGAATTGATATGGACCACACCATGCAATTAAAGCTTTTGGTCCCCATTTCATTGCTGGAGGGAAGTGGGGTTTGTGCTCAGTGGCAGGGAGCAGCCACAGGAACTGGTTGTGGCTCTCTGGCTCAGATAAGTTTATGCTGTTCCCTTTGGCAAATCATTGTCTTATAAATTCCTCAATGCTTTGTTCAAAGTACAGCTGTGTTTCAATAATAACTTATTTCTGTACAATTCCAGTTCAGTGGTTTTCATTACATATGCTGCTAACATTTTCACACGAGTACCCCAGCTGTACAGCAGCCCTCTTGCAGTCAGCGCTAGCCCAAAATCATGCCAGGAACTGTCTGTATTAATTTCCATGTTACCAAACTTTTGTATACTGAACTATGATACACCACTCCCATCTTACTTTCTCTTCCACTGTTGTCCTAGGTCTACAAAACTCATCACTTTTATTTAACCTCGATTTTCTACCACAAGATTTTGCTGTTGTTCCTACTTACATGCAACATACATGTTGTTCCTATTTTATCCAAATACCAAGTTTTGCAACAGCTCTCAGTTTCCAGATAGGAAATCTGAGCCTGTTCATTCTTTTCCAGTGTGGTTGGATAATGTGGTGTTCATCATAGGACAGGACGAATGACATGAGCTCTACTGAATCACCACATTCAAGCTAGCACAGGGAATATTTCCTCTCTTTTGCAGTGTCAGGACCAGGAATATCATCAGTGGATCTGTCTTTGAGATTATCCCAAAAAAACTGTATGGACTGTGGTGAATTCTGTCCATTGGCTGGTGGACCAGGGAGCAACAGAAAAACATCAGGCTGGAGTTCACTGATTTAAGTCTGTGCCTAAAGAACAACAGACTAGCTCTTCTGAGGTGAATCACTCCCATTTACAGCAGAAACCACAGTTCTGAATCTCAAGTCACATAGGAGAATATCGGCTACACAATTCTTTATTGCAATAAAGCAATACCATAGCAAAACTCTCTAAATACCTGATAAAAATAAACAGGAAAAAAAAGCAATCTTACTTTTCAGTCAGAGCACTCATGCAACTTTCTAGGCTTACTTAGCGCGTGTGTATGTGTGCGTAGGGGAAAAGCAACTGTGGAAGGAATTAATGTCCTCCAACAGAAGGTCCTCATTTTTACATGAGGACCACAGCTCTGAAGGTTCTAAGATAAAATCATCACATTCATTTTAATGTGTTTTTTAAATCAGGCTTTTAATCTCAAGAGGTGAGAATCTCAAGAGGTAAGAATACAGTGCTCCCATCTACTGTGCCACTGGTTGCCTTACCAGTGTTCTCCTCAGCCTCCCCTTGGACTATCTGCTGTATAACTCTTATTCTAGTGACATTAGGTTCTACCCCCAGGACTTCTCTTGAGGTTCTTCTGTGGTTTTTTTTTTTTTTTAATTTGTTTCTTTGCATTTAATAATTTTAAAAATAATTTTGCTGAATTATTCAGGCTGCTCATTTGCACTCTAAGAATTACCTTCAGCCACTTCTGAAAGGGAAAGGACATAGAGGAAAACAGCATAATGAAACAAGCTAAGAAGGTGTATATGAAATGAGTACCTAAGATTGTTCAAGAAATTATTAGAGAAAATCTTATTTTTAGTTGCCATTTAATCAAAATTTATAGCTCAGAAGATCTTTTTTTTTTTGAGTTCAGAGAGCCATGGCAGCCTATTACCAGCTCACAAGAGGCTGCAGGAAAATTTTTGCATGACTGTTAGGATTTCAGGATATTTTCATAGACATTAATCCCAAGAGATTTAATCCTTTGCTGTAAACACTGATTGCAAGCTGAAAATTGGGAGTTCAAATGCCTTCTGCCCTTTCTAATTACTTGGAGTTCTCTTGAGAAAGAGACTGATGTCTATGCCCTGTTCTTAGAAAACATTTGTTTCAAGAGTTGAAATTTCCCTACAGTGAATCATTTCAGGTAACAGCTCACTTGCACTCATTTTGATAATAGGGGTTTAGGTTTTTTTTCCTTTTCAAGTTTCAGTTCAGTTAGAGTACAGTCCCTCCTGACCAGCAAAGTAATTGAAAACAAAAACAAAAACCAAAACAAGCAAAAAAATGTATCTAGCTACCAAATCTTTCCTCCCTATATGCTCATTAAGAGAAGTTTCACCTTCTTTGTATTGCACTTCAGGAAAGAAGATTATGGAGCATATTATCTGTTATTCAAGTTGAAGACAGCGATGCAAAGAAATGTATTGAGAATACTTTCTTGTCAAGAATCCTTTATTTAAAAACAGGTGAATAATAAATAAAGGTAAAAGGACTTAAATGCTCTTACCCATATTGCCCTAAATTAATATACTTTGCAATTACTGAGTTTTCTTTTTGTAGAAGCAAATACTTTCCTGTATGAAAGCTTTGGAAGTTATCTAAAATATGTCTGTATCTTATACCCCTCTGGTCTAAACAGCTATCTTCTTCTGCCAGGAAAAACCTTGTGCTGACTGTTTTTTGCTGTGGTTGTGGAAGTCATGTCAGTAGAAGAATTCATTTTACGTCTCTTAATCATGTGTCCATTATGGACAATCTGTTAATAGAGCATGGCTGTTCTGACAAGTGAAGAGCTCTCCTGATGTAGCTGCAGCCCTATACACTGCAGCAGAGGCATAACTACCCCCAGTACCATTTACAACGGCAAAACCCTGCTTTTGCCAGCATGGCTTATCTTATCATTGTCTGAATGACACAAGCTGTGCTGGTGAAAGTATGGTTCTGACTGCATAACTCTGAACATTCGCTGCTTTTGGTAGCGCAGCTGGGTTTGAAGCTCAGTTGCGAACCATATCCCTTTGCACATCTGCCTGCAGAGCTTTACAGCATAGATCTGACCCAGTGCTTTTTTGCTTCTGATTTAAGGAGGCACAAAGCACAATTTAATAAGTACAAAAGCATAATGACTCTTTTCACACTCATTTACCTGAGCCCCACCATTTTCTTCTGCCTCCTCCTTGATTCTTTGCCTACTGCATCCAATTGGCCATTTTTTCCTGATAATTTGGTTATTCTCTTCCCCAAATCCTGTCATTTCAGCCTCTCCCAAGTTAGATTAATCTCTGCCCTTGAAAGTTGTCCTGCTTTTTCCTTCCCTGCAGGGTAACAGCTTCCTTGCCTATTATCTTCATGACTGCTGCCTCACTTCCTATTTCTTCACTCCTCTGCTGGCCCTCTCTGCTGCTTTGTGGGTGCATCTTAAAGCACTGCCTACCATCTTCTTCCTGGAATGGGGATTTCCTTCTTCCCTATCCCCTTTTCTATTTGCACTCTGTAAGCTATAATTAGCTGTGGTCTGAAGTTAAGAAAATAAAAATGCAGGCTAGAAAAATCAAGAGAAATATCCTGACAGCAAAATCAGCAAGAGTAAAGTCCAAGCTCCCAACAGAAACTGTTGAATCCTCCATAACTGATAATACTTAAAGCTAAACCAAGACAGAACCGAAAAGTGTACTGTGCAGAGAATTACTGTGGCAGCCTCAGAGAATGGATAGTAGGTGTTTTCCAGCTCCATGACACCAAAAGATAATAAGTGATGCTTCAACTGGATATTGCCACCTTCCTTTAGTTGCCACTGTCTCCTCTATTTGAACAACAGAACATGATGTTGCTGTTGACATAAGCATTTCTTTTGATTGTGAGGGGTTTTAGAATCCACCCTCCCTAGCAAATGAGACACAAGGAAACACACAGCTGGCTTACTACTTGCCTTCAGGAGGGAAAATAATCACATTTAAGCTAACAATCAATTAGGTGTGAGAGGCTGGGTGGTCAGTAAGAATGAAACATGTTAGTACCAAATTACAAGCTGGGCATTAAACACTGACTTCTTTTTGCACACCTGTGTTTTTTTGCATTGCCAGGCAACAAAAGTTTCTGGGCAACAATGCCGAGTTTTAAAACAAGTGAAAGTATTGCTGTGGGTGGTTTTGCTTATTGTTCTTTTAACCACTCCATCTCTACACTGACACACTTGCACATGGATTATACAACCTGTTTCTGAGGCTCTACATTAGTGATCATAGAATTGCTTGAGAATGTAAATGTCAAACATCTACCCACTAGTTTTTTTCATGCTATGTTTTCAAACAGTCTGCTGAGGAAGAAGTAGGCTGTGCTGCTCCAAAATTTGCTAAGTAATTAAATATGCAGAAGAGAATCTGACTTAATTTTATTCATTTAAAACGTGCCATTTGTAATACTCTAAAGAATTTTTGTTACTAAAACTGTAATAACACTCTTGTGCCTCTGTTGTTTGTTTTGGCTATAAGGCTGAAAGATATGTCAGCTTATTATCCTTTTAGCCATTCTCTGTAGTTACAACTATATATCCTGAAAGAACAGGTTTAGGCTGGTGAACTTCCCCTGAAAGGGTTTAGAAACACTGGTTATTGTTACAATAGTTTAGGTGAATAGTTTTTTGCTACTTTTTACATCCTGAAAATTAGAGCTGGGGAAAGGGACTAGTTCATCAAGCTGGTCCAGTCCCAGCAACAGGGCTGTTCTGCATTGCATCCATCTACAGGAGACTCCCACAGTGAAAAGAGAGAAGGAGATGGGACCAGCAATTACTGCAGCCAGAAACTTCAAGCAGTCCTGCAATATGCCCTACAGGCTGTGATCTATGGTGGGGGGGGGAAAGTGGTGTGGGTTTCAGAAACACTATCTTCATATTTCCATATGAATCCTTAGCCAAGAGGTAGTCTTGGCTGGCTAGGTGAGTCAGCTCAAGGACTGTTTTGCACTGTTGAAATGTCTCAAAGCCAACAGGGAGTGAACACTTACTTACACATGATCTTTTACTTTTGCTGTTTGTTATCACTAACATACTGCCTGCTGAGAAGAGTCACCCAGCAGAGTGGATGGCTTCATGCCTGGAGAACTACACTGGGATTTTTGGGGGAAATACTGGTTTTCATTCCAGCCCTGCCACTACCAGCCTGTTAGGATGTGAGGAAAAGTGCTTAAGCATGCTTGGACACATCAGCTTTTCTTTCACTTGGTAAAGGCTAATGTTAAGATAAGTTTGGACTAAAGTTTTGGCCTAGCTAATCCAAAGCTGCCCTTGGATATAGTGAGTGGTGCTGTTGCAAGAGTAAGTTCCACCACTCCCTGTTGCCCAGTTGCCCAGTTTCCAGAGGCCAGGGTAGCTGAGCATGGTGGTGTATCACATTTCCCTGCATGGGGAAAATGGGAATGCTGTAGGATACTGTGTCTTCAGACAAATGCTCTGAAAGAGTTTGCAGCTCATGTATTATGCTCTTCTATGTGGTTTTCCAGTGCACAAATTCATCAAATTTTCCAAGCAATTTATAGGATATATATTTAATTGAACTTTCCCCATATTATTTTGTATAATTATGCTGCCTCTATGGTGGTCACATTTGCCAGTTCTGCATTAGTTCTTAAGGGGTTTTTGACCCAAGAAACCTATGTCTCAGAGAAAAAAACGCCTCTAAGCAAGAAAACCCTCAACCCATGAGAAGACTCAGCAATGGCATGTTTGTTCATTTAAAGACAGTAGGCCTCTTCGAGAGTAGGTACTATTCAACCAATAACTGGTTGAAACATAAAGGAAATTCAAACATTTCTTTTGGTCTTAGGTTTTATAAAGGCTTATTTCTCAAAGCCCTCAGGGCTGTATTCTCTGATCCTCCAAGGAGGCTTTTCCCTGTGTTAGTATGTCAGCTGAGTTCTTCCTCTTGGCATGAGTGGGGACATCAGGAAAAGGATGGGAGCAAGAGGACTCCAGATGCTAAGCAGGCACAAGCTCAGACAGGGCATGGGGCCTCAAATGCCTCTGACATCCTCTGTAGCTGGGGCTACATCCCTCAGGTCAGCGTGAGGGAGCTGGGGCTTGGCAGCTGTCCTCACCCAGCAGTCCTGAGGTGTTGTAAAGTCAGGGCCCAGTCCTGACTCTTAGCATATAAAATATGCCTGGTTAGTCAGAGAAATGCCTTACTGCAAGCTGCTTTGGCTAAAAGGGACATGTAAATTTGCAAGAAATTACAGTAACTTCTAAAGACCATGATCTAAAACACAGAATGTTGATAATGTCTCATAAGACGGCAGGAAAAATATTTTCTAGCAAACCTTTAACTTCTCTCTTAATGCTAATGTTAGCTTTATTCTCTGTGCTTTAAGATATTCTCAGGTTGTGGCCTTCATATAAGCTATACATCCTGTTTTTCTTCTCTCCTTTAATACCTTTAATCAGCATCTCTGATATTTAAATTGTGGGTGGGGGCGGAGTTGTCCTTTTCTTGGGACCACAGCAGGTGGCTTTTGTCACCAATACTGCTGTATCACCCAGTGGTGTCAATTAATCTGGTAACACACTAAACATCCTCACAAAACTATTGTTTTTATTTCTACTATTGTTCATTGTATTTAACCTCATTGTGAAGGATCAGAGACATGTGTGAGGGTTACACAGAAGCTACAGAAAGTCTTCTTGCCCCTGAGTGTGTTTACGATCATGTGGGTATTCAAGTCCAAATATACAGAAAGTATAGAAAATATGAATAGTCCTAGGAAAAAAAAAGACTTATTACTTACCTTGTCATAGAATGGTCAGAGGAGAGGGGATAAACCACAGTAAGGCAAATGATGAAAAGTGCAGAATGAAGAGGATAGCTATATCATATAAGTCATGTAGTACCATTTTGGGAGAGTCATCCATCAAGGTGGGGTTTATTAGACAGAAATTACCTCTACTTTCTCTTTCACTGTAATAAGCAATAGAATAAAGGAACCATTTGCTCAACACTTCTCATTCACGACCACAGTGGTGTTTTACCTCTCTGATGCATGATAAAAGTTCAAATGACAGAAGGCTGAAAAACTGAATTATTCTATTTCTCTTGCCCACCAATAGCCCAGAATTATAATTAATTTCTTAACTGTTAAAAAATATATCACTTTTTACTATTTTATAAACCCAAGTAGTTAATGGGATTTTAAAGTAATTACATAACATTTTTTTAATCACTGGGCTTTTTGGTTTTTTTGTGGTTTTTTTAATTTTCAGTATTAATGTAACACAGTATGTACTGGTTCATGCTTCATTCCACCTTTCTGAAAGAATAGGGATAAGTGCTATAAAAAGCTATTTGCATATTTTCTCCAAAGACTAAAATCATTATTTTTTTCCAATGTGAGTTTTACATGTCCACCTTTTTAGAGCAGATTTCAGATGCTGAATTGAGAAACACTTGTTCTTCTGTTCCATCTATCTGCTTGCTAAACTTCCTACATCAAAGGGCTCTTAAGCACCCCCAAAGTTAAAAAATACATTGAGGATGGGAGTCTTCATGTTGAGGTACTCCAAAATGCCTCCAAGACTGTTCTAGAAATATTAGGCAGAGGTCAATGAGACATGCCTTGCTAACCTCCAAACATGATTACCCATACAGGAATTTTCACCAGTTTCAACTGCAGCCATTTGTGTAAACAAATGGCTGTGCAAACCAGGCCCAGCCTCTGAGTTTGTATGTGTGTGCCATGAAGGCTTAAATCACAGCAGTCTTCCAATGTAAATAGAATGTTTCAAGGGCTGAGCCTGAGAAGGATAAACTGCTCAGGTTTTTGATTAATTGGATGCCTGACAGCAAATGATACTGAAGATGCAAGCTGGCTGTAAAGCTGCTGAACTTACCAGGAGTTCTTCCACTGCAGGCTGGCAGGTACAACGGGGACAGAGATGAAAAGGTTAAAGACACTTTGCTATCAGTTTATTTTTAATGGTTTTCCTTTTTTTTGGTAAAATAAGAACCTTAGAACAATGAGAATGTGCTTTCTCTCATGTTTGTTGCTAATATTGTGGGGTAAACTATGTTATTGCTCCTCTGTCAGTCAGCAACTCTCCTTGGGTACTACCATACAGAACTCAGTACAGAACACAAGTGGCAAAAATTCAGCCCACAGAAACCACCACATCACACACATGTTAAAGCTGCAGTTTCACATTCTGAATATACGTGTGCTGCCTTTCAGTTTTGCAGTTGTGGCATTTCAAACTACCAGTTCACCAGACCTGCATGTGTTTTACTTGTGAGTCCAGAAGGGAAGAGGTTTATTACAATATGAATCACAGCTCATGGGTTTGAGACAGGAGCTGTGTATTCCTGACTTGTATGTCTTTATCCAGTATTTGATAAAAAGGTGCAAATGAAGTTAATTATGACATCTTACATGCAATAGTCTGTGCAAATAGTCAGTTGAGGGCTTACTGCCACATACCTGGAATTTTGCCTTGTTTTCCAGGTGAATCCCTTTTCAATCAGGAGATAGGATACCATGTAAGCTGGCACAAGCTTTTCGCCTAGAGGCCATAACTTGATTTCTTTAAAAAACAGGCCAATACTCCAGGTTCCACCTCACCAGTAACAGCTTTAAAAGGCCTAGTTTTAGTAGCTCTAGGTATAATGTAAATAACCGTTTCCTTAAAGGTAAGCTGGTTCCTCCTATACTCACTAGGCACTCCTCGGAAGCAGTGTTGGTTTACTTTTTTTCCCATCGACCTCTCAGGATGGAGCATTGCCAGGTATTTTGTTTTTATGTACTGTTATTATTTATCACACAACTCTAAACCAATAGCTGCTTTACAGTGAAATCCTCACCACTCTGAACACCTCTCCATCACTTTTTAAGTCTCCTACACCTTTGAACTTCCACTGCAGGGAAAGTGACGGGAAGGATGGTGCCGCGCTGCGTAACTACCTGTACGTGCAAGCGGCCGCATCTTGCCTTTGATTGCACTAACACCTCCTGTTCCTGTGCTGATGTTCACGGTCCTGTTACATTTAACGTGTCCTTTAGGTCTGGGTGGATGACTGACCCCTGCGGGGACCCAAATCGCGCAAGGATTAAAAGTTTCTGAGGAACCAAACACAACCAGAAGGCGACTCCTGCCTGCGGCCGCTGTACCTGGTGAGGCACCGGGCTGGGAGGCAGAGGAGGATGCACAGACATTTATTTCCACGGCAGCGGAGAGCCCCGGTGAATTCCTTAAAGCCGGCGGCGCGGCACCGCCACCGGCGGCTCCGGATGCGCTCCAGCCCCGATCCGGGAGAGCAGCCGGCCGGCGGGGGACACGCACGCCGGGCCGGGAGCCGGGAGCCGGGAGCGCGGCCGGCCAGGCCCGCCCGGGCGAGCCCCGCGGGCGCGGCCGCCGGAGCAGCGGGAGGGCGCGGGGCGCCGCGTGGCACCTGGCCGCCCCCCCGCTCCCCCGCGCCTGCCCCGGGCATCCCGCTGCTGCGCTGCCGGGCGGAGAAGGGAGGGACGGAGGAAGGGTGGGGGGAAAGTTGTGCTCACTCCTCTCCTTGGAGGCGCCCCTCCCTCCCCGCGACGAGGGCGAGTTAGAGATGCTATGTGCAACAGGCTGCTGCTGCTGCCGCGGTAGCGCGTCCCCGGGAGAGGAGCCGGAGCGACACGTGATGTGTCTCCTTATCAGGGTGCGCGGGGCAGCGCGGGGGCGGGCAGGGGGCGGGCGCGCCCGCGGAGCGCAGCGTGGCGGGGTCCCTAACCGTGCCCATCTCTCCCCTCCAGGGAGGCGCGGAGGACGGGAAGTTAGCGCGGAGTTGATGAACTTTGCACATCCACAGAAACGCCATTTTGATTCCTTTTTCCGGAACAAGTTTGCGGCTCCCTCCCGTGCGCGCTCCCCCCGGCGCGCCCCCGCGCCCCCCCGGCGGCCCATCCTCCCGGCATGTCGCGGCGCAAGCAGCCCAGCCCCAGCAAAGTCCGGCGTAAGTACCGTGGGGCTGCCCGGCCGCGGAGCTCCCTCACAAAGGGCAGGAGCGTGCCTTAACTCTGGAGGGTCTAGTTATTTTTTTTTTTTCCTCTTCTTTTCTTTTTCTTACGGGGGGGCAAGAAGAAAGATGAGGAAAAATAAACTTCTGGAGGGGGCAGGCGCGGACGTGAGGACGTTGCAGCGTGTCGGCTGGTCGTGCGACTTTCTAAAAAATTAAATGTTCCTTAGAGGGGGGGAAAGTTTCCTTAAAAAAAAAAAAAAAGAAAGGAGGAAAAAAGTTTGGCTGGCAGCGGTGGAGATGATGATGAGTTCGTGCAGCCTCCCTCTTCCCTTCCCCCGCTCCTCCCTCTCCTCTCCTCCCTCCGCGACTCCTGTTTTTTTTTTTTTTTTTTTTTTTTTTTCCCTTGCCTGTTGCAGACTTTCTACCAACCAGCGGCACCAGCCGCGGCGTTTTGCCTTCAGGACCTGATGCTCATCCATATTAAACCGTCTGAGCTCAGGAATCCGGCCAGATCATCCCCCCCCTCCTGCTGCAAAGTTTATTTTTAACCAGCCACCGCCACAATTTGGATGGGTCTGCGAGGAAGCAACATCTTCTAGCCCGGCTCGCCCCCGTCTCCCGAGCTTGCCTTTTAACTTTTCCTTCAGGCTTATTTTCCTGCCGGCGGTGGCGGCGGGTCCCGTGGCGGCCCCTGCTCGCTGTTCCCGGCTGGGAGGGCCGCGCCGGAGCTGGGAAGTTGGGATGAAGGCGCCCCTTCTCCGCAGGTAGAGCCGGCTTGCGCCGCGCATCTCTCCGCTGACTTTCCGCTCCCCCGGCAGGGCCGGACGGCCGCGCCTGCCTTTCCTCGGCACCCTGGTACCTCTCCCCTCTCTTCTCTACCCCCTTTCTTTACTTTATTTGATTTTTTTCGCCTTTCCTCCACTTTCTCCACCCGCCCCCCCTCGTCTTCCTCCCCCCCGTCCCGGTAGGGACGTGCGTGTCCTTTCCCCTCCCGGCCTGCGCGGCGGGGGCGCGGGGGAGCCGTGCCCGGGAGGGCGGGGGGCGCTGCCCCCCGTGGGTCCCCCCCGTCCCGCTGCCTTTGTGCGGTGCCAGGAACACATCCCTACGCGGCGGGGCCAGCGGCGGGCAGGGACGCCTGGGCGGCGTCACCACTACAGGAAGGAGCCGGGCAGCATCCGAAGCTGAGGAGGGGTGTCCGGGCCCTCGCCCCCTTCAGCCCCATCTTGGAGGTGGGGAGGGAGCGGCGAGGCAGAGGTGACTGCCCTCCCGCAGCGGCGGTGTTTGGAGGTGAAAACAAAGTTTGGGGCGTTGCGGCTGCCGCCCCCCCGGCGCGGTGCCCGGTGCGGATGGGAGCCGGCCGAGCCCCGTCTCTGGGCGACTGCGCTCCCTCCCCATCGCCGTTGCTACGGGCCGGACTGCCCCGGCGGCGCCGCGGGGGCCGCGCTGAGGATGCGAGGCAGCTCCTCCTGCCCAGTTCGTAACACACGGGCTCGGCATCCCCCCCGCCCCATCCGCCCGGGGTGAGGGGGCGCGGGGGTCGCGGGCCGAGCCGGGCCGGGCCGGGAGCGGGGCGCGCCGAGATGCTGCAACTTTTTTTTTTTTTTTTTCAGCAGAGGAGGGAGGGCGGTGGATTGAACTTTGTCATGTCGCAGATAAGTTTCCTTTGGCTTCTTCTCCCTGCACTTCTCCCCCGCCTCCCTCCGCACGCACGCTTGGTTTTTTCCCTTTTTTTTCTTCTTTCGTTTTTTAAATAATTTTCCCCGTTTCACTTCTCGGCTCCGATATCTTCGCCTGCTCGGCATCCTCGCGGGGTTGCGCAGAAGGAGGAGAGCACTTCTCCTGGCTCAGCACATTTCCCTGCCCGGGCCGCTGTGCTCGGTTGCGCACCCCGCGGAGGCCCGGGCGCCTCCGTGCCCCGCCGCCCTCCCACGGCCGCGCCGCGGTGTCCGGCCCGCAGCTGATGCTCTGGTCCTGCTCGCCGAGGAGCCAGCATCCTGCCCGGGAGCCACTGGGCTGATTGCTGGAGGGAAGGCGGGGGCCATACCGACCATTCGGTTTTAATCCCAACTCCCTCTTTCGCCTGTTTTCTCTTGGAGATAAGATCAAGTGTATTTACTTATTTGAGAAAGTAAACATCTAGTTCAGTGTGATTTGGGGCCAGTGGTCTAGGAAAGGCAGCGAATGCAGTGGATGTTTCCTGCCATTCCAACATCCAGCCCCATGGCTTGGAAAAGAAATTGCTTATTAACAACAGGAGCAGTTGCTAAATAACGTCGTGTTGTCACCCCTACAGTGCACAGTAGACAACTGTAATGATGGCTGAATTTTTTTCGTTGAGGCCGGTCGTTTTGACACAAGCACTGAGTTTTGTTACCGCAGTTCCTGTTTTCCACAGGGTCAGCGTGCGTGAAAGGGATGCAGTGACTCAGGGTCAGGCCAGCCATATTTGTTTTAGGTTTTAATTTTCTCTTTGAAGACTTAAGGGTATATAGTCTTTTCTTGGTGGGCCTGCATAATGCTGATTAGCCTTAACCAGAGTTGGGTACATCCAGGAAAGAATAGGCCTTTTTGTTTGTTAGAAACCCAGAAACAGCATGAATCCATCATCCAATCAATCAGAGTACCAGGGCTCTCCCTCACCTGCCGGCAGGGACACATCCAGCCTCTCATGCTGCAGGGCAGCTGTTCCTGACCAAGTGTGGCCTCTTTTGCTCCCTCACCTTCCTCCTCCTGGCATCCGTATTTAGAACTGAATTCATATCATGTAGTTGGAAAAATATCATCCTTTAAATTCAATCTATTATTCTCCTTTCATTTCACAGATAGCTTCTAGTTGTCAAATTTGTGTTTGCCCATCAGAAGTGACTATTTATGTAGCCACTCTTACACATTTCTCACATTTCTTTTGAGAACTAGCAATGCTAAAGAATATATATATATTTGGCTTATATTGCAGAGTGCTGGCTGAGGTCTTAGGATTTTTTTGTTGTTTGTGTTTTTTTTTTCCCCACCTGGATCTGGGAGTGTGAAGCTTCACTTGAAGATTTCAGTGTAATGAAGCATCTTATTCTGACTTAGCTTGCCCAGGTTGTGATCCCATTCTTAATTCTTTTACAGTATTCAGTGACCTTCTGACAAAATGGCTTTTCTTTTTGATTGAGGATTGGGAAGTAACTTCAAGTTTCAAAATTGGGAAAACTGAATCTCTTCATTACCTGTCAGTAGTATGTGTGATCTCTTTTGGTACCAAAGATAAGTGCAGTGGTTTCCAAAATGTACAAGCATTGACTTATGTACTGCTTTCCTCACTCCTTAAGGATATTATCACTTTGCCTGTGTTGAAATAACACTATAGTCATAACAGAAGCTTGACTTTAGTCTGTGAAACTTTCTTCTTAAACAGAAATAGTTTGAATTGCTCTCAGTTGGATTGGATTTCTCATTTAAATAAAAATTGGTGATGCACTTACATTGTATAGATTAAAAACATATAGATAAATCCCTTTGGTTATATTCATTATCCCTTGTAAAAGTAGGTGGTGCTTAGAAGGTCATAGGATAAGTGTTGCTAAGCAGCTAAACAGAAGGATGCTAAAATTAACCTGAGTGTTTTTGAAAAGGATTCACTTTTTAAGTTGCAATAATTTTTTAATTTACTTAAAATACATCTTTTGCTAGTAAGGCATCAAAAAAATATACCTAGATGCCTAAGTAAAGCTTTCCAGGGGACTGTGTCAAATGTTCAAATTATCTACATGCAGGAGTAATTCTACCTAAATTTAGTACACCTAAATTTTACTGGCCGTTGATTTGTGCCCTTTGCAAGTGTCCCTCCAGAGTTATCTGTTGCTCCAGGAGCATCTGATGTATGTTGGATAGCAGCCTGTAGGGACAGTCTTGGGAAAAAAGAAACTGCAGAAGTTCCCCAGGAACAGGCAGAAAACAAGTAAATCCTGTTAGTCCGAAATCTATGCATGTGTGGAAAAAGCCCCTTTTAACTTTTTGATGAATGATGCCTAAGTTTGGAAATCTCTGTTTTAGGTGTACACTCTTAAAACATGTGAAATCATGTCTTCCTCTTTCAGCACGATAAAGGTTGTTTTGAAATGAGTGTATTATTGGACCGTGTTACTAGACCAGTTTGTGACTGCTGTGTTGTTGATGTGGTAGCTTCTTTCTTGGGAGATAATTGTCTGTAGAGGATGGTAGTTTTGTTCTCCTGAAGGTAGTGAGAATGCTTCTTGCTTTCTGTCTTCTACCTCCTTTCTGAATTCAAGTAAGATGGACAATCATAGAGTTACAGCTTTAAAATATGCCTTTTCAACAGCATTCTACAACTTGGAAAAGGGCCAGAAACTGCGTGTTCTTTTGAGAGCAGCTTTATCATGGATGGAGTGCCCAGGTACCCTGCAGCTTTGCTGGAAAGTCTCTTATGGAGCAGATGTAAACTTTGAGGGTGAGAATGAATTGCCTCCTGAGACAGTGCAACAGCTTTTTTTCTTGCTTTGGGGTGGGAGATTTGACTTGACTAGTTGTTGCTCAGCAGTTAAAGCAGATTTTCTTTGGGGAGGCATCTGAAGAATCCTTTCTCTGTGCGCATTGTTTTATTTTGTCTGCTTGTTTGTTGCTTTATTTTTAATATCCTACATAAACCAGCACCTGTGGGAGCTGTGGCTTCCCCCTTTCCACCACACAGTGATTTCAAAGGCAGGACTTGGGTATTTTTGGGAATGTCATTCTGTTGCTACACTGAAAAGTTAAGGTATTTGTGCAGAGCCAGGATGGGCTTGAAACTTGCAGAGCTTTGCCAGGCCAGGTTTGGTTATCAGCGTTTGATTACAAATGAACATTAGGTGAGGTTGGCTGAGGTGGGAAGTGCTGGCTGAGTTCTGGGGTACTTTTGAACAGGAATTTCAGGAGCATTGACTCTTTGTTCTTTAGTGCAAGAAATCTGATGATGGCTTATCTTTGATGTCTGCCAGTGATGTTTTTCCCACCTGAAGGTGTTCCCTCCACCTCACCCTACACCACTCTGTTTTGAATAGCAACATTTGAGGGCCAGTGACTTAAAAGAGTACAAACTTCTGAGACAGCAGTACTGCAGCATCTCACGCTCCTTCCTTCAGCATTTTACTTGGAGCAGGGTGACAGAACTTATTTGGAGCTTGTGCTAATGCTTTATTATGAAATGTTGAAAGTAGAAATAATTGCCAGCTGGGGCATATGCTCTGGGCTCCTGTTGGGCGGCTCGTTCATGTTGTGGTGGAAAAGGGTCAGAACAAGGAAAAGGGCCTGGACAAAAGGGAGAAGAGTCAGTGGGATACTTGGCTTGTGGCTGTGCTGGTATGAAACCTGTTAGAGCAGCCTCTTGCAGGCAGAGAGGAATCGTCCTGATGTCACTGAGCAACGCCTGGACCTGTGCTTCCTTTAGAAACAACACAGGCCTTCAAGTGTATCCCGCTCTTTTTTTTTTTACCCCTAATAATAACATTTCAGCCTTCAGGTTGGCCAGCCTAGCAATCAATAAAGGTGGTTGCCTTTGACTAGGTGCTTTACAAAAATACATAGTTGATGGGTGGTGACTGTTTATTCAGAATGATTCAACTAAGTAAGGCTAAGGGAATCTGAATACCTCTTTAAAGATGTAGAGAGAGGCAGCTGTTTCAACAGCAGGATTCATCTGCAGATTCCCAGCCATCCACAGAGGTGTTACAGCAAGGGAAAAGAAAAACTGTCAGAATCCCCCAGGGCATTGTTAGGCTTCTGAGCTAAAACAGGTATTCCAAGGACCATTAGAGAGGAAGGCCTTTCAGGCCCTGATGACCTCTCCTGTCTCCCTTGCAGTCTTCCTGTAGAAGCATGTGAAATGCAACTTTCAAATTAGTTTTCCTGCATCTAACCTTCCTGAGTAAAAATGGGTTTTGTTTAATCGTATTTGCTTATATAATCTCAGGATTTCCAGAGATCCTTTTGCTTTTGAGAAAACTTCCCCACACCCTGCCGTCTGAAATTTCTTTGGTGATCCATTTGCACAAGGGATGTTATTTGTGTAAGACTCTGAAAAAGTGTGGGAAAGGTGCTTGCACACAGTGGCCAAGTGACTTCCCAGTGTCAGCTTTGAAAAATGGAATTTAGGATAAAAGATGTGTTAGGCTTCTTGGAAATTTTCTGTGTTGATGTGCCTAAGTGACTTGTTAATTTGGTTCTAAAAGAGAAAGATATTTTGTGATTAATAGTTGAATTTCCAGCCTCTCATACATGTAGAACTTCTCTACTTGGCATCTTCTGGTAGCTACTTTAACAGGTGTTAGCATGTGCTTTCTTGAAACAGCACAAATGTCCCGTAGGTGTTTTAGGAATGGGGGCTTGCATCATCTGTCCTTTGAAAATGGAGGATGATTGGCCATGGACAAACTTTTTAAAGTTAATTTAGGTATGTGCTTCCTGTCTGAGGATGGGAGAAACAAAATGTTCACATTGAAGTGTAGCTGGCCTTTGCTTTTATTGTGAGTGATTAGCTGGCTTTAACTGGAGCCCTTGTTAGTCCTATTCCATACAGCAGGTGATGTCAGTGTTCAGGTGTATCGGTACCTGGGAGTGCTTTGTTCAGAGCTCTTGCATCACTGCAATAAATTCCACTGCTGTGTTCAGGCTGGACTCCTTCACACTGGTAACATTAGGGCTTGGACAAGAGAGAACTGCTTTGGATTTTGCACCAATATGCAGCACTACTTCTTTGTTCATTTGGACCACTCACAGTTTTGTGTAGGGGAAAGACCCTAGTTTAAGTTCCTCTTTTTGTTACACAATCTGTATTTTCTTCATTGAATTAAGTTAATCACATCTCATTGCTCTTTGTGTTTTGAGAGCATGAGAAGCAACCAGGTCATGAATACCTATGTGCTCTTCCTCATTCAAGTGTGCATTTTTTTCTGATGTTGATGCGGTTGCCAGTATATTGAAGAAACACACAAGGTGTCTGTGGCATCTTATGCATGTGCTTGTCTGCTTCATCCCCTCCTTCTCCTCAAAAGCATTCAGGTATCCTGAGTTGGTCTTCAGCTTTGCAGCACAGCTCACATAAAGCTGTGTGTACATCTTTATGCTTTTGAGTAGGAGGGAGGAGGGCTGCAGAAGGAGGCTTGCTTTCTGAGCACTGAAGGTTCAGGAGGTGGAAGCATGCGCCACAGAAGCCAGCTGTAGGAGAGCTGTAACTGGATTACTAAGGGATTCCATTTGTGAGGTTTGACTGTATTTTCCAGGGGAAGAACTGTGAGTGCAGCAGCAAGTGCTTCTCTACAGAGACATAACTTATGTCTCGTATTTAATTGTTGAGTGTATTTATTTTGGTCTGTTCTTCCAACCGCTGCATCATTTGTTTTTCTCCCTTATCAGATGGCCCAGCCAGGTGTTGCTAAGTACATCCAACTATATTTCCAAGTAAGGTTCAAGACTGTGGTCATTGGCAGCTTCTGGAAGAAGTCTTGTAGCAATTTCCCAGCCTTTACAGCAGATAGGTGTCTTTTCTGCTTGGTAAGATCTCCTGTCACTCTCTGGACTGTCAGGAGCCTAACTATCCATGCTGTAAAAGGGTAAAGGGAGCTGTATCACAGTGCCCGCATTTCTTGCTTTATTTTTGGAAACTTGTTTTGTTCAAAAAGAGAAGAATTATTTTTCATATAAGTGTTGCCTACACTTTGTGGGAGAAATATTCTCCATCCTCTGTCTCCATTCCTCCTTTTTGCAAAATGGCAGTGTCTTTTTGCTGAGCGTGCAGTGACTACCGTGTTCAGCCAAAGCAGGGGGTGAATTTCTAGGGGTGAGGGAAATGATCCGCCCATCAGAGTGGATGCCAGTTACCTTGGGAGGAAGCCATGCAGATTAAAAACTCTGCAGGAAGGTTCTGGTGGATTCTGTAAACTCTGTGGTCTCACTAACTGCAGTTTCAAGCAGTTCCCAATCTCTACTTGCAAAGCTTTTGGAACTTGTAAGCTCTTTAAATCTAGTGACTGAGGATTTTCCATGCTTCCCTTTTCCCTTGAGGAAAAAAAAACAAGGTTAGAAATAAATAGTAAGGTTACTACTTTTAAATGCTCAAAAGCCAACAAACGAAAGTTGAGGTGTTCACAGAACAATTAAATAGATAAAGTGAATGCAGATCATGCCCTGTGTACAGTTGCTGATCCATATTTAAGAAATCAGTAGATACATAAATAGTAGGTAGAAGTGGAAAATGTGTCTTCGTTTGAATCAACAGCAAAATTCTTTCAGGCTTCTCTGGACTAAGATTTTATGTGGGGTATATACAGCTGAAAGCTCTTGAGAATTCATAGCATGAAAGATGCCAGGAAACTTAAAAAAACTGAAATACTGATAGTGTCTTTGTATTTTTTTGGTGTTTGAAATTCCTACAGGTGTAGTTACAAAGTCAGTGCATCTGTTTTAGGAGCTTGTTTGATAAACAGCAAATGGAATTTGCAGTATAATAGTCTATTTTGACTAAATTCTTCCATCCAGGTTTTGGGCACCATTGCAAGTTTGGCCACTGCTGTGTCCTTTTTTTTAAATCCTAGAGGTTGTGTTTTACTTTCTTGAGTGTATTCAGTCTGGCGACTAGGAGGAGGACTTGTCCTTCCCAGGCCTGTGCTTCCCTGCAGGAAAAGGGGAATTTAGAGAATTCTCCCTGAGGATGGATTTGGGACAGAGATGGCCCCTGTGTGTTTGGGGCCAGAGTTTTTATTTGCACCATTGCGTAACTCAATCTCCATAGAAAGAGACGTGGGTTAGTGGCTTTGCAATGCCACATAGGCCACAGGCTTGCACGTGGCCATGGTGTGCCCCGAGCCGACGTGTGCTAGCACCAAACTGTAGATGTACTGATGCCTCCCTGGGGTTGTCCGGGAGATTCAGGACAGAAGGATCTGCTGTTGCCTGACTTTCGACCTCGTGCATTGGCAGCCTCTCATGTGCTTGCACGGCCTGAATTGACTGACTTGCAGTAAATGTTTCCGTTTGTGTGCTCGCTGTCTTTTCAAAATGATTGCTAAAAAGTATTTGGACCAAAAATAATCTACACTGGACAAGAAGATGCCAGCAGCATGTGCAAATTGCATGCTGTAATTACTGTCCCAGCTACTAATTCAGAGCTGCACAGATGTGGATTAGGAAAGTTCAGACTGCTGATTTAAAAATTTCCAGTATTTCTGGTAATGGATGTTTATGTCAACTGCCTAGTCCAAAGACCCAGGAAATGAACCTGGTGGTGGTCTTTGTTTAATTCCTGGTATACAGATGCCAAGTGTTATGCTTTGATTTCCTACTCTGTAAACTCTTCAGGGCAGGGATCAGCATTCAGTTACTGAGTTTTGAAAAGCCACCTAACACACTGTGGAACCGACCTGCACAGCACTACCTCAGTATAAATGTTTAATTATAACTATCTTCTTACCCCATAGTAGAGCCTTTCCAGATACCAAGGTAGAGGCATGCTGGGAACCTGCATTGCTCCTGCTGAGGTGTCTCCTTATAAATAGACAGTTTTGGTTGCAAAGCAGTATTTGGGCAGCTCTCATAAATGCCTGTTTTGCATGTGAGTGAGAGATTATTTATCAATTTCTTTTCTAGGCAATACAGGTGCAAGTATATACACATGTTCAGGAGTCTGCCTCTGGTTGTTTGGTTTAGAAGTAAATACGTTCCTGGCTTTAATATGTGTTCTAAACCACCAGTCAAATCACATCCTTGTCTTTTGTTTTTGCTTTAGGTCTGTATGTAAAAGGAATGAATGTCAGGGTTCTGAAATTAGGAAATTAGAAGGAGAAACTGGGAATAGAAAGATGTCACCTTCCCAAGACTGAAATGAAGAGCAGTTGCTGACTCTTACCATTCACAAAGCAATTTAATTATTTTGCCTTGAATGACTTGTGTTGTAGTTACTGACTTCTTAAATCATCCCAAAAGTGATGTATGTATCATTCGTTATGTTTATACAGCATAAAAGCATATGGAGTAATGGAAACATCTATAAATTAGACCTCCAGAGAAGACTCCCATTTTAATCAGGTTACTTACTTGGATTAAACCAACCCAAATTTAAAACACATGGGCTCATGTACTAAACTAGTTGCACTTTCAGCACTCCAGGGGTCTGTCTGGGAGTTTATCGGTGCATTGCTGTAGTCTGTTCCAGCCAGCTTTGCAGAAGCAGTTTGGTGTTACTAAGGTTGGAATAAGCTGATGTCAGATTTTTGTCCACAGTGCATAGCAAGTAGAGGTCAAACACTTGTACAGCCGGTGATACTATGACTTGTGAAGAATGTACGCAGCAGGTCGCTTTTCAAAACATCTTTTGAAAAGCAGCCTGTGAGAGCAGTGCCATGTAGAAGAGACACGCATCTTCCTCTGGCATCAGCAAATGGATGCATCCTATCACATTGGACTGCTGAGCATGTTTAGTCATGTTACTGTAATAAGCTCTGGGAACAGGAATGGGTTCTGCCCTGTTGTGCTTCGGGAAGATTTGAATGAATTTGACTGGTTTGTTCCAGGGAAACTTGTGTTTCTATGTGCTGCTTTTGTGCTCAGTAGAGAGAAGTAAGGAATCAAGTTTTTTTGTGTGGCTGAAGGAGTGTTTCTTTGCATTATAGGATTGCTAACATTACAGTACCTAAACTCTTATTCTGTAGAAGAGATAAAACTAAAAGCATGACTCCTAGAATTATCAGTGTTTCTGGTGCTGGTAGTGCACAAACCTGTTTGGTTTTGGGACTCCCTTTTGTCCAGATAAACTTGAGTATTAGGGACCTTTCTTGTGCTTCCAGCCTTAGCTCTCAGGCATCTCTATTTTTCCTGCCCTGGTGAATCATCCTCCAACATACACACATGTCAATTTTAAACATGCCTTGGTGGGGGTCCCCATCTTCATCCTTATTTTTTTGTCTTACCGTGATAGTTCTCAAGGTATTTTCTGAATTTGCTGGGGGTGGTGTGTGTGTGTGTGTGTGTGTGTGTGTGCATATGTCAGCAGCACGTCTAGATCGAGCCAAGCACTGATCCTGCAGACACTTTAAACACAGATACAATTCTACTTAAGCAGGTTGCTCCTTTAAAGTCAAAATACTGGCATGGGTAAAAGTTAGGAGAAGTGTTTCGGGATTGGGGCCTGCCTTAAACTTTAAGAAAAAGTATTGGTGACACAAGCCAGAATCTTTAACCCATGTGAGCCACATTTCCAAACTCACCTCACTAGATTCTGAACTTCTTCAGGAGGCACTGCTCAGCCCGAGGAGTTGCCACAGCTCTTGCAGCCTGAGAAGATTTGGTTTGGAAGAGAAGTGGCCAGAAATGTGGCCATGAA
The DNA here is from genome assembly GCF_050655825.1 of Lonchura striata. Lineage (NCBI taxonomy): Eukaryota > Metazoa > Chordata > Aves > Passeriformes > Estrildidae > Lonchura > Lonchura striata. The sequence continues at coordinate 64,010,001 of NC_140704.1, forward strand.
CCCAAACTTCTTGAATACACGGTGTGTGCAAGAGTTAAATGAAAGTACTCCAGCAGCTCATGTGCTCTCTGTGTGCGCATACTTTCCTAATCTTGACATGGGGTCTGAGCTGCAGGCTCTGAGGGTGTATGTGAAGTTGGCTGGGCTGTCACCTTTTCACTCCCCGGATCTGGCTGCGGCTCAGCACGGGGACGCACCCCGCCGCTGGGATTACTGGCTGCAGAGAGCCAGCTGCCTAAAACCTGCCTGCGTGGGACTGGCTGGGCAGAGAGGTGCCCTGGCACACCTTCCTGCTCTCACACTGCTTCCTGCCCTTCCAGGGAGCAGTAGAGGGAAGGAAAAGTGCTGCACTGGCCCCCCGCCTTTTTTGTACCTGGGAGATTTTTTGCACCCGTCTGGTGCACTTGGGTCGATCTGGACGAGCTTTCTGCTCCTCTGTTATCATCATCTGGTGGGAGAATAGCTGCCTCCATGGATGGATCTGCTTTAAAAAGGGAGCAGCTGTACAGAGTGGTCTCCGTGCACGTGGGCTGTCCCCTGTGCATAGGGAGAGGAAGGGCAGAGCACGTGTTTTTCTCCTCTAGGTGACAAAGTCCTACGGGCAACTTGGTCTTTGGCTCTCCGGGAAGAGAAGCTGCAGTTCTTTGAATCCACAGCATGCTGTCAAAAATAGCTGAGCATTACTGACAATAGGCTGGAAATGAAAGCTGCCAGTCTTTTTTTCTACTTAAGTTTCTTCGGAGAGGCTGCCAGTGGCCACCTTGCCCCACCCTGCAAACGTGTGGGTGGGAGTGGGGGTAGCCGGCAGGAGGGAACATCACCAAAAAGGCAGAGAGATTTGGCTCGTGGCCACACACAGGAGCAGGAACAGCTGCCTAGATGGCCCCCGGAGCCTCACTGATGTCAGCATAACCAGTGCTCCTTAAAACACAGCACTGTGTGTGGGGGGTGACGAGGAGCAAGGCTGGGAGCAGCTTGAAGGGGGTTAGGCAGCACATAAAACCACCTCCACAGTTCTTTTTTTCACCCCCCCTCTTCTAAACAGACCTCTACTTTCTATAGGGTTTGGGTGAGTGAGAGTTATGAGAAATTCATAAAACTAGAACAAGTTACCAAAAGCAAAGAGCAGAAGGAATATGCATTGTAAAATTCGCATGTGGCTGCAGTGTGTCTGTTTGCTTGGGTTTTTTCCTTCTTAGAGAAGTGTGGCTAGGAACAGTTCAGCACTGTTGGATATATCTATCGGTGCTGTTCCCTCCTTTGTCCCCTGAGTTGTCTCTGAGAACCTCTCACACTGTGACAGATCATACTGTCAAAGATCATACTGTGTTTGAAAAGTGTCTGGCTTGCCTTGGGATGCTGTATGAAATACGGCAGGATGTGGCATCCTGCAGGGAGCATGTCATGTGTGCTTGCTTGGCCTCCTGCGCGTGCTTGAGCAGAGGAAGGGAATGCACATCAGAGGAGCACAGTTGTTCGCAGCTTCCTTCCACTCCCCTTGCTTGTTCCAGAGAGGCGGCACTTCGAGTCACCCGTGAGGTTTACCAAAGCTGCCTTTCCTGGTATGTTGATAACCAGGTTCCCTGATGGAGATACCTCTGTATGGTTAAGGGTGGGGGGGGCTCTCTCATGACTTCCATGATGTGGGATGCACAGTGCAAAATTACCCCTGTCATAAATACTGGACTGAATGAATGTGAGTTCCTCTCAGGCCAAAGATGGCTTTTTCCAGTTTAATAGCTAACATAGCAGTTTCCAGAAGTCACAAGAGAATCCGATGTGTAGCTGGAAGTGCTGAGGGAAGAGGATACCAGCTTTTCCAGAACTGTGCAGCTCAATCACAGAACGAGGTTGGACTGGACATGAAACTGGATTCCAGGGTGACGTGGTGATTGCAGCCTCTGCCGGCTTTGCTTCTTCCCACAGCTGGGGAGTTGATTGTCCCAGCAGGCCTGTGCCAGCATAGTCCTGCTGCTAGTCTTGTGGTGTTATCCCAACACAGAAGCCGTGCTTTGAATGGCTTGCAAAGTGGTAAGCAGCACGCAAATCTAGGCAACAGGGGTGAGCCAGCCTACCCAGGCTTCTTGCAAAGCTGAATTTGCAAAATGCTGTCTCCATCAAGAGCGACGTAATAATAAGTTGCAGAGATTCTGTCTTGAAAAACAAACAGTGAAACACAGGCATTGGGGCAGGAGGGTGTTGTGCTCTTTTATAAGGCTCTTGCTTTTTATTAACTCAGGTTAACTTTATCAGCTGGATTAACTTTTCCCATATCATTCCATAATTATTGTAGTAATTAGGAAAAATGACATAGGGTCATGGCCTCACACATGGCCAAGTAAGCATCTAGTCACATTCTTTTCAACTGGGACAGTGGCATGAAGAATTTCTTTACTGAAGGTCACAGAGGGAGACAGTAAAAGAGGCAGAGAAAGAGCCCAAATGCTGTGAATCCAGTCTTGTGTCTCCACCATTAGATCACGCTTCCTGTCTAGGCAGATGAACCCACATAAAAACCTCAGTTCACAAACAGATGACATTCAAGTACTACCAGCATTGTAAAATATGGCTAGGGCTAATATATTTGCTCTGACTTTCATCTTGAGTGCCTAGTGGAACACCTGTAAGTATTTACATTTTAACATGAGCTTTTGTGCTCGTGAAAGCAGACAGTTTGACAGCAGTGACCTCTCACACAAAAGCCTGAATAAGTGATGAACTTCCAACAAATCCATGACCTGAACTCTGCTGGATGTATATTGAAGGTGACAAGTTAATATGGCCTGTGGCAGTACCAGCAAGAGCTCTGGCTCTGTGCTGAGCTCTTCTGGTGGAGGTGGTCTGCAAATGAGCTACTAACAACTATTCCTATCCAAAAGCCTGGAACTAAGCATGTCTGTATTCACTGGATGGGTGAGAACCTCAGGCAGCTGTTTGATGCAGAAAAAAATTAATTTTTTCTGAAGGTTTCTTGTCCTGCTGATCTGCTCTGACCCTGAATTAAGGGCTTGGTTTATGTTGCAGAAGAGGCAGAAAGGTGGATGTGTCTCCTCCCAAGCAGAGCACTTCCGAGTTTGCTGTGTTTGAATTGAATTGAGTGGTAGTTAAAATTTCAATTATGGGCATCTCTGGAGTTGTACGTGTCTCTGCTGCAAGCACAGTAACCACTGGCCGTCAGACAGGGATGACAGCTCTGGTACAGTAACCTCTGAAATCATCCTGACCTGGATCACGTTGAAGCTGCGGCTCTGGTGACATTTCCTCAGGACTGCCCTGTCCTGGAATGAGCAGTTCCTGGTACCTGCTTCTCCAGTGAAGCTTGGATTCAGAGCAGAGAATGCTTCCTCAAACTGACAGAAATGCCTCTGGATCTGTTGCAGGAGGCACTTTTGTTCTGTGCTAAATTGTGTGGAGTAGGTCATGCTGCATTTTTTGCCTGCGAACCTGAAAAACAGTGGGAATCCTGATTGTATCTTAATACCAGGTCAGACCCAAAGCTTGTCATGCCCAAGATGCTGGTCAGTGTGAATTTATCAAAAGAGAGTATGGTAAGAGAGCACCTATTAGTGATGCTTTCCTAATGTAGTCTACCAGCAACATGCTTCCAGAATCCCTTAAGCCAAGGGGTATTTATGTAGCTAGAGTATTTAGGTTCAAGAATTCTTTTTTTATGAGCTTGTCCAGTGGCTTTTTGACCCTATACTGACTCTTGATATGTTGTGATGGTGAATTTTGCAGTTTAACTGCATGCTCTGTTGGAGAGGAGCTGAAAAATTGATTTTCTGAATCTCTAATTTTATGCTTTCACTTAATACCATTTAGGACTTGTACTAAGGGAAACAGCAGGTACTCATTCGCTAACAACCTTCTCCACACCTTTCAGGGTTTTCTGGACCTCTGCTGTGTCACCTCTGTGGCCTTCCTCCCAGGTTGGAGTTCTAATCTGAGTAGCCATTATTATGCAGAAATTGTTCCATACTTTTGATTACAGTGTTCATCAGTGCTTTTAAAAGCTTTGGTTTGCCTTGTTAATATCTATCACAGGCACATGCCAAAAATACTTTATTTGCCTAGATATTTATTGCTGTAAGACATATACTTGGACAGGCTTTAAAGTTTTCCAGGTGCTGCCATGATTCTGCAGCAGCTTTTCTGTGAAACTTTCTCCATGTTGGCAAGTCACAGTCAGAAGATGATGATTGGTGAGGTTTGTAGGTCTGGCTTAGTTACTATATCCTGATTGCTTGAAAGCTGCCTGTTTAAATGGTACTTTTCTTGCAGTTTTCCTTCCCAGATATACTGCTGGTTTCCATGAGCAATGTCCCTGTATCCCCCCACTTAATATGCCCCCCGTGCTTCCTCCCTACAAATGGCAGCCTGAAGCATGCCCTGTGTATCTAAAACCTTGGTGAATACAACTTAGCAGAGACAAGGGACATTTGTCCTTGCTCACTCTGGGTGTTTCTTTAGGTTCCACTTAAATGGAGAGATATTACCCACAATAAAGTTTGCCCACATCCTATGCTTGCCTGCTGGTTTGGGATGATGACTAGGATTCATCCATCTGTTTATTCTTGGCCAGTATCAGAGGAATTGTTTTGTAATTTTACTGAAGTAAAATTAGCATATTCTGCAATTCTACTGTTTCTCCATCCCCTTTTTTATATTTGCTAGCTGTGAACCCACTTGTCCACCTGTAGGACTGACTGGTCCATGTTGGTGGACTTTGAGATTTTATTTTTTGCAACTGAAACAGGTTTGTCTCAGTGCTAGCCATAGTGCTACTATTTACTTAGTTAGATTGCTTTACAAATCAGTGCTTACAGGGCTGCTGAAATGCAGCCGCTTGTGGAGACTGTGGAAGGAGAGGTTTGGATAAGGTCATGCTAACCCCTTTCTTCCTCTGTGTGCTGCACATTCTTCACTGCTGACATGGCCTAAAAAGAAACCTTGCCTTTTAAAGCTCTACCTTAACCTGCCCACCAAATGATGTGTACTGTTTGATTTGTGTTTAGCTGTTGAAAACTTTATTCCAAGGTGCCTGAACTGGGAACTTAGTTTCAAGGGTGACCCTAGTGATTTGAAACCTTCTGCTAAGGAAAGCCTTTCACAGTTGAGAAGTCAGTGTTATCTAGGTTACTTACTCCATGTACTAAGCCTCTCAGGATTGATGAAATGTAGTGGTCTTAGGAGAAACAAGCCCTGTTCATCAGGTAGTACTGATTTATAATGATAATCTTTGACGGTTGCTGTGTGTAAAGCCATTCTAAATAAGCTGTTCAGCACTTAATACTGATCTCTGTAGGCTTTGTGAATTATACAGTATTTGAAAGTAGCAAGCATATGTATTTGGAGAAAGGGGACAGGGGCTGTTCTTTCAAACTATCAAGTTGTGGTTGTAGGTCTGATGTTTGAATTCAGAGCTCCTCTTTTATTCTGCTGCTGCTCTATGCATTTAGTGGCTTAAATTTAAATTTAATGTCATAAAGGTCATGTGAGGAATAAGGAATGGAGCCCTAGCATGGTATATGCTTTGCAGGTGTCTCTCTGCTCTTGGGTGTTAGATCAGGAAAACCTAAAAATAAACATAAAGTCATTGTGTATGTGTAAGCAGGAGGGTGTGTTTATGTTGCTTTAATTAGAAGTATTTTCTTGACTGCTTGTTTTCTTGGGGTATGCATTCAAAATAATAAGTATTTTAAATACCTTAAAAGTATGCCTTAAAGTGCTAGGCCAGAAAGGTAATAAGGACTTTTTGTATTTGTCCCTCTGTCTTTTGAAAGTTCAGTTTTGGCTCAGCCAGTTCCCTTAGCAGACTTACTGTGCAGCTGATGTAGTTGTGGTGGAAGAATGAGGTGGGAGAAGAACAGAAGATGACAGGACTTCTGATTGCAATGCAGTTAGAACAGATTTCAAAAGCCCAGACAGCCATTATTATAAAGACCATTGCTCAAACCATCAGAGCCATCATGTCTTCCTTGTGAAGCAAGGGCCAGGATGAAAAGTGGAAGAATCAAGTGGAATGCCTTTTTTTTCAGTTTATCATTGCAAGGTCCTTGAATCAAACGTGGATTCAACAAGATGCATTGCCTGCTAGCATGGATCCTTGATCCTAGAATCAGTGCTGCTAGGTTAATGAATTCCTGTAGACAGAGCCTAATTCAAGCTTGCTCAGTGGGTGGGGGGTGATTAGCAATGTCTGTTGTATCTGTCCCTGTCTTTAGGAAGTGCATCTTCTGTGTATGTTTGGCTTAGTAATTTTGCTGTCTCAGTCAGAGTTGTAATGTTGAAAAACCAGCACAATCATTTTGCATTTTTTAAAAGATGCTTCATTTTAAACATGTAGGTTCTTAGCTGCCCTCTGGCTTCCAGCCTACTTGAAGGTGAGAATGAGCATCCCCTCCATGGCTACTGTCAGTTCATGGGTATCTCTGCTGTGATTCCAGTAACTGTAAGAGTGACAGGCTTATGTTAATAGAGTCACTTTTCCCTCCCCTTTTCCTTTTCCCACTTGCTCCTGTCTTTCAGGTACATTGTGGTGTTTGCCTTTAAAGGTTGTGTTTAACACCGCTTGTATTCAAGCATCTTCCCTCCACCACTTCAAGGCAAGTATTCTTCCAGGTATGTGACTGCAAACAATGCAGAGGAAAGCATCTCAATGGAGATCTGTTCTTGATGTTTTTTATCTCTTTGAAGATGCATTTTTTAAAGAGTCTTTTGATATTTAGGTATTTCCTCTCAGCTTTCCCTTTTCTGGTGTGTTTTTGCCTTAGTAACTAAAAAAATTCATAATGACACTGAATTAGTGACTTCAGAATGGATTCCTTGGCAACCTAAATGGGCATTTGACATCATAGGATGAAGAGGTGCTAAAACCAGCTTGAAGAGGTTTGGTTGTCTGTGGGTTTTCTTTTTTTTTTTTTCTTTTTTTCTTTTTTTTTTTTTTTTGTAATTTGTTTACCACCTCATCTCTAGCAGTTCACTCCTGCTGTTATCTTCTGAGATGCTGATACAAGTGTTTGTGGGGTTTCACTGTAAGCCTTATCTCTAAAACGTTCTGAGTAGCCAGTTCTCTTTAATTTTTTGTGTCTTTGAACAATCATACCTCACCAACTTTTGTTTTGATCAATAAAGGGGAGGCAATCATAGGCTTTCAGTTGCATAGGAAATGAGCACCTGAAGGAAGGGTAGAGCTTCTGGAGAGATGTTGGCCCTCAGTGCAAGCAGCAAAAAACTATGCGCTGTTTTTATCAAGAGGGTTGAGAGTTTTGGCTGCAGAGATAGCCCCATATTCCCACCTTATCACACATCCCTTTTTTCCCCTCTTGATGCAAATCTTGTTACTGCATTAACTGTGTAAAAAATTCTGGAAATCAGGTCTCTTTTAGCTTTGTTCTTTCTGTTTCCAAATTAATTTCCATCTTGAGAGATTGTCTTTCTTAATCATGCTTGATATTGTGTAAGGAGATCATGTTTCATCATGTAAGATTGTGGTCCAGGTTTTGTTCTGACTGGACTGGTACAAATCTGGTGCAGCTTTGCGAGTGTTGGTGTATCTTTTGTGGAAGAAATCAGTTTGAGTAGCCGGGGGCAGAGTATCAATCACAGCCCAGAAATACCAGCTTAAGGAAAATAAGAGTGAAGACTGATGTAGGTTTTGTTGGAATGCCCAGGCTTCTGTTATAAGATATGAAACTAAATATATGCTAAAAGCCAAGTAAGTACAAAGACTGCAACACTACATTTCCTAGAAAATTGTCCTATTGCAGAGGAACATGGACTGTGAAAGGGCCTTATGGCATCTGCACATTTAATGCAGGCTGTATCAATAGCTGACTTTGGTTACAATAGTCCCACTTGTTTTTAGATTTCTGCAGGGTTGTTTTTGTTTTTTTGTTTTTTTTTTTTTTTTTTTTTTTTGTAACTGGGACAGTAGCATATAAAACAGAGCAACATGTAGAAATCTAAAACTCCAGCCAAAAGACACCTCCTTTTTGTGTCTACGTGTTGCAGCTGTCTATCTTTTGGCAGCAGGCAGCCTGTGTAGAATGTGAGGCTTTAGCACTGAAACGTGAAAGAGAGAATTAAGGGGTTCTGAACTTCAATCATTCTTTTCTAGAGAATTTCAGTCCTCACCATTGCTTAGTTATTTGGAGACTGTAGGGTTGGTTTTTTTCATTTCAGTAACTCCTTATGTTCACAATAACAGGAGTGCCTCATATAAACTGAGACAGGTTGCTAACTCTTCACTTTCCTCAGTTCTCCAGTTTAGTAATCAAATTAATTGGAGCTAGTTGAATGGATACCCAGCTGAGAGGAAAGGCAAAAAAGAATGCATGCATGTATTTTGTTAGGGGTAGGAGAGGAGTAAAGGAGAGACTTTGCTATTTCTGCCATGAAACACTTTTGTATAAGCCAAATAAATGCTTTGTTACAGGGATGTCAGTATGGGACATTTTGTTTCTGCATAAATTATGGATTACGTCATAACACCTAGGGCATAGTTACACCTTTTAATCTCCCCTGTTCCACCTGGAAAGGCAGAGGATTTTGTGAGATGAGCCAGTGTAGGAGCTTCCCTCAACAGCGAGTTGTTGCATTTTGGAGGAAGCAGATGCATACTTTTGTACCAAGCAAGCAAACTGAAAAGGGAAAAGTATAATAAGACACTGTGAGACTTTCCATTAAAACCTGTTTTTTTAAAATTACTTTGTGCCTTCAGTTATGCAGATGTTGTCAGAATAGACAGTGGAAACTGTTGAGAAACAGGATTTGGGTGCTGATCTCCATCTTCCTTGTAGACTAAATCCATGCCTTTTGCCCAGGGTTTTCATTATTCTAGCCTGGCCTGAGATGTGGTTTTCCTTTTAGCCAAGACTTTTGTATTGCTGTGGTTGTTACATCTGCCCTGGGCAAGCAGAGAACACCAGCACAGGCACTTCCATACGCTGGTGGTACTGCTGCCTTGCTGGCACGGGCTGGGCTGCCGCTCTCACTTAGAAAAGTACGGTTAAAGTTGTTCAGCTCTAAATTTAGTGCACGGATGAAGCCAGACTTTTCGATTCATAGACAGCGTTAGACCTTTCTGAATCACGTAACTTCTGGTGCGCAGAGGCCGTGTGGCGGTGCTCGAGCAGGTTTCAGCTTTGTTTTTGTTGTTGGCTGCTGTTGCTCACAACTTTAACACGCAGCTTTAAAGGCCTTGCTCTTGGGGAGGCTGGTATTGAGAGGAGTGGAAATCATCCCGGGGAGAGGAAAAGGACAGGCTAACCTTGGCACCTGGGGCCTGGCTATTATGTTGCACTTCCTCTGCGGGGCGGCGCGGGGCGCGGGGCCGCCGGAGTGATGTTCTCACAGCAAATGGAGGAAGTTCCTCCAGCAGCAGCAGCGCTTCTGGATCTCCTCTCGCCTGGGGGATGGGGCAGGGTGGTGAAAGAGGGCTATACAAAGCACCGAGCCGAGGGGGTGGGAAAAAAAAAAGAAGCAAAACAACAGCCTTCAGCTACTTGCAAAGCTCGACAAACTTTTCGGAAATGTGAATACTTCTCGTATTCGCCGTTTTGGGGAGGGGTTGGGGAGCGCGAGAATGTTTCTTTGCCCGGCGCTGCTGGCGGCGGGGAAGGTACCACGGGAAGGAGCCGGGAAGGATGGAGGGGGGCGGCCGCTCCTCTCTCACTGGTTGCTGACTAAACAGTTCTGTCAGCTGGCAGTCGGCGCAGCCTGGGGATTTGCGATAGAGCTCCTGGAGGGTGGGGGCGGCTGCGCGGGGGGAAGGGAGGGAAGGGCTGGCCCTGCTGCAGCCGCTGCTGCTCCCTCGCCCTCGTGGCAGGGAGGCCTGGGTCCCCTGGGCACGGCCACGGGGAGTTTTGGCAGGGATACCCAAGCGAAGGGGATGTGCCTGCATCCCCGTTCGACTGGGCAGTGGGGCGGTGCCTTGAGTAGCAGCCCCAGCCCACTGGAAGCCTGTCCTGTGCAGGAGTGTGTTCCTGTCCGACTGGTACCCGCACCTCCGTGCACCTCCGTCGCCTGCTTCGTCAGAGCACGTGCCTCTGCCAAAATTGCCGGAGCCGGTTGCTGGGGCGGAAGGAACGCGCTCCCATCCCAGCTCGGATGTGGCTGTGGATGCTGGCGCAGAGGGCAGCCCTGCGGGTCAGGGCTGTGTTTGCCCCTTGGCAGGGCACTCACAGTGACAGTGCCAAGTGCAGAGCGGGACCCAGGCTTGGGCAGTGCCCTCCCTGTGCTCTGCCACAGGTAAGACACTGCCCCATCTAAGCGTGTTAGGAAGCAGACAGTGAATCCTGGCTGCTGTTCAAGTTTAATGTTTCCTTTCTCGGCCTTGAAGGCAGATGGAGCCCAGGGTAGCCCTTGCAAAGAGCAGGAGGTATTTACAATGATTCTTTTAGGTCGGTTATGTTCAAATCCTATTTTTCTGCTCGTCTTGTTTTGTTTTCCATAAATCGTGTGCTGTAAAGTTGGAACAGCCTTGGAACAGCTGTGGCTTTTCACCCATATGCTTCCGTCCCCTCCACCCCCTATTAGGAGTAAGTGAAGGATGGGTTGTATGTGAATCACCTCCATACATATTTCACTTCTCCTGTCCCAGCAATGCAAGACAGAGAAGGACCCTGTCCTGACAGGCAAAAAGGGTGTGTGTCTCAGTTGTTTGAGGTCAACTGAGTTAGCTGAACACAATTAAAAAAAAAAAAAAAAACTCTTGATGCTCCTTAAGGTACAGCTTACCATGTCCAAAGCTGTGTTTGTGGCTGTGTAAGACCAGTTAATATGTTAACCTGCATCTTAATGAACATTAAGGTAGGTTTTTAGTAATGTTAGTCTGACTCAACTGAGCTACCATGGTTGTAGTCATGAGTGAACTTGTCCAGCCCAGATGGACAAGGTTGCTAGAGGCTTTAGTTTGCAGGACAGCTCCAGTCAGTGTTTCTGACGGTCTAAAGGTGATTTGCTTTTTTTTTCCCTTTTTATTTTGCCAAAGCTGAGTGTGCTGTGAAAGATGAGTGAAGGCTATAGAGAAGTGTTTATATTGTGATGTGGAAATCTACAGATCTCACCCAAGAGCTGCTTTGTTGTACCTTTGTACAGCTCTCATCACCTCAGTGCAGTTCTCAGCTGGGTATGTTGTGCCTGGCACTCCTTCACAGCACACCTGGATGCCCTTTTATGCACGAGTCAAGCAGCAGCATGGTTTTGTAGGGCCTTGGAATCCTTTGCCAAGTGGCCATACGGACAAGCTGGGCAGCTGGACTGCTGTCAGTTTGCTCTCAGCAATGTAGGTGTCTGCGAGCTGGTGTGGGAAGGTTGTAAAGCACTAAAGTATCCGAGTGACACCTCAGTCTCCATTCTGCTTTAAACACTCTGCTTGTGACAGGCCATAAGAGTGAAGCCCTTTGTGAGAGTGTGTTTAAATTGATAAAACTTGAATCTTTAAATACTTAGCTTTTCCCCATGGTTATTGTAGGTAAAAAACACTTCTTTGGTGCTGGGTTGTTTTTTTTTTTTTGAGCAGAGAGAAAAGTCTCCAGGAGACAGGAAGACAATGAGAGGTTAGTGTAGAGCCAGATGTACATCATCTGTATTTTAAAACAGGCAGACTGTCTCTCTGAAAATGGAATTATTTTGAGAAGAGGGGGGTATATAACTCTTTGAATGCTTAGGCATATGGTCTGAAATGCTGAATAACCGCAATCCTCACTAACTTCACAAGGAACGCTTCTGGAAATGGCTCTTGATGCATTGGGTACAAAGCACTACAAGTGCGGGTAAACAGTTCTTTAAAATATTTTGGCACACTGAGAAAACTTCAGAGAGTGCTACTTGGAAGCTGAACACTTGACTTTTCGTGGATAAGATCAGTTTAAATAGGTGTGTTTTTCTTCCTTCTGTGTGTATGAGAGAGGGGAACAGGAGGGCAAGTAAAAAAATCAGAGGAAAAGACCTCATTGCTGACTGGGGAGACTTGTTTGACCTTCTGAGCCCTGTGCACTTGTCTGTGGTTTGCAGCCAAAGACTCTCACTTTGAGAGTGCCTTGCTCCTCGTGCTGAACTATTTTTTGACGCAGTGAATGAATGCAATATGTTAACACTCCTGTAAGTCCCAGAATTGCTTGGCTGCCCCTTGCCCTGCCTGCCTTGCGCTGGCTGAAAAGGTACCATTGTTTGTTCTGCAAACAGTGGGTGATGGTTGTTTCCAAGGTGACTGCGGCACTGTTGCTGCCCTCTAGTACAAAAAAAAAAAAAGTTGTCATTAAACACCTGAGAGCATCCCACTATCACCAGACAGTGGGAGGGAGGCAGGAACTGTCTGTAGGAGCTCTCTGTGCTGGATATTACAACACAGATGGAGAAAATGCCAGTAAACTAAGAAGGGGCGATGCGCACATTTAGTCCATGCTTCAAAATATTGTTCCTAAATAGTGCACAGATACAGCAGTTGAAACTGCTGATTGTTTCTAAGAGTGTCTCTGCTGGGAAGAAATGATGATAAATTTAAAGTCTCTAAATAATACGGATCAACTGGTAGTTGTAGTTTGAGTTTACAGTAGTAACATTCTGCTTTTTCACTTAATTGACAGGATGTTTTGAAGACTGCTCAAGCCAAGGGTGTGTGGACTTCTAGAGGGAAAGCTAAAAGAAAAACTCAACAGTTCTGCTAGACTAGTAGGTTTTCAGACTGTTTTGGAAAATAATTATTTGGGGATAAAGTATGAATGCCCCAGAAAGAGACCCCAGAAACTACCCCCAGTAGTTCTTTCATTCCTTTTGTATATTCTTGAAAGGCCTGTGGTACTCAGAACAGCAACTTATTTTGAAGTGTCTAGGTGGATGGATTTGAAGAATTTTTTCAGTCTTCTCCCTGAGCTGCCTGCCCATCTACTCATGTAGCTGTTTAGCAGGGGGCGGGGGGGATGAGTTTAAAAAGAAAAACAAGCTAATGCTTCTTTTTAATTGGTCATGGATGCTGCTAGCAGAACTTTGCCTCCCTCTGCAACAGGTTTAGTACAGTTCATACACAGGTTTCAGTAAACATTAACCACTTTTATCTGGGCTCGCAGCATGCTGAATGGTTAGCAAAGAGCATGTACTGAGAGAAACAGAGAGAATGAACAAGTCCAAGGTCAAAAGGATGGTAGGTTTTCCTTTATTAAAATAAGGGGGGGAGAAGGTTGACAACACTTTGTGGAAAAATAGGCCTGTGTGAAAACATGATTCTTGTCTTAAAGCTTTCATCTGGGTGAGAGTATGTGGGGGTACTGCAAGAAGGATGTGCATCTTGAATTTTTTTTCTGCTCCAGGGAGATGACCAGAACAATCAGTCTCCTTGCACTTTTGCTGACTGACAGCTTAGCTCCTCGTGACTCAGATCAATCTAGAGCAGAGTATAAGCTTTGCTATTGCTTGTTGCATATTTGCAGGGGCTTGTTCCCACCCATCATCCACCAAGATCCCTCTGGCTTTGGCAGTGCACAGCCGAACAGAGATCACAGTTCCCTCCCTTCTGTGCCTGCAATGATACAAAGCCATCCTGGTTAGGAAAGGTGGTTAAAGAACTGCGGTTTAGCAATTTGCCTCACCTTTCTTTCTCTTGCGTGACTTGGATGTTTTTTTATTGCATTTGAGGGCTACAGTGCTGCTAACTTTTCTGTAGAATGAATTGCTGTAGTGATTAAAAAATAGTTGATCAGCTTAGCAACGAAAATGAGGTAATTGTGGCTAAATTAATGAAATTATTTTACACTGTGGTCTGGAAAAAAAGGCATTTTGAAAAGAGCATGTAATCTGCCCTAATGAAATTTGTTGAAGCATCTGATGCCACAGTTCAAATTGTAAGTTATTTTTAATTGTGCAAATCAGCATATCCTGTCCCTCCTAGCTTCATTCAAATACTTCTTTGCAAAAGAAGCAGCAGCATTCACCTACATATTTCCTAGAAAACAGCATCACTGAGAGGTTGTACCTCATTGGAAAAACACTAATTTAGTTAAATGATACATCAAACACAGAAGAAATCCAAACCGTGTGTAGCTAGTCTGACAGTAGTTTTGAGAAACACCCTACACTGCATGCCCCTCAAATCAGAAACGTGTGCACACAGTTAAAAATCTCATCTTTGTGGTGACACAGATGATTCAGTGCAGGAAACGAGAGGAATTTCTTTCAGCAGTTAAGCATTTGTGGGGCGGGGGTGTGAGGAGGTCATGGTGTTCAACACACCCGGTTAGAAACCTTCAGGCTCCTTTCCCTACTGTGTTTTATATCGATTCAAATCAGGGCTGATACTGGAGGCATCAGCATGAGAAGCAAATTCCATCCTGTTGGTTCCACCTGGATCAGATGGGAAGTAAAAGAAAGAAAGGAAAAGATGTTTTTGTTGGTTTTAAATTTTACCTACAGATGTTAACCATCCTACTCAAAAACATCCCTTATCATGGGATGTGCAAGGAGTCACTCTTCCATCCTGCAGGAGTTGGACTGTGGGGTGGCTGGACCAGCACATGGAGGAGGGTTATCACCAGAGCTGCAGCGGTGGCCCATGTTCTTCCTTCTGCAATGGCTGCATGGTCCCAGGGCAGGCAGAGAGAGAGCTTTACATGCAGGCTTGCCATTACAGCCTCTTGAAAGATGGCGTAGTTCATCTAAATATAAAATACGGACTGTGGTTTCAGTCTGAAATATTTGTGGGATTTTACAAAACCACTACAAACAAACAAAGTAAACAGCAGCAAAAAAATGACACATTTCAGGCAGGATTTTTTTTTTCCTTTTTCTTTTGCAAGGTGATGCGGAGACTTGTATTCTGTGATTCAGTGTTCCAAGGAAGTACCTTTCTCAAATGGAGTACATCTTTGTTCATCCCTTATTCACAGACTTCCTAAAGAGCTTTATATTAAAGCTTTTCAGGAGACTGGGGTGTGATTTTCTTTTCAGCTCTGTAGATGTTCTCCCACAGTTTCCCAGGTGTTTTTGTTGCCTTCTTCAAATTTAAAACTAACAAATTTAAAACTAACAATTGACAAAAATCAATCATGTGCTGTATTAGAAGCCTTTGCAAAGCCTATGGAGGGAAACCAAATCATGTGTGCCACTTGAATTCTAGAATGCAGAGGGTAGGTTTAATGGAAGCATGTACAAAACATTACATGTGTGGGTAGCCTTTTGCCTTGCCTGGAACCTACCAATGAGTAAAGTCAGACAGTTTTTAGATTGCTTTGATACATCTGTAAAAGCCTTTGCAGTTTTGTATTTGCTGTAAGTCTCCAGCTGATAACCAGCATTAATGAAGTGGCTTTCTATACAGTTTTATTGAAATTATTTATGCAACTGCAGTGCAAGCTTTCTTGCAAAAGCAGTCATTTGCAGTGCACAGCTGGTAAGCAGAAGCATTACCGTTCATTCTCCAGTGCCTCAATAGCTATGCAATTCTCACCGCTGTAGCTTGCCGTGCATGTTCCCAGTTATTCCTCGACTCCAATGGGCCTGCAGGTTTTGGCTGCTTCTGGCACTGAGGTGGAGGAGTGGCTGTCTCTCTTGAAGAAGTACTCATCCTGTTTTGCCTTTGGTTGCTTGTTTGCTTGCTTGGGTTTTTTAAACCTCAGTGGAAAAATACTTTTACTGTCAGTCTGTGGGACCACAGTCCTGTTCACCTCTGAAACGGTTTCATAATAGGCTCTCAGAAGACCATTAGGTACACTGGGGATAGGGATAGTTACATGCATCCCCTTTTTAGATACCCTTGCAAAGGCTTCAGGGCAAGAGGACTCTATTAGTAATGTCTTAAAATAATACAAATCTCTTGATAATGCAATGGAGGGACTCATTCTGTCAGCCACAAAATTTCTGTTGTCTCTCCTTCAGCTGGGCTTGCCTTGTCTGTGGAAGACAGGGTCAGTTCTCCCAAACTGTCAAGATAAGTTTTTAGGAGAAAACTTACATTGGGCGAGGTGTGAGACCTCTATGCTGCATGAACTCCAGGAGGAAATAGGGTGCACAGCTTCAGGGCAGCCAGGAGTGCTTGGGCAGAGTTGTTTCTTATTTCCTATTAATGTGCAAGTGGGACTTAATTATTTTGGTGTCCTACAGGAACTGCCACTGACTGAACTTCAGTTATGGTATATGATGTGAGGGTTTTTTTTGCTTTATTACTTAACTCAGTAGAATGGAGCGGGTGACAGATATTAATTAATAAGCCATGCTGCTTAACTGCTTAGCTCTAAAGGGAGCACTTTTGCATAGACTTGCATGGGTGTCTCATGCATCTTAGGGACGAGGTCAGATTTGCTTTCAGAGATGTTAGGTGTCTTTGGGGCTGATTGCAGTGTCTGGCATTTCAGCTTCAGGAGCCAGAGGTTCCCTCAGCCAAGGGCAGACTGGACAGCATGATCTCACCCTGCAGCAAGACCTGGACATCCATAGACCTGTTTGTGCTTCCCAGCACAAGGTGCTGACTAGCTGAACTGTCCCGATGGGCTACACATGGGCCAGAAGCTGTGAACTGAACATCCCCAGAGTGAAGTGGCATGGGGCCTGAAGAAGTGGTTTTAGTGTACAACCAAAGTCACTGCTCTGGGCAGCTTAAAAGGAAGATTTTTTTCCAGTCTTGAAGCTCACATAGGGTCTTACATTCAAAGCACTAATGACTTCCTTGTTGGGATTCAGACTCTTTAAATTTTTATTAAAGAGGTTGTCTGTGGTGACATTTAGCTAGCACCAGATGTTGGCTTTTAGTTACCAGTGTGGAGGTGGCATAACTAATAAAGGCAAGGGTAAGAAATTTGTGAGAAACTGCCTGTCACATGCAGCTTTGTGTACTACGGCCTGCATGATGGCTGTCACTTCTTATGGCCCAGTGTTCTACAAGAAAGCATTTTATTTTCTTCTTTTTCTTCTATACTCTTGACTGGCCAAGTATTTTCCTACCACATGTCTTTTCAGGTGGCCTTGCTCCTTTGTTAGAGACTAGCTAATGGAGGGAGACTGCAAAGGGAGCTCAGTGGTAGATTTGGGTTTTCTTCCCTTAGGTTTTGGTATTTCTTCTGAACATAACTTTCCTGTAGATCATACTTCTCCCCCTCAACCTCTTTTGGCCATATCCTCCCTCAGAAATGTCAGCAAGTGATTGTTTCTTTGCAGAGCTGCGATCCCCTAGACAGAGGCTTTTCCAGTTTTATGAATGCACCATTTGTTGCTGAGGGCACAACTGTTCGATATAACTGGCTGCATCCCACTCTGCTTGGGCCCAGCATGCACTAGAGCCAGGCTATGCATAAACCAGATTTTTGTATTAAATGGCACCACTTTGTCCACAGCAGCAGTCTGTCTGTCTTTTGTGTGTGCGCGTGTGAGACTTGCAGTTTTTAGATGTAAAATATATAAAGAATGGGAGTTTTGCAGAAATCTGTGTTATTCAGTGAGTGTATCATGCTATTTTAAGGCTTATTTTTCTGAGGGAGCTCTTGATGAGTGATATTTCTTCATTATTTTGTGTAGGTGGGCCAAAGCAAAAGCAATTTTTTTTTTTTTTAATGGATGCATGGTATAATATTACAAATGTAGTTGTTTTGTTGCGGACATACTCAATTATAGCTAAACAGAAATTACATGTGACACTTTGAAAGAGGATGTGCGCATTTATGTTTTATTGTTTGTCATCAACCTGCTGTTTATCTCCCCCACCACCACCTTTTCTTGTTCAGTGTCACAAGGCTACACAGACTGTGTAGATGTAACCACTTAAAGATGCTCTGCACTTTATATTTTTAATTATGTCTAGGAAATGTCATCTTATGCCAAACCTGATGCTCTCTCTCACCACCTGCCCTGCTTATCCCCCTTCTAAGGTCAGCAGAATTTACTGTTTTCAGCTGAAACACTGTGTGGGAGGGGCTGCTGTGCTGGGCCAGGATATGCTGGGAGAGGCCAGAGGGGCTGCACATCCGTCAGGCACAGCTTCCATCCCAGCCAGGATTTCTGAGCTCAGGTTTCTACGGCACGCACACACCTGTGATGTTTGGTTCACAGTAAAATAGTGCCACAGTAGCCCTCTGGCAGTCTGAGTCATGCATGAGTTGAGGGTTAGTTGGGTACCATGCTGATTGAATGCTCTTTCTCTGTCGTATCCCTCTCAGTCCTGGTAAGCAACTTTTGGAAAATGCCATCTCCATTCTTAGTTATGTGAGCACAAGCTGTAAGGCAGGGAGATTCCATGACACTCTGGTCCCAACAGCTGAATCACAGATTAGAGCACTGCCTGCCTCATTTGTCTCAATGCCAGGAGTTTCTCTTTAGAAGCACAGTGCTCTCTTTTTCCCATCCCTCCTCTCTCATACCTGTTGAATCCCCTCCAAGAAATAAGAACACCTCAAAAGCAAGCCCACCAGTTTAGAAATTATTCATTTGTGTTTTAGTAAAAATACTTTCCATGCTCCATCATCATGGTGTTTAAGAAATGGGGAAAATTGGAAACACCTATGATTTTCCCTCTTTAATGAAGGCAGCACTGAGTGGAGATGAGGATTCCCCACTTCACTCTCCTTTGGGTACCCAAACATGTCTGGGCATCCATCAGGCTTGTCTGTAATGTCCATAATTCATCCACCAAAAAGAAATAATAAAATGTACAGCTATGAAGCCTTTCTGTGGAGGTTTCTGCACATACCCCCCAGCCTCACCATGTTCCTTCATATATTTACTGCCCACATTATGTTACCCGTGGGATGAGGGTGGGAGGGGGAAGCTTGTTCTCTTTCATGTGACTGCAGCACAGTTAATAATTGTACCAGACTTCAAGCACCTGCGTGACCGAAGGGGTTGATCATGCTCATAATCAAACAGTTTTTTCAGGCCCATCTTCATGCCCCAGCATCCCAGTAATTCAGAGAAGGAGCTTACTCTGCAATTGTTCATTTGTTATGAGCTGGCTGGCATATAGCACAGAGACAAAAGCCGCCCTGGCCTGAAAAGCCCCCAAAGAAAAGCAAGATGGTAAATATATCTGTAAAACGGTGTTCAGGTTACAGGCTGCATATGTCTCACATGCTTGCTCGCTTGCTCCATCTCACTGCCCACCCCCCACCCCCCCCCCCACCTTGTTCTCTTGGAAAAGGGATGGCAAAATATTTTGATAAATGCATCAGCTGCTAAATGGTTGATGTGTTGTTTTTTTTTAAAAGAGGAATCTTTGCTCGAGCATATGTTTCCAACACTTTAATCTTTTATGGACTGCATACTTGCTGTGGGAGTGGAAGGGGATGTTTCAGGCTTGCTTTCAGTGTACTTGGGAATCTTTCCCACAGCATGCAAACTCCCCAGAAAACATGTGAAACAACGGCCTGGAAACCAGGAAGTTTCTGATGCCTAGCACTCATTGCTCTGAGGGATTTGCTGTGCTCTGGAGGTCATGGAATAATCTTTCTTCTTTGCTGGCTTCTCTGAGTTTATTTTGCACGACAGAGGGGTATGTGTGTGTTGCTGAGGGGTCCTTATTTGTGAAGCATGGTTTTGCTCGTTCTTTTGTTACTGCACTTCCATGATTAATGTATCTGCTGCTTAAAATGGCTACTGAACCAACACCAAGTTCTTGTCACCAGTTACCAGCTGCTTAACCCCTGTCAAAAACCACCCAGCACTGCTTGGAGTTGATGCTTTTTGTTGTTTTGCAGGTTTATTTCTGATCTTTGGGCTGCTCATTAACCCTGTGAATACTGTACACAGTGAAGGCATAAATCTGTTGTGGTGGTGATGGTATGTCCTGGTGCTGTAATCACTGCTGCTGCTCGGGCTCTGCGCTCTGGCTAGATTTGTGTGGCATGTAATCTTCCAGGTGTATGTTTTGAGGTTTGTGACTTTTTCCCCTTTGTTTTCCCACCCCCTTACCACTTTGTGTAGTTTTAAGTTTTTTTGATGAGTTGCTGATGTCAGAAAGCAGTGATGAAGGTGAGAAGTCTGGCACCTGAGGTCTGATGGTCCTGGTGAGTTGACAAGGAAGATCCAGTTCCCTCCAGTAAAGAAACTGCATCCAGTTTCAGTCTGTGATGAACTCAGCATTTTGTTTTCTGGCGTCTCTGTGTGCCCATGTTTGTACTGGAGTGTGATGGAGCGTGAAAGGAGTCAGAGGAGAGAAGGGGCTGCAGCTTGGCTTTGGATGCCAGAAGAAAAACAACTAACAACCTCGACCAAAAGGAGAGTTAACCAGAACATGCCACAAAACAGGTTAGGCAGGACGCGGAAGCCAGAAACGAGCCTTCTTCTGTGCTTTAAGGCATCTTCAGTACACCCTCCTCCCTCTACCCTTTCAGGATTTTCCCCCTCCTCCCCGTTACAGTCCTTTGCCAGCTGGGTTTGGATGTGGGGCAGGCGGATGGTTGCAGCGCTCGCTCGCCTGCTGCCAGCTGTTTCTTAAGAAAGAGAGGGTGCACTTGTCCGTGCCCATCATCCTGTGGCAGAGGCAGTGCTCGGTATGGCATGTGCCTGTGAGTGCCTCTGTCCTCTCTGCCGACTTGCCCTGCAAACAGTCCCAACACAAAAGTAGCAGGGGAGGAAGAGGAGCAAAGAGACAGGGAATGCTGGCAGGTGGAGTTTGGAGGGCTGATCCTCCACATAGTTAATCATTACTTGCCACATAACCTGTTCCTGTTTTCTAGAGGTTTCACTGGCACCCACAGCCAGAAGCATATGAGGAATGTGTGAGACTTCTTTCTGAGCAGGATGGTTTGCCTTGCAGCAGGAAGCCCAGCATCTAATACAAGACATAATTTCTTCTGTAACATGTTTATGCCTAATCATTCAGTAAACATACCATATATAGTCTGTTTTGTGCTTGCTCTTACACCCTGCTGCACGGCAAATTTGCTGGTGGTACCACACAGATTCCTTAGCTCCTGGTAACGGCCTGACAAATAGGATGTTGCCATATGTAACATAAATATTCCACACAGCTTGTTTTTTTTACTCTCCTGCTCATGGCATGTTTTTCTGACTGTGGCAGTCGTAAGTCTGGCACTTAAAAAGTGAGAGGATTACACAAAACAAGGTACCTTATCAAAGGATGGACCAGGTCCCACATACGCATTTTTTTGCAGAGTAAAGGTTCCACTCTTCCCCTAAACATCAGATGTTTGTGTTTATGAATCAGTGCTTTGGAGACATGGCTTTTTTTTCTTTGTTCTCTTCTCTCAACTTTAAATGCCTGCTTCATCCTAAGTGATAAATCCCAAGTTAAAGCTTTGGTTGATTGAGATATCTCTCTTTCCATACTAGCATCTTTTGTAGAATTTCTCCCCTTACTCTTTCTCTTGGTCTTCTTTCTGTTTACCCTGTGTTAGCAAGATACTAAGCATGGGAGAGGACATAAAGAGCAGCATTGTGGCTGTATTCACAGCTAATCTGCTCTTACATACAGTTTGCCTTCAGGTTTTTTTTTTTTTTTTGTTTTTAACATTGTGAAATTACTTCGTTAACATCTGGCTATTTCTGTGCTAGGCAGAAGTAGCTCAGGAAACTGAGATGAAGCCTTCCTACCTACACTAGGGCGGGGTTTTTCCTTTTTGTGCCTTCTACATCTTGTCTTGTTTGTTGATATGTGAGAAGACAGCACAGTGGTGTGGACCCCAGATAACCTCTCACAGAGCATTCTGTCTGTCTGCTTGGTGATGCCTGTTAGTGCCTGAGTTCCGCAGTGTAATGACTAGCAATGCCTCCTGTACCAATGAGATGGTTGCTTAATCAGATGCAGGTCCATACAGGTGGATTTTCCTATAGTGGTTTGCTCTTTACTTAGGCAGTTCTTCCAGAAGGGAAGCCTTTGCAGGGGGGAATGTTTGGGTGTTACATAAATGGACAGGACATGCATTTCTGGGACTCGTCTCTCATTGGCCTGGTCAGAGTGAATTATGTCTGACTGCTTGGCAGTTAATTGGACCATCCTTCCCATTTCCTAAGCTGATAAGCCCCTCACTGTCTGCCTCAATCAGGCTTCTTTGTTTGAGAAGTTACTAATGCTGCAGAAGAACAGAATAACTACTTTCCTGTAACCAAGTGAGGGGCTCTGATAGATAAATTGATGAAGATTCACCCTGTTTCTTCAGCAAAATCCTTTCACGAGGCTTACTTGTACGCCAGTAGCAGTTGACAGGTACTGAAAAGTAGGTATAGCCAATGTATTTCATACGTACCTCATCCCTTTTTGAAAGACTGGTATTTGTGATTGAGTATTCCTGCGAGCACCTTTATTCTGGCAGATCCCAGTAGCTGTGCCGAGTACCACGGGGGTCTGTAGATATCTCTGCATCAGGATAGGGTCTCAGAAATGGCTTTCTTTTACCACAAAGCCTTCAGACTGGGACTGTCTTAATGTGTCTGGATGGTGCCTAGCTTAGAGTGGGTGTTGCCAGAAGGTGAGTAATAAATGGTGATTAATCGTCTCTCAGCTATGGATGTTTGTATGAAAAAGCACTTGGCTGAAGGCTGTGCTTCAACAAGCTCATCAAAATTAGCCACACGGGAGACAGTAGTATAGCATCCCAAAGGCCTGATTCTTCTGTCTCTTGTTTTGTTTTGTATTGACTTTTGTGGATTTATTAAATCTGATTGAGGGAGAAACATGGGTCCCTTTGTCTCCAAATATCAGTAAATATCAGTTGAGCGATAGCCGTGTTACAGATTGCAAATGGGCTGAGTGATACAGAATCAGGGCGCACTAAAATTAAACACCCTTTTGTTAGACTGCTCAGTAATCTTTTTAATGCCGAGGTGTGGTTATGAACCTTACAGGTAGGCATCCTTGTGTTTGTGCCATTGAGTCTATGATACAAATGCATAGGAAAGATGTAAAGATGCAAATTCCTGTGTTACTTATATATTGAAGTAGAAAAGTAATTTTCTATTACAGGAGACAATTTACCCTTTGCAGTCAAAACAGTAAATAAATATAAAACCTGAAACCATCCTGATTTTTAAAATAGTTCCCGTTCTGAGTTTACATCCTTGTTTGAGCAATGCATTGCATCTGTGTGATTGTACAGTTATTTCTAAAACTTCCTGAAAAGAGGATTCATCACAAAAATCTCCCTTGTCCCTCCATCCTACAGCTGTTTCTGGAGTTCAGCTGTTTCAGTGCCTGAGGCACACAAGGCAGGTATTTCAGTGTTTGTTCCATGCACAAAAATCAGAAGGACTGTGACTTTTTGTTCTTAAAAACCTTTCCAAAATGGCATTTGTTTTGATATAGTCAGAGAGGATGTACTTCCGAGTTCGTGGTGTTGAATTCCAGGATGTCTGTGGCATCGTGGAAGGGTGATAGGAGGACACAGTCACTGTTGAGTTGGGGTGGCTCTTACTGATGTACTGCCGTTACTGTTTGTTGTGCCCATGAAATGTAGGAACCCAGGAGAGCTGAACACAGGGCCTGGTCCGTAGGGCAGGATCTTCTGGAGGATCTGAAGGAAGCCACCATCAGTGGTGGCCAGATCACATCCTTTCCTCTCGAGGACTTACCTACAGTCATCAGACCCCAGGCAGGTAGCCAGAGACTTCTCCTAGGTGACTTCTCTTAATTAGCAATTTTATTGCCTGACAGCATTCAAGGTGATGGGCAGAGCATTTGCTTTTTGGATTTTAAAGCTTTGGGAAGAGAGTTTGTGATGTGTGCCCTGTCTGAACGTTATCTAGAACATTACCAGACATGATTCAAAGGCCTTGCCATCTACCATGGGATCAGTGAGGAGGTGATGAGGAAATGAGGGTGAGGAGCAGTCTTTGTCGTAAAAAACGAAGAAGAGTTGAAAAGCAAAAACTGGAAAGCAGGCAGTGTGTCACTGAATTTCTCGGGAAGAAGGGATCTGCGGGATGGCTCTGTGTGTGCACGGGGACACAGCGGCGTGGCTAGGGCTCAGCAGCGCAGGTAGGCCACGCCGCAGTCCTGTCCTGCCGGCCGGGAATGCAGAGGGAGCAGGAGCAGCCGTCTTCCCTCAGACAGCCAGCAGGGATGCAGAACTTTAGGAAGTGTTCAGCCTCAAAATTAGGGCGACTTGAAGGTGAATTAACTGCTGGGCCTGCAAATGAGCTGTATGTTCATGTGCGTACAGGACCTTAAGCATAGAAAGGTTTAGGGTGAGTCTGGAAAGGGTCCATGTTTGAGGAATGTAGTTATTCTGGCTTCTGAGGTACTTTTTTTGTGTAGACAGCATGGAAAACGATTGCAAAAACAAGTATTGCAAGACACTTAATAAGATGGGAAACTGGCAGTGCTAAGGCTGTGGCTCTTAGACTTATGTGACTGTGAGAGAATTTCGGCTTTTTTCGGCTTCTTTTCTCCAAGTGTTTTCTGAGTTGTGAACAATCTCAAGTGGAGTTTATCCTGTGGGCTTAAAGTCAGCAAGCCCAAAAATGCATTGAAATTCTTTTGACTTTTAGAATGAGGGTCCCATGACAGCAACTGAACTTGAGAGAAAAAAGATACCTTTAATGTTTGCTGCCGATTCCACCAGTTTAGTCTCAGACCTCATCTGCTGAGATGTCACACTGTCTGCTTTCGCCGTTTTGGAGCGGGGGGACTGGGGATAGCCAGACCAGTTTTCAGGGAGCTTAGTCAGCTTTCAGATTTCCAGGTGTAAGGAGAGAGTCATCAGGGAGAGGAATGGAAAGAGAATATCAGTAAGTTGCTCTGCGTGAAGGAATCTCGGCTGCCAGGAGAATTTCCAATTGGAGATGACCAGCTTTATTACTGCCCCTGTTTTCTCTTGCATGTGGCTCTACAGAGCTTCAACCATTTGTGCTTAAACACTGCATGTCAGGTGTTTAGCTTCAGGCCACATTTGCTTTTGAAAGAAAAGTTAAGTAGCAAAAAAGAAATTCTTCAGCCATTTCTGAGAAGGAAGATGAGGGAAAAGTGAGTTCAGGCTTTGAATTACTTTCATGTCCCCCTTTTTATAGAAAATAGAAAAAAAACCTATGGCAAACTTTGAATCCCTAACAAAGCGGAAAAATGTTGACCTGTTCTTCAAGTTCTCAAAGCTGTAATGCAGGGGCATTGAGATTTGAGAAAGACAGAGTGGGTGGGAGATTGGAATTGTAGCCATCAATTAAATAAGTTTTTTGTTATCATTGCGCATAATGGCAATAGTGATTTCTCCAGTGTGGTCTGGTCCTAATGTCTTTTGTAATTCAGAAGTAAAAGGGACTGTGCATGATCCAGTGGAAGCCAAGCATCCTCATGTCTGTCTTGCTTGCAGAGTAGGTAATTTCAGCTCTGTAAAGACTGAACTTGGTAACTTAGTCCCACATCTTGAGTAAGCACTTTAGTGATCTTGCACATATATCTCTGTATTTGTCCACTCTTTCAGGCGCAAAACACATGTGGGGAATGTGTGATTGTTTCTCCTGCACTGTGATGTACATGTATAGGTATAGAATTCTTGGTTGAGGGATTTGTCAATGTAAGATGAAAACGCTGTTCTTGAGAAAGTGCTTCACTCTGTAGGCACTTCTCCTCCATGTGGAGTAAGGGTAGCGTGAAAGTTGTTGGACAAGATTTGTACTCCTTGCCAAACACCACTGGTCTCTTAAATAAAAACAAGGGTGCAGAAGATTGTAAATACCTGTGCATGTGATGTAAACAAATTTCCTGATTCAGGGACCACTACTGAAGCTAATGGTTCTTCTCCATGTAATGAACCTATTAGTATCAGTTCAGTAGCAAGGCTGAGGCCTTGATTGTAATGAGCCCTTAAGTGTAATTTGCAGTAGCCTGTTACTGTGTCTTACTGAGCTGCTGTGGGTGCAAGAGGGAAACAGATTGAGGCTGGAGTAATACTTACCTTTGCTTCTAGTTAGAAATATTTAGAGCAAAAAAGAAATGTGCCACACCTCTAAGATCTCCAGTCAGCTTTCCTGCAAACCTTGGCCTCAGAGAATGAAATACCCCTGGTACTCAATACACAGGGCAAAGGCTGCTGCTATATTTAAAAATATGTGTATGAAAATGGAACTGGATGTTACTGCAAAGCTGCATTTGCAGGTATCATAGCAAGGAAATTTTTAGAAACCAGATCTGAAAGAATTTGTAACAGAGAGTTTCTCAGGATACTCCCTGTCATTTCTCATTTGCTTTGCTAAAGTGTTAAAAGAACCCCTGGTTTCTGTAGTTGTGGCTAGCAATAAATTGCTTTATGGTTTTGTTTTGATCATATACAAGGTATATGTATATTTTTTTTGCTTGATTATGAAAGGGGGGACTGTGGAAAGAGAATTTTAAGTTCTTTAACAAGACACTTGATTGAAGTTTTTTTTTCATGTTCATTGCATCCCAGAGCAATATTCAATAGCTTTATCCTCTTCTGTTTTAAAGAACTCCTGGAAATGAAAGAAAATCCCTCTTTTGCTTGTTTTTCAAGAGGGAAAAAACCTGAATTTAAAAATGGTTTAAACAGTTTAGTAATTCTTATTCCATTTCTTGCAGACTTCTCCCTTTCCCCTGAGCCCGACCTCTCTGCCCCTCTCCACCAGCCCACAGAATTACCATGCAGCTAATTTTAGAAGTAGGTTTACACATTTGTTTAAAAAATGCTGCAGTCTCCATCTCTGGTAATCCACCAGGTGGAAGCAAATGTGTAGAATATCTGTGCATGTATTTGTAAATCTGGGTTTGAGCAGATTTGGTGTTTCTAAGGGTGTGTGCAAAGACAAGGGAACCCTTGGCAGTATAATACCATCAGTAAAGTAAAATTTTGCAGTTAACCACTAGCAGGGTTCGGTGGTGATTTTTGTTCATGCTGTGAGCTGGGTGACATTGTATTAGCCAGTTCTTCTAGTGCATGGTTAGGCATCACTGGCCTTGCTGTTCTGAATTACAGCAGGGAAAATGGTATCCAGGAGGGGATGGGGAGAATAAAATAGAAAGTGGTTTCCTAGACATGGGTGCTCTTCTTGTGCTAACAGCTTTTGGTCTCTTAGCCTCAGGTGTGCTTTTCTGACCTACAGACTTGTTCATCACTTGATCATACTGATGTCTTCCTTGTGTCCATCTCCCTGTTAACCACCTGGCATCCCAGTACCTCTCTGCTCTCGCAAAAAATACCACCTTAAAACTTTGGGCTATATCCCTGTAGCGTTTGGCCCTCACAGAGATTTTGCTTTGAGTGCATCTTGGTTGGGAAATACGCTTAAAAGTGCTAAGATTTTTATTTTGTTTGGTCGGAGGGCAGGGTGAGTCCACATGGTGTCAAACAGGAAGCTTGAAGTAGCTCAAAATGGCCTCCTTTAAAGCATCCCTCCAGTCTGTGAGCTTCTAAAGGCAGTCATTTGGAAAGAGTTTGTGCTATCAAAATTTACAATGTCTGCTGTGTTTTGTGTAACAGAAATCTTGCAGTTCTGTACTGCTGCAGGTTTTTGTTGTCCTTCTACAGGTTTTGTTGATGGCTTCTCCATTGACCTGCTACACTAAACTTCATGTCACGGCCTGACAAAACTGGGTTGTTAATAATTGGAAGTTCACTTACAGAGCAAAGCCTGGACAGTACAATGTGTTGAATGTATATTGGCTGAAATAATTTCCTTACAGACTTGTACTCTTTGAGGTTTGCTTAATTCTGGGCATGTTATAGAAACAATCAGATTTTCTAAAAGTGAAGATATTTGCATTTTAAGTCCAGATTTGCAAAACTGAGTCCTGTACTTGTACTCTGTGCATGTTGGGACAAAAATAAAATGGAAGAGAATCTGAAAGAAGCCTTTTGCATCACTTGAGGCCCAGTGGGAGCTGAGGGTCAGGATCACTCTGAGAATTAATCAGTTCACTAGAGAATATGATATTACAAGGAAGTGATGGTATTGCAATAATTTTTTTATTAGTAGCAGAAACTTTAAAAATAAAAAGAGAGTGAGAGAAAGCCTGGGAGCAGAAGTGGCCTGAAGGGGAAATGACCAAGACCAGCTGAGAAATGCAGAGAATGGTGATTCAGAAGTGCTGCTTCACTGCATCTGTGAGAAACTCCTGTCTGTCTTATGAAGGAGGGTGAGAGAGATCACAGTTCTGTACAATCTCACTTCTTAATGCAGTTTTGAGTAACATGAAACAGTTCTGGGCCTTCTGCTGTTCTTGCAGACTGAGGCTTTAAAACAGGGAATGCCAGGCCTGCAGAAAAGGGACTGTAATCACAAATCTGAAAGCAGCATGTGACCTTTCTTGTCATTTCTAACAAGCCAGAACTTTTCAGAAATCTGCCCAGGCAAACTTCTGGTCCTACTGTGCCCCAGTGTAATAATTATAATGCAGAAACAGCTGATGGGTCACGTCTCCAGGCCTGCACAGCATTATGACTTGCTACCTACATTCCATGTTTAGCTTTGAGAGATCAGATGGTGCCAGCAATGTGAGCTAGCAGTGCCTGAGGACATGCTCAGGGCAACACGTCCTGTCCCTCTGTAGCTTTGGTTTCTTTTCTATACTTCTGTCCCATCCTAGCCCCTTAAGGGGATGCATTTTCAACAAATACCGATCTCTCTAGGAGGTTAGCTGCCCCTGTGGAAACATGTGTGCCATTCCCATTGTGCTGTATTTTAAATCCAAGGGCCCAAGGTTTGTAAATATTGTCTCTAAAGTACCTGGGAACTCCAGGTGAGCTGCTTGCCCTACTTGCTGGTGGCTGTGGAGCTGTGGTTGGTACATGTGGCACACAGTGGCAGGCTGTTTCAGCATTGTTACTGATGTGATTTAATGAAGCATGAGTGGTATTAGAAGTGGTAAATTTTGTCTTTGTGCATGGGGAAAGGGTCATTACAAAAGTTTACAAACAAACAAATGAGTTGAAAATTAGGCTTAGTTCAGCCATGTGCGGGGAAGGGAGGTGGATATTTTCGAGTTGTGTTTGTTTTGTGCTTAGCACTGTGCAAAAGTTACACCCAGTCCTTGATGTAGGAAAAATTGGATAGGTAAGCAGAAAAGTACTAGCTCATTGCTTAAGACTGCTCTTGCTCTCTCTCTCCTCATCCAGGGATGCCATGGGAGAGGTGCAATAGAGATATTTTAATTGTGGTAGTTTATTTTATTGTGTACTTATTTTCACTGGGTTTAATCGGAAAACTGAACTTCAGGTATATTTTTAAATGTTTTTATGGCAGAGGTGCTGCAAGTGAGCTCTGAGTTGGAGACAAGGGAGTGAGGGGGGCACAGGAGGAGGGAGGCTGGAGATGGAGCTGGTTGTGGGTTCGTTCCACTACATCTTTTCATCTTTCCCCAGTACTGCAGCACCACAGGAGTAGAGTTACCAGCAACATTCTTGCTCAGGTCTCTCATCCCTCACTCAAATAGAGGGTGTAATTTGACTATGTCTCAGCTCCCATGTGTAAAGGCTGTTGATGAAACTGTATGTATGTGCATTTTTAAGTACAAACAAAAACCAAACACAAACAAATGCAAATCTCAATTCAGATCTGTTCCATGATCCTAGATCACCATGTGGTTGTTCAAACTCTAGAACTGGCATGAGGCCAGAGGGAGAACACGTGGCCAGAACTGTGGGGTAAAGTGAGGACTGGTAGTCTGTCCTTCTGAATGACAGCTGTGGCTTACATCAGGTTAAATCAGTCTGTATGTTGCAGACTGAGGCAAAGCAGAACAGACGAAAAGCAGGTTTTCACTTCTAGCCTTGAGTTTCCTGCAATCCTACATCAGTTTGTGGGGGTGCATGTATTTCTGCATCCCAGCTGCCATGGAAAATGAGAGGCATCTTCTTACAGGACAGTTCTCACAGTCAGTATTTACTGAAGTTTTCCAAATTTGAATGGTTGTGTCCACAGCTGTAGATTGTGAATCTGGATTTTACCTCCTGCTTCTCCATTCCTATCAGCTGTTTCCGGCTGCACACAGGTTAACAGTGAGGCCTGCTGGGCTGCTTAATGGGTGGCCTGGCGCTGTCTTTGGGCTGATGCAAATCATTTCTATTGGCCAAGGTTATCTCCTCCTGACCTTGCAGCCAGAATTCAGCCTCCTGTTGGCACGGTAATTGTGAAAAGGAGGGCTTCTGAAAGAATTCCTAAAGGTTGGAATATCCTTTCTGGTTTTGTGAAAACAGTGGGTTTTTTCATCCCCACTCTGAACAGGAAAGGAAAATGACTTAACATTAAGTTTTCAAATTCAGAGACGGTTGTGCTTAAAGTTTGGGGTTTTTTTTCCTAAAATCCACAGTGGAGACTAAATTTAGTATGGCAGGAGGCTGCTGTACTAAATCAATTTTTGCTACTCTACTTTTTTTGTTGCTTGCTCACTGCACAGTGGTAGGTTGTTGTACAGGATACATGGCATCTGATTTCTTCCTAACTTTAGCCTTTTGTACCAAAATGTCTTTTTCCTTGGTTGCAGATGCCTCAGTTTACAAGACTAAATGTGTTTTGATACTTTTGGGATGAGCTGGGACTTCTGTTACCTGCGTAATGGAATGAGACAGAGGGATTAGTGGGGAAAATGGGGAGAGAGGGAGGAGTTGAATGGGGTTTCTTTTCTTTTCTGGAGTCATGAGGCTCCTCCCGTAGCAAAGACAGCACACTACATGGAACCTGAAGACCTTTAAAGTACATGCTGAAATGGATGCTGGGAAGATACAGTACAGTGCTTGGGCACAACTCCAAGGCTCCCAAGGCAAGTAATATTTAAACAAGCTGAACAGCCCCTTTCGGCAAGCAGCAGGAAATCCAGCAATGAGCTTTGTGTTGTTGCGTGGTCAGCAGAAGATAAAAGCCCAGGCTATGCAGCTGGGCTTCCCTCCTATTACTGGATGGCAAACTGTTAAAAAAAGATAAAAGAACAAAAAAAGACAGGGGGTTGCCTTATTGAAAAGCATTCCTTCATATTTTAAGCCATCTAAGTACTTTGAAATACATTGAGCCTGATGTGAGTCATGAGCAGCCCCATCAGGGTATGTTGGAGCTTTTACATCAATGGGCAGGCAAAAGATGAATTTGTCCCTCTGCTTCATCAGAGATAAAGATTTAGCGTGGGTAGGACTGTGATATGCATAGGTGCCTCACCACAAACCTCACAGCAGGCAGGAGGCTTCCCTGAACATTTTTTTGGGGGAGAAAGGCATGTAATGGTGGGTCTGCTGCTTACTTGTTGTTGTATTCTAAAATTCAGTCAGCATTCAGTCATATGCAACCTTTCCAGGTCCCTCCTGCAGCTCATCCTCGGTTGGAACTATTTTAACAATGGGAAAGGGAATTTAATTGAATGAGATTGCTAGTTCAAGTCTTCTAATCAGTATTTACTTTATTCCTCCCCTCTGTCCCTCCTCCTTTTTTCCTGCATCACAGCACTAGTGTCTTGGGAAGGAAAATGCTTCAGAGCATTTGTTACCAATTTAGCAGCAAGTACGTGCTCAAATTTGGGATTTCTAAGATCTGTGTGTGCCATATGTAGGCAAAATGTAGTATTTGGAAGTTCCTGTAGAAGGGAAGAAACACAAATTTGCTGTTTTGCAGATAGTGTTTCTTTAATCTAATGAGACTTTTATTTGTGTAGCCTTTTTGTTTTGGTAAGAGTGTTAACCGTCCTCCCTGGGGTGCCTAATTGCTTATCACGAACTAATCAGTCCCCTGGGTATATGAAGGGATGAAACACTGCCAGGATAGAGCCTGTGACTTCCCCCAGAGGTGTGATAACCCTCCAAATTACCCCACCCTTCAGGGAACTTGCTTACTGCTCTTTTAAATACCTTGTTACATCTGAAATTGTCCATGTTTGGAGATTTTAGGAACTTTAAAGGGTTGTATTTACTTAGAATCCTTTGAACCTTTAAGCTCTCATATTTTTTGTGTCAAATTTGTCTTGAATATTGTTTCAAGTTTGGTGTGAAAAGGCTGAACATGTTTCTGTTTATGAAAATGCCTACCTTCATAGCCCCCATGGCATGCCAGACCCTAACAGATAAGGAAAGGGTCAGTTTCTGTCTTCAACTGTTACTAGATAGGGATGGCAAAATCTTCTAGCTTCAGAAGTTCATTTGAAGTTCACATGAAGAAATGAGTGAAACAAATCTGGCGGTGACTCTTTTCTAATTTTTGGTAGAATGAGAGTGACATGTTACCGTGTGTGAAATGAGTGGGTAGATTAAGAAAAGTTTTCCACCTTACAGTAAAAAATAATTTCATTTAACTAGTGGTTTTGTTTGCATTCTCCCTTCAGTTTCCTGTTTTAACTCATTCATAATACATGCTTGAATGATGTACACATTGAGATGGCTACTGATTGCCTGAATTCTTCTCTACTATTTTTTTATATTGAATGGTTGAGTTCCATGAGGCATATAAAGCTTAGTACAAAACAATACTGTTTGAACTGGAAGTGGAAAACAGCCCCTGCTATTTAGCATCTGACTGAAAATATGAGTTCTCGTGTTGAGGTTTCTTTGTCCTTTACTTTTGCTCTGAATGAACATGATTTTTGTGTGAAATTTGGAGGATTGAGTCTGTCAGTTGGGTAGAAATAACAGTTTGATCCTTGAAAGAGTTGTAACCTACTCAGTGAATAATATCAGGTTTTTTTATTTTTAATTTTGTGGTTCTTTTAAAATACTTAAGGTTGTCTTCACTTCTGGTTGTAGAGTATATTCTAAGTGACCTTAGCAAGACTGATGTAAATAAAAATATTGTTATAGTGTGTACTGGCTTAAAACTTTTAAGCAAGGTGATTTCATGCTTAGAATGAAAAGAAGGTGGCTATGTGGGTGTGTATGTTTATATGCCTGAGAAAATGTAAATGTGGAAGCATCACTCCTCAAAAGAAGTGTGACTTTCAGTATCATAGGTCTGATTATGATATTTCAGTGTTGCTTTGCTATGAGTGCATATTTGAAAGTGATTAGTCAAGTTTCCACTGGCAAACTCTTGCCGTCCTCCTGCAGAAATTGGGGTGGGTGCACGGGCCACTTGATCACTTTTTGTTGCTCTTTGTTCATTTTTCTCTGTTTGCAACTACTACTTTACCCAGAATTGGGTTGAACCTATACTTAGTTCCTACGACTTTGTTTCAGGCTAATGTTTTTGTTAAATTTCATTAATGGAGTCAGCAGAAGGAACTTAATTTCCCATTTCATATGTGAATTGTTTCAAGAATTGTCTGCATCATCTGTTTCATGGAAATGTGTGAAGCACTAGCAGTGGAATTGGTTTTCTAGAAGGAGAGGGTGGTTTTGGACTAGCAGCAGACGTTTTTGGCTGGAGGAATAGCAACTTGAAACTTCACTTACTGAAGAAACCTGTTCACAATTTTGTCTGTTCTTTTTTTTTTTTTCCCCAGCGTTCCTGAAATAAACTTCCTGCAATTCTTTGCAGTGTGCAGGTGTCCAGACTCCCCTTTACTCATGGTCGCCTGTGAAACCCGTCAGGCAACTGAAGGCTGTACCTAAAATTCTGCTGGCAGTGCAGCACACTGCGGTGGCCTTGGTATAGTTACGGTGGACACCTTGTGCAGCCACAGCTGTAGCATCCCCTCGTAGTCCGAACAACTGAGTATTGCGGTCCAGGAGTCTACACGTGTGGAGGACTGCCTGGAATAGAAAAAAGAAAGCTGCAGAGATTGTAAGCTGCTGCTTGATCCGTGTGGCTGTTGTGCCGAGGAACGTCAAAACTTTGCTGGATGGATCCGACAGCTCGTTGCAAAGTAGAGGGTCAGTCCTGCTGCTTATTTGCAGTTATTAACCTTAGTGGATTTTAATTTCTTTTGGTTTCCTTTGTTTTTATGTTTTTCTCTGTATGCCTAAGAGGATTGTGGCCTTGCAACCAGAATGCTCATGTTCAGGAAACTTAAGGCTGTTCCTACTGAAGGGCTTTGAAGATCAGCAGGCATTTCCTCCAGGGTTTACAGCATTGTTGGAGGAAACATTCCTTGCAGAAGTCTTCAGGCCTATCCGCCCGACTTTGGTCATTTCTTACCTCACCAGCACGTGGATTATGCTGTTTGCAGACTGTCTAAGCTGCACGATGACCTTCATGGATTCCTCATGAGCTTTTACAAGGCCAGGCCAGTGTACTTTGTAAAATCCTTTAGAAATGCCTGCTAGGCTTTTAAAGTCCCAGAGCATAGACTATACTACAAGGAACTCAGAAGGTCAGCAGCTGGATATGGTTGTGGATGAAGGGGGATTTGTGTGTGTGTGTGTGTGTATGTATATATATACAGTTCTTGTTTTGAAAATACATATTTTTTCAGGTCAGATACATTGTTCCTGAGAAGGCTTCTTGTACTCTCTGATAAAGCTGAGGGACTTCTGAATTCCATAAGAAATAGATGAACAAGATCCCTATACCCTTTCTTTGCATGTGTGTTGCACACACAAATGCACAAAATGAATAGATGCTGTTTCATTTTGTCACTGAGCTGGAAGCACCTCCCACAGGCTACTTGCACTGCAACTGCTTCAAAATAGAAAGAAAACTCATACTGAAGAGTACCACTGGCAAGTAGCTCTGCTGTTTAAAATTTTCCAAGTGGCTTTCCTGTGCGAATCAACTTGGAGAGTTGTGCCAGCACTATCTATTACTGTAATTAATTTACCTAACTAAACCAGGAAAGAATCCTTGTATTTCAGAATTTAAAGCTCTGCAAACAAGCCCAAAGGCTACTGGCCAGCTGGTGTAAGCCAGTGGGTGTGCTCACAAAACTTGTGGCACCTTGGTCATAGGTGGTGGGATAGAGCTATTTTTCTGAAGGCTGGATTTCTTCTTCCCCTGGATGAAGCAATGAACCTCAGTCTGAGTGATCTTTGGTACTCTAGCATCTGTGGCAAATATATATCTAGAATGACCCCAGGTAAAATTAAAACAGCTAGTTTGTATATTTTAATTCTGGCTCTCAGTACCAGGAGAATGTCAACTGATGGTTGTCTGTGCTTAATATCACATGGAGATTATGTAGTTGGTTTATATCTGTTCCTGGTCCTTAGCACACTGTTAGTTGACATGAGATGTGCCTGTGTTTCTTAGGGTGGGGGGCAAATGTTGGCTTTGGTGTGTGAGCCTGCAGAGTCTGCTTGGCGTGGAGATACAATCTCAGAAGGAGTGCAACCAGTTATCTTGCTCATGAAAAAGCTGTGTAGACCCTTGGGATATTGCAGTTGGAGGCTGGCATTACAAGTGCCTCCTAGGGTGCATGGGACAGGGAGGGCTGTACAGCATGCTTCTGAGCCTCTTTGCTCCAGCATCTCTGTCTCTCTCTCCTCCCTGTGACCTATGCTTTCCCCTCTGAAAACCTCAAGCTAAAACTCCCTAATTTAAAAATGTGTATCAGGGGGAAGGGGGTAGGGATATGATTTGTATTTCTAAACTTTTAAAATTATCTTGGTTGTACATTGTTGTTGTTTGGAGGATGTGATAGGGGGAATAGTTTCTGTGCTGACCAGAAACAGAATACAGGAAGATATGATGTTAACAAGGTGGGGGAGAAAAGGAGGTGTTTGTTTAGAAAAAGCCTAGTCACTAAAGCCTGTGGGGCAGAGGAACCCTGCTGATAACACAGATGAAACAGTCTGCCTCTTTCCTAACTTTAGAGGAGTGGAGCTTTGTAATAAATGGCTGCCATGTGGCAGCTGTCTCCCAGCTTCGTGAGCCTGGCAGTAGTTAATCCTGTCAGCAAGTCATGCTCCCTGGAAAAGAGCAGTGAGAAGAGCTTCAAACTCTTGAATCATTCTATCTGCAAAATATTTGCATGTTGAGTCTGCTTAAAACAAGTCTGGTAATTTGTTGTAGGTTTCCATCTTTAAGTAACATTAAAGTGCAGTTGTGTTGACTTTCAAATAAAATGTTAGAAATGCACTGAGATATTGCAATTCTTTTCTCTCTTTAAAAAAGTCATTTTAGTTTTGGAAGGTATATTTACCAGAGTACAAAACGTACTGCATAGACAAGCTATTTTGTTATCCCTGTATATTAAAAAATTACAGGTTGAGCCTTTGAGATCATGGTTATCCTTAAAAGCTTGAGACTTTAAAATTAATCTGTTCACTTCAGTTTGCTTTTTGTATCTTGCTGAGCATGTAATGTGTTTGTCCTTTTTCCAAAAATCAAAAAACTAGATTTTTGACTTAAAATTTTGAGATTTTGTGCAGTAGTGTAGCACCATCAAATTTTACAGGCTCATGATAAAATCTTGACGGTTGACAACACTATCACCAGGAAATGGGTCTAAATCACTGTAATTTCTACTTTTTCTTTTCTCATTTTGTTGTGTTATCTTGTGAAGCACAGAATGTTTTGGCAAGCTACCTGGTACAGTGCTCCAAGCAGAGAGTGCACTGGCATCTCCTGCAAAGATGGTGTGGTTAGGCTGCAAAGGATGAGTTGGGAGGCCTGCAGTAAGCAAACTGATGCTCTCCCCCTTGGGCTTATGCTGTGTTTGCTAGCATATGGATGCAGTTAGAGTGGTGAAACACCATGTGGGACATAGCTACTCCAATAGGAGATTTTTCCTGGTCTCTAGCTTATCCTATTTTCAGAGTGATTTTTGTAAAATTGCCTGTGCATTCAGTTCCTCTGTGCAACTCTCCAAATACTCATCTTGGAAGAAGAGAATTGCAACCAGAGCAGAGTACAAGAAGCAGGGCACTAGTACAGGAGATTTTCTGTATCTTCCTCAGTGTGATTCATCCTGCCTCTGTAATCCCTGCTGAACCCGTCCTGCACACACACGCAGCTCTGGCTACTTGTGAAGAGCAAGTGTGAGGGGCTGAAATGTTTGCTTGTTTCTCCTTCCCGAGATTTGCTTTAAACCTTCACCTCGAGTGCTGGCTCTGAAGCTGCCCTTGGCTAAGCTGCTGGCCATCAGGGTGAGGGACAAAGATGGGGACAGGGACGGGCCCTTCTTCCCTCCTTCCCTCCCTCCCTCCCTTCCTCCCTCCCTCCCTCCCCGCCTCCCTCCCTAACAGCTGCAGGCACCAATTGCCAGGGAGCAGCCCGGCCGCATGGTTTCGTGTCTTTCTTCCTCTTGTTACTAGTGTGCCTGCTTGTTTCTGTGATGCTGTGCAGAGGAACAACCAGACGGATTGTCTCCTCTCGGGGTGGGTGCCCAGGCATCTGCACAGCCAGTTGGTATGGCACAGGAGCCCCTGTTTTTTCAGTGACACCAGGGGCTATTGATGGCAGGCTGGGGCTGTGCTGCTGCTGCTGCACAGATGCTTGCTCTTGGCCCACCTTAAAAGGACAAGATATCCCGTGGTTTAGACTGGCCATATATTGTCGGGATGTCAGCATCTCCGTCACAGCTACCCAACTGAGCCCAGCGTCCCTGCATGCCTGCAGCCTCTCCTCAGTCAGAGAGAGAGGTACTGTAACTCAGAGTATTTGAAGGGGAGGTCTCTTTTCTTCTCTGTTACTCAGAAATGTTTTCCATCTGCCTCTCCCTAGTGCAGTGCATCTAGCTCACCCATTGGGCTCTTGGACAAGTATATCATTCCCTCAGCACAATGCTTGCTTAGACACACAGGTGATTGGACATTAACTTAAAGCTCTCCCCATGTCCCCTCCAGGGTTTTGAGTCAAGTGGCTTTGTCAGGGCAGCATAAAAATGTAAAAATCCCCCAAGCAACAAACACGCAAAGCTACATTTTGATTATTTCCTCGTTTTGCAATCCTTCATCCCCTCTTGCTTGTCTGAGATGGCAGCAGCAGCAGGAGATTAGTTTTTTTTCTCCCAGGGCTGTGCTTCCCCAGGATTGCTGAGGCTCCCCTTGGACAGGTGCATCTCCCTTTTCCCAGCCTGTTGGGCATGGACACAAGCACAGTGGAGTTGCCCACTGGTTCTTTCTTCATCTTCCCCTTGCTCTTCTGCTCTCTTGCTTCACCTTGGGCTCCTTTGGGGCATGTGGGCAGTGGTTTTGGTAGGCAGTGTGATGCCACTTGCCTGACCTGTCCTGCCTTTGCAAGATACTTCATCCCGCCTTCAGGGCCCACTCCCTCCAGTCTCTGGCTCTGCTCTGGAGTCGCACCCTCTCCCACACCATCTTCCAAGGCTGTCCCCTTGCCCAGTGGGATGTAAGCCAGCCCTGGCCCAAGTGAGAGATGCAGCAACGAGACTAGGGAAGACTGATAGTGTGGGGAGAGACCCCGGACCATGTCCCAAGGAGTGTTGCCCTGCTGCAGCCAGTGCCAGCTCAGGGGAGATGTGAAGGGACTTTCTCGTGTCGCCACTTCATCTAAGGCAAATAAACTGGAGTTAAAGCCAAGAAATACACTGACTTCCTGGAACTCTGCGAGCCGTCCGCACAGCTGTCCCCACTCCCTGAACACATGCAAAGCAGAGCTTATAAGGACAGACAGTGTTGCTTTTGTGTCCTTCCTCAGCCAGTGGGGAGGGCGCAGGGGAGGGGATGTGCTGGGTAAAGCCCAAGGCCCGTCTTGTTCCGTGTTCCCCCTACATTGCCGTGATTCCCAGTGACTGGGGGAAGCCAAATTCCCTTCCCACTGGCCTCCTCACAGCTGTGCAGACAGGCAAGGATGAGGATGGAGGAGTGTTTGCAGTTGTCAACATGGGAAGGAATGGACGGATGTCTGCTTAAAGCCCCTTGTTTTACTCTCCTGTTGCCCTGCCTTTATGTTGTTGCTTAAATGTGCTGTTCATGGTCCCAGGTTTGTTAAGCTGTCTCAAATCCCAGTATCCTTTTTGCTTGAGCAAACTCTTCAAGCTAGCCGCAGTTTTGTGACAAAGGCTTCCCGGGGGGCCAGGTACTCACCAACAAGCTAATACAAATAGCAGAAATGAAGAGCATCTCACAGATACATCTTTGGTCAGGGGAAAGAATGCTAAGGTATTAGGAAAGTCTCAAAATTCATCAGCAGCTGCTGATCCTAAATGCAGGTGTGGGTTATTGCAGTTCTTGCAGTGCTGTGTGGTCTGTGTGGCACTGCTGTCCCCAAAAAGAGCAGTGCTGGTTAGGAACTCAGTGCAGGCTCAGATCAAACTCTATGAGATGCTTACCAAGTGTGCTGGGCTTGCTTTCCTGTCGGGAGCCAGGGGGCCATCAGGTTTCGCTTTCACTCTTGGTGCAGGAGCAGCTTTTGCCCGAGTTCTCTTTTCTAGCCTAGCACAACCACGGGCTCCTGCATGAGGGCAGTTCCCACAGCACACAGCACTTGCAAAAGGTGAAGACATGGCTTCCCTCTTCAAGTTAGCAAATGGAGCACATGGCCAAGAGGATAGGCATGAATTCATTTTGTATTAAGGCTGCCCAGTAGCTGTGTGCTTTGCTGTAAACCAGTTGGACCATAAAGGTGAATTTTACCCAGGAAACACCAGCTTTGCCGGTATAGTGTCTCATTGTTATATTAGTACAACTTCCTTGTTTCCAGTGTATTGCACCAATGTAATGTCAGAGTATCGTGGTGATTAACAGTTGTTCACTAAAGGCAGTAGCTAAATTCAAATTCTGCTATGCTTTATGGAGAGAAACTTCTGGTCATCTGAGCCAAAGTCCTGAGGAGCATTACTAGTCCATAAGTCACCAAAAAGGGATTTTCAAAAGCTACATAAAAACTGAAAGCGCACATATATATCCCATCATGCTTGCAAGGACATAAAACAGGAGCAGTAAATATGTTTGAATATTTAAAATTTAGCCTAACTGTTAGGTGTTAGAGCAACAGCATGGAAAATAGTCTGGAAACAATCTGGGATCATCTTGTTCTTGTTTCGTGCTTCTTCCCCTGTCCCACTCCCACCAGAAGGTAGTCCAGAACTCAGTTTTAAGGCATGTCCATGAGCATGTGGTTCACTTGTTTATGCCATGTTTGTGTGTATCTCTCTGTGTACAAGTGAGACATACGGATGTTGTAGACTCACGTGGTTATTTCAAGATGCAAAGTACTATACCTGCACTAACACAGGTGAAATGATTGTTTCACTAATAGCTCAGAGTTTATAGAAAGAGAAGAGTCTGTCTTCTTCAGGGAGTACCCTTTGATAGATGTTACTCATTTTGGTTACTTTTGTGTTTGGTTTTGGGTTTTTTTGTAGAGGAAAATGTTACTTACAGGTCCAAGTTCAAAAGCTTTTGGGTAGCATTCTTTGTTTTTACTGTTAAGTGAAAGAGCAGCTACGAGTTATTCCCATGCCAGTCTGTTTCCTTCTGTGCCTGTCTTCCTTTCCCATGGTCTGCTCTATACTTGTGCTCTAGCAATGGTGGTGACAGTGAAGTGATTCTCCCAGTGTAATTTTCTACTGCTGGGGTGCAGAGTCAGCATCAACTCTTCAGTAGCAAGGGCAGAGTTGGTATTAAAAAAGGTCAGTTGGGAAAACTTTGTTCATTTGGTTTTCCTTTGCCTTGAGGCAGTGCTTTGAATAGTTTAGCCCTTTTTTCTTCCCACACGATGCCTTTTCACCCTTTTTCCTTCCTGCCAGTTTTGACAGAGAGTTATGTTCAAAAGGTAGTGCAGCTGATAGCGCGCATCTCTTTTAGGGTGGGAGTGACCATTTGTGCTTGGGAGCATTTTTGCTCTGGGATTAAAATCCACTCCTCTGTGTAGAAGCTTAGTAGGAGACCAGTGCATCAGAAGCAGCTTGGAGTGCAGTGTAGCAATTCTTAGGTATTACAATCTCAAGGGTAAACAGTAAATTTTGTTTATTCAAATGCGATATCTCTCTTTGAAGTTCTGTTCTTGTCTAAATTTGTATACTTGCAGGTCTGGCCTTCATTTAAATATCCTTGGGGTTTTTTCTTGCTACTTAGGAAAAAAACCAGTGGGAAAGCCTTGACTAAGCTAATAGTATTGCTAAGATGGAAATGATGAAGAAGGCTCAGGATTCCTGTTGGGACCTCATGGGAAAAAGTGGTTTGAAATGCATGGTGGGGGTGTGCACATTCCTAAAC
Source organism: Lonchura striata (assembly GCF_050655825.1). Taxonomy (NCBI): domain Eukaryota; kingdom Metazoa; phylum Chordata; class Aves; order Passeriformes; family Estrildidae; genus Lonchura; species Lonchura striata. Next base: position 64,050,857 of record NC_140704.1, read on the forward strand.
CTGTAATTTCTTTTTGCTATTTCTTCTCCCCCACTGTGTTCTTTACTAAATACTACAGTATGTTTAATGAAACCAATAAAACTATTTAGCCAAGAGTATTAATCTTTTCCTGGCCCAATTAGTGCATGGCTTCTACTTTTAACATTAATGTAGGTCTTTTTCGGAAGGCAGAACAATAAACAGCTTTGTGCTGTGTGTACTAGGTTTTCCCCCTTCTTGCCTGTATTGTGCATTTCTTCCTATCTATTCCAAAGGGTGAGCTCACGTGCAAAGACAGTGGAGCAATCTGGAGCAGAGACTTATACCACTTCCCATGGGCCAGGATGTGCTGCTCTGTGCTTGTGTAGCTGCCTCTCAGTTGTAAGTCAAGTGACTGTGACTCTGAAGACTCATAATTTTTCCTCCTTTCTTCTTCCTTCTCCTGTGGCCTGTGTTATCCTTTTTGCTCATCCATGATGCTCTCCACCAGAAGGCAAAACAGCTGTAGCTGTAGAGTGGTCTTAAAACAAACAAAAAAGCCCAAATAAATACACATAAGCAAAGCTGGGGGAGTAGCTGTTGATGGGCTCAGCTTTAACATACAGTGGAGTCACACTCCCAAAGGAGGAAATAGGTCTAGCAAGTGTTTTCCTGTGCAGACTGAATGGGAAGCAACAGGGTGGTGGGTTTTTTTTGTAAGCTCTGCTTTGGCAATGTCGCTCCTATCAGCTGGTTATGTGGGGCATCAGGGGTGGACCTCTGTTAGAAGCAGGAGCTATGGGTCCCTCAGGGCTCTCTGTGGGATGGAAGTTGCCCCAGTTTCAAGTTGTCAGCAACCTCATCAAGTGGAAGGAACACGTTCCTGCAGAAAAGACAGGTCTCTTGGTGTGGCTGTGCAGAGAGGGCTGCATTGTCTTATTTTGTCCAGTTCCCCCTACCATTTGTCAGTGCTCTTGCTTAATCACTTGCTCTTTGCTCTTCCTCCTTTTCACACAGGATGAATGTGACACTGGGGGGTTTCTTCAAAGTAGAAGATGACTTGAATGCTTGTGACCACTTCCCTGTTTCCTAGAGGCTTTGGTCCAATGTTGAATGTAACCTGAGGCTGCACTGTTTCTCAGCTTATTTCCTGTTTATCCTTTTTCCTGGAGGTCTTTGTTTTCTTTTGGGGAGAGGGAGGAAGGAGGCTCTGTCAGCACAACCTCCACGCTGGGGCATTTGTTGTGAGCTAGGAGGGTTTACAGTCCTGAAGTCAGTATGGCATAGGGCATCTCTGCTGGTTGCTGCCTGTCTGATTCCCTGAGTTTCATAGGTGCTGTGGAAGAAAATCCCAACACCTCCCCATCTTCATTGATGCATTTTTTAAAGAGGGAAAAAAAAAACAACCAACCAGCCTAAAGCAAAAAAAAAAAAAAAAAAAAAAAACCAAACAAAACCAACAAAAAACAAAGCTGTAAGAGAAATTTCTCAGTATGTTCTTGCCTAAAGGCTCTCTGCCATGGGTTTTCCCACAGGAAGGAGTCATTTGGCCCAGCGTTCTTATTGTTTCTATATCCTACTGCAAAAAGGTTATGCTTCTGAAATTGGTGTGTGCTGCTCATGCAGTTGTCTTTGTTTCAGTGGTGCATTTTTTTTCATGCAAGAGAGTGGAAAATACATAGGTAAATAAAAGCATGCAACAGCAGTTCAGTTGCAATCTCTAGACTGCTTTCAAAACTGGAAAATTTTAATGTGCAGAAAATGGTTTTAAGGACAAGATCTCTGACTTACATATATTTGCTTGCCTTCGGAGGAAAATATTTGGATTCAGAAAAGAAGAATAACCATTGGCTCATAGAAACTATGAAAGGTTGTAATAGTATAATACGTAGTTTTCCTCCTGAAAAAAAAAACAGAGAGCAAGTTGGCCGGTTTTTCTGAAACAGTAGGTAGGATTTTTTAATGTGCATATAGGCCTGCCTGTTTTGCAGGCTCTCTCTGTGCATTTCCCATTTTTGATGTTGCTAAAAGCAACACTAAGAATTCTGACTGTAGTTCTCTGGGAAGCTACTAAGCTGTCTTAAAGTTATCTTGGCAAACATATGAGTCTTCACAGTTACACAATAGATTTTTTTCCAGGATGTATCAGTGGTGACATTAATGTGCTAGGTATTGACTGAAAGAGGAATGAATATGTGTATTTTGGAAGGAATTGTGTATTTTGTTTGTTTAGGGTTTTTTTGAGGACTAAAGCACTTTTTTTAACAGAAATACTTCAAAATATTCAAACTGGTCCTTATTTTTGGTAGTGCTAAGCAGATAGAGCAAGCAGGTTTAGATTTAGGCCAGTCTTTAACATAATTCTTTTGCTCATTCTATTCAAAAGTAAGTCAGCTACCACTTAAGTGATTAAAACAAAATGGGGGCAAGGGGGAAAGAAATAATTATGTTGCTCTTGAATGAGATGGACCTTTTTTAAAAACAAACAAAGTAACAGGAAAGTTACAGCAGTTACAGCAGTTAATACAAAATAAATGGCTTCCATAATTACTGGAGGAAACACAGGAGGATAGATGCTTGGCCTTGCCTTGGAGCAAGAAATCCCTGTGTTGCAGGAATCGCTAGAATTTTCTGAACAGAAAACAACAAAAATAATTGGGGAAAAGTTATTTCGAATTGTTCAGGTTAGTCTGTTTTTCTGTTTCAGATGGAAAGCAGTATTTGTTAAGAGGTTAATGTTTTCCTGAGCCTTACAGTACCTGGTCTTAGTCAGGTCCCAAGTTTTGTCTCTATACTGTATCTGTGTGCTGCTCCTTAGAAGGTTGGCAGCTAAATGTAGGAAGGTTGACTCACTGCTGTGTCTGGCATGGTGTGAAATGAGGAACGGCTTGGCACAAGGTGGGCCCTTTCTTTTTGTCTGCCTGTTCTTGGGTGCTCTGAATTGTTGACAGTTGGGGTAACACAGTCATTTATTGTTTTAAAATGCTGTTCAAACAGCATTTGAAGATGTGTTGCATGACTGATTTGCATGTTACCCTTGAGAATGTAATTTCTTTAAAAGGAAGAAACCCTGTTAACTGTGGTTTGAAGGCAATTATCTCTGTTCTCTTGATAAAAAGGAAACCTGTATTGAGCTTACTGGTTGTGATTTGTAAACCTGAGATGATGAAATGTTCACAGTGTGTTTGTTTTCATAATGAAATAAACATTTTGCTTGTAAGGTTATAAAGGTGTATTTCTCTGTTAAAAACATATCAGTAGTTTTCCATATTACAAATAACCTTTTCCAGAGGCTACTGCCATGCAGACAACTGTTTCTCATGTGTTGATCATTCCCCATCACTTCTAAAAATGATGTTTAACTGCCTTGTCATTCTCCAGAGAGAACAGGCACCCTTCCTTAAACCCCAATGATAGCATGATAAGTTTGTGGTTTCAGAAAGGGGTGTGGAGGAATTCTCTTGGTACATACAGTGGTTGCTTACGTCTTCAACTTGTGTGGGAACCTTGGGCAGTGGATGTGAGGAATGTGCCAAATGGTCCCAGAAACCTCTGTAGTAATTTTACCACTGCTAGAAGGAAGAAGGTGGCCACCATGAATTCATGTATTGGAGTAAAGGTTAGTCTTCCAAGAAGAGAGAAGGGGAGCAGTGCTTGTATGAAATTGAATCACCTAAATTCTCTAGTTGCAGAATATTCTTCCAGCTTCTCGATCAAATGCCACTACTGTCAGTGATAGGCTAGCTTGCTCTCTCTTCCTCCGTTTTTTGCTGCCTTAATGCTGCAGCCCAGGCTGGCAGGGGTTTCTTTGTTTGCCCAGGTGTTGCCACTGGCTGAAGCAGCAGCATCTCCCAGCCCAGTGCCTGGGCACTCATTGAGAGTGGGTGCTTGGCTGCACTGGCACTGCTGGTGTGCTTCTATCATCAGACCTATCTGGTAGTCAAGGGAGCCCTCAAAATAGAGGGCTGTAGTCTTTAATTTCCTAAAATAGCTTCCATAAAAGTTTACTCCCTTTCTCTTTTTTCCTTCTCCCTCATGTAGTGCTAGAGGGTGCTGCTGAAGAAGAGGCTGAAGAGCCAGACGCAACTGTACATACCACACTAATTGGCGAGACCAGCAACCCAGAAGAGAGCCACAGTCAATCAGGGGAGAAAGATGAAGGTAATTGGTTCAGCTAGCTCTGTGACTATAAATTAGGGCATCAATTAAGAATGTAGAAATATTTCTCACCCATCCATACACCATATTGTGTGAAGAGTACAAGATACATTGAGCAGAAGCACTGGTGTATACATTTCTTTTCCCATCCCTAACCTTTATCTGTCTGAAATGTATAAAATAGGTTGAACAGAAGCATGGGCACATAAATTCTCAGCTACCACTGGAGGCTTCCAAACAAAGATTTCTTGGCTCACAGTAACTTGGCACTACATAACTTAGCCTCAAAAAAACACCTGTTTATAATCCTCAAACTTATGTTCCAAAGACAGTATTATGCAGAGATCAAATGTTCACAAACGTGTTCCTCCTTGTTCACCCTCACTTGCTTTTCTGTTGCAATGACTTTCTCACAACACACATTAAGATTCTGTGCTTTCCACCAGAGGTGACAGAGCAGTAGACTTGCAGGGTTTTCCTGTTTCTTAGGGAGACTTCTTGAGGGGGAAAGGAGTGTTTAATTTGAAAGCCTCTTTTCAAACCTGTAAAGAAGAAAATAGAAGGCCTTTCCTGTGTGTTTGACATATCTGTATGTTAAGAAACCAGAGATGAGATTTTAGGTGTGTTAGAGATAGGAGCATCCGTGCTAATTACAACATATGATGGAGAAATTTGAACCTTGACAGCTTTAGCTGTGACGTTAGTCATGTGTGTAACACATATTCTCAATGGACTAGTATGGCTTGGCATACCAAAATCACATATGTGCCATCTGTGGCAGTAAAGAGGCAATACAGGGGATACAGCATTTTGTTTTGGTTGGATTTTTGCTACATTAGTTTATTCCATATACAGAGCTGGCTTAAAACATGCTTAAAAGAGAACCCACTGTCCTACACTGTGTTACTAATGCCTTAATTGTGCAGTCCTGTTTCAAACACATGCCTACTTGAATGATTGTGCTTGCCAGAGTGTGCCATGAACTGCTCTACTAGTTCATGGTGATCACAAGGTACCACAAATAATTCCATTTCACAGCAAAAGAGTATAAAGTAAATCACTTTATAAGCTCCATATTGAATTAAGGTTGAAAATTAAGAAAATGGGAATGTCCTATGAGAAAAACATACAGTTTGTTTTATGCATTCCAATATGATAAGCTTGTCCTGTTATAAGAGCTCCAGTTATTATGGCATGTTGCCTGTGCTCCATGATGATCCAGCAGAGTGTGATGTGAGTTACAGGCAACTGAAAATACTGTGGGTTGTTTGGGTTTTTTTAAGATGGCCTAGGAACTCCTATGTGTGTTTTTGTTTTTAGTTCCAGAGAAGCAGCTGGAAAGCTTAAACAGCTATAAGGTATCACCAAGTTCACCAAACAGTTTGGACGGAGCAGACTTGTCCTCCATTGACGCCATGATGTCAGCAGTGATGAATGTGGGGAAGATTGCTGAAAATGGCGGGAATTCTCAAAATGTCAAATCCCCCTCAAAGTCTCCTGCACCAAATCGGATTGGCAGGAGGAACCAGGTACGTAAATCCAAACACAGGGAGGGCAAAGGGGAAACAGGCAGCTGCCTGGAAAATGATAAGATGTCATTTATGTTTCTTTGATTGTTTTGCCTTTTTTCCCCATAGCAGTTGTTTCTTGCCCCTGCCTCTGTGTATGTTTTCTGGTATCTCTCCAAACCATAACTTAGAAAACTGGGAATGAGAATGGTCCACGTGCTTGGATTGACACATAAAAAACATTTGAGCATGAGCTCCAGTGCCATGCAATGTTGAGCTGGCCTAGCAGATGCCCCTAGCAGTGACAAAGTCACCTAAGAATTGCCATTTTGTCCTGATGCATCCTTTCTCCAGGCTCTTGCATTCGCATAATCTTATGAGGTGTGTAGCTGCCCTGTGGAAGATTCAAGTGATTTATGGTTAAAGGTGGTTCTGTAACAAAACATTCATCAGGATGCTCAGTTCATCTGTGTAGTGTAACGTGCCCTTAACTTCCTTGTTAATAAAAGCCTGAAGAGCTATTGCAGAATGCCTTGTATGAATTTTGCAGAGTAAATATATGTAGCTTTTATTGGGTTTTTTCCATTTACCATCAATATTGCACCAGGTGGTAGCAATATTGATCTAACCAAGTGAAAGGAGAGCATCATATCAGTTAAGCTGTAGTTATTTATATCTGTGTTTTTCTTCTGCTGGGCCAAGCTCCACCAAAGAAGGTGCTGCAGAATATGAAGAACACCCCCAAATCCCTGTAGTCATTTGAGTTTAGAGCTTGAGGTGAAGCACAGAGACTTTGTAAACAAATCAAGATGTAACAGGGACCCGAAAGGTTGAGAGGCTTGACTCATGTGATGTTCCTATAGTAGTTTATTAATAGCTTGCTGAGTTGACAGACTTACGACTTGTCTTGGATTTTTTAGCATGAAAAGAGTTAAAAGCCATAAGCTGTAAATGGACATCCTTAAATGAGGAATGGGCATTATACAAACAGCTGTGTTTGTGGGATTCTACTGTCTAGCACCTAGCTCTAAGGTTTATTTACAATGTTCTCACTTAGGGGCTGCTCTGGTTCCTTCATTTCATCATGTGAAGTGAGGCATTGGAGTCCAGAACAGTCTCAGGGCAGTGCTGTTACACAGCTGTCCACCGGTACACCATGTGGTCTGGCTTCAGGGAAGTTTATTAGTGTTGGTGACCTTTATTCCACCTGGTATTTTAGTGGGCATCGAATCAAAGGAAGCTCTAGAGTAAATGTGACAGGATTAAGAGGGATTCTTTCAGCATAAAAATAAACAAATACATTGAAAACATAGTAAATTGCCTATTTGTCTTTAGGCTGCAAGATTGTTAAAGCCAGAGGGGCAAATGGCTACATTGCTGAGAAAATAGAAGTGAGATGTGAAATACTAAGAGGGTATCAGTCTTGTTAGCAGGCTCTAATACAGCATATTTCCACTCTCAGCATAGCAGAATGAAAGCATTGAATTGTTTTAGAGAGTAGCAGTGCAGGGACCTCAGATTATTGTCAGAATATGCCCCTTATTATAATTTCAAGGAAAATAACAGCTGATTTTCTGGGTCTGACTGCTGTTTCCCATGAGTTAGCAGTGAAACATTTTGCCCTGAACTTTTGTCCCAAAGTCTATGGTTCTCTTTATAATGCTGACTTTATCTTGGCTGCCATCTACCCATAGTCTAAAAAGCATATTCTCACATCAACCTGCATGTATTTAAACTTCTCATTTGCTTTGCTCTTAACAAAAATAAAAATTGTGGCAGGTGTTTTTTGAGCTGGAGAGAAACAGACTTAGTGGACAACTCCAAAAGCATTTGCCATCAGTTGAATGCAGAGCCGTTGTGCCAGATTGACTTACTAAAGGGAGAGTAGCTGACAAATGAGCTGCTAATTTTATCTTTCAGTTCAAGAACTGTGTTTTCACCAGCTTGGCTCTGGTGGGGTAGCTGAGTGCTGTGTTTTAAATTGGTGAATAGGGGTACTCTTACAGTAAGGATGCTAATGCTTTTTGGTCTGGATTGGGTTAGTCAATGGATTTGCTTGAGCTGTGTTACGGTATGCAGCTTGTAGCCTGTCTGACCACTGGAGAAAGTTTGGGTTTTAGTTAATAATAAACCCCAGATTCAATACTAGTCAGCTCTGGCTGAGCTATAGTGTGTTTCTGATCCTTGCTTCAAGGTGAACCAGTAATTACTCTATCTTTGTTATTTTGCTGATTTGAAGAGAAGGCAGTCTGGAAAGCAGGCTTTGAAATCATCAAGTGCATCATGTAGAGCTGCAGCACTCATTTAAAGAGGAGGGGGGCAACACTAGTGGGTTGATAATTTTGCAGAAATAGCCTGGGGATTAAGCATCATCTAAACTGTCAGCACATATGCAGGGATTTTCCTCACGGCAGTGTGTTTGTGCTCTGTCTTGAGCCAGCTTTTAACAGGGTGCAATATAATTGGAGCTGAGCATTACTCCAAAGTCGGGTTGCATGTAGTAAAATTAAAGTTGTATAAGTAGGAGGGAATGAGTGTTTGTGAATTACACGTTTGTATATAAAAAAAGGGGGAGGGGCTCTGAGATAATGCATTTTAATTTTGAGTGTTCAGACTTCATAATGGCAGCATTTCTTGCTTTCTTTCTAATGTTTTGCAAGTGCTAGTACATTAGACCTTGGCCTGTATGTGTGGCCTACAGTGATTACCTTTGGGATGTAGAGGCTGAAATGTAGTTGGAAAAATATACACAAGCGAAACAATGGGGAGCAGTGAGAGAACCTAATCCTTTCATTTTAGAAACAAAGTCTCAAAACTCGTTTCTTGTTTTCTTCAGAACAAATGGTAAAATATCTGTTCATCCATGTCCACAGGTCACAGAAGTTATTACAAAATTATTATGGCCCCGCTTTTGAAAACAAAACATAATACAGGTACTCTCTAGAATGGTTCCCCATATCATGCAGGAGGGGATATTGCTTTAATGAGACATGAGAAAGAACTTTCTTTAATTCTGTGTCAGCATCTTGCCATCCTATTGTGCCAGCAAATTTGTCACAGAGACTTGGGTTAGTCATTCACAATGTTCTTAGTGAATGCTTGTGTCTGACAGCCTGGAAATGGTTGCTTCTGAGTGGATGACTTTGGAATATCACCGGGGAAAGAGAATTGTGGGAAGAGAGGAAATGCATAGACACACTCATACCCATCAGCTTGCAGCTAAAGAACTGCTTAGAATGGGTTCTGCTTTTTGCTTGTTTTCAAACTTTTACTAATGATTCTTAAGACAGCTGAAGAGAACTTCAGTAGAAAATGTCACTTGGCATAAAAATTATGCTAAAAATTATGCTAAAAATTATGCTTTTCCATTGGTCATGCAGAGATGATTTCTGTACTGTCTTGTCACTAGAGTTGTGCATCATTCTAATGGAAAACTGAGGTTTAATTTTGAGTGCCAAATCATCTTCCTTTTAATATGCAGACACTAGTGCATAAGCCATGCCTAGCTTCTGGTGAGGTTGTGAAAATGCCCTTTACATCATCCAGTAGCCATCCTTGTGGACAAATTGAAGCAAACAACTTTGGTTCCTGCAAGAGTGCCATTTCATCCTTTGCTAGAAGAGTGGTGGCTTTGCTCAGTGTCTCAAGGGCATTCTTAAATCAGGTTGAGCTCTCCAGTCGGCTTCATTGTTTGTACTCGTGGTTTGACCATGGTTACTCCTGATTCTCACCTGGGCGGAGAATGATGGGTTTCATAATGGCTTTTTTTGGAGTCACGTACACTCCTGCATTGTCACCTCTTTCTTGCTATGATCTCATCAGATCTTGCGAGCTTCAGAAGGGTGGGGCCTGGCTGGTGTGCCTGGATGGGATGCTTCCAGCAGAAACACAGGATGCTGAAGGAAATGGTGCTGATGATTCAGTAAATGCCACTCTTCCTTCTGAGTCAGCCATGGAGCAGAACATGCAGCCCCTACAAAAGGGCACCAAGATAGTGCTTTGCCATCAAGATGGGGTGGAAAATCTGAAGTTCTGACAACTTGTGCTGTTAAAAATATTTGGGAAGAATAATGATGTTTGCCCATGTATTCTGATGATGTTCCAGGAATTACTTTCTGGTCAGCTAAATTCCTCCTGGCAGTTTGAGCTCCTTGCAATTGCCTTCACTTCCCGTCCTAAATTGCTACTGCTGAGTGTGCTGTTAAAACAGCTGCTGTACTTCTGTGATAGTTGAAATGGCCCCTGTTTATAAATTCAGAGGTTTCTGAAACTTGCTTGAGGGATCTATCAGTTGATAAATGTATAAATGCAAGTTACTTTTTTAGCAGTGGCCTTTTGTACTTGGGATGGATTATGTTTTTCCACCCTCATAACTGGCAGCTTTCTAGTCCTTTTGCATTTATATTCCTTCTGATTGTTTTGTCCTCTTTTGTCCACAGGAAACAAAAGAAGAGAAGTCTTCCTATACCTGTCCTTTGTGTGAAAAGATTTGCACTACACAGCACCAGCTAACTATGCACATTCGTCAGGTAAGCAGAGTACCAGCTCTTGGTTTCTTACTTCTATCAAGAGTGTTTCATTTGCCAGGTTGCATTTTGCAGTGGTGAAAAACAGTTCCATGTGCAAGCCAATGGAATGCTTCCATTGTTTTGCTTTTATTTTAGCCTTCCCTTGCATTTTCTTCAAAAAGTACACCCCACAAACCTAACCCCGAGGTGGGTAGTTTTCCTCCCTTCCTTGCCTGGCATTTCATCCTCCACCCAGTGGCTCAAACAAGGATGTGTGTCCTGTTCTGCATAGCTTAAGGTATCCTAAGGATCCGGAAAACCACTTCCATCATGAGGCCTAAGTCCTGTTTTATTATCCTGTTTGAGTACAGAGTTTTTACTTGTCATGCAAATTAAGAAGCAGGAAGACATAATTTTTAAAGCAACTCAAGTGTAGAAGAGTCTCTTAGTCTTTCACAGGATGTAGCAGTTTTGGGAGGCTTTTTTCTTTTTTTTAACTGGATAATGCACTTTTTTGTCAGCTACAGGCCTGTTCTTGCTCCTCCTGAAATATATGCATACTTAATAAGGAGGTTTGCCCTTTTCTCTAGCAGAAGGTTTTACTTTGGGTGGTAAGGTGTGGTTGATGACTGGCTTCACTAGATACTCATTACTTCAGTTTTTCCTCTTGTAGTGTAACTGTTACTTAATATTTTACTCTCCTGATGTTTTTGGGGGAGTTGTTTTTGTATGTGAAGAGATCTTCAAGTCTGTGAATGCAAGTAAGGAAGAGTGGTACATATAGCACAGTAGCTAATGGCTGTAACTTGACCTTTTAATGCATTTTTATGGCCATAGAAGTCTGCATGTACACTCAGAAGCAGATTAGTTTTGTTGTCTTGCTATGCCGTAAGTTTAAAATTAATATCTTTAAAGAGAATTTGGTTTTAAGTGTCTGTCTTCTGCTTGAAGTTTATCATTCCATCCTCTTTCCTTACCATTCACACAACCCCAAACCACTGCACAGCTTAAAGCATCCCAAGGTACCATTTGTCTGATGGGTTGTTGCTGAGTCCCTCTGTATCCTCTTCTGCTGCAGACCCAGCAGAAATGCTGCATTGCAGGCTGTATGAAACAGCTACTCGTGCTGGTGCATTAAGGGGTTAAAGATGAGGGGGGAGGAGGGGGGCTGGAGTTGAGGGAGGAGGGCTGGGGAGGAGAGGTATCTACAGGGCACACCCTCATATAAGGTATTGTGCCAAGTAGCTCTTTAGAGCTGCTTAATTTAAGATGTTTATAGTTCTTGCTGATATTTTACTGGCACTTCAGAAGGGGCGTTCAATGAAAAAAAAAATCATTGCTTTCTCCAGCATAACACTGACACTGGAGGGACAGACCATTCCTGCAGCATCTGTGGAAAGTCTCTGAGCTCAGCGAGCTCCCTTGATCGCCACATGCTGGTGCACTCAGGTGAAAGGCCTTATAAATGTTCAGTATGTGGACAGTCCTTCACCACCAATGGAAACATGCACAGGTGAGTGCTGATCGTCCCAGGAGTTTGGAAAGGTTTACAATATATAGGGGGCTGTTTTCTTTCCTTGGAGGGACTAGCAAGCTGACTAAAGACACTTGGCAGGAAATGTGGAGTATCTGTGACCTACAAATGTGGCACAACACACACTACAGCTACTAGGATGCTTAAGTAGTGGGAGGAAATCAGAATTGAGAAAGATCTTCTAGCTTTCTTTAAGTATTATCAAAAGTTGTTATAACTTTTTTTTTAATAGTAATAGTAGTATGACAAATGGATTTTTCTTAGGGGTTAAAAATATATAGTCAAACTATATAGTAGCTTCTAATTTTGTAGCTTCAGAGTAATGGATTCAAGTGGTTGTATTAGAATATCTGGGGTTCTGTTGTTGTTATGTACTTAGGTATCCAAGTGCCATCATGAAGATGCCTCTTTGGTATATTTATCTTGGTTTTAAATACATGCATTAATATTTTTTTTTGCACTATAGACAACTTATTGCACTATAGATCTGGCAAATTCTCTGCAGTCCAAATTTCCAAATGTAGTTTCCTTTGTACAGATGTAGCAATATGAACACTTGTCAATTGGGGAAACAAAATATTAAAGCACATGTATTTTCCTTCCCCTCTCTCATCCCTTGATTCAGTATTCATTTATTTGCATGGGTGGAACATCTCAGAACTGATTAAGACTTCATGGATTCCCACATAGCTTTAGTCCCCATATCAAAGAGTTTACAACCTACAAAGAAACTGTAAGACAGGTGGGGGAAAAGAATATTGCTTCCAAGCAAAAGGGCAAGAGTGATGGTTATAGACTGTTTCTGTGTGGAAAGTAAGAAGTCTTGTTTCCTGGATTGTCACTAATAATTTTCCAAGCAGTGTGCTATAGGTAGAATGAAAGGGTGATTTTGATAACATTAGGACAGATAATGTAGTTCTGCACAGTGGGAGCAATACCTGCTTGCAGCATTACCTTTTCTGTATCATTTTGCTCCTGTTAAACACTAGGATGAAAAGAGAGGGAATGCAGTTTTGTGATTCTGTATTTATTTAACTTACAATAGATTGGAATTGGGGAGAGTTAGAAAGATAGATAAAAAATAGGAAGGGAAGAACACAAAGAGATACTGACCTTGGGCACTGAATAAATCATACATCTGACTCATCTGACCAGAGGTGTTGTGAGCCATGTTTGCCAGGTTGGGTCATTACTCTGTGTGACGTGTGGAAGGCAGGGCCACTGCTGTGAGTTGCAAGTGATGCCACTGTCAGTATCCAAGGGTGACTTCCAGTGGTGGAACTCTGTGATGGTCAGTCCTTGTGTCTGGGTGGCTTGCTGAATGACTGCTTGTGTGGTTTATTTGAGATTTTTCTCACTGGGCATCTCTTATGCTCTCCTAGAAGCAGGAAAGGGAGGCTTCCCCTGAAACCTTGACTCCAGGCCTGTAAGAGATTGATGTAGTCACCTTTGCTTATACAGCTTTCCCCATGTAGAAATTCTTAGCATGCTTTTGTAGCAAATTTATAGCCAGATTTGCCAGACTATGACTTGCCCAAAAGAAGTAGATATCAGTACCTTCTGATGAGAAGATAGTTTGGTTTTAATTTTTTTCTCTTAACAAGATGATGCCTGAAGTTACCAGGATGGAGTGCTGTATTTACTGACCACACTAAGAAGGACCTAAGTTCATGCAAGCAAACTCTTAATATTAAAAGTTTTTTAGTCTGATAGGTGCCTGTCAGTTCTGTTAAGCTCCTTCTTGTGCAGGGCTACCTTGCAACAGCAGAAGGCTGTTCCCAAGCTTTGTATCTCTGCAACAAGTGACCCCAGACCCATGACAAGCAAAATCCTGAGCACACTGAAACATGCTGGTTCTGCTAAAGGAAAGTTGTGGTTGGCAGACTGTGCTTTCTGGTCTTTTTTAGTGAATTACCTTTTCTTGTTGCTATAGCTGACTGTAATACTGGAGCTTGTTGCTAAAGGAAGGCATGAATGTGCAAGTAGGCAGATAGGATAAATTCAAAGTGAAATAAATTTTTTTATCTGGTGCTGTGACATACTCACAACAAAGATGTTTATTGTGCCCACCAGTACCTCTTTCTGAAGCAGGTATTTCGGGTCTAAGGTGGTGTGAAGTAAATTTCTTTTTCAGGAATCTCAAACTTAGTTCTAGCATCATGTCCAAGGGACTGTCAGTGCTATGGCTGAATGCATCTCACAGCTCATTCAAAACTGCTTCTACCTCAGGATTCCGGAGCAAGGACCTGTTTGCCAGGTCCTGCCTCATGTCAAACTCCTGCAGGCCATGTCTGTGATGGTGCCATGTCTGTTCTTCTGTACCAGCTAGATGATACTACAAGTCCATCTTTCTCCTCTTTTGTGTGCAATTCTTTTATTGTTCTCTATTTTTGTGCTATTGTATCTTAGTAGTGATAGATGTCTGTCTAAACCAGCAAAGAAACAAAAAAAAAAAAAATTTTCTCATGTGCCCCTGGTAGCCAGCAGGGTGGTATCCCTGGACCATTGTACAACATGGGGTCAGAGGGAGGAGGTTCAGCAGAAACTTGTGATGTGCTGGTAAAGCATCAGTGTAACTTGTGAAGGTCTTACAGGAACTTCCCAGGATTTACGGCACTTACACCAAATATGTTTAGTTTACAGGAGAGGAGCAAGGGAGAAGTTGATCTGCTGGTATCTGAATGGTGGGAAAAATGTGTAGGCTTATGCCATGTACGTCCTCTCTTCTCTTTTCCCCCCTGCCATGTTCTGGCTCTTATTTAACTGTCTATACTATTTTTAAATCCAGACTTTTAAAAGACCTTTTAGGGGAAAAAGTTCAATGGAATGGTTTGTCCAGGGAAATACTGTGCCATGGGAGTACTTACTGCTCTTCCATCACAAAATGAAATTTCTGATCAGTCTTTAAACCTCAAAGCAACCACATCATTAGGCATTCAGCTGAGTAGAGGAGAGGAGACAAGTTTTGGTTGCTTTTTTGGGTTAGAAAATGTTTACCAATGTTGTTACACTCTCAAGTGCCGACCATCTCCATCAAAAGTATTCTTTCACCACCTTCACTTTACCAAGGGAGAAAAAAACTCCAGAGCTCTTACTTGATGCTCTTTTGCATTACAGTAAAACTACTGTGCAACAGATGAACTTTTTTGTGGAGTGAGTGAGAACTCGCTGTGTGCTGTTTCCTGCACATCTCTTCCTTGAGTTGCTGTAGCTGTGCTGGGGTGTTGCATGTACTCTTCACTTGTGAAATCGATGCTGGCCTTCCTGACTCCCACAATACATGCAACACTTCATTTGTTAATGAGTCATAGCCTCTCACATGAAGTCCAATTTCTTTTTGTTGTGCTCCTTGGCTCCTCGTCAACAAGTCTAAGTTGAATGGGCACAGCAGACTGGGGTGGAGTGGGAAGGTTCTCTTGTGCAATACTAGTAAGAAAAAGAGGTTAAAACCTGCTTCCTTTTCTGACCAGTGTGATTCTTGGCCAGGATTTTCAACAGGGAACTCTGAGCCCAGGTTATCCCTTACCCTTATCCCTTACCCTTATCCCTTAGCCTTATCCTCACCCTTCTTTGCTTTCTCTCAGTCACAGTGAATTAAAGTTGAATACTCATATCTCCATCAGGAACATAAACTATATGGAGGGGAAGGGGGTGTATGAAGAGTTTCTGTGCTGTGTAAGAGCTGGGGATTTCCAGTGTACTGTCTCCACTCAGAAGATTGTGACTACTAAAGACTTTCCAAAGGTTTTCATCTGTAATGTCATAGTAACTCCCTAGGGAGTTTATCTGTGAATGCCGACTCCGAGGAGTCCTTTTGGGTCTAGACTCTGACACCAAATAGGAGGTTTCAGGTTTCATGCTCTGTCTCTACCACTACCTCTCCCCAAAATGCAGACAGAGGAGTTAGGCTGCTGCTGTGGTTGTAGTGGTGGTTTGTGAGCATTAGGAAGGGACCTTGAGGTAGAGAAAAAAATTTTCCTTGACTTACTGTGTTGCAGTCAAATAGAACATGCATCAACCTTCATTGGGAAGGGCGATGCCTCCACTTGCTCCAAAAGTGTTTCCTTTGGGGGTAGGATACTTTGCCAGCAGTTCCTTTTCCATTTCTGTGACTAAGGATAGTCCATGCCTATCACTTTAAAGTCACATTTTCCTCCCTGCCAAAGACATGCTCTCCATGCAAGTAGAAATTTTAATGGGGTATAAATGCCAAAAGGGAGGCGAGAAATTACCTTCCTGCCAGTTTCCAGTGGGAAGCTATTAAAGGCTCTGTGGCAAGTCTGAAAAGAGTAAAGGGATAACACATGTTTCAGCCACAGCTTTCCAGTTTGGTAAATGAAGGAGCATTGTCCATGGCTGGTTTTCTTAAGACTGTCCATATAAGTCCAGTAATGCAAGCTAACTGAAGTGTTTCATTTGAAACTAAAATGTAGAAAGTATCTACCTTCTTTCTCTTTTTCATTCATTGCCCCATACATGACAAAATTATTCAGAATGACTTTTTTTTTACATCCTGCTTAGGTACTTGTGGGCTGTTTATGTACCATCTCAGGAGCAGGTCTCAAAGTTGGGGGATTTTTTTTTTTTTTTGGCACATGTGAAACACCACATGCAACAACCACATGCAGAAGTCTTTGAAACTCAGATTGGAAGATCTGGATCACAGAAGCTATGCTTTGAAGCATTCTTACAAAGGTCCTATCAAAGAAGGTATTTCTTCTTTTAATTAAGAAGGCACTTTCATTTCTCAGTCTGACTTTCAGTACTAGATAGTTTTCCCAAACTTCTGATTTTAATATGCTGTGGAGAGATAAACAGCTGTCTTTTTAATCAAGGTATGGTAATACTCTGATGTTCAAGTCTTTCTGAAACAACACTTTATGTGTGCACCTGTGTGTTGCTGACTGAGTTTCTTGAGAAAGACAGAAAATGCACATGCTGGAGGGTAATCTGTGAATTTTGACATTTTAACCGTCCATCTTTGCTGGCACGTGAAGAGTGTGCAAGTCTGGAAGATTGTAATGCACTGCTGAGAAAATGAGTGTTGGATCCTGATAAAGGCATAGGGGTTGGGATGCATACACTTCAAAGGTTTTTCTGCTCCCTCTAACAAGAGCCCGGGTGTCATGGGCAGGCATGCACACAGGCCACCTGTGACTCTGCAATGTCCAGTAGGCAGAGTGTCCTCAAGATCTGGCTGAATCCATCCTGTCTCTGCATTCAACCTGTGAATCGCTCCTGTGTTATTTATGGCATTGGCCTGCTTCCAGTAACGTGTGTGTGCTTTGTGGGGTGCAGCGCAGTAACAATGCCCAGCCTTCACGTACAAATAGGATCTCTGTAGTCCAGCACGTGCAGGCTGGCATTTGCTTAAGATGGAAGTTTTGGAGGCAGAACATAGCCAAATGTGATGAAGACCTTTTTTCTTTCCCAGAAGAGGAGAGGAACTGCCTTGTTACAACCTGGTTTGCTCTCTGGTGGCTTGCAAGTGGAAATTTGGTGTAGCTTTGAAAAACTGAATGTGAAAGATCTTGAAGCTAAAAACAAATAGCTAAGGAGCTGGCCACACAGAAAATCATTGACACTTCACACATGTGAAAAGGCTGTCTCTCATTGTCTTGCACAATAGAAATGTGTCTTTGGTCATCTCTTAAGGAGCATTTATTTCAATGCAGTAATGGGTAAGCAGCGCTCTTAAATATTAAGAACCAGGCTGTGCTACAGGCTTTTAAATCCATTCCTTATATGTGGGGGAATGATTTAATCACTGTCAGCATGCTAGTGAAAGATAATCTTCAGCAAATGCAAGTGCCCTAATTCTTCAGCAGGGATAATGAACACAGAGGCCTAACTTCTGTTTCCAGCAACTGATGACTGTAGTTGTGGGATGCAGGTGAGATGTGATAGGTGGTTTGGTTTTCTTTGCAGTTAAGAATGTTCGTTACATTTTTTGCTAGTACGTTTTGTAAATAAGGATGGAGAAACAGGTGGAGGAAAGTTTTTTGGCCTCTCCTGTCAGCAAATAGTACCCAGAATATGTGTTTGGTACTCTGCTGAGACCCCCATGTTTTGAAGAAGGTTAAATTAGGAAGAGAGAAAGAAAGCCTTTTCAAAAACAATACGGCAGTAAGAGTCTGTTTCTCTGTGTCTTTTATTCAGATTAGAAGTCTACAGTGTTTTTAATTGTTCCAGGAAGAAACTTTTGTCTGTCTCACTGTTGCTGAGTAGTTTTACTCCTGGAAAGACTATCTATAAACTTTTATTTAATTAACATGGCTCACAAATAGGGTGCTCAAAAAAAAAAAATGCCCTCCACCAGTATCTTCAGCAATAAAAGATTCTGGATGACCTCCTGTGCCACAGAACCTCTGTGAGCCCTCAGAGCTGAAAGGAGATGCCATGATTTCAGATGTGTTACATGCTGCTTGTAGGCTTGGACAGTATCCCCCTTCAGTTATCATTAAAGAACAGCAAAGGAAGTTAACACAAAAACATGAGTGCTGAGATCTGATTAGAATCAAATGAAGCAAGGAAGTGCAGAGTTAAGATTTATATGCAGACCTTAATTAGCTCCATTGTTCTTGAGAACCTAAGCGTACACAATGAGGAACGTTATACTTGCATCTCCAGAGCTCCTCAGTACCTAAACATAAGACTTCAGTGTGCTTTTCAGTCCTAGATTTTCTCTGTGTGTTGCCTTTCTCGATGTGTGCCTTTGCACAAGTCTAATCTTGTGCATTGTAAGGCTGTGGGTTCTTGTGTTTTGGTTTTCTGCAAGGCAAAAAAAGGGGACAGTCTTAATGAGTTTAGGTTTCTGGTGTGATTTGTGTCGAGGAGAGGGTGGTCTGACATGGCACAGTAATGCTGCCCTCCTCACGGGCAGTAACATGAATCTCCCCTATAACAGAGCGTATTGAGCGTAGCTTAGTGCTGCTTTGTTACCCATGTCACAGTTCAAATAAGCACAAGCCACTTGACAGATTAGACTCTAGTCTCAGAGCACATGGCAGTGCAAGACCTTGATCTTTCCACATAAGTACCCTTTCAGGAATATCACCTCCTCTGAAGGTCTAGTATTCTCAGGGATGTTTCCTCCCCTTCTCACCTTGAAGAGCTACAAAATAAATACAAGCCTTAACTTAGCAAGCACTAGAAAATCCAGGTGATCTTTGTGAGGAGTTGAGTGCTTTTAGTCCTCTGCCATAAACCTGACATGTGATTCTTGTGGACATGTTAGCTCTCAAGGTTAACAAATAACGTGTTGTTTTGTTCACTTTTCAGTTCATGGTTTGTCTTGTAGCTTGTACTTCAGTTGGCTGATTCTGTGCAGAAAATGCCGGTGGTGAGAAAGTTTGCTCTGTGAGTTTGTATGTTAAGGTAATCTTTGTTCAGCCTGTTGTGCATGCATATCAGAAATACTTGCATCACTTTTCTTATGAACATGTATTCCCTGTCCTATCCCCCAAAAAGATACTGGGCAAAGTACCCACAAGAATGAGAAAAAAGTCTATCACAAACTGCATTTGTGGTTGCTGTCATTCCACCTTTAATGTATGTCTTCCAGCTTTATGTTTTTTCCCCCCAGTATCTAACCTGCTCAACCTGTTCTAGTTCAGCATGCTGAAACCAGCAAACGGCAGAACATACCCCCTCTCAGGGTCAGCAAGTTTGTTCTCTCCTCCCCTCTTTTTAAAATAGGCTATTCCATAACAGTAGATTGACAGCATTGGGGGAAGCTTCTGTAGCTGTTAAAAAAAAATAATTAAAAAAGCAAGGGGAAGCTTGTAGTTTGGACTTAGGCAGGTACTTTCACTAGGGTTGTTGAGCTATGATGCTCATATGCAAGATATACACAGCTTAGGCAAAGATACAGTTTTTAAAGTAGTAGTGCCATTATACAACTACTAAATATCACACAGTATGCAAATACTGCTTTCTGTTTCTTGAGGGCATCTAGAGATATGCCGAGTTCATCAGGCTGGTCTCTTAGCTGAAGTTTGCTAAACACTCTTAAGTGATTTTTTTTCTAAATCCTCAGAGTCAGCTTTCTAGTGCTGACTCATGTGAAAGGATACCTTGAAACAGAGAAGGTGTCCAACCTCTGTGTGGCTCATTTTTTACACTAAGACAGTGGTAACTTTTTTGACAGTTTCAGACAGAGGGGAGAGATAGTAAGGTGTCAATTGTTCATAGACTGTATGAACTCCACTTGAGAACTAAAGTTCACAAACTCCTGTAAGGTAGCATAGGTCATGCGGGGACTTTTGTTTCCTTAAGTTTGACTTAACAGACATGTAATAAGATGTGAAACTTCTTCCTAGTTCTTCTCTCCTCAAGCAAGGGAATGCTCTAAGGAAGGAGGACCACATGTTCAGGAACAGGAGAGGAAATGGGCTGAGCACGTGAAACCGCTTTTGCTAGGATGCCATCCTCAGCACTGGGAAGTTTGCAGTTTGTGTGTGTGCAGTGATAACCTTTTACTTCCTTGCCCCTTGAGATACTTGGTGGCTGCTGATACCGGGGTCATGTGGAGAACCTGCTTTTAAGGAAGATGAGCTTCCCTTATCTCGTGCAGCTTCCTTGCGAGTGTGCATGTGTTGTGTGTGCGTGTGTGTGTGTCAGGGAGAGATACCCTGCTCCATCTGCACAGCGTCCCTGGCCGTCTGTGTTTTCCTTCTTGAGCTGTGTGACGCAGCAAGTTGCTCTGTGCTGTGCCATCAGGATTGCTCAACAGTGGAGTGTGAGAGGGAACCAACAGCGAGAGGGCTTTGCTTGCTTCTGGGAAGTAGCTGAGGCTTATGTTTGCTTGGTTAAGAAAGGGGTGTGGTTCTGGAGGGGAGGCAGGACATACCTAGGACTTCTTTGACTGTGTTTGCTCTTTAGGCTAAGTATTTTCCCTGTTGATATACTTCCTCTGATTTTCTCTTTCCTTCTCTCTCCTTTTTCCTCCCGTTACCAAAATTTAAAATGGCCTTAATTATCCTTACATCCTAATAACACCTGTTTTCTTTAAACATAAAGTTTTCTGAAAAATCAGCAGTGAAGTAACCAAATAAAGTTATATAGTCTGGTATCTAAAAGACATGCCTAAAAACCACAAATCTCCAAAAAGATTGAAGGAAACAGTTCAGAATGGCCCAGGCCAGATTTTTTGTACATTTAAAAAATATTACTTCTGCTTAATTTTACTGTTGTTAATCCTTTTTTCTCAAAGCTTAAAGGAAGTATGATAGCCTGAGAAGGATCTTGTTTAATAAAGGAGGATCTTGTCCCAGTAATAAAGTTTCTTACAGCTTGGAAGTCTCCTTGCAGTATTTAGCACTGTTAATTTAGGTCTGCTCTGAACATAATGTAAACTGTGTGTGACAGCTTGGTGAAGTGGTACTGGGATGCTCACACTACATTTCCTCCTCTTTTGCCGTCCCTTATGCCAGGGTTGATGCAAACTGCTTTCTTCTGCAGTCCTTTGGGAAGCTTTGCTTTGAAGGCATGGTTTGAATCACTTCCCTGTCACAGCATCATCAGGCAAATATTTGTCTCCCTTTTTTTCCTTTGAGGTATTCTGACAACGTCGCTGTTAGGGAATAGGAGTAACTTTGAGCTAAGCTGGGAATGCAGTTGTATCAATTTCAGCCTGTTTGAACTTGCTGAGTCTGTGTAGCAAGTAGTTGCTTAAATGTGAATACAGAATAATTATTCAGAAGTGGTACCCCCCCTCGCTGGATTTGTTGATCATTATCTTTCTTCTCATGCTTACAACTTGCTTTTATTCACAGCAAAGCAAATTTTTTTCTCTAGGATAAAAATATAGAGTGCTCTGTGTGCATGTGTGTGTATCGTATATCATTAGGTATCATGTATTGGCAGCTGCGTGACACTGGTTAACTTTGCAGACTGTCCCCGTAGCACTGAAAAGAGATTTGAAATCTGTCGTTCAAATGTAATCACCCATGGCTTTTTCAGCATTAGCACACCCAGCCAGCCTTGGTGGATCTGAATAATGGCACTTCTGTCATCTCAGTCATGCCTTCTGCCAGGAGAATCTCACTGCGCTGGGAGCCAGGCGGTGCAGCAGCCACTATGAGCTGAGAAGGATGCTGAGGCCATGTCTGTGTGCCACCTGTGTGGCACCAAGGGGGCACATACACCTGCGTGCCACCACGCATTGCTGCGTGGAGAGGCTCCCCAGGACCACGTTAGCCATGGTGAACAGTGAGAACAAGCACTGGAGACTCCATGAGGATGTTGAGGTGTGCCGCCATGCCAGCAGGATGGCACTGCCTGGCTCTCTTGGGGAATGCTAGCAGGGGGATCTCCTGCTGGGCCTCCCTACAGACATGTGGCTGAAATGAGTTAGGACATCCCAATCTCATCCTTCCTGGGACCTGTTTGCCCCACCATACCCTTTCCCTGCATGCAGTGCAATGACTTTCCTACCAGCATAGCCATGGAGTCCTGCTGCTCAGCTTCCTTTGGTTTGTCCCATGCTAGGGTTCAGTACTGGTTACCACTAGAGTATATGGGGGTGCTTGGAATTTGTTTTGAAATTGCTTTGCAGTTTTAAGAGGGACTTTCCCATGTGATTGGGATTTTGGTATTTGTCTTATGACTTGCTGTGAAGTATGTGTGTGTGTGTCTGAGGGCTTTTTGGGCCATTTTTGGGGTTTTTTTTGAGGATACAAGTATTAAGCCAAAAAAGAGAAGACAAACAGAAACTTGTCCTAGTACAGTTCATGTCTGATTTCCAAAATTACCTCCAACTTTTTGGTTCCTGTGATTACAACTGGCAAGGGCTGAGTAGATTGCTCTCTTAAGTGGGTGATGTTGGTAATTAACACTGGAAATACATTGTCAATACAGATTCTCTACATGTTTTAACAAACAAACAACTGACTAAACTTTTTAACCCAAGGGCATAATGTTACTGCACTTTTGACTTAAGTTTCAGTCATATTCACGAGACTCTTAAGGAGGGACTTAGCAGCAGGGTATTAAATGATTGTTCCTAAAAATACTGCTGCTTCACTTTCTCTTTGTTTAGGATTTACTTCCTGTATGGATCAAATGGCAGGAGCTTTGAAGAGAAGTTCCCTGTGTTTTCCTACATTTCCAGGCAACTTGGGCTAAAGTATCATTTTTTAAGATGAATGCAACAAAAACAGTGACAAAGAAAATGTGACATAAAAATATCTGAAAGGAGTGTAATTTTAAAGCCTGTCTTCTCTTTCTTTGAGACATTTTCCATTTCATGGAGCATGAAGTACATCATGGTCCAAATTTCATCCTCTTGGATGCATGGTGTCAGAACAAACAGCACTCCTGTTGTTCTGATACCATGTCACTAAGTTGAAGCTTTAACAAAGCAAAGTATTTTTTT
Organism: Lonchura striata; assembly: GCF_050655825.1. Lineage (NCBI taxonomy): Eukaryota > Metazoa > Chordata > Aves > Passeriformes > Estrildidae > Lonchura > Lonchura striata. The sequence goes on from NC_140704.1 coordinate 64,073,900, forward strand.
CTAAACAGAGATGTTTGGTCATGTTCTGAAGGATAGACTTTTTTTTTAAAGTATTGAAAAGGGGTTTTATGATTCTTTGGAGTTTGTTTACTGTTATTTGGGAGGAGCAGTGTAAGTAAAAGATCTTGAGACACAAAATAGTGAAAGACATAAAGCAATTGAATCAGATTAATTGTACTGACCAGCTCAGCCCTTCCCAGACCAGCTTGATAACTTGAGTAATTCTTTTTGTTGTAAGAGGAAAAACAAAGTGTATTGTACATTAGGTGAAGGATGAAAAGGACCGATTTTTATTCTTTGTCTTTGATTTGAATGATTGGATGTGTGGCTTCCTTGTCTTCAGATAAGCATCAGATATATAAGGATTTTCCATTTGGTTTTGATACCAAACTGTCTAGAAATCACAAGGGAGATGAGGAATAATCACGTGCAATACAGTAGAGTATAGGGTACATCTAGTGGTAAAGTGGAGAAACTTATAATATTATGTGGGATATGAAGCCAGAACCTGAACTTGATACTGTCAGATGATCTCTCTGGACTGATAATGCCCAGATTCATTGGCCTCCCCACCGTGTTTCCACAGACTTGAGGGAGGAGGAGGGTGTTTATACATACATTGGATTCTGTGCTCAAGAATTAATCTTGATTTAGATGCTGGGACTTTCCCAACCAGGCCTCAGTGAAATTGCTTGCTGCTCCCCCTCTGGACATGCTGCTCCTTCTAATCAGACCTACCTGGCATAAACCTCTCTTGACTGAAAGCCAGCAGTGCTTGTGTTGCCACAGTTCTAAGGGAGAGGTTTAACCCTGAGCTCTGCTCAGGGGCTGCAAATGCACCCTTTTGTTCCATACCTTCCTTTAGGCTGGGCCTCCAAGCCAGACAGGCCTTTTTACTTTGGGACCTAATGCACATCAGGAAGCATAGAAACTCAAGGTGCAGCTAGAGTGTACTTTTATCTCCCCAGAATTAAGAGGTGAGGGATTCCCACACATGCTGAGGGATGATTTCTCTCCAAGAGCCAAAGTGGTGCTGATCAGGTTATCCTGCATGCAAAGCAGAAGCTCCTGGTTTTGTTCATAATTCAATGGGACCCAGAGCCAGAAGCAGCTGCATCTTGCATTTGCCTCCTTCAGGATGCTTTGGCTGCTCATTCTAGCCTTGAGCCAGCCAGTCAAAACCTGCCCACGTTCTGGTTTTGGCATTGAAGCTGTAGGCTGCCCTGTTTTGAGGCCTCCAGAAAGCTTATATGATCAATATGCAAATCCCCTTGGCATTATGAAAATACATCAGCCCTTTTTAGAGATCTGGTAAAGACTAGGATGTGACCAGCAGGACCTGCATGTCACTTCAGCAGGACAAATGCTCACCTGCCCTCCCCATGAGTCACCTCCCACAGAGACTGTTCCAACACAAGAGAAAAAGGAAGAAGACACTTGAGTTCTGCATTTGCCTCTTACTACAGAAGTCTCTTCTTCAATGTAAAGTAGCAAAATATTCACTTGCTACTGTTCTGGTGGAACAGTCACCCTCCTGGAATTATGCTCTGCATTACAGTGTGGGGCTGAAAACATTTTCTGCTCATTTGTCTTTAAAAAGGAAAGGAAAAAAAAAGAAGCCAGGGGAATTCTTGTGCACTATCATCTTAGTCATCCTGCTCATCTTCTCATGTGACCCTGAGATGGGAGAGGAAAGTTGTGGCAGAAGAGGGGAAGCAGAAGGTGATCCTAAGTGGGAAGATGGAATGAAAGTCAGTCAGGAACTTGAAAAAATGTGATTTTGTTGGGAGGGCTGACTGGCACACAGTCCTAGCACAGTTGGATCCTCTTGGCTCACCTGTGAAATTCTTTATGTAAGGAGAGGAGGGAAGAGATTATGAGGACAGCTTTTTCTTATACAGCTGTGCTGCATGAAGTATAGTATATAGGAAGGTATTTCAGGTTTTTTGCACAGCAGTTCTTAAACATTAAGAGTTTAGTTCAGAGATGGATCAGACCATGATTGGAAAAGACTTAATTTCCTCTTTTCGTTTTATATTTATTTTTTTCAAAATTTTCTGGTTCTTTCTCTGGTCTAATTTTAAATGGAATTCCACTACTTTCTTTGAGAGGTTAGTCAAGGCTAGCTAGCACTTAGTTCAAATGAGTTGTCCCTAATATTAAGCTCAAGTGTTTATCTCTTTCCTGTCATCCTGTGCATCCCGGCTGGATTTTAGTGTTCTACCCTCAGCACTGTCCCAAGTGCATATGTACTTGCAGGCATGCTGGGGAGACTATGAGGTGCCAATTTCAGGGCTCTGTACCTTCCTGAACTTGTCTGCTGTACTTTGATTGCTCTGTAGAATGGCTCAGAGCCACAATTCATTGATTTAATTTAGAAAAAGAAATCCAAGTTTCATCTGGTGTGATTCTGGATGTCTTCTGAGCTGCAGTAGTGGTCACTTCAAAGCTGCTGGTGCTTGTAACTTGCATCTGCAACTGAATATAGGCATTTCTGTGCATGTCCTTACTTTGCCCTTCTTTTTTTCTGAACTGCATTCTCACTTAAAGTGTTGAGTGTTTATCTTTATTTTTTGGAACTGATGAATGTCATATCATTTTTTTATCACTGTAAGATGCTGAAAGCCAGCCTGACTTACAAGCCTGTCTTTTACATTCTAAGCATGCCAGTGTTGTCAGGCCAAAATATGTTGTTATAGTCACAAAGGGAAAATAACTTTTAAACACAGCTTTGTTCCTGTTCGTCTTGTATCTTGGCAGGCTGAACAGTGAGGTTGAATATTTTCACTGTTACATGTAAGATCTAATCAAGGCAAACTCTTCTAAAGGAGTAAGGCAACACAAATACTTCCCCCCCTTAATTATGGTTAGGAAACTTTTTAAGTAGAAGAAGCCTCAGTGAAGGGAGTGTTTGAAAGAAAGGTTGTGGATGTGGATGTGGATGTGACTTGGCATCTGCTGAAGTTCAGCCCATGTTGGGTGATAAATGTTGTCTCGAGGCAGAATGACATCCATGTTGCAAAGTAAAAGAGAGAGATGAAGATTGTGTATTTCCTTTGTACTTCTTGGCTTTATCTTCCCGCTTATCTTGGGCTGTAGCTCTAGTAATCTTTTTCCTCTCCACCCTTAACTTGATGCAGTGAAACTTGCTTAACCTGCCAAAGGAACAACCTGCTGGCTGTAACGTGGGCAGGTTGCGACTCTCCTTGAGAACTCTGGAACCTGCTGCTTTGGTTTTGGATTTTTCCTTTTTTTCCTTAATGATAACATGCATAGGACTATCACAGCAGCTGTGATGTTTGACCTACACAGTAAAAGTCAAAGGTGCAGTCAGGATGTCTTCCTGTTTATAGCTCATTAGCTTAGGCTGCTTCCTTTCAAGTATGCAAAACTAAAACATGAAGGGGTCACCACATACCTTGCTGTGGTATGGATTTCTGCTGTGGCTTTTAGGACACGGCAAAAGCACACACGTTGCAGGAATGAGAACTGCAAGCAGTTGGGGCAGCCCGTGACTGACACCAGACATAGCAAAGCCCCCATCACTGTGATGCTGTACCCATGTTAGCAAGCCCTGCCTTATTGGCAAATTTCACACTTCAAGCACAGCTGAACTGCTTTTGGGACTTGCAGGAGCCAGTGTGTTTGCATGCAGTGGGTCATGCCAGGCAGAGGTGCTAGGTTGGGCTGTCACTAACCTGGAGGTCGCAAGGGTTTTTCATGTTGGTGTGCTGTGGATGTGCCATCACACCCCTCTCAAGTAGGAGCCAGTTGCATCAAAACTAGCAGAGTTCAACAGGTGGACAAACAGCAGAAGGAAAGAACTTAGCCCTAAGGAAGCTGTTTTGCATAGGTAGCTGCTAAACAGGAGTTGTGCATACTTGTTAATGTTTGGAAAGAGACTTTAAAATAAAATGGGAAGAAAAAGTCCCACGCCCAATGCATAGCAGTTTTCTTGTTGTTTGTTTTCAGGATGTATGTGATTTAGCTTGACTGATTTTGCTCTCTAGCTATCTGAAAAGTAACTGGCCTTCAGACGAGCTGCCAGAGGGCTAAGCAGTCAGGCTGTGTGTGAGTGCCTGGGGTGCAGGCACAGACAGGCACAGCAAAAGCCTCTGTTTTTACTTTCAAGAGGTCATTGAAACTGGAAAGCAGTCTTTACCAAAAAGAAATAATAAAAACATAGACAAACAATCCAAACTTCCAGATTTTGCTTTGCCTGTGCAGTTGAATATTTTGATTTTTTTTTTTGTTCCAAGATGCTTTCTGAATTTTATCTTCTATCATTGTGGACAGGAACCCCTTGAACAAATAACTGGTTTCTTCTCCTTTATTTTTGTATAAATACAGACAACTGCAGCTCAGGCTGCTGTTTTATCACCCATGAAAGAAGCTCTAGCTAGCACAAAGAGTTAGATCAGTGTCACAGGGTAAAAAAAAAAAAAAAACAAACAAACAAAAAACCAACAAAAAAAAAAAAAACAAGATTGAAGAAAATGAGGCCATAGAGTATCTATATATGCCTTCCTGCAGATTTTGTGAGACAAGGTAGCACTGGATTTGTGTGGATAAATCAGTTGCTTTGGTGCCTGTGGTGCCAGAGCTACCAGAAGGCCAAGGCAGAGGAGTGCACAGCACTCTGTATGCTGTGTCAGCACTCTGGGTTTTCTCTGGCTTCTGTCAAACCTGGAGAGAGCCAAATGCTCAAACCTTCAGCATTCCTTCTCCTCCCAAATGTGTGATTGGCAGGGAAAGAGGTCAGACAATTTCAGCAACATTTCCACGATTCTGTGTCCAATCTGCTGGGCACATCTGCACGTATATGAGACTGACAGGTGTCACCAGTGTCTATCCACCAGTTATGCGACCACCAAGAGTTACTGGGGATTTGGGGAGACGATAGGTTTTTCCTCATGGACCTGATTCTCCCAGCAGCCCCAGCCTTGATGGGTGCTGAAAGCAGGCAGTAGCTGAACAGCCATTTTAATCTTGCATCGGTCGTGGTACCTGTGGGGGCTTTTGGCTTGAGGCTGTTCCTGCACAACACCCTGCTGTTTGAGACAGGCTGCAGTTTGAGACACTGATTTTTTTTTTTGCCTTCTTTTTTTCTATAAAGCTTCTGAGATTGTGAAAGGAAACATTAAAAAAAGCATTGTCTGATGAGACAGTCTTCCCAGCAGCTCCAGTGGGGTCTGCTGTGGGTCAGTTTGTGCTGTAGGTCAGTTTGGTTCAGTGTGTTATCTCAAAGCATCATGCCCTTGGCATCCAAAACTGAAACAGATTTTATGTCATAACACCAAAGCAGTTATGAGGACGTGCAAGACTTGTCTGGGTTACAACATTCTCTCATGTTAGAACATGACATTGTGCAGTCATGTTAAATGGCACTGTCCTGAGCCAAGCTGTGGATGTGACTTCTGAAAGATTTGCCCAAGTGCCATTAACATTGTCTCTATTGTGTTTCTTTGAAGTCAATTATGGACAAATGGCAGCTCCCTCCTGCACTCACATATCTAGCTATTAGGAGCAAAAAATTTCAATTGTATCTAGGAACATACATTTTTTTCTTTTCTATACATTTGAAGTGATGTTAAAGGCCATTTATTTAAAAAAAAGGAAAATTTAAATTTGAGCTTCGAGTTATCAGAAGAAAAGGCATGGCAGCAGTACCTTCCAACTGAAGGGAACTAGACAACAGTGTCATCCTCAGGTTGCAAATACAGAAAACCAAGAGTCAAGTGGGTCAGGTAAACAGATATTAATGAGAATGCTTCCTGAATAATTCTGTTCCTTTCCCTTTTCCTGTATCTTTGTGACAAGAAATAGTTGTTTTCCTGGGAAAGCAGGTTTGTGAACATGCCTTGGCAGTACGAGTTTTGCAAGCTATACCTAGTGCACTGTAACAGTGGGACCAGATAGTCCTGACTTCAAAGCTGCACTTGAAATTTGATATTGGGGTCCACCATGGTGTTAAGGATGAGAAGGAAACAATGGCATTAACATATACAGATCTATTTGAGGTACAATCTCAAACTCTAGACAGAGAGCTGGTTGAAGATGAGGTGCTTTTTTTTTGCACTGAGAGAAGTGGATGCTAAGCTGCAGGCTTTTGCGTACTAGACTGCCACAAGACAGGGAGGCTGGGTATGTGGATTGTTGAGCAGGTTTAGGCAGAACCAGGACCTTGTGGATGATGGGGAATGGGCACGGTGCTCATGGAAAGAGTTGTTATCAGGGCAAGTGTCGTTCTGGGAGTTGGGACATGGAGGAAGGTTTGTGGGCTCCCTGCTGCGACCCCTCACAGGCCCAGGCACTGCAAAGGGCCCGTGCTGGATTATGCCTCAGCTGTTTTTCAGAAGTTCAGGCTGGTTTATGGGATCTCTGATGGTGTCCTTTAAAGGCAAACCTTAGAAGTGGTGTCGGCATTAAAATTTACATTGGACTTCCTGCCCTGGATTTGCCTGCTTACAGTGTCTTCTTCCCTCTCCTCTCAGGCACATGAAGATTCATGAGAAGGATCCAAACAGCACAGCGAGCACCACTCCCCCCTCGCCGCTGAAGCGCAGGCGATTGTCTTCGAAACGGAAGTTCAGTCATGATGCTGAGCTGGACAGAGATGAGAGGACACCTGCAAAAAAGGTTCTTTACGGGGCATGAAGCTAAAGATGTTCCTGGTTACCTCCTAAATGGTCAGCTGTTTGGTTTGTGTAGTCAGCACAGACTTGTTACAGCTCTGTATATGAGTTGCCTTGCTTATCCTGTGTAGCCAACATAGTTTCTGGGATTGAACATTATTTTCTAATTTCAGAGATTGAAATAATTCAATTAAAAAAAATATTTATTGTTTAAATTTTTGAATTTACTTTTGATTTACAAGTAATTATTGTGGGATGACAAGAGGATGTCCTATTCTTTTGCTGCTGCAGCTTTTCCCCTACCTTTTTTATGTCCTCCCATATAGTTTGTAGTATTCTTAGAGGATGGTGATTTAAACTTTTAAAAAAACAGTTTGTACTTAAAAAGCAGGAGCAGCTAAAGTCTACTTTTGTCTAGATCTGGAGGGAGAAAAAAATAATCTACAGTACATTTCCCTTTCACAGTAGCATAATCCTGCCTTATTTGAGTTGCAAGAGTGACCAGAAAATAATTATTTGAAGGCTAGACATTTCCATTAGGGTTTTGTTTATGAAATATTTTAACACATCTCAGTCATTTGTACTAAATGTATAGTGTCTGCCAAACTTAACTCTTTCCACTTACCATCTCTAAATGGTGAGCTAGTAGCAGTTCCATTTAGCACAGTATCCCTCGTTCTGTGCATACTTTTCTCCCTCTAATCAGAAGAGAAGTATAGAAAAAATGCAGAAGTTCATTGCTATTCCCTGAACCACTTGACTTAGCAGTTGGCAGTATCTCAGTGGCATAAATAATTTAGGCTGACAGCTCCCCTGGCTTTCTGAAGGGGGAGGAATGCTAGTTCAGTGGTATATGAACACATGGGTTTATAAGTTCTTCAAATCACAGTTCCTCATTAGAACTGATATATCTGTGAATCAGCTGCATACTTTATCTCCTACCAAGACTCCTTTTCTGTCATGCATGTTCTTACACATGTGCCAAGGCTCTGCCACTTATCTCTCCTGAGGAATGTTTTTGTATTTGCTTGCAGCAAGGTTACACATGAAGCTTCCAACTTTGTGTAAGAGAAAGACTTTGAATGGATTGCAAGTTTGGTTTGTTGCTTACAACTTGGTCTAGTGAGGTTTTTTTTTTCCCTTTTTCTGAAGGTTGTCGAGGATGGCCATTCTGGTGAAGGGGATAAAAGGGCTGATGATGAAGTTTATCATTGTCCAGTGTGTTTCAAAGACTTTTTTTGCAAGTATGGCCTGGAGTCCCACATGGAGACACATCCAGATAATTCACTGAGGTAAGAGATAGTACACAGAGTGTCTCTGGTCACCAGACAGACTGAAGAAGCCTGTGGTGGAGGGGCAGGAGCCTCTCAGCCCCCTGCATGTTAACTGCCCCCCTTTGTGGTTTTGAACAGGTCTTTAAATGCTTTGCCTCATCTTGTGTCACCAGGGTGTTGTATGGCTTAATTTTATTATTTTTTGCAAATACAGGAAATCTTGCCAGTTAATAGCTGGAAATGTTTTTACAAAAAATTAAAGTACATCTTCCTCCTGTTGAAACACACCACTGTTACATAAAACTGTAACATGCCAACATTGCAAAATTTTAACAAGGTAAACTGAAGATGCTTAAAACTTGATAAAAAAACTTGATAAAAGTATTCAGGTATCATCCTATGAGATTATTGTGTTTGTGGCAATGGCAGCAGCTGGATGGAAAGGGTTTTTCAGTCATTGGAGTGAGTGAAGGTAGATGAGTTTCTAGTTTCAGACTTTCAATAAAATGTTTTATGCTTTTCTACCTTTTGAGGTTAGGGAATGATGTGGATTTTGGCTTAAATCAGCTTTTCTTAACAAGGAAAACTTATTTATTAATTGTTTGGGAAGGTGCTTGAATGTTGTGTTTTGATTCAAGTAATTGCCTCTGGGACTCCTGAAACTGTTTTATTTCTTGTTTTTTCACCATAGAAAAATGTAGAGTCAGATTTATGAAGATATAAAAGAAATTTTTCACATCTAGTTGAAACATGTAGAAAAGCTACCACTTGAGGAAAGAGATTGTCCATCTGCAGAAGCTTGTCAATATTTTAAACTTATTTTGGGACATTTGACTCCAATGATCTTTTTGAAACTGTGAAGAATTCAGCATCTTAAAGTGTCAACACTTCTGGATACAGGTTCTTAATAGAATGACATTGAACAGAGGCATCCCAGTCTATTAAATAGGGTTAATATTATTAAATTTTCCCTTTTAAAAATTTTTATTTAGAAAACCTTGGTAAATACATGTAAAATACTTTTAAAAGGCATTCTTAATGCTGCAGTTACTGGGGAAAGGAGTTGAAAGCTTGGTCCATTCAATAGTAGTTAATTAAACATACTTCTCTATTTCTGAAATAAATGAGGTAAATTTTCATTATAGATGAAAGCTAAAACAGTTGTTCTCCACTAAGAGCTCTGCAACCCTCACAAAATGGAGTATGGAACAATTTTGCCTTACACTTCATGCTTTAGAGAAAGCAGCTGACATACTGTGTCATTACGCTCATTTTGAAGCTTCTCTGAAGATATGACCTCTTTGCAGAGTTATATTCCATGGACCTGAGTGGAGAGGTGGATTTTCTTGCTTTGATAAGATAATGGAATAGATATCCTTCCAGCTTGGCAGCTTTGCAGTCTGCTGTGGCAAGGCAGAAAGACACAGTGGCTGTGCAGGCATGCTATTCCTCTTTATGCAGCCATTGTTCTAGTATTAGACTTGCTTTGGGATAATATTCTCCTGAAATGGATTTTGCTACCCTTGATTCTGTTGAGCAGCAAAGACTAGAATGTGTCCCTAAATGAAAGTCACAGTTGTCAAGCTCCGTGGGTATGATTTAATACTAGTGCTAGGATACTTATCTTTATAGAATTGTCTAGGTAGTAAGGAGGTTTTGTCAGGTATTTGCCTCAGCCATTTAGGACGTGTCAGTGAAGACAGGACAAGTAAGATGTGGTTCTCTCTGGGCAGCTAATATATTAAGGTGCAACTTAGCCTGCCCATCTGGTTAAACCACACCTTTTGTCCTAGTCTAGACAAGTCAAATGACACTGTCTGCCTGGCCCAGCCTAACAGAAAATCCTCTAGTAAGCAGAGCAGTTTGGACTGCTGTTAAGGTGACTCTTTCATCCTGAACAAAATGGGTTAAAATCCTTGGCCAGCAGGGGCTGTAATCCCCTGGTTCCCAGGGTTCTGCAATACTATTTGTAGGATTCAACAAGACACAGAGAATGTAGCATGCCTTTCTCAGTCCTGAGTACAAGTGATTGAAGTCCTTTTGGTGAGGCTTAAGAGGGTTTTTTTGAGTGAAAGAGCTGAAGAAAAGAGAATATTTTGCTAGAGTAGTAGAGCAGGAGACCTGTGTATACAGGTGTACTTGTGGCAGGGAAGCAAACTGCAGAATGTTAGAAGGCTTTCATCAAATCCTGTTGTTGCCTTATTGTAGAACACAAGAGGAAGTAACTCTTGTTAAAAATTCAAACCAACAAAAAAGCACAGTAACTGTGTTGTGAGCAAAGGGCAGGGAGCGTAACACCCCCAGTCTCCTTTTATTGCCCATATTGTAAAAGCAGAGTCACTTGGTGTGGACCTGTGAGGAAGGCATTGGATGTGCATCCCAGAGTGAGATACTCTGGGTCTGGTGGTTTGTTTGAAGCTACTACAGTAGACAGTAGCCCAGCACAGACTGTTCTGTCATGATCAAAAATAAGTGATGCTGAATCTGCCTAGCCAATGCCTTTCATTGTAAAGGCACAGGTCAAACATCCAATTCCTTTTTGCTCCCCTAGCTCCTATGTAAATGACTGCAAACTGGCTCTGAAGCAGTGCACCAGTGTGCACTGCCTTGATGGTGTCACCAGCCTTCCTTCAGGGATGCATCCTCAATCGTGACAAGGTGCCAGGGTGGGCAGGAGCTTCTGCCTGGTTTCCCTGTGGTCCTTTAATCCCACCATTTCAGTGCTGCTGTGTAAATACAGCCTCTTGCCCCCGGAGCTGTCTGAGTCTCTCTGGCCCGGCCACCCTCGGCTAAGCAGCAGAAAAGGTAAGGTTGTCTGGCAGCCCCTGGGATTAGTACGTGAGCAGCTAATTTGCAGGGTGGGCTATCACCCTTCCAGATACTGTCAAATGAACAACTTTAAATCACAGGGTTAGCTGTTCAAAGTCAGATGAAAAGACACTCCCCATTGTCTTGCCCAGAACTGCTTTTTCATGTAAAACCCAGAGCAGGGAGCACCTCATTGTTTACTTGCAGCAAAATAAACAATTCTTAATCCACTGATTGTGTGAGAGGGCCTCCTGCTTGGTAGAGTATCTCTTGATTATGTAAAATCCTAAATCGTGCATCTTTGTCTCCTAATTATGGTAGGAACTGCCCTAGTCTTGAGAGTAATAATAGGGCCCTTTGTCCCATGGACAATGGGCTGTGGCACTGCATCTCCTTCATGGCATTACACCCCCTGGTCAGTCTCTGTCCCTTTGAAGCCCTGTGTCCTGCACCCTAATTAAAGACATGAGCTGGCCCCCGGCAAGGTTGTCTGCAATGCCCATTAACAGTGGGAGGTGGCCCAGGAGTGCTTTCTGACCCCCTTGGCCTCTCTACCTGGATTATTTAAAGAAGTCTGCTTCCCTGCAGCTGGGGCCTCAGGACACTGTCTATTTTGGTGAGTTTGTATCTGAGTGTTGATATAATTAGCAGAGAGCTGAAACGCTGCACAGCCAATAGGGAAAATGAGAAACCTCACGGAGCAGGGGAGTTTCACTGGAAACTTTTGTGGCGCAGGGTTGCTGTCAAACGTGAAATGAGCTTGTAAAGGTCGCCTGACAGCTCTGAGCAACGTCAGCAGTGTAAGCAAAGGAGATGTGAGGATTTCCCGGGGAGAAAACTCTCCAGATGCTATGCTGGGTTTCTCCTCTTTCCTTTGGCAAATACAATGGAACAGGCTTAAAGTAAAATGTGTGGCTTTTAAGAAAAAGTACATGAACTATAAAATTCCTCTCTTGGATTTCACTGTAGCCAGAGCATACCTTTTTTATTTCCTTTCCTTCTCCTCCAGGAGGTCTAGTGAAGCAGCAAAGGGACAATTATGCTGCCTCTCATGTCTAGGTATCTTCCTTAGGAGAGGAGGAAGGAGCTGGTTATGGTGTTGCAGTTACCTCCTTTCTTAGACTCATTCCAACATAATTTCTCAGCCACGATAGTTGTGCACTTTGAATGTGGTAAAAGGTTGCTTCTTAATGAACATCATGAGGCTTTCTGATCACATCTGGTTCAGTGTGGCATTGCCTGCAGTTACAAGATTTGGTTTTGCTATATTTTTGTAAGATACAAGAAATGAGTAGACAGTACAGTGTGAAAGTCATTCTGTGCCTATGTCATGAGCTGACCTGGTGACCAAAACCAGTAGGTGCCTGTTGCCGTGAATGAATTCAGGGGAGATTAAGTTTTTTGACCTTCTACAGAGCCTGTCCAAACAGTGATATAATATATTAAGCCTTGTAACTTGAAAATCCTGGGCATATTTTCACAAGGACAGCAAAAGCAGTTCTCTTCTCCCCAGGGTTATGTTCTTCTGTAAAACCTCCAAACAAAGGAAAACAAAAGCTGTTCACAGCCTACCTTGTTCTTCAAAACAGCTTGCTCAAGTTTTGCTGAAATTGTGTAGAGGTTGAACATTGCCATGGAAAGCTATTGTTTGGAACAGCTCACAGATCAGTAACAGGCATAGCAACAGAAGAACTCAGGCCCTGGAAAGAAAAGTGTTAGGAGTCTGACCATTAGGATCTGTGGTCATCTGCCTCTAGTTTTGCCAGGGTAACCACTGTGAGGTCTTGTTTTTGAAAACACTTATGGGTGAAAAATTCTGTTGTTGTTTCTTTGTGTTACCTGGCTTCACCAACTTAAATGCCATAGGAATGGTCTTCTGGACTCTGTGGGTAAACTGAAGATATCTGTCATGTGCAGATTGCAATTCAGGCAGGCTGGTCACCAGGTTTCCCCCTTTGCCAGCACATCCACATTCTTTAGTGTGTGGTGGGCTGCTGCCAGCCACCTGGACCTATGTCCCAGTTTTAAATCATTTTAGACAATGTGCACGAGCATCCTCATTTACGTCAAGACAAGAGGAAGTGGGTTTTGGGTGAAAAAGATACCTACTACTTAGAATATGGCATGTTTATTGCCCAGTTACTGTTCTTCAAGGCAGTTCTGCACCCTGGCTTTAGGGAGATAAAATAGTCAAGAAAAGAAATGCACGGAGATTTAAAATGTACGGAGATGCTTTCAGGTATTAGCACCACTAGAAAAGACTAGTACAATATTAGGTTGTTTTCAGAGCAGTAGTCTGACCATGGAAAAGTACATTGAACTGAATGTTAAAAGGAAAAAAAAAAAAAAACCAGCCAGAAAAAGACCCTGAAGTGTCATTCCTGTTTTTGCAAATGCCTATCTAAGCAAGTTTAGGAATTCACTTTCTATCTGTTCTCTCCTTATATAGTAGGGAATGGCTTCCTTATTCTGAAGCACACTGCTCTCTACATGTGGCAAGCCTTCTGTGGAAAGAGGGTGTTAGTGGTGCTACAAACTTTCAGGAGTGAAGGTGTTTTAAAACTAGATGTTGTTTGCAATTTTATTGTGAAACAAAACTATAGCTCCATGGTAGGAAGAGGAAGCTTCTTCCTGGTAGTTGACACTGCTGTTATTGGAAGCAACTTGAAGGATGAGTAACAAGTCATCTTCATTCAGCATTGTGAGGTTATATACTATTTTTCTCTCTGTCACAACTGTTGATGTACACATAGCCTCATTCCTTGTTAGCTTTTCAAAATAAGAAATCTCATGCTCTTCTAATAAAGATGGATAATTCTGAGGTTGTTGTATCCTACAAGTTGTTGAGAGGGATGGAGAGCACTCCAGCATAGACATGTTCATGGACCTCCTTAAACTCTGCTTTTGGCATACTATATTTTGGGCCCAATACTTCCTTTTTTAGTCACTGAGGTTGTACCAGCAAGGGCAGTTTGGGTAGAAATTGCTCTGGAGTTATTGAGTACTAACACAGTTACAGCCAAAGATGCAGGTGACAAGGGGCAGTGGTGTGACATTGCCAGTTCAGCCCACGCTCCTGTTCTGCTCTGCTCTCAAGCTGTTTGCTCAATGTCTTGCTGATAGAAACTAGGAACCAACTCCTAATCTCTTGCTGGCAAGATTTTCAGCAGGAGCAATTCCATGAGACAGCTGATGAAGTTCAGCTCTGGTAAATGCTATGACCTGAAATAGGCTGTGGTACAATGCAATTCTTGGTGAGGCAGAGGAGAGGGTATGCAAGCAAGCTGGTGAATGCATCCTTTTACTGAGCAAATGGAGAAGTAGAATCAGTGGGTTGTCTTGCAAAAGCAGAACAGAAGTGCATGTTACATGCTTTTTGAAGTTCCTATTCAGAAAAGAGAGCTGGGAAACATCTGAAGAGCAGCGCAAATCCAATGCTGGCCTAGAAGTGGTCAGCTCACATCAGGGAGCTCATTGTGTGAAGAAACTGGGAATCCAGAGCAGCTGGATAAAAATATTGGCTGGTGAATGGACACAGGGAGTGATGCTCTCATGTGAAACTGTGTGCCGTGTCACATGGTGTTGAATATCTTAGCTTGGCTGCCAGAATAGAAAGTGGGTAAATGCAAAGCTGACTGTAGAGGAAAGCTGCTTGTAAAAGGGCATGCAGGAGGGAAAAGGAGCTGAGCCAAAATAGGTTATTAACATGCCTGCCTGATTCTAAGGAGTAGGGTTTGTTTATTTGCAGGCTTTCTCAAAGTGCTGGGTGCTGCTCAATGTGTTTGCAGTCATGTCTGCATGCTGAACATATCGTAACCTGCAAATGTAGATAAGGGCAAGGGACTGCAATCCAGATTCAGCTGCATCTGTTTGTGAGCCCTGTTCTGATGAGTGGATGCATATAGGATAGAGAAACCTCTGGAGATGTATTTCTCCTTATGTTACTCATTAAAAGCAGTGGCCTTTTTTTAACATGCTAGACACATAGATTTCTTTTTTAACTCTTGCTGTTAATTTAAAAATTACAGAAGTACTTGGCTTTCATATTTGAAAGATTGTTAGAAGATAGGAAGAGCTTTTCATTTCTTACCTTTAAAGAATACCAGAAGGTTCACATGAGTTGGTGTGCACAAATAACTGTTATTCTGCCTGCTGTGCAGCTTCTAATTTTGGTAGCTGTAGAGGACTATTCTGGTCAGGTTTTTTTGCCCCCCCAGATATGTTTGCCCTAACTATTAAACCCTTCATTGTTTAAATTGATCTTCATCTCTTTCTCTGTGATTCTGTACAGCCAAATTATTGACACTTCTGTTTTTTTAAACTTTGACCTTTATTAAGTAAACAAAGTCATTATGAGAAAATGACTACTTTGTGTGAGTGTCTGTGGGCTATCTCCCATTTTCCCATTATTTTGTCTTAGTTGCATGTTAATTCTGTTGAAGTAAATGGTAGTGTAAGCTACTGTTTCACCAGGGCAGAGGTGTTTAAATCTGGTGCTGTTGAAGTGTTGCTGGTAAGTGCAATTCATTACAGTATTAGGAAGAAGTTTTTACTCATTTTTCTTTGCTCACACACAAAGGAAGTTCAAACATGACACAGCATGGCTTGTGCCTTTTTATTAAACTTTACAGCAGTTAATTTCACTGAAGTTACTCTGACAGGGGAGTCACTGGTGGGGACACTGGCTCTGCTGCATGCTGACAAATTTCTGAAGCACAACATCACCCTGGTTTATATCGGGTCTGTCCTGGCTCCTACATGATACTTTTCTTGCCTGGACCACAGTGCAGCTGTAGGAATGCACATAACGCTGTGCATCCCTCTATTAATAGAAGGGTTGGTGCATAGGGTTCAGCCTTGGCTGCACCCAAGGGTGGCTTCTTTGAGGGAGAGGATTAAAGAGAGTGACAGAACATCGGTAACAAAATCAGGTGCCCAGTGGGGCAGTGGAAAGGGGGAAAAGTTAAAAGAAAAGTGCCTCCTTTGCTGAGACTGTGAAGAAGCATGCACTAAGGGCTGTGTCCGTCCCCTTAGGCAGAAGGGAAGGGGAGGGAAGCCTCTGCAGCTGGCAGGGAGTTGGCTCCTGGTGCTGCTTGCGGTTCCAGCACAGCCCCATAGGGATGGGCGAGGTCGAGATGGCAGAGCAGCAGGTCCTTTGGGGTCAGACTCGCTGGGGAGCTGCGGGGGAGGGAGGCAGGAATGGGCATTGCAGGACAGCAGGAGGACCTGGAGGGGAGGCAGGAGCGGGTTCCCAGTGCTGCTGCTTTTCCATCACTCATCTGCAGCAAATGGGAGAGATTAGTGCAGCTGTTGGATGTTATTTCCCAAGGCCCTGGGTGTGGAGGCCAGGAAAGGTTGTTTTTTGGCTTTTTTACCCAAAAAAAGATGAATATCTGGACCTGGGTGGGGTTGCACAGGAGCAGAAACCAGTTGGCTCTTTCTCATCTCTCTCACTTTGCCTTGTCCCAGAAGAAGTGAAAGAGATGCAAAGGAATTCTTTCCTGAAGGGGAATATGTCTGTAACCTGCTAGCTTTTCTTTCACAGATGGTGAAAGCCCTTGTGTTTAAAACCATCCTTTCTCCATCTCCCCCTCCTTGACAGGCTCCCCTGCAGCGGGACATTGCCATTATAGAGGCTGGGAGCCTGCTCCCACCACCTGTGTGGACGTGAGTCATCAGCAGGGAATCACCCATCTTTCTCTTCTACCTGGTTGTATTATTTTTAGGTCAGCATAGGAATTTCTTTGCTCATAAGAGCCACATTAATTCTGCAAATAACGTTAAGAGAGAAAGGAGAATAATAACAACAGAGGTAGAAAAACACATGGTAGTGACTGGGAATTTAATTTCAGCAGGAGGAGTTAGACAATTTCATAACTGTGTATTAATGACTTATGTCTCAGGATATGTTTCATTATTTTTGTTTGTTTTCCTTGCTTCTGTTTGTGGAAGTTGCTAAAGAGCATAGATGGGAAAGGAACAAAGTGGCACCAAGTTTTTTATTTTTGATAAGGCCTAGAAATTAAGACTATTTTTATTTGTTAACATCTACAATATGGGCAACTTTGTTTTAGTGAGCTGCATGGGTGAAAACTTCAGGTTTTAGTCTGTGTGGTTTCAGAAGTACAAGCAGAATAATGGTAAATGTCACTTGCTCACCAGCAGTCTCGGGTAATGCAGAGCATAGTGTTTTGTTTAATTTCTTGGTAACATAATGGTAAATACAAATATTTGGCATTTTTGTCTTGACTACTGAAATATAAAATCTAGGAGGATTGAATGGTTGTCTGCCTTACTCTTAATCAAAATCAAGACTGATTAATTTTGCTAAAAATTTGGCTCTGCATTTCCTTTCTAAAATGTCTTTCCATTTCTTAAAGAAGGCCAGCTATTTCCTCTGCTGACAAATTGGAGTTGTCTCAGAGGAGAGTGTAATGCAAGGCAACGGGCAGTGCTTATATAAACTTTTCTTGCAGAGGTGCCACTTAGGAAGTATAGCAAATCCTGCCTTGCCCCCTTGAATGAACAAGCTTTGCAAAGCACTGACTATTTCTTAAAGCCTGTTAAAATGCTTTTATATCCTAATTAGCATTCCAGATTTCAAGAATACTAATTTATTTTAGAAGAAAGCTTTTTAATGGTGTGTTTTTACACAAAGATGCTACACTTGTCTGCATTAAGAAAATTTTTAAAAGAAAGAAAAGAAAAAGATGCACTGATGTAGTAATAATTAGTCAGACATGCCTGGTGTGATACATGGCCTGAAGCACCAAGGGCAGCCTGGTTGTTGCATTGTTACATTTGATTCTGCTTTGGTGTTTTAGGAGTTCTGTTTTCTTACCTGCTTGTTTTTTACACCTCTGCCAGTGAACCAGAGCCTTAGTATTATATTTGCATTGTTACAGATATGAGCAAGTCCAAAACATAAAGGCAATTGAGAATTAAAGTAATTTTAAAGGGGCCTTAGCTGCTAAAAACAGTTTTTTTCCTTTTTACTTAAAATTGAATCTCTATGCTTGGAACTGAACAGCATTTTTCTCCCTACTCTGTAATCATATTTATAGAAAAATTGAAGACTGTGGCCAAGAGTAGCAATCACATGATAACACAGCAGCTTTTATTAGATACATCTGGAAACTTACCTTGCAAGTAGAGTGCTTTTATCTCTGCACAGGTGTTGAGCCACTGCTTGGCCTGTTCTGCTGACAGCCTCAGAACCTGTTTCCATCACTGTTCTCTGCAGCCATGCCATCCATGTTTGACTTGGAACTGCACATGAGCAGACTTATGAAATTTTAAAGAGAGGGGGCTTTTCTGTTGGTTTTTTGTTGTTGTTGTTTTGGTTTTTTGTTTGTTTGGGTGTTTTTGTTGTTGTTTGGTTTTGTTGGTTTTTTTATTTTTTTTTAAAGTTCATAATGAACAAACTATTACCATATGTTTCAGATGCTTTATTTGATATGCTGGACTTTTCAGACTTTCCACAATTACTAATTTATTTTTTTAAAGCAGTTTAAACAAGATGAAAAAACATTCATATAGCCTAGGATTCCTTTCTCTTTTACTCCTTAAGCTCTGGGTCTTGGTTTAAAAGTACTGTAGGTAGTGACACTACCCAAAGATGGAAAATAGTGCTGCTGACAAAACAGACAAATTAATAGTTAGACTTTCTTAAAAAAACCTAATGCTTCCAGATTATGTGGTGTTAGGCATGGCAGCTTACTCCATTTTAAATTAAGACAAGGCTTAGACAATGCAGTGTAATGCTTGCCTTAACCAGTTAAGTTTTGACACTTAGTAGCTATAAGCTTTTCTTGGTGGTGCTAGGAATCCACACATGGACCACAGAGGACGGCAGGGCATCCACAGCTCCTTCCCATGCCCCAGCTCCCATGTGGTTCTGTAAGTTGTGCCATCAGGGCAAGGTGCTGAGCTGGGGTGCAGTGCATTTATATGCCCTGAAGAGCCTGTCTCTTGAGATGACAGGCATGATTTATCTGGATGTTTCTTTTTTCAGCCAGGTGGTTCTTTCTGACCTAATGAAAAAAGAGCTTAATCTTTCTCCCAATTTCTCATTTTGTTTGCTGCTTCTTCACTCACAAGGAAAATAAAAGACTAAGGAAGAAAGAGGAAAATAACTTCACTTAATAAAAGAGAAAGCTTATATTCTTTTTATAAGATACATTACTTTTGTTTGGGGAAGGAGAGGTGGTTCCCTTTGCATGGAAACCACTATTTTTAACTTGCAGGATTTTACTCTCCTGAGGCTAGCAGTTGATACAGGTGTCCTGTGAAGGACTTTCACATAGGTGTTTGCTCTGAAAGATTAATTCTCAAGTGCAGCTTTAGATGAGAGACCCAAATAAAGTAGTGCTGAAAATCAGCATGTTGCAAGAGGGAAGTGAGGGGGAGTGCAAGATGAACAAGGTACGCCTCCCAGCCGTGTGGGATGTGTGGCTGCTTGACAAGGAGCACTGGCTCCTGCTCAGCCCAGATCCTGGGGGTACAGTAACAGGAGCCAGCACTCCCAGTTACTGTGGTGCCATCACTGGTAGCTGTGCCTGCCCTGTCCCACACAAGGGGATACACATGCTGCACTGGGTTGCTAGGCCCAGGACAGGTCAGGCACATTGGGACCCCAGAGATGCTTCACGATGCAGAAGCAGAACAGCCTGCAATGCTTCCAGTGGTGCAGGAGAATTGTTTCCAAGCCCTCCTTGTTTGTATATTAACATACCGGGAGGAACATGTCAGAAGCACTGCTTGTTTTCATGCAAGGCATTTTCATGACCTCTAAAAGCAATTTATTTCAGTAGCCTGCAAGTTCTTCGGGTGACTACTTGTAATTTTTTAATGCTCTCCAGCCCCCACTGGTTTTGGTGGTTGCATTTTTGTCTTCACTGAAGATGACATCTTTGCATCACAGAATAGGTGCTGCCAAGTGAGCTGGAGGAGAGCTGTAGATCCTGATGCTGAAGAAGTACTGTGTTGGCCATCCCACCCCACTCCCCTGAGATTGTTGTCACACTTGGCATACCTCTTTAAGTAAACATTAGCTTTGTAAATGGCATCGGTTCGATATTTAATGGAATGCAGGAACTATGTCAGTAGCAATTATACAGGTAGGATGCAAGTGAATTGGCAGGAGAGTTAAAACAGATTAAACTTTCAGTGCGTATTTATGTCCAAGCTTTCTGGGTGCTGTGATAACAATGGCGGTGTTGTATACACTTCACACTTGCTTCTTTCACCGCTCGGTGACTATGAGTCCAGTTGCTTTGTGGGTGACTTGGTTATCTCTTCGTTTTCAGAGAATAAAAAAATGGCTGTGGGAGTTTATGTAGTGATAAAATGAACAACAATGGGAGTTTGTTAGGGACAGGACAGGGAGGGGGTGGTTTCAGGATTTTGTAAGAAGTCATTTCTAATTGCAGGATGTTTTTTTAATGAGTAGGCACATGTCCTTTTCCTTGATGTAGAGAGCAAAGACAGTGTGGGGAAAACCAAGGCCATGGGCAGATGTGAAAATTCCTAGTGCATGTAATATTCTCACTGACAAAATCTGACTGCCTCACATCCACTGGTGTTTTGCTTCTGGGAAACCCACGCTTTGGCTGGGAGCTGGACCTGTAACCATAAGGAGATTGAGGCTGAGTTAAAACTGTGTGTCACTTATTGAACGCAGAGTGGACATGACCTGTCATGCTCTAGAGCTCACATACCAAATATTTTAAAGGCAATAGGCTTTGTTGATGTGTTCACCAAATGTTGCTGCATAGGCCTTTCTGCCTGCAGCATAGCTTTGATTGTTTAATGCAGTGTTTTATGTGAGAAACCCTTGTTTAGCTGAATTTAGGATTTGAGAATTTAAGAAAAACAAAAAATCATAGCAATAAAGTGTGGGTAGGAAAAGCCAGTGCTTCTGCATTTTTCTTCAGGGCAAACTGGCTGTGAAGGGGGTATAAAAGTGTCAGAAGTGTTGAACCTGTTTCAGGTCTTCCTCCTTTGTACCTTTCTCCCATTCAAGGAGCAGTAGTTTTCAAATGGTCTATTTCTCATAACAGCTTTTAGAAATGCCAGTGAAAGTAGATGCAAAAGCAGTGTGATGAAGGTTCACACACAGGTATTAGAGTGGTGTGCAATAGTATGTTTTAAGTAGTGGATATGAAAGGTGCTGCTTTTATATTTGCTTGCTACTTAGGTCAGATTTAGCCTCTCCTTGTCACTGATTATTTTTTAAACGTTGTTTATTTTAACAGGACTTTTCAGTAAAAATGAAATGGTGTAAGGCCGTTGAAATATTTTTCGTTGGACAATGAAAAGGTTTTCAGAAGGCTGTTATCTCAGCTGCCATTCTACCATCTGCCCATACGAGATTGTCAGTTCTCATATTCTTTAAACTTCCAGTGGACTTACTAGCCAGAAATTAGTAGAAAGTGGCTGTGACCAAAATGGCCTTTTGTGGTGATAGGTTTTGACACACTGTGGGTTTATTTTGCATTTAGCAAGTTCTTGGTATCATGGGCTGAGAGGAAGGAGGTGCAAGAAGAATGCTAGTTCTTAAGCTTGAAGCAGTCAGCAAGTAATTTCTGTTTTATTCCTCTCCTTTCCAGGTGTGACATCTGTTGTATCACCTTTCGTACTCATCGGGGCTTACTGCGCCATAATGCAGTTATCCACAAGCAGCTTCCCAGAGATCCCATGGGAAAGCCTTTCATTCAGAACAACCCTTCAATTCCAGCAGGTTTCCACGACTTGGGATTCACAGACTTCTCCTGTAGGAAGTTCCCCCGCATTTCTCAGGTACTTTCTGTTCTTGGTAGCTTAAGGTGCCAGCTATTTCAGTGCATATCTGATGAGGTCATTGGAAGATTCATCCTGCATGAATATTTTGTGGAAGGTACATCACCACTGTTTGTGTAGGCTTCAAACACTTTATGCCTCTCCCTTTTTTTTTTTTTTTTCATCTAAAGAATATTGGCACTGGGGGCTTTTTCACCATTACAGTGGATAACTATCAGTGTAAAGATACATAAAAAATTTTGAAGGAAAGGTTTGATCATGTTAGATCTTTACCCCTTTGAGCTTACCCAAAAAATCCTACATCTGAAATCAACAGGGAGTGCACATGGTAAGGAAGACATTATTTATTTTACTTTACTCTAACAAGGATGTAGTTGGGGTATGAAAGTTTTTAATATGAAGAACTTTGAGCAGTTGCCTTACTAACTAAACAGTGACATCTTCTGTGATTCTCTCACAAAACACGATATTTCTCATTTAAGGTTTGTGGGACAGTGGATAGGGAAAAGTCCAGGGAGGTAGTCTGTAAGTATTTTTCTGAGAGCCTTAAAGCTTTCTATTGGGCAGTATGATTCTTCCCTATGTCAAACCTTTCCTGCCTTAGTTTGCTTCTGAATGAAGCTTTATCTATTAAAAAATCAACAGCACAATCCACCAGGACCATGCTTAGTTTCTGCACTTTTCTTGTTCTTCTGGGGTTAAAGCAGGCATTTCCAGCTCTTCTGGCTGCAAAAGGGTAGACTTGAAATTTGCTGCTGGGCCAGGGGAGCATGTAGGTATTTCTGTCAGTCTGTTACAGTTTTGGTATAAAACTTTAAAAATCAAAAGAAATAACTTTTTAAACAAAGTTTATTTCTTTTGTAATTAATTACAGACATTTAAAGTTATTAAGGGATTTGAATGTTGGTATTTTCCTTTTGTAATAATTTTGCTTGCACTGTGAGAGAAGATTTATGAAGTATTTAGAGTCTATAAAGATCTTGCCAGCCCTCTACTAGTATTTTTCTTGGGAGAATAAATGTAATCAGACTTCCCTAACCAAAACCCATTCCTTTAAGCTCTGAGTTTCATTGATCTGCTTTTGGGGAAATTTATTTTGGTTGGTTTACATCGGTTTGGCTTCTTGGATGCCTTTTTTTTTTTTGCTTCCTCTCCTCCTGGTTTCTTTGAAGTAGAGCTAAACAAGATAGTCTGCTGCCCAACTTCCTTGCTGTATTAGTATGCTGAGGCTCCTGTCCTGTCAATGACACGAGAGAAGTTTCTGACAGGGAAGTTTGGGATGGCAAAGAATTTGAAAGCCCGAATAGCCTTCTGAAGGAGTTTACCTTTATGAAGGGAACTTGTGGAGAATCAGCCCCTAAATTCAGATATACCCCTTAGGAGACTAAAGGGAATGTCTCTATGCCAGGTAGGTGGGGGCTGTTCTAAACCTCTTAACTTAGTCAGTGGAAGAGAGAATGAACTGTTTGTGTTTTGCAGCACCATGTGATGCCTTTCCAGTTTGAGATTCCTACTCTAAATATTTTTGCATGTCTTTCAGGTCTGGTGTGAAACAAATTTGCGAAGATGCATCAGTGACTTCCATCGATTTATTTGCGAGATGTGTAACAAGGCATTCCCCATGCTTTCGGCACTCAAACTGCACACAGAAACTCACGTGGTGGATCAGGGAAAAGACAAGCACAAGCCACAGTCCATGACTCCACCCAGTGAGAACCCAGACCAGAAAGCCTTCATGGCATCCTTGGGCCTACAGTACACCAAAGACATCAAGCCTGTCAAGCAGGAGGACAATACACAAGACGAGGTCCAAGAAATGCGGCTCAGAGCTCTGAAGAGTAACCTACCTCAGGAACCTGGCAGCACCAGTCTGCTCAGCCTCTCTCCTCTGGAAACTGCTTCCATGGGAGGGTCATTTTCAGTTCTTCCCCCTACAAAAGAAAACATAAAGCTTCTCTCGCTGCAGCCTTTCCAGAAGGGTTTTATTATCCAGCCTGACAGCAGTATTGTGGTGAAACCCATCTCCAATGAGTCTGCCATTGAGCTGGCAGACATTCAGCAGATCTTGAAGATGGCTTCTTCTGCTCCTCCTCAAATCAGTCTTCCTCCACTTTCTAAGGCACCTTCTGTCCCTGTGCAGTCTATTTTCAAGCATATGCCACCACTGAAGCCAAAGCCTTTGGTAACACCCCGAACAGTTGTCGCAACCTCTACACCTCCTCCTCTTATCAGTGCCCAGCAAGCCTCCCCTGGCTGCATCAGCCCAAGTCTCCCACCTCCCCCTCTGAGGCTGATCAAGAACTCGGTGGAGTCTGCCTCCAACTCTCATCTCCCCCAGCCAGGAGCCAAATCAAGTCCTTCCTCGCAGTTGCTCCTCCAACCCAAAGTAGAGCCTTTAATTCAGCATGAGATGAAGACGCAGCTGGAGCAGGACAGCATCATTGAAGCTCTCCTGCCTCTAAGTATGGAAGCCAAGATCAAGCAAGAAGTCACAGAAGGAGACCTCAAAGCCATCATCGCAGGGGCAGCTAACAAGAAGACCCCGACCATGAGGAAAGTTTTGTACCCCTGCCGTTTCTGTGACCAGGTGTTTGCCTTCTCTGGTGTCCTGAGAGCTCACATCCGTTCTCACTTAGGTATTTCCCCATATCAGTGCAACATCTGTGACTACATCGCGGCTGACAAGGCAGCGCTGATCCGGCACCTGCGGACGCACAGCGGGGAGAGGCCTTACATCTGTAAAATCTGCCACTACCCATTCACAGTGAAAGCCAACTGTGAGAGGCACCTGCGAAAGAAGCACCTCAAAACGACCAGGAAGGATATCGAGAAGAACATTGAATATGTCACCAGCAATGCTGCAGAGATGGTGGATGCCTTCTGCTCCCCAGACACGGTGTGCAAGCTGTGTGGAGAGGACCTGAAGCACTACCGGGCCCTCCGCATTCACATGAGGACGCACAGCGGCTGCCAGAAGAAGAAGCCGTTTGAGTGCAAGGAGTGTGGCACGGCCTTTTCGGCCAAGAGGAATTGCATTCACCACATCCTCAAGCAGCATTTGCATGTGCAGGAAAAGGAGATTGAGAATTACATCTTAATGGTGGACTGCAGTGCCCAGGAAAGCCAGACAGATCCTTCTTTATTGGAGGACAGCACTTATATGGACCACAAGCCCATGACGCCTTTCCTGGAGCCACAAAACGGCTTCTTGCTGGGAACATCATCTCACATTTCCATCAAACGTGAACCTGTGGGCAACTTTCCCATGGATTTTGATGAGCCATTAGATTTCTCTCAGAAGAGCAAAAGCCTGAGTGCTGTGCAGGTGAAGCAGGAGAACTTGTTCGGTTCATCTCTGTCCCTTTATGACTGTTCCATGGAGCCTATTGATCTGTCCATCCCCAAAATCCTGAAGAAGGATAAAGATGATGTCACCTGTGAAGCCAGGAATCAAGAGTTGGCTGCTTCTGGGAACAGTGATAAAGCCTATAACTGTCTGCAGTGTCCTTTGGTTTTTGGTGCCAATGGGAACTCAGAAACAAACCGGGGTGTCAGACATCCCCAGCCACTGAAAGGTTCATTGCATTTGACTGTCCCGATCATTTCCCCGGCTCTCCCTGGCAATTCTGCCTTGCTGAGACCCCTGAGGCCTAAACCACCACCACCACCTCTCTTGCCAAAGCCTTCAGTAATGAAAGAGCTGCCACCATTGGCTTCCATTGCACAGATCATTTCTTCTGTGTCTTCTGCTCCCACTTTGCTGAAAACGGAGGCTGCAGACGCCAGTCCCAAGGCAGTGAGCAGCTCCACTGGGTGTGACAAATCAGGGAATGCCAAAGCTAAAGTGACAATCGTGACCACCGTTCAGAGAGACCCCAGCCTGCCCAGTGACCTGTCTCAGGCTTGTGATCCGGAGCAGTCTCCCGTTGCTGATGCTGGGTTGACTAAGAAAAGAGGTAGAAAGAAAGGAACGAAAAATAAGCCCAAATTTAGCAGTAGTGTGGATCTGGAGTCAAGTGGGGAATTTGCCAGCATAGAGAAGATGCTGGCTACCACAGACACTAACAAATTTAGCCCGTTTCTGCAGTCCACTGACAATTTCAAGGAAGAAAGTGGCAGAAATGGAACAAGTGAGGATGAGAAGGAAACTGCCAAGGATAAGCTGCTGAGAGGGAAGAGAAACGCTTACTCAGACTGCCTGCAAAGTATCCCCTGTCCTTACTGTCCTCAAGTCTTTCCATGGGCGAGTGCCCTGCAGCGGCACATGCTCAGTCACACGGGTAAGAGTGCTCTGTGCTCACAGTAGTTTGTAGCCTCTGAGGTAGTTCTCCATGGAAGGGCCTCTCTGTGGAGGAATCTTCCTTTCTTCTAATGTTTGAGTTGTATTCTTCTTTATTATTTTACTAATCCCTAGGTGTTGCTGTTGCAACAGTAATGGTGGTGGTAGATTTTTCAGAAATGGAATAATCCCAGTGTCTTTGAGTATCAGAGGGTAAATAAAACCATTAATACCCATTGTGACTTCAGTGGCATAACTTAGTGTAGCTGGAAAGAGGCTCAGGTTTCAGTTGTTCTGTTATAATTGTCTTGTCTTGAAGGGGAACGTGTGTGTTGAATATTTAATTGTGCGGTATGTGGTTTATTTGTCTGTTTCTGATGGCTGTTCTTCGGCATCAGTAATGATAAAAAACATCTCTAAAAATGAGAGACAGTAAGTGTAGAACTGGGGCCGGAAAATAATATCATATAGTGCTTAGCATTTTTTTTTCCTTGCGGTGACTTTTATTTAACAGATCAAAGGAGAATGTGAGAAACTGCTCATCCTGAGCATTATGTAATAGTTTGCCTCTAGGAAGTATTTCTCCTCAGAGATAGACAACTAAAGGTGGGCACATGCCCTAAGGTCTGGAGATGTGTATGGAATCTCTAGCATTGTGGTGCTATGTAAGTAACCTCAGACCTGGTGTAAACAAAAGAAGGAATTGATTGGGTAGGGAGGTTTATTCTAGGTCTGGGGTTATTTTTTGTTCTTTACTATAAAGGAAATACTGCATTGAATGCTGTGCTGATTTGAAGTTCCCTCATTCTTCCACCCACACTGTAATAAAGTAATTAGTAGATTCTCATCCTGCTCTGGAGGGAGAGGGCAAAGCTTTACTTGCTGTTGTGCCCTTTAAAGTCAGTCACAATTGTTGATGCTTATTCATTATGCATCTCAGCTCCTAGCATAAAGAAAAAAAAGTAGGGATTTTTATAAGAAACATAGGGGATTTGAGTATGGCCTTAAAAAAGTTAGCTTTTTTTGCTGCATTTTTTTTTTTTTAAGAGAATGAGGTTTCCTGAAATGACTGATTCATGTCTGTGCTAAAGAGGGAAACTTGAAGAGGTAAAAGAGGTTAGCTGAGGGGTTTAAAGGGAATCTGAGCTGTGGAGCAGTCCCTATTACAGTTTGCTTTGGGTGACACGAGGACATAACTTGCAAGGTATCAGTGCAACAGTGAGGCTATTGTTTTCTGGTCCACAGAGAACAAATTATTTCATCTTATTAAGCATACAGTTTACTTTGTGGTGAAGGAGAATGCTTTACTCATATATCAATTGTTTTCCAACACCCTGGTCTAAAACAAAAAAAATACAAAGTTTCTGAAGAACTGTTCATGAGACAGAAGACAATGGAGAGGCTTTTCCCAGACTAAGAGGTTTGACCTGCTTATTGATGGCAGACTTCCAAGGTAGCAGCATTGGTGTAAACCCTTAATGAAGACAGGAAAATTCACTCAGCCATGAATTACACTGGTAAAACTTGTCTCCCTTATGACCACCAGGCTTGGAAGGAGGTACTGTCCTTTTAGAAAACCTATGCTGGAATCTCCACAAGGAGACAAGCAACTGTGGCCATAACAGTACTAAATCCTTGCCACAGATACAGGATTTTTGGTGATACGACAGCAGTGGCAGTAATCACACTCCAGTTGGTGCTCTGGCAGTGGTAATACTGAGCTCTTTTCTAATCATCATCTCTGTATTGAGAGACTTGTTTCTGCAGGACCACCCCACAGCGAGCTTTGGCTGGCCTTGGGGCATCTGTCTTCAGATGGCATGAGTGTTTTCTTTCTAAACTGGTAGTTTCCAGCAGCTCCCCTATAGCAGCAGTGTCCATGAGGCTTACTGGAGGCAAGCAGGAGAGCTAAGCTGGGAAGGAAATTTAGGCCAGGGAGGTGGTGCCAAAGCAAGCCTGAGGATGCATTCAGGTGGAGTGAGCCCTGTGTTTTTGTGGTGGGTGTCAGGTGCTGGTGGCATACAAGGAGTTGGCAGCTTTGTGGTAGATGCAGCAGTTCGTTGGCTTTATCTTCTGGATGGGCAAACTGGTTTTCTTGTGGAGAAATCTACAGTGTTGTAGTACAGCACAGCATTCCTATCCGCACCTATTGCACTGGCAGATAGCTTGTGTCTCGTCAGATATCTGGTTTTTAAAATTAGTTAAGAAAAAAATATATTTGCCAATCTTTGTGAAGAGAAAAAGGGAACTTTATTATTGTCTGTGCTTGATGGCTGTTTCCTGACCTAGACAGAGAAAGGACTAACAGGCTGACATGAATGGGATAGATGAGAGTCCTGGTGATCTGCTCCCAAACTGCATGTGTTGGGTATGTGATCCATAGGTAATCACAGCAGGCAAGCTGACTGTTTAACACTGCTATCAAAAAAACCCAAAACCCAAAGTAGTTGTTTGAGCTAAAAAGCAGCACCTAGCTCTTCTGTGTCTATTTGTAGGAAAGTTGTTATTGACGTAATTCATGTAAGTGGTCTAAGTTAGGATGAGGAAAAGGTATATAATTTTGAGCATTTAAGTGCTGTCCATGTGTTATGAGTTTTGAACTGCTGCATCCATACAGACATTAGAAGATTTTTGCAAGTCTGTCTTTCATGTTCAATGAAATTTTAACACAGAGGCCACCTTCCATGTGGTGTCAAGATCATATTTCTCTTTTGTGAAAGTCCAAAGATGCACGTGCTACCAGTGTCCCACATCCCTCATGCAACCAAAGTGTCTCTCATGGAAGCTTTTGCCCTGCTTATCCTTGCCTCAGCACCACTGTGTGTTTGTTCTTTTTTATAAATTCAAAACCATTTCCATGAAGAAGCATACACCTTCCTCAGTGGATTTTTATTTAATGATGAGCTCACAAGTGGGACACTGGGAATTTGGCATAGCTTGGTTTTATACAGTCCCTAATACAGTAGCTGTGTTTTGTTTGAACATGCTTGAACACTTGCTTTTAATACTTTCTTGATGTCTTTAATGTATAATTTACTTGTCTAGGTTCAACTCGGTTTCCTTTTTTTTCTTTTTTTTTTTTCCTCTTCCCTGCTGCTCTTGACTTTTTAGATTCTCAGAATCATGACTAAGATGTGCCCTGCAGGTGATGCAGTTGGTTTTGCTCCTTTTATAGGATGCAGCTCAGACTAGGTTCAGTATAAAATTACACTAATGGTTGTTTTTAACCACTAGTATGTTATAGATAACCAAATCTGTTTGCAGAGAATATTTTCAGGGGGTTACTGGCAGGTCTTATTTGGCCCAAGATTACATTTTGTAAAAAGTGAGATTTAATAGCAGAGGACGTTTTTTGCTTTGGTTTTGTTTTGGTGCTACAACAGGAACAAACCATACAAGGAAATGTCTATAAACAAAATAAAGGAATAAATAAATAGAAAACTCTTTACATCTAGTCCATGAACCTGAATGTTTCCTGTTGATTGGAATTACAAGTCACCAAAAAAAAAAGGACTTTGAAGCATTTATATTCTTTGCTTTTATGATTTAAGTCAAAGTAAAATTGTAAATACCTTTACTTTGCAACATATCTAGTTACCACAGTAAATAATGTGTTTCTGCTAGGACAGTAGTGGCAGGAGATACCCTGAGGACTGATCTTACGTGCTTTGCTTATTCACGTGACCCTTTATACTGAAAAAGACATTCTTCAAACAATTGGCTACTATGAAATGTCCAGACTAGGCTAGCCATGCTGTGCTGCTAACCAAAATTTACAGTCAGTGCCAAGTCAATATTTAGGCACAGATGTACTTTAATACAGGCCATGACTATTCATATGGAAAAATTTATAAAAAAATCAAATCACATTGACTTTTTAGGTTATATTCCAGTGAGTAAGTGTATTTTATCAGAAGAGCAGTTGCCTTTAAGGGACAAATACAGAAGGCAGAGAAAACTTCTTTTTTTGAATTGTTCTGGTTTTGTGCTTTTGAAGGTGACATTTTTGGAAGGCATTGCAACTTCAGGTGGGAGGATTAGAGTTTTCACAGTAATTTTTGTTTTGGTTTTGAGACCCCCAGCTAGGACATCTGTGTGGGAAGAAGTATATTTTATCTGTTGCAAATATTGGTCTGTGTGACAAATATTTGATTGATACAAACATTTTGAAGGCTGAAAATATGAGAAAATTGTGACCTGAGATGCAGGTTGAGTTTCAAGTAATTAATCCTCAGCTAATCCTGTCATTGCTTGCTTGAAAAGAAATGTGGAAAGGAATTGGGCTACCATGAAGCAAAAGGATTTCTGCTCGACTTTGAAGTTTTGTATTTGCATTGTGAATGAAGCCAGATGGAAGTGCAAAAAGCAGTGATATTTGTAGCCATAAATTTATGGTTGAATTATCAGGCATCTAAAAGGAAAGAGTTACTTGAAAGCCTACAAAAAAGCAGTACCATGATGCATCTAAAAAGTTGTGTTGAGACTGGAAGAAAATGAAGATAAAGAAACAGTTCCTGAGATGTCTGTGAGATGCAGGGAATCCCTGGTACAGGTTGAGATGTTAACTAGCACAGAACCAACTTTCAGAAGATGAAAATGAAAGAGATACCCACAATGTTGTATCAAAGAGGCTGCTGGCTGTGGCAGGGGTTGGGTGGTGTGTGTGTGTTTTCAGAGGTTTTGGGTGTGAGGTGGAAGGTGTGACAGAAGTTGATCTCCTTTTACAAGTAACTATCCTCTCAATCTCTTTCTTCATCACAAAGATGTCTTGCAGGATTGCCTTCCTCATTGCACTGCATGATCCTGGCTTTTCCTGTGCTTAGTCCCCTCCCTGTTCTAGTAATTTAAATTAATTACAGACATTAAAAACTTTCTCCTAAGGTAAAATAATTTATTGCTTATTCAGCATATGGGCCTTGATTCCACTGAAGTCCGTGGAGAGATGCCCTGTGGCTTTGATGGAAATTGTGTCCAATTCACATAGGTGATAGGCATTTCCAGAGAGAGCCTGCTGTTGAGGAGCTTGCAGTTAGGATATTGTGGCTGGTCACCAAGCAGTAACAGAGGCAAAGAAAGAAAAAGCGATGACATTTCTTATTACACACAAGGGGGATATTCATACATTTTATCTTGCAACAGGCCAGGAGCCCTTCCCCTCTGAGATATGTGGTGTCATTTCTACCAAATCTAGCAGAATTTCTACAAACCTACCTGAGGAGAAATGTGCTTATACCCCAGCCTGTAAGGAAGAGGATGTTGGATCTCACAGTGGCACACACAGTTTTCCCACCTGTTTAGAACACCAAGGCCAAGTTGTACTTGATCAGGCTGAACGCTGCAGACAAGCAAAGCATGAGAATATGAGAAGTGCCCTTCCACATGGGAGCAGTGGTACTCCTGTCTCAAATGGTAGCAGGAGGATGTGCTCTTTTGTGTGAACAGCTGGACACGGCCACTTCCTCCGGCCTGTTGCTCTTAAAGCTCTATTAGGATCCCCAACTGCTTCATTGGGGTTGTGTGTTCAAGGGCACGTCCCGTTCGAGGGCACATCCTTACCCACTCCATTTACAACTTGTTTATGGAGCTGCTGTCTGCAGGTCCTTCCAGTTGTTTTGTGAACCTGCTGATGCAGTCTGGTTTTAGACTGCTGCTGCAGGCCAAGTCAGTGATCCTGGAGAGACATCAGCCACGGCTTTGAGTCCTCCCACCTGGATGTACTTGCCAGTACTATACTCAGCATCACAAAGACAGGGTTTAGATTGTTTTACCTTGTGTTAATCTGCATTGAAGCTCACCTGCCATCATACTGCCCCCTCTGTCTTGACAGTAGTGAAAGAGATTGGCTCTCAGATCATGCAAGACTCCATTGTAGGCAGGTAAGTGGCATTTAGCCAGAAGGGAGGAGCTGACACAAAACCAAGGGTGAGCACAGTAGCTCTGGGTTTACTGTGCTGACCAAATGGGATGGGCACAAGAAGGAAGCTCAGCAGATGGTGGTACATGTCCCTTGCCTGAAAACTGCTTGCACAAGGGAGCTGTTGCTGTAACTTATTCACACCTCCAGTACAGATGGTGTCACTTTGTGTCACTTTGAGTTGGTTTCATGGGAGAATTGTTTCGAAGGAACAAACTTAAAAGCAGCAAGAAGTTGGCTCTGTGCGTCAAGGTAGTTAAAATTACAAATGAGTTATTTCTCTCAACCTCAGAGTAGCTGCTGATCAAATTGCATAGAATGTGCATAGAATTTTTCTCTTACATCCCCATGCACTAGTTTGTTTGGGAAAGTCTGCTGTCTTGCCAGCCTCTCTCATCCTTTCTGCTTCTTTTAATATGGCAGGTTGCCTTGCAGTGGTTCAAATGTGGTAATACAGGTCTCGGTACTAGTCTGGCATTGCAATCTGCCGTGCTGGGGACCTGTTATGACATGGTTTGATCTTGCCTATCATGAAGAGACCGAGCTGCCTCGTTACCATGTTAACAGCCTGTAATTTCAGAGGGCTGTAGCACGGTGTCTTTGGTGTCACGTGGGCCCATCCTGCCTATGCAGACAACAGATGGCTACAGCGTAAGAGAGAAGGACTCGTGTTATGACATGATCCCCTTGGAGAACAAAAGTCTGCAGGAAGGGTTCTGAAAGTGCTTGCCTCTGACAATTTTCATGGCAGAATAAAACTGAAATGTCCTATTTGACTCAATTGAAGACTTTTTTTATAGTTAGAGGGGTCCTAAAGCAGCTCAGCTGTTTGGTGGTATGAGGAGATAAGCATTTCTACAGCCATTGAGACAAGCACCGGTGCAGCACGTAGGGTGGGTAGGACTTGGGTGCAAGGTAGATGTTCTCAGCAGCCGGCGCCGGGCTGGTCAGAGTGGTTCAACCTGCCCCCGGCAGACAGAGCCTTGGGCCATGGTTGGATAACACAAAGCACTTATTGACAGTACTGGCTTGACCTGTTCCCAACTGTTCATCCCTGCAGCTGTAGCTGACCCAGCTGCCCCAAAAAATTAAAAGGGCAAGGGGAGGGACTGGTAGTCATGAGATCAGTTCCCGGATCTGGTTGTCAGTACAGCCCTAAAGGAGCACATTGATGCAGCTGAGGTGTGGAGCTGGCAGCATCTTCTGGGAGGCACTGGGATAGATGCTGTTGAAACTGGCTTTGTTGTCAGTGCTTTGTGTCTTCAAATAGCAGCTTTAGGCATCAAGGAGGGAGCCTGGATCCAATAGTGCACACAGTTAGTTACCACATGCACTTTATTGCACAGCTTTGTGTTTATAACTTGCTTCACCAAGCGGTGGTTAATCACGGTTCAGAATCATTCAACAACTTTGGACTTGTGGTCTCCCTCCATTGTCCGAGAAAAAAGGACTTCCAAATCCGTGGAAGTAAACTAAGAATTTGAAACTG
The DNA here is from genome assembly GCF_050655825.1 of Lonchura striata. Taxonomy (NCBI): domain Eukaryota; kingdom Metazoa; phylum Chordata; class Aves; order Passeriformes; family Estrildidae; genus Lonchura; species Lonchura striata. The sequence continues at coordinate 64,107,099 of NC_140704.1, forward strand.
TGGCTAGGTTTAAAATTAGGTGGTTTCTTTTGGTGCTGGCTATAAAAGGTGGGTAAGAAGCATGCTCGGGGCTCATGTGCACAGTCCTTGTGAGGGCTGTCCTTGGAAGTGTGTGGTCATCTGGATTTCACTGTATGCCAGAAAGAAAGGGAATGAAGGGAGATGTTTGGATGGTGTTTGGTCAGCCATAAATGAAGCAAAGCTTTAGGATGAGGTGTAAGACAGGAAGTGCAATTCAATAGAGTGTCACTGGGAACAAGTTTATAGAGGGTTTCTTTGGTCTTGTTTTAAACCAAAACAAAAACAGGATGGTGGTTTAGAACAGGATTCAGAGATGAGGAGGCTGTGTAAGTGATGGGGCTTGCTCATATCCTTGCTGCATGGAGAGGGAGGGAATGGTCTAAAGTGCCTAAAGCAAACTGAGTCTGTTACCCCCAGCTCACAGCAGTCAGACCAGCGGAGAGCTATCCTGGCAGAGAGGCATACAAAGAAAATGTGCAGCAGCTTAATGAATTGCCCACTCATGTTAAAGCAGCCCTGCCTTTGTCTCCTTAGGGCTGTCTTAATGCTCCCTTCTTGCAACAAAATACAGTTGACAGAGATGTGGGATAGGAATGGGGTAAGGGATTATCTCTTACATAATAGAGAAAGAGAACTTAATAAGGAAAGATCCCTTTTGTAAAGAGACTTGCCCCTAATGTAAGACAGTCTAACACAACTGCTCTGTGTTAACTAGGCAAATATTTGCAAAGTATACTTGACAGTGAATTTTCTGATTAGGATTTAGCAGAATTCATCTTTGGTCTAGATATCTGCCACACTGTGATCCCTCCAGAAATCATGTGAGCCCTGGGTAAAGTGGGGGACTTCTTCCAAACTGTTCTAGCTGTCTCTACCTCTGAACTACATTTGTGGGTATTTCTTAGAGGACAAAGGGCTTGAAATCATGTTTTCAGTGCCAGGCAAAGTTTTAACAGCTGCTCTAGAGCCAGAGCTCAAGGTAAACCAAGAGTTATTTGCTGCTGGGGTTGGCCTGAATGCTAGAACTGTTGTATGAAGATACTGAGGAGATAGTGTATAGCCTGCTGGCTGTATTGTCAGCTCTACATTAAACTGCCTTTCTGCTGAATGGTGCAGTCCATCTTAAGCTCAGTGTGTGGGTTTTTCCCCCACTCCCTTAAATGCAGATTCCCACATGGTAGGTGCAGTCAGAGCTAGTCCTGAAAACTTTTCTTGTGACTTCAGCTGCACTGTTGAAGGTACTGGGGAATAATACTGAGTGTCAAAGACAGAAAGTGTTTTTTCCCAGAATTGTTTTTATTTTCCCCAGACATATTAGGTTCCATTTACTGTAAATAGTCCTTTTCTAGCTTGAATATTTTCATTTCACAAGGCATGAAGGCACAACCAAAGCTCTCTCAACTTTTATTATTTAGAATCTTTACAATAAAAATGGACAAAGATAACACCCGGAATTTTTCAAATGGGTTCTGTGGGTTTAAAAGATATTCTCCAGTTCATGGATGGAATTAGAAACAGCATTGTGTGTGTGGGTCCAAAAAAATCCCAAATTTACTAGAACTGCTACCACCTAGTGGTGGCTGCCTCTCCCGTAAAATATAAAACAGGCTGGGGTTAATTCAGTTAATGTAGGAAAGATAGTAAATCATCAGCTCATCTGATTGATAATGCCAACTGCTTGTAGCATATCCCATTTCCAGTGGTCTGTTTGCTCCAATTTTGAGGATTATATATGTGATGAGTTTTCTAACTCTTCTCTTGGGATGTTAGGAGTGTTTGTCAATAAACACTTACATTAGCAACAAAATGTTTTTTGTTATATCCTGTTTTGTCTACTAACCTTGTAGCATCTCAAGCTCTACTCTCTATTCCACCATAGTTCCAGGAAAAAATAAAACCATGTGTAAAAAGAATTGTGCCAGCAAGCTCCCCACCTTGATCTGTATCTGCTCTTTCATCAGAAATTTTTCACATTTGGTGTCCCTCTTCATAATTTGGTTTGCATACATAGGAAAGCAGTTCCCTCCTCTTTCCTTCCACTGATAAAAGATAAAGTGGATTCTTCTGACTGGACTGACAGAAGACTGCAACTTGATTTGTAAATAGACTGTAGCAAAAGAGTCTTTCCACAGTTTGAAGGAAAATTATTTTGGCAATATCTATATAGTGGTTTCTTTCATGCAAGCAAAGTTTTTGGATTCTCAGATGCAGTCCTTGAGGTTTAGCTTATGAATATATTTCATGAGAAGTTATTTTTTTCCCATGAGCTGACAAGGCAGCAGCTGAGCTACCTGTGGTTTTTTGTCACCTTCTTCCCTATGTCCTTACCTCCCCGCTCTTCTCCTCTTTCTCCCTTATCCTGCACATCTTTTTTAACTTTGGTGTCAGAATTGAGATCTTCAGATAGTGTCACCTTCTTCTCTTCATTTTGGGGGAGTGACATGCTGGTTGCACATGACAAGGTAACGTGGTGCTCCCGTTGTTGCTGAAGAAGTGGCAGTGGGTGGGAGCCTTTACAAGTTGGATTTCTCTGCTCTTGTCCTCTTGATTCACCAAGTGTAAATTCTGTGGGATAACAAATGAACTGGAAAGCATTTTACAGCCTTAATAAGTGAAAAATGGGAAAGAGGCAAAAGAAACAGCAGGCCTTTCTTGTGCATCCTGTTTCTTTCACTGCCTGGAATTGACTGCTCTGCAACATAAATCAGCCAAATTCTGGAGATGGGAATTACCCATGTGAGAGGAGCTTAGTCTTGTTGGAGGGATATTGGCCCAGATTTGAAGGCTCAGTCAAAATCCTCCTCCTTCTGTAAGATACAAGCCTGATGGAGCTGTGTGGCCAGCAGGGTTTCTGTTGCTGCAGGGGCATGTAAGCAGGAAGAAAACAGTAGTGCAGGCCAGGCCTAACCTCTGCTGGGGTGGATGAAGCAGCTGCCAGTGCAAGACTACCCTTGCAGCCATCCCTTGCACAGCAGGAGAAGTCCCACACTGGACCTGGCTCGATTGTCTTCATAACCATTGTGTTTACCACACACCTTCACAGCTCCCCTGCTGCTATTCCAGTTCATTGGAAGCAGAACTGGGCTGATTCTCACCCATCCCCAAATAACCGGGATTTGTGCAAAGCAGCTCACATGTCACCAGCTGCAGAACCAACAGCACAGGTTGGAGATAACCTCAGAGCAGCTCAGCTAGTCAGGAATTGCTGCTTTATGTGAGGTACATGCATGAAGTTTCCTAAGGGGCCTGTGAAATTCCTTGATAAGGAAAAGGGAAGGTCCGGTTTGTGCAGGTGAGGAGGAGGAGCGCTCCCCCAAGCACATACAAATGTCCCTGGCATATCCCTGGCTATGTCGCTACCTCAGTTTTGAATGTTCCTTCAGGGGTGCCAGCTCCAGAGGAGCCTCAGAAGAGAAGGCCTGTGTACATTTGTGTTCCTAGGGTCTGCAGTGGGCTTTGCCCTTTGGGAAGGCACATTGTTTAAACTTAAGAATTTGTTTTTCTTGATGTAGACCTCATCTGTTTGCCTGTGCCAGTATATCACTTACCTGGGGACCACCTATCCCTTGAAGTGTTTTTCTCTTTTGCACCAGAAAATGTAGTTGCAGGCCACGCATGAAAGAACAGAATAACAGCTGGGAAGAAGCCCAGGGCACAGAGGAGAGGGAAGAAGGAGAGAGAGTTCAAGTACAATTCACTGAAGAATGAGTATACTATAAGAAAAATAATATATTTTTCAAAATACTAGAAGCAGAAGAAGAAGAGGTTATGGGAAAATTGGAAAATCATGAATGATACCTGACATTGAATGTTGAAGTTGGGACTTCTGTATTGAGAGTTTTAAGACATAATGGTTTTGGTTTGCTCTTACCTTGAGTGCCACCCATGGATATTCTCCTCAGTCACTCTGCTTCTGATGTTTCATGGAAAAAAAACTTCCTCTGCATCCACTGTTTTCTCTTTGGTCAGTAAAGAGTTACAGAACATCTCTCTGGGTATGATTAAGAGGAGCTTTTCCCCATCATGGTTTCCTTGTGCTCTTCACTCATCTCCATTCCAAGAGAGCTCTCATGGTTTCCTGCCCCTCTCCCCAGTGAACCCCCTCTGTGCTGTGCTGGCAGCCTTTCTGTGGCCTAACAGCATTTCCTGACCTCGCAGGGGATGAGACAGGGCAGCCCCCATCTGCTTTCAGACATCCCCATCCTCACATTCTGTGGCCTTACACACAGATTAGGGCTTGCTTTCGTGTTCTAACGGGCAGATAATTAGATGAGCAATGAACTTTGTGTAATCCACTGTCTGTGTAAACAGATCTGTTCTGATTAAAAGGTGAGATTGCTTTTTGTGATAGGTCACTGCTCCCCCTTAAACTCCCCCAAGAAAAAGTGTATCAAGAATTGCACACCATTAAGTGATCATTCGCTATCACCAGAAACACTGCTACACTTTGACATTTGTTTAATGGCCATGTATTATCACTAGTGAGAGGAGAGGGGGGCCAGTGCAAATCGTGTTGCAAGACTACGTTGAAACTAATAAGTGCCTGAGGACCATCTTATATTCTGTTTTTACTCCTTGCTAAGGAAAAAAACCCTGTAAGGGGAAATCTGGGCAGTTTGGAGACAAGCACATGTTGTACTGTGTCAAACAGAGAACTTGCACTGCTCTCCTAGGGTTTCTAAATCCCTGCAGTTACTGCGCAGATATCATTCTTGCAGATGAATGTTGAAATGCTGAGTGGGTTGTGGGCTCCCTTTGCTGCTGGTTGTCAATAAGCAGGAGGCGGGGTGGAGGACTTAAAGGAAAGTTTCAGCTTTCAGAAAGCACCACTTGAGAACTTTGTCCTGGAACAATTCCTGGGAAGTGGCACTGGGGATGCAGATTACATGCTGTGCATCAGCAGCAGCTTTGGCCTCCAGAGCCAGACCAGCTTACTTCCTATTTGCTAATACACTGTTTGTGTGGAGCTTGGGAGAGTACAGCTCCAGACCTCTGTTCTCCTTAAGCACCTTACCTGTTTCAGTTTTTTTGGACATATGTTACATCTTCAGCAATATTAGTGCTGCAGACAGGTAAGTAAGCAGAGGACACCATTAAGGACTTTATCTTAGGTAATTTTTGTCCTCTTGTGCAGTAACTTTGAAACAGCAAAGCCTGTTACTGTCCCTTGGCTTTACATTTTGATTCCAAGTGGCATATCAGAGATTCAGGTGTGGATGAACTTCCACATCTTCCACTTTCACAGTGTGTACTCATCTTTTTAAGCCAACTTTTGTGGTACTGTCTGCACCGACTATTCACATTTAGTTGTACCAGGTGGTTGCATGAGGCCTTTACATTTCCTTGGAAAAACATTTCCTGCTACACAAAAATTAGTTTGATGAATATGTGGGTTGTATATTATTTCAATCTATGTTCATGTTTTTCATACGCAAGTTTATTAGTAATATATCCATGTGTCTCTGGAATGGTCTATTTGTAATAGTGATCTCAGCTCTTTTTCAGTGTCTCAGCATGTTGTGTTCTCTGGTTAAAAGTGATTATACTAAAAATTATTTCAAGAAGCTGCTTGATCAGAAGCAATGCTCCTGGGTCCATATGCAGGCTCACTGCTGGTAGCTGGGAATCATCAGGGAGCATCCCACTGAAAGTTTCTCTGTGTTTCCTTGCAGAGAGCCAGGTGGATGCAGAGACACTAGCTACAGGAAACAAAGTCTTGAACCTGAGCTGTGGCGAGAAGGAGCAGTCAGAGGAAATGACAGAGCTACTAGAGAGTGAGCACGGCCCCAAGGAGGAGCAGAAGGCTGGTCCCCTTCTGGCAGAAGAGGATGCTGAAGAAAAAGTGGATGGATATGAAGAGGGCCCTGAGGAAGATTCTGTAAGTAACAAAAGTCTTGACCTCAATTTTGCCAGCAAATTAATGGACTTCAAGCTGGCAGAGAGTGACCAGAGTGCAGGCAGCAGTTCTCAGACTGAAAGGAAACATGCCTGTGACATTTGTGGCAAAACCTTCAAGTTTGCTGGCACTCTTAGCCGTCACAAAAAGGCCCACATTCGTGAGGACAGAAAGGATGAAAGGAGCAGTGAGGATGAAAGCAAAAGCATTCAGGATGATGCAGGAGCTCCCTCGATGCAGGACTCTGGTCTTGAGCAGGAAGAGTCTCCGCTGGACTTGAAGGTAGTGGAGTCTCCTGTGGACTTTGAGGCAACAGGAAAGGAGAATGAAGAGAGCGAAAGCATCTCTGAGGGGGAAGGCACAGAGAGAAAGTCCACTGAGAAGAGCAGTGATGACAAACCAAAGACTGATGGGGCTAAGAGTACTGCAAAAGCAGACAAAAGAAAGAAAGTCTGTACTGTGTGCAACAAGCGTTTCTGGTCTCTGCAAGATCTGACGCGACATATGCGGTCTCATACAGGTAAGAGGAGGCTTGAGGGCAGAATAGACCATGAGGTGTCCTGCCAGACTGAGGTGTCTGCTCTGGAGGTGCACGAATGCTGCTGGCACTTGAGGTTGGAGACACTGCTTTTAGTCCTAAAGGTATCTGCAAGGTGTCTTCTCTGCCCCAGTCCCCCATACTGCATAAAAAGCCTATGGAGGGAGCAAGAATTGCAGTCACTGCCTTATTTTCAACTTCTAAACTGTTTTTCCCCATGATTGCTTGCAGAGTTCAGAGGCAAGGGCAGGTGTGAGGTGTGGAGATCTCTGGACAGGTTCTGATTCCCTTCTTGCCATGTGTGTGTGGCTTAGTCCCAATATTTTGACCAGCAGTGGAGAAACTGTCAGGGTATCATGAGACTTCACCTATGAGTCAAAGTTTAGAGAGAGAGAGAGAAATCTAGTCTTGTCTGATGATCTGAGCCTAATATGGGTAACATGCTGGTGATGTGTGTGGCCTCCTGCTTGGGTGGAAGGCAGAGATCCAGTGGGCACTTGGGCAGGGAAGGTGGAACACAGGTAGTGAAACACTTGCCCAGTGACTTGACTGGGCAGTGGGATTGCTTTATTTGATAGGCAGATTGCAGAAGTGCCTTGCAAATGAGATGAAGCTATGAACCAGCTCAAAGGTGAATTAATCATTCATCCTTATTAATTATGTATTTTACCTGCCAGCAAGCTGCTCTGACGTTGGAAAACTGGTCCATTTTGACATTTTATGTCTTTTGAAGGTTCTCTTTGCTGAAGAAAAGATCTTTGCCATTGACAAAATATTTGTGCTGCAATTTACAGCGATTTTTAGAAAACTACACCAAAGAGTAATGCCTGAATAGCTTCAACTCTTCTAACTCATAAATATTCACCTATTGAGCGCAAAACTGACCTGTTTTCTTCTGCCATTGAGCTACAAATGAAACAAGACAGGTCCCATTCTAGTGCCTATTTTCATACAAGTGCAGAAACTTCAGGGAAATGCTGATATCAAGTATTTACCCCCAAGCAATGTGTGCCCATGAACATTTCCATACTCTCTGTTTTAATTGTTTTCATTGCATGCTTATTATTATTATTATATTATTGTGAGCTTTGCCAGTATGGTTTATTTTCTGTTTGTTTCTCTTTCTTATTTGACATTTGAAGGATGTTTTAACATAGAATAGGTGTGGAACAGGAACCTGGTGCAGTGCTTTCTTCAAATTGATAAATGTAACTATGACCTACCCCTACTGTCAGATCAATATATTTTCAGCTGAGCATTTTGCACCAATGCTCTCGGTTGACTCTTCTCCTTGTCTCTTTCCCACCTGTCCAACTATTTTGACAAAATATTGTCAGGTTGCACATTCTTATACTTTGGTTTTAATGTGTGAGGTTTTTTAAAGATACCTGTAAGGTTTTGGGATTTGTTTACTCAGAAGAGGAACATTTGGGACACACTGAAATATGCAAGAAACCCCTGCCTACCTACCGCGAGTCTCATTCTGATGCTCATTGGTGCAAGATGGTGTCCTGATGGAATTGTAGCACTGAAAAGTCTTTAAGAGGCACAGCTGGAAAGGGGGGACAGGCTGGGGTGGGACCTTTGGTTCTTCAGAGCAGATAGCACCTTGGGGCAGTATGCGTGGTTCATATTTTGCGAGAATTTTGTCTGTGGGGCTATGGCTGCTCTGTTTTCCAATGAGTTCCTGCTGAGGAAAGTATTCTCTCTCTCCACATGTGTCTGGGGCTGACCTGCAGCACATGGTGGGCTGGTTTCATAAAGAATTTTGAGGTCTAGAGATCAACTGTAAACTTCTTCCAGAAAAGTGGCTGACTAAATTAGGCAGGATGTTTATGGTCTTCCTCCCTCCTTAATGCAGGGCCTTGCCGAACCTGTAGACACTTAGTTCTGATGCTCCATTTGTGCTGTGGGCATTTACCTGTATTCCTGCTAGTACTCCATCAGCTAGTTCGCTAGTACAGAAGCCAAACATCTGCATAAACGTGACGTTCAATGGAGGTACTGAATTTCCAAAGTGCAAAGTGTTTAATGCTGCTTGAAGTAAGAGGGAGGCGCATGTGTGACCTCACGGCTGACTTTGTTTTGTCATTCTCTTCCAGGTGAGCGACCTTACAAGTGTCAAACCTGCGAACGGACCTTCACTCTGAAGCACAGCTTGGTCCGTCACCAGCGCATCCACCAGAAAGTCAAAAATGTCCGAAACCACGGGAAGGAGAGCGACAAGGAGGAGACGCAGTCGAGGTGTGGAGAAGACAGTGAGAACGAGTCCAGCCACAGCGGCACCAACCCCATCTCCGAAAGCGAGTGCGACTCCGCGGGGGGCGTCGATAGCCATTCGTCCCTCGTGGGGAGCCGGAACGAGGCCCTGGCCGGCATGGTCACGGACTCCCCCTGCGGAGAGGAGAGGAGCGGCGCCTGCCTCGCCGAGCCCACCAAGAGCACGCAGAAACACATGGCAAAAGACCAGGAACCGCGGGGCAGCTCCGAGCACGAGAGGCCCTCAGGTTTCATCCAGAACTTGCTGGAGATGCACAACGCTCCGTCTCCCATGAATCACATCCTGGCCTCTGCCGACAGCGCGCCTCAGCTCTTGGGGGTGGAGTGACTTGCTAGGAGGTTGGACGCGTCTCAGCAGGCAAACTGAAGCCAGCAGAGCAAGGTTTCTGGAGTCTGGTTTTGGAAGAGCGACCGTACAGCTACGGGGAGAGAGTATGGCAGACTGGACATGGTGCCATATGCCTTTCAGTATAATAATGCAAGAGACTACAGTATATACTGATTTGAGTGCCTTACTACTTTATTAGATCTTTTGGTATTATAGATTTTTTTCAAAAATGATTTTAATATTTTAAAGAATTATTTGGAGAGGACCCTTTTTCATTTAAGCATTAATGTTACCTTTTGTATTGGTGTGCGTGAGCTTGTTCTTGTATATCTGTGATAGTCGCTGTGTTTGTTCTCTGAGCTGGAAATGGGGCAGTGGGGTGGGAGGCCCTTGGATACCATAGCCAATAACTGGAAGAAAAATGATGTGAATTTCATATGAAATATTCAGAGGAAATGCAGAGGAGACATTGATTTATTGGTTTTTTTTCTCAGTAGATGTTCTTGCATTTGCCACATGGTGGAGCATTAAGCCTGTTCCAGGCATGAACAACGTGGCAGTTGAAGGTGTTCGAAGTGATTCAAGCCAAAAGCAGGAAACACAAACGAATTTCAACCTCATGCATGTTTCCACTTTTCAGCATTAGAAGTGGTCTTTTTAAATCCTAGGGGTTTTTTCTGGCCGTCACGGACTGAGCGTGTATACAGAGATGAGTTACATAGCAACGTAACCTATGGAAATTATGCACCCGCTGTTACATATGTTTGATTTGCTTCAGTATATTATTATTATTATTATTATTATTTTATTATTATTTTATAAATCCATCAGTTCGCTTGTCTCTGCAGTCAGCAGAAGCCAATGGGCAATATTTGCCCACGGAGATGCGTAGCGCAGCTTGGATCCCGTCTCGGAGTGTTCTTGACTCATCAGCTTTCACCAGCTCCTCCTCCTCCTGTTGTTGCAGCTCTTCTACTGTACTTTACATGAACCCCTTCCTCTGACCGGAGTGTCCCGCGGAGGCCAGCGAGGTACCGTGCCCGTGCGGGGCGCATCTCCCTCGCGGCGTGGGCGTGGGTGCGAGGTGCGACAGCGGGGCCGCGCGGGGCCCCGGTGCGTGAGAGAGGCTCCGCCGGTGCCGCGGTGACCTCGCTGCCGTCACGTCGGTGACGGTCGCTCACAGAGCAAAGTTATTCCGTCTTCCAGTGGAAAGCAAGAGAGAAATGCGAGCCTTACCCTCGTCTTGCTTCTGTCGTGTTCTAAGAGCAAGAAAATACTACTGGTAATAAAACTACAGATATACGACATGTTAAAAATAAATAAAATAAATTTAAAAGAAAAAAAAAATAGAAATAAATTCTTCCTGAGATTTTGGGGTTGATGCTTGAAGACTTGAGGTGTGTGTCTAAATTTCGTATCAGTAATTTAACCCCTTTAATGCTGGCAGCTGGAATTACTCCATGTGGCTCCTGTTGCCGGCAACAGGTGACAGACGCTCCAGCCACCAATATTGAAGGGGTTAAACGAAATGTATCCTACTGTAGCTGTGCATTTTTAGGAGTGCCCAGCATTTTTGTTGTTCTTGTGTTGTTGTCGTTATTGTTGTTTGTTAATTGTCCTTCAGTCATGACCTCTGGGACAGACAGAGCCATAATAGCATTGCCGGAGCCTCACTGTGCTACTCCACCGCTGCAGCCCCCCAGCCCAGCCCGCACTGTGACCCTCCCTCCTTCCCACCGCAGAATCGCTTTTCCTGCTCTCACCAGACATGGAGGAAGTGGGCCTCGGACCCAGTCTATATTATATAATATATATCTATATATATATCTATATATTAAAAATTCTCGGAAAAATTTCTGGAGACTGAAATCTCACTGTCCAGAATTCAGAGGAAGAGAAACGTTCTTGAGTAATATTCTTGCAAATAGAATAAGAAAAAAATGGTTGAGGTATATGTGATTTCTATTTTTTTTTGTTTGTTTTTTTTTTAATTTTTAAATAGGGATGTTTGAACCAGTTCAGAAACGAAGCTAACTCCAGATATAGATAAATCAGACACAACCAATGATTCATTTGAAACTCTACCCAGGTGCATTCTACTTAATGAAAACCAGTTCACGCATCCCTTAAATTGTTATTACTATTATAATTATAATAATAATTATTATTATTATTTTGGGTAATTTTTTTTGTTTTTGTAATTTTTTGTTTGTTTATTTTGGGGTTGTTGTTTTGTTGTTTTGGGTTTTTTTTCCGCAACTCTCCACACTAAACTGCGCAATACTGTGGGGGAGAAGCCATTACTAAACTATATGCTGCAGAACAATGTAGCAAATAATTAATTCCCAGCAGCCTGCCGGGACATCTGCTAGCAATAATCACTATTGATTTAAAGCTTTATTTAGCCTTTATCTATATCTTAGTAGAGTATAAGGTCTTGCCACATTTTATTGACATTTTTATTAGTTGAGTTTGACTGAGAACTGTTGCTGTTGTTGGGGTTTTTTTGTTTCCCTTCCTCCCCCAATATTAAACTGTGAAATTTATAATGTGTTTAAACTATGGGTGAATCTTAGGCTTTAGTTTGCATGTTCAGCTAATTTGTCTCTATATGATTTTCGTTTGAATCTTTTTATTTTTTTTCCTCTCTCAGGGCTTTTACAAAAAACAAAAAAACAAAAACAAAACAAAAAGAAAACAAAAAAAAAGATCTTCTAAAATTCTTTTGCCTGAGTTGCAATGGACTTAACATGGAGATAATTCAATCACTACATTAAGCACTTGACTGTGAAAGCGCAAAAAAAATAAAGGAAAAAGAAAAAAAAGAGAGAACCTTGTTTGAGGCTGTTGTGAAATAACTCTAGGGGGCTATGTGACAGTGATTCCATTTTCAGAATGATTCATCTTCTCTTTCCTCTCTGTGTGTCTCCTTTCTCTCTCTTCTCTCTCCACGAAGGAAGTTTAATCCTAGTGATTTCATCCCATGCAGGAAACAGTAATAAATGTGTAGAATTCATATTTTTCTAAAGGGAACTTAAACTGCTGCTACGAATTGTGTACAAGACTGGTTTATGCCACATGAACAGAGAATCACACATAGTTTTGGTACTTTTATTCCTCTTTTTTTCAGTTGTACAGTACTTCCAAATTCAAAATAAAAAGTAAAACTTGTTCTGTATCAAACCATCTAAGCAATAAAATGTTATATTTAAAAATTATAGGTTATTAAATGGGCGTGGCTCTTCTTGTGGGTTTGTGGTGACTTATTCTCTGCCTTAGCTCTGCTGGAGGACGACTTGCAAGCCAGTTTGTCTGTGCTGATGGATCACTGTTTCTCTTCCTTCAGTTGATCTGAATGTGAGCTGGAGATGTTTGCAGCACTCTGAAAACTCGTGTTCATTTTGACCACCATTTTCTGGTAGCCAGGCCCCTTTGAAATGCTGCTTGTCTCCCGGATACAGTTCCTCAATGCAGCAACTGAACGCAGTAGAAACTGCTGATTTTCCTGCATAGGAAGGGTCAGGATTCTTTTCAAATTAATGGTAGCCCCATGGTCACATGGGTGAGCATCTTCTCAGCGTGTACCAGTCATTTTTTTACAAATTAAGTAGGTTTCTGCTACTATAGTTTCCTTCTTGCATAAATGTTTATAGCCACAAACTCTTCAGGATTTGTCCAAAAGCCATGTGCATGTGTCAAAAAAGAGACCAATCCTTTGTTTTAGCTTGTCAGAGCTGCCTTAGCTGCATTTTATATGCCTTCCTATAAAGAAAACCCATTTCACAGGACAGTGAGCCAAAGAATCATCCGAGTTGTGCATCCAGCTCTCCAGGCCAGGGAATTGCAGTGAAGCAAAGCATCCACATCTTCCTAAGTCCTGCTGCGGTGGTGCTTTCTGGCAGAGAAGTGAACCAGGTTCAGAATGAGAGACAGACTTGGGGTGTGAACTGCTGCTTCTTTCCTCCCTCAAGCCTCCTGCTCCTTCCTGACGGAGGTCAGAATTCCACACAGCACTTGGTCTGCTGAGGACCTTGGTCCCTGACCCCCAGGGGGACAGGTTAGAACAGGAGCAGTCAGCCAGCCCCAAACTGAGAATATCTGATGAAGTGGAGCTCTGGAGGCTCTCTGGGTGAGATCATGGGGTGGAAACATAATTTCTGAAGGAGGAAACCTGCAGAAAATAATTTTCCCTCTCCCACCCACTGACCTGAATCGCCTCTCCTCTCGTGAGACTGATGGGAAGCTCGCGTCCGAGTGGCCCGGGGACCTGTCAGGAGGTTTAAAATCAAATGGGATGAGTTTATGTGGTTAGGAAGTGATGGTGACTAATAACTTACAAGCAGATGACTTAGAAAGCACTTGGTTCTTGGCCCTGGAAGGGTATAATTGCTGTGCCCAGCCCTTTTCTCCTTCTACCTCAATTTGACAGTGACTATTGCTGAGCTGGGAATTCCCCTGCTCTTCCTGCCGCGGACAGGGTAACACCCTGTTGGCCAGCTGAACTGCACTTCTTCCTGGTACTTCCTTTTCCCTCTTCTGCCTTCATTCTTCCCCACACTAACACCCATGGCAGCAATAGCTGGAGCTGGTCTGAAACGCCAGGTTAGCAGAGGTGGGGAGGTGGTGGTGGTGTCTCTGTGTGCCTCTTCCAACTTGCTGCTTCCTCACCTCATTCCCTAAAGCTTTTTTTCCCACCTTGGCAAGGGTGAAGCTGAACTTAATTTCTGACATGGACAGGGAGAGTGGCACAGCCCCTCTTTGAGGCACTGCTGTGCTTCAGGCATGGAGGCCACATGCTCACCCACAGCATTAAAGTTTGGGGAAGACTCAAGTCCTCTGCCACCACAGGGATGCCTTGGATGCAAGGGGCACCAGGAAAGTGGGGATTTTTTCTGAAGTGTGGAGTGTGAAGCTGTGGGGATGGGCAGGAGATAGTAGGATTGGGTAAAAACTGCCCCGAAACAGAATGTGGAGCCTGTTTGGAGCATCTTTTGCATTTTTGCTGCTACTGAAATGCAAACAAGAGGAAGGAATAAAGTTACTTGCTTCTCATTATGCAGCTGTCTCAAAGTAGCCAGCATATGCAAGATGGGAGGGCTGTACACCTCCACCAAGATCTTCAGAAAGTGAGTGCAATGAGAAATGATTTTCTGTTGACACTTAATAGTGTTTTGGCCTGTTCTGTTGGAAAAAGCCTTTCTTAAACAAAATGAGTCTCAATTAAGCTAGCAAAGGCAGCAAGGGGCAAAAGTTTACTTGAAACCTTTCCTTCTTCATAACTCTCCATTTTGGGGAATCATACATACCATTTTCTTATTTTCTTTCAGCATTTCTGTAGTTATGATGGGATTGAAAATTTTAACTTTTGAAAACCCTGAAGTTTAGGATTATCTGCAAAAGGGAGACTCAAGACCCTATCACAGAATAACCAGCACTTTCTGTATGTCAAAGAGGCACCATTTTTCATCACTCACTCCGATAGTGCAAAAAAAAAGAAAAAGATGGAGAAATTGATTGTTCAATTGGAATATCTCTTAACTGCTGAACTGTGGAGAAAGGGGCCATGCCAGCACTTCACAAAACCTGAGTACTGGAGTAGCCAGCATCAGGGAGGGAAGTGAGTAAAACCTGAACAAGGCACCAGTATCTTTGGGTGTTATGGGTCAGCTGAGCCCTCCAGCTGAGGAGCTGCATTAAAGAACTTTCCCTCTTTCTTTCATCCCCTTCCTTGGCAGTAATTACTGTGCAGGAGAGAGGCTGCACCCACACTGCAACAGCCAGAGGAGCCCTGAGGAAGATACCAGGATTTAGGGTCCAATCTGTTTGGAAATAAAGGAATTTACTTAGATTTTGAAAACCTTCTCCATATCAGGGAGGAGTAGAATGTTCCATGAAAAATGGTCTGAGGTTGGGAAGGGGGAAGAGTGTGTATGAGGAAAGGTCTAACCTGCTAGTGGGATGGCATGATCTGCATGCGTATCTGCCTCCTAGGCTGGGTGCTGTCTGAGCTGGGGACGTGATGGGTCACCTGGCTGTGTGTGCTCTGCAGGTTGGAAGCACCACATCACTACAGTGATCCCTGGAGTCCTGGGTGTGCTCTGGAGTTCCTGGGTTTGGCCACCAGCCCCACACTGGAGCTGCCCTCCTTGCCCATGTCCTCATGTGCACACTCAGGGAAAGGGGGGAACAAACATCCAGGAGCATACTGTTGTCCCTCTCTGGAAGCTGGTGGCTGCTGGTACCTGCAGATTTGCTGGTGGATCAGAGGATTTCCCTCATCATGGGCAATTAGTGCTAAGATGGATCACAGGATTAGAAGAACTGGAAACAACCCTAAAATGACAGGAGGTACAGCACAGCTGGGGTTTCTGAGCCAACAGCTCTGCTGAGGTATGGTCAGTCTGTTCCTCTGGTTTTGAAGAACATTAACAGGAACAATGGTTTGTTCATGGAGCCTCTGCCAGAGCCTAAAGCATCTCCTGCAGGTGCAGGGTTTTGCACGCAGCAAATTCAGACCTCTTGGCCTTTCTCAACACAGCACCACAGTGTCCTTCCTTGTCCCCTCAGCTGAGGATTGTGTTTTTGCAATGCAATTTCAGGGAATGCATTTTTATTTGATTTAAACTCTTCGCACCAGTCCTGAAAGGATGATTTATGCCAAGTAAACCCAAGGTGTTTCTCCTACAGGATGAGTTGGTGTCAGACACAGATGGTGTGTGTCCTTGGCCCTATGGCAAGTTAGGGACCCACTTGTCCAGTGATGTCCATGTATTTCTCAGGAACTATCAGAGAACTAGAGGGGAAGGGAAGGGGCAGGGGGAGAACAGCACAGGGAGAAGTGCTCTGGGATAGAATTATTTGGTGATTTTAGGATTTGTCACCAGCTGCACCACAACAAAAGCTTCAGAAGCTGCAAGAGCACCATCCCTGTGGGCTGCCAGGCCTCATCAGTGGATTCACCTGGACAGGGAGGCCTATTTAAAACAAGGGGAGGGGTGAAGGCTGGGCTGTTAGCAAGAGGACAGTTGTTTATGAGCAACATAACATTTCTGTATTGTAAAAAGATATTTATGAGGCTGTTTTTCCAGAAGTTTTTTTTTTTTTTTTTTTTTTTTTTTTAATGAGTCAATTAGTACCTGGGAGAAAAAGGGTGGAGAGGCAGAGGGCAGTTGGCCTGCTCAAGGGCAGCAGTGAAGACAGACTGCTGGCAAATCCCTGCACAGAATGGATGCCCAAAAGATACAGGAGCACCTATCTTGCTGTTGCTGTATGCAGGTGTCACCTCAGGTAAGTGACATGTAACCTCCACACATGTGCCGGTGTTAATGGGCTGCCTGACAGATGACAAGCTTGACTGAACTCTCTGGAGAGATGAAAACCTCCAGAGTATTGCCAGGTAAGGGGCTCTGATGGCTTCATTTCAAAATGTGTCTGAAATCACCCTGAAGAAGTGAAACTAAATGGAGTTGAGAAGCATTGTTGAGGCTTTTCAAAAATTATAGTATTGCCTACTTTCATTTCTCAAGACCCCCCTCAGAATAATAATAATAAAAAAAATCCTCATAAATAGGAAGCAGGAGTTTTTCACATATTAAACAGTAATAAAATGGGAAGACTTCTCTGGCTCACCCAACCTCACTGCGTAATGCAGTAGAAAATGTTGTAGCAATCCTCCCAACTAGTAGGAACTGAAAATAGCTTTCTCCTTTGCTGTGCTTGTTTATTTCTCCTGTGCCAGATTTGTCTCGTTTGGTAGGGAAAACTGCCAGGAGTGTATGAGGAAACTCTGGGCGCTGGTGTTTGGAATACACTGTTGTGAAAGCACTTGAACTTCTCTAGAGCCTTTCAGCAGAGGGTTGTGAAGCAGTTTACGAACATCAGTTAATGGGAGGCTGTAAATAAGAGAAATCTGCTGGAGAAAAGGCTTTTCATCATGAAAGGCCTGATCTGTTTTCACAATCTCAGAGGCAGAGGTTAATGCAGTGAAGGCCAGTGCTGCTGTGGGCTGACTCTGTCAGTAATTTTTAGCCTGTAACCACACGTGGAGCATGGCCCCACTGCTCATAAAAATGTGCCAAGGCTGGGACAGAATGTCAGCCAGAAGGGTTGGTGGCTCCAGGACAGGGCCTGACCCGAGCTCTGGGGTCTGAGGAATGGCAGAAATAAATGCTCCTGGGAACATGTACACACAGGACCGTGGGCCCCTGCCCTCGGACCTGGAGTTGTATTTGGGTAACAAAAGCAATTGTTAGCCTTTCCTCCCATCTACTGTTACCTGATCCTACAGAGAATGACAGCCTAGGTTTGTTGTTTGCATCTGACTTCCAAAGAATCTGCACCCAAAATAAGCATTTGTACTTTATTTGGGGTGATGGCAGTGCTAGCTGTGAGATGCAGGCTTGCTTTGACCAGTATTCCTCCCAGGTTTTTCCAACTCAAGCTTTACTGCATGACTTGACTGCTTGGGAAGGGTAAAACCTGGCTGTAAACAGAGACTGTACCCTTTGTCATTGCTGTTTAATTCTACCAAAGCACAACCCTACTTGATGCACAGGGCTCTTCCTGGGGAGGAGGCAGCACATATCCTCCTACTGCATGCACTGCTGCTGAATGGGATCCAGCACTCCCAGATTTGCACACTTTGTCAGAAAAGTCCCTTCTTGGTGGCAAATTTAACACCATTTAATCTGCTTCCTTCAAGATGCCTGTATGACTGAAGCTTTACAGGCTCCAAGGTCATGTGCATCAGGTCCACAATACTCCACAGCCAGAGAAAATCGAAGTATCAACCTGCCTGCATCTACACAGCAGTCAGTGTAAGTCTGCACCACAACAGTGAGTCCGATCTTTGTGTCTTTATCACTCTCTGTCAGCATCTTGAAGTTGAAGCCACAGAGGCTGCCTAGCATAGCATAGCTACCCAACACCCAGAACTCACTAGAAAATGAGCTGGGGCTGTAGGTGAGGGAATGGGAGAGGTTTGGAGACATGAGCAACTTGGGCACCCTGTGGTAATACATTTTGCAACAGGATGCCTTTAATGCATTTGGTTATTACTTTTTATGAATGCACCTCTTTGACAGTTTTTAACTTTTTCTGAACCATAAGAGTCTCTTTAGCAGCTGCAAAACACTTGCTTAAAAATTAAGGTATTTTATTTGAACAATAATTAAAAATGATAGCAGCTTCTCCACCAGTTCCTTCAGGCAGCGTTTTACTGAACTGCAGCTGAAGGATGTTTTGCAGTTTGTCAGCAGGTCCCTGGTGGCCTGTACTTATTCCCACTGCACTGCATCAGTGACATCTGGCTCCACTCAGTTCTATAAATTCAGCAGAATGGGAATGTCTGCGTGATGGTCCCTGGGGATTAGCCAGTAAAAGAAAAGGAGCAACCACTAAAGGAACAGTAAATGACACCCAGTGAGATGCTTTGCATGGGAGCAGGAGCTCAGCCTCGGGAGGACCTTGAGGGAATGTTTTGCCCTGCATGAGCATGAAGAAAAACTACTGAGTGATTGTTCTGGCTGCATGACTGTGACTGATGCCTTGTACTTCACCCTTGGAGTACCTTTAGCTGGGCTGGTGGTACTGGAATGCTGCAGAACTACAATCTGCCAGGCTATTACAATGCTGGAAAGGAGATGGTCCCCAAGTAGTGTATTTTCTAAAATACAAACTGAATCCTGCCTTTTTTTCTTTACTTTGGTGCCTAACAGCGAGATGCACTTCCTGGTTTCCAACTTGCTTTATAGCAGCAACAAGTTAGAATTAGTTGGGGAAAATGTCATTTCCAGCTGTGAAAAGTAATTGCACACTCTATGAATGAACCACTATTACAAACAACCAAGCATTAACCAAGCCTTAAATACTGGCTCTAAGGAAAATATGACACACTTCCAAATCAAGTGTTTTAGGGTATTTGAACTTGCTTCTAAAATATAACCTTGATATTTGAGTGGCAATGTTTGCCATACTGTGCTCAACAGTCACCAGATGCTATTTAAATTCTAGCTTTTCCTTTCCAATGGAAACCTGCAACAAGGGTGTTTTAACTGCCCTTCTTGCTGTGTGGACTCCTCTCAAAGAAAAGAGGGTGTTTGTTCATTCTTTCTTTCAAGCTTGAAAACTTAAGGGTGGAAAACTTGCCAGCTGATACTGGATCCAGTCCACTCTCAGGGCAAGGTCCTGTCCCCTGCTTCCTTCTGCAGAGCTGTGGATCCAGACTCTGCCAAGGGAGTTCCTTCAGTGTTCTGAACAGACTGAGCTCTTTGATTAAGCTTGCATGGAAAAGCTGAATGGAAATCTGTGTCTGAATGTGGTCAAGGTACACATCTATTAAAGATGTAATTCAATTTAACTTCTAAGGAAAACTGGTTGTGGGGCCAAACACCAGGTGGCAGAGTGAGCGTGTTACTACAAGCTCCACCTCTGCAATACTTTCTGCTGACACTGTAGGTGGCCACAGCCCTGAACTTTTTTGGAAGCAAATACCAGATACCAGCTTTTACAGTTTTTATGTTTGTTTTCACAGCTTTTTCTGTCAATTATTTTCTGAACAGCGTAGAAAAGTACAGTACTCAAACTAACTTCAGTGGCCAAGATAGAGCATGGAGTGATTTAGAAAGGCCAGACACAGTTGCTCTGACCCCTCCCTTTAGATGCTGCTCTTTGAGAAGGGGATAAAGCTCTTTTTGTGCTTGTCTGTTAAGAGAAGCAGTTGTCCCAGGTTTGGGAGATCCCTCAGCTGGCCGATCTGAGAATTGCTGGCTGTTATAATTTCCATCTAGTGAACCTAGTACTGTATTTTACCTCCAGGGTTAATGTTCCACCACTGCAGCCTCATCTCTATGGAAAATACATACGGTTGTGATTTCCATGTAGGCTGAACAGAGCAAGAGTGATGAGGAAAGGCAGGTTAAATTTCAGCTTTGCCTCACCAGCTAAGAGACTGGAATGTTGTAATGCTGAAATCTTACTGCATCATGGTTAATAGAAATTTATAGCCAAGACTATTTACACAAGGGGACAGAAAAGACAGACAGATTTTTAAGATCTCATCTTGGTCTTGGTATCTGATCTGTCTGAGCCAGTTATTGCAATCTATCTGTCTTGATCTTTTCAGTGAAAAAGATAAGGCAGGCTTCAAATCCAGTCATTTTCATGTGTTCTGGAACCTAAAAGTACATCAACATCTGCTTTGAGTTTTTCCCTCTTTTACCCACAGATATAGCTCGCAAATACACGGAGCCAAGCATTCTTTATTTTTAAACCTTGTCTGTTTTTTTGTTGTTTTTTTCCCCCAAGTCTTACCTTCTTCTGTTTGGATGCAGAACACCTGCTGGAACTGCTATTTGCAGAGTTATTGCATGGAATATGAGCGTTTGCTTGATCACACAGCAGCATGCACATAAAAATTGGAAGGATTTGGCCTTGTGCTTCAGCAGCTTTTAAGCCTCTTAACAGATCCTTTATATTGCCTATGGTTTAATATGAGGTTATTCCTTCTAGAAATGTAAGGCACTGTGGCTCACTTTTAACCCATCAGAATTCAGAAATTTACCGAACACCTTCCCAGGACCCTCCCTTAAAGAATTCTAATCTTAATTATTAGTCCATTGTCCGAACCATTGTCCGAAACATCACAAAGTACTTGCTCAATATTATTTCCATTCCAATTGCACATGCAGAATGGCATATTTTCACACTTTGCATATTTGGTACCACCAATTGCTTACCAAGGAAAAGGCCTTTTTTTGGTGCCATACTCATGCTTTATTAAAAAAAAAAAAAGCTACACAATGCTAAGAAAAAAAAAATCAAGTATAATTTACAAAAAAACCTGCAGTTGTTTTCAAGAGATCTGATCTCACTTATAAATGCAAGTCAGCAGGTAAGAAATTAAAGGATAATTTAACACTTAGTTGCAGTACATCACCTGAACTTAATCATCAAAAAAAATCAGTCATTCTTAAATTGACTGTTGATTGTAGCTACATAAACAATCATCTGTATCAACTGATTAGAAAAAAAAATCCCTGGGAAAATTTAGAAATAAATGGAAAAATATCAGAAGAATGTTACTTAGCCCACCTATAAATTTTTGCAGAAACTAAGAGATCTTTCTGGCTTTGTTATCCTCTGTATGTTAATTGCAACTCCTCTGCGTATTTTAGAAATATCAAAGTGTAAAGCTGCTAAATTCTGGTCAGTGAGGGGATAAAATTAGTACAGTATGGATCTATGTGTACAGTTGCCAATCATTTTCATTAGTGCTGTGTCTTACTATCTCCATGGAAGTGTATTGTGCAAGTCCCAAATAACTTCAAACACTCTTGAAACAGCCCTTAAGTCACTCCTATGAGGTAGGTACTGTCCTTCCTTTGGAGAAGAAGAGAACAGACTCTCTACTACTCAATACATCAAGCACACTGAAAAACAGGACAACCAGCCTACTTTAGTATTTAACTTCCCTGGATTCAGAGCTCTCACCTGCAACATTTTGTTTAGCACCACGCATTCTAGGAATAACCAGTAAGTGATACTTTTGACTACACCTTTTCCAAGCTAAGGAAGACGTTCAGCATAAATGTTTCAGAACAAGCAGAAGCACTGCCATCTCCAGTCTGCTCCATCCAGCTCCACAGCCTAAAACTTAATAATTTTGCATGTGGAGAATGAACTTCAATCCTTCAGTCTGACAGCAGCCACTCTTCTTTCTCTGATTGAAGGACACTGGGGAAAAATGAACCACTGCCAGAAATTAGACAGCATACAGAGGGCTACAGGTATCCCATGCAGTTCAAGGTCAACCTAAATTAATGCTTTGCTGCCTCTGCAGATGTGAACTCTAAAGTTGTTTTCCTACCCCTAGTGTAGAATTATAGTCTTCACAATTTTTTAAGTTAAGGAGCTGTGAGAAAGGAATTCACAGACATCCTTCACTCTAAGCCCATAGTTCATTTGCTCTCTAAAACCATTTTAGGATCTTTTACTACTAAAGAAACCCTAGCCCACAGCTTCTTTCACAGCTGTCACTCTTCTCAGAACACCCCCAGCAGTTGTGTGGCAGTGTAGTAAGCTGGCTGAGAACTAGTAAGAATGGATTATACAGGGGCTTGTGCTGCCAAATGGAAATGGGTGGCATACACAGAGAGAATTGCTGCTCTCTCATCTTTAAGTAGCAAAACTATACCCTACTCAGCTGAGAATAATAATTATATCCAGCAACACACCTGTGACACCAAGCTATCCCTGTTTAAAAATTGAGTATAAAATTCAAGTACCAAAATAAAAGTTTCTAACCAATAGGATAAAGCAACAACTCTACACCCTCAATTTAAGAAAACTGAGTGTAATAGACTGGCTTATTCACTAAAAATAATACTAGAGATGCCAGAGTTCAGTTGCTGCATGCTGGAATGTTACTGCTAAATTTCAACTACAGGAAATTAATGAGAAACAAATAATTAAAAAATGTTATGACATTCACCATGAGCAGCAGTGGTCTACTGGTCCCTGCTCCTATGAACTGCTTCTGGCTAAGAAAGTCACTATGAACCATTTACAGTGAATGCCAAGTTGTACCATCAGAAAGACAACCTTGGTACACCTGGACTTTCCCAGTGCTGGTTCCAGTGCAAGCTGCTTTTCTCTTCTTTCATGTTTACAACTTAAGTATTTAGAAGTCAGCCACTAAGTGCAGAGAAGAGAGCTCAACTTTCAAATACTTCTTATTTGTACAAATAAAACTAGGATATTACAAATTAATATCCTCTGTTCTGATCCTTTGTCTTTTTTCCTGGCATACCACTGTGTCATCACCACTCCCTCAAAGAGTACCTTTAAATCTCAGGAAGAACTAAGAGTATACAGTTCAAGATGACCTATTACAAGAAGGTGAAAAAACCCCTTTCAATGCCAGGTTAGAGACAACCAAAGAGAGGGAACTTCCAAGTTCAGTGCATCAGGTGTTGCAATTGCTATGGGGCTTTAGCACAGGAAGCATTTAATCCATAAACACTCTGTTGAATCAATGCAAGCTGGAATACAAGCCTGCAAATCTACCACAGAACCAGGCAGATTTTATTACTAAAGGCAAATAAAGCTGTTCCACACAATTTGAGTGGAGATACCCCTTATGAGGGCAGCATTCAACTGTTTCCTAAATGATCTGAATGACAATAAAGCAAAAAATTGCTTAACTGCAAAAAATATTCCGCCCAGACTAGCTCTATTTTCAGGAAGTTGAACAAAGCATCTCTTCCATGGCAGTATAAGTCAGGAAAATCTTCACAGTTCATTCTGGCCAAGTGTGTAACAAAATAGTGCCAGCGCAGGTACTTTCAGAACCTATGTGCTTCAAACACACTGTGTCGGGATTTGGAAGGATTGCTCTGCATCCATTGGCTCAGAAGTTCAGTCCCTGCAGACCAAGTGTGGAACTAAAAGGGCATTTTCAGAGGTGGGAATGAGAAAAGGGAGGAAAAGACAGAAGCCTCAAATCTATGCCTCTTCCCAAACTCAAAAAGCTTTCAGATAACATTCAGACATAGGAAGAGAGGCAGTTGAGATGCAAATAGTTCAAGCCTTGCCCAAGCAAACTGATGTTCTGCATATTGGCTCTTTTCCCTGTCAGTTAATTCCTGAACAGAGTGGATACCTCAATACCTGGTAATCATGTAAGCCACAAAAAGAAATCTTGCTTTGATTTTGCACACAGCTTTTCTGCTTTACTACTGAACCAACATGCAGCTAGTGATGAATATATGTCTGTGTTACTAGTTAAGAAAGACTAAGTGAAAAAAACCTCAGACAAATGTACTGACCAATGTAAAGATGTCTCAGATTTAAAAACTGTAAACAGTGAATTAAATAGTTTGCCAATAAAAATAATTATTTGAATCCAACTGCTTTTCAAATTCAGTTTCAAGTGTGTACAGCAAATCCTTGTAAAGCTTTAAAAAAATAAATTGGTGTTTTGATACATATGACATTCTAGTTCTTAGGAGAGAGAACCAAGAACTCAATGAAAAGTTTTTCTGGCTTATTCAACAGTTTCTTGAGTAAACATTGCAGAACTACCACTATAATCTGAATACCTAAGATGCTGGCACGATTCAATAACTAACCATTTAACAAATTTGGTATAAAAAAGAAATTTATGTAATAATACCAATTCAGCACACAAATTCCATGCTTCACAAGTTCTGCTGCTGTGCAAGTCTTCCTAACATCTATGCAGCTAAGTTCAGATTTTTAGGTCACTGCATGCCCAGATCAAAACAGCAGCAAAATATCTACCACTACAAGCAGCTATACCCAATTGTGCCTTTAGAATGAAATTATGCAGAAGTTGAGACGATCAGTGTCTGGCCACTGAGACAGGACCACACACTCAAACTTCAGTGTGCGCACCTTGTAAAGAGCTACTGACTGAATAAGAACAATTGCATTCAGGCTCTGATACAGATATGATACAATCAAGACAGATTAAAGTCACCAGACATTCAGATTAGGGAGAGGAGAGAAATCCTTCAATGACAATGTACAGATGACAAGCCAGCATTACAAAGAACTCTAAAGGCACATTTCAGGTAACACGTTTCTGTTAAGACCAACCGCTTTACACACGCAGGCACAAATCTTAATGGCTACCTCCCCCAACCCCCAACAATTAAAAAAAAACCAAAAACAAATTAAGAGAGAAGTGCATTTTCAGTAATATTAACACCATTCAGTTAATCTGTTCAGTCCAAATGTTTAGCAGTATTTTCCTTATGGTGGTATGGGTTCTCTGCACTACTCCAATCCAAAAAACCAAACAGGCAGAATTAGTAAAGGTTCAACTGTTGCACTAGTTAACATTACTCATCAGAGCCCACTGGTCTCTTCTGTGCCCTCTTGTAGGGCAACCTCCTCGGTGAGGCTTTATCTAGATAAAAAAAAAAGTGATAGTTGCATCAATTACAATTGTTACATAAGCCTGTATTTTTCTCCTCCCAAACACACCATTCTGTAACATGCAACAACCACAGGGGGTAAGGCTTGTTCTATTTGTCAGTTACTAAAATGCAAAAAAAACCCAAACCCAAACAAAACCCTGTCATCCCTATGTGAAACTGCAGGCTGGGTTGCTTAGACAATTTTCATGTTCAGTAATTACACTTCTGGAAAGTTAAATTAATTATTTTGATGACCACTGCCTTGAGTTTACATGCATGAATAATATAAGACTGACTCTTCTTTAGACAGCTATGTCTTGCATGTAATATTTCCACATTTATACAACTAACAGCAAAAGAAAAGTGTCTTTGTTGTGGAAAACTGCACTTTTTCAGGAAGCATCCACATTGACTGGGTGATCTTTAAGGCCCCTTCCAAACCAAACCCTTCCATAGTTTATGATTATTGCAGAGAATACTTTCAGTAACCTTCAGTACTTTGCATTAAGTGCTGAAGTGATTGTTCTGTTTAAGAAAATTAGTCACCAGATGCACATAGCAATCTCCAATAACCTCCCTATTTAGAATATGTTCAAATACAAGGAACAGCCATCATGCCCTTACAGGCCAATCAGTACAGTATGAAGTGTCAATAACAAAAAAGTCAAGAATATCTGAGATCTTAAACATTGTGTATTTTAAAGAATTCTAGTGTAGAGTTCTAATTGAAACTAACCTGGAGCTGAGAAAACTGCAAGTAAGAACAACTTAACCATTCATTTTTCCTAAACTTCAAGCATTAAGATATGAATATCTATTTGGCTTAAGAAATGGACAGTGGTGGGGCCCAAACATTACCAGATTTTGAACCCTTTTAATGTCAGCTTGCTTTTTAGCAAAAAGTAGCATTTAGACCTTCAGCGTTTCTTGCTAGATTGAGGCTTTTCAAATTCCTATGTCTGGATTTTATACTATTCTAGTGTCTAACAGAAGCAAGTGTATAAGAACACTTATCTTCACAAGTAAAGGACTAGTCTTTATATCTATGCTGTGTAAGTACTCTTAAAAAGGGTAAAGGAATTTTAAAAAGCCCAAAATCATCAACTCCTGGCATAATTTCATAGCACAGCTAAGGCCTCTAGCCCTTCTGCACCAAATGAAGCTCAGAATATGCTTATTTGAGCCAAACAGCAGTCCTTGCCAAGGAAGGGTAGCTCCTGCAAAGGGTTTTCAAACTCTCTGCATCTCGTGTAGGATGCACTTCAGTAGCAGTCACTGCTGTGAGGTGAGAAAACCTCAATGATGACAGGAGTTTATCAGCATGATACACCGAAGTTAGTGGGGAAGGCAATAGTATAAAATCCAATCTGCCTTTTAGAAAAAGAATTCTGGGAACCATGATAGAAGACAGCAATACTTCATCAATATTCTACTGATACTATGTTTCTACAATATAATCAGAAATATACCCACAAAATACATGAAAACAAATTTAGAAGTATATAAAATGTATGCCATTGCATGCATCTGTTCTGCATCTTTCACTGCTCATGCTACATCACCAGTCACAGCATGCAGGAAGCTGTATTTCTATCCATGCCTAATTATTACATGGACAACACACTAAGCACTTTTCACTCTGCAGTTCACAAAGAGTCTACCTCACCTCTTCTACTTTGCACTGAAGCAATGAGAAAGCAAAAGAGAAGAAAGAGTAAGAGAAGTTAGAAATGTCAGCAATCTAAAGAAATCAGATATTTGGTTTAGTGTTGGCATTTCAGGTATCAAATAGAACTTTTGGATTTGTGAAAGACATCAATAACAAGTATCTATGGGGCTTTAGTTAAAACACACTTCTAAAGCTTATTTAAGACTCTGGTCTATAGGTAAACTTCCAAACAACTTACAGAAACTCTGAGATGACAGCTACTTTTAAACCATCTTTGCAATCCAGGTTTTGGGTAGAGATCTTACACTGTTGAAAAATACTCTACAGAACAAATCATAAAAGTCACCAGTAGTCATTATCTTATCAACCAATGAAGTTTGTTCTACAAGGAATGGACTACTAAAGTAATAATCTCATCCTTAAGTACAGTGCTTGAGACAATTTGTTATTCCCTAGAAGATAAATGCTATTCTAAGAAATTGGTATCAGCTACTTCTCACTTACAATTAGCTGATCAAGTCAAGTTTGTTATAGTCTAGTTTGTGAAAGGCAGACTACTTACTTATTTGATTTAAAGTTTCCTGGGGAATCCAGCTCATATCAACATCGTTCTGATTTGATGTTCCCATTTCTACTTTCTGTACTGGTCTTTTCCTCTGAAAATTCAAGAAAGAAGAAAGATGTTTCTTTTCAGTAAGACTTGGATAGCACAAGTATTAGAAATTACTAAAAAAAGCAATATTTAGTGAACTACAATTATTTCACTAAGGTACAAACTTAAAGCTAGTCAATGTACAGAGCTGTATTTCCCACTGGCAATTTATTCCTCTACGCTTTGCATTAACACTTCTAACACTTCACAACATTTATTCCACATTCAGGCACCATGATTTCATGCATAGCTTGGTAAATTCATTATACCTTTTACTGATGATCAGTCAAACTTTGTGATGATGAGTTTCGTTTTGCTTTCTCAGATTAGCATAACGTTCTTACATGCGACCCGACCTTGCGAAATAATCAACATTATGGCAAAGCTTTGCTAAGAACTAAATAAAGCTGCTTTCCCCTGAAGTCTGACCTGGATTAGACTAATAGGCAGAAATAGAGAGCATGGGGAAAGTAAGTACTGAATCAGTAAACACAGACACCCAGTGATATTCCAATTCAACCACTTCAGCGTAGAGCCAAAGCGCAGAGACCCAAAGGGCATGAGCTCAGCAAAGTATCTTCCATTAGAAACATTTTTTAAATGCTCTAGTTTCCCAGTAACCTCTAAGGTTCTAAAAATAAATCTTCTACCTTTACCATCATATGCCAGAAGCAATCACAGAATTGCTTTCTTTTCACAAAGGTTTTGTATTAACAAGTACACAAATAAACACACCACTCACCTTCCTAGACTCTAGTAGCTGATGTAGACCAACAATGACCAGCAGACCAAGTCCAGCAAGGAACATGTACATGAAGATCCTTTAGAAAACAGTTTAAGAAACAATGCATTAACTAAAAATGTTAACTTTTGAAGACAGCATATGAAGAGGCGCCACACATCCACTTAAACATTCCCAAGAACTTCTGTAGGGGGCAAGTGGGGAAAATACCCAAGGAATCTGAAACTACAGTTCTAACAACTATCATGTAATTACAGTTTCTAAAATCCAAGTCAGAATAATCATAAATTTAATTGTGAAAAACAGAACATTTGAAAAACTCTGTATAGATTAGAAAAATATTATAATAAATAAATACTGAAATTTAGTAACTTCAAGAATTCTTTTGCACTATCACCAAGTTTCAAGATATTGGGTCACAGGCAATATTTAGGTCTGTGACAGATTTAATCACTTATAAAACCCTTAAAAGTCTCTTATATGCTTTTAGCATGCTGTTGCAAAGCAAGTACTGCTAGGACACTTAATTTGCAAAAGAGCTTTGAAAGACTTTGCTTATGCTGTTCTGTGTTTCACAGTTAGAATTCTACCTACAAAATCAATTTTCTTAATCTGTACATTCTGGTTTGTTTTGAAAGAATTTTATCTATAGTATCTGTTGATACCTAACAATAGGTAAACCTAAGCTACAAAGTTGATTTGGGTATTAAGGAATTTACAGGTAAAGAACTTATTCCAAGCTGAACATCTGAACTTTCATTCATAATAAAGGAAATTATGGAGTTTAACTAAAGAAGATACTTAATTTAAATACCTGTTACAGGGCAACTATCTATTCACAGGACATTCATGCAAACTGATTCTAGTATCTGAATTGTATCTGAGAGTTCCTTTTCAGAGCATCACATATTTTCACATGACCAACTGTTCTTTCACTTAAACCATTATACTTGAGAAATACAAATTAATGCAACAGCTATTTCTTTTGGACAACATTTTTAAAAAGCCAGCTTTCTCAAAAGGCAATTTCTACCTGTGGCAGGACAATTCACATATTCAGTACTGTCTACAGGTATTTATGAAGATCAACTTTTTTAATGCACAGCTTCACTTAAAATTCCACTCCAGTGCTACAATATTTAATAGCATTTTAGCACAACATATGCTTGAAAGATACTTGGTGTGTCAGATCTACCCAAGTCTGAAAAAATCACTCCTGAAAGATACCTACTACAGACAGGGGTTAGAGGAACTCAGTCATTCTTTGCTGTGCTATTTGGCACTCCAAATACATCTTAGTTTACATAAACTTAACATTACCCTGCAGTGTTCCAGAAGAAAGCTATTCCAGTCCTGACAGCAGGACCCACAGCCTGATACTATGCATTCTCTGTATCTTTTATCTCTTAGGAAAAAGCACAGTAGCATAACAGAAGCTTAACAGCTTTGAATTGCTATGTAGCTGTATAACATCAGGTCCTATTCCAGGCTTAAGCCCTCTGAGCACATCTGTCAGCTTCTCACTGACATACTGAAGTCCTGAAGACCCCCACTAATAACAGAGATCTTAATTTTGGGTAAAATTTGTATTTTCAGTTTGCCAAATGCTGCTACATCATAAACAAAACACAGCAGACTAACACTCAATAAAACAACAATATAAGAACTATTTCCAATGGCACCACCAATATCCTATTCTACCAGTGCACCAACTAAAACTGGATCTCCATTCTCCTTACGTTTCTCCATCCAGCCCATCTTCTTTTTCAATAATTGTAACAGTTTGATTGAAGACAGCATCTTGAAAAATGTTGCCCTAGAACAAAGTTTGCACATAACATTTTAAATTCATTTCAACACCTACACAAACATTTACCTTTTTCCATGTTCTTGGAGAAATTCTAAAAAGCAGCAACTCCTGCACAAGACTTTAAGGTTTTAAGTTATGCTAGTTTCACTCAACACAAAGCACAAATGCAACAAAAGCACAAATATTTTGCTGCCCTCTACAGTTCTAAGACACCTCAACTTCCACTGCTGATATAACTTCAAGTGCATGTAGGCAATCCCTTGCTATGCTTATGTATCCACTGATTTGCTTAAATATTACAGAGGCATTCACTTTCTGGAGAAGTACTTGGCTAAGCAGCTCCCTCCTGACATCTCATGACGAACTAGAAAGATTCAAATGAACTGGAACATCGGGCTTACACTTGCATCTCTGTAGTTGAGATTGATAACCAGACCGAAAGGACGACCACCCATAGGCTCAGCAGGGATGAAGGAGTACTCAAACGTGGCTTGTCTCTGTGGTGGAACTACTGTGTTCAGAGAGAGAGCTGTGAAGTTCTGGATATAAAACTGATAGTCTTGAGGGTACCGGAAAGAAGCATCGAGAGACTCAACAATGAAATCCTCTGTACCCTTATTGGTGAAGCCCACCAGAAATTTTACTATGTTGTTCGCCGGAAAGTCTGAAATACAAAAAAAAAAAAAATCAATCATAAGAAATCTCACACACCACACACAGCCAATTCTAAACAGAGAGCATCTAGAACAGGCTCTGTGGTTTCACTGTTTTAGGCAAACACTGATGTAGTCTAAGCAACAGTAAAGAGAATGGTGCATTAGCAGGACTCTTACCTTCCCCTTTGACAAATAAGATGGTTGTATCAGCACTAGGTGAGGCTTTAGGTTCTCCTGACAAGTCTTCTTCCTCTTTTTCTTCTGTCTAAGACAAGAGACTTTTTTGAAAAATCCTATAATGAACAGTGAAGCAAAAACCATGCTTGGTTCATGAGAGTCCCATACAGTGTCAAGTATTTGTACCAAATCCTGTTCTTGCAGGATTTGCACCATAGTCTCTTCTCCCTCTAAGATTTGCTGAGCATCCCTTTCAGTATTTATCTTTCTACTTGTTATATTTGACACAGTGACTAATCTGAACTACATTTAGCTCTATTGAAGGGTTTGGAATCAAAAAGCATCAGTAAGGCTTCCGTCTGAGGGTGGAAGGAAAAGAATAGAATCTAAATGTTACGTGTTCACATCTAAGCTCTTTCTAGTTAGAAAACAAGCATTTCCAAATAAAGACAGCCATAAAACAAATTAGTTACTTTCACTACAGGGAGTATTTATGGCAGCTTTCTATTCAGTTTTAATTAGTTAAGTGTTATGTATGCCTGGAAAAGGTTAGGCTATTGGAACTACAGAAATCCATGGACTCACTTGTTCAAGCTCACCTTGTGATGAATCACTTTTTAATTTGACAAATGCAAGCATTAAGGGCTTATTTTCCACTCGGGCATCATGGGATCACCACCGTCCCCACCAAACAAAAACAAGGCTGACCCAGTATTGAACAGTCTCAGCTAAGTGCTGGCAAGTCAGTTGAATCATTTGATTTCAGTGCTTAAACAACCTCCCGAAGCAGTGGAAATCCTACTGGATCAGTCATAAATGTACCATGAACTAGGGAACCAGTTCCCTAGTTGAGCTGAGCATGTGGCATCTTGATTCCAAGACACTATGAAAAACCCTTTTATTTGAGTGACAAATAAAAGAAACTGTCTAAAAAGTACCATGTTTTGTACATGAGTAAAAAATAATTAAAAGGAAATTATATCTAAAACTTTATTTAATAATCTTCTGTCAATGTTGACATAGCATATCTTCTACAACTTAGCAAAGCTGGTCAACCATAAGCTCACCAACTTAAGAGCAACCGTAAGATCTCATAGAATCAAGTAACACTTTATCAAATCTGCATTTTTATTATGCATGTCTTCTCTTACTAATGTCCCAAACTTCTTTAATGTACATCAGAGATTTGAAAAAATTTTGCACCACTCTAAGCACATTAAGTGTCTAGCAAGCCTAACACTCCACTGCTATAAGCAGATCACAAAACTATGTAAAAAACTATGTAAAACATTCAACTTCTATGTTTTTTATTTTCTGGGTAATTTTTTGAATTTGTGTTGTAAACTTAGATAGCTGTATTTTTTTTAACAAGGGTTTTAGAATTCATTCTGAGCTTAACTAAGAACTCTGTTGCTCTTAGAAATCAATACCAAAGAAGCCAGAATGAAGTAGTTCTATCCCCCAGTGTTCTTCTCAGTTTACTGAGGTGCAACTTCAGATAGAAAAATTTTCTCAACTTTATATCTACTTTCTAAAATCTTTTACCTTTTTATATTCTTACACAGTGAGCTCCTACAAGAATGTGGTTCTCCCACTTCGTGGTCTGGTTTAATTTTTCTTTTGTGGCCTACAGTTTTGGTAGTCAGAAATCGGGTTGTCCCCATGTGGTTTTTTAAACTGGTAATTCAAAAACAAAAGATAAATCCTTCTGACACTTCAAAGTGAACACAAGCTTAATCAGATACGTGGAAATAGCCACCTGAAAAAAGCAATGTAAGTAAACTAAACTATTTAAGTTATCCAGCTTCAAGCACTTCTAGTCTAATTCATACTTTTGAAGTAATATTAATGTACAATTACCAAGTCTGTAGGCTCATCTTCTTCAACTTCAGCTTCATCATCCTCATCTTCAACTATAGTATCTTCTACAGCTTCCTCATCCTCTGTAGCATCTTGAGCTGCAACTAATAAACCTGCCAAAACAAAACGCAAATCCAAGAAAGTCTTTTAAATGTCTAGTTAACCAACAAAAAAACTGATATTTAAGTACAATTCTCCAACTAATGTTTGAGGAACTTCTTGAAAACCCGTGCAATACAGTGTTTTGAAGCCTCAGTTGCAAAAACCTCCTATTCAAATGATGTCTCTGTTGATCTTTCAGCCTTATTTCTTCGCTAAAAGGTTTTTCACTTACAGATAACTCAGATAACAGATTACTCAGTTATCTGTCACTAGGTTCAAAACCCAAAAATTTACAGCTGAATGACAAAACATTCAACATTCACACAGCAATGCCTACATTTGCAAAAGGCAACCAATTTACCTTAAAAGCTATTGTTCAATTTTTGAAAACGCTAATGTATGAAAATAATTCAATTTTGCAATTACAAAAGTGGAAATAAGGCATTCCTATTACCACAAAATTAATTTAGTAAGTACTGTTTCTTCTAAGACTAGCAAATCTAACAAGTTATTAGCACACTGAAAACACTTTAACACTCTGAAAGGTACCTAAAAAGTTACTTTTTTTTTTTCAACTTATTTTCATCCAAGTTGTGAAACCTAAAGAATGTTTTTTTCACTACGATCTCCTTAACAGCATGTACAGCCATATATCCAACAGAACCACTACACCAGTCAGAAAAGAAACATGACCTAGAGCAAGGCTCCACAACAAGTGCAATCTGATAGTCCATTGCCTCTTTGCTTTCATGGAGCCTAGTCTCATACATTCAAACACTGGGCAAATATGATTAATAAAAATACTGGCCACGGGACAAAGTTCTGTCTGTTTGCAGTTCGGAGCACATGCAAGCAAGGCTGAGATCTAAAACGTGCACAAAATTACAGGCTTGGGTTTTTTATTTTTAACAAACATAACGCTTTCTGAACAGGAAAGAGTAGAAATGAATGGATAACTGATTTACATAAGTCTGAAAAAAGACCTAGCTGCTATAAATACAAAATTTAAAATAAATATTTTTAAATTTTCATGGGAAATAGGAATCCCTGAACAGGACAAGCATATCCAAGGAATTAAGAATTGCCAGTCAGTGCTAGAAAGAGTAAACACAACCTCTCCTCTCAAGTGTCTTCAGAAGGCACACTCAAAGACTTTTGCTCGACCATGTGCAATACTTAACCTAAGCCTTAAGTACCGTGATTTTGATATTTTAAACTTGTGTGTAAAAAAAAATTAATTTCTACAAAAATTCTTACCAATAAAGGTGGGGGACTTTAAAATAAAAATGAACAGCATACAGGTAGGCTGTAGGCAGCCTTTGCCATCTGCTGCCCAGCACGCCCTCAGACCCCTTACGGTCTTTTCCATGGATATCAGGGGCGCTGATGATGTGGCAATAGCGGGAGAGCTCTGGGAAGGGACTCGTACACGGCGTGTGCCGCAGCCCACTGCGGGAGCTGGGCGAGAAGCCTTCCCCACCTCTCCTGCCTTCCCAAACTTAGCAGTGGGGAGGCAATTTCCAGATCGTGAATCAGATAACGCCACAGCGTAAACAGAGATTAGCGCTCCTCGGAGCCGCCAAGGACACTCGGGGGGTGGCGGCAGACGAGGTGGGAAGGCAGGGCGGCAGCCAGCGCATCTGCTGGGGAATGAGGGACCCAGCCCCGCCGGCTTAGGGTACGTGGGACCCGGCCCCGCCGGCGAGAAGGACAAACCCGCTGCCGCCCCCTCAGGAGGGGCTCTCCGGCTCTCCCGGGCCGCTGTCACGGCCGGGCCTGAGGCCGGAGCCCGCGGGGCCCTGCCCGACCCGGGCTGCAGGGGCCGGAGCGCCTCGGACGGGCCCGGGGCCCCGCGGCTCCGCGCCGCAGCTCCGGCCGCGGCCGCCACGTGCGCGGGCGGCCGGGGCGATGAATGAGCGGAGCCGCCGCCGCCCCTCGGCGGAGCTTCCGCAGCCCGGCCGGAGCGGCTCGCCCTGCCCGCGGAGACCCCCCGCAGGCGCTCACCCACCCGCCAGCCCCGCTCCCCGGCAGTGCCGGCGGCCGCCCTCACCTGGGCCGCCGCGGGCGCCCCCGAGCAGCAGCGCGGCGGGGAAGACGAGCAGGGCGAGCAGCAGCAGCTGCGACAGACGGGCCATGGCGGTGATGAGGACGGCGGCGGCGGTCGCGGCGACCCGACCCCTCCCGCGCACCCTGTCGCCGCGGCGGGATGTCTAAATGGCGGCGGCGGCGGGCGCTGGGGCTGGAGCGGCAGCTGGGGCCGCCTCCCCCCGGTGCTCCATCCGGGGCCGTGCCCGCCCCGCTCCGCCTCCGCGGACGTGGCTCCGCCGGGCAGGAGGCGCGGCGGCCACGTGAGCGCCCGGCGGGGCGGCGCTTCCGGAGCTCCCGGCGCCGCTCCCGGGGAAGCGCCGGCGGCACCGAGCTCCCCGCGCCCCGAGCCTTTGGACAGCGCTCCGGGCGGGCGGTCCTTGCCCTGCGCAGCGCCAGGACTTGGACTGGGACGATCCTCGTGGCGTTGCAGACTGTGGAATTTGAGGATGTAATCTGTCAAACAGCGGCTAACATCAAGCTCTGTGCGATGTCCAGGTGCTAGAAAGACAAATTACGTGTCGGTAGAAATGCCTTGTTGAGGTTTAGGCTTTGACATGCCACAATGATCTCAGACCTAGGCAGAGCCTGGGAAGGAGGATGTAGCAATAATAGTGGACACAAAGAATTCAGAATTTGCAGGCCGCAAGGACATTCGGCAGAACTTCCAAGATAAGGATTAAACTTAAAAAACCCTGTAACTACGCTGAATTACTTCAGTGGATAAAAGGCAGTTCCAACAGGTGGAGATCACGGCCACAAACTCACGTACCACTGACTCCAGAGACCCCCTGAGTCTTAAGCAGAGGAAGACTGAGCATGCAGATTAATTAGCATGAGAAGTGAGAGACTCATTAACCAATAAAAGATGGACTACAGCTTAATAAGAGAAATATGAAACTTGTAGATAATAAACGTTAATGCCTTTGTTTGCTAAAATGTATAAATAGTGAAACATTTGAATAGTTGGTGTGCTTGATTTGTGGAGTACCACTGAGCACTCAGGCTGGTGCAACTCCGAAAAAAATTATCAATGCCTCTCAAGTGTGTAATTACTGGCTTTTTGTGTTTTTTTTTTGTTTTTTTTTTTTTTTTTTTGCACACTAGGTAACAAGCCCAGTTTTTTCTGGATAACGGTGGATCCCTTCCAACTCAGAATATTCTGTGATTCTGTGGGACTAGCCTAACATACCTCTGGAAAGACCAAGGATAATGCATAGCACTGAAACAAATCTCTTAATTCCATGTTGCTCTAGAATAGCTGGTTTTGAGTCATATATTTGATGGTTTAATTGAAAGTTTCCCAAAGCATGATAGGCAATGAATATGATACTCATACATTGCCTTTACCTCAGTAGACCTTTTGTTAAATGTGATACAAAGGATATTAAAATGGAGAGTTTTCCCAAGCCCTACAATCAAAACATTCAGTGAAAATAAAAATGCCAAGGCCCAAACCAGCCTCTATGCTTTCTCTTTTCTCCCACAGTTTATTCAGCAATTTGCATACAGGGTAAAATGAAACAAGAGTATTGTTAAGATGCATTCTATATTTTGAGGCAACTTCAATTTGTCATTTGGGCATATGCAGCTTGCTGTCATGACAATGGTAAATGTAGTCTTGTGGCTTTCATTTTTCAATTTCACTCATTTGATTTTGAATCTGTAAATTTCACTAAAAATTATCAGAAGTAACCATTCTAGCTCAGCTTAATCTTATTTTAGCATGCTGAAAATGTTACTGAAATGCTGTTAATGTTAATGTTGACTGAAAGTGGCATGTAAATATGAACACTGGAAAACATTCATTGCTACTGGTAAAAGTATTTCCAGTGAGATAATATCCACCCAATGGTATAATATTACTTTTTCTGTAAAGGTCTTTCACCAGGTGGTGATGTCTTTATCCTACTTGTGGTTTGGTTGTTTTGGGGAAAAGCAAATTGTTTTTCTTCAGGAAAGTAAAAGAATACTGGCATGCTGTAGAAGGTTTCCTATATGGCACTGACTGATCTGAAGCACTGTCTTCTATACAGTAACCATGTACTTTAAGTGCTGCTTTTCCATCTGAGCTAACTGTTCTTGATGTTACAGTTTAATTAACCTGTATGGTGCTCTTACTGGGTTTGTGAAAGGTGCTAATTAACAGTGTATCTGAAAATAATTCCTGTTCCAATGTTACAGCTCCAATGTTACAGTTTTACCTAAAAGCCAACTAGGCTGCATTCTCTTGTGCTAAGTATTCTACCCATATTAAAGAAGTTGCAATTTGAAAGAAAAGTCTCTATGAAATCAGCTGCAGAGGTTTTTTTCCCTTTTGCATGGACTGCTCTGTGCATTTATTCGCATGCATAATAAAGTAAGTGTTGACAATATTTGCCACTATTGTGACATTGAGCTTTGACATCTGTTATGTTGGATGCTAATTCTGAGAAGACTGGTGTTCACTCGGAGTTCACGTTGCCCCTGGGAATGTTATTGCAGTCACGTACAAGAATTGTATCTTTGCATTTAAAGAGGATTTTCAGTTAGAAATTACACATAAAACTGTTACAAGGAAATATGCCTTCAGTTTCATAATGCGTGTAACAAAAAGGGTGAGAATTCCTAGTCTGTGATCTATAAGTAATATTTACCTTACATTTACATTTTGAACTTCTTATATGAAATCTCCCAGATGTGTTGTTTCCTCTTGGAAGATATCAGCAAAAGGCAATTACCTGTTTATGTACAGACTTATTATTTTTGCTTATCCATACTTGCTTTTGGCATGGCCAAGGGTTCAGTAATCAGATGGACTACCTCTTCATTATTTACTCAGTGCCTTCTATGAGAGATGAATTCAACAAAGCACTTTTAGGAGCAGCGCCACACGTACAGCCATAACCTGTTTTCTGCTTCCTGTTTCTCACTTTTGGATGGCATACAAGATGTGTCATGATACATGTTGCAATATAATCTGACCAGGATAGAGAGTGTGCTTGTGCTGGAGAAGGAAATTTTGTTGGGACAATCAGGAGGATCACTTGGTCCCTGAGTTTTCCCAGAATTTTACATGTTAGCAAAATGTTCAGAGGGCTTTTTTTTTTTTTTTTTTTTCTCAGTTATTTTTCTGTGGACATTGCTGTAGGTGTTGAATTTTGCAGTTGCTACCATGTGCCAAGAACCGCATCCTCCTCAATTCTTTTCAGGTTCAGGTCAATGCAATAGTTTTGTTAAGTAACCCCCTATTCCAGTGCACCCCAAAAAGGTAACTTGTTATTTTTGCTTTCTATTTTTTTCTGAAACTTTGCTGGGGCTCACATATAAGGTAATTTTTTTTTTTTTCTTTCAGAAAGTGTCAAGGGCTTTAATTTTTTTCCTAATAGTTGGTGAATTTGTACTCTTCCATATTTTGTCATGTCTGCTGAAATTAGAAGAGAGAATATTACTTTAAAAAAATATATACCAAGATTTATCTCTTCATTACTTTCTGTAGTTCAGAGAAATAGTTCTATGGATATTGAATTATAAGGCATTTTTTCCCCCCTTAATTTCTATAGTAATTTTCAAAATTACAAACAGCTATTGTATGTGGTAGTTATTAATAATCCCAGTGAGAAACTCCTACTTAGACCTGTCAAGCTGACATTATTCTTTCTCACCATTGATTATAACTGTGGGGAATCAACTTGAAATTGATGCAGGCAGAAAGGGGTCATACAGCAACCCCCATCCCTGGAAGCCCTGTCAGCTGCTTCTGGTTGAGTGGTAGTACAGGAGATGAACCAGTGTTCACAGGAGTTCTTAATGATATCTGCTAAATTTTTGCCTGAATTGTGGTGGTTTTTTGAATGTTGGTGCTCTCCCAAGTTTTTTGCTGGAAGGAATTTTAGCTACCCTATTGCAGGAAATTGTCTCAGCCACACACAGATTATGTATTTTATCTAAGAAAAATAAAAAAAGGAAAAGGATACCTCTCTGGAGATCCCTCTTATAGAAATACATGGGAAATTGTGTTCCACAAACTTGATGAAATAATTAGATTTTTTATTGAAAAATGGATGAAAACTCTAATAGTGTAGATACATTTGTAATTGCTAACCATGATTGCTTAATCAGATTTATGGATTCCATATGCTCCATATAATGGTAACAGGAAAGGAACTTCAGAGCTCCCTTTGGCCTTCAAGATTGCCCAGCTTAAGATTCTGTGCAATACTTGGGTTGGGGGTGGTGGTTTTGCAATACATACAGCTTAAAGCATAGAGAGTATTTTTAGCCACCAGATTTTTTATCTTCCCTCTGCGTGAAGAGTAGAAACAAAGTTGTTGACATCAAAGATAAAAAGCTATTTTTATTCTACACTGCAAGTTAATTATTGCTACTAATTCAATGAGAGGTTGGCTATTTGGTGGATTCATGTCATTGTGTACATGGATTTCATAATTCCAGTCTTTCTCACCCAGGAAGTGAACTCCATGTACTACAGCAGTATTTGTTAGCAGCACTGAGTATATCCAAACAACCTCCAATCTCTTGGTTTTATCATTGTGAGTATTGTCACATATTGTGAAAGCAAACTTCTATTTTAAACCTAAAGTACAATAGGGAAATAAAATATAGCCAGTAAGAGAATGTGTAAATATAATTGCATATGGAGTAATCAATAAGTAAGAAAGCCACCTATGGCTAAGATAAAGTCAATGGTAAAGAAAAAAAAAAAAGAAAATTGAAAATAAACTTCTTGATGTCATGGGAAATAAAGCAGATCTGTGCGTGGCTTCTACATCTCTAATCATTATTGGAGTGCATCTAGAATATTGTGTCCAGTTTTTAATGTTTCTTTACCCATGCAAGACACAGACAAAACTATCTGCAATCTTCTGCAAAGTTGAAGAAAGTGAGAAGGTAAAAAACTAGGCAACATTTTCATTCTGATCCTTTAATTCCTTTTCCTCTTGAAGAAGAAAAAAAAAATGTTCATTATCTTAACTTTTTGTTCCCTTGTTTACTTGAAATAATAAATTGCAAATTGTTTCATCAGTGCTTGAAATTAGATTATTGCATAAATATCTGTGCAAGACAGAATTCTATGCTTGGACTCAGTTAAGGACTTCAGGACACTGTCTTACCTTTAAAGTTCTGCAAGTAGCTTTTTGGACAGAACCCTCATCTGGAATCTGTGGAAGTTTGTCCCTAGAAGGGAAGGGGAACTGCTGCACCTGGCAACTGGCAACTGCTACAAATGGCAACTAGGATTGTGCATTATAGATACTTTCGGTGCTTACAGTATCAGAATTATGCTGTAGCTGTCTGTGGTTCTCTATCATATCTCTTTCCATTGGTTTCAAGCTGCAGGATATGGTTTTTCCTTGGTCTTTCACCCTCTGTTGCTGCAGCTTTTGGCTCTCCCTTCTGAACTCACAAATCTGTTGTGATTTCTTTATCTCAGCTTGCTCATTTTCAAGTTCTGCTTGCAGGATTTTAAGCCAAGGAACCAGCTTGTTACATTTAGATAGTGGCTATTGACTTTCTGCCAACTTGTCATCCCTTTCTCCCTGGAATTTTGTTTGCAAGGACAGGAGCCATTTCTATGTGTGTCCTCCTGTTCCTCCCTCGCGCTGCAGGACGCTGACCAAGGAGTCAGGCAAGGGCTAAGGGTTCTGTGGATGCACTGTGTGCATTCCATGTTATCATTGCAGATGGATATTTGTGCAGCTGACACGGAGAAAGGCTGAGCTGGCCGAAGGAGGAGGCCTGTGGAGAGAGGAAAGTCCTGTTCCTGCTCTGAGGAGCGAAACAAAGTTGTATCACTGAAACTTTGAAGGACACAATGGTCAAAAAGTAACTTCTGTTGAATTAACTGTTGTTGAAAGATTAAAGCAGGCGTCCCTGCATGTGCTAACAAGCTAATGAAGAACATCCTACTATATATATGACTATCACTCATCTCTCCACCCAAATCATGCTGTACATTAAGAGGGAAAAGGACGATAAGACTGGGCTGTGTATAAGGAGGAGCTGTAAGGAGCTCCCTGTTCTGTGGGTGGAGAGAATCCCTTTAATGGGGTCGACTTTATCCCTTCATTTATCTCGCTGTTTTCATTCTTCCTTGGCATCAAGTAATGTCCCAAAATGCTGGAGCAAAGAGTCCTTACCAACTTTCAGCATTTCCTGGGGGGAGTGACACTTTGTATCACCAACTAATTAGAAGAAGGAGAGCCCACATGGGTTGACAGCATTCTATTCAGAGAAGGTGGAAAAGCAAATGAGGACAAATGTGAGTAAACTTCACCCATCCTGTTACTGCAGTAGTGGAGTTGTGTTATTCTGCTATTGCAAAAGAAGAGGTGACACCCTCTGTCCAGTTTCTGCAAACTATTTTTTCACCAGCTTCAGTGGAAATTTCCATCTGTGAAGATAAGTCAATGTGGGGAAAATTATAAAATTATGAAAATTAAGAAGTTCACCCTTATACAGTGTCTACAGTCCTTGCACTTATATCAAGTTCCAGTGGAGTGACCAGTCTAAAAGTGTATTTCAGATTTTGGCCTAACGTACAGTAATCCCTGATTTTAAAGTAAGAATTTTAAAAAAGGGAACAAAACTCACCAAGAAATCAAAATTCAGCCATTAGCTAAACCCTTTGATTTTAGAAAATCAAGTAAATAAATGTTAACATTAAAAAAAAAAGAAATAAAAAAGTGTTCCATGCTCTATGAATTGGTCTCTTTACTGAATTTTGAGAAGACTGATTAAAGGGAGATTTTACTCACTGAAGACAAAGAAAGAAGGCAAAAAACATGTTTGAAATGCTACTGAGTTAGTCTGTCAAAAGAAGACTATACTTTTTTTTACTGAATTTCCTAGATATATAATAAATTTAGCAATGAACAGGAGCCAAGTTTGATGCACCACATTTAAATGATTTGGTTTACTTTTTTTTTTATTACACCACCTGTAACTGAAAAAAAAAAAAGAAAACTATAAAAAAATAAAAAGCATTTTAGAGTGGTGGAAACCATCTGAGAGTACTTCCTCTTTTGTTGTAGTGCATTCCACTGCTCTTTATACCTATTTTCACTTCTCTGTTTGACTGTGTCAGGCCTGGTATGTGCACTATGTTCTCATGGAAAGAATCAGATTATATACTCATGTTATTCTCTCTCCAATTGTTTGGAGGCTATGTTTGTTGTCCAGTGGCTGCCTACCAAAAGCATGTAATTTGTAACTTCTTTAATTTTGAATTTTAATTTAATTTTAAATTAAATTTAGTTTTAAATTTATAATAACTGTAATTAAACATAATTTAAATATTAATTAAAATTTTAAATAATGTGTAATCAGAATAGGAACTGCAATGCAAATGCATTATTCCCTAAATTCATTACTTAGTTAATTCTAGGAACAACTCCAGCACCTGCATTTGGTATTCTTAGCACTTCTCTTTTATGTTATACATCTGTGAGGCCTGGCACTTACATATAAAATTTTGCAATATAAGTGCAAAAAAACTACTACTACTAATTTTATCAGAGAAGGGTATTTTCATCATTCAAGCCTCCATGGAATCTTACCATGGCTTCTTCTGGAAAGAAAGTATTGCTAGCTGAGTTCAAATTATCTTCCCCAGGAAGCTTTTTCTCAGTATCAAAACCTGAGAATGTCTTGAATAGAGAGACAGAGGGTTGAGGGAGAAAATGAGACATGTCTGTTATGGAGGCTACATTAATAATACAGTCCAGCACTGACTCCACATTTCTGCAAATGGCTCTTCATGAGGACCTACAACGGGCTTAATTGATAATTATTCTGGCAATGAAACATCTCCCAGGCTCCTGCATTCTCTTTTAGTATTGTTTTCTTTTTGCCAGCCCAACATTCTCCTTTGATGTGGTTGTTCTTCCTTGCCTAGGGGTTCCTTCTCTGGGAAAAAAATGTATCCACACCCAAAGACTGCTTCCAATCGACTATGCAGAAAGGTATGTTGGTTCTACAACAAGTGTTTCTATGACTTTGGAACTCTGTAGTTTTCTGAGAGGAATTAAGTTTTCCACAGTGTTTTCAGAGAATATTCATGGAGAAGATACAGCTGAGGAAAATAGGTATTTTGCTTGGAACTTAATGAATGCATCACTTGGCCTCCTCAGTGTGTATCCTTTTTCATCATGAGTCCTCTATTAAAAATATGATGGAACTACATTAATGTTCACAGCAGTATTCAAATATCATATTAGCTAATTTCTCTTTTATATATATGTGTGCCTATTCCATTTAAACCAATGTCTTGTATAAAGTGAAAATATATCCTAGAATATTGGAATATCAATCATACTGCATGAGACAGAGAAGATCCTGGTCACTTGTTGCGTTGCTGTAATAACTGCTCAGGACATAGCCATTTTCAGATAGGTTTTTGTATAAATCACCTAACAGTCCCTTGACCATGCTTTGTTCCCCCTTCTCTTGTTTCTCCATGCTCTGTACAGTCCATATTGTTCATGTGCTTCACTCATGCCATGGCAGTAAGAGCTGACCTCAAAATCTAACAAAGTCTGTTGATTTAAACAGGTTTTGCACCAGCTAAAGATCTGTCAGACAGCACTGTGAACCACCAAGTACAGTGTGGCATACTTTGGCAGGGGAGGGGAGTGTGTTAGATAAATGTCACTAAAACTTGTTCATCCTAGCACATGGCACTTGAAATCCCTCTCGTTTAGCCTCACCAACAAGAACATACTGCTGTCAGATTTTCCAAGATGGGCTCAGAAGCACAGGTTGCTTCACAGAGCTGGCAAGCAGCATCTTTTCTTGCCACTGAGTTGTACATTTCATCCTGCAAATATGAAAAGGAAGCTCTTGATGCTCCTCTCAAGTCAGTCTTCTTCCAGGAAGGAGCAACACTGCAGTTCTCCCAGTGATTCTGAGTATGGTCTCAGCAGTTTCCCAGCTTCAGTGTGAACAGAATATATACCTGTCCTACATAATATGTTAAGTACAGAATTAGTGCATCTTTGAGTGTGAACAAACATTTTTTTACACTCAGTCTTCAGGAAATATAACAATGTAGCCACAAGAAGAGTAAGAGAGGTAGTATTTCTTTTGGAGTCTCATGTGACATGGAGCTACAGTGGTCCAAGGGAAATGCATGGTCTGATAGAGGTCTGTCCTCCCATGGATTAGGGGTGATAACTGGTAGATCTCTGACACTTTTATCATTCTCCTTCTGAAAGTATCACCATTGCTAGTGGACTGTTTCCCTTTACCCTGTTGAAGATGAATTGCTTGTAGAACAGTTTGTGCCTGCTTCCAAAGGAGCTCTTAAAACCTGGGACAAAAATTGTGTGCTGCACTCTAAGGCTGTCAAAAAAGCTTTGCAGAAGCCTGAAGGAATAAAAATGAGTGTGGAAATCCTCTGGCAGTATTATGTTTCCAACAGTCTCTTGTCATTACAATAAATGGGCATATTTACTTAAGAGCACTGAATAATTTATTAGAG
Source organism: Lonchura striata (assembly GCF_050655825.1). Lineage (NCBI taxonomy): Eukaryota > Metazoa > Chordata > Aves > Passeriformes > Estrildidae > Lonchura > Lonchura striata. The sequence continues at coordinate 64,151,337 of NC_140704.1, forward strand.
TTAAATAATCCTGTAGAACAGTATCTATGCACATGGATTAACCCACATGGATTAAGAGTCCTTCAACACCTGGTTCTAAAAGAAAGATCAGTAAACAGGTGATCTTAATCCAATTTCTGTTGTAGGTGGCTGTGCATTAGGGAAAATGAGCACAGAGACTCAAAGAACTGATTTTATGGTAGTGTTGCAGATGCAAATGACACCTATTGTATTAAATCTCTTTTAAAGGTGTCTCTACACAAGCATCCATGTTTTCTGCACAATCACAGTTTTTCCATAGCTTTTATACATACCACTTGGATAATGCAAAAACATCTACAAAAAAGAGACTGCATTTTAAAATGTAGTCATGTACCAGATAGCAAAAGCCCAGCACTCACTTTTATTTTCCTAATCCTACATTATGTCGGTATGTAAACAGAATATAATGTTATTCAATGCAAGGAGTGTTAGGAGCTAAGATGCTTCTAGCCAGGCTTGCAAATTTGGAATTCCTCTGGCTTCAATTAGAGCTTTATTTTAATAAAGATTGGAATTTAATATTTTAGAGTATACCAAATAAAACTTCTCAGTATCTACTGCATAGGACACAGATCATCACTTGTGTTTTAGGGAAAACAACCATGAATCTGTGGCAGGAATGGTCATTCCCAGTCAAGAATTGAGGGCTTGAAAACGCACTGTTTTTAAGGTTATATTATTGAATATTATAGAGATGTGCCACAGCTCATTGTTGACGTATCGGCAGCTGCCAGGGATTCAGAGAATCCCAGAATGGTTTGGGTCGGAAGGGACATTAAAGTTCATTTAGTTCCATCCCCCTGCCGTGGACAGGGACACCTCCACTAGCCCAGCTCGCTCCGAGCCCGGTCCGGCCTGGAACACTTCCAGGGATGGAGCATGCACAGATCCTCTGGGCACCTGTTCCAGAGCCGCACCACCCTCACATGGAATAACTTTTTACCGCCATTTAATCTAACCCTACTCTCTTTCAGGGTGAAGCCATTCCCCACTGCAAGCCCTTGTAAAAGTCCCTCCGTGTGCCGGCTCCGGGCCCGCCCTGCGCAGGAGCCCGGCAAGCGGACGGGAATGAGAACGGGGTCGGGATCGGGAAAGGGAATGGGAACGGGAATGGGAACGGGATCGGGATCGGAAGCGGCGCTGGGGCGGGTCCGTGCCGCCCGCGCTCGCCCGCGCTGCTTTTGTCCCTCTGGCGGCGCCGTAGCGGCCGGGCCGGCGCCTGCGTCCCGCGGGCATCCCGGCTGCCGGATCCTCCCTCCCGGCTCCCGGCTCCCGGCTCCCGGCATGGATTACCGAGCGCTGGTGATGAGCCAGGTCGTGCCCGGGCAGTTCGACGATGCGGACTGCTCGGACAGGTGAGGGCGCGCCGAGGGGCCGGGGCTGCGGGCGCTGGGGCTGCGGGCCAGGCGAACGCGCGGAGCAGCCCCGGGATTTGCCCGGGATGTGACTTCGCCCTGGGCGGCGGGGAAGGGAGAGCGGGTGGTGCTGCCGCGTTACCGGAGGAGGTGAGAGGGAAGGCTGCGTGTGTCTCTCGGCTTCCCTTTTCCATTTCCCGTGCTGCTTTGGGACACTTGTCCTGGCAGAAAGCCGTGACACGTTATTGACGTTACAGAATCGCAGCATCAATTAGGTTGGAAAAGACCTCAGAGATCATCGAGGCCAAGCTGTGAGCCAACACCACCGTGGCACTGAGTAACAATTCCAGTCTTTCCTTAAACATCTGCAGGGACGGTGACTCCACCAGCTCCCTGGGCAATCCATTCCAATGTCTAACCACCCTTGCTGTGAAGAAATTCTTCCAAATTCTCCTGGTGCAACTTTGGGCCGTGTCCTCCTTTCCTGTCACTTGTTGCCTGGGAGAAGAGACCGACCGCACCTGGCCACAGCCTCCTTGCAGGCAGCTTTAGGGAGCGATCAGGTCCCCCCTGAGCCTCCTCTTCTCCAGGCTAAACACCCTCAGCTCCCTCAGTTGCTCCTCGTAGGACTTGTGCTCCAGACCCTTCACCAGCTTAATTTCCCTTTCCTAGACCTGATCCAGCACCTCAATATCCTTCCTGAATAGAAGGCCTCAGAACTGGACTCAGTGAATTAAGACCCAACTGAAAATTTAGTAATTTATGGGGATAAGTGTATTGAATTTTTGGTGACTGTAACAATAATTTTTAGTTATAGAGACATCTGTGTTTCTTTTAAGTGACTCTGTGGAAGACACAGAATCATGTAAAGAGGGTGAGGTCCCTGAGAGCTGCCAGTTATGCACGTGTGAAGAAGTTAATGCTGAAGAAGGAGATGGTGATGATAACAGTGATGCTGAAGAGGATGATGAAGACTGGGACTGGGATGATGAGGTGGGAAGACTCACAAAGCGCCACAATGCTGCTGGTGGATGCAATCCACAGGTATGCTGAAGGTCATTCTGTGGGCTTTGAGGGTGCCCAAGAGGTAATGGGGCCAGCCCAGAGGCTTTGTTTTTTGTTAGTGTTATGCTGAGTACAGATGCAAACAGCTCGGTGTTTTTTCAGAATTTTTTCCTTGAGAGAATCCCCTTCCTTTGCATCTGTTCCTCTGAGGTGCTGTATGTGTATGTACATTGTAGCCGGAGCTCAGTTTGATTTTCTTGTCTCAAACCCTGTTGCTGGATTCTCTGTGTCTGTCTCTACTGCAGTTTCCTTCTCTTCCCTACCTTCCTCAGCTTCTCTTTCTTTGCTCACCCTGATCTCTACCAATGTTCCTAACTTTTTGGTATTTGTCCTCTGTGTTTCTGAGCATCTTCCTCAGCCTATTTATTTTTAGACTATCTGCTAATCACATGCAGGGTGAATCTAGTCCTATTTTTGACTTAATAGTGAAGAAGGCGAAGAAAACTACAAGCATGCGAAATGGAGCTGGGGGTGCTTGGAGTGAATTCATTTAGCATGTATGGTGTTGGCATAGAAACTCTGGCATGTTGCACTACAACACAAAATAACTTATACACAGTTCTAAGATCAAAAGAGTAAGAGGAAGTAAGTTTTATTTCTGACTTTGCAATATATAGAATTCCAAAAGTGACAGTGGATTGGAGGAAGAAATTGCCACCTCTCCAACCACATTGGTCAAACCAACAGTCTGTCAATTCTCTCTTCCCACAAAGAATGCAAAACAATCATTATTTACATGACAGTGCATGAGAAACTCCAGTAGAAATATGTAAACATCAGAAGGCATAGAAAACTTCTAAAAGAACTTTAAAATTTTTGAAAGAGCAGGGTGACACTGGCGTTGTGCAGAATAAAAAGCACTCATGAATGTAAAGAAGGATGCTAGTTCTCACATCAACTTGGACACTACAGGTTCAAAACCTCATTTTTCTTATTGCTACCAACTTAGTAGAACAGTAGAGATGAATCAGAGTGGTGCTGATCACAGCATAGCATGTCTGGCAGTGCTTGTCCTGGGTGGTATATTGCCTTTATTTAGAGGTTTATGCTGTTCAATGATGGTGAAATCATGTTCAGGTATTAGCTGTGTTTGGGGAGGACCACATGTAAGAAAAGACAAAATCATGGAAGGTTTTCTCAGTTCATTACCTCTGCATTTTTTCCTTACTTTATTTCTTGTTTAGATTTTCTATTCTCTTCCTTTTACAGACAGAAAAATGCTCTGTGAGAGACTTGTAGCTTCCTAGACTAAAAGATTACTCTGGTGGAGGACTTTTAGAATTTTAACTGATGTGTAACTTGTATTTTCTTTTCTTGATTTAAATAAAATCTGGTGTTAATCCATATTTGTTTCCTTATATCTCATGTGCTTTTCATCTTACAGCTTTAGGCATAGGCATTTGAGATGACTTTTCCAATGAAATGGTTTGAATTAAAAAGGGCTGTGTACAGAACATGACTTATGTTAACAAATCCTTTATTTCAGGCAAATAGGCAGACCCTTAATTGCTCTTCAGCAAAACTGTCAACCCCTGCAGGCAAGGTTTTAAGAAAATTTGAACACAAAATCAATTTAGGTGAGTATAATTGCACTATTGTCCATTATTTAAACAGTTGCCACTCTGTGGCATTCTCAGACTAATTTCACTCACGTTAAGCCAGAACTCACTGGAATGGGTGAGTTAGCCATTGCTGGAGAGATTAAAAATGGCTTTTGAGTACTTGAAGTTGCCTTTAGTCTCCAAGAACTGGGTGTCATACCCCCCCCTCCACCTTCAGAACTACATGGCTGTTTTGTTGGGGCTTTTTCTTTCCCCTTGATTTCTCCAGGCAACATGAAGTCTTTCTTCCCTAGATTCTCTGTAGGAACAAGCTGTTTGGGTGGACGGAGGGTTTCAACTCTCTGTTGTGGCATTGGTGATTCCCACAGCTGCTACCACAGCTGCATTTTCTAGACAAATGCAGTCCCCTGTAGTATTGGGGGTGGGGGGTACATGATGCAGCAGTTCTCTCTCAGGGGCAGAGTTCCTGTGCTAAGTGAAGAGGCTGCTGTCCCAGCTGGTGTGGTTTGATTTTTGCCCTGAGATGGAGATGGCTGCTCAGTATAGCCTGTCAGGAGTAGGGTAGGTGTGATTGGCACCTTCTGACAGGGTTGAGATCAGAGGTAGGGTTTTCCTTTATAAGAACGTGGTGCTAGGGTGAAGGCTGCTGGTATTTGTAGCCCAGTACAGCAGCTTTTATACGTTTAGCATTTAATCAAACACCATTTAAATGCATTGTTGAAGAGAGTCTGAGAGGCTATTGCTTATTGTGTTAAGAAAAATAGTATTTAACTGTTATAAGAGAAGAACAGACAAATTTAATGGTTATCCAAAAGGCATTATTGGTATCACATTTCCAAGTCTCTGGAATTGTCTCACTCATCTGTGTTGTTACCTTATAGTCCTAACCTGAAATGTAAACAGAGTGAAGTTCTAGGTTAACCCTGGTGTGTAGGAAACTTCTTTGAGTTTTGGAATTCTGGTTTTTTATTCATCACTTATGTGTTTTTCAGATAAGCTAAATTTTGATGACTCTGTTATAAACAGAGTCACAGAAAAGTCTAGACAGAAGGAAGCAGACATGTGAGTATTACTTATGCTTCTATTTTCACTTAAATACTTTAAACTCAGAAGTATAGTGCGTATTTCCTTGTTTAAGGAAAGTTTGTTAAGAAAAATGAAGTTTAGAAGAAGTCTACATGCAGTTTGCCCTTTGGTCTTCAATTTTTTGGTTTCCAAATGGAATAATCCCAAAGCTGTTGGAATCGTCCCAAAGTTTTAATTCTTTTGTTGCTGGTAGCACATCTGATTATGTTGGTGTAGTATAGTAAGACAGAAGTGATGGGTGTCATTCACCTAGAAAAGACCCTTTGATACTCTTTTTTTCTAAACAGGAGTCCTTAAGCCGCTGAGATAAAAAGGTATTGGAGGCATTCAGAAAAAGCAGGAGGATAATCTATAATGAAGGGCTCTGATGTTAACAGTGGTGATTTGTTGATTTTTTTCCTTTCCATCCCTCTGTCTGCAGGAGAAACCTTTGATTTTGTATGAATGAAAGCCCTACTTCTTAAGGATGTCATCCTGTCTTTGACACAGAATGTCACAATTTGCCCTGTCAAAGTACCGAGCCCATATGTGGGATTGTAACATTTTATTTTCACTTCTGCTAGGTACCGAGTCAAAGACAAGTCAGACAGAGCAACAGTAGAACAGGTAAGTCCTTTGTTTATCAAAATTCCCTTTTGACCAGAGCAAGTAGTGTAGAATTTTTGAATCAATGAAGAAAACAGTTAAAGCAGGAACAGAGTTTTGGAATTCGTTTTCACTTGTTATTATGTTGAAGAGATCTCTTGTTTCTTTCTTTATTTCAAATTCGAAGGTTAGCTTTGGTTCCATAAACATTTAAGAGCTTATTTTTGTGTTTAACTTTGTGATTTGCTCATATGCATTAATTTCCAAAGAACAAGAAAAAATGTTGTTTGCCTTTTTTCTTTTTTTCTTCTGTAGCAAGACCGAATTATTACTGATCTGAGCTCCCATGGCCCTTCTATTTTAGTTGTGATATCTGTATTCCAAGAAAAATCTTATTTAAAAATATTTAATGCAGTTATGAGTGGAACATTATTTCTTTGTCTCTTCTAGAGTTAGCTTGAAGACATATGCTTAGTTTAAAAAAAAAAAAAAAAGAAAAGAAATTGGGAAGAAAAAGTGAAATATGTTCCTAGATTCCTGGCAAAATTCTGAGCGGTTGCTGTTCAGAGTATTATTTGATCCTTGAGAACAGTCTGATGCCCAGGACCTTTTAATGTGATGGTAGGATTGGGCATTATTATTTGTTTTGTTTTTTCCTCTGCTAACTTTTCTGTATTAAATTTGAGGTGTTGGACCCAAGGACCCGAATCATCCTGTTCAAGATGCTCTCTAGAGGTATCATATCAGAAATCAATGGCTGCATCAGCACAGGGAAAGAAGTAAGTTTTATTGCAAATAATGTAGTAGGTTTTTTTTTCGGCAAACTGGGTGGAAGTTTGTGATGCTCAGAAAAAGTATTGAAATACTTGGGTTTAGTTCTACATGTTTTGTATTCCTTGACTGGCAAGAAGTTATCTTAACAAAAAATTTATTTATGTTAAAGGAAACCAATTTTCCCAAGTATGAGAGTTTTCTAAGAATGCTTTAATACTGTCTTAAATTTGTGGATGTTGTTAATTGCATCTTTCAGCAAAAGGTTTTGGCAAAGTTTTATATACCTACAGTATTAAATAGTGCCTAAAAAAACATACAAACCCAAATAATTATGATTAAAGACATAATTCCACCCTGTGTAGAGGTGGAAACATGAGACGTTTGGGCCGCGCTTTAGGGCCTGAACAATGCACAGGCTCAAGTCAACCCTTCAACAAGTGTGGATGAGGCAGAGTTGTCTCATGCAATGTTGGTTTTATTCTGTGGGCATTGTTGCACCCCTGCCCCATCTTATGTACTTCCTGTAAGCTTCCTTCCATGGTAAAAGGATTGCCCTGGGTGTGCAGTTTCCTTCAGCTGGCTGACACATAGGGGCTGGGGAGAGATGAGCTCTTTTCTAGGTGTCAGAATGAGAAGAAGAGAGAAGATTATGTTGTTTTAAAGAGCTTTTCTTTAATGTTATTTCTTCCCTTTTTAATCTGATAGGCCAATGTATATCATGCCAGTACTGCAAATGGAGAGAACAGAGCAATAAAAATTTACAAAACCTCTATTCTGATGTTTAAAGATCGGGATAAGTACGTGAGTGGTGAATTCAGGTGAGTTTGACTTCTGCCTGGTTTTACTTGGGAAGAGGGATTGTTTTGAAAGGTGTTAAAATCACTGGTGCTAGACTAAGAGTCCCTGTTGTCTTTTATATTTTTAATTTAAAGATTTCGTCATGGATACTGCAAAGGCAACCCAAGAAAAATGGTGAAGACATGGGCTGAAAAAGAAATGAGGAATTTAATAAGGTGATTTGTCCAGTTTTTATTTCATCATGCAGAGGTTACCAAAACTTTTAAGTTTATAGGAGGTGCTCTGTGTTTGCTAGACTGTGGCTACCACTACCCTATCGGGTCTCTGGAGTGTTCAGGAAAGTGTCTTAGCTTCATTATGGGAGAGAAACAAAAGGGGAGGGAAGAATTAAGATCTTCTTTTGTTTTTCTGCTAATGCTTGAAGCTCTTCAGTGTCTGAGCTCTGTCTGACATGACTGAACAGCAAGGAGAAACTAGAAATAGCTGATGCTGAGCAGCAGCACACTGTGTCATGTAGGTTAATCTAGGATTAACCTGAACTCTCTAAAGATTCTTTGACACAGGAATGCTTAGAAAAGGGTCAGAATGGTTGTGGCTTTTTGTGTGCATTTCCTAGTTGTTCTTCACAAGGGACAGTTTCCTGAGCTCTCACTGTGTTTTGTTCAAATCTGCAGAGCTCCTTTATGCATTGGTGCAAAGCAAATAGAGTTTGGTTTTATTTTCTTTGGTGGCTTTGTTCCTGTGTTTCAGGTTGAATACAGCCCAGATACCTTGTCCAGAGCCAATTATGCTAAGGAGTCATGTGCTTGTCATGGGCTTTATTGGTAAAGGTGATAGGTAAGTATCACCTGATATTTCTGAGTATCCTTAGGAAATCAAGTTTTTTGTTTATTTGTTTTTTTTTTTTTTTTTAATTTAGTAATAGCTTTTCCCAAAGGTTTATTAAAACCAACCAAACCAACCATCTGAATTTACCTACAGTTACTCTAGGCCTGTAAAGTTAACATGTGCATGTGATCTGTGGAATGGTCCCAGACATTTGTCAGCTACTACTACAGGCAATCTGTGTGACTCTGAAGCCTCAGTTGTGTGCAAAATTAATTCATAAAGTGGCTTAACCAGAGATTAATGCTGCAAAGGCTTGCTAATCATACATAAAGGTAGTTTTTTGTTTTGTAGTTATTGACATTAATGTAGCATGGTCCAAATTAGCTCCTGTTGAAAATAGTGCTCCAGAACCTTTGGCAAGCATGTTTTAGCAAAATTTTGCTCCCCTTCCTGCTTCAGCATGTGTTTTAGCAAAGTTTTGCTCCCCTTCCTGCTAGCTCCTTGCACTTGGCTGCTCATCCTGATTTGCTTGACACACTCAGTGAGTGAAAGGATCAGGCACAGCAATTAAAGCATTTGCAGCTGGTATGAAGAAGGAAAAAGTGTTTAGTTTCTGTTGGTTTTTTTTGTAATTTCAAGGCCTGCTCCTCTGCTGAAGAATGCTCAGTTGTCTGACTCCAAAGTCCGGGAGCTGTATCTACAGATCATCCAGTACATGAGAAGAATGTACCAAGATGCCAGACTTGTTCACGCAGATCTCAGTGAATTTAATATGCTGTATGTTTTTAATCCTTGCTCTGAATTGTGACATCTAAAATGTATGCATTGGCAGCGTCTGTGTGAGAGTACTGATGTACCTTTCAGCGAGGGTGGGGTCCTTGTCGTTACTGGGTTTTGTAACTTATCTAATTAATTATGTAGCTTTTAGCCCAGATCTGAGCTTTCTCTGTTAAAAAAAAAAACGACGGGCAAACAAACAAACAAAAACTATAAAAGAAGAAAGAAAAAAAGTTAAAAAACACAACAAAATTACCTTGCTAAACCCCCTCATGACCAGAAAAAAACCCATCAACTCCGGCAAAAATTAGTAAGGTACCACTTTTATGTAAGGTATTTTATGTTAGTTAGGTATCATTTCATTTCTATATTTTTATACCTTGTTCTTGTTTTTGTTTTCTTTTTAATGCACTGCTCTGCTTTTTTTGTTCATGAGCAGAGTATTTTTAAAAAAAGTTTAATTATATAGCTTGAATAGAGGAGGGAAAGGACTGACTGAAAAAAGCCACCCTGGCCCTCACATGCAAGGCTGGAGAAAGAAGATAAGATTTTTTATTTTGCGGGTTCTTAAGTTTGAGGCATGTTTTGTTCCCTGCCCCTCAGCATGCTGGTGGAGTTGATGCAGCTGTGTGTGGGGTTTCTTTGCAGGTACCACGGAGGGGACGTGTACATCATCGACGTGTCTCAGTCCGTGGAGCACGACCACCCACACGCACTGGAGTTCCTGCGCAAGGACTGTGCCAACGTTAACGGTGAGGAGGCTGCACTGCAGCCCTTGTTCTGACAGCTGGTTTATTTAGCAGGATGGACTCAGTTCACCTTATGTTCTTTCAGGTGTAACTGTAGAAGCTGTCAAAATTCCATTAAAATACTTACCCTCTCCTATGTTCTCGTGGCTTCCTCGGGTAGCAGTGTACTGTGCCGAGTTCAGAGTAGTGCAGCCTATTTTGCTAGAAACCGTCTCTCTGAAATGAGTCACATGGCTGAATCTCAGACTTAGGATAGTTCTAAGATCACTCCCAGTCTGCAGCAGTGCTCACCCCTGTCTTAACTTCCCTTACTTAAAATACTCTTCAGACATACTGATGTGTTGCCTTCTGTGAGCTGAATCCATTTCTGGGATTCCTCAGCTGGCAACATGTTTCTGTGTATTAAGAAATTCCCTGCACTAAGGGCAGCTGAGAGGATCAAGGCACAGAGTAATGAATTAGAGATGTTATCACTTGTCACAGTATTTTGATAAGTTAAGTTTAATGATATTTTTCTCTTGAGAATTTGGTCTTCATATGTGAATATGCATGTTGTGTAACAGATACACACCTCTTGGTAGGGTGTGTCCCTGAGGACAAAAAAATCTCTGTAGGCTGCTTTTGTCCCCCCTTTCTTTTCAGACTGACTTTTTTCTTATTTTACTGAGACTCTTGAAAGTCGGGTGCATAATTAGGAAAGAACTGTGTGCATGCTGTATGTCTGTTGATATCCACTATGCTACTTTTTCCTTATTTCTTCTTAGTTCATGCATTTCTAGTAACTCCCTTCTGCCTCAGCTAGTCACACCCTTGCTCTTTATTCATGTCTTTTGACTTACTCTCCCTAGATAGTTTAGGGTCTCAGTGAGTTGCAGTAGTTTTGATATTGTTTTGTTTTTCTGTCACTGCAGCTTTCTCTGTCTAAACCTTCTGCAGAGACACTAAGAACTCTTTTAACACCTAATGCTGCCCTAGGTGTGATCTTTGCAGAGATTTGTGGGTCCGTGGGCACGGAGAGCTGCCTCCAAACTAAGTCCTTTCTAATTCTTGTATGATTGATTTCTCAAAGAGAGAGATCTTCTGGGAATTTTAGTAGGAAATACTTGTTAAACAAGTCCTCAGTGTCACTTGCTGCTGTTTTTCAGAACAGAAATGCAGCTTATTAATTAGATCATAACTGATTTAAGAAAGCAATTCTAAGTGTAGTAGTGAGGAAGATTCTAGGACATCAGTGTCCACCCTCCTTTTGGGTGCTTCTTAGTGTACTGTATTTCAGTGGCCACTTGTTTCTCTCTGGCAAAAGTTTGAGGTCTCCATTCCTTATTTGAAGTACATTTTTTCTATCTTAGTCATTGCAAATACTACACCTGTCTTGAATTCTTTACTTCTTAGCCTGTGCTCCATTAAGTCAGGATCCTTCTGAAATTGATTTGGCCTTTATATTTATGCAGTTTTTCTCCTTTTAGTATTTGTTGCATCTGGGAGATAAACAGTTTTATTTCAGATAACCAAGAATCATCTGGTAACTAAACTCCATTTGATGTAGAATGTGCTGCTGAGACTTTCCCAAGTCATCAGAGTTGGCTTGCTGGAATTGTCGCTTTAACATCCAAGGTGCGTATGTTAGATGGAATTACTAATGGATTTTGTCTCTCCCTTGTTTCCTGGCAGACTTTTTCCAGAAGCACAATGTTGCAGTGATGACAGTGAGGGAGCTATTTGAATTTATTACTGATCCTTCTATCACAAGTGAAAACATTGATGACTACCTGTCTAAGGTAAGACCTCATGGCCTTGCTACTGAGTAAGAGGGCAGTAAAATCAGATCTAGTTCAAGCTCCATCATCTCATTTATTCTACATCCTGAGGAAGCCAGCACATGACATTGTGGTACTAATGCTTCCAAAATGAATATAGGTCTTTTCCATTTATACCATTGTAGGGTGGCACTACTTTTCATTGCATGTTCTCTCTAATGTTTCTCTCAGAAAGTCTGTCTAATCATGAAGACTCAAAAGTCTGTTTGAGGTGCTATAAGAACCAGGATGCTTTAAGTTAGCTCTTCCTTTCTGGCAAGGAGGAGCTCTGCAGACATATAATCGTGCTTCTATGGAGAGTGGTGTTGCATGTCCTGCAGCGGTGCTGGGGCTGCCGCGGTTCGGTCCGGGGGGAGCACAGCCCGTGTGTTTCCCGCTGTGGCTGCAGCTGCCGGTGTGCTCCGCAGCAGTGCCGCTCTCCATTAGGTGTCGCTGAAGGCGTTCCCACGGGGACAGCGCCTGAGAGTGACCGTGGGGCGCAGGCAGAAACGCAGATGGGAGCAGTTGGATGCGATTCTAAAGAATGATAACTTTTTTTGCAATGTTTTGTATCTCTTTAGGCAATGGAAATAGCATCGAAGAGAACAGAGGAGGAAAGATCCAGTCAAGATAAAGTGGATGAGGAAGTGAGGATTTCTGTTCCTGCTATGAAATTAATATTAACCTTACCTCTTCTAAACCCTGAAAAATGTTCTGTTTTCTTTGGAAAAATGTACAGTCGATGATATACAAAATATTGTTTATGGTACTAAGATGTGTTGACCTAGTTGACATGTGAAGTATTAAGGGATGCCATGTGTAAAAGCTGACATCAATAAGCTGTTAGAAGGCAAATATTCTATTTCCTAAACCAGTTTGTTTGTTCACATCTAGGTCTTGATGTATTTTTCAGTTTGGGTTTAGTTAACAAAAAGTCTGAGTAGAGAGATCTGACTGTGCCAGTGGTTTTGGACCAGTGATACAGAAGCAGGCTATTTGGATATGTGCATTGGCCAAATTGCCTATCTAGCTCCACTCCCAGTCTAATTTAGTTCTTCCACTGCTTTTACATTCAGTGAAGCCATCTCAAGTCCGTTACAGAAAGCTGTTAATGTTCTGGAAATGCTTGATGTAAAGATAGAACCATTGCTATCTTAGTCTTAACTATCTGTTCCAGAAGAGTAAAAACAAAACCAACAACCGACAAAAACCTCTCATGTTTGAGGTCAATACTACTTGATTTATTCAAGACTTTTTTGTCTTGGAGCTCAGCAGGTTTCACTAACTGCTTCAGGCTTTGTCAAGGAAGGATGTTTTTTGTTTCCTAGTATAGCCTCAGCATAAAACTACTGAGGTGTAGAGTCAGATTCTAGTGTTTGGTAGCAAGCCCATCTTCTGCAAGCAAGTTACTCCTTTGTTTATATGAGGTACTGACCTGTAAGAGAGGTGATTTCATAGCATGTAAGTTCAGTTCATTTGTCTTGGACTTACCATGTGACCATGGCTAATTTGTGCCACTTCCCTTGAGTAGAGCTCAGTAAGGGCAGCTCTGTGGAAGTGGGGGCCTGTGCTTTGTGCACAGCTCTCAGATGAGCAGTGATGATCGTGAAGGGTACTGAATCTGTACTGGGATTGAACTGATACCATGAAACAGGGAAGCAAAACACATCTCTGATCTGGTAGGGTTGTAGAGAAGCAAAACATTTCTCTGATCTGGTAGGGTTGTAGGTTTGCCGAAAGACTGTTTCAAATGTGACAAACTTTAAGTATGCTATTAATACTGCAGTTAGTTTTTATTGTACTGTACTGCTGCAAGAACCTTTTTTGAGTTGGACTGTAGGTTGAAGTGGATATTGTTCTGTAAAGAGATTAAGTTCTAGCAGTGCATTTCAATGGCGTTGCCTCATGAAGGCATTATAAACATTACAATAAAAGCATTAGAAAAATTCTTGGGATACAAAACCTTAGGACTCCAATAGGCTGAGAGATGGTTGGATAATTTTGTAAGTGGGCTGGTGTGAGTCACACTAAGGAAGGAGCCTTCTTAGTTGTGATCTATCAGTAGTGTCTAGATTGCACATTAAGTCTGCCCCTGCAAAAAATAACAAAAAAAAAAAATACAGCTCTATAGTTCAAATGGTAGTGGATGACTGCTATGTTCATTTGTTGTTTTTCTGATTGTGATTATTCTCCCAAGGATGCATAATTAGGAGAGAAGAACATAATGACACTATATGTAAATTAGTAAGTCTGTGTTTCCTTTCACTGTGCTAGGTATTTAAGAAGGCCTACATACCTCGAACCCTGACTGAAGTTAAAAACTATGAGAGGGATGTGGACATAATGATGAAATTGAAAGAAGAGGATATGGCATTGAATGTTCAGCAAGATAATGTGAGTAGATATGCTGAGGCCCTGCAAAAGAGAGAGAGGGAATATGAAGTCTTCTTACTGGAAATCGTTAGTAACAAACAAAAACAGAAGCTTTGCTACCAAGGTGTGGAGTACTAAATCTATATCATACTTTAAAATTGCTTGGTTAGTGCTTAATGCTAACATTGTGGATTTTATCCTGGTCTTGATTTCTTGAAATTTATTTTTAGATAGTAATTTTCTCTGGGCACAAAGGATTTAGACATAATTTGATAATGTAATTTCTTCCTCTCTCCCTTGGAGCAGATTCTCTACCAGACAGTGACAGGACTGAAGAAGGATTTGTCTGGTGTTCAGAAGGTGAGAGGGTCTTTTTGAAATTCTTCATTTTCAGAAAAGGGCTTACAGGTACTTCAGGGAATGCCTGGTCCTACAGCTGACACCATGAAAGATGCCTCTTGTGTCCAGAGTGCCCATTTGTGTCAGGATGGGTCAGCATGGCAGTGTGTCTGTACAGCACAGAATTTGTTTCCGTGCATTGTGGCTGATGCTGGGTTGTTTGAGAATGAAATTAAATCCTTGCAGTGGCCATGATCTCTAAAGTTAAGGTGACGGTGAGGGAAAGTGTTTTCTGATAATGGAAAATGTAATTTATTTAAACTGTTGCATGATAATTGATTTAAACTGTTGCATGACTGCAAGTTTTGATATGTTTCTGATATCAGATATGATATCAGATATGTTGATATGATAGAGCATCTGTTGTAATATTGCATAAAGAACAGTCCTCCAGTATAAGCCATAAAATACTAAGTCTTACTGTGTTTGAAGTACTTGCCAGTGACACTTCTGTAAAGTAGATTGGATGAGAAGTTGGATACAGATCACTTGGAGCCATGTCATTCAAGGCAGAAGCCCTGTGTGTATTCCCCCTCCTTACTTTGTGAATGTTCTCTAGCAGTGGTGTAGACTCTTGATTTAAAATGGAAATATAAATATGGATGGGATCAGGCTGTAGCACAGTCTCCAGGCTTGTTTAAGAATAAGTGAGTATTCCAGTGTGGATATTTGTGTTTGCAATATAAAATACATACAGTGCCCCCAAGGTAGATTTGGGCATGATCCAAGGATAATTAAAAATAGGCTTCCACATATGTTAGCAAATTGCTGTTTAACTTAGGGAAATTAGTTTGGGAGTGCAAATAACAGCTGTGCTTTGAGCTCTGACCTAAAAGAATCTGTGGTGTACATTCTAGATTCCTTGTTCTTAGTTTGGCTTAACCTACTTTTCATTCTTTATCTTGAAACTCGTGAGGGCTGTGGTAAGGGAGATAGCATCAGATTGCTCAAGGGTTTCTTTGCAGCAGGTTCTGTTTGGTTTTTTTTTTGGTGAATATATCTATATATATATTGTGTATGTATGTGTGTGTATGCTGTCATTAGGTTTCTTGCCTTTGATTTGATATAATTCTTGATATATCTTGCAGATTCCTGCACTCCTTGAAGAGGCAGACAATTCAGAAACAGACTCTGATGATGATGATAACGATGGTGGCAGCTCAGAGGACTCTGATTCGGGCTGTAAAGAATCTGTACATCCCAAAGATAAACCTGCTGAAGTTAGCATGGACAAAAAGGTCAGCTGGCTGGGAATTGTTTATTTTTTCCCACCTTTGCTTTTATGACACAAAAACATCCAAACTTAGTGGCTCTTGCTTCTTCTTGTCTGAAACAAGCTCTGGACCTTTCCTGTTGTGGAGAACAAGAGCAGAGGCAGTGAATTTCATTTGGGATGATATAATAAAGGTGGTTTTATGTAGAGCAGTGTGCAACACAGCTCTCTGTAGCTTAGGCAAAGCTAGAAGAGAGATCTCTACAGGATATTACAAGGCTACACAAAGTAGAATTCAGTGAAGCCTGGGCAGCTTTTCAGTCCCTCTGGCTACTCTTCCAGGCTTCAGTGTTCAGGTTTGTGGCTATGGTGCCTGGTGAACCTGGGCTATGGTGCCCAGACAGCTGAGACCACTTGGTCTGTAGAACTGTAGATTTGGTGACAGTGTTTGTACCACAGTGGCTTTTGCAGTGCTATTAGTACAAGCTGGCTAGCTTTGCTGTGGGCAAGAGATGTAATGCAGTCCAGCAAAGGGATTATGGTTAGGGTCTGGGGTTTGGGTTTTCTTTGAGGTTTCATTTTCTAAACTGTGGAACAATATGCTCAGTTTTGGTGAGGCTTTCTTGCAGTGTATCACCCATGAGTGAGAGCCTTTTGGCAGCCTTTTAGGTGTTATGCAAAAAATAAAAAGAGCAGGGTGAAACTTGCAGGCTTAAGGGGTTCAAGCTTTGGGACGTTGCATTTTAGGTTTTGCCTCCTAGTAAAGGTAAGATAATATATTTCATATCTGTCAAATAAAAATGCAGTGCTCTACTACACATTGCCAGTCTAGATCTGCTGCCTTTTAGATGTGAAACAGGGAAGTCTTGGCCAGTTCTCATCCTAATTGATAGGTTTTCATTTGGACTTTTTTGTGTGAGATGAGGGGTTTTTGTAACTTTTGTGTTTAGCTGAGGGTTGAACAACTGATGAGCAGCAATTACTTCTACCTGCCCCTTCACTTTGCTGACTTTTTGTTTTCTAGTTGAGTCTTGTCCCTTCTGTGTCTGGCACAGATTTACAGTGTGTTGCAGTAGCATGGCATTCTTTCCTGCCAGTCCTGCTGATGATCAGCTTGCTCTATCAGCACTTACTGGATCAATATTTTTGCATGACACATAGAAACACATAATATAGTAGTCCTATGGGTAGCAGAAAATGTAGACCAGACAACATGTTGTAATCTTAGGTGTAAATAGTGTGAGTTAAGAGTGCCTCTTGTTCACTTTCTTCAGAGGTTGCATGAAACTCAGGTTCTAACTGGTTTGAATTTTGCCTTGTCATTACCAGTGTGCAGGTCTGGGCTCTACCCCCAGTCTGTGTTTTCTTTATCCTTTCCCCTCACCATTTCTATTGATTTTTAAAATTTCTTTGTCTTGCTAACCTTATTTTTATGTCATATCTTAATTAACTTGTTAATGTAACAATTGATTGACTTTCTTAAAATTCTTCATTCTCTCCTGGATTTACATGAATGGTTTGATTCCTTGTAGGAAAGGAAGAAGATGGTTAAAGAAGCCCAAAGAGAAAAGAGAAAAACTAAAATCCCAAAGCATGTGAAGAAGAGGAAAGAAAAGACTGCAAAAATGAAGAAAGGCAAATAAAATCATCCTTGGCTTACAGAAAGGGATGATGTGTTGTGGATTAGTCAGTCATCATCTTTTTCCTTTATTAAAAAAATTAAAATCCTTTATTTATATACATACAGTATAAACTGAGGGTGGTTTTTTAACAACATGGTGTAGTTGTTTGAACAGAGTGTATGACACGGGTTTCTCAATGGGAAAGAATGAGTCTAATATTTGTGCTGCTAAAATTTGTTACGTGTGCAAGTTTGGCTTTTTTGCTAAACTCATATTGATTTGTTCCTGTGTTCTCACTCCCCATGCCTTCTTCACTGTATGGAAGCAAATTGGGCTCTGCAGGCTCTCCCTGTCCCCTGGGATAGCCCTGCAGGCATGCTGCCTTTGCTGCCTTTCTGTGCTTGCATCACCCTTGATGGCCAAGTGCACACGTGGCTGCAATCCCCAGTGTGACCTTCACAGCCTCTCTGGTGCCTTTGACTAGAAATCTCCTAAGAGAGGAACAGATCAGGGCTTCCACATCTCTTTTTCTCTGTTTGCTCCCTTTCTTCATCCACACAGATAGATAGCACTCTCACATACAGTACTCATGTAAGTGTGGACAGTATTATTGGAGCAAGCAAGACTGGTATTTTCTCAGCAAATGGGGATGTTTGTTGGGACACTGAGATGAAATACGTGCATTTTACCAAATTGGCATTACATCAGGCACAAGAGAGGGGTCAGCCTCTAACCTGGAAGTGAAGGAAGGAGGACTTGCAAGACCTATATCCAGAGGTGAGGGAGTATTAGTGACTCTCATAACACCAAGGGTTTAGATGCTGCCAGAAGCATGGATACCTTATTTCCTGCTTGTGTACAGATGTATTCAGGCAGAGATGGCCTCGGTGGTGGCTGCCCTGAGCTTGACTGTTGTGTTCATCAGTGCAGTGCTGACGGTGACTGAAGCAGTAACAGCTTTGTACACTGTCCTTGAAGTCCCATTGGATTGGGGATTCTCCCTGCTGACCAACAGAGCTGCAGTGTGCACATCTGCCGTGGCAGCTGTGATGGAAGATAGTGCTGCAGGACGTGGGTGTAGGACCTAAGGGTTGTGGATGGAGTGGGGAATTAAGTCCAAGTTGTTGCCTTTCCCCAGGAAGAAGTTGTGCACTGGGCAGACCTCGGTGTTTTTAGTGAAGTGAGGGAAGCATAAGTGACTGTGAAGCTGTGTGTGCTTTATTTTGTGTAGCTCAGCAGTGCATGACTCCACCAGGAAAGTGGTCCATGGCTGATCAGTGTGAGTGGGAATTGTCAGACACAAGAGACAGCCACCTTCTCTTTGGGTCTGGCTGTTCTGAAGGCAGGGATAGGTGCTGGTTGTTGGCAAAGAGCCTGGAAGCCCCAGAGACAGAGCATGTCCCGCAAGGCGGTGTTTACCTCCTTTACCTGAGGAGACACTTCAGAGAAAGGAGGTTGCTCTCATCTGTCCTTGAGGGAAGAGGAAATGTCCCAGCCCACATAACCTTGTCTTCCCTCCAGGCTGTGCACCACAGCCTTATCAAGTTTACCTAGCTCTAGCTGTCCTGTAGCAGGATCCTGAATCTATCATTTTGGATAGGAACCTTGCTTGCAGTGATGTGCAGCAGGACTGTCTGTGCAGGCTGTTCAAAGCATGAGCTGCCGGCCTCAGGTGTTTGCTTGAGGACAGGTGTACACAGTCGGGGTGTTGGCAGGGGACCTGAGGTGAAGCACAGCCAGGAAAGCCCATGTGCAAGTGCAGATGGCCTGGGGGCAGCTGTTGCAGTGGGGTATGTTCTTGTCAGAGGTGGGATGTGAGTGCAGTTCATGTGTCCTGGCCACTGCAGGCCTGACAGGCACTGAAGTGAGGCAGTCCACAGGGATGGGGTTGATAGGGAGCTTCTTGGGCCAGAGCCATGAGATGAAGCATCTTCCTGGTGATCTCTGAAGCAAGAATGGTTGAAGAATGCTACATATAACTACCAAAAGGCACCAGTCGGATTTGGTGTGAGGAGGATGAGGATGGGATGGCATGACTTTATATCCTGTGATAAAGAAAAAGCTTCAGAGTAGCACAGATACTCAGTTAACCCCACTTTTCCCCCAGAGATGAAGATCCTACAAGACCCACTCTGCCATGGCAGCATGTTTTTGCTGTGCCCTGCTGCTGGCACCTGTGCAGAGTATTATCATATATGCCAGTTCTATGTATAACAACAATGGGGACAAAACCAGCTCAAAGCTAATGCTTCCCCTTCCATAATTTTCCACCTAGCCCCTCTTCCTCCATTCCTCAATATTGTACTTGCTGGTAGGGTTCTCACATCTCTTGTAGGCTATTGCAAGAATTTCCATGTTGGAGCTCACATCATGTCACAGCACAAGCAAACAGGGCCTGGGCTGTGGGATGCTGGTGGGCTGTGGAGCCAGAAGATGACCCTGAGAAGTCACAGCAGCAGTGAGATTGACCTGTGCATGTGTGAACCTACCTCTAAGACTGAGAATTCCCTTCTGTTGACTGCAAACATGCTCCTCCTCTGCTCCACTGCTCGCTGGGTGTTCCAGTGTCAAAGTGGAGCACTCAGATTACTACTATTTTTTCGCCTTTTGAATGAGAACATCTTTACTAAGGCTGTGCCATAAACTCTCTCGCTTTGTCACTGAGGCTTTGGGAATGTTTGTGCAAGCAGGGCTTTTGATAACTCTCTGGTGTGTTTTTCAAAGCACAACTGTTTTGTTTTCTGTCTTCTCTGAAAATGGATTGGAGTCCAGTTCTGTCAGGCAATCAGAAGGAATTTTTATAGCTGCAAAAGCTACTTTGATACTCCTTTCTGGCTTAAAGAGGGGGAGGAGGATTGGCTTTAAAAAGGCAGGATAAGGTGCTTTATGCAGAGGGCAGGTTGTGGGTGGGTTTTGGCAGAATGCTGCTTGTGGGTAAGAATGGGGTTGAGAATGGGCTGAGCATGCAAAAGACATAAAATTCTCAGGCACAGGTCAGATGCTTGGAAAAATGCATTTCTGGGAATTTGAGGCCAGAAGACTTAGTGACATTAGAAAGGTTAAGTATGTAGAGTGGGAATACTTATAACTCTGTTATCTGAGGTAAAAATGTACAAAAGCAATTAATCTTATCTTCCAGGGCCTTTCTAAGTAGTCTTGTGTTTGCAGTCATTCACTGGGATTCAGTGGGAGAGGACTGGAAGGAGATACTGGTAAATAATATATGTTAAGTTCCAAAAAAGTTCATTAGTGAGGTGGTGGAATTTTTCTGGGGGGGGTTCGGCCCTCCACCCCTCTGAAGTTCTGCAGTGCCATATGGCTGGTCTGCACTCTGAGCAGTTGGCACTAGGCTTCCTCTCGGGTCTGAGGTCTGTGCTCAGCTGGTATTAATTTGTTGCTTTTTCCACATGATATATTTTATTACACGTAGCAGTAGAAGCATTGGAAGGTAGAGTTTTACGGATTCAGTTTCCCTGTGATGAAGCCAGTAAAACCAGCTTTGTAAGGATATGTCTGCTCAGAGGGATTTGATTTCCATGCTGAAATATTTTGATTAAACGATGCAACAGTGCACAACCAGCTGTGGCAGGCTGCATGCTTACTTTTGGCTTGTGTGCTCAGGCAAGGGTCTCACCTGTGGTGCTTTGAGACACAAAAGAAGCGAGGCTGACATTTTCTGTGTCCTGCAGATTTTGGTTACAGGTAGTGGAGGAACTGATGATGAAGAACTGTGAGGGCTGGATTTCAGAATACCAGGTTAACTCATAAAGTTAGCTCAGAATTTATTTCGACCTCTCTGGGGTATCGCTGGAAAAATAAACACATAACTTAATGACTCATTGTTTTCACAGTTGTAATTTTGGTTCTCCTAAACTGCTAGTAGACTTTCAAAGCAAAAATGCCGACCCTTTGCCTTAGCATCTCGTTACTTTCCTGGTCTTGACATAACCTTATGTTCCTTGTGCTAATCTTCGTGTCCTCTAGAGGGAGGAGTAAGTTCATGCTCAGACTTGGAAAGTGCCAAGGCTCCTTTAATATGTCAAAAGTGCTAATTATGTTTCAATCATCTACATAATTTTCTAGAAGTTTTGATGGAGTTGTACATGCACTTAGATGTTATTTTGGCTTTTCTTTCTCCTGTTCTTGGACAGTTTTATATCTTGAGGACATGCGGGCATAATTTATTCTGGGCCAGGCCAGGCCTGCAACAGTGGTATTAATGCTGGGTTTAGGAGGAAGTTCTAGATGGCATATGACAAACCAAAGAGAATTCTTTCCCCCTATATAAATGATGAAGGCTTGTGGTAAGAATCTAAAAAATATTAAGGATATCATTCTTCAGCTGCCCAAATTCACAGGCATAAACATCCATCTTTTGTGTAATGCAATAGGTAGCAATCACTTTGCCACAGTCACTACCCTTAAACACAATTTGAGTTGTTGACAGATGCTGGTTTGTTTCTTTTTTTCCCCTTCCTCACCTCCCCTCCATGCTTGTTTATTTTCAAAGGACTGACATAAAAACAAACTTGGCCTTTCTTCCTGACATGCAACAACCTGCCTCCAACCTCTGCAGCCTGCCTGGAACTGTAAGCTCTCCTAAGCAGCAGTGTGAATGTTAGACCTAGCCTGCAGCAGTAGGTTTAAGGCTATCTCTCTAATCTAGCCCAGAGATCCATGTCTGCAGAAAAGGCCACAAGGCTGGGGCTTGCAGTTGGCGGGTATTGCTTGGGGGTTTTGTGTGTTGTTTCCTTTTTTTTCCTCTTTTCTTTCCCTCCAAGACAGCAGGCTCTGGTTGCAGCAGGCTGCTGCAGAGTGGGAGGAAGGATGGACAGTGACCCTTCTCCTGGCATTAGGACTGGGTTAAGGGCTGGCGTGAAGGCCGGTGATGGGCACATGAGGACAGGAAGCCTTATTCATGGTTATCTTCCAGAGATTCAGAACATTTACTTGCCATTCCTGCTCTTGGGCATTCTTTTCATCCCTTTGCCTAATCTGAGCCTCAATTCCTGAAGCTGAACTTTAGCCCTGTGCTCTGTGCTGTCACTTCCCTCCCAAACTTTGCCTGGGCAGATTCTCTGCAGCTGACTGCAGCCCCCTACCCATTAGGGTCTGGGGGAAGATCTGGTTTTTTAGTGCTCCCACCCCTGAATGTTAACCCCAGTTCCAACTCTAGCCTTGCCCTGAAACTGGAATGTCCAGTATTCCCCAGACATCATTCTGGGAGGTATGATCAGCACCAGCTGGCACCTAAACAAGGCAGATACAAAGCTGGTTCTGCAGCCCTTTCACTCCATAACCTATACCCATGATCAGATGGAGCCAGCAGCTTGCCAAGCTGGAAATGTCCAGAATCAGCCTAGTTTGGTGGTACTTCGAGGATCCAGAAATTAAATTCACTGTTCTTTCCTCTCTGTCTTTAGCCCTGGCTGTGGGTTGCCTGAAAGATGGATAAGACTCAGGATGGGCAATCTCTGTGAAGTCTGAGTGCTTGATGCTGAATTCTGAGCAGGGAGATATTGCAGGTTTGCCACCAGGGCTTTGGTTAAGGATGTGGACAACAAGTCTACAAAGGTGTAGTATCTTTCTGGATTCTTCACTGTGCAGACTGTAGTTTGTATGGTATGTAAATTAAGGCTGTCATATTCATAAGGTTGCTGTTGACCTATAAATAGTCAAAGTGGGTTGGAGTCATGGCTTGGACAGGGAGGGCTGGGTAAGCAAGCCTCTCACTAGATCTAGTAAGGATTGAGTGCTCAGGTGAGGTTTGGAATGTAGAGTTGTTTGGGGTAAGGTTTGCTCTGGGGTGGTAAGAGGACCAGTTTTGGTCTGCATGCCAGGGTTTGCATTTGGGATGCGCAGAGCCCAGAGAGCTGTGAGTTGGCAGGACGAGATGAAGGCTGATACTGACTAGAACTGGAGAGCACAGGGTTTGCTGCTTGTCGCTGTTTGAAAGGAAAAAGTCTAATTTATGTGTTTGACAAAAGATGCTGCTTCTAATTATTTTGCTTCTTGTTAGGAAAGAAACTTAAGGAATTGTTTGTTCTCTCTCCTTGTCAGGTTTCTTATTCTGTGGTTTTCAGTCAGGCATGAGCTTGTGGAGTGTTAAGTGGACACATGTTACAGAGCACTGTGTCTCTCTGGGCTATGAAGAGGCCTTTATGTGGACTTGAGAGCTACCACTGTGCACTATGGACCTCAGGTATGACAGATTTCTGGACCCTCAAGGAAATGTAAGGAGGTGGTACCATACTCTGTGAAACACACTGTCTGTACAACTTGCTGTGCTCTAACAGTGGTGAATATGGGGTGAATATCGTTCTTTTGGTGGTAGCTCAAGTGATGGAGCAGTGGTTTGTAGACACAAAAGTAGAGGGGAAAGAGCAATTGAAGAGGAGAAGGCATTGTCACTTTGTGGTTCTTCAGCCTCTTTTGCACCACATACAATCCAGAACACCATTGTTTGTTCTGGATGCTGTAGCCAATTGATATTTTCTAGTCCTCCTGCCTTAATGATCCAACCTTGTCTCAGGTCCTCACATTCACTACAGGCTACATGCCAGCTACAGATGGGGAAGAACAAAGAACAGCAGGGAGAGTTGGAGACTCTTCTCAGGGCAGTTTTGAGTAGTTTGAAAAGCCACTCCCTGTGGGAGACAGGTGGCAGATTTACAGTGACTTGACTCCCTGACATCAGGTGCATTGGTGCAGCAC
This sequence comes from Lonchura striata, assembly GCF_050655825.1. NCBI lineage: Eukaryota > Metazoa > Chordata > Aves > Passeriformes > Estrildidae > Lonchura > Lonchura striata. The sequence goes on from NC_140704.1 coordinate 64,175,054, forward strand.
AGGGTGCAAGTCAGTACTGGGGATGGGAAGGGACCAGATTCAGGGCTCAATCCTGCTGAAGGCTCAGCTCCTGGTGCAACTGAATGAAATGGAGCTTTGAGCCTGACTTAAAGTGGGGCTGAATAGCTTGCAGCAGAAGAAGGGGTTTCTTGATCATGTTACATTTTTGGTGTTCTGGCACATTAGTGTTGGTGGAGTAGAAGAAAGTGAATGGTTCCTTCAAAGTTGTTTTAAAAGTATTTAAAATAAGAGTTCTGAATAATCCATTGTGTATTTTTTTTCCTTTCCCTGAGCTTCTAAGGATTACTGCTTATAGCCCTGAAAAATTAGAAAATTCTCTATTTGTGAAGATCTCTTTTCAGCCATCCAAAGTGATTGCATTAAGATGCCATTCAACATTATACATATGGTGGAGAGAAAAACCAGCCCTGGTCTTTCCCCAAAGTTGAACAGGCTCCAGCCTGTAATGGAACTATTTATTTATTTGAGAGTGAAGAAAAGAGAGACAAAATTTTTTATTGCGTAAAGGAATTAGAAGCCAATTTGAACTGGCCTTCAGTGTTGGCTTTCCAAGTATTTCAATATAAAACTTTCCCAAGATCCTGGAAAATCCCTGTCAAACTTATTTTATGGATTATTTCCTTTCCCACAGGTGAACCAGGATCACTCTCATCCTTTTTTGCATGTGGGAAAACGAGTAGCAATGCTCACAGATGCTACTGCAAAGCGATTTCAACCTCAGTAAATAGAAATGAGATGTTGGCTTTCTGTGACCAGCCAGGCCCTTTTATAGGAAGCCCATCAATTACATTAAGTGCCCTGTGGCTGCCTATGGGTTGTGCTGTGCAGAAGTAAGGGATTACAATTTGTACGGGATTAGCAACCTGAGGTTATCTCAGTTGGTCAGATCATGGGGCTAATAACACCAAGGTTTTGGGATCATTCCCTGTATGGACCATTCACTTCAGAGTTTGGCTCAATGATCCTTGTGGGTCCCTTCCAACCCAGAATATTCTGTGACCTGGAAATAAATTAAGTATTTAAACAATGTTGGTGCTGTTTCCATTGCTCTGTGTATTGCTCAGGGAGATATTTAATGTCAATTTTTTGACAGTCGGTGAGACTGGGTGATGTGATGTTCTCTTGCTTTGTACTGGCTGGGATGATGAAGTGTAAGAGATGGGAGCTGAGAGGAATTAAATCAGTTTGGTGGCAAGGCTTAAATGAAAGTGAAGTGCATTTTGATTAAATCCTGAAGGCAGTTGATACAGGGAGAGCTGCCAGGAGAAACCATGTTTTTGTACCAAAAGGAAAGGGGACGAGTGAAGGAGAAAAATAAGATAGCACGAGCGAAACCCTTAAACATGAAGGCACAGAGTATGTAGAGTCATTGATCAATGTGTGCTATGCTCTCAGCCATGCCTGCCTTTAGGGTGCCAGTGCACCACAACAGCACCTTCAGACTTGGCCACTCTTTGATGATGCTTTTTGCTACCTCACAGTTATGTTACCCAGGGCCATGAAGGGACATAAGCTCTCAGACTAACATAGCAGCTCTTACAAAAGCCTCCAGTGGGTGGTTCTGGGAGTTTGCTTTGGATTTGATGGGTGGTACAGGCAGAAGACACAGATTCATGTGGGAAGGCAGATCAAAACTGTAGCTTGTTAGGAGTGGTTTTTCTTCCAGGGTAGCCATATCCTTATATCACCGAGTGGCCCCCAGCTACTGGGTCTGGCAGGGTTCATCAGGCTGCACCAGACAGGGAGACTGAACTGCTTGTGCTTGGATGAAGCTGTGATGCCCACTGCCTTGTGGTTGTACATTTTGGTGCCTTGTCTGAGAGAAAAAGCTGCAGAGCTTTTCCAGGCTTTGTCAGTGGCAAGACCCACAAGCTGAATTAAGGGAATTGCTCCATGGGCATGGGTGTAGGAGCAGCTTCACAGTTCAGGGCTATGAGGGAGTTTTGGTACAGACTATTTACAGGCTGCTTTGGTAGCTGTCAGCATTTGTGGGAGAGGTGAGTGTGAAGGAGTGGTTTAAAAGAGGATGGATAGAGTGACACCTGGAATTCCTCTCATTTGTAAGAGGAGGATGAGCAACTTCTGTGGGCAGGAGATGGACAGCAGGGGATGTAGTGTTTCCATTTCAAAAGGAGGATTCCTCCCCATCCCTCTTGCAAGTTATAGTGAAACCCTTCCCAGCACTACAGGCCAAATTTTATTCTCAGTTACACCCATGCAACCTTACTGAAGTCAGCAATTGTCTGTTTTGCAACCCTGGCCTGATGCAATAACTTGAGGCTTACGTATCTTAGGGGCTCAAGATGTGCTTGCATTCCCAGCACGGTGCCAGTGAGCAGCGCTGGTCATGAAATTGCTGCTGCCCAAGTAATTGCTAAAGAATAACTGAGGTCAGGAGCATTGCATGGATGTAACTGACTGCATGGGGCTGGGAATACTCACGCAGCATCTGGGAGTTCACTAGGACCCAGGAGAGACCAACCCATCTCTCCTTCCAGCTGGAATGCCACTTTCCCACATCAGACACTCCCTTCAGTAATTATACCCTTTTTAGACTCACCCTTTAGCAATTACTCGTCTAAGCCCTGCCTCGAACTGACATCATTGGAAAGTCCAATAAAAATATGACAAGCTTTTAAACCATCCCAGAAAAGCATAATGCTGTATTATTAGCAGCATTTCAATGCAGCTGTTTGATGATGATTTTCTTAACCTTATCTCTTAACAGGAAGAGTTTGAGTTCCCTCCCAGCAAACAGCCTGAAGGGTCAGCAAAGGCCCTGCCTCATCCTCAGTGACGTACTGGCCTGAAAGGGCTCCCTGTCAGTTCCTTTCTGTTTCTTCTTTTTAACTCATCTTTGCAGTGCTGAACACATTCTTCTTGAAGACCCAATCTTAAGCTTCTCAGACCTCAAAATATTGTCCATCACTTAGTCAGTAGCTGTCTTGATTCTTCTTTTTCAAAATACTACTATGTTCTCTCTTTCAAATTTTTTAGCTTTATTTTCAAAATGACCTCTTCTTTGAAAACATAAAGCCATATTCAGAACTTGCACTTGCTCTGGGAGAGAGGAAACAACAGTAACTTGCTTTACTTTCTGAATTACTTTTCTTTTTTGAGGGAGAGGGTGATAAAACTTCAAATTATTCCATTAATTGGACCCTCTATAAGGACACAAAGTTATCACTGTTTTTGCTGCAGCTGAAGCTGAAAAGTTGAACCTGAATCAGAGCAAAGAGTTGAGAGTTTTGAGGTTTCTTCTATTATGATCCTGTCTGAACTGGCACATGGCTCATCCTAATGACATCAGAGTTTTTTGGGGTTTATATTTTAATTCTTGGTTTGCATGGAAACAGTAGTCTAGAAAAGAATTTTCCAAACAAATAATAAGAAAGGAAACTACACACTTAAAAAAGTCAAGGGAGCTAATTGGAAAATTTAGCAGGAAACGATTCCTGCTCTGTAACACCTGATGATGGAAGCATGAGGCTTTGCAATTGTAAACAGATTTTCTTTCCACCCTGCTTGGCAATCATCTTCATTTTTTGGGTGTAACCCTTTCATGTACGCAGCTGCACTCCCCATTCCCACAGCGAGGCATGCCGGGTACACCCTTTGATCTCTCCTTCCAGCCTTTGCTTGCTTGCATTGTGTTTATTACAACTTTTTCAACTCCTCCAGAGCAGGGCGTGATGGATGATCCTTGAGGATCTGCCCTCTAGATCTCTGTGATTGTACTGAGTGGATGGTTTCTCCCTGACAGGTGCGGGCATGTTGATTTAAAACCAAAACAAAACAAAAATCTTTTTAGTAAAGCGAAACCTACGTGGTGTTAACTCCTTACTCTGCTGTTGTGCTCAGGGCAGGAGAGCAGAGGCTTTGCTGGGCTTCCATTTCTGCCTCTGGCACCATCACCCCTTTGAATCACAAATGCCTCACCCAGTCCTGGCTCTTGTCATTTGCTACCAGCTGTCGTTGTTCCTCCAGAAGTGGGATGCACCAACCCCTGTTCCAGCTCTCCATCTCTTGGCAATGTGTTTCTGCTTTTACTTTGTTCTCTGCAAGTTGTTTTGACTTGTGTTTTCTGTGGTACTGGGCCACGGGCCATGGGAGTCAAGGGGCTTCTCCTGCAGCTTGCAGCAGGCTCGAGGAAGGGGTATATCAAGTCCTGTACTCATGGCACAGTGAAGCCTCTGCTAACATAAATCTCCATACTCTGCCCTGACAGATGCTCAGACTGTTGAAAAAGGTACTGCTGGTCTTTCCAGCAGCTCCCCTGCCCCTGAGCTAAAGTGGTATTTGCAATTGTTCATCATGTTTGCAAAATACCAGAAGTTAAAACAATTGTCCAATTCTTCCCCCTGCCCCCCCCTTCCCCCCCCCCACCTCTGCTTTATATACTTAAAAACTAGTTGCAGACCTCAGGCTCTTTGATAATCATTAGTGCTTCTACTTGATAGTTTGGAGGATGTAGCATGACTATGCTCACCCAGAGCAGGAGCTTCTGAAAGATGTGAAATATCCCCAGTTCCTACTTTCGATATTAAAGAAACTTTTTAATTTCTGAAGTGCTACACATGTACTCTTATCATGTCCAGGGAAAGGCAAGAGGCACACGGAATACTTTGATACCAGGGAGACCTAAGCACCTTTCCCATTAGCTCGGTGCAGGTGTATTGGCAGAACTGTAGTTGTCTGTTGTAAGAGAACATGGAACCATTTTCTGCATATGCAATTTGTGAAGCAATATCAAAAAGCACATTTTAAAATGTATATGTTATCCTGAATGTTTATGTAATTTGGAGTGAGGTGCTTTTGGTTGGGCATGTATTACTTCAAGATGAATCTTTCAAAAAACGTATTGTGGATTTTTCTTTAATAAAGGAGGAAAAAATAAGTCACATCCCCAGTCCACCATTTGATGCCTGAGGAGTTTGGATTGAATTGTACATTGAAAGAAGATGATATACAAAGAACATGCGTCAGCTCAGCTACTTTTTAATCTGTTCCATGATTTGTCCACACTCAGCAGCTTTTTTTTTGGCTGCAACAGAAAGCCAGGGCAGTGCTTCAGGCAAAGGCGTCACCCAAGCTACCTTAGTTGATGAAACTAAAGTTGCTTCCTGAGCATTACTGTCCTGTACATTGCTGGATGAGTTGGCTCTGCATCTGTGGCCAATTTGGATATCTGCAAGTGATTTACTGTGCTCTGAAATGCAGCTGCTTCATATACAGCATCTGATCTGCGACCACCACTGGGAGTTGTCCTTGCTGAAAGTCAGGGAGAGATTAAAGCCAGCTGAAAAAAAAGGAGATTATGGTCATTCTGGATAGCATTTTTCCATTAATTCTTTTCATAAAAGATGGAAAACTAATCCTCCAAAACATCTGAGCTCCAGGTGTTTTTTTTTTTCTGGTGGTTTCCCTTTGGTAGTGAATTACTGGGAGATGGCAGGAAGACTTGCAGAGGGCTGCCTCTTCTGAAGCCTGTGCAAGAGATTTCTGAATGGGAATAAAAAAATCCAACATTTTTGCTATTTCAGGACTGAATTAGCAGGACAAATTCATTTGGATGCATTTGATCTTGATGATTTGAAGGCAACGATACTTCACAGCCTTGCAAATGGGGAAAGCCCACAGGGACAGGCTGAGAAACAGCAGGAAATCCCATCTCCCTTTTCTCTTATTTTCTCATAGTTATCTGAGATACACTGACTACCCTTAAGAAAGGTTTAGTTATCATGTTTGTTGGCAGCAGAGTGTGTGTCATGTAGGTACATGCGAAAGCATTTGGTGTGAATATTCCCAATATTCCCTGAAGTGTTACTTAACTAGTACTTGGATAGCAATACTAGATACAGTCCACAACCACTGTCACAAAAAAAGTATGGCCTGTCAAGTATGAGTGTGGGTATTAATGCAGGGTTTAATAAAAATTTGTGTTATGCAGAGAGATACTGACCTTGTCTGTCCTGATTTGAAATTAAATATAAAACAACTATGATAAAAGAGGTTCATCAGAAAAAAGTCAATATAGAACAAGATCAGAAAATACCATGTTTCTTAATTTTAATGAAAACAGATGGTATTTTTCCAACTTTTGAGTCTCTGTAAGAAAAAGCCCCAACAACTATTGGGGTTTTTTCTTTCAGTGAAAATTATTCTATGTAAAAAGGTGCCACAAATGTCCTTCTTCCAACCACAATTCATTGATGTAAACCTCATGAGTCTACTATGTAGGACATATCCAGCTTTAACTATTTAGACCATTAAGAAAAACTCCCTTTTGATATTTTTTTCTGGCTGAGAAGTGAAGATAATACAAATAATGTTAGCATATCTACAAAATCCAGCAGTGCTGGCACAAATATGGAAGTGTCTTAAAAGAAAAAAACACACACAAGTGTGTAGGACTTATTGTGAGGGTATTAACATTTTGGAAAGAAAGTAACAGACTATTTCTTAGTTATTTCCATTCTATATCAGGGCACAGTGTGCTGTCCTACAATGATATTTTTGACCAGATCATGACCCTTTGTGGGCATGCACTTAACACTGAGATGTGTGTGCAAACTCTAGCAAGGAGGGGGTTGCATGAAATAGATTAATGTTCTCCTGCATATTTTTTGGGTATGAATATGTATCTGACCTTTGCTAAATCTGATTTTGTCAGACGAGCCTGTATTCCCCACGTGGGCGCTGTGCAGCTGCTGAGAAAATGAGTATTCCTCAAGCAAGTGTGGAAGCAAATGTCATTTCCAGTTCTTGTCTGACGGAAAAGTCAGGTTTCTTCTGGAAGAGGCTGTGCTGCAGGATGCCTGGTACCCCTCTGCTTGGTTGGTTGGTTGCTCACTCTCTGGGGAAGGGATGGAACGGGGAAATCAGTTAGTAATGATGATGATGATGATTGATTGGACTGGACTCTATTTCAGTCACAGAGAAGCAATGCTCACTGGTGTCAAATGCAGCACCAGCAAATGTGTCAGGCATTCAAACCACTGGTCTGCTGGGAAAATGGAGCCTCCAGGAGCAGCACGAGGATGTCTGTGGAAAGCCTCACTGAACCAGGAGATGATGTACATATGTGCTTACTGAAATCGACATTTGGGTGGAGTATAAATCCTAATTTTTATAGGTATTCTTGTGGATCTGTTTTTCTATGCGTCCATTACACCCATAAATGCCCATACAGGAAGAACAAAGTCAGTTACTGCCATGGTAATTAAAGAATTATAGAAACACAAGGAGCTTTCACCATTTACTAGGAGAGATGTCACCCCTGGGGGAAGGCAAAGTCAATGGAGAAGCATGGGCACGGAGGGATGTCATCAGTGGGGTGAGAAAATCTGCAGGCAATTCAGATGGATGGATGGATGGATGGATGGATGGATGGATGACTGCTAGAGGCTTACACCAATACCTGTGATATAAAGGAGAGAGGGAGCTCTTTCATGAGGCCCTGTGTAGCCACAGCAGCCCATTTTGCTCCATATCAATAGCAAGAGAAGAGCAGATAGGAAAAGCAAGGCATTTCAGGACTTGCTCCTCCTCCATTCACAAATTTTATAGTACTATTTCCTGTATTGTAGAAAGGTTTAAGCAAGTTTGGGGTGCCCTTTATGCTGTAGGAGCCTCTTCCCAGAAGAGGACAGAAGCTTAATAGGTGTGTGATAAGCAAAACTTGGTGGGGAGAAGGAACACCATCAGTATCCCATGTTGCTATGTGAGATCTCACTGTGGTTCATCTGGGACTGGTGGGAGCTGGGCACACAGAGAGGGTTTACTCAGCCTCTTCCCCAGCCAGATAAAAAGGTTTTAAATAAGGAAATTGGTGAAATAAACCATCAAATCCAGCAGGCACAGGCATATGCTGGAAACAGTCCCTTGCCTTTTTGTTCCTCTTAGGAAAAAGAGTGTAGGAGTAGGATGGGACTCATAGAAGCAACATCCTGAAGGATTGGTTTTACACACAGCCATGGGGGTGAGTCACAATCTGGGGTGTTGTAGCAAAAAGGACTGGACTCTCCTGACATCACCTGAGACACTGTTCTTCCCCATCCATTCCTGAAATGGAAGATACTGCTGCTTTCATTTGGGCCAGCCAAGAGTGTAGCAGGTCAGGACTAGCTGGAAAAGAATGTGTTCATCCATACCAAAATGTAACATACTAGGGAAAATATTCTTGTAGCAGAAGCTTACCTGGCCAGCCTAACTAGGAAGATCTCACTGGGCCATGCAGTGATGATGTGGATTTTCCCTCCTTCCCTCTTTCATCTTCCCTCTTTTGTGTAACTTGTATTCTTTGCAGGCAAGGGGCAATGTCTAGCTTGGTTGAGATCTTGCTGTGATAGAAAATATATTATTCAGTGCTCATTATTGGTACTGTTTGCTTGGATTATATTGTCTTTTCAGACTGAATACACAGTACATTAAAAAGCACACAGTAATAAAAAGTAACAAATAATGGAACTGTAAATATATTTTGGCCCACTCGTCAGTTGCTGTAAATTATTCTGTATGCACTGAAACCTCCTGATAAAGTGCTGCCTTTTTACATGGCGTAGTAAAACATATGTTTAAGCAGGTTTAGGAAGAGACATTAATAAAGCTAAAATCATGTGACAGGCAGTTTGATAAAGTAGCTTCAAATAAAAACCTTTTGACGGAGGTATTCAGCAGGATGGGTTTATGAGCTCTCTTTCTGTGCTGATTATTGCATGTGCTTTTTGAGACAGAAGGAAGACAGGATTAAAAACAGAGCTTGTCTGAAAACCATGTTGAGGGATGACATTTGGTATTGGCAGGAGGCAGCAACATTAAATGTGATTAAACGCTACACACCAATCATGTTGCTTCACATAGAACTCCTTGGCATTCGTTACAAGGCATGAATTGGGCACTGAGTTCTTCCCTGAGCTTCTTACCTTTTTTCCCTTGGCCTGGTATGCTAATGAAAGCCCTGGCCTGCTCTTTCATCTTGTTCCACATTTTCCTTTGTTGATGTGGAAAAGCAGTGAGGGAGGGTGCCTGGACTGGAGAAGGAGAGATAAAGCAAGTTTGTTTTTGGCTGAGTCAGAGGACAGTCAGATGAGTTTTCTTTGTAACTTATTAGCTACGTTAATCACTGGGACTGCAGCTACTCCCACTGATGGCCAGAGAAGGGCTTCAATTTCTCACAACTTTGCTGATACCAAGTTTGCAGAGAGTTCTCTACAAAGGCACTCTCCAAGCACGTACAATTAGAGTGCTTTAATAGGCATGCAGGACATGTGGAAAGATTTTTAATTATATTGCATTAAATACAGCACAACCTCACAGTAGGAATGATCTCTTTATGTAATTTCATATTAAGTGAAATTATTTTGTATAGTAGTGATGTCATAAGAGTATCCCTGGGCAACTGGCTAAGAGTGACTTTTTTTGAGGAAATAAAGTCTGGATTTGGCAGTGCTAGGTTCATGGTTGCACTTCATGATCTAAGAGGTCTTTTACAACCTAAATGAGTCTATCATTCTATGATAATGCTAATACTTTGTCACACTGCATGTACTGACAAGGGGCTTAGTGAGAAGCAGTTTGGTTTGTACTGGGTGAAATCATGGGTTGAACTTCCAGAAGTTTTTGACACTGTTTGAACACACTTATGTCAGGATAATGTAAATTTCTCCCCTTGTTTTCCTTTATGAATAAAAGAAGGGAGAGGTAAGATTTTTTTGGTAAACAGTTTATCCCAGTGGAAGGAAGTTCAGCATCTGGGCTGAACTGGGCTTTGGCAAATACCTATCTGAAGATTTTTGGGCTCCTAATCTTCATCTGGATGGATATCCCTGGTTTCCAAGCAAAGCTTTTCTAAAATAGCTGCCTGAGTAACTATAAAATCGAGAGAAAACAAATGGGACTCACTAATGCCTCACTAAGGCATCTCTGAAAAGTTTCCTTTAAAACAGAGGAACACTTTCCTGGAGGAGCAAAAATGACAGATGATTATTTTTCTGAATGAAAATAGTACAAGGATGAGGGGAGGTGGAGTAAAAGGTCGCAATGCCCTGAATTATCCTGAAGTCTTACTCTTCCTGTCAATGCGGCCAGCATTAGATCCCCAAATGCTGAATTGTTCCAGTTTTTGGGTTTTTTTTGGATGTGCTCAGCCTCTGCTGTGGGCAGGGATAGGTTCAGAGCCTCTAGAATCAGCTCCTTTACTTTCTCCCTGTCGGGTTTCCTGCCAGTGCTCGCACAGGGGGCCAGGTTGCAGCAGCAGAGTCTTCCCAGGCTGACCCTCCCTCACTTCTTTGTCTGGAGCTTACCCTCTTCCCATTGGCACTGCTGACAGTTCCCACCTAAAAAAGCCCAAAGGCTTTCCTTTCTGCCAGCCCTGTGTTTGCTAGAGCCGATGTAAAATCTGAATATGCACAGCACATGGGCTCCAGTTTCTATTTGCTTGATCAACCAGAGCATGTGGGGTTTTATAATGCCCTGTAAAAGTTATAACTTCTCAATCTCTGTAAGTCCCACAGATGAATGCAGGCAATCCCACTTGCTTCCAGCACCAAGTCGGGCAAGTCATTGCTCCTATCCAGCCCCATTGCTGCAGTGTCTGTTTTATACCACAATAGGATTTTTTGGGTTTTCCACCCCTCTCTCTTTCTCCTTTTCATTGTTCACAGTGTGATTGCTAACCTGAGCAGTGATTTTCAGTCTGGAAGGCAAGTGAATGTCAGGGAGGAGCTGGAGGGTGTGCAAATAGAGAGTGGCATACGTTCCTGGCTCGCTGGTACAACACTGTGGCAGAACGGACCTGTAGCTGCCAAGGGAAGTGGGCATTTCCTCGAGTTTGGAAGATGGAAAGTTGGCTGGTTCCACGCTGCAAAGCACTCCCTCTCCACTGGTGGTTGTCCATGTGGGTTTATTTTCAGAGCCACTTTACTGTGGTCCCTTCTCTAATCACAGCTTGCCAGACCTGTAAAAACAGCGCCTTGTTCTCTCTGCAGGGCTGACTGATAATTACTCGCAGCCACCAGTGGCAGAACCAAGGCAGGCAGGCAGCCAGGGGCATGTTCCAACCTGCAGCTCATCCAGGGGCATGTTCCCACCTGCACTCAGTGTGAGGATGGTTTGATAGTGAGGGGATGGGAGGGTAGAAGCGACCTGCCTCCCACACCCATTGCACTGCGCTAGGGCAACTCCATGGCAGCTGCACCAGGGATGCATGGGAGAGGCAAATTCTCCCCTCCTGGCCCAGGAAAAGGGCCTGGCCTTTGAAAAGGTTAGAATACAGCGTGACTTTGGAAAGGGTCAGTGGGAAATAGTGGGAAATAACTCCTGGGGGAGTCTGGCTGGCATGTTGATATGGTTTCTTTTAAAGGTGGCTAATACTCTGAGATAAAACCTTTGCCTGGTGAGTTGGAAGTCCTTCACAACTAAGTGTGTGTTGGAAATACCTGTGGATAACCTGTGCTTTAAGGTAAAGGCTTAGAATACATGAAAACCTTTATGTGCAGTGTGCTTTTCTATTCTTTGCAAGCTTACTCTGTAGGTTCTCAAATAACACCTACCAGAGGATCTACAGCATTCTTTTTAAAATATGGATGTCTAGACCATTGACTGTTTCGGATCACTTTTCATAAATAAGGAGAAAAGGAAAATGATCCCTTCTGATCTCTTGAGAAACAAATGATTCAAAGCACTTTTACAATCATATTCATCAGAGCATTGTCCAAACTTATTTTTTATGAGCAATGTTTCTTTCTGAAGACCAGTGCTGGAGCTAGACGGAAAGAAGGTCTGGGCAAAATTTGAAGCCTCTATGTTCCTTTCCCCATGGAATGTGCTCACCCAAGCTTTGTAGTTTCCACACTGCTGTACTTTCCTAGCCTCACTATTCTATATGGGGATGATGCTCAATAGGGTTGTTCCAGCAACCACACAGAGAAGAGAGGGAGGCCAAGGCCAGCAGGGCCAGAACAATATAGACATAAAGGAGATAAACCCACACAATATTTGAAAACAGAATTTCTGCTATCCATCGGTTATTGGCAGTGCAGCAAATCCATCCCTTGAGCACAGGTACTGATACCAAAGGATTTAAATATAAGATGTGGCTCAGTGGATGGAATTGAACATTTCTTTAATCTGATGATTTTTAGGTTAGCATCCAGGATCACAAGTTGCAGAGAGAGACCGCTGTTCTCCTTGGACCTCCCAAACAAGTTGCAGGAGCCTGGGGAGCAGGGCAGGAGCCTCAGGTCTACCAGGTGATGCAAGAGGAGACAGAGGGCCTGATCCTTACCCTTTTTCTTATGCTTTTTAATTAGCTGGAACTCAAGGAAGCTTACTGAGAACTGGGATAATTTCATTTCATATGTTGGGGGGTGGAGGCCTGCCTGTATTTCCCAGTTCTTTAGGATATGTGTGAAAACAACAGGTATAACAAAAGGGACCATGAATGGAACATGCTATAAAAAGAAGGCAATTGTCTGATGAGATTGCAATTTATAAATATAGCAACTCTATAATCCAAAAAGGAGTTTCTGTGCCAAATACTTCTATGTTAGAAATAAACCTATTTCATCATAAATCAAATATTTCTTCAGGCAGCATGCTTCTACAAACTGAGCTTATTTGCCAGTCATTAAAATTAGTCTGCAGTTCTTTTGCACCTCAGGAGACCTTGGTTCTTCTGTGCTTAAGTGGAAGAACTAAAAACTATACCTGCAGTGTGGATGGACACTTACATTTCTTAGTCTAAGTCAAGAGATTTAGATATAAGAATACATAGCTGGTGTCAGACAATACCTAATCTTCTGCTAAGTCCTCCAAGGTACCATAAGCATGGAGTGCTACTTCACAGGATGAAATGAATCCCCTTTTCTTGTGCCAATACTGCTTGTTTCAGTCAGAGCTCCTGGAGGCAAAAGATCATGCTGCAAGAGGACCACCATGAGGACTTCTTGGTTTTGGCCATGCCCCATGTTACCCCTCCTCTTTCCAGGAGGTGAGCTTGGCAAGAGCCAGTTTTCCATTGTGCCAGGCCTCCCTCAGGACATGCTGTCTGGCAGGGTTGTGAGGGGAGGGGAAAGGCACAGCAGTGCTCTGTTGAGGCAGCACCACTTGAATGAAGCATGTCTGAAAAATTCCTAACCACAGACCTGCTGTTAGCTGCAGCAAGATAAAAGGCATATTTTATGAAAGTAACACATTCCAGTGTTGCACGTGTGAGTAAGGAGATGGACAGCATGTGCATGAGTATTTGCTCTGTTTGACTCTACCATTTTGCCTCTGTAGGATCGAATATTTATTAATTTCTGCTTAATAAGAGATCTTGAGACCATGTGAGCCGCACAGGGGGAGTGCAATATGTTTTGTTATTTTACTGTGCTTTTCTCTTTTGTTGAAAGACTTTTTTTTTTTGTATGCTATTTTCTGAGGTCAAATGCAAGATGCAGGCATAGAACTGTGGTAGCTGGGATGATTTAAGGGTAAAAGAGAAAAAAAAGGTTTTTTTTGTTTGATTAAAAATCTTTTGTCAGACCAAGTAATGTGGCTGAAAAGATAGACAAGCTTTCCACCTCAGTATCTCTATGTCATGTCTCTTTTTTTCCCACCTAAGTTTTCCTAGCTGGTCCCATACAAGGTGCTGATTCTCACATAGCAGGGCAGCACTCAAGTGCTCTCGCACTATTGCTAATCCAGGGAGAAGGGGAAGTCAAACTGCCAGCTTCATAGACCTGTGATCCAAAATGATCCTTTGAAGATAATTTTTCCCTCTTGAAGCCCTTCAACACCCGACATACAGTCATCCAAAGTAAAAGTGGAATTGTCTATCTTTCCGAAAGTTATGCTTTAACTCAGCCACAAAATGTAGGTTTGATAAAAGATTAGATTTACAAGGTGAGATAGCATAGTTTGCCCTGTGCCAGGGACCAATTATATTATCAAACCTTCTGGCTTAAAAATGTCATCTCCATGAAAGGTAGCACACTGTTTTAAGCTATGGCTGTATGCAGGATGGAGCATACTTAGAAAATGATCTCTGTTACATCTCTTTCAGCCATCTTGTGCTGGCGTATCCACCTGCTTATTGTGTTTGCTCTTTTCCTGCAAAGTAGTGGTTTGCTGACCTTCTGACAGTGTCTGAGGGTATTCACAGATGAGAAGAAGGTGTTGAAAAAATATCCTCTACCTGAAGCAAACTGAGATTCCTGCAGTTGCAGGGCTAGCAGTTCACAGCTGGAGGCACAAGCTGTGTTTTTGCAGGCTGTGGGAGTCTAGGTCTCTGTAAACCTGCTGGGTTTCAAGCAGCAATAATGTCCACTGTGAGCCCTGTGCCTACCATGCCCTGCATTGCTCCTGAATCTCCACGTTGCCTTACAAGGTTCTGCTGCCAAGGCTCACACTGTATCACAGTATTACTGAAGTAAATCCTTAATACAGGGCCAAGCTGCCCTCTGCTAAAAAAATAATAACATTCATAGAAAACATGTATATTGTATGCAGAAACATGTTGTGTTACTCTTTTCTGCAAGAAATGACCAGCCTTCTTCTTGCAGGTATTAAAGAGAAAGATAATGTCAATAGGTCTGGAGAGGTAAGATCTGTAACTCATACACAAATTTTTTTCTTGAATCCCTTAAAAAGTGACAGAATATCTTCTTTCAACAGAAATCATTGGTATTTAAAACTTGCAGGAAAAAAAACAAAATTGTATTTTTGTAAGTCCTTGCTTCACATCATGGATTATCCTAAGTGCAACTATTGCTGAAGTCTACCTTCCTTCCTGCCATGCTGTCCCCTCACACCCTCTCTCTCCAGGTTTTCCTGTCTCTCTGCACTGAGTTTGGAGCCTCTTGCTTTCACAAGCGATGCCCTTCCTGACCCCTGTCTCCATATCTGCTCACACATTCCTCCCTTATCTTGCTCTCAGGCTGCTCCAGATTCCCTCCGGACCATAGCCCATACTAGACCACACATATTTACAGAGCCCAGCTTGGTGCCTTCTAACAGAACTGGCTTTCATCCTGACACTGAGTCATATGACCTTGCTCTCTTTTTTCCAAAACCTTCTGTATATGCATGAACCCTTTAAATGGTGGCATCCGAAATGTTTCTCCATCCACCTCCATACTTGTAAGTCTGCATATATAATCAATGTTTATATTAGGCAGCTCTTTTGCTATTCTAAGTCTGTTCTAGCTGTATTTTACCTAGACTTTGGTGACCTCTGGGTAAAGGCTCTGCTGTGCATGTTTATAAATCATTAAATGCACCATTGATGCTCAAAAAAGAAGAACATTATTCATCTTTGAAAGGACTTTGAAATTAGTTTTATGTTTGAAGCAGATTAAGTAAAATCTGTGGGGTGAGAATTTAGTCAATAAAGTCAATGGGAATTCTGCCACAGGGTGTTTTTGAGTACAGTCTTACAATTATTTTTTTCCTGTTGCAGGTTTAGGTTATTAGTTTGCTTTGACTTAATTTTTATATAGATAAATATTGTCTATATAAAGCTCCCTTTCTCTCTTAAATGTCACAGATTCAAATGTCTTCTGGCTTTGTAAATTTGTAAAGTTGACTACATTTTGCTTGTTACAATAATGTGATCTCAACAAAACATATTCTTTTCCCAAAGGTTACATGGGGCAGCACCTCCTCTTTCAGGGCAATACCCAGATCCAGGGAGAGAAGACTCTAAAATACACCAAATGTGTGTTGCTATAACATGCCTGTGCCTAAATATGTGGTGCTGTTACAAATTTCAGCCCTGTAGAAACCCTATTGTTCATCATTGTGACAGGCTCCACCCCAAACAGTAATTACAGCGAATCTCCTGTCATAAATCCGCTGGCATCCTAAGTGAAGCCAGTGCTCTCTGGAAACAGAGGTTATCTCCTCCTTTTGCTGCTGGTCCTTTGAACTTCCTGTGGTCAGGGAATCCTCCTGGTTTCAACTAGAATAACAATTATGAAACTATCCCTGCTCTCCTGGCTGGGGTTCATGTCTAATTAACTTTAACAGGAGTCATAATTTTAAGACTGATTTCTCAAAAGCATTATAACTCAAGACAATTAAGGCTTGAGAGAGAGCGCTCGAGACAGGGAAGGGAGGAAAACAGAGGCACTCCTTGGGGCAGGGCACTTCATGCGTATTAAAGAGACGTGACTCATTCCTGCCTCTAGTCCCAGCAGAAGTAATACCTTCTGAATAAGTTCTGCGTGTTAGATAAAAACTTGTTTGCTGGTGCAAAAATTGTATCACGCGTGTCAGAACAAGCACCCTGATGGGCTATTCCCATCAAAAACAAGGGCAGAGAACAGTGGATTTTTCAGTATGTTGGTGTAAATTTTGCACAGGGTTTTCAGCTGTGGAAACTCATGAAAGTCTGCAGAAAAAAGGGATGAAGAAGGAAATGCAGACCAATGAATGAATGAATGAATGCAGTCACTCTTCTGGAGCAGGATGTTTTTATTCTTGTTATGCATTAAATATGTGGAAGTGTATATAGAATACACCCATCAGTCAATTTGATAGGCAAAACCTGATATTCTCAAGGACATGTGAAACTAGAAGGGAGATGATAGCAATGTAGAACATGAAAATCCTGGAAACCCCTAGGTCTGACTTTTTGTATGTTTATTTAAAAGTAGCTCTGCATGCAGCGCTGTATATATGATAGGTATTATCTTAAGCCAGGGCATCCCCCAGACCTCCCATAGACATGATGCCAGGACAACATCTCCATGCATGAAGGATCCAGTCTTCAGCAAACATACAGGAAATCAGGTTTTGTTACAGAAATCTGAAATGTTTGTTTGAAATCTGAAACGGTTTTAAGGAAAATTCCTGCTGCTACTACAGGGGTGATCCCTCTCATTACTAGTAGCATAAGATTCTAGAGGAAACAGGGTGGTTTTTTACCTCAAAATTGGCTCAGAGCAAGTTTAACTGAACAGAGCCAGGCAGCGTACACAAAATCCTCACTGATGTTCCTGGGGATGAGCTGTTGTTGCTAAAGCCACAGTGGACTATTTCACTGAAGGACTGTATCCACAGCTTCCCCTGGAGCAGCCTTCCAGTAGCCCTGCAGAAAGCTGCTCATCTCCTCCAGATGAAGCAACACAGCAAAATGAATGGCTCAGTATGGTGAGAGGCTACGACTGAGCCTACACAACCCATGGTCTGCTCAGGAAGCAAACTCTGACTGCCTCAGGAAGAAAAGTCTGACCTAGGCAGTGGAGCATCTTGTGTCCTTGGAGCTGGGATCTGGGAATTTTGTGCCCTCTGGGAGGGAGAGAATTGATTTTCTTAGTGTAGAAGCCTGGGGGCAAACTAGCATATAAGTGGTATGGACAATCAGGGGCCCAGGAGTGAAAGAGGGAGCAAACCGCAATGATAGTGTGGATGTATCCTAAGGATGATGTCTAATGGTTTTACAACATATTGTTGTAAGTAATGAACATTAATCTTCAACTGTAAATCAGCTTGTTTGCTGTTTACTCATAAGAATTTTGCATTGTTTTCTGCTTGTTACATTTCCAATGTTAGCATAGCTGTTATATTGCCTCATCTCATTAGCTTTTTTTCTCATTTGGCACCTCCAAAAAACAGGGGAAATTTTTGGAAAGTATTTAGTCATTATTGTTACTGGCAAAAATATGACCAGCTCTAATGTTTTAGCATACTTGAATGTGAGTATCACTAACGCTTGGACACCTCTATGTCCCTTATTCTTCCATTATATAAACAATGCTGACGGCTCCACCTTCTAATTGCTATCATCCAGAAACAAGAAATAAATTAAAAAAAACATGCCCTAGGAAAAGCCTTGTCTTTGTCCACCCAAAAGGCAGAAGTATCAGGATGTCTACTGAGTTTGTCAGAATTTGTGTGTATGCTACTGAATAATAAAGAAGGTAATTTATGTCCTTTGGAACGAGGACATTCCAGGACAGATGTGATGTGATCATGCTGCTAGCAAAACTTTTTGAGGCACAGTGGTAAATGGAAAATCTTTGTTACATGAATGAGAAGGTGTTGATTTGGAATAGTCAACATGGATTTACCAAGGCTGGATCATCAGATCACACAGGCTTTGCAGGACCTCTAGAGGTCTCTCATCCCACCCCTCCACAAAGTAGGTCCAGGTAGAGCAGGTTGCTCAGGGTCTTGCCCAGCTGGATTTTGAGTATCTCTAGGGTGGAGACTCCCCTGTCTCCCTGGGCACCTGCTCCAGTGTTTACCCTCATGGTAAACCTATTTTCCCTAATACTGACTGGCTTATTTTCCCTAATACTGACTGGGAATTTCCCCTGCTTGACAAAACCGATTACTCTGTGTGATAAGGGAAGAAGAGTGGTTGTTATCTGCTCAGAGTTTAACTTAGTTAGGCATGATTTCCTAGAGCACCTTTGTATCTAGGCTGGAACATTCTGGTCTGAACAGGTGGATTAGTGGGTGGGTGAAAAACTGCCTTGCTTTTTAAGCTTAAAGGGTTCATTATTCTACCTGGAGGCTTTTATAAGCAGAATTCCTCTGGAATCTATTCGGGCAATTTAATATCTTTGTCAGTGATGTGAAAGTGGAGACAGTGTGCACCCTCATCAAGCCTGCAGCTGACACCAAACTCACCAAAGGAGAGTGACTGACATGTGCCAGGGCAGAACTGCCAGAGCAGCTGGAGGAAGGGACCAGCAGGAACCTCATGTCATTTGACAAGGACAACTGTGAGGTCCTGCAACTGGTGTGAAGCAGCTCCTTGCAGCAGTACAGGCTGCTGCTGAGCTCTGCAGGCAAAACTTAATAGCCAAATATGTCCAATACACATGAGAGCCCCTTCCTCCTCCTGGCCAGCACCTCTGCATCGGAGCTCTCCTTAGGCACACTGTCTCTCTCATGCCACTTCCCATGTGTGTGCCCTTTGCCCAGCTCACAGAAAGGTGGAGCAAGCACCGAGTGCTCCTGCTTCTCCCAGAAGAGCCAAGTTGTGCTTCCTCGTGTTCTTGTCTGCATCAACAAGGTGTATTAGCTAAAAAAGCACAAGAAAGCGCAGTGCTCTACACAGCAGTCCAGTTTGTAATTATTATTTTATTGTTTTCTTGCGGACAAAATATTTTCAAGGATGTGGCTAGAGTCTGTCCTGGAGGTGAGGCCATTCCAGTCATGCAACTGGCAGGACTGGACTTGTTCTTAATTTAAACACATACTACATTTAACAGAGTGGTATGGGCAAGTGAAATTTCTGCTTATATCGAGGAAAGTAATGTATATAGTGTGTTACATAGTCTTTCATATTGAGTGGTTTTATAGTATCTGTTCACAGGTGTTTTAAACCCTACTTGAGCACACTTAGGTCACTCAAAGCTATGCACAAGGCATAGGAGGCATTTGTACAGTGAGCTTATCTGATTTCCTACAATGTATTTGGAGGTAATTTTCTAGAAATCCATGCAGAAAAAAAAAAAAAACAGTTGACCCCTCAATGCCAGCACAGGAGCTCAGAGCTATGCCAAGAAAGTTAACACAATGTAATCATTTTTCTTCCTTGTTTCCCATCAAAATAATTTTGCATGTATAGGGTGAACTCTGGCTGGATGCTAGGCACCCACCAAAGCCAATCTATCACTCCCCTCCACAAGTGGAGAGGGGAGAGAAAACAGAACAAAGAGTTCATGAGTTGAGATAAGGACCAGGAGAGAGGTGACTCACTGGACACCATCACGGGCAAAACAGACTCAACTTGGGGATATTATTTTAATTTATTACTAAAAAAATCAAAGTAGGATAATGAGCAGTAAAATACATCTTTAAAACACCTTCCCCCCATCCCTTCCTCTTTCCAATTTCTACCTCCTCTGCTGTGGTGGCACAGGGAGACAGCAAATGGGGGTTATGGTCAGGGAATCAAAGGATTTTCCTGCTGCTGCTCAGAGAGCAGCTTCCCCTGCTCCAGCTTGGGGTCCCTCCTATAGGAAACAGGTCTCCATGAACTTCTCCACTGTGAGTCCATCCCATGGTAACAGTTCTCCATAAAGTGTTCCAACATGGGTCACCTTTCAACAGGGTGCAGTTCTTCAGGCACAGCCTGCTCCAGCAAGGGTCCCCTGTGGAGTCACAAGTCCTACCAGGAGACCTGCTCCAGTGTTTCTACAAGTCTACAGGTGGAAAGAGGAGTCTGCTGCAGGGAGCTTCCCACAGGTTCACAGGCATCCACCTCAGCTGGTGTGGGTCTCCTCCATGGGCTGCAGGTGGATCTCCATATCCCCATGGTCCTCCACGGGCTCCAGGAATACAGCTGCCTCCCTGTGGTCTTCACCACTGGCTGCAGGAGAATTTCAGCTCCTGGAACACCTCCTCCTGCTCCTTCTCCACTGACCTTGGTGTCTGTAAGGCTGTTCCTCTCACTTATTCTAACTCTGCTCTTCTCTGGCTGCAAATTAATAATAATTTGCAATAAGCTTTTTGCAATAAGCTTTTTTTCCTTCTTAAATATGTTATCACATAAGTGTTGCTATCACTCCTGAGTAACTCAGCCTTGGCCAGTGATAGGTCTGTCCTGGAGCTGTCTGCCACTGGTTCTGGGGAAACTTCTGGCAGTTTCTCATAGAAGCCACCCCTGCAGCCCCTCTGCTACCTCAGACTCAACATAGATGCCAGCCTTGCTTGTTCTCATGCTGCTAATCATGCAAAAAATTAGCATTTTTATGGAAACAGTTGTTGTTTCCTAAAGGGAGATAAATCAACCTAGCATAGAAGTGGATCTAAACAGAAAAAGAGGAAATAAAACAGTAACTTTATTTCCTACATATCTTACTCAGACCTACTTACATAGAGAAGATATTGTAGATACCCACACATCCAAATCAGATGGAGAGCTGGGAAGAAAACATGGATGCAAAGTAGCTTCTTTAGCATCTCATCATATTAGGACTTTAATTCTCTGGTCTCTTTATCACTTTTGTAATTACATGGAGCAGAGAATGAGAAGGCAGAAAACTAAATGCAATTGATTCTGCTATTTGAACTACAAGGCTTGTGTAGGTGTTTGGGGGAAAGAAGCAAAGCACAGCAGCTCCTGAATGCTGAGCAGCAGAACTACAGAGATAAGTGAGGAGAAGAATATTTCAAGTCTGAGAAAAACTTAGGCAGCACTGGAATTTGGTCTAGACTGGAGAACACTTCCACATTTACATCACCACAACTTGAAAACTGTGGAAATCACAGATGTTTCATGATCCCCAGTGGCTGCCTTACAGTATTCTGGTCCCTCTGATGAGAACTGCTCAAGGCTTAAATGAGTTCTAGCAATGGTTGTGCTTTTATAATGGAGGACAATACAGCTGGAATAAAAGAATTCCCATTTCTGATCAACATGACTCAGCTGGAGGGAGGAGAGGCTGACTTCAACTTCACACTGAATTTGTCATTAGAGAGTTAAAGGAGGTGTATGAGAGAGAAGGCTGCCTCTTATTCCTTTCTTTTCTCACTTGTACTGCACACTTGATAGTAACAAAATCCCCTGTTGAATGATGAGAATAAGAAGGACTCCTAGGAAACTTTCTGAAGTCAATTTCAGAAGTTATTTATTTGAAAAGGCTTTTTTGCACCCATCAATTCTTACAGCTGCCTTTGCCAAGTAGCACAAGGTCCCTTTTGGTGTGGTGAGCTCTTGCTGGCTGGGTGTACAAGCATGCACAGCTGGAGCACACAACACTGTGATAACATCTGGAATTGGTACAGAAGGTATCTTGGTGAGGAGGCTTCCAATTCTACCAGAAGATAAATTGCCCTCCGTAGCCTCAGGGCTCCGGAGAACAAAATATTCCTTTAAGGATGACACCTCCACTCCTCAGCTGTGAGCAGAACTTCTGGCACAGTAAAGAACTGAATCTTTACTTTCCCTGGTTGTTATCAAAATAGTTGTGGTATGACCCACAAACTGAACATGAAATGACAGGTCTGCTTGCAAAAACTAGTGCAAAGTGAGTTAATTTGCATTCCTTTGCATATATTAGATCCAATTCTCCATTATCCTCCAGACTTGTATATACCATAAAAGTTCAGCATAGGGGAGATGTGCATGAAAATCTTTTAATAAAGTTCTACCCTTCCTTCCTTCATTAAGTTGGTAAAGATGCTTGGAACCTTTATAACTGCTGTGATCTGGTATTCCCTCTTACAAAGTGTTTTAAATTATGGTGGTAACATTTTAATAAGGCTATCGGTGCCTCAGGCCAGTACCATAACCCAGTTATTTCAGATTCTGGGATGACAAAACATCTGTTACGATGTGCAACCTTGCTGATGGAAGATTTGCTCTAATGAGGGGGAACCCTGTGTGTCTACAGGGCAACTGTAGAGGCTCCCATTTGATCCTTCACTTTCATTTCAAAGAATGTACAAGCAGAAGAAAGGGATGGGTGTCAATAAAATCATGGTGCTCCTTATCCCCTTGGGCTTGAAGGCACCTGGGTGTTAGTTAGAATAGCCCCAGTGTGAAGCAAGTGTAAAGATCCCTTGAGAGCTTCTGTTGTCCTACTTCTCACCTTGTGATCTGTGGTTGAACAGCTCTGTGGTATCTAACACCAAGTGTCAAACTGTCTAAATAATGAGGGGCAGACACACCTTGCCAAAAGTTCATATTTTACTAAAATAATTAATAAATGAATGCATTTTGCATGCATGGGATGTGGCTTGATCCAAGATTTTTGTCCAGCTACTAATAATTACAAATAGCCTTATAGTGCTCTCAGCACTTTTAAGTATCTTGAGATATGTTAACTTCTCAAGCTCTAGCAAACATCACCTGGTGTTGGTGAAAGAAACAGAATGGTGAAGGGAGACTTTAAAGGAACCATAATAATGTAACGTTAAATATTTTACCTTGTACAGTCACTGTTTGAATGCTCTACTTGCAGCAACATGAAATCAGGAGCTGTGTAGAAATACTGTGTGCATGCCCTGTGGGTCATGGTAGGACCATGCTGGGAAAACAATGTCCCATGCTAGTCTTCCTCTACCTGAAGCTGAAGAGGGAGGCATCCTGAAACTTTTTGTCTGGGTAGTCAGTCAGGTTTGACAAGGCTGACACATCCCTTACCGCACCCTCTACTTTTGCATGGTATAGAAGGAATTGTGCAGTCCTAAGCTTCATTCCTCTTGATGAATTCAAAGGCTTTTTTATTTTTAACCCTGACAAAGACTGAGGTGGTAATATTCCAGGGATTGCCTGAAAGGAGCACAGTGGCTCTTCTGGAACTTGGAAATGACAGCTCTTGGCAGGCAGTCCTGGACTTGATACAGGCTCACAGTGAGCACCTTGTACCAATCGTACCCTGCCCTCCAAAAACTCTACAAACATTCACTGGGGTATATCTACATTTTAAACTGCATTTTGCTGCAGGGCTCTGTAAATCTGCCTATAATTAGACACCATCTGAGTGCGTTTAAGATATATCTTCCCCATGACAGGCATACAGCTGAATAAATGGTCTGAGCCTTCTAAGTTTGTTATTAATGATATTTTGGACCATGTCTGCTGTTCTCAGAGGTCTTGCTACTAGCACCAGCCTCTCTTCACATGCACAGAACAATTCAGACTCTGGAGTGTTAGCTGTCAGTTTTCTGGGGAGAACTCTGCCTGAGCAAAGGGAGGAAGTGGAAATGCCCAGGACTGGCTTTCACGTCATCACAAATATGGACTTTGTGAATGCTGCCACTCAGGCGAAGCTGCCTCTTCCCAGGCAGCCCCTGCACAGAAGGGGTGGTGCATATCAATCACCTTATAAAGACACACAGCCAGATTAGTGGCTTGCACGTGCAAACTTATCCTTACTGCACAAAACTGTAGGAGTTAGGAACACAAGAGTCACGTACTGGTTTACCTGGATGATTTGATATGTTTGGAAGGCCAGAGCTGGATTTTTGCAAGCTACAGTAATGGAATCAGTTACCAAGTCATATTCGTATTTGTACTTTGAATGTCAGATGTCACTGG
The DNA here is from genome assembly GCF_050655825.1 of Lonchura striata. NCBI lineage: Eukaryota > Metazoa > Chordata > Aves > Passeriformes > Estrildidae > Lonchura > Lonchura striata. The sequence continues at coordinate 64,199,061 of NC_140704.1, forward strand.
TTATCAATGTGTATCAGCTACTTTAAATTTATTTGGTTTCTATCTGGGCAAGGAGGGCATTAAAGGGAGGATGGCATTAAATAAGCTCAGAACAAGCCACGTGAAATAGGAGGGGCTGGCAACTACTGCCAACAGCAATGAATTAACAAGCCATTGAGGGGAATTTCAGTGTGCCCCTGGGAATTCAGTTCTAAAGATAAAATACAGAGGTTTCCCTGGTATAGACAGGGACCAACACAGCGTGTTAAGTTCAGTTCAGGTAGTGTCCTGAATAAAGACCCATTATCCAGCAGCCTAAGGCTAAAATAGGACATTTGGGTTCACTGTTTGGGGTTGGAAAGGAGCCTTTTATTAAAACTAAAGAGATATGCCTAGCACTAATATTATGTATAAAGGAGACTCTTTCTGTTTACTGAAGCAGTCATCAGCTGCTGACATTTTGCCTTTTTGGAACGGCTGTCTCCTAATATCCTCATGGTGTCCGCAGTTCTAAGGGAGGCACGCTAGGAAACAGGGCTGCAGCATGGACCCTGGCTCTAGCCTGGGTTCAGGTGCCTGTAAGGAATATTAAATCTCCTTTAGACTAACTTGCTTAAAGAGGGGCTCCTAAGATCTATACAATTTTAATAGGTCCTTACCTTAGGAGACAGAACTCTGCTAAAAGAGATGAACTATAAACTCCAAATTAGTGCATTTTATTCTCTTCTGCATGTAGTTTTCTTTGGGAGGAAAATCATATAATCATGTTTTGATTTGAGTGGGAACCCTAAAAGTCAGCTACTTCCAACCCCACTGCCATGGGGAAGGACACCATTGGGGAGGGACACCATGAGACTGCAGTTTGCAATTTACTGGCCATTTGCACTCAAGAACTCTTTGATACCAATGAAAGTCAAGGAACTTAGGATGTGACCTTAGCTGTGTCAGGACCGGGCCTTTCCAGGAATGGTGGAGCAAGATTTAAGTAGGATCATCCAGCTATTATGCCAATATTTTCATGCATTTAGATGAATTTCAAGCAATATCTATGTGACTTGATCCTGCTTCAAGATAACTGAACCCAGCTAGGGTAAGCACCCAAGAAATATTGACTACTTCAGCAAATTTAATAATTTGTATTTATTTATTTCATTTCTTGACCTATTAAAACATCTAAGATAGGAGAGCTGTGCTGCTCACAATATCATCTCAGTCTTAACTTCTCATTCTCATTTCAGTGGGGCTAATTGTGCAAGTAGGACCACCAGAACCCAGTCATTATTTAAGTATTTAAGGATTTTTCTATGTGTCCAGGTGGCAGTGACTCACCCAGGCCTCTGGGTGTATCACACACATGCTGTCTCCATCAGAGATAATGGTGTGTCTCACTGAGCTGGCACACCAATCCAAGCTGAAAGGTGGGGCTGATTTGAGGTGGTGCTAAAACTCAGCAAGAACCTCAAATCAGTGTAATACTATTGGATCGCTAAATTGTGCATAAATATAAATGGACAGCTTTCAAAGGGACTTGCTGGGAAAAAAAAAAAGCTTTATGTTTGTAAGTCTGAATAGAAATGCCTGGCTTGACACACCACCATGCAAAAATTTGACTTTTATGTATATTGGTAGTACCAATTCAAAGATCTATATTTACGTTTCAAAAAGTTTGGACTCGAGTATCAAAGCACAAAGTTTAGGTTTCTCTCATTCTGCATTTCCTGCCTATTCTACACCTGTTTTCTACTTTTTTTCCTTCCTTCTTCACAGCAGTAAGCCTCTATATTTGTTTTTCTTACTCATCCTTGTTTTGTATTCTGCTCCCTTATGGCTTTGAAATGTAATGTCAAACCATCCAATCGTGCAGATGTAATCTGCATTCAAAACAGCATCCCAAATCCACGTATATACACAAATATATATGTATGTCTGTATACATATATATATATTCACTCATATGCAATGATTCACATTACATATTATACAGCATATATATTACAATATAAAAGTCACTGCATGACTTCACATATAATAATGCACTTTGCGTTCTACTTCTTTGTAGCGCTCTTTACAGCTCTGAGCAGTGCCACCAGGATGCCCTTCAGGACCAAACAACCCCAGGTTTCCTTGGAGGAGCTCCTATGCCTCCTCTGTGCCACACTTTGCCCATCACTTCCAGCAGCAGGGCAGATTTTCAGGTGACCTGTCAACCCAGCAGTTTCAGTGGCACTGGGGAAAACTGCACTCGTTTGGTTTTCTCTTGAATAGTTTAGGAAGTCTTGACCTTTGATATGTTTATCTAGATCTTTCTTACGGTCTCATGACCTATCAATTGGGTTTAAAATACCAGGAAAATGAGGAGTGCAGAAAAGACAGAAACAGGCCCAAGAATTTATGCATGTTGTGGGCTGCTGGTAATATCACACAAATTAAAAAAAAAAATTCCAGCAAGTGTGCTGTTGCAGAGCATCAGGTGGCTGATACGGCTGGTTCATGTAGTACACATTGGGATGAAGGCCTCAGGAGTATTTCAGAAGAGCCTGGTACAGTTATGCACAAGTGAGTACTGCTTCTTAAAATCATCTTTGTTTTTCAACACCATGGACACGTGGCCAGACCAGCTGAGGCAGTGTCACTGAGACTAGCTAAGAAATGGTGCTCAGTTGACACTCAAGACTAATCTGATGGTCACTGGCTGGCAACAAAGGCCCCTCTGGGCATCTGACAGTAAACTGCCTTTGCTGACACCCTGTACATGCATGGATGTATTAAAATGTCTTTATCTCCCAAGATATGGCATATTTGAAAGTTAATCACAACTTTCACAGCACCAGAAGGCAGGAATCAAGAAAATCTGAGGAGAAAAGACAACTTCAAATGCCCGTGTCTGCGTATCTTCTTTCTCAGGCAAAAATGAAGTCAGTGCATGGCACTAGTCCAACATTTCATGCACCGGGGCACAAGTTTCAGCCCTGTTTCAGAAATGCACTGGACTTGGAGTGCCCAAAGCCCAAATGTGGGACCGTGTGTATTCTGGAATTGATGAAACACACACGTCGTTTTCCCGACGTGTATCAACACCCTGTGATGCGCAGGGCAGAGGGCAGCTGCCAGCAGACCGGACACATCCTCGACGCAATGGTGCCGATTTACCCAGCGCTGCCTGGTTCAGGCGCCGGGTTCTTTTCGGAGAGGCACGAAGGTGTTTGGCGTCGAGGGCACCATCCATCCTCCCCGCAGCGTTTCCAGCCCTCGGACGAGCCGCTCCATGCTCCGCGGCTTCGGCCGCAGCTGCGGGGCAAGCGCCAGCCCGCAGACACGGTACAGGTCGGGAGGGAGTTTCCAGTGGACTCCAATCTCCGCTGGCGGCTCCTGAGGGCAGCACACGCACCGGGAACGGTGCTGGAAACAGCGGTGCGATGGCGACAGAGGCCGTGCGCTGCCCGGGCGGCCACCGGGGAGCGACACCGCGGCGGGGCGGGGGCCGGGGCCGCCGGGCAACCCGGGGCGGCCGCCGAGGAGGCGCGGGGGACGCAGGCGAGGCGCGGCTCCACGCCCAGGAGCGCCGCTTAAAACCACCGCGGAAAGGTGTGGCCTCGCCTTTCCTCTGCCGGCGGGGAGGGGACGGGACGGGACCTACGCTCTTGCCGCCGCCGCCAGCAGCCCTCGCCGCCCGCCCGGCTCCGCAGCGCGCCCCTGCCCTGCCTCACCTGCGGGCCGCCCCGACCGCCGGCTCCCGGCCCTTCCCCGGCCCTCGGCGGACTGCGAGGGAGCGGCGGCACCGCGGCGGGCGCTGCCGGCCGTGAATGCTCGGCCTGCCGTCGGGTCCGGCTCAGTGTCCCCTCGCTTTGCCCCTCGGCCCGCGTCGCCGCGGGCGGCTCCCCCGCTGCCATGAGCATCAACGGCGGGTCCCACCCGCGCATCAACACCCTGGGCCGGATGGCGCGGGCAGAGTCGGGCACCGACCTGCGCTACGAGATGAGCTCCCATGTGGGGGGCGGCGGCGGCGGCGGCACCCACACCCACACCCACAAGACCTACTACTACCAGAAGACCTACGGGGGGGACTACGCCTCCGACGGATACGGGTAGGTGCGGGTCCAGCCGGACCCCGCCCCGCTCCCTCGGGGCCGCCTTCGGACAGCTGCCGTGAGCCCGCTCGCGGTGGGATTGCCTAGATGTGCGGGCTTGCAAGTTTCTTTTTCCTGTTCCTCCCTGAGGCGTCTTAACTTCTAAAAGGCTTTTAAATGCAAGCGAAGAACTTGGTGGTGACTCTAGTTGAAGAGAATAGCAGCACTAAAAACAGCGTCTCCCATTTGCGCTGGGGGCTGTAAATGGATCTGTGCTGGCTCTATTGACCCAACAGTTCTGTGCTGATAAACCCCTGCCTTGCTCAGTGACGCAAAACAAGCCGAACTGAAGTGAATTGTTTCATACCCCATACACCCAGGCTCTGCCTTCCCCAACTGGTTGCATAACTAGGGCTATAAAACCATTTTAAGTAGTGGGAAATGTTCTCTTGTAAATTTTTGAGTTTGTTTCTAGCTTGTGTGAGGCCTGGGAGTTTAAGTAATGATCTTTTATAGAGCCGTCCCTTACATTTGGTGGCAGGGCCAGAGGTACATGACAAGCAACATCAGTCTGCTCTCCTCGCCTCTTACCTTTCTAACTTTCTGCTTGCCCTGGTGATGTGAGCACAGTCAAGATCTTTTAGGCAGGGTGCCAGCTGTGAATCCTGGCTTGGGGAATGCCTCTTCTCATGGATGCAGCTGTACCAGGAAGCTGTGCACATCGAGTCTGAGAAAGACTTTCTGCAGAGTGCAGTAATCATGAAGACTTCTCCATTTATCTCCTTGCCTGGGAGTTCACAGGACTGAAAAGCAGGCGGCAGTTACAGTCACTGAATGAAGCAGTGCTGGTGTATGGTACAGCACCATCACAAAGCACAGCTGGTGATGACTGGTTCGTGTGTGTGGAATGGCTGTATTAAGTCTACTGGTTTCGTTATGGATGCCAGTGACTCAGGAATCGATGCAGAAGCCCTGTCATGTATGTTGTGTTAGAACTTAAGCCCTAATTTTATGGATAGTACATAATTAGATTGAAAAAGGGTGGGAATTAAACATACATGGTAAATAAACAGCAGATGAGAAAAGGCAGGCTTTTTTATATCAAGCAGATCCATAAGTGGCCATAGAGAATTAGGGTTATCCTAGAGAGCAGAGTGTGCTCTGCTGAGGTATGTCAGGCCAGTTGCTAGAGGACCTCTGAATGAATGACAAAACTTGCATTCTAGGGATTTTTTGTTTATTACTTTGCCCAGTTCTTAGTTTTAGTTCTTTGTTTGACTTTCGGTTTGTTGTGTGCATAGGTAAGTTAGTTACAATGAATTGCAGCTAGAACACATCCAGTTACCAAAAGAGTAGGATGATATCTATTTACTGCTATATAATAAGAACAATTCAGTACCATAGCATTGGTAAGTGCACATGCTAGGACTCCAAAATGCCATTGCTGCGCTGCCTGTGTGAGGATTTGTTTTGCTGGTTGTGCTTCATTGCAAATACCTTTACTATTTACAAGAGGCAGCCATGAAAAATGAATGGCAGTGCGTGTTACTTCCTGGCTGTTCTCTTTTCTCTCACTTTAGACTGGTGCAACTCTATTTGGATTCAGGAGGATGATTTCCATATCACTCCCAACTTTCACTAGAGGAGAAATGCTTTCCTTTAATTTAGCATTCTTTGGCTACAGTTACATATTTTAATCCAGCCTGTAGTTTGTTAGGCTCTTCTTTCTGTAGCATTTTGTGGTGGTGTAGCAAGAGTGGAAAGGACAGACCTGATCAAGAAGTTAGCAACCTTACATCAACATTCTCCCGTTTGCTTTTTATAACATAATATTCGTATCTCCTTTCTGGGGAGCTAAGTCTGGCAAGGAGGTTGCAGTGAAAGTTCCTGTTCACTTTATTGTGAGATTTCTGAGTGGAACTAAAGATAGTTATTATTGAGATGAGACAAAAAAGAAAAAAAAAAGGCATTTACATATTGTTTTGTGTGAAAAAATCTGACCATACCAAATACTTTAAATATTTTTTTGCAACAGAGTATATGTATTTGCCACCTTAGTGAGTTGCATAGGTTTAATTTTAGGCAGTGCTGATATGCATTAAAATGTGTCTCAAAATAAGTGGTTTATTGTCAGTTAATGAAAAAAGCAGTTTTGCCAGATTTTGTATGTGTTTGTGTGCAGAAAATCCACTAAATGCTCTGCATGTTGTGCTGTTGGGACCAGAGCCATCATCTGTGGAACTGGTTTTATTAACTACATTTAGCCTGACATATTCAATGCCAAAGTTTAGTGGCATCTACTGAACTCAGAAAATGAAGGCTTCTTTTTTCCATGGGGAAGATCACTCTATCCTAATTTTTAAATGCAGCAGGATTCAAGTTAGGGTCTAGTCTTGTAAGTTTTGGGGCGTATTCTGACAAACAAGTCTGTGCTGAGTATTACATTACTCACAGAGCAATATGAGACGCTCCCTACCCTTAGGGCTCAGCAAGGTGCTTTTACAACATTCCCCATTTCTTCTGGCTTGGGAACTCAGGATGAGCTTGGCCCGGAGTACAGATACTCAGCTTGACAGTGACTCACACGCTGCTGAACTGCCAATTCATCAGTCAAATATTTATCAATGTCTTTGCTATGGAGATAGAAAATCTGATAAACCATGAGAGAAAAGAAAAAAAAATGCAAAGCTGTGCAGTTTTATTTGTCATTGCTGAGATTCGGGGAAAAAATAGCCTAGAATTCACGCTTACTGAGTGACATGAACATAAATTAATTTACAGAGTTCTGCTTAAGGATTACTGTAACTTCTGTGCTTCAAGTTAGAAAAAGAGTTATAAAATTACCTGCTCTGCTGTGACATTACTCTGAGGAACCAAGAACTCAGGCTGAACCTTTCCCAGGTCTCTGTTCCGTAGGGACAAGCAGGTGTGAGAGCCTCTTGTCAGGAGAAGGGGGTTTCCTCTTGTCAGGAGAAGGGAGTTTCTCTTGTCAGAAGGGGGTTTCTCTTGTCAGGAGAAGGGAGTTTCTCATGTCAGGAGAAGGGGGTTTCCTCTTGTCAGGAGAAGGGGGTTTGCTGCTCTTCGAGCAGCTACTCTGCAGCAGAGGTGTATTTCCATGGTCCAGACTAGGGCCAGCGTTTGGCACCTGCCTCTCCCAGAGGCGGAGGTGGGAGAGGCAGCGTGTGAGCAGCCTGCACCATCGGGCAGGTACGGCCTTTGGGAACGCTTCTGTTGATCCTGGTGACTCACACCAGTGGGAAAAAGCATGAGGATTTCTGTGAACAGGTGTGGCACCATCCCTTGTGAAACCATGCATGCTGCGAAGGCACTAAGTCTCGGGGGTCCTAGCAATTCAACAATTCACTAGTGACTACTAGATTATTGCACATTTTTAATGGAATTTAGAGCCTGATTGTACCAGATGCAGACGTCTTTTGAGGTTTCAAAAGAAGCCCTAGTCTATGTGCATACTTGGCAGACGGGACTAGTTTGGTACGGCTGTGGTGTGCCAAAACTGATCCTAGTTAGAGCAGAGACACATGGGGAGAACTCTTCATGATTTGACAGTTTGTGTTCACCTCCTTCGAGGTGGGAGGGGGAAAGCTGGACTATAGCATTTCAACTCCTGGTTATTTTCTTATGGATATCGTGATTCACCACCTTTATGCCATTGCATTTTCCAGCATACACACACCCAGCTGGCAGGTGGTGGCGGATGGGCGGTGGTATGTGCAGGCTCTGTGCTGGGAATGCAGATTCCAGGTCAGGTTTTTCTTCTGACTTGCCTACCCTGGGCATACCAGGTAATCCCTTTATGAATCTGTTGCTTGTTCAAACAAGTTTGTGTGGAGGGGGTGGGAAGTGTGAAGAAAAAGAAGTGCAATTTTTTTGTTCTTTTTGAGTTATGGGAAGCGTTCAATATTCTGGATCTTCTAAAAGATTTTCTTTTAAAGCTTCCTCCACTCTTTGGATGAATAAAAAAATTTAAAAGCTTTGATTTTTTTAAAGGGCTGAAAGTTTTGTGGAGGGCTTGGAAATTTAACAAGGAGAATTGTAATTAATTTTAAATAGTATATTTGGGACAAGAGCAACATCTTTGTGCAACCTTCCAAAGCTTCAGGGAGTTGTGAAGCTGTGGGAAGGTTCCTCAGAATTGCTGGATGTGTTTCTGTGTTTCCTTTGCCCTGCTTCTCTGGGCACTGATCACACTCTGGATAACCCAGCAGCCTCTGGATGTGCAGTAGCAAAGGCAGACTCCGGAGCAGCCCCACGGTGGAGGTGTTTGTGCTGGGGGTGTGTAGGTCTTGCAGCAGCAGGAGGAAAATGAGAAAGCAGAAGGTAGCTGGCTTCCTTGCCCCTTGGGTTCTGCAGTGGTGATATGAGCTCCCACAGTGGGCCTGTGAGGTTTCACACTGAGTGTTTGAAGAAGGTATTTGGTTTATTCAAAAAATGCATACCTTGGTTGGTGCCAGCAGTACTCAGCCCTGCTATCTTTTGGGGAAGTGGGCACTGCTGACATGTCTGTCTGTATGCTCATAACTCATCATATGGCCATGAACATGTTTCTCAGTCCCTTTTAAGGGAAAAGCAGGAGTAGTTCTTTCTTGTTTCAGTGGAGCTGGGGGTCTTGTAAGGATCACAGGTACTGCTCATCAGTTAAACACAAATCCTTGTTCAGACACTAGGGATTCAACAGTAATGGCTGGATTTAGTTCAGGTGGGATATATTTCAGCAGGGAGGTGTTACCTGAGCTGCTATCCTGCCCAAATCCCAGTGGCAGCAGGGGTTGGGCTGTCTTCTCATTTCTCAGGGGGAGCAGGAGGGTAGTGTAGCAAGGGAGCAATGTGTTCTGCCTTGACATGCACTGAAAAGGGTGGCTCCTCTACAGAATGATGACAGGGAGATGCTGTGCCTTTCCTACGGCTCTCCTGACAGTGGAGAGCAACAGGCCTACATTTCAACACTCCAAGTAAAAGCAATTAATCTGTGTTTTGAAGTATTTTAATAATTTTAAAACAAAGACACTACCCCCTTTTGTTTTCCTTTGTTCCTTTAATAGTTAGTGACTATTAAAATTAAGTTATTTTAATGAAGAACTCTGCTTAATAGGACCTTTTTGAAATTCATGAGTTGCCTTCCAAATAAGTGCCATGGTCTAAAATGAGTTATAGGGACAAATACATAGTTGAGGTCAGAAGCAGTCCAGTCTGTTTCCCTCAGCACTGTTCTGCAAGGTTTACAAAACCAAAGCAGCACAGCAAATAGTTAGGTTATTGCAAATGTATGTATTTTTTAGTAGTAGACCCTGCACTCTTTTGTTATGAGTCCTGCTAAGAGACCAGCCTCCAGTTCTTGCCATTTCTGCTGGAATGGTTGGTAACATATGCTGCATTTACAGGAGTGCAGTAAAACAAATGAAAAATTTGCCCATATTTTCACTGCATGGTGTGCCTACAGTGTTGGATACCACAGGATCCTACTCATAGGTGCGAGGTTTAGATGCTGCCAGAGTTAAATCAAATTGTCATAGCAGCAGTAGGTGTTAAAATGACCAAACATTACTCTATACTCATTCAGTTACATGTAAACAAAATCAGGCAAAACAAGAGATACACTGACAAAATACTATGTCATGTAACCCAATTAACTCTGTGTTCTCTGAGGATTGTTGGTATCCTGCATTTTTCTAAGGGGCATAAATGCATTTTTATGTAACATGTAGGTTACATATTTTTACTTTAAAAATCCAACTTTTTTATTGGCTGTCCAGCATGTTCAGGGCTTGCCTCAGTTTCTTTAGTCCAGTATTACATGGTGTTACTTTGGCTGTCTGTTTGTTACTGCCTCAAGGTTGGTTGTCTTATTCCTCTGAATTGGAATTCCTGCTTTGATCTGCTCATCTCCATTAAAGGCCTGTTGGCTTCATTAAGAGGGACACAGAGAGACTTTGAAACTGCTAATGGAGTGCCTTCCTCTCACATGAGTGAAAAGTATTAAAGATGTGTCCCTTTGCTAGTGCCATCCGATGTATCAACATCAGTGTATGTCTGTTAGATGTTATCTCACCATATATTTTTATTTTTTAAGTTCAGAGATCGATTTATGCCCTTGGGCATGTTTGTACAGCTAAATCCCCTTCAGATTTGAAGTTCTTGATTTCTATTGGCTTGGTGGAGCTATGCCATCAAACATCAGCTCCTATGCTGGCATCTGCTGCTTCTATTTGTGCCCCAATAACCTCATTTAGCTCTGTTTGGTCTTCTGACAGGTTTGAAAGACAGTGCCTCTAACAGGTCATGACCTTTTTATCGTTATCGTTGATTGATCTTTGTATTTTCACTGGCAAAACTGGTTAGATTTTTAACAACAAAGAAAGTGTTAATAAAACAGTGTGTTCTTTTCTGTTTTCAATTTGTATAGCTCCAACTTTTGTCATTATTTTGATTATATCTTTATCTGCTGGATTGGAGAGCCTTAAATATTTGGTGCTTTCTTCTTGTGAACTGTAAACAAGTTCCATGTTACTCTATTTGAAGACCTAGATAGGGTGTACTTAAGCCTCTCATTTCAAGGCTTTTGCTCCTGCTTTTGAAATAGTTTTGTGCATTTGTATTTAGCCATCTTCAGGTTTTCCATTTTTAAAATTATTTGAGCAATAATTACAGATGTGGCATTCAAATATCATTAGAATGAACACAAAATGCTTGTATTTCTTCTTTGTATTTTAATTTAATAGTTTGATTTATTTGAAAATAGTTTTTCTTCACAATTTCTTACCGTGTTAACTGTAATAGCTATTGTTTAGACCTCTTGTCATGATGGAGTAATGTCTTTGAGTTCAGTGAAGTTACCCTTAAGCCAGTGAAAATAGACTGACCAGTTACAGTATAATTCTGGTCACCATCTATACTTTAATGGATATCCAGCATTTGTAGCTGCCAGAACATGATGGAAAAAGTGATTAAAGAAAAAATACTCTTCCAATGTTCTAAAAAGAGAAAATTGCTCAGAATGTTCCTCTCTCTTCTTTATTATGTTTCATTCATGAGAATAATTGTGAGTGTAATTAAATGTAAATTTCAGATGCAGTCAGATATTTCTATATCTAAACACAGCATTGATGCCTAAGGAGAAGGAATGATTTAGAAAAGGAAGCTGACACAAAGCCTGGCACAAAATCAAACCTGTTATTTTCCATAATTGTTTTCTTTAAGCTGTTTCCAAGACACACAGGGGTGCATAGCACAGTGGGGCGCAGCGTTTGTGCAGCCAGAGGGTCACAGTACAAGCTGGGGGCTGCATGTGTACAACTTGTTTTATGTCACCCAGTGACTCTGCAGTTTTCTCTGCACCTCTGAGGGGCTGTTCCCTGGTGTGGGGGAAGCTGCTAAAAAGTTGCTCAAACCTTTTGTATTTGTTCCAGATGAGCTGATAGGGGAACAGCAGGCTGCTGATGCATCAAAAGCACATGCTGCAGAAGAGTTCTTAAAAGTATTGAATGTTTCTCACCACTCCGGTGATCTTGCCAAGGACAGTTCTGCTTTTTCATTGTCACAATTTCTTTTGTGAAGGAGGGTCAGAGTCTGTTCAAGTCAGTGGAAAGATTTCCTGTGAATTCAGATTGCTTGCTGGCTCTGAGTTAGGCAGGTTCATGCTGGTACTCTTGTTGGCATTAGCATTGTAAGGAATGTTTGTCTCTTCAGTGATTTGTAATGGAAAAGGTTCACCTTTCCTCACCTACTGTGAGTACAGGAAAACTAGGCAAGGCTTGGAGACATCTTAGCTCTTACTGTCTGATAGGTTAGTTTTAGTTTCACTGGCAAGTGTTTGGGTTTAGGAGCCACCTAGACTTGCTTGAGAGGTCTGATCCCATCACTAAGGAATGGTTCCTCACTTGAAGCACCTCACCCCCATTCAACTACAGTGGCTCACTTTGATGGCTGAATCCTAAATGCTGGAAAAGCAACATTCTGACAGTATGCATGCAATAGATTATGTGTAAGACAACAACAATTACTCTGTTACCTGACTTCTTTTTTTCCCCCACTAGTATTTGTAATTCTGGAGTTTTACTTGGAGGCTCCAAACTCACACTTTTATGTATTTGTAGGAAAGCATGTCCACTGACTCTAGGCCCTACATCTATTTTTGTAGTAGCTTGTGTATCTTGCAATTCATTCCTAAGACACTGCACTAGCTTTGTGCATTTCTGCTGATAAAAGGGCCCTTCTTACACTTGTGTGGATTTGCGTGCTTGCCTAGCTGAGGATCCTACTTTCCTTGTGTGCCCTGACATTTGATGACTGGTGTGATAACATGAAGAATTACATCACACAAAAGCTATGCTCTAATGTATTGACTTTAACAAAGACTGTGAATAATTCATTCTAGCTGTAATGCTGCCAAAGTTTCATCTATCAAAGCTGCAAATACCTGTGCTTGAAGAAAAACCTTCTCCTTTATGGCATGCCAGTTTCCATGTTCTACTCTGTCCTGTGGCAAAGTCAGGCCATGTCTGCTGTTGCAGGACTGTAAAGTGGCTCTGCCATCATGGAATTGTCATTAAAATTTCACAGTGCAGTTGAAGTGTGTGTGTGTCTTTGTGAACCTATATGAGGTAGATTATTGAGTGTAACTTTTCTTAACTGTTTTGAATTTATGTTTCTTGTATTCTTCAAAATGTGCAATTGCTCTTTATTTACATAATCTTCTTCTCCACCACAACAGCCAGAATGGGACCTGTACCATGTCCAGACGCCAGAACACCATCCAGGAGCTTTTGCAAAACTGTTCGGATTGCCTGACGCGAGCTGAGCTCATAGTACAGCCTGTGAGTGTTTCTTGGTCTTATGAATGTTATCAATATGTTATTGCATATTCTGTGTTGTTATCTGGACTCACAACCTCTGCTTCTTCATCTCCTTTCTCCCCTTTCAGTTGTTTGTGTGAGAAAGCTGGGAGTGGAATGACATACTTCCTTCTTAGGTCTCCTTCTTCCCTCTGTACAGCATTCAGTTAAAATGACTGAAATGCATCTGGTTAATAAAAGGGGTCTTCGCGAATTAAAAAAAAAACAACAAACCCACCCTCAAACAGATTCTACTGCATCTTATTTTTCAGTTTTATATCTGGACCACTGTCAGTGTTCACACCTGTTACTAATTACTACTTACACTCTCTTAGTGTGTTCTGTAGGATATCGTCACTGTTTTCAGGGCCATAATGAACCTGAGCCACCTTAGGAAATACCTTCATTACCTTTATTTTATTTTTCCAGATGATTCCTAAAGAAGTAGATGAAACTAGACTAAAGTTTTCCTGGCTGTTTCACCTCAAATACATACAACATAATCTCTGCAGTATGCTACTCTGGTACAAACTCAGAGTGCCTGGGGGTGGTTTACTCACTGATGCTAAATTCAGTCCTGGCAAACATGGGGTGGGTGTCCTCTGTTCCTGCTGCAGTCAGAGGAGGTGCGGGGTGGTGAGTACATCCTGCTGCTGAGGCCACTGAGATGTAAAATGCTTTCACAGTCCTGGCAATAGATGTGATTTAATGCGCACTTTTGGACCCTCTGTGGACAGAAAATTCTTTGAGAAATGAACTCTGTGGTTAGGAGTTCATTTCCTTTTCAGAGATACAGGACGTGTGAGCATGTTTATACAAATATCAATGCCAGAGTAAATACTGCCTTTTGTTCAGGATTAATATTATTCCAGTGAAGTTGAAAGAAAGAGATGTTTAGTTCCAGCTTGGTGCCACAACATGCATTGCCTGCTTTGTTTCTTTCTTTTCTTTCTAAGGGACAGAGCAATGAGGTCCATAATATTTTTTTTGGAAAATCAGGTCACAGCTGCATTATGTTTTGCAGCATGCAATGAGGTCAAAGAGCCGTGTCTTCCTGGTTGAAACACCACAGCCATGCCGGTCCAACTGCACTGAGAGGGTGCATGAAAATTTGCCTAGACTTTGGGTGATAAGGTGGGATGCAAATCTGATGGGGCATGGAGCTGGACCCAGGCAGATGGAACCTTGTGGAAAATCAAGCAATATCTACCATCTCCTACTATGACAGTGTTTCCTTCTCCTTTTCTGAACACAAAAGCATAATGTCTTAAGAAGTTAGCACACCATGTGAAGCCTTGCCTCCACTGAAATAAACAGCAAGATGTGCTGCTTTTTATCGAAAATTTTGTTTGATAATTACATTTTAATAGTTTTCTTCCATATTTTATTTTAATAAGCACTTTCCAATGACTGTGGATCATCAGCCTTCTGCCAGTTAAAACTTGCAGTCAGTGACCTGGTAGTTGAAACTTATCTTGCTTCCTAAAAAAACCCCCAGTCCACACAACACCTTTTTTTAAGACAACCAAAGGAAGCTTAGATGATGAATATTTAATTTTATCTCCCTCTTTTTTTTTTTTCATTAGGAATTGAAATATGGGGATGGTGTCCCACTTAGAGGTAACAGAGATCTGGAAGACTGTTTTGCACAGGCAAATGATCAAATGGACATGCTGGATGGACTGATCAGAGAGATGAGGCAGATGGGCCAGCCCTGTGACATGTATCAGAAAAGGTATTGTCAGGGAAGGATTGGGGTGGGGAATGTGAGTGATAAAAGTTTGTGGTATCTCAAGTGCTCACCTTCCCTGGTGTTGCAGGATGTAATATAATTCAGTAAGGTGGAACTAAATCTGTTTGGTCACACTAACATGGATAAGGGTCTTGCAGTAATATATTTCTGATAGAAATTGACACCTTGGTTGTCTCCTTGAAATCTTAGTTGGTATATTTTTTCCACAGTCTTTGCTTTCAACCCTTCATTTTGAATAGTTGGTGGTCCAATAGGAGAGATGAATTTCATTGTTTGTGTGTTTTCTGGGTGTTTTGCTCGCAGGCACTAAGTGGTTCCTTCCCTTTCAGGCTGCTTCAGCTCCAGGAGCAAATGCGTGCCCTGTACAAAGCCATCAGCGTTCCCCGCGCCAGGAGGGCCAGCTCCAAAGGTGGTGGCTGCTTCTCCTCTCAGAGTGGCTCAGGCTGGGATGAGTTCACAAAACGTGTCACAAGTGAATGTTTAAGCTGGATGAGGCAGCAGAAGGTAAATCTGTGCAAAACCCAGGGACAATGCTAAAACTTGGTGTTGTTTATGAATGTCACCTTATATGTAGTAATGTTTTGGGTACCAGTAGAAAAGTAAAGGTACACATGAATGCTCGGGTATTATTCCATGTTCCTTCTTTTACCCTTTCAATATTGTACATATAGTGAATTCTCACTGAAATCCAACCATGGATTGGGGTGTTCTGTTGCAGAGGAAAAGGTGTGGGAGTTAGATTTAAAAGCTAAATGAAACACAGGTGTTAACATAACAACACCATATTTGTATTAGAAATTAATGTGCTCAGTATTTCCCTCCTTTCTTCCTTGCACAGATTTCATTTGATTCATATTTATTTTAACCTTTTACACTGTCAGGACCATCTTCACAGATATAACCATTGTGCAGTGTTTTACAGTTGCTCTCCCCTGTTGAAACTCAAAATGTCTCTCAGACATTTTGAGAGATTCCAAGCCTTGGTCAGAAGCATTTTAGACCCTGGCAGGCAACTAAAAACAACTATAATTTTGAATTTGAGCCATAGAATAAGTTACCAACTTTAGAGGTAGAACAAGCAGTCACAAAAGGTTAAATAATATAGTAAAAATAGTTACAAAACAGAGAGGAAATTTTTTTAGTATTGTACAGGGGGGGTTTAATACTTGTACAGGGGGGTTTTTACTTTATACATAAGGGTCAAAAGTTCTAAAATAGAAGAAAGTGGGCTAATCCTATTCTTCTTCCTTCTTCTTCCTTGCCTCCATGTTCTTAATAATGTTGGCACTCACAGATTAGTTTAGAGTAGAAAAGCACTTTATAATATAAGTAGTAAGTATTGGGGAAAAACTATAAACATGTAATATGTAATATAACATATAAAAGATAGCAACAGCCCTGGGCGGGGGGAGAGAAGAAAAAGACAGCAGACAGAGAGGATGTCAGGGTGTGTGTGTGCCTCTACCCAAGCAGCCGCAGCCCAAAAAGACAATCTTTTAGATAACTAACAATAAACTGCCTTGAAACCAAACAGCAAGAGCCTGCGCAGTTTTTCTTTAAAATCACAAGTTAGAGGAGAAATTTCACCACCACATGGAACCCCAAAGCAAAGCTAGGGTTCTCACACTCCCCCTCTAGTCTGTATTTATCACAGAGAGGTAGAGCTGATTGCCATGGGACTAAGCTTTCAGAAGTCAGTGCTAAAATGGACTCAGAAGTGCTGAGCTACTGTTCATTGCATTCTGAGAACAAATTTGCCAATTCACAGCTGTTGCTGATGTAACCTGGAATGGAAAACACACATTGTTTTTGTGCTGCTGAGGTGAAAGTTGTGTGTTGAAGTCAAAGTTGTGAGTTTGTGGTTGGACAGCCCTTTCTGAGAGACAGGCAGGGAGGGTGGAACAAGGTAGCTGAAGTCACATTTTACAGGCTCCTTGTAAATTGAAATGGCATTATTTTTATCTCTCTTTATTAGGTTGTTGCTTTGCCATTCTGTCATTAATATCTTCATATGGCATTTGCCAAGTGGCTCCTATGCAAACCAAATGAGGAGGGTAGAGCTCTGTAGAGTTGCAGTGTTTTTAAGTGAGTGCTAGTTACAGTCTAGTCTTTCCGTGTGGCATGTTTGAGAGGAGGAAGGGGAAGTGGAGATGCATTCCTTGAGTGGTGATGGGTTATAAACATTGTGCCTGGACAGCAACAGCCAACATTATTGCTTTACACATGCTGTGGGAGAGGAGGTTGATTGTCAGACCTGCCATGGCTTGAGAAGTGATGTTGGACAGACTCTGGGCACTCTTCCAGCGATGAAAGATGGTGAACAGGCTGCACCTCCCAAAGACACCACGTGATGCCCTGCTCAGACACTCCTTGCTAAACATAGGGAGCAGAAGCAACTGCTTTATAGCTGTGTTCCCACACTAAACCTCCTGTGAAAGTAAAAGGCTCCCTTTCTCTCTCTCTCTCTCTTCCCCTTCGTCCCTCAGCAAAGCTGAGGTGGAGTCAGTAAGGATTTACCTCACTGGGAAAATTTATTTTAAACTTGCCACAATGCTGCTTCTTTCTGTCGTGCCTTGCTGTGTCTCATTACTTGCTCACATTGAGGCTAGGATAATGTTTCCCCTAGTAATGTGGTGAGATGTGGGAAAAAGTTCTAAGCAGCTGCTGTTTTTTGCTGCTTTACTGGTTTTTGCCTGCATGGTTTGCTGGTAGGAGAATCAGATGGTAGGATGGTCAAATTTCCAGTGCAGAGCTGGGGAAATGGCAGTGAAATCCAGACAGCCTTTGTTTGCATATGGCAGCCAGCCACGACTGCCACTGTTGCCACAGTCTCTTTGGACTGTTTGAATATAACAAGAAGGGTCAAAGTCCTCTAGCTTTCAAATGGCTGAATGAAAAATGGTTTCATTTCTTGGATCATTTTCAGTACTGCCTTTGAACCCCTATGCTTGAGTTCTGGCTTTATTGTCATCTGGTGACTCATAGAGATTTGACTCCAGGCTGGTAATTACCAAGTTCAGTTCCAACCCAAGATTAGGATACCTCTTTATTTACTGGGCATGTGCACAGACAGGCATTCAGACAGAGTTGTAGTGTGTCTTTGCAGCATAAAAGAGGATTTGGAGTTTGAGAAGCCGAATTTAAAGTTAGGTAGCTTTTAATATTTGAAAAAAATGAAACAAGGAATGCAGTCAGTTTTTGGGTTAGTAATTAGCATGTGTATTATTGTTTTTCAAGGCTGTTTCTAGACATTTTCTCTTGGCATCCTACAATAAATGTTGCCAAAATACAAGACAAACAACACATTTTCTAATAATTTATCTTCTGTGGAGTTTTTTTAGTGTGACTGCATTTAACTGAAGTTTAAATGAGCAAAATTAAAGTGGAAATCTGGTGTACTGGGCTATAGAACTTAATTGGGCATTTTCACATGAATTACATGAATAGCATTGTTTGATAAAGTCATGGTTTGTTTTCAGAGTGATAAGAATGTAATTTTACTGTAGAACATAAAATAACAGTTTGGTCCAAAGACAGCAGATGAAAATACACTGCTGAGTGTGCTTCATCTAGTGTAACTTTAAACAACTGAAATATTTTTCCTATTTTGTTTCTTCTGCTTTGGGCCTGTCACACAGTTTAATTGTTGGCAGTTTATAGAAACTGTAACGCCCTATCCTGAACTTCTCTTTATTTCAGGTTTTTTTACTTTCTGCTACATAGTCTGTTTCCTTCAGTTCAATTCTTTTATGCTCCAGTTTAGGCAGTAATGTTGGAAATGAAAGTACCAATCCTGTTTCTTGTTACTAGGTTGAAATGGAGCAAGTGAAGTGGGGGTTTGATGCAGCATCCATTGAGCAACAAATTTGTGAGCACAGGAGAACTCACAATGCCATTGGAGACTATCGTTGGCACCTGGACAAAGTCAAAACAGATCTGGTAATTGCTATCCTCCCTTACACATTGCTTGGTCTATGGATATAGCGTTGGCTTACTGGTGTTCCACTACAAAAAAGGAATGCTGGAAAGTTCATCCTCTCTTCAGAGAGCATTGTTGTCATGATAGCAACCACTTTTCAAGTCTTAATTCCTTGATAATTTTGTGTTTCACTTCTTTCTTCATAATTTTAAAATAAAAATTTAGTAGCTATTTAGCTTTTTGTTGTTGTGCACCAAGGCTGACAAATAAGTATAGCTATATTATTTGTGAGAGAGATGACTAAGAGTGATTATTCTCACTTGCTGTTTCAGTATATTAAACAAGAAAGTGAAAAAATAAGGTGGGTGCTCAGATGCAGCCTTGAGTCATCAGGTTTTGTCTGTGGGCTAAGATGAAAGCTTTTCTTATGTGTTGATACTATTTTTCTTTTTTTTTTTTTTTTTCCCTCTGAGGCTTCTGTGCCCTCTGAATTTTGTGATTGCAATACAGAAGTGACTGAAAATGAAGTGTTAACTTCCTCTCCTATTAGCCCAGCTGTTAGATATAGGAGAGAGGAGGCTTATTTAATTTCCATTCATCTTTTCTCTTATTTGGCAGGAGAGAGTTCAATCTAAAGAAAAAGTAGTCTGTTCTGGAGCCCTGATCTCTCAACCAAGCTGAAGAGTGACAAGGATTTTGCTCCCTTTTCTCTTCTGCTTCAAATAGGAAAGGTGATAGTCTGCCCTGTGGAATATCAGTTCCGAGTCTGGGCAGCTTCCCAGCTATAGAAATGGAATAAAGATTGGAGCTGCCTGCTTATATATTAATTTATACTAGTTCACAATCTCCAGAGCTTGCTCTAGGACTAGCTGGTGTAGGAGTTTGGTGCAGAAAGAAATCCAGTTTTGATTGTTGTTTTGGTGTTACAGATTATGTGCAGGCTTGGTTAGATACCAAGCATCCCTGACAGTAATAGGTTTGTCCAAACCTTGGTTTTGTACTTCCTGAGTCATCCAGTGGAACAAATCTGCTATTGACAGATGTCTCTTGCAGGCATTTGCAGGTTACCACCTGCAATTATTATGATATTGACACTGTAAAGGAAATACCAGCAAATAGGCAACTTGTAAAAGGCTCACTGAGTTTTTGCTGTCTCTGTTCCAGCGGGAGAAGGCTGCAGTTCATCAGCTGGAGGAAGAATATGAAGGCCTGCTGGTAAGCAAGGGATGTGGTCATTTCTGAGGCCCTGTTTGCTTTATTAACACCAATGTGATTGTCAAGGGACACTTCAGGTTTCGACAGAGTGACAGATGCACATTTAAATAATTCTATTCAGTAGTAAACTGCAAATGCTTTGTAGTCTCTGAAAGATTCAGTTTGAGTCATGGACTTGAGATTAATGCATTGCCTGCTGTATAATTGACAATCTCACAAGGAAGTTTCTAGTTTGCAGCTGGTGAAGGGAGTTGGTCACTAAGCAGGTGAAGAGTAGACTTTACCTCCTTAATGGGAGTAAATGTAGTGATGAAATTCGGCTGTATATGAAGCTTAAAAAGTTACTCAAAGGTAGGACTAGAACCAACCAAATTCTGTGTAGGGCTGTGCAGCTTCTCTGCTGTGGATCTTCATGTAAAACACAGTGAGAATCTTATTCAAATGGTTTATTTAACACTTGGGATCAGAATCTGATTCCTGGCAACCTTATTTTAAGCAACAGGATGTGAAGACAAAGGTTTTTTTCTTGAAGTGTAAACTGTGCAAAAGACGCTGCTATAACATCAAGGATGTACTATGAGCAGCAAATGCAAGTAAAAGGACACTAAATGTTCAGACATTTCTTGTTCTTCCCCCCGTGCCTTTTTGCTTGCCTTCCTACATGTCTGCTACACGTGTGTTAGAAATAACTTTGAGAAGGTGCTGACATCAGATTCCTATTCTATAAATCCTGACACCTTGTGCACTGTCTATTGCTAACAGGTTTCATGGTTCAATAAACCCAGGCACATCTGCTGTCCATTGCCAACAGGTTTTTACAGACATGTGGATTTGATTGTTATTTTACTTCAAAAAGCAACAAAAAACCCAAAAAAACACCCCACAAAGCAAGCAAACAAACAAAAAGTCAAAAGCCATGCTGTGGTCTTGGCTTCCCACCCAGCTCAGGCATTTATATGTTTATGGCTTCTCATTTCTGTACTTCCTTGCAGAAATATTCCTTTGAGAGGATGGATCAGCTTCGCCAATTCCAGAACCTCATCCAGGCCACCAGCAGAGAGATCATGTGGATCAATGACTGTGAGGAAGAGGAGCTCCTCTATGACTGGAGTGACAGGAACACTGATATTGCCAGGAAGCAGGAGTCCTTCTCTGTAAGACAGCTCAACCTCCCTGTGCTTTCCCTCAGCCCTCTCTTGGAATAGTCAGGGAGAGGCTCATCACAGGGTGTTTCTTCACAAAGTTCCTGGGGTTTTTTATCAACAATTTTCAATAAAGTACTATGTAATCTTTTGAATAAGGACAGGACAGTTTTTGGAGGATTTTGCTCCCATTCAGGGTGCTGTCATAGTTTATTTTGACCTTGGAATGTGGCCTTCTTGGTACAGTCCACTACAGACCAGTGATCACCTACAGCTTGTGCACAGTCATTGTGCTGGCATGCCAAACTAAGGGACTTGAATCAAACAGATTTAATTCTCCCCACTGGGCCTATGCATGGGTCAGAGTTCCCCATATTTGGCCGTGATTATCTGTCACCAGGAAGTAGAGCTGTGCTCTCTTCCTCTGATGTTTCTGCTGACAGCACACTGCGTGCACGGTCAGATGTAGTTTTCCCTGCTCCTTGTCATCTGTGGGTGTGTAGGGAAATGGAGCATGTGTGTTTGTTTAACCAGCATTAGTGCTGATCACCAAATTGAAAAAGGAATGGTAGTTCACACTATTATGGAAGTGCCTTTTTTTTTTTTTTTTAAGTTCAGTTGTTCTGGATGTTGCAAGATGTGGTCATTTTTTATTCCATCATTCTTAAGAAAGGCAGCACTTTGTGTGCTTTGCTCTCTGAAACACCAAGCCTAGAGACTAGAACTGAGGTGTTGCACCTGCTTTGATTCTACTGTCTTCATAATTAACTTCAGTACACCTAATTGAAACACAGTGTTAGAGGGAATAATTTTACATTATCACAAATATCTGGGAATTTTTAAGCAAATAATCCTGTGCAGTGTAGCTTTGGAGTTTGTTTAATGCTGTGTTTTGGTTATTTAGAAACGTATGAGTGAGTTGGAGGTTAAAGAAAAAGAACTCAACAAGCTCAAGCAAGAAAGTGACCAGCTGGTGCTCAATCAGCATCCTGCTTCAGACAAAATCGAGGTGAGTTAGACTGTGTGATCTCACTTGCTCCTTTAGTTGCTACAAGGAAGAAGTTCTCAGTGAAAGCTCACATAAAAGTGCTGTGTTTGGGCACAAGAAGGTTTGCCTGCCCAAAATCACGTCCATTTTACCCAGCTGTATGAGCTGCTCTTGCAAATATTACTACCTTCCTCTACAAATCTGGCCATTAACAGCTGTGTGGTGACAGATGCAAGTAAAAATGAAATCTAAACTTAGGGTGTTACCTGAGTGTGTTGAAATTGCTGTATCTCGTTTGTGCTGACTACAGTGCAGCAGAATTTATGATAGGAAGGCAGGTCATTGCTGTTCTGCTGTCTTAGTTGGCATGTTTTAAAAAAAGCCACACCCTTTGTTGAGGGTTTATGTTTAATCCAGGTGCTAAAACTTTCTGCAGATGAAATTCATAGTGCCTTTCTACAACTTAGCCAAGACACTTTTGCTTTCACAGCTTGGTGTTTTAGTTAAAAAGGCTGCAACAATTTGGACATTTTATTAGGAAATGCTGTAGTTGCAGTTTCAAGAATGCATAAGAGCTCTGCAACTGAAGAAGCTAAAAGGCAAAAAAAAAAAAAAAATCCTTTCTGCCTTTCAGTGTGTTTACTTGGTTAACTGTTATCATATTGTGTAAAATCCTCTTTCTCCTGTAGTCAGTTTTTCTCATAAAGGAAAGATTCTTTTAAGCTCCAGCAGTAAAGTGAAAATTGTGTGTAGTTTTTTAAAGAATATACATTTTGGCTGTTTGAGTATTTCAAATCTAAAAACAAGCACATAAAATATCATGTTTGGAGGTACTCCCTGAAAGAATGAGAACATGGCCCTTTGCAGCTGAAATTCTTTATTTGCACTACTGTTTGCCCATTCCACCCCTTTTTGTTAATGTACCTGTGGCTTTATGTTGATCAAATAAATTCAGGTCATGAACAGATTTCTCTTTGTGTCTCACAAGCAGGTATTTAACTCATTTCAGTTAGGTGGATGCCTAGAAGTTGCAAAACTATTTGCATGAATTACACCGTTTGTGAATTTGTTTTAGCAGATTTTTTCATTTGCATTTGTGTGGAGTGTAGATAATTTGCTTGAGTCTAGGTGTGGGAGAGAGATCAGTGTTGTGGCCTGAATTTTGTACTGTTTTTACTGTTTTTCTTAGGCCTACATGGATACATTGCAAACTCAGTGGAGCTGGATTCTTCAGATCACCAAATGTATTGATGTTCATCTGAAGGAGAACGCGGCTTACTTTCAGGTGAGTAGTGATGTGGAGAATTCACACTACTTTTAAAAAAGTGTGAATCCCATCAAAGTTATATTTATTGTGCAAAGCACACTGTTGTCATGTTATAAATGCTACCATTGTGCCAGAGGTGAACTGGGATTTCTCATTAAAGGCATCCATCAATTTTTAGCAAATATTTTTAAGAGCTACACACAGCCAAATTCACAACATTTTTTTCCTGTAGTTCTTTGAAGAGGCCCAAGCCACGGAGTGCTACCTGAAAAACTTACAAGACTCTATCAGAAAGAAGTTCATCTGTGATAAGAGCATGTCACTGCAGACTTTGCTGGAGCAGATCAAAGAGCTGGAGGTACTGTCACACTTGCCTGACAGGTTATGTTCTGCTTTTCTGGGAAACCAGCTGCCCTCTAGATACCAAATGTAAACCCAAGTGCACTGCAGTGTTTAAGTACAGTACTGTATGAACTTGAGACCATTATATTTTTAAGTCTGGAATGAGTCCAACAAATCCCCAAGTTTCTGAGATACTAACAAATGAAAAAAAAACAAGCATTACTTTTATTCTTAGGTAGTAGAATATATTTTGCCTCAAAGGATAAATGCATTTGATAAATGATTCATCATGTCACTCTATCACTCTAGTCTTTTAGAAAGGATACAAGTCAACTTTTTTAGCTGTTTTCTTATCACGAGTTAAGCACTACAGTCCCAAATTGGAGAAAAAATGGTCAGTGGTATAAAAAGCCAGTTGATGAAGTCAGGTTTAAAAGTATAGTTGTTCTGGTTTTTTTAGCATTAATTTTGTTAGATTCTTTTAATTTATGCCTGTGTTTCTTAAACACCACTTTGACCACATTGAAGATCTGTATGAAAAACCTGCCATGCAAATTTTGCAAACTTTGCATCTTGCCAAAGCTGCCAAGATACTTAGATGTTTCTCTGCTCTTTTTAAAGCTGCAGTTTTACATTGTAGCTCCCATTTGGAGCTAAAGTAAGTTTTGCCTACTATAAGCTCCAGATGTATCTCTCTTTTAATTAACAATGAACTAGATGCCTTTTCTTTTTAGAATAAATTTGTAACATATAATTTACTTTTGCAGAATGAACGAGAGAGAATTCTTGAATACAAGAGGCAAGTGCAGAGTTTGGTGAATAAATCCAGGAAGATTGTGCAGCTGAAGCCACGTAACCCAGACTATCGAAGTAACAAGCCCATTATCCTCAAAGCTCTGTGTGACTACAAACAGGATCTGGTATTGTATCCCTTTTTGCCTGAGAATGAACATAATGTAAATTAGAACATTGCAAATTACTTAGTAAGCAGACCCTTGAGCTGATAGGTGTAACCCCTTTATTTGCTTTTGGTCAGCTTGAATTTCTTTGACAGAAGAAACCCTGCATTTCTTGCCATTATGAAAAAAAAGTAGGTTCTTATTGGCTAATAAATCTAGTCAAATTTACTATTATTAATCTATTAAATAGCATTAATACTCATATTTGAAATTAGAACATAAAAGTCTTATTGCTAATAGGATTGAAATTGTTATAGAGATGCCTTTATGCATCCAAACCTTTTTTTTTTTGGTGATTGCTCACCTTTCCAGTGCCTCTGTGGATCCTTAGGTGAGCAATTCATCTAACAAAAATGAAGAATATGCAGTTATTCATTGGTATTGCCATTTCTTTTCTGGATGGGCTATGAAATGAATGATGTTTTTTCTTCCTCCTCAGTACTGAGGCTGCTTGGGTTTATTTCTATTTTTATTTTTTTTTCCTTAACAATAACTTTAAATGTGCTTTCTGCTTATGTGCTTTTTCCTGCACCTGTGGCTGCCTGGTGTCAGTATTTTTGGCAGTTGGAGCTGGTGAATCTGGCTCTGCCACACTCACTCCTAGTCTGCTTGCAAATATGGATGCAGCACTAAATATCCACATGCCTTCAGCTCACTGGCTTAAAGCCATGCATGGTTGCATACCTTACCAGGCCATGTGTCCACATTCAGTCTTTGAACTGAAATGTGGACACAGGTCTGATGATCTAGCAGACTGGCAACTGCTCAGAGTGTTACTCTTGGGCTTTTTTGGGGGTTTCTTCATATGTAAACCAGATTCAGGGAGAAGGGGTTGATCTGTACTGGTCTATTGCCCCTGTGGGAAACTGAGATGCACACCCAGACCTGGCAGCTGGGAAGCATTCCTGCTTCTGTGATCTAGGTGCATCTTCCTTGTCTGTCTCTCCTGGAAGCCCCACTTTACTTGACTAAGGGAAAACCCTGTTCTGCATCTCTTACAGAAAACAGTGCGCAAAGGAGATGAGTGCATCCTGAAGGACAACAATGAGCGCAGCAAGTGGCTGGTGACTGGCCCCGGAGGAGTGGATATGCTGGTGCCATCTGTCAGCCTTATCATCCCACCCCCCAATCCATTGGCAGTGGATCTTGCTACCAAGTGAGTTGCTGCCTGAGTTTGGATGCTTGCCAGTGGGGTTAGAGTTCACTCAAAATAGCAACCAGTCACAAAATATGTTCTGTGCCTTGTTCAGGGTGCACTCCCCCTGCCCCTAAAGGTGGGGATTAAGGACTAGACCCTTGACTTGAGGAAATCCCAGAAACTTGCTGGGATCTAGGCTGGGGCCTAGAAATGTTTAAATGTTAATGTCTGTGAGATTTTTCTCATCTGTACTAATGAAAGTCATGTATAAATTAATTTCCAAGATTTTTTCAAGTAGAGAACGAGTCTTAACACACTCCATCCACATTTGGTGGATGTTTCTTGGGATGTTTTGTAGCTGTGCTACAAGGACAGATGCATTTTGACCATGCTTTTTTTCCCCTTCATGCCAGAATTGAGCAATACTATGAAGCTATTTTAGCTTTGTGGAACCAGCTGTATATCAACATGAAGAGCCTGGTGTCCTGGCATTACTGCATGATTGACATTGAGAAAATCAGAGCCATGACTATTGCCAAGGTAAGACACCATCTGGCCTTGCCTGCAGACCAAAGATATCCACAACCTGCTGTCCCAAGCAGACCCTGCAGTATCCTGTGCAGATGTATGTTCTACAAGACCACAGGCCTTCCTTTTGCTAGGTTGCACAAAAACTCACACATATGGAAGTTGTAGTTTTATTCAAGGAGAAACAAAATGCTTTCCTACTCAAGCAGATAAGCAGGAAGATTAGCTAAGGGAATTTATTACATACTTGCTGTATTTGTTCCTGCTGTACAAGGGCATGAATAAACAGAGTAAGAGGTAGAAATGTCAAACTGCTCTTGAGGTATGAAATGATGGTAACAAGGATAGGTTAATTCAGATGGTACTCTTAGCACCATGCTTTTAGAGGCAGCTTAGTTAGGATTTATTCTAAACTGTGATTACTTTGGGTATTTTATAGGTTTATTAGTTTGTTCCTTAATGATTAACTAGTCATAAAACGTCCCCCATTGCTTTTTTTCCTTTTATTTCAAAATTCCCTTCTTCCTTATTTCAGCTGAAAACAATGCGTAAGGAAGATTACCAAAAAATAATAACTGACCTGGAGATCCATTATCAAGAATTCCTCAGAAACAGCCAAGGCTCAGAGATGTTTGGTGATGAAGACAAACGAAAGATGCAGACTCAGTTCACTGATGCTCAGAAGCATTACCAAACCTTGATCATACAACTGCCTAATCAACCACGACAGCCACAAACAGGTTTGTTGTCTTCCTGGCTTTTCTAGAGTTTGGATTGCTGGAGTTTCTTTGTGCCAGAGGTGGCGGGTAGTGCATTCTTTTTATGCGAAAATGTTCTCTTCAACATATGAATAGGAATATGTTCAAGAACTGTTCTGCTGTCTCCCAGCATAACAAAACTGGCCATGCACAGGGGAAGATTTTCTTCTTCCTATGTTTGATGGGCATCTGGGAATAGTGCTCTAAAATTCAAATAGTGCTCTAAAATTCATGGAACTTGTTGGGAGAATGAGAGGAATTTAGTCCATCTGATAAATTTTCTGTTATTAGGAAGCAAAATCTCACTGCTGCATTTTAGGAAGCAAGTTTATATTTTTGTGAAGGAGATTTCAGTCTCTGAAACAGCTGCCTAAGGGCCCAGATCTGCCACCTGTTCTCAGTTCTACAGATCAACTCAGTGCTTGGGTCACTTGGGCACTGCCTTGGCTTCCTACATGTTCCTGCTCAGTTCTCTGGCAGCTGATGGTTACCCAATTCATTTTACAGTGGTCCCAACTGAGTGCTGTCCCGTGGGCTCCTCAAGCACCATAATCGTTAATGAGAGAAACCGAGAGCATGAGAAGCAGGAGGCCTGGCTGCTGATGGAGCTTCAGAAACTTCGGCGTCAGATTGAAGCTTCTGAGATTCAGATGGTTCAAAGAGCTCCTCTTGGAGTGGATCAAGGGGCTATGCATGACTTTTCAGCCAGAATAAAGGACTTAGAGGTAACTGTGGATGTTTGTCTTTGAGCATCTCAAGCTCTGTATGACTCTGTGCTGTAGTTCTGTTTATGATCAGCTGGGAAAGACACACATCCTGTGCAGAAAAATCTCAGTTGGAGGCTAACTAACTGAAATTAGGTTGGAGATAACTAACCTAATAATGATTTGGATTAGAATTTACCTTCCAAGTAGAAAAAATTGACTCTTGAAGTTTAGAAATCAAATTCTGCCAGGCAAGGAATACAGAAAGACTGATGTCCGGTGTCTGGGAGTTCATGTTAAGTCTCATCCAGAGTAAAGCACCATTAAAATGTTTTTCCAAGCACTTCACTTAACCACCTACCTGTAGAGTGCTGTCTGTGGGATACAGATTGGATACACGAGACTTACTATCCCTTTCCTAGCTCTTTAGATTTGTAGGAGACTATGGAGGGAAGATTGGTGCAGAAAGGTAATAGGTTCAGCACATGAGAAATTCCCATGGGGAAATGAGGTTGCAAAGGTCTCAAGAGAAGAAAGACCTTCTGGTCTTTCTGAGCTGAGTTTTGGAGTGTAGATGCTTAAAAAGACATGCAACCTATTGTGGATAAAAAAGAAATTGCTCAATAGTGCTTGCCTTGAGGAAAGCAGCCTCAGTCAAGCTAGTTATGTAAGAGCAGACTGCTTGGATAAGGAGACCAATTCAGTATGAATATGGAATAGAATGATCATTCAGCCAACAAAAAATATGTCAACCAGGCATTCTCTCTTTTTCCTTAGGGTGTGCAGAACGACTCTCAAATAATGGCTGAAACCCTCAATAAGCATAAGGACTTGCTGCCTAACTTCAGAGGCTGTGAGAAGTATGTGTACTTGCAATCAGAGATAAATGCTCTCTTTCAAAAACTGGAAAATATTAATGGTGTTTCTGCTGGCTACTTAGACAGGTAAGTAAATTGAGGCTATTGCAATAAATATTCACTTTCTCCTATAATTCTTAGTCCAGAAAGCTGCATTTTGTTACTAGTAGTACTACACCTTCTCTGCAAATTGTGTTCATGTTGATAGAAACAGACATAAATTTCTTCTCTTTTCTGGAGCACTTAAAAAAAATAAGGTGAGAAGCATGGGTATCACAGAAATTTCTTGTGTTACCTATTATCTTTGACCAATCATCTGCAATTAATTAAAAATATTACTGTTCCTTCCTTGGTCCATAATGGATTTGCCTTGTATCATTTACTTTAGCTTGAATGCACTGAGGTGTCTGCTCCAGGTTATTCTGCAAACAGAAGATGTGATCAGAGTTTTTGAAGTCAGACTGTCTGAAGAGGAGACTGTTCCTTTGGATCTTGATAAAGTGGAGGCTTATCGAGCTTGTCTGAAGGTGAGGGGCCAAAACCCAAGGACACACAAAAGCAAAATTCGTAGCTGCCAGCACTGATAAATTGAGCTGGGGGAAACCCTTCCAAAACCACAGGAGATAGAACTGCTGATCCTGTTGGCTTTGGTTTTTTTTTAATGTATAGACATGTAATACTTTGTAAATCAAACATATTCTTGCTGGCTGGTCAAGGGAGGGGATTGTCCTGCTCTGCTCTGCACTGGTGCTGCCTCCCCTTGCGTCCTGTGTTCAGTTTTGGGTGCCACAAGATAAAAAATATATAAAGTTATTAGACAGAATCCAAAGGAGGGCTGTGAGAATGGTGAAGGGCTTTGAGGAAACCCTATGAGGAGCAGCTGAGGTCACTTGGTCTGCTCAGAAAACAGATCAAAGAAAAGAGAACACTGAGGGGAGACCTCATTGAGGTCTACAGCTCCTTCACTAGAGGAGGGGCAGACACTGATCTCTTCTCTGTGGTGACCAGTGGCAGGACCCAAAGGAACAGGAAGGAGCTGTGTCAGGAGAAGTTTAGGCTGGGTTTCAGGAAAAGGTTCTTCATCCAGCAGTGGGCTGGGCACTGGAACAGGCTCCCCGGGGAAGTGGTCACAGCACCAAGCCTGACAGAGTTAAAGAAGCATTTGGACAATGCTCTCAGACAAGTAGTGTGACTCTTGGGTATCCTGTGCAAGGCCACATCTGGGAGTTGTTCTTAGCTGGTGTAAATTTGAACTACAAAAAAAAATAAACAACCAAAAACAGCTTAAGCATGTCACTGAAGGCTGTAGCCATCCCTGTGACTGGGGGCTGCAAGGCAGACCAGTGCCTGTGCTGCTGCTGTATATTCTATTTGGTGATGCCCACAGTGTGTGTACCTAAACAAGTGTGTGTGTGAAGAAACATCTCCATGGAAGATATTTATAAAAATGTAAATAGGAAAACAAACAAAAAGAAAATCTGTGCAGATTTTTAGCTGTTTAAAAACTAAATATGCCACTCCTGAGTCTTGATTCCACAGCTGTGGCAAGTGTAAGAACCTTTTATACTTCAGTGAAATTTTCTAGCCAGTTTTTTCTAGGAACAAGCAAGGCTCTGATCTGGTAACTGCTCTGCAGAGTTCTGAGAAATTGAAATGTTAGCTTCAGAATGTAATAGCAGAGGGCTTTGGTTTAGCAAATTATTTAGTCTAACTTTAAACACATCTTTAAGCTGAGCTGTGTACCAAAATAGGTATTTCACTTTAAACAGGTTAAGTCCAGCTGATATCACTATACATACCTTACTGAGTTAAAAATAACATCTTTAGAGCCAAACGTACTGTGCATGCTGTTGAATCAGTTAAGTATCAGTATCTTCTCAAGAATAAATTAAATGACAACATTTTGGTTTTTTCTTCAGAAAATGAAAGCAGACCTAAATATGAAGAAGTCATTACTGAATACCTTGGAAAATGAGCTGCAGAGAACACTTCAGATTCACTCACAGTCTTGCCAGTCATACACCCTGTATGACATGGACATTGGAAAGTACTGTGACAAAGTTACCCAGCTAATAGACCGCTGGCAGAGGGCTGATAAGCAGATAGATAACAGGTTTGTTCATGTTTTCAGAGTGTTTTCCTTATTGCTGTTGCTACCAAGATCATCTTAGCAGTGACCTGATGTGCACTAAACTTGCTTTCAAAGTACAAATGGTGACTTCAGTGCAGTAAGACTTGAGCATTGTGAATAGGTTGAACATACTTCAAAAGGAATTGTGTAAGACCAAACAGAAAAATGTAGTTAGCCATGCAAATGTCTAACCTATGTGCTAAAGAGTTGTTCAAATTTTTTTTTAATTCTTGCTAATGCTGTTGGACTAAGTACTTCCAGTCAGCATTTTCCCCCTCAAAAAAGCAACTATGCTTATTCCTCAACACCCTGTACTTGAGGGTTAAAAAAGTAACACTAAGAATTAAGTAACAAAATCAAACCTTGAATCTGAATTGTGAACAGAAGGCATATTCTGATTCTTTGAGGGGGAGAGGTGGAGGTTGGGGTATGACTTGTTTTAGTTTGTTTTATTTTGTTTTTATCTGAGGATAAAATATAGTCCTAACTGGTTGCTGGTTCTCCAGTGAAAACTGAGAACAAGAGTACTGAAGTCAACAAACTTGATTTTTATCACTGCAAGTTTTATTCATTCCTCACTTTGGCAGGAAGGCCCAACCTCTGTGTATTAGAGAGTTACTCAAAAGTGAGGCATTAAAACCCCATATTGAGTGACTAATAACCAGTACAATTCTCATTTATTGAAAATTTTTGTTCAGAATCTCCTTTTCAGAGCTTCCCACAGTTTTATGTAACTTTATTTCTGTGTCTTATTTCTGAAAACTGTAAAAAGAGAGAGAAAGAGAATGCACTTTTCATTTTGATAAGTTTTTCCCTTTTTTTTCCCTAGGTCATGGGATTTAGAAAGGCAGATCAAACAGCTGAAAACCTACCGAGATCTCTACCAGGCTCTTAGCAAGTGGATCTGTGATGCCAAGCGCCGGCAGGATGCTATTGAGTCTATGAAGCTGTGTGATTCCAACACTATCATGAGATACCTACATGATCAGAAGGTATGCAGCACCTGAAGGAGTTGTCTTCAGTTATCTGGATTTTAAATTGTTTTGCTATACAGAAAATATCAATATCAACGCAGTCGGCAATACAGTGGCCTGTTTTGAGTTATAAAGTATGCAAGCTACCAAAAAACACCACATATGTAGAAGGCAGGAGGGAGGAAATATTATTGTCCTCATTACTTTCTGTCAGCACTGCAACAGATTATGAACAAGACTGTGTTTGGCTCCTACACATTCACTGACACTTTTACACATCAGCTTTGAATTAATTCAAGGGACTGTAAGATGGTGCAACTTATGGGACAAATTACAGCACAAAAATAAAAATCAAGTAAATACATCTGAGCTAAAGTCAAGGAACTCTGCCTTCCCAGCTCTGGGGGTTTGTCAGTTGCTGAGTGTTCTCTCTCAGAAAAACCTTCTCATGCCCAAAGAGCTTGCTGTTGTAAAAACTGCCCAGGTACAGTTTGTTTCAGGTCTCACCCTCAGGGGCTGCAGTAGTCTCCTGCTGCTGGTGCTTTCTGATGGAGGTAGTGTGTACAGGAGGAAATACTGGTAAATCTTGCAGGAGTGTTTCACGGCTCACTTTTCTTTTGGCAGAACTTGCACAGTGAAATCTGTGGGAAGCGAGACAAAGTTGAGGAGCTTCTCAAGCATGCAGATCAGTGCTCAGCTGCAATTAAGGTACTTGGATCTCAGCATTTTTGTGGGGTGTGGTTTTTCATGGTCAGGCTCATCCCATTGTCTCTGCTCTGCTGACGGGTGAAAAGTCAGCTCCCTGGTGTGTGTGTACAGAAATTGCTGGAGTGAAGTACTTTTGAGTACAAAAAACAATGAAAGGAATTTGTGTACTTGCCACCTGAAGACTATGGGATCATCCAGCAGATACCAGTGAGAGCTTCTCTTCAGGTGAATCAAAGCCTCCTTCTAGCCAGACCAAATTTTCCAGTTCATGTGTTAAAAAATATGGGAGGCAAGACAAATGCAGATTAGCAAAAGGAATGGTGTGCAATAGCCATGAGAATCAGTAACATACAGAGAATGGTTTTGTGGTCCTTGAATTTTTGTCATCTTTTTATCCATGCTTTCTCCAGATCAGTCTTACTCTCTGTGACAAAGTTTTTGCTGTATATATGACATGGCATATGTGATACAAAAGAGATGCAGATAATGTTATTTCTGATGAAGTTTTGGTGGATTACAGTACTTAGACCAGTTACTCCAGTGAATATTTTTCATCTCCGTGTAGCCCTCAACTTACACAAACAGTTGTCTTCTTGTTTTTCTAAAATGTTTTTCCTCTTTTTCCCTTGTCATTCTCCTCCATTAATCTTCACTGGGGTACTTGAACTGATGAGCTTCTGTTTATGACAGAGGGTTATCTCTACGTGGTCAGAAATATAAACAAGGGGAAAATGTAGCTTTCCATTAAGAAAACAAAACAACCCAAAAACTTTCATTTTCTGAAATAGATTCACAGACAATTCTTTGGCAGTTTCTAAATGGGTCTTGCTTTTTGTCTTGTTTTTCAGGATTATGAACTACAGGTTGCTTCCTACAGTTCGGGATTAGAAACATTGCTCAACATACCTATCAAGAAGAGTGTGGTTCAGTCTCCTGCAGTCCTAATTCTACAAGAGGTACCTTTTTTCTCTCCCTTCGGTCTTTTGAATGCACTTGTTTGTCTGTGTGAGCCCTTGTGAGTCATACCCAGGTGTATTCTAATACTTAGCACTGTCACTGGTAATGTGTGCTAAGCACGTAAGCACAACGAATTAGTGCAGAATACTCATTGGGCTGTAAAATCAGACCTGGGCTTGTTCAGACATTAGATTAGCCCTCAGGAATTTATCTCATTCCTATTCAGTGTCCACTGCATACATACTGTGAGAAAGGTAGATTTATGCCCCAAGTGGTTTAGTCACTTTCAGCCTGGGAATTAACTGCTATTAAAAATTTAGCTTGGGTTACTTGTGACTGTCAGACAGGAAGAGCGTGATGAACCAGGGGATGAAGGCTTAAATTTAATATCACATCAGCAATGGGGGGCAGACAATCCTGAAAAAACAAAAAAGGTGTGGATTTTTCATAAGGAAGAATTCACACTTTTAGAGTCTTCAGAAAGTTGTGTGAATTTGTGAGGAGTAGAATCTGCTTCTTACTTTGTCAAGTGATGTGTTTGCTCAAGTAGATTGGAATCCATTAAATGGTCTGGGCATAAGTATTTTCATGTCTAACTCTAGTACAAGCTGCTAACAATTCTGTTTCTTTTCAAGGCTAATGAGGCTCAGTCCCGCTATATAGAGCTTCTTACAAGATCAGGAGATTATTACAGATTCTTGAGTGAAATGTTAAAGAGCATGGAGGATCTGAAGGTATTCTAAATCTTTTATTTTCTGTAGCTTTCATTTTTATCGCAGATTAGAAAACTATCACTGATCAGAGGCAGAAAGTACAGTATAAAATAGCTCACGATACTATATCCAGAACTCAGAGGTGTCCTACAAAGGAGGCATATTTGCAGTGTCATGCATCTTTTGTGAAAGAGTACAGTGTTTTACAAAGTGACCTCCAAGGTCGTGTGTGAAGTGAGGTAGAGAACTGGTCTCCTTGGTAAATAAGGACGTGCTCATCAAGGCACATGAGTGATCCTTCCCTGCGCATCCCAGCCTTGACCTCGGTGACAGCACAGCTACCTCAGTGCTGAAAACTTGCTCCTCATGGTTGAGGGCACCTCATTTTAGACCATATTCTAAAGTGTTTTGAAAGAAGCAGCTTCTGATTCGATGCAGCTCAGTGAAACAGAGAGGCCCATTTAAGAAGTTGCATATGTGGAATGTGATTTTCACCTGTTTGAAAACTGGGGAGGTTCTAAAGGTGACTGTTCCATATTTCGCTGGTGAACTTCTGCTACACCACATTTTAGTGTCAGTAATGCACCTCCCTCCCTCCATAAAGTATCTTTTCCCCTCTGAAAGTCATTATATGCTGATTTCTGAATAAGGCTTGACTCTGAATAAATAAAGATTCCAGAATTTGAAGCAGCAAATACATTAATTTTTAAGTGGTCAATGTTACTATATATATTATTGTATGTGATGATTTTGAAACAGTTGTCACAAATATTTATGGGAGTTTTTCTGTTTGTTTGTTTTCCTGCTATCATGTTGCAGATGAAAAACACCAAAATTGAACTTCTGGAAGAAGAACTCAGACTTGCTAGGGATTCCAATTCAGAGACAAGCAACAAACATAAATTCCTGGAGCAAAATCTGCAGAAGTACCAGATGGACATTTCTCAGCTCAAAGCAAAGCTGATGAGTTTGGAAGAAATGAAAAGACAAGCTGAAATGGATGGGAATTCTGCTAAGCAAAACCTAGACAAATGCTATGCTCAAATAAAGGATCTAAATGACAGAATAACCAGGTTGACTTATGAGACTGAAGATGAGAAAAGGAAAAGGAAGTTGCTGGAGGATAGATATGAGCAGCAGAAGAATGACTATGACCAACTGCAAAAAACAAGGCAAAATGAGAAAGACAGCCTCGGCTGGCAGAAGTTAGAGTCTGAGAAGGTCATCAAGGAGAAGGAGTACGAGATAGAAAGATTAAGGGTTCTTCTTCAGGACGAAGGCACACGGAAGAGGGAGTATGAAAATGAGCTGGCTAAGGTAAGAAACCAGTTTAGCGAGGAGATGAGTAATTTAAAGAACAAGTATGAAACAGAAATTAATATTAAGAAGACAACAATCCAACAGATAGCTGCACAAAAAGATGATGATGCAAAAGGCCTCAGAGCCCAGGTTGACAGACTGACAAGAGAGAACAGAGACCTTAAGGATGAGATTGTGAGGCTGAACGATGCCATCCTGCAGACAACAGACCAACGGCGGAGGGCAGAAGAAGATGCTCTCCAGCAGAAGGCTTGCAGTTCTGAGGTGTCACAGCAGAAGCATCAGTTAGAGCTGGAGCTGAAACAGATCATTCAGCTTCGTGGGGAAGACAACTCAAGATACAAGCAGGCTCTTGAGGAGGCTGCCTCAACTATTCAGGATAAAACTAAGGAGCTGGAAAGGCTAAAGCTTCAGCTTCAGGAAGAGGCTAAAAGCCGATGGGAACTTGAAAATGAATTGGCTAAGGTAAGAAACAGTTATGATGAGGAAATTATTAGTTTAAAGAACAAATATGAAACTGAGATTAATATCACAAAGAACACAATTCACCAGGTCACCATGCAAAAGGAAGAGGAGACAAATAATTATAGAGCACAGCTTGATAATGCCATGAGAGAAAATAGGAATTTGTGTGAGGAAATTAGGAGACTGAAGAATACGATAAGTCAGACAACAGATAATCTACGGAAAATAGAAGAGAATGCTCAGCAGCAGAAGGCAGCTGGCTCAGAGCTTTCTCAGAAGAAACAGCAGCTGGAGATTGAGCTAAAACAAGTTATTCAGAGACACTCAGATGAGAGCATGCGGTACAAACAGTCACTTGATGATGCTTCTAAAACCATTAAGGAAAGAAACAAAGAGATTGAAAGGCTGAGAAAGTTGTTGGATGTAGAAACAAGTCAGAGGAAAGAAGTGGAGGATGAGAACAGTCAGTTGAAAAGAGTCCAGTTTGACCTGCAGAAAGCGAACACAAGTGCAACTGAGACAATTAACAAGCTAAGGATTCAAGAGCAGGAACTGGCCAGGCTGAAAATTGACTATGAAAGAGTTTCACAAGAGAAAAAAGGCAGGGATCAAGAAAGTGCAAAGTTCCAGAGCACTGTAAAAGACTTGCAGATCCAGAAACATAAGCTGGAGGAGGAGCTTTGCAGACAGAACAAAAATTTAATGGAGGAAACATCCAGGAGGAAAAAACTGGAGGAGGAAATAGAAGGCATGAGGAGATCTCTGAGAGACCAATCGGTTAAAATAACTAATCTCACACAGCAGATAGAGGAAGTATCTATTGTAAAGAAGAGGAATGAAGATGACCTTAGACACCAAAGAGAAGTATTAGATGGTCATGTGAGAGAGAAGCAAAGATACATGGAAGAGTTGAGAAAATACACGTCTGATATTGAGACTTTACGTCGTCAGTTGGTCCAAGAACAGGAGCAATTAAAACAGGCTCACCTACGATATGAGCACTT
Source organism: Lonchura striata (assembly GCF_050655825.1). Lineage (NCBI taxonomy): Eukaryota > Metazoa > Chordata > Aves > Passeriformes > Estrildidae > Lonchura > Lonchura striata. The sequence goes on from NC_140704.1 coordinate 64,235,798, forward strand.
ACAGAAAACCTCTGAGGAAAAAAGCAAAGCCTTGAATGAGTGCAAAATAGAGATCGAAAGGCTTCAGTCTCTCACCGAGAACCTTACCAAGGAACACTTATTACTGGAGGAGGAGCTGCGAAATGTTAGATTGGAGTACGATGACCTCAGAATGGTCAGAAATGAAGTTGATGAGAAAAATACCACCATTGCTGAACTAAAGAATCAGCTTCAAATGAGCAGCAAGCAAACCCTGGAACTTCAGGGGTTGCTTAATGATTTACAGAAAGAAAGGGAAAAATTGAGACAGGAAATTGAAAAATTCCAAAAGCAAGCTCTAGAGGTATTCACACATATTTTGATCCCAGCTTTACTGTTTCTCAAATATATATTAATTGCAGTTGTTGATTTGAACAAATTAATTCACCCTTTGTTGTTTGAAGTCACTGTACTTGTGACTGACATCCTCTTTATGACCCTTCCTCTTGGTTAAGTTTTAAATAAAAATGGCAGGATTTGGCCTCTTCCTTAGCCTCTTTACTCCCTGGGAGCTGTTCTAGGGAGCCATAAGCTATCATCACCTAGGAGAGCTTTGTTCTCAGGCTTTGCCCCAGAAGAAATCTGTGTTCTGTGCCAGTGTCCAGCAAACCATCCTAGAGAAAAATGGGAGCATGTGGAGTACCACTGTGTTTTAACAGTTCCCTGCTGGCTGTGTGCTTCCCAGGCTGTTTCAGCCAGGATGGGTTAAAGCCATCCTTTGAGGCTGATCTGAGTGCTGTCACAAACTAAACTGGCTAAAAACCCCAGAACCAACAAGCTGTCAAGGTGCTGATTAACTGGGTAAGATGTTGACTCCAAGTGAGGATTAAGAGTCATATTGTCAGCTGTACCTAAGGTACGAAAAGCCTATCTTTCATGGACTGTTTTGGGGATTTATGTTCCTAAGTCACTAAGGGCATTTGCAAATTTTACTATTGGCCCTTACTTCTTGAACTTTAGGTGACAACATAAACAAGTTAAACAAAAAAAAAATTTAATATTTTGTTCTTCTGCCTTCTTGTTTCTTGTACAAAGAACTACTCTTTAAATATGTACAAGGGAGCACTTGTGAAAATGTATTTTTTCCTAGACTTGTCCCTTATATTTCTTTTCTCATATCCTTTATTCAGTTTTTCTTTCCTTTATTCTAAAAATCCTAATACTGATATTAAAAAAATACTAACATTTAGGATTATATAACACCTGTGCATATATGTATATTTTTATATATATATATATATATGTACACATATATATGCATGTATTACAAGTAGATAAACTTGTATTCAGTTTAATATGGACTGCATACAAACATGCATGCTTGTGGATGTTTGTGCATATGCATATATGAAGGAACTGCATGAATTAAAATGGAAGGCAACACAGGTATCATTATTTCGAGTGACATGTGAAACTAACAGCAAAGCAAAAATTGAGTCATAAGTTTCCTTTTTAATCCATGTATGGCCAGTCCTTAGCTGATGCAAATTCCCCTGGATTAGTAGGGCTATCTGCTGAGCATCAGGCTATTTATGAGTCTCAAATGCTCTGTGTATTTGTCAGTGTACTGTGAGAAGCATCAAAAAGTTACAGAGAACTAAATCAGCTGAAGGTCGAGGCTATGGGTAACAGAATGGAGTCTCTTGAGTCTCTGTCAGGACTGAAGACACTGTAAGTGAAGGGATAATGTGCCTTCTGTGGTTCATATGTGTCTGTAATCTTGGGTAAAGTGCCTCTGTGACTAGAATGTTTTCCAGTGGGAGCTTGCTGGAGGTTAAATGACAGGCTGGAGAGCACTGTAGGCAGAGGGCATAGCTCTGACCAGCACAAACTCTAACCATCCTTTCTTGGTTTATTTCTCCTCCACAATTTTAGGCATCCAGTAGGATTCAAGAATCCAAAAGTCAATGTAGTCAGATTATGCAAGAAAGAGAAACCCTGCTGATAAAAATGAGTGCTTTGGAGCAAGACAAAGCCAGACTGCAGAGACTAGAAGAGGAGCTGAACCGTTTGAAAGTTACCCTGGAGTCAGAATCACGTCTGAAGCAACGCCTGGAAAGTGAGAAGCAACAAATTCTGAATGACCTCAATCAGTGGAAGAGCCAGCACTCCCGAACAGAGGAATCCATAAGGAAGATCCAGTGTGAGAGGGAGAAGAGCGAGAGGGAGAAGAGCAGCCTGAGGAGTGAGATTGAAAGGCTGCAGATGGAAATCAAACGGATTGAGGAGAGATACCGGTGCAGACTGGAAGAGACCGCTGTCAAAAACCAGTCAGAGTTGGAGTCAGAGCGTCTCAGGCTGCAAAGAGAGATTGAGAAACTCAAGCAGCGCCCATATGGGGCTCACAGATCTACCCAGACCGAGGAAGACTTCTGTATTGATGCCTCCAAGCTGGTGTTCAGTGGGCTGAGGAAGAAGATCACAGCCATGCAGCTGTATGAGTGTCAGCTGATAGACAAACTCACACTGGATAAACTGCTGAAGGGGCAGAGGTCGGTGGAAGAGGTCGCGGCTGACATTGAGCCCTACCTGAAAGGGGCAGGTGCTATTGCAGGGGTGTCCCTTTCACCAAGACAAAAGTACTCTTTTGTTGAGGCCAAACGGAATCAGCTGCTAACAGCAGAAAATGCAGTCCTGCTCCTAGAAGCCCAAGCAGCAACAGGAGGTGTGATAGACCCACATCGAAATGAGATATTGACAGTGGACAGTGCTATTGCCAGAGATCTGATTGACTTCGATGATAGAGAACAGATCTACACAGCAGAAAAAGCTATTACAGGATTTAAAGATCCTTTCTCAGGCAAAACTGTGCCGGTATCTGAAGCCATCAAGAAAAACCTGGTCGACAGAGAAACCGGAATTCGTCTGCTTGAAGCCCAGCTGGCTGTAGGGGGGATAGTTGATCCTGTCAACAGTGTTTTCCTACCCAAAGAGATAGCTTTATCTCGTGGGTTGATTGACAAAGACCTGTACAGGATGCTGAACAACTGCCAAGGCAGTACAAAGAATTTCATTGATCCCACCACCAAAAAGGCAGTCACTTACATGCAGCTGAAGGAAAAATGCAGGATTGAACCACACACTGGTCTGCTCCTCCTTCCAGTGCAGAAGAGGAGTATGTCATTCCAAGGGATCAGGCAGCCTGTCTCAGCAGATGCACTGCTTGAGGCTGGCATCATTAAGGAATCAACAAGGAATGACTTGGAAAGAGGTGCAATTACAGTGGAAGAAGTGAGTGAGAGAATTATTGATTTCCTTCAAGGCTCTAGCTGCATTGCTGGTATCTACAATGAGGCTACTAAAGAGAAACTTGGCATTTACCAGGCTATGAAAATAGGTTTGGTTAGGCCAGGGACGGCCCTTGAGCTCCTAGAAGCCCAGGCAGCCACAGGGTTCATAGTGGATCCTGTCAGCAATGTGAGGCTGCCTGTTGAGGAGGCTTACAAAAGAGGCCTTGTTGGAATTGAATTTAAAGAGAAACTTCTCTCTGCTGAAAGAGCTGTCACTGGGTACAAAGACCCAGAAACTGGAAACATCATTTCTCTGTTCCAAGCAATGAACAAAGAGCTCATAGAGAGAGGCCATGGCATTCGTCTGCTGGAGGCCCAGATCGCTACTGGAGGGATCATCGACCCCAAAGAGAGCTACCGCTTGCCCGTAGAGACGGCCTACAAGCGTGGCTACTTCAATGAGGAGCTCAACCAGATCCTTAGTGATCCAAGTGATGATACCAAAGGGTTCTTTGATCCCAACACAGAGGAAAACTTGACCTACTTGCAGCTGAAAGAAAGATGCATAAAAGATGATGCAACAGGGCTCTGTCTTCTGCCCCTGAGAGAGAAGAAAAAGGTGGTGCACACCTCACAGAAGAATACCCTTCGGAAGCGCAGGGTGGTCATTGTAGATCCAGAAACAAACCGGGAGATGTCCGTTCAGGAGGCGTACAGCAAAGGCCTCATAGATTATGACACCTACACAGAACTAGCTGAACAGGAGTGTGAATGGGAAGAAATAACTATCACAGGATCAGATGGCAGCAGTAGAGTAGTCCTTGTTGACAGAAAAACAGGTAGCCAGTATGACATCCAAGATGCCATTGATAAAGGCCTGGTGGAGAGGAAGTTTTTTGACCAGTACCGTTCCGGCAGCTTGAGCCTGACCCAGTTTGCAGACATGATTTCCTGCCGTAATGGTACAGACGAGGTGTTCCGGCACGAGTCAGTGACTCGGTCTCCCACTGTGCTGAGTGTCAGGAGTTCTTCAGTGATCAGGAGTGGTTCTTTCTCAGAGACCCCCGATGAGTGCAGTCCTATTGCAGCCATATTTGACACAGAAAACTTGGAGAAAATCTCCATTTCAGAAGCTATACAGCGGGGCATCGTGGACAGCATCACTGGGCAGCGGTTACTCGAAGCCCAAGCCTGCACCGGCGGCATAATATGCCCTACCACTGGCCAGAGGCTTTCTCTCCAGGAAGCTACTAGCCAAGGCATCATCGATCAGGATATGGCCACACGTCTCAAACCAGCCCAGAAGGCCTTCATAGGGTTTGAAGGCATAAAGGGCGGACGCAAGAGGATGTCAGCAGCTGAAGCGGTGAAGGAGAAATGGCTGCCTTACGAAGCTGGGCAGCGGTTCCTTGAATTCCAGTACCTCACTGGAGGTCTTGTGGACCCGGAAGTGCGTGGAAGAATAACTATCGAAGAAGCCATTAGGAATGGATTGATTGATGGTCGCGCTTCCCAGAAATTACAAGACACCAATAGCTATCCCAAAATTCTGACCTGCCCCAAGACCAAGCTTAAAATATCTTACAAAGATGCAATGAACCGGTCAATGGTGGAAGACATCACTGGGCTTAAACTGTTGGAAGCAGCCTCTGTTTCCTCTAAAGGCATATCCAGTCCCTACAATGTCTCCTCGGCACCTGGCTCTCGCTCTGGCTCTCGCTCTGGCTCGCGTTCAGGCTCACGCAGTGGGTCTAGGAGAGGAAGCTTTGATGCCTCAGCAAGCTCTTCGTATTCTTACTCATACTCAGCCTTCAGCAGTGGGTCTATTGGGCGCTAATAACAAGTGAGGGAATGTGTCTGCATTTTATTATAGTTTAGATCATCCTATATTCCATTTACTAAAAGAAAAAAAAACAAAAAACAAGACACCAACAAAGTAATACAAAGCAAAGCCTTGAAGTCTTTCCTGGGTGTGTTACACTTTTCTTCTGAAAAAGCTGTAAAATGTTTGAATGCAAACTTATCAAATGTAGATTAGGGAATGCAAAAGTACTATTTGTGAATTTCAAGTTTCAGTTCCCATTTCCTCTTAGTCTTAGGATTTTAATAGGTCTCTGTATATTTTAAATACTGTGTCATGTGCTTTCTCTTGTTATCCATTACTATCAACCTATAAGGTGGTAACTGAGGTTTGAAAGCCTTGCAGTAGTTAACTTCTTAAGCACATAGACCTTTTTCAATTTGCTATTATGAAAAAAAAGATATTAACAATATGAACAGAAAATGCCCTTAACACTGGTTTAGAATCCCTACCGTAAACATGAAACTGTCTTTCAGATGCTCTACTTCTTTATGTTTGGCTAGCCATTTTCTGAAGTATAACTTGGTGGATGTAAAGGGCTATTATTAGGCTGGGCTTTTGTTTTACTGTTAACCATATACAATTTTCTATTGTTTTGCTTGATTTCCCTGTAACAAAGAAAAAAAAAATCTAACTGTACCATGTGAGCTATTCTGGACAATAAACTTCTGAAGTTTTAAATATTTGGTGTGTACATAATAATTTTATCTGTGGACATTCTTGGAAGTGCAACTTAGAGAATGAACCATTTTTAAAAGAAGCAGACATTAGCTTTTGTTGTAAAATGTGCGCAGGCACGTTACATTTCATGATGCTGAGCCATCACTTTTATGAAAGAGGACTTCTGACTCTGATTTTTCAATAGGAATATGAAGGTAGCACCAGTAATAGAAGCTATGCCCCAGAAGCAGAATGCCTGTTTACACACTTGTTTATAGAGTTAATGATTATAATAGGAAGCATATTTTTTCTGCTTGTGATCCAGCTCATTGTCTCTGCAGCTACACAAGGGACTGAGTCAGATTCTCCCTTACACATCCATGCAACTTTGGGCAGTGAGCAGAACAAAAAATCTGGCTGGCTTAGCTGGCCAACTGTGGCACAGGAACATCTTTCAAAACCTGAACAATTGCCTTTTGCAATATCCTTTTGCCTCTTCTGTTGGCTCCTGAAAGCCTAGCTTGAGAAAACTGCAGTAGTGTATCAGTGCTTTCATGATACCTTGCTGTCATCAGTTTTATGTAGGCTGCTGGCATCCTGTGGGCTCCTTTTATCTGAGCTGAGAAACCAGAGCAGAATTATGTGACCACAGTATTAGAGGACAGAGGAGTGATTTGAAACAACTTCAGCCAGTGCAGAAAATGACTGGCATACATAGAGGCTGTCCTGTCCTCTTTCCTGTGACACACAGTGCAAATACCTCTGGGTAAGCATGATGATTGATCAGTTGCAAGAATTTAGTATGGTTTTATACAACTGCTTCAGTGACATGCTATGCTTTTTTACAATGCTTTAGTGACAAACCTGTTAGTATAATTTGCCAGTAGCTGAAATAATTTCTTCCCTTAAGTTCTTCAAAGCACATACCTCCTTTTAGCCATGGACCATGTAGGAACCTTGCTGCTCTATGAATTTTAGTTCCCATAGATAGAAGGAAGATGATGGGCATAAATGTTAGCCACCATTAATTATGCTGCCTAATTTTTTGTAGAATGTTTCTTTTCTGCAGTTAGGAATATCCCATGTTCTGATTGTGCTGTCTCTGGATGTAGTTTACCCTCTAGTCTGAGAATCATTTCCAGTGTTTCCTGAAGACGATGGCTGTGTATAAAATCTCTGCCATATATAAAGTATCTTCAGTTACTGGACTAAGAAATGTTTGGGATTGTTACAGGTCAGTACTGGAGTTCTCCACAGAAAGTAGGTGAGAAATCCCTAGAGGATTCTAGGGAGTCTTCACAGCTTTGGAGATTTCTCTCTACAGCTGAGTTTATTAGCTGTGCCACAGAGGAAGAGTCAATGTCTGAAAGTCTTTCTGACTGCTAGGGAGAAACAACTCTGTTAAAAAAACCAAAAAACAATCACTGCTTAAAAGAATCCCAGACTGATTCTGCAGGTTTAAAAGACTGTGGGGTTCCTAGGGTCTACAGTAAGAGTAAAGATGTTCATTACTAAAGGAATGTTCACTCTTGGGTATGCACACCCCTCCAGTCTGCATGGGCTGAGAAATCCTATGCACTCCACAGCAGACTGGGCTTAGGTGTTTATTCAAGGCATTCCTGACATCTCTGTTACATTGTTTAAAGCTCCATCTTTGCATACTACCTGCTCAGTCAACATTCTGTCCTCTCACAGTGACCGAAATAGGAGATGATATCGCAGAAATTATGGTGACAGTGCTTTCTCCTCTGACACATTCCCGCAGCAGCTGCTAGTGTGGTATTAATGGTGGCTTTATGTGGCCGGAGGTGTGTGAGACCCAGATGCCCAGGGACCCAGGAGCAGCTGAGTCCGAGTAGGCAGCAGGTGGGGCAGGGCAGTGCTAACGTGGAATGCTAAAGAGATAAGTGGAGAGTTTTACTCCACCATCAAATGGTGCTGATGAAAGAAGTTTGGAAGATTCTCTTTTTTTCTATTTGCAGCCCTGTAGGGAGGTCAGAGAGAGGAGTGACAGGTGAGCACACCCAGCGGGGCAGTGTGGAGACTTTGTTTGCAGCAGTGCTCAGCATTTCTGGGCTAGGAGAGTCTTGCCTGGGGCTTTGAAGTGTAGAAAGGCTGTGGTTTGTTGTAGTGGGGTGTAGGAGGAGCATGGGCATGAGTTGGGGGCCACTGCAGTGTATTTGGGGCAGGTTATTGATAAGATCTGTAGCTTTTTTGCACCAAAGGTGGAAAGAACTGCATTAATGCATTTTAAAAAGAAAGACTGGCAACTTTGGGTGATCTCTGCTGCTGAGACATAACTCCTTGTTGTTGAAAAGCCTGAGTGTACCTGTTGGTTCAGCCTGTAGCTGTGAGCACTTCCCTGTTCAGGAGTGGAGTGCTGAGCTGGGTGTACTCATTGGCAGCCTCATACTTTCCAGCCACTCCTCTGAATTTGCTGCCTCTTGCTTCCTCCTTGTGCCCCGGGGTAGGTGATTCTCACTCTGTTCAATGGCAAATGTGTGCCCAGTGTGCTGACTCAGCCGCGGTGACTGGGAAGGGTTCTCATTAGCATCTCTAAATTTAGAGAATTGGTCTTGCTCTGAGCAGGATAGCAATTCATTCATGAGGGTTGTACTGACTGATTTAATGACCTTGATGTTGTGAATTTGCTGTCCTTTGTTTTGAGGCTGGGAAATGACTGCTGGTTAGAGCCCAAAGTGTGTAATGCACCATAAGGTTTGCACAACACCACAGTGCTCACGACACAGTTTTGTCTATCTTAGGCTATTTGGAAATGTGCACTGCCATGGTTAATTAGTAGTCCAGCCCTATCAGTATAGAAGAGGGGTGGGGAGATTCACAGAAAAGCAGCAATATTACTTAGTATGACCATGTTTAAATTATTAGCAAATCATAAGTCTTTAGGTGGAAGGTGGGTTTTGGTCAGTTTTCGGGTTGAGTTTGTTCCAATTTTTACACGTTTTTATATATAAATCTGGAAGAATAATTTATTTTGCTGGCATTTCTGTGATCCTCAGGTGTTCTGAGATGAACAGAATTTATGTGCTGTGTAATGCTCTCAGAATAATGATGCACTCAAAAATACTTTTTTTTTACATAGCCAAAAACTATGAGACCAATTCCTGCTGCTTTGACAAGGAGTCACTATGTGAGACAGGGTGAAACTGTACTACTGTAAAATTTGAGGAGGATCTAAGAGTAGCACATGAGAAATACCAGTGAGGATTAGGAGGGCAGTGGAAACTGAGCGGCAAGGTAAGGGCATGCCTTCTCTTAGATTCTTAGATTGTGCAGCACCCTCCTCATGCAAGTCACAGAATCACTGAGGACAGTAAAGACTCCAAGATCTTTGACTGTTAACCTAACACTGTCAAGTCCACCACCAAACCATGTTCCTAAGTGCCACATTTAGGGCTTTGGGGTCATTATCACTTAATCACCATAGTGCAGAAGCTTAAGGGGGGAGTGGCAAGATTCCTTGGCGCTGAAAAGGCTGCAGGGAGACAAAGCATCTTTTTCTCCCTTTCCTTCGACAGGCATGCTTGTGCCATTTCCCTCATCAAGGGAAATGACTAAGGATACATCCCAGTTATCTCCTTTCATGGTGGGAACTGTTGGACAAACTCAGTTTCTTAAAGAGGTTAAATGAGTTTGCAGCACAGTTACAACAGTAAATACATGGAAGCTACTGCTGCTGAGTACTGTTATTTGATTAAATAAACCCCATACTCTATACAAAGCTGTCCACTCCTGAAACATTTCATTTAATTGTTGAATTGATGGTAAATAGAGGATGAAAATATTCCATAAGAGGTGGCTATCATTCAGTGTGAACATTACCTGCAAGACCATGGCATCTGTCTAAGCCAGAGAGACCCAAATTGGCCTTTTGCCTCTTACAGCCTTTGTTTCTTGCAGGACACAAGAGAAGCACATCTGACCATAACTCTTCTTTGTGAACTAACCCTCGGGGCTTTTGGATTCTTACCTGCATTCCCAGCTGTTTCTTTCACTCCAAAAAAATCCCTTAGGTCCTCTGGGGCCATGCTTACCATTAAATCTAAACAGATTAGATTTCTCTTTTTTTAAATATTGTATATTTTTTTTCTTTTTAATTAGGCCAAGAGTAATGTGGTTGTTCTTTTTTTTCTCCTATGAAAGCAAAGTACTGGAAAGTTCTTTACAAGCAGCCAAGGGTAGAACTGGGATAGTGCTTGGTTTCTTGGCTGAGCTAAGGAGTTTAAAAACATAATCCAACGTTTCTTTTTCATATGGTTTTATTTTTAAAACTTTATTATTAAATTCAGTTCAATTTAAGAGTGTTGCTATAAATATTTACATTTAGGAAATAGCAGGAAAATCTTTAAACCTCTGTAACTCTTTCTTCATCTGTAAATCTGTTCAGAGCATTTAGTACATGTTTCAAAATAGTTATAATTGATCTAGCATTGTCAGTTTTTCTGTAAAATTATTTGAGGGGTGTATATGGAAGAGAGTAGGAAGAATGCATGTATCTATAGCCTGGAAACTTCAAAGCCTCCATTTCTTTCAGGTTTTTATTAGAGATTATCTAATAATTATTATTAGAGATAATCTAATGTTGCCCAATATATTCTTGTCTGTGGAACCTCTGCTGTGCAAGTTGGAGGAGGAAGGGGATGAGTCCCAGCATTTGACAACAGTGGCCTTTGCAGATGACTTCATTCTATTAAGAGAATCTTGGGATGGAATGCAAATTTTTTTTCAGGAATTTTATACATCTCTTGTGATCTGACACCTCAAAACACAGGAGAAGTGCCACAGCTTTACATCCAGTCTGCAAAGGACTCCTATGTGAACAGTGGCTGTCTGGTGTGAGCAATAAATGGCACATCCCTCAATAGGGTTGATCCAGATAGTTCCAGAAAAATACTTTGGTATACCTTTATACAGACCCATGGGCTGGAACATCTAAGCTGCCTCTACTGGATAACTGAACAGGTTGTAAAAGCAGGGTGAGCAGGCTCTACTGAAGCTACTTGACAAAGCAGGCATCTTGAAGGGATGTACTATCCCATAACTGATGTACTTAACAGGCCAAGTTAATAGGAAAGCCTACAAACCCTTGATTTGGCAATTTGAGGGATCAGGGGTTGGTTATCCTTATCTACCTGTGATGCCATCCTGTATTCCAGAACTTGGGATGGATATCTGGGTACTGTCACACCTTCGGGAGTGGTTCCTAGTGTTTAGGTCCAGAGTCTGCACCAAATTGCTCAGTTGTCAGATGACATCACAGGATTGGTCATCTGGTAGGTATAGGGGAAGAGTTTGAAGAACTATGGCCTGTGGCAGGTGGTGATTAAGTGGTGATTAAGAAAACTCCTTCTATTTGGGACCCCAGAGCAATCATGGTGCTCTCAGAATTTGTGGGTGGTGAGGAACAAGTCTTGGGAGATGGGAAATATCTTCACCAAAGGTCAATATCTTTTTCCAAGGCCTTGAGACTGGCAAATGTAGTATTTCTTTAAATGGGACCAAGTTGCTTGTGTTGCACACACATGGGGTTGTGTGATTGTAAGCTTTAGAAAGGATAAAATGAATGACAGCTGGATTGAGCATCATTGGGCCACTTCTCTCAGAAAGCTCATCACTGAGTTGCAACTAAGCTACACCACATTTCTGGCAAGGGAGGACACTCAAGAACTATTGGTGTTCTCGAGAAGAGGGTAAGACTTGCTCACATATTAGTGGGTATTGCCCTTTCAGTTCAAGATGGAAGGGTGAAGAGGCACAATCAATTATGAGAGCTATTGGCAGAGGAAGCTAAAGAATGGCTAATATTTCAGGAGTCACTTTTAAAAGACCATAAAAATTAATTATATAACATAAAAATTAATTCTATAAACATAATCTGCCAAGGCAGATCAGGCTTTCTGGTGGATGTAACTGTTAGATATGAGAGGAAACCATCACCACTTGCTGATGTAGTGATAAATGGCTGAAAGTTCTACATCTGGAGGAGCAAGTTCAGGAGGTGGCAAATACCAGTAATATAAAACTCATTTGATTTCTTATAGGTACATGTGAGAAGTGCTATGAGAGCAATTACAGGCTACTAGCTGAATTAGTACTCCCAAGTTGCCAGCAAGCAAAGATTTCCTACTGTTATTTGAATCAGGCTCTATTTACATCTGTGGACATTTTACTTATATTCACAAGTCAAACAAGAATTCTTTTCAGTTCTCTGTTAACCAGAAATTAGACCTGTTCCAGAGGATATAAAATAGCAGGCAGTGTCTTGAGCTCTCCACTAATGTGCACAGAGGCTGCATAAAAGGTCAGTTCCACATTTGCTTGATTTTGACATTAATAGTGCATTAATTTTCTTTAGTTATTTTTATATAAACGTAGTGAGAGGTTTGTAAGCTTGCCTTCCACCCCTACTGCCTATCCCACACTGCATGACACTTTTGGCTTCTTCTTCTTCTAAAGGTCATTTTTGGAGTGGATTTTCTGAGATTTACCAGCTTTACTGTCCTTTAATTTTAGTATTTGAAATATCCTTATCTTAAAGTCAAATTCAGACGTGGATCTTGAAGTATTTAAAAGTTTTGTGAGTTGGTCTCCAGAAATATATATGGAGATCTTTCTTTCCTCCACCCTGCCTCTGGAAACAAAAGTGGCTCCTAAAAACAAGGCTTTCCCCTTCTGCTGGAAACATTGGAAACACCTGTTAGCAATTCTCATCACACCTTGTTGAGCTCTGAGTGTTGCACAGTGCCATGTGCATCTGCTCCAGGGATAAGTAGGACTCTGCTTGTAGCAGGGAAATGACACTTCCCTTTGTGCCAATCACATCCCAGATATCCACATAATTCACAGGAATATTGTAGTTATGTGTTTCCCTGAGAAGGTGCTGTTTGCCTTAGCACCAGGGTATCTTCCTGTCCTTTGCCAGCTTTCCTCCAAACATGAATGTCCTTCTGGGCTTTGCAGCAAACTGGAGATGGTATTTGAAGAAGTAAAAAAAAAAAAAAATTAAAATGCTGCTTCTTACTATGTTGGCATATGACAGATGTACTGTCACATGTATTGGTACCACACTGGGACCTAAAATTGGTACCCAAGTTCCCCTACTGAAGATACAGGCTGGGTGTGCTGTGTATTACAATAAAGCCCAGTCTTTTTGGGGAACCTCCTTGGCCCTGCTCACTCTTACCTCCTGCCAAGGCAGTTGAAAACATCTGGGACCATTCATTTCCAGAAAAGGGCAGTTAATGGCAATAAACTTTGATACCAGCTCACTATGCAGTTAAGATGAACCTTAGGAGAGCTTTTAAGCCAGAAATATCATGAATTATAAAACTTTTATTTATTTTCAGTTCTGGAGGAACAATAAAATATCTATTTCTAGTTCATTTTTACAGCAACCCTGACTAGCAGGAAGGGAGAAGCTTAAAAAGCAGTAGCCAAAGATATTACTGGATTGCATGGCAAGCTTCTTGGTGTAATCACAGTTAAAAAATAAGCTGTGAAATCATCTGGAGTTCTTTAGCCACTATCAGATTTTTGGCAAGGCTTTTTGCAGTAAAGTCAGTTGCATAGTCTTGGAAGGTAAAGTTTTGGAAGACATTACTTTCTGCTATCATTTGGTTTCTGTTTGTTCTTCATCCCAGTTATTTTGAGTACTAAAACTTCAATGCACCAGCCACAGTCTATTGTCTTTGGGACCAGAAATCCTTTCTTGCCTCCTAGTGCTGTGATCCCTGCAGGACCCTAAGCAAACAATGAAATCTTTGCCAGGATAAGCCTTTTTGTTTGAAAACTGGTTTCTTTAGCATTTTGAAGCAAACCTTAACTCACTTCCCTGAACTGCCATTCACTCCTGAGATTCCACATACCCTTCATCACTGTGAAAATGACAAAGCACTCCAAATAAAACTTGGCATCTTGCTCAATATTTCTTGGTTTTTCAGAGGATCTTTTTGCTATTGTTTGTATATATAAATGAATTTAATCCTCTCCAACAGTCTTGTTTCATACCCCTATATAGTTATTTCCAATGCAAATCAGGAGCTGCTTCAAAGCTGGAGGTTTGCCCATAGTGTTCCACTTGGATGGTATTAGACATCTTCAGGAACAAGAGTATAACTTTGATTTCAGGCCACCTGAACAATGTATCAAACTGTTTTTTGCTTCTCTAGTTCATGGTCACCCAAGAAAAGATCCTGATAGCCTTTCAGGGAAAGGCATTTTCTACCTGCCATTATGCAGTGGAGTCCAAATATTGCAGTTCCAGGAGTAAGAATAAGGTGGTGTTTCACAGCAAGGATGTAGGCTATTACAAAAAATGGGAAAAATAGGGTAGAAATGTTTTCATTGTGAATCCCTAAAATTCACTTTAAAAAAAGTACGTTTGCTTTACAGAAGTTTCTGGCACCATTGATAACAGTGATGGAGGTCCAAACTCAAAAGGACCTTGTTTAATATCATATGCTTACCTTCTCAGTCTCTTCTACACCTCCTATAGAATCTTGACTAAAGCAAAATTTAAGGATTGGTGCTGTAAATGAGTATATGATATCAGAAAGATTGTGCTCCTCTAAATAACAAACATTAGACCACAGTCAGGACTAATCACCCTGCATAGTAATAATTTCATTAATTTTTAGAGTAAAATAATCTCAAGGCTGTAATGATTTTGCCTATCATATAGCTGTATATTTGAATCCTGTCCTTTGGCTGATGAAGTGAGGTTGCCCAAGTGCTCTGTGTCCTTCCTAAGTAATCTGTGCAGAAACAGCAATCTTAGGAGTAGGCAGTTTTTGGTAGTCCTAGTCATTCGGGTAAGCCTGCTGAAAATCACTGAACATTCCTTAAGCCTGGTTTTTGCAGTCTTCTCAGTGCTTGAATGCTTAGTCTTGCTGGAATGAGGAAGACTCATTTTTGGGAAAGGTATTTCCATTAATGAGCATTTATAGGAATTTTCAAAGGCATTTTTGTTACTTTGGTGGGGTCTAGAATATATTGGGCCTGTTGGGTCCAACTCTCCTACCTCTTGGGAGCACCAGCACTGGGATAAATCCTGAATTCATCCTGCTTTTGCTGACTTTCCTTATATAGCCTGAAGAGAGAAGAGATGCAGCTGGAAACCAAGACATTAAACCCCTCCCCCAAAAAACCAACAACAACTGAAACAAAATCATACACACAAAAAAAGAGGCATAGAAAAGATGTATCTGCTCAGGAATGGTGTGGATTTAGGACTGGCTGCTGCTGAGTGTAAGCCACACCTGAGGAGAATATGTAGGAGCTGTAGTGGGTCCCATACAGGTACTTAATGAGCAGTGATGTGTCTCAGTGCATTAAATCAGTGGAAAGTGGTAGAAGAGATGGTTGGTTGCATAGAGGTAAAGACATGCTGGTGTTTGGACTGAAATTTATCCTAAAGATAACATTTTCAAAAGGTATAATAATAGTCTACTTGTATTGAAATGTTCCTATTGAGAATACTCATTTTCAAGTGAACAAGGGTGAGATGGTTATGTACTAATTAAATAACGGATATTTAATATTAAAGTTGAGATATGAGGCAATGCAAACTATTGGCTTTCCCACTTTGAGGACAGACTTCACCTTTTTCTTCATGTGAAGAGTTATTAATGTGGACTTTTTAATACAAGTAAGAACTTTCAAACCTGTGTTAAAATGTCTCTGTCTCCCTTTTGGAGCCACACAAACCCAAAACTGTTGAAGACCAACTAACTGGTCTGCCTAATCCCTGGTACTTGGTATCTGATAAAGAAAAAGGATAATATTTAATGAAGGGAACAAAAGAACATGGCAACTGGCATATGCTGTGTAATTATGTGTGTTGTTCAAGGATTCTGATTATTTGCCATATGTCTGAGTGGCCAGAGGATTTTTCAGTGTCTGCTGGGTCTGAGAAAATCTGTGAGTTATGAAGCAAGTACTGATTGGTAACCCTGGAGCAGGGACATCACTGATGAGATGAAATAACTTCTAAGCTGATATTCTGGTACCTGAAATATGCGAAAAATGATAGAAAGTGCTTCTGTGAAAGGTAGTTCTACAGCAGTGGTTGCCCAGCAGTAGTACACTTTGCAATAACTCATACACACCATATGTCTTATGATTTTATGTATGTGCAAGTACTAGGCTGGTCTAAAAGCAGGTTGATGGGGAGGGATATAAATAGAAAAAGAAAGCACCTGTATATAAAACATAATAACCTTCTAATGTTTCAGAGAGAGGCCGTCTAAGAAACATTAACAGGCCATATCTCTTTCAGTTAGATGCAGTTCAAATGCAAGATGCTGTCTTTTATATCTGGAATAAATTTAGAACATGAAAAAAATTATTTCATTTCTAAACATCTGACAGGTAAGTATTATTAAGTACTATTTCTAGGTGTGACTACATGGTTGTCCTTCCTACAATTGTAGAATTACAGAATAATATATAATATGTGAACATTTTGCTGTCTTTGATATTTATGACTTCTTCTCCCAACCCAGAGTATATCCCTCTTGGTAAAAACTAATGTGCCCATGAAGAGTTCAGAAAAAATATTCAGAGACTAGGAAAAGCCTGTCTTCTGAAAATTTAAATTTGCAGTGGCTCTAGAGCTGAAATTTATACTTGGATTCAAATACAGATCCCAATCAGGGTAACCACACCTCTTTGTAATCTTAGGTAAATTAAGAGGAATTAGAAGTACATTGATTTGCAGCTATAAAGAGAGAGGCTTTGCCTCCTGGAGATCTAGGATGAAGTTCTGGCTCTACAGAAAGAGCAGAGAACACACTACTGATTCCAGTGGGACCAGTTTTCCACCTTAGTCTTTTAATATTTCCAAATAAACACAATTTTTTAAGCAGATGAGCAAGACCGTCTAGCAATCCCCTAATGTTTCATGTATTGTTGGATGCTTGCTCTGCTTTATAATGTCAATGTCTGCTCTTCTTACCAGGCAAACTGGCATGACCTGGCTCTCTGAAAAGCACTGTTCCAGTCTTAGGGGAGTTTCCATATATCCCAAACTAGCACTCTCTCCCATTCTTTTCTAGTGGTAAAGAGAAGAAAAATGCCACAAAGAAAACAAATAACTAAATAACAGATAGTCTAAACTTGGTTAATTTAAGCATTACTTGATATACACTTCCGTTGTGTGTATGAAGTTGTAAAAATATACATGTGTCTAATTTCCATATTTACAAATCAATAAAGTAAGTTGCCTCCTTATCTTCCTGTAAGGAAGATGTGAAGGATAAAACAACAGTGAAAACTAGGCAAATTAATTTGTTTAAAACCTTAGGGAAAAGAAGCCACAAAGGAGCCTTATTTGCTGTCAGTCAGCTTACCACTGCAGGAACATCACAGCAGGTTCCCTCTGCTGCCATGTTATGATCTGCAAGAAGTTCAGGCAGTGGCACATAAATCTACAGGATAAGTGAACAGGAAGATAAGTGTTAAACTTTCTGAACAGCTACAATCTAAGTCCAGTCTGTCTCCTTATCCATACAGACACCTTCTCTAGGCCCAGTCTGACTGCTTATCCACATAGACACCTTCACTAGCATAGTGAGCATTTCCCAAATATAGGACAAAACTAATTTCCAGTTTGTGGGAGGATTTTGGTAGGTTTGTGAATTTGGGATAGAGAGGATTTCTGGTGTGGTGGTACATTCATTGTAAGAGCTAATTGCGGAAAAATTAAAAATCAAGGAAATATCTTGTGCATTTAGTTTGGAGTGTGGTATGATCTGAAGAAATCTCAGCTGGAAGTGAGTTTCTGGAATTTTTTTGTGTATGAAATCCTATGTTGCTTTTCCCAGGTTGGATAGCCCTGTGTTGTTTCAGTGTTGTTTCAGGCTTTTTGTAGCAAGTCAGGGCCACACAGGGAAGATAAATACTATGACTGCCAGTTTCTGTCTCCAGAGATATCTTGACTATGGAACAGAGACTTGTTCTATATTTTGGAGGAACTAAAGTAAAAGGCATAACATTCTCATCAATCTCTTTTGAGCCAGTCACTTCTAGTTACTGTGAGCACATCCTTTGTCCCTGAAGTAAAACAAACACTGTTCTCAGACCACTAGCTATAGCCCTGTTTCTATCATAGTAATCCCAAGGATGATGAAGTAATAAAATTCCTGCTATTTCAGAACATAATCAAAGTCATGCTAAAGGCTAACTCTTGGCAGCTGAGATCCAGTGGAGATCTACATACACAATAAGGTCCCCATGATCACCCAGGGAGTAGCATTGTTCTGGGCTTACCTTGCCAGGGCACCATCTCCATCTGTCCTCTTTGCTCTGTAGGGATGACAGGGGCTACACACACATAGTGAGCAGTCTTCTCCTTGCAGTTTGTGCCAGGCTCCATCCAAAACCTTTGCTGTGCTCTTAAAGATGGGTCTCTCACTGCCAGACCCTTCTTCAGCTGTATTGTATTTGCCTTGCTCTCCCCATAAAGAAGTAGCTTGAACTGATCAGCCCCATCTCTCTCCTTTATCTCCCATTTTATCTTAGAAGGGTTTCCTTTCCTTCTGAAAGGCAAAGACAATGGAGTATTCCTCAGGAAGAGCAAATCTAGAAACAAACTACAGGACAATTTAAAAATTATTTCTTGTCACTGCAACAAGCTTCTCACTTGTCCCTTTCCCACTTTTCATTTTATCTCCTGCAGAATGGAAGAGACACCCCCTAGCCAGCCCAGGATGTCCACCATCAGGGTGCTTGGTGGGACATGTCTTTACTCCATTCCTTCCTGGCATAGCCCTTTGAAAGGTACCTCATGCCTTCTGAGAGGACACACATCATCCTTGTGGCCATGGAGGTAATGACAGAAAACACTGTCTTTGACAAGATGGTGGCAGGACACATTCTGGAAGTAGCCATGGGAGACCCAAACTTCTGGCTGAAGGATGTAAGTGGTGTGTGGCTGGATTGCTCTGCCCTTCAGCCCAATCAGGCCTTGTTCCTCTTTCCATCCCTCCATCCCAAATCCAGGTGTCTCAGGCACCTGAAGGCACCTTACGGCAGCAGAGAGGCGGCGGAAAGGGGAGCTGAGAATGCAGCTCCACTCCAATGGCAGCATCACTTTCACCTGTGTTCCCTCCAGGTGCAAAAGATTGTGAGCTGCATTATGACAGCCTGCAAGACATCCAGAAACTAGCAATTGGGCACTGCTTCGACTGCCTGCTTGTGCAGATGGCTGACGAATACCCTGAGGAGGTAGTCACAACACTGCTGAACATCGCTCCACAAGGAGACAGGTACCGGCCCTGACAATACCAAGGGATTGTTTGCTGTGGAGAGAGAGACCTTGAGACTCTCTGACTTCCAGACTGAAGGAATGCTGCAGGACACCTACAAGGAGCGGGGTTCTCCATCCCACCAAGATTTCCAGCTGTGATCTATTGTCTGGGCTTGCAGCAGCCAAAGCTGGCTGAGCCAGCCCAGAGGCACCCTGCTCCAGAGAAACACCTCCTCAGTCCCCTCCTGCCTGCCTGGGCAGGGCCCTGGGCATGCCAAGCCCCGTGGGGCTGTCCCAGGCCATGCTGGGCCAAGGCAGCCCTGCTGACAGTGCTCTGCCTGCACCACAGCCCTGCAGCTGTGGGGTCGGATCTTCTACAAGCCCCAGGTTTGGGAGAAGATATTAATGGTATTCATTAGCTTGCTTCAGTTCCTCTGGGTGACCAATATTCCCAGCTCTGCTGCAGAAGGCACCTGCATCCCTGACTTGGCTGTGAGTTGCCAGAAAAGGTCTTGACCCCCTGCCATGAGCCTGCAGACTCTGCTGGTGTATATAAGTGCTGTGCTTACTCCTGCAGCCATCCTCCAGACAGTTTCCATACAAGGATTTGTGTGACAAGCCTGACACTGAGAGCAGTCAGAGGCATCCTAGACTGGTGACAGCCTCCCTGCTGGTTGGAGGCCTCCATGTGCTGTCAGAAACCTGTGACATGGTGAGAAGGGTGGGGATGGGGACAGGCGTGGCAGCTGGAGTCTGGGGCTGTGGGTGACATGATGGCTTGGCCTGCTCTGGGTGTCAGGCAGGGAGGTGACTGCTCCAAACACCCTCCCTGCCATGGTGGGGCTTACTGGCTGCCTGAGGAGTTTTCCAGGTGTGAATCTTCTCACAAAAAATAAACTGTCTTTCATACAGTCAAGAAAAAATGCAGGTCCTCCTGCCAGATGTCATGAAGGTCCTGCAGGCTGGCAGTGCAGACCTCAAGATAAAGAGCCTAATGTTTTTTAAAAATGTGATGGGCAAAACCACCACATTTCAAAACCTAGAGGAGACTGTGGGCAGCCCCATCACTGGGCAGCTGATGGAAAACCTCCTGCTCCTCTTTGACTCGGTAAGGCTGATATGGGACCCTGAGCCAGCACTGGGCAGTGACAGCTGCCCTGCAGCCCAGCTGTGTGAGCAGTACTTGGAGCAGGCTCTGCTCCTCTGGGCTCCTGTGGCTTCTGGGCCTTGCAGCCCAGCATTACTTCTCCCCACTGTGGAATCTTACCCTAGAGCACATCCCCTCACCTCAGCCATGACCACACCCCATCACAATGGGCAGGGAGCTGCTGCTTCCAAAGCTTATCTTTCTTCCTTCCTACCAGGAATGCAGCGAGCTGTGAGAGCTCTCCATCTGCATCTTCAGAGACCAGCTGGAGTCAGTGGTGGGGAGCAACAAGAGGAGGAACAGCTACATAAGGAGTGTGTGGGTCCCACTCCTCTCTTTCCTGAGTGACCAGAGCCCTGGTGTGGCCAAGGTACAGGTTTCAAAGCTGAGCAGTGGCACAGACAGGGGTGGGCAGCAGCAGTGAGCAGTGCTCCCCCAGCACCGCCTGTGGGAAGGGTCCCTGCAGAACCAGTGTGAGCAGGGGTGGAGAAGCTGGTATGGCCATTTCCAGCACCTGCCCGACCTGCTCCAGCAGGACTTGGCAGCAACCCACGGCCACCTAAGTCTGAATAGGCGTGTTTCTTTGTTTCTTTGTTGTCTCTGGCATTTGTTGGAGGCCAGGGCTTTGAGCCTCCATCCCTGTACTTCAGGGCTGTCCTCAAGGGACCCCTAGATGCTTTGGTGAGGGCATATCCCAGTTTCCTAAAGGCAGGGTTACCTCAGGAACAAAGCCAAGAGGTCTCCTTTGCCAGCCATAGTGCTGTCTCACAGCTTCTGCTGCTGTGCAGGCCTCTGGGGAGGCCTTCCTCAAATGGAAGGAGCTCAAGCACCTGCTGGAGATGCAGCAGACACGTAGGGTTGGCAAGTGCTTGGTAAGGACATGCCCCAGGGTGCATGAGAGTTGCCCTGCACCCAAGTCTCCACCAGCCCTGCTGCAGCCCTGAGCCCACAGCCTGTGGAGGAGGAGGAGGAGCTTCACCCTTGCTCCTATCCTCAAGAACAGAGCCCCAAGGGATCTGTCCCTTCCCTGCATCCATTGAGAGGGAGGGCTCTCGGTAATGATGAGCGCTGGCAGGAGGGATGGCCCCAGCCAGCTGGGGGGCTGCAGGACATGCCCATCCCCTTGTCCTTCTCCAGCTGGTGAAGGACAAGAGCAGGGCTGAAGAGGACCTGCATCAGAGCTTGCCGTACCTCAAGGACCCTCAGGCCACTGTGTGAGAGGCGGCTGTCAGGTTCATTGGTGAGCCCCAGTCCCTGGAGATCCCCTTTGGGCAGCCTGGCCCCTGTTCCTGCTGCTGCACTGCCCTGTCCCTCCGGTGTGCAGGGTCTCAGCCTTCCCTGTGCCACCGCTGTAGCTGGGCTTGGTGACCACTTGGCTCACTTCCACTCCCCTGGACTGCTGGTAGTTCTCCTTCTGTTAGGGAGAAGGCAGGGCCAGGCTGCTGGAAGCATGCTAGGGAGCAGGAGCTGATGGAGCTTTGTGCCTAGGGCTGGCTGCATGGCACCTCCAGAGCATGGAGAAGCTGGATGAGATCTGCAGTGGTGAGTGGGGAGCATGGATGGGATGGGATGTCTGAGGATCTCTGCAAACACAGGAGTCCATCTTGGTTCTGTTCCTTTTGGTCACAGCCCTTCAGCCCCTGCAGACAGTCAGTGATCCCTCTGTCTCTAGCCTGGCAGTTCAGATGACCTTCATCCTGAGGAGCCCAAAGGTTCAGCAAAAACAAGGATTGATCCTGCCAGCATTGTGCTGCTGGTGCCCAGAACCAGGAGGAGGGTAGCTGTGATTTCATAAAGTTGGAACAATTGGCCCCAAACCAATGGAGTCCTTCATATGTGCAGCATCCTGAGCTGTCCTGCTTGGCCTGTCCAGCTGCCTGTGGGATACTTTCCCGTCAGCACGTGTTGGCACCAGGTTTATTTGACAAACTGACCCCTTGCTGAGGCTTCTCCCAGGAGAAGCTGCATTTGTCCTCACTGGAAAAAGTTCCTTTACCACACAATGAAGATAGGGCACAGAAAGAATGGCCCCACCTCTGGCATTCCCATGGGTCTCCAGGCATTTAACAAGGTGTCTCCTGTTGCTGTATTGCCACCTTCCTTCACCATGATGAATTTGGAAGGGTTTCCAAGCAGAGTACCATGGTGTTAAGGGGATCAGAGGGAAACCTCAGGGGTCCTAGAGGGACTGGATGACAAACAGAGAGTCTGTCACTGCAATCACAATGCACCAATATTCTCTGGTCACAGAGCAGAATATGACAGCTGTGCTTTGCCTGGGAAAAGCATGGGAAGTAAACAAAGAATCTCACTAGTCCTTAGATCCCAGTGACTGGTCTTGTCACGTGGATGGTCAGGAGCTGGGGCTGTGAGACCATAAGAAAGAGAGGAGAGTGAGGTGGCCCAGTCCACTCCCTTTTATACTTGGTGCCCACCTCTAATGTTAACAAGATTTTTTGCATGTTTTTTTTGCAAAGACCTCCTCTAAGAGATGCGTAGGGGAGTAGAGTGAGCATGAGCTGCAAGGCAGAGCGACAATTTGGCTCAGAGGAGTGCTGCCCCACCTCTCAGGGCCCTCTCTCCTCTGATCACACCATTTCTGTTGCAATACTCAGAGTGTTTGAGGCAAAACTTGCTTGGGGCTGGGCCTCGGCCACACCTGCTCCCTACAGAGGCAGGGAACAACTCCCACTGGGAAGCCATAACCACCAGGGATGGTATGGGGACACTGCTGTCCACAGTGCTGCCACTGCCCATCTGGGGTGGCTGTGTTGCTTGTTCCCCCTAGAGAGGGAAACCTTTCTGCTGTCTCAGTTTTAATATCTGGAACAAAGAGAGCTTGAGTGCATGCCAATGGGAAGTACTAGGCTTAGGCATGTTATCTGAATTACAATTATTTTTAAATCAGTGGTGAGACCTGAAGATCATTTACAAAAAGTATAATAGTTCAGTAAAGTACTGTGAGATTAAAAATTAAAAAAAAAGGAACTCTCAGAAACCAAATGGTTTCTGTAACTGAATAAGCTTAGAAAATAATATTACCCCTCATACATTCCTTTATTGTTTTGACATTGTGCCTAATAACAAGGTTTGGGAGAGGGAGTTGTTTTATTTTTTTTTTTTTTAATTTAGTAAGATAAGCTTGAAAGTGTATTATGTAAAACATGTTAGCATCATTTTTTAATGAATTATTTTTGTGAGTGCCTATCTATTTTTTGATCATTTACTAAAAAATAACATTGTTGAAGACACTCCTTAAATTGTAAGTTGAAAGAAGGAATTAAGTTACGGTTTTCCCCAGTACTTAGGAACTGTAAATCTGGCCAGGAATGTGAGTAACCAAGCTCAACTGGCAGCAGGACTAGACATTCCTGTCCACAGGAGAAAGTTACACAGAACCACTTAAGAACATGGAGGAAGAGTGTCTGATTTTGAAAGTTGCTGAGATATGATTTCTTTGTTTGAGTTTGTGAAAAGCAACAAGCAAGTTCAAAATCTTAGTTTTGCATTTGATCTAATACCTTTACTGAACAGTGTTTTTATCTATATACAGAGATAGAGATTGAGTTTGGCAAAATTCCAGCATCTAGAAGATGCAAAGCATAAGAGAAAATGGTTTCAGGTAAACTGTGATTTCAGGCTTCTTGGTCTGTAACTGGGTAATTTTCAATACCTGCTTTTTCTGTCCAGTGGTTTGTCACTTGGCAAATGCATCCAGAAGTTTCAATGAAAATCTCTTTGGTTACAGTATATACAAAGGAGTTCAGGTTAAACTCAATCATTGCCATTCATTTAATGATATAAATAACAGAATAATTGAGGTTGGAAGGGATCTCTGGACATCATCTTGTCCAATCCCCCTAATCAGTCAGTTTTGTCTACTGGAGGCTGCCTGGGACCATGATAAGGTTTTTGAGTATTTCCAAGGGTGGAGGCTCCACAACCTCTCTGAAAACCTGTGCCAGTGCTTGGTCACCCTCACAGTAAAAACTGTTTCCTGCTGCTCAGATGGAACCTGCCAAGTTTCACTTTGTGCCCATTGGCCCTGCTTCTGTCATTGGGTACCACAGGAAGGGGCCTGGCTCTCTCTTCTTTGCACCCTTCCTTCAGGTATTCAAATATATCAGTGAGATCCCACCTTGAGTGTTCTCTACTCCTGTTTGAGTGGTCCCAGCTCTCCCATTGTCTCCTCATATGTGAGATGCTCCACACCCTCCATCATCCTGGCTTTTTGTGGAGCTCTCTCTAGTACGTACACACCTCTCTTGTATTGAGGAGCACAGGAATAGACACTGGAGGCACTAGGCATGATAACTTTCAATGAATAACTGTCAATGACTTATGAGATAAAATGTGAAAATATTTGCTAATACATTTTTAAAAAGAAATTTTAATATGGTTTCAGTGGAAACTGGAGTTTCAGTGGAAACTGAATGACCAGCTCTTCCTCTAGATGGCTATAGGAACCCAGCAATTCCTGCATGAAATTTCTCCTGATATGCCTTATCTCACACTTCAGTAACACTGATTTATAACAGCTCTGGTGTTTCCTGATCTCTTAAAATAACCCCTGAAATTTCAAGAAATATCTCTAATTCTTATTGCTCTAAATAATCTTGTGTTGTGGACAATTTGCCTCATCACTGATAATCCCTGTTTTCTGCAAAATCAGTCTTCCTTTATGGACTTTGGGATTCCTTTCTCCTGTTTCATTGTGTTGCAAGTGACTTTCTCTAAGCTTGGCAGATTTATTAACTGAAGCTCTATTTTGCCACTTATTTGATTGTCACTTACTTTAATGTCCTTCTGAAGTGTAAGATGGGTGGCCTTGTCTTCTTCTTAAAAGTTTGGGAGGAAGAAAGGAGTCTCTTGTTGGAAGCACTGATTCATTGAAATACTTCCAGTTTTAGTTCTGAATTAAGATACTAGGGATCTTGGAGACATGTTTTAAATTATGTACATGTTTCAGTGCTTTGTTGCCTTTGAGCATGAATGAATATAGATCAACAAAGTGATGAAAACAGGCAACTTTAGTGATACAGTGGTTCTCTGAAATAATTTTCTTTATAAGTGGAACAAAACTTACTCTAACAAATTTTTTCAGGCACAGATGCTTAGAATTCTGAAATGGCAGCAACTTAATCAACTTCCCCGTTACCTTCATGTGTCAGAAAGACACAGGGTTCGTTATAACTTCAAGCAGTGACTTTCTGTCTCCTAGTTTTTTATCTAGGCTGGTAACATTTTTGACCCTGTAACTATTTGGTAA
Source organism: Lonchura striata (assembly GCF_050655825.1). Classification (NCBI taxonomy): domain Eukaryota; kingdom Metazoa; phylum Chordata; class Aves; order Passeriformes; family Estrildidae; genus Lonchura; species Lonchura striata. The sequence goes on from NC_140704.1 coordinate 64,261,250, forward strand.
CAGGTTACTCTTGTGGGCTAGAGGTACAAAAAGCAAATCGTTTACAGACTTCTGAAGCAGTTACTCAATTTGTACAATCTCTTCTTAATATACTTTTTCTTTCTTTTGCCATGTATGTCCTAGCAAGAGATACATACATGTATATCTACATTTTCTGTATGTATATGTGTATGTATATATATAATGTATGTGTGTACATACGGACTTTTGTAATACATGAGGAACATATGCTTACCCAAGTAGGCTACCAAAGTTAGCAGTGCATAGTAATCTGTGCTATGTCTCAGGTGTGTGTGTGTCACAGTAATAATTTTCAAGGTACAGTTTTGCCTTGCAGATTATCAATCTGTCTGGGTACTCTCCCTTGGGACATGAAAATATTTCCATTTCATTTCCATTTTAAATGAGGTGTTTGGTAGAAGGCTATTTAAATCAGGCTGTTAAAATCAGCACTTTACATTGGTGTGGGAACTACTGAAATCAAAGAGCCAGTCTTGGGTGAGTAGAAGGGGATCCAGTGCAGTGGCTCTGATGGAAAGTGTGTGAATTAAATTTTAGCTTATTTCTTACTTGCCTAGAGAGTGGAGAGTTAAACAGAAATCAATACTAAGGTAACAGTATGAATAATTTCTTGGAGTAGACAAGGCTTTGTCACAGCAGTTTTGTTTCATAGATCATTTGCAGTCCCTGACCATGGTTCCAAGTGAAAGCAGTTCCTAAATAGTCCCACCAACTTCTACTGCATTGATCAAAACTGACCTAAATATTCCCAGGTGCAAATCTCAGCAAGTCTGCTCACATGCTGCTAGTTCATCAGCTATCCTGTGTGTTGTCATACCTTTGCCAGTGACTAGAAAACCAAGACTTATCACTGTATCCAGCTTCCACTGCAGGGGAAGGACAAGAGTCTGTCCCACACAGGTGACTGTGCAGGTAGGTCCGCCCTTAATTAGAGGTGATTACAGAACAGCAGGATGAGTCATTTGCATCTCTTTTTTTCTCCTCTAGTTTTCTTCTTCTAGCTGGAAGTTAGAAGAATAAACACATTTGCCCGTCTCTTCACATGCAAAATATGTGATACTTTTGTTCTTTTCAGTCACATAAGGTGTCTAATTTACTGTCACACCATAAAAACATTTGCTTAATAAATGAACATGACCAGCTTGCCATATGATATGGAAAGAGATGCCCATAAGAATGAAAGATTAGTTGACAATGATATAGCCTAAATACACTTCAGAAAGTCTTTATTGTAAGATTCTGTCACTAGGATAAATTACATAAAAGCCACACTGTCTTATATATAGGATTTTGAGGATAATATTCAGAATGGAGACATAAACAGGCTTATAATTAGTAAATTATATTAAAAAGGGAAAACAGAAGTTTTATTATTCCTTTGTACTCAAGTCAGAGGTAATATTGCAGTTACTGGACCCTAAAGGGACTGATCATATATACTCCGGTAATTCTACACATGGTAATGATTCTTCTTTTAACATTTGCAATTCATAGCTGCACTTTTGTGTAAATTTTCTGTTTTCCTTGGTTGTCCTTTCTCAGGTGTAATGGCTTTTTCACGGGAGTTTTGGCAACTGTTGTGTGCTGATCTTTGTGCTCCAGACAAGCCTATGGCAAGTCTCAAAATGGTGAGAAATACATGCTTCTAAATGCAAATATATCTGACCCTCTTAGCTCCTCTGCTCAGAACTTGCCCCTTCAGTCATACTTCACCTGAATATGGTCGGGGATTTAACTGGTATGTATGATTTCTGTGTTTTTTCCTTACTGTTTCTTGTAAGAAGAAAGCATGAAAATCTCTATCAGGAGAACATTGCCTGTATCCCACTGAATAGCTGAAATGACAAAGGACTTTTAAGATTCCTAGAACGCTTTTAATCCAACCTTACTTCAAATATAAAACAATTTGTTTGCTTTTCTGGCATGTTTTGCTAGTATATGTGTATATATGCCCTTACATATGTAGACAAACTTAAGTTCTCCGTTCCCGGGGGGCGGCGGGGCGAGCGGTGTCGCTGTCCCTGGTGCTGAACCCGGGAGCGGGGCCGAGAAGCTGCGGTGTCCCCAAAGGGGATCTGCAATCCTTCCTTCACAAGGGATGTGACACTGGTGTCCTCACGGCCGGTAGCAGGCTGATGCACTGCACATGCCAGGGCTGCTGTGGGAAGTCCTCGGCCTTGCTTCTGTGTTGTTTACTGGACAATTTGTCTCTTGGAGGGGATGTGGCAACTCCTTTTGTAGCGTGTGAAAGGAATAAAGAGGGCTATCCATAGAAGAAACAGGAGATATGCCGGGACATGCAAGCCACATCTTTAGAGCTTTGTGTCCTCCGATAACCTGATGATATAAACAAAACTTGAACCAAAATAGCCTGTTCCTTAGCAGATAAAACCAAGTTTCCCTGAATCTGCTTTTTGTTTCTCACTCAGACTCTGCTTAGTCAGACTGTGAGTCACAGCTATTCATGCTAATATAATAATCTTTCATCTACAATTAAGCAATTTTGCACACCAAAGCATTTTCTGTGAGACATGCTAGTCATACCCTTTATGTAGTAGTATTTCTTATTAGTAGTTTGTTCAAACTCTGTGCTTGAATAAGCAGAACATTTCAGTACCTAGGGTACTGATTTGGAGAGAACAATTTCAGAGCAATTCAGCCATTCAGCCTGGAAAGCATTTTTTCACTTGACCCCTTATACTAGTGTCTAACTGACATGTGAGTTATTTCTTTTTTAAAAAACCCCAAATAACAAAACTACAAGCAAACAAATCTATTTTTACTCTTCCAGAGGAAAAGACCCCTAAAACTTGATTCTTTATGTCATTTGATTTGATCTTTTAATTCTACCTATAGGAATCATATGATAGGAGAAAGAAAAATTATATTGGGCATTGCAATTTGTGCCTTGTATAGAATGACTCCTTGCTCCTTAGACTTTTGTCTTTCCTGCATTATCCTGTGTCATCTCCTATTCTTTTTAATTATCAGAGGTCTTATTCAATTATCAAATTGCATAATAACTGTCTTGACAGCAAAAACAATGGTGATAAGATAATAATGGAGAATATGAGTAGATGATGTAATTTTAAGACATTGCTCTGAATCAGATGACTTCCACAGAGAAAATTCCAAAATAGGAAGGATATACAATATTATCAGTAATTTTGCATGAAAATGCTGCAGATGTAAAATATGCATTGACAGAGATTCCTCTCCTCTCCATATTAATCCCAAACTCTTTGGACTTTATCATTGCAGTTAGGTATTGTGGTTTGATTGGTACCCTATCCTATCTAAGGTGTAAAAATGTCAAGTGTTAAGCTCACAAACAATGCAAAGTGGTGAGATGACTCAAGGGCTCATTCTGTGTTCAAAGATTCCTCTCCTCAGGTTTCCTTTACACAAAGGGACAGTCAGGACAGCTGATACAAATTAGTGACAAATGTGAATTCGAAGTAAGTATAAACACAACTAAGAATCCTTATTCTGATAAAAACAGTCTACATATGTATAATATAGATTAAATAAAAAGTAAGTTTCCAAAAGCCACAATGGACCAACAGTCCCATGTTGAAGGATATACCTGGAAAATCCTGAAAAAAATGTTTCTCTTTTATGCATACATTAGAGAAGAAATCAAGGGAAGGATACAAATAAACACATTACAAAACCAGAGTCATTGAGAAGAAGCCTGGTGTTGGAGATTTACATTGGGAGTCATTGGCAGGATTACAGGGGGCAGCTTAAATGGAGAAGTTAGTGGGAACAGGAAAATCATGCAAAGTTTGGGCAAAGAAACTTGGGGCAAAGTTCAAGGATCCAATATAAAAACTCAAAAGCAGTCTTAGTAGCTGAGGAATCTAGAACTACAGAAAAAATGGCAAAGAGAAACAAGGACAAGGGTATGATACACATTGGTGAATGAAACTGGTTCTTTTTGAATGGGTAAAGGAATATGTATCTTCACCCAAGGGTCATTTCAGAGGATTGCTATTTTACAGACAAAGTATCATGCTGCAATTCCCTTTAGGGCTGTTTCACAAAGAAAATGCCAGCTTTCCTACTGTGACAAGTTTACTGTTAAGGCCATGTAATGAAGAAATAATTTTATGTCTGCATTTCTTTCTTTTGTCACACATATGCACATTAGGAAATCAAGCAAAAGGTTGGAAAAGGAGAAAATATGTTTGGTTATAATGCATATGATTCTTCATTGAAATTGTTTGCTTCTTCTAGTCTTGATGCTAATGAGCCACTCAGAACTCATGGAAAAAAAGGGTTTCTATTTCATTTACTACATGAATACCAGGAGAGTTGTGCCTGACTCTGTAAACTGACATATAATGATAAATATGCAAAAATCATGATGTAAGAATTCCAGCTAAGCAACCAAATGGAATGTTTTTAACCTCTGCTTCATAAACAATCTGTAAGATCTCTTGTCTCATTAACCCTCTATTTACACAGATCTTATTGAAATAAATGATTTATGAAACCCCTATCTATTTAAAATACTGATACTTTAGAATGGTTTGTGAGCCAATTCTTAGAAGGATTAAAATAATGTCCAACAAATAAGGATCATACATCAAATGACAGCAGACAAAATATATATTGATGATAAAATTACATTATAATCTGTTATATATTTCAACAGAATAGTATTAGCATGAAAAGAAATATCACCAGCATATTATAACAAAATTAAAGACTACCAGAATTTCTAAACTCAAAGGATCTAAATTAATGGTCCATAGGTAGCCTTAATTCTGGCATTTCTTAATGCTGACTTGCTCAACTTTGCACCTGAAGAGGTTCTTTTAGCTTTTTTTTTTTTGTTTGTTTGTGTATGTGATATATATATATATATAAAACCTGTCTTTCCATATGTTTGCACAATCAAATACTCTGGAAGGCACTTAAATGCTTCCTTGCAAACAAAAGTTTCCACTCCTTGTAGATTAAGCAGACTGGCATGGTGAACAAGATTTCTATGTGCCATCCAAAAAGCTAGATCAGTGGAACAAAGTTTGTATGCTTCACAGACCCAGCTGTCTGCTTTCCCTTTCCTTGACCATGAATTCTGATTGATGGGTACTTTTGCCTCAGAACTTTATGTTTCCAGTATCTCAAGCAACCAAACACATACTGTACTGCAAATACTGCCGTGGATTATCTATTTTACTCCACCTGCAGAAAATGCTTCAAGAGTTGAGGTCACACAGTTTTTATAACAACAGTCTTTCTAGTGACATGAAAACAAAACCATCCAGAACCATTAAGCCCCAGCCAATCTCATGTACTGTATGTCCAGAGTTCTAAAAATTATTGAGTCAAGGACTGAAAACGTCTTCTGACAGATTGTTGGTAGACAGGAGTAGGCAATGAGCAAATGAAAATAAAATTAAAAAATTTCAGCCCATGGAACTGAATTCTGAATTGCGGCACACAACCTAACAGTTTCTTTTTGTCAGGTGTTGCAAGGTTATCTTAGTTTGAAATGCTCTTATAAAAAGGCTAAACAGGTGGTGACCCTCTGTTGCAATAACATCATCTTTCCATCTTTTCTGCCCTGGGGTAAAATAATTAGTCATTAAACTTCTAATAGCAATTAGCAACATCTTGTTATGTTCTATGATGGAATTATTTTTTTATAAAATTATCTACAGGAAATCACTGAATGTGCACTGTCATAGTGCTGAGCACTAGAGAAACATAAAGAAGCAGACAGTTGGGCCCTAGAGAGCTTATTGCCTAAAACAGCTTTTTTTTATTTTCTGTTTTTTAAAACTGGGTTCCTCCATCATGTTGCCTCTGAAAGGGATGCCTGAGAAGGGATAAAAGAGGAAAGAGGCATACAAAATATACTCAAAATACAATGGATTTTCTAGTCTCACAGCTGGAAAACCTGGTCTCTCATATAGTTTCTAAACAAGGAAGGAGACTGCTGCTTCTGCTATACCATGTATCTCATCTGTTGTGAAGTTGTGTTGTTTCTCCCTCTACAGATGCTATAAGGGCTATCGGATGTCATAATAAGCATGCCCACAGTTATACACTGATGGCCTTGTGCTCCAGAGAGGATGATGGCATGGGGAAAAGGAGGAGAAACTCCACCCTTTGTGAAGAAGTAGATTTGCTTTGTCTACCTTTTGAATATGTCTGTTGCTAAGGGCAATCACTGTAAGTTTCAGAGCACCGCATTTATTGTTTAGCAAATAGATAAAACTAATTGGAAGATTCACAGTACACCTTGGGATTCAGACCCAGAAGGGTAACTAGCTGGACAGAAAGCACAAAACCATGTTTTGAAAGTGCCATCTAGTGGCTCCCTACACCTCCCTACACAGGGGTTTTTTAATGTCAGAAGATGAAGTTCATCTCCCTGAAATTTGGGATCAGACCAATGCTGGCTTCAGAGTCAGGGCAGTGAGTGGTGGGACCTTGGTAGCTATTTGCAGCCTCAATGAGAAATGCAAATGTTGTAACCTGGCTCAGCTAGAGGATGGGACAGGGAAATATGTGCAAATGTACCAGGAATGGGGATGTGAAGCTCACTGCTGCACCTGGATGGGAAAATGGATGTGTGTGTGTGGAGAAATCTAAATAAAAGACACATAGAAAAAACTGAGGTTTATTTTATTTACTTATTTATTTATTTTATTTTATTTTATTTATTTACTGTTGGCAGGCCACCAGTTTTTTTTCCAGGGAGACCACAGCCCCCAAATTAAGGTGATTAGATATAGAAATGTTTTTCTGAATTGCTGTTCTTAAATACCTTATAATATGACTGCAGACCTACAAGGGTCTCCAGAGACAGAGTGAAAAACACATTATTTCCTTGGAAACATAGGGACAAAGCAACTGAGACAAACTGGATAGAATAGATTTTTAGCAAATCAATGGCAGTTTTGTTTGGATGGAGTGTATGGCTTTGTAACTAGAAAACTGCAGAAAGGAAACTAATCTTTTTTTTCAACTAGATTTTGCTGCTGGAAAGCCAAAAGCTTCATAGCTGTGTGTAACAACTTCAAACTGAATTAATTGGTTCCCAAGAGCCACTGAATTCTGTATGGGCTCTCGGTAGCTTTATTACTGTACAGTTTGGAGTTCTTAGTTTGGGATTAGTTCCTTGTAGAAACCATCTCTTTGATTACTGATCCTTTTCTGCAACTGGCAAAGGTGTTGTAAGCCAATATAAACCAGTGTGTGATTTCATTGTTAACAGTTTCAGAAGACTGAAAATCATTCTTGGAAATTATAATTTTAATTCACTTGCTACTAATTTAAAACTCAAATTTTCTTCTGGGTTTTGCTTCTATGGCTGGAATAAATTGACTATTCCTATTTCCATTTACACACATCTATCAGAATGAGAGACACTGAAAAAAGATAAAACCTCTGCAAGAAGCAGTTAGATAAATAGAAAATTTATATTAATATATCATTTAAAGGCAAAGTATAACTGTCTTGAAAGTGGTCCGGAATTATATTTCATTCAATACCAAGAGTGTTTTTCTGCAGTTCTGTTTTCATGTGGCACTGGTGGCTGAATATATGATGAAATATATGATGAATATATGATGAAATATATCACAGAAACACCTTGTTTAGCTCCAGTTGTGCTCTGAAACTTGCCACTTCAATGTGCTTAATACAAATATTTAGTTTGACATATGTTTTTTGGTTTTTTTTCAGACTATACGTCCTTTTCTGAATTGGGGTCAGAGTAGCAATGATTGCACTATACATAAAAATAGATGTTCATATTATTGCTATATCTGTTTTTAATAATTTAGGAGACACTCAGGCACCGTGGTGTTGTGGCCTAGAAATACTTCTTAATCTTCTAAGATCCAAATAAATGATATACCATATGATAAAAATCCAAAAAGAAGGGAAAGGAACCCACAATGAACCATCCGACAGGAATCTCAAAGACCCAAGGAAATAAGTCTGTTTATTTAATTCAATATTACACTTTCCCAGTCTTTAGAGTTTAAATTAGTTACATCTGAAATGTTAGGAGGGAACATAAATTTCTTGGTTTTGATAGATATCTTGATATGAAACCAAATTATGTCCCCTGAAATGAGGAATATGTGAGTGATAAGGAGCCATAAAGCTAGGGAGAATGGCTGTGTTTTTCCTAATTCTACTGATGCATAAAATTATGCTAAAAAATTGATGTTTTCCTGCCTCTCCCACACAAATGTTTTGGATATTCATTCTCTAATCAAAAGCATTATCAAATGAAAGAAACTCTTCCCAGAAACCATTTTCAAAAAGGGAAGTTTTTTTCTGTAAAGCTTGAAAAAAATAATTCTTTACCTCACCACAGAACATTTGCAAAAGCAAACTGCAGATGCTTCCTCAAGTTCTAGTCATATGACCTTTAATTTAAAATGTGTTTCTTTTTAAAACATGGCCCATAAACATGCTTGGGGAGCTCAACAGAGTCGTTTAGGAGACAGAAACTTGAGACATGTGGTTGAAATATGGTGAGGAGAAAAATAGAATGCATCACATTAAGGACATTGAGAGTAATTTCAAATGTGATTTTCTAATGATTTTCTCTTCTAATGGGATCCTGGAGAGACAATGGACAAAGACAACAAGGTAGATGTCCAACAAACTAATTGGCCTTGATGTTTGGCATTTATTGTTTGTACTTAGCCTTTAAGTTTGTAAAACAAACCCTTTTGAGGTAAAGCACTCAAGCAAACAACTGTCAAACTCTTTGTCTGCTGTTCTGATCTTCAAGATGACAAAGGAAACGATGCTTTGCCTGTACAGATTCTTCTGCTTATAGGTGATCTATTAATAAATTGATAGAGTTTATTATAGCAGTGTATTTGACAAACAAAAAAAAGTAATCAGTCCAAAATTTCATACTGAGCTATTGCAGTCTGTAATTGTTAATTAGCCTGTTAATTGTTGCGTTGTCAGTCTCATCAGAGGGAGGACTAGAGAGGTGGTTGGGGGTGAAATTGGAGTTTAATATCTTGTTTGCGGTGGTGTGTTTTTCTTTCATTTGATATTTGTTTAATATCTGTTCACCCCCCCATCCCTAACCCCCTCATCTCCAAGTTGCCAATCCTCCCTTTCCCTGCCCCTTTCCCTGGAACCTTCCCTGTCATTCATCCTAGCCCCCTCCTCAGCTTCCAGACCTTTCCCTGTCTATTTAGTGAGGCTCAACACTCTATTGATCCATTTGTACTATTCCACTCCCCTGTTTCCCCTGATAGGTTTGTGATATGTTAGTTCTGCCCTAAACTCCTCCCCTGCTATTCCCTTATTGGTTACTGTTCCTACACCCTTCCTCCTGAATTCTTGTATAAAACCTCTGCTCCCGCCCCCGAGGGGGTCTTGGGGCTTGCTGAATAAAACCATCCCGTTCACCCCCAAGTCCCGTGTCGCCTTCGTCTGTCCCCGCACGCCACGAACTGAACTGCAGAGCTTGCAGGGGAAAGCGGCCGCCCGTTCTCTTCCCTCACCGCCCAGCCTGGCACGGCTCGGAGTGCCGCGGCGAGAGGAGCACATGCCGCGCCACAACATATGGTAGCAAGAGGATGGTTCCCTCCTTCGTCTTGTAGAAAAAACGGGCAAATTCGTGGGGGCGCCCGCCTCACAGAAGAAGAAGGAGGGAAGAGGAAAATCTACGGCCGTAAAAGCTCTGCCGGATGCTATGAGAAGCTGAGCGCCGAGCGAAAAAGATTGAGGCTCCGGGACCCTCTTTGTTCTCGCCATCTACCCGCCCTGGAGCAGCCGCGCTGCATGGGCAGCCGGGCTGCAGAGCTTTTTGGCGGGCAGACCTACCTGAGGACACAGAGAGAGTGGTTTTGGCAGCGGCTCGGGGGAGCCTGAAGAAAGGCTGACCGAGAAGAGGTTCCTCGGTCAGCATCTGCAGCGAGACCACCAGAGGCTGATAGTGGCCGAAACCAAGGCTTCGGGGACGAGTCTTGGTTTAACGGGAACACCCAGGCCTCCGGAAGGGCCAAAACCGGGAAGGAACATCCCCAGTTTTCAGCGTGACTTTTCCATCGAGTCGAGGAGAAGATTCAAGCCATCTCCGTCCGAGCCTGCAAGGTAAGGTAGGCTACACGGGGTGGGGATTGCTCCGACGGGCAGCTGGGTCTGCCACCTTTTTTTTTTTTTTTGCGTTTTAACCCCTGTCTGCGCCCAGACTGGGGCTGTAGCCTTGCATGTCCCTGGCAGGCGGGTGGGTTTTCCTTTTCTGGGGGAAGCTAGCACTGAGTGCTATCCTTCGCCTAGTCTTCTGTGGGGACCTAGATTGGATCGCTTTTTCTTTTCCTTGAAAATGTTGTCTTCTCTATCCTCCCCTCCCCATTCTGGGCTGGACGGAGGGGGTAGAAAAGACACCAGTAGGGAACAGCTAAGAGGGCGACACATTAGCTATAGGAGAGTTGTTAAAAGGGGCCCTTTACACCCACGCATTGCGCCGACATCCAGCTGCGTTGGGCCCCTCCCCCCCCCCCCCCCCATAAATTTCCCCTCTTTGCTTCTGTGAAGCTCCCTATGCCCCCATCCCCTCGGACTTTCCTAAAACCCTTTCCTATCCTCCCTTGGGGATTGCTGTGGCCGAGCCGCCCCAAGTGCCCTGCCGGACACTGCTCAGGCCAAGTGCAGTGTATCTGGCACCCCCTCCCAAGATGGCGCTGGCCACGCCGCTTGGAACCCGCTTTCCCGCCTTGACCCTTCTTTTCCACCCCTGGTTTCCCGCCAGTCCCATTTCTCTCCCAATGGCCCTGCACCGTCCCTGCACGAGGCTAGTCCCTATTGTGGGGAGGCGGGGTTGGATATTCCCCAATCCTTCTTCTGGCTCTTCCTCCGGGGGGAAGGTCGGGAGGGATCTTCTTCCGAGGAAATGGAGCCGAAACCCGGGACTGGGGATCCGTCATTTTGTCTTCCCCCTAAAATGGCGGCGCCCCGGTCCACCCCTTACCGATACCCCCTGTTAATCATGGCAATCACTAATTAAGTGATTGTCTGATTCCCCCATCCTATTCCTTAATGTACCCTACCCAATGTTCCTTTTTATTTAACCACAAATTCCTCTTTTTGCTTTTGATTATTTTTTGAATAATGTGTTTGTTGAGTTATATTTTATAGGAAAAAAAAAATCGTCTAATTTAATTAATACTCAAGATATTATGCCCACCTCTCAAACAAACATTCAAATTGGACAAACCACGTCACTGTTCGCTGACCTGACTCTGCTCTGGGAATTTTAAGAAGCTGAACATCGCAAACGCCGTAACGAAGCAAGTTTTAAATCAGATGAAGTCACAAATCCTGCTGTGCTTTGTACCCTTAATTTGGACTTTCATTTAGGACAATTTTATATATTCCAGATGAAGTTTTTATATGTTTCATATGTTATAATCACAATTAGTTTATCATTTTTTGATGTCTTTCAACTTATGTTTTTTTTAATAATAGGTAATGTTACAATTTAATTTTATATTAAGTTGTTTTATTGTAATTATAATTAATTCAGTCTTTTCTGATATTTTTTGACTTAAAGGCTGTGTTTATGACCATCATTGCTACAGGAATCACGTAGCTAGTGTATTACTGCAGGCTTGCTGCATTGCTGCGAGGTTTAAAAATTTATTAGTTATATTTAGTTCATCTTTTATTGTATTAGACAAAATTTGTCCAATTCAATTATTTAATTCTGATAATTCCATTTAATTATTTTATTTAAATTGGATAGTTGTGATTTTAGTCATTCTAATTAAATTTTTTAGTTTAATTTCTGTCAATTATTTCATTCTATTTCAATCACCTAGTCTTTATCTGATTTCAATTCTATTTCAATTATTTCAATTATTTGCATTATTCTAGATTGTTACTCAGAGCAGCAAAACAGCAAGTTTTGTACAGTCTTATGTCTAATTTAGGATGTTACTACTCTTCCTGCCCTATAAATGCAATAATGTGTCTTTCATGTCCTTTAAGTAATTTACAATGTTATCATATGATTTTATATTATTTGCATGTTGTATTAATTTGCTTAAACCACAGAATTCTCCTTCCTTTTGTAAAAGAAAAGAGGGAGATGCAGTGGTGTGTTTTTCTTTCATTTGATATTTGTCTAATATCTGTTCACCCCCCCATCCCTAACCCCCTCATCTCCAAGTTGCCAATCCTCCCTTTCCCTGCCCCTTTCCCTGGAACCTTCCCTGTCATTCATCCTAGCCCCCTCCTCAGCTTCCAGACCTTTCCCTGTCTATTTAGTGAGGCTCAACACTCTATTGATCCATTTGTACTATTCCACTCCCCTGTTTCCCCTGATAGGTTTGTGATATGTTAGTTCTGCCCTAAACTCCTCCCCTACTATTCCCTTATTGGTTACTGTTCCTACACCCATCCTCCTGAATTCTTGTATAAAACCTCTGCTCCCGCCCCCACTGGGGTCTTGGGGCTTGCTGAATAAAACCATCCTGTTCACCCCCAAGTCCCGTGTCGCCTTCGTCTGTCCCCTCCGCGCCATGAACTGAACTGCAGAGCTTGCAGGGGGAAGCGGCCGCCCGTTCTCTTCCCTCACCGCCCAGCCTGGCACGGCTCGGAGTGCCGCGGCGAGAGGAGCGCATGCCGCGCCACAACACTTGTTGCCAAAGGAAATTCTGTTTAGGCATCTGCCACTGCTTCTGCAGTCTGGACCCTACTCTTTACTGCCAGCATGCCCTCACTGACAAGTAAGAGAAGGAAACTGTTGAACTGCAAAACTGTAAATTTATTGCATCTTTAGGTTTCTGCATGGTTCATAGTTTTTGTCTGGCAGGGAAGAGAAGTCTTACATCAAGCTGATATTAAAAACTCAAATAAGGCCCAGGCATTGCTCCTTCCTTTGCTATAGCTGTAGTATGTCTGGGCCTTGTGTCTGATAAGAGATGATGAAGAGCCTCCAGTGGAGGCTGTGTACATCTCTTAGCCATGATGTGGTGTAAGGACAGGTTGTGTTAGGAGGGAGAAAATCCCTTGGTGGACTGTGTCATAATGGAGTGACTTGCAGGTGTTGCCGGGAGATGTAAAGTACCCCCAGCCACTGCCTGCCTGCTCTGCATCCACAGAGTGGGAGAGGGACCTCTGGGAAAATTCACACCCTTTCCCAAATCACCTCTTCCCAAAAAGAAGGTACCTGAGGAGCATACCTGAGGAGATTCCAATTTCCTCCATGCTGAGGCTCTTATTTCTTCTAGCCATAGCAAGGAGAAGCAAGGAAAACATACCCTCTGCAGGTTCCCTCTGTAGCCACATTAGCCAGCCACAGCCTTGCTGTGGGGAGCCTTAACTTGTGGATTTTTCCCTCATGCCACAGAAGGAGGGGCAATCACACAACACTCTGCATGTCATTTTCAATGGCATACATTGGTATGTCATTGAAAAACAGCAGTATTAGTAGTCCTGAAAAAAAGTCTGAACTTCTGTTTCCCTTTTATTTTTTTAGAAAAAGTTGTTTTCAGGATTTCTATTTCAGAATTTACTAATAGTCTTTTAAAATACCACATGACTGTACACATCTTGCTTAAATCACTTCCACAAAGCCCAGGTATTAGCCCAAGTTAGGTATGCAGCTGCCTCCTTGCTTTCAGAGCTCTGCTCTGGGTCATGGCCAAGCCCCTTGCAAATAAATTGTTGGAGGTTTTCTACAGGCAGTAAAGAAAGGCTACTGTAACCACCTCTGTTACTCATCAGCTAATTTACTGGAAACCTGGAGACATGTGTGACTGGCCAAATATTCTTTCTGGAGAGAGCACAACGTTCCCTTACAGAAAATAATTTTAAAGGCATTGCAGTTTTCCAAATGATGTATCCACATAGATAGTTGTGTGAAGAACAGTCTTTTTGTTGACTGCCTTTCTAGAAGACTATAAATTCTGCCAAAAAGTTAGAGGGAGAGGTGTGTATGGAAACAGCACCAACTATTTAGCCATTCTGAAGCTTAGCACTCTGGATGAAATTTTGGTTTGTGAAACGAAGACTATCTTTCCTTCTTTTATCCTCTTGGGTTTCTTTTGTAGGAGAAGGTAGAATCAATAAAAATTGAACAATTGTTCAATAAAACTTCAAGACGTGAAAGTAAATCTAACAAATTGGATACAATGTTCTAGAGGATTTCTCTCTAAAACAGCTCTCATACTTTGACAGAGTAGAAAGGCACAGACTGATTGCAACAAGTATTTGGTGCATTAAGAAATAACAACTTTGGTTACAAATAAGAAAAGCACATGTTTTACAGCAGATATAAGGATGGTACCTTAATTCATCAAATTAAGTACAGACTTGCTGCAGAGTGCTTATGGATTGCAGATATTATAATGAAGAACATTCTCTGAAAAAGCAAACAGGAAACCACATTTTAAAAATGATAACTGAACATATGGAGATTTTCACATGCATGATGTGAAGCAAGGAGTGTGTTTTACTGAGAGACAGTGCTACAGCTGATTCTGAGTCACAACAGGCCTGTGTCAGACTCCAAAGCACTGCTCTACTCTAAACTGGATTAAAGAGCTCGTGTCTCAAACCAGAGCTGGATTACAAGACCTGGGGAGCCACTTTAAAGTGATGTTCAGATATCTGTGTTTTGACCTACGATGTTTATTATTTGGAAGTGTTTCTTTAATCTAGTAAGAGGCTATGGAGAAAAAGCAAACAGGAATACTCCCAATTGGCCAGGAGAAGACCATCAAGCAGCAAAAGTTGGAGATTTCATAAAGTAAAATGCTCAAAGCACTAACTTTGAAAACTTCTGCAACAGTTAAGAGCAAAGTTGGCTTTGCTCATATGAGCTGAAATTAGCAGCATCGAAAAGTAAAGGGGATGTTTTTGGAGTGAAAAGGACTTTCAATAGGGTCTCTCTTAGGAAGGAGAGGAATTTGGAAAAATCAAGCTAGGAATATCTGTAGAAGACATAGAAGTTCCCCTTGCAGAGACATGCTATTATGTGATGTCTGCAGCTGCGGATACACTCCTGCTGGGCTGGCTGTGCCATAGGTTATCTGTGTAAGCTGTAAGGCCAGGACCATAAAAGCACTAAACCATGAGCAGCAGGATCCCGTGCAGACAGCTCAGCCTCCAGGTTATCCAAATGGATAATTCAGCCACAGCGCTGCAGCACGAGTTTAGCATGAGGCAACCCATGACATTCCCATATGGCTGCACCTTTGTGCTTGCTGAATCCATTGTCCCTGGGTTAGTGGATATAGCAGCTCTGGCTGGTCTGAGGGAATGCACAGGCTGCTTGCTGTACATATTTGGTAGAAATTTTAGAGAAAAGCCACAGGAGCTGTCTAGACTGCTATTGGGGATTGTTGCCAGTGCTGTTTGTGTATGAGACTGGGCTACTGTGCTATTCAGTCACTGAGATGCTGTTATGAAATATTGTCCCTTCTCACTTTTTCATATTTCATAAGGTGTGCAAGTGGATCAGTTCGATGAAGAACTGTGCTGCTTTAGCCCAGAGGGTACCACCATTACACAGAATCATAGGATCAACTTGATTGGAAACGACTTCTGAGATGATCAAGTCCACCTGTGACCCAACACCATGTTGTCTAGCAGACCACGGCACTGAGTGTCACATCCAGTCTTTCCATACATGTCTCCAGGGATGGTGACTCCACAACCTCCCTGGGTAGCCCAGTACAATGTCTAACCACCCTTTCTGTGAAAAAATTCTTCTTAATGTCCAACCTAAAGCTCCCCTGGCACAGCTTATGACTGTGTCCTCTTGTCCTGTCACTGGTTTCCTGGAAGAAGAGGCCTATCCCCACCTGACTATACCTCCTTTCACACAGCTGTAGAGAGGATGAGCCCCCTTTTCTCCAGATTGAACAACTGTAGCTCTCTCAGCCACTCCTCACAAAATTTGTGCTCCAGACTCTTCACGAGCTTCATTTCCCAGTGACATCTTATTATCTACTCAATTACAGAATCTGTTCTATCTGCTGCTCCACCCTGCACGTGTCAAGGCATGTCCTAAGGACTGGGATTTGCCTGACGGCGTGATAGGAGTGATGTGTATGTGTCTATGTCTGTCTCTAAGTAAATAGATATATTTTTTTATATATAATCTCAGCTGCTTATTGGAGCGCCTCTGTCAGAGACGCCAGCAACAGCCCTGCAGCCAGAGTGCCGCCGGCAGAGGCAGCGTGGGCCGTGCACAGATCCGTGTCCCGGTGCCGGGGCAGGCAGAGGCAGCGTGGGCCGTGCACAGATCCGTGTCCCGGTGCCGGGGCAGGCAGAGGCAGCGTGGGCCGTGCACAGATCCGTGTCCCGGTGCCGGTCCCGCGTCGGCGGCTCCGGGCGCCCGGCAGAGAGCGCTGATGCCGCTGACGCGGCGGGACCGGCACCTGCTCCACGCACGTGTGTTTGCGCACACTTTACATATATTTTTCCTGCTAAGCTGCTGGGTTTTGCTCTATTTAACGGGATACAGCGGTGACGAGAATTCCTCCCGCTTTGCCCAGGGCACGCTGGGACCTGGTGCAGGGGGTTTACGGCCGCCCCCATCCTCCTGCAGGAAAAAGCTTTACAGTTCCTCCCACCTGGCAACTGTCTCCAAAGAAATAAAACGAATAGGTCCGTTCTAATTTTTTAAAAGGAATTTTCTACCGAGCATCTGACTAGTAAGTAATTAAGGTGACTGCCACCATCCCCTCTGGACCTTCTTTTTGTGATGGCCGCTGTGGAAGCGTTTGGTGGGGTAGAGGTGGCAAAAAGGTTTTGTGCTGGTCCACACCTCACTGGGTTTTGTATGGCACTCCCTCTACTCCCCTTGAAGTTTTCCAGATCACTGCCTATAGTCTATAAGCATAAAATACACCCTTCGTGCCGTTTGGGGTTGCTGTAGGCTGTCACAAGTACTTTATAGAGGCTGATTTTAATTTTGCCACCCAGGAGAGCAATAGTCCCAAGGAAACGAAGCGTCTTTCTGCTATTGTTATGTATCTGAAGGAAAAATCCTGGCACATAATTGGCTAAAAAATAGTAGTATGATGAGTCAATAAATTTCTATTGTGTAGCTTTCTCTGAGTGAACAATGCTATGTTCTGGGCTAGTGTTAAACAATTAGTTCACATATCATGCAAGTAAGCACATCCTAGATGGATGCATCTGGGGATAGTAGAAATTATTCATGTCTGGCCAATCAGACAGCAGTTTTTATTTATTTCAGTGTTTAACAGAATACCTCTCTGAGCTCTGGGAGACCTTGTGAGCAATTGAAAATACAATAACTTTACAAGGAGAGCCAGCAGTTTTTCCTCACTCTCCATCCAGAATAATAATATATGGCAAAATACCCTGTTCCCACAACGATTATCCTTTCTATCCCCAAGTGTTCCAATAGATAGCTGGGCAGGATTGACAGACCTCTTCTTCACTGTTCTGCTGTTTGGGCTCCCTATCCTTTCTTTAGTGGAAGAGTTTTTGGCATTAACATTTCTATCAGAACAAGGCAGAAAAAGAGATGAGTCTGTCCAGGAGTCCACCAGAAATGAGCAATGAGGACAGAACCTTAGTGTCAATGCAACTGGCTGTATTGAGGAAAGTAGGACAAAACAGAATGCAAATCAGCCATATTGTTTCTTTTGAATTTCAACCATCATCTTCCTCTGTAGTTCTATTTAAAGGCAAAATATTTTATCTTTGATTGTACATGGTAAAAACATTTACAAGGAATGTACCTTCATCTTTGGTACTCGCCATTATGCTTGAGTTGTTTGGAGTAGTTCTGTGTAAATTACTGCAGCTATTTTTATTGTTTTGTGTTACAATAGTGCCTAGAAATCTGAACTGTGTTTGCTAGATGCTGTTCAAATATGTACTACAGGACAATCCCTCCCCAGAAGGTTTTCAGGCTAGCTCTTTACTGAGAATATAATTTAATTCCTGGATTTCATTTCTTGGTACATTTGAGTTCTTGAATCTCAAGAAAACTGTATTTTTCTCATTTAATCGCAGTTATTGCCTAATTAGAAGTTAATGTTTTTTGAAGGGGGACTACCAAGAGAGTTTTCAAGCAATGTGAAGCATGCAGAGTTTTGAACTAAGTCTCTACAGATGGTGCATGCCTACAGACCCCACTAGATCTCTCTAAGGCATTAAGGAAAAGTTTAGTATTTTTCATTTTGTTCAGGGTGATTAGTGGTCCCCAGCTGTGCCTGAGACCATCCATTCTTCACAGCTGGCCCTTCTTATTAATCCCCAGGAAATAGACTATGTTCTAATTTGGTGATTTTTAAATACAAACTGAGCAAAATTCATTGAAACACAATAGTGGAAAAATTGAAATCATACTTTATGGTGGATCACATTTGTGAAGAAGTAACTTTTGTAGGGATAAATAAGTAATATCCCAGGTTCACTTCTGGTGTTTATTTTGATGTGTTGTGGTAAATGTAATGAGAGAATGTAAGCATCCCAAGTACACTCCTCCATGAACCCAAATGCATTTTTTTCTGGATGAGGTTTTTTGACTTTACATGGGAAGAGAGATGTCAGCACAGAAAAGCACTGAACATAATGACAACTGAATTAACAGTCCAGAAGACTGTTAATCTTAATGATGCCAAAAAGCCAGGAAACTAATGCTTTTTCTTTATTCATGTTCAAAATTTTGAAGTGGATTCCTCTACATGTGTTTCCTGAAAAGGTGAAGTTTCTCAGAACTGTCAAATCTGACGATGAATCATCATCAGATAATTACAATGGAGAGCTCATTAGGGTCGTGTGTGCTTTCTAGCCAGGTAGGTCTGGCTAAAAACCAGTTCCAGCTTCTCTGTTACTCCAGTGCATAGTCTCCAGCTGCAGGGACTGTGCCTGGCTGTCAGTGTTGCAATGGGGGTTCTCTTCGTTTGCGTGTCTGAGGCCTTGAAGCAGACACTAATTTTCTCCTAGTTCATTCCCAGCTGGTGATTGGCTTTTTCCAAAATTCCAGTTACTTGAGCACTTTAATTTATCATCCTGCTGGTCAAGAACAAATCACAAAGCAGAAAGTGCAATGCTTTGCAAAAGAACTTGCTAAAAACACAGGCTTTTCTCATAAGCCATGTAAAAAAGTGAAAGAGTGAGTTGCAGGAGAATACTGTCTCACAGCCTTCACCTTACAGTTCCTAAAGCTTCTGAGGGCTTTCATCACTATGAGGAAAATCATCACTGAGGAAAATATGCTGAGTTCTTCTTGTTCCTGCATCCCCAGACTATTGATTTCTGTCCAGCCCCAGTCCAGCTCTCATCCTTAGGTTGCATCTACACTTAAAGGTGTTTATTTGAGAATATAATTTTTTCTTATTTTCTGTTATGGAGTTTTTACTGAACCAGTTATTCCTTAGGGATAGCTGGGCAGAGAGTTGGTTTCCAAGAGTGCGAAATCCTTGCCTTCCACTGTGGCAGAGCCATTCATCTGGCAATTGCCAGCAATGGTTTGGTTTTACTTTAACACTGTTAGCCGTTAAGGGGAGGCTTTAGCACACAGTGAATGGTACTTCTCCAGGAACAAAAAAAAAACCAACCAAAAAAACAAAACAACAACAACAACAAAAAACAACCCTCTGATTTCTCCATCACTGAAGATGCTAAAATGGTTGTGCATGAGGAAATAAAAGTGCCCAAATGAAGGGTTTTCTTACACTTCCATGGTCTCCCTGTCCTTCCTAAAATGTGACTGTGTAAATGAGTAATTAAATGTGCTTTGTATCTATTTGAGGCAAAAAAGTTATCAATCCTGTATGTTTTTCAACAACTGGATGAAAATGGGCATGTGAAAATCTTATGTTGTGAAATACTCAACATTTTTCTTAGAAGTCCACTTAAATATTGAAAGTTACATGTTAAAGTTGAGGTTATGTGAAACATTTTTAAATGCCATACTGGTTTTCTTTAGTATTTTCAGTAAAACACACCTTTTATTTCTTTTGAACTAGTAAGTCTTATTTTTGTTCTCTTCAAACATGTAGAGTAGCATGTTAATCAGAAAATTCAGTATCTGAGCCTCATCCATTGTAAAACAGTGTGGTTTCCTGCATCTCTCCCACAAAGAGTCTAATCTGGAAATTGTTTTATTTATAGTGCTTGGGGAACTGTATGACTTCTGAGTGTTCTTCGTCCTTGCATGGAGGCAAACCTTATGTGACATAGCAGAAAACACTGGTGATGACTTCTTTTCCACACGGGCACATTTGTGAGCATGAAACACAGGCTGCATCTCAAATAGCAAATTACTTTTGCAGCATGGGTGTGTTTCTGAAGCCCAGGTCCTGAATGTCCTCTCTCACGGGGTTTACTTTCATGTCTACAATTTACAAGGTTCCTTTCACACCACACAGAACTGGAAGATGCTCTCCAGTGGCTGTGCCCCACCTGCTAACCAGTGCTTCATCCATGGGAGTGCATGAGAACTAAAGGCAAGCAACCTGCCTTGAAATGTGTTTAGCACAGACATCTCAGGCTCAGCCTCAACAATTTTGGGCTGCTCCACTTGTTAGTGCAGCCATAACCTGGGGCTCATGAAATACAAAAGCCAAAATAGGGGAAGAGTGAGTGTGTTATTAAATGTGCACCTCTTTTTCATAGGATATTCATTATCTTGAAAATTTAGCAGAGGAATAGTGGACAGGGGATATATTAACCCTAGGTCTGAAAACTGCAACCTTGCACCCCATTTCAGAGAATATATCAAAGAACATTTTGTGTTTTGTCAAGTAAAGACAGCACATCAGGGAGAGACATTATTAATTGCCAATTAGAAATAAGAGCCTTGACATTTCTTAGGTAGGAGACATTTGTATCTATTGTTCATCATTAAAGTATTAAAAATTCTTACCAAAGTCCCTGAAGTATTAGTTCAAAGGTAGTTATTTACATTTGCACGTTAATATCTTGTTAATGACACCTTGCATGGACCAGCACTTACAAGTAATTGCCCTTATTATTATATTAACTTCTTTTTATTTATTTATTTTTGCATGTATGCTCCTGTCCTCTGGTTTACCTTAGAAAGTAGCCTCAGAGTTGATTATATCACTGCTGTAAATGCACAGAGCTAAATTGAAGGCATAATGTGCCCCCCCAACTAAGTTAGCATTTGTATTTAATTCTTGTCATGTAAAATATTATGAAAGAAATGCATAAGTACACATTCATAAAATCTGCACTTTGGAGTATTAAACAGTGATTATTAACCTTTGAAATATCATGAATAAAAATGGAGGAATTCATTTTTATATAGTGAATTTCCAACAGACTTTAAATATACAAACTGAATGAGTGGAATTCAGTGTTTCTGAACAGTAAAAGTCTAAATCCAATCATCATGTCAGTTTTGAGAGAAAACAGATCTGCTTCAGGAAAGTAGCAGATCAAACACCCAACCTAGCATTACAGTTCTAAGTTTGGAGATGGCCAGGCTTTTGCAAACCAGTACTCTCCAGTGAAGTTCATTTTGCTAAATTTAGTGAATCAAATGAAAAAGCAAATGAAAACTTGACTCTGTCTTTACTTTGGTTTATACTGAAAAATAATGTAGTCAACTGTATAATAGCTTATTACCTGGTAACTGCAGACAGATACACCCTGCTGGTTGCAGCCTGCTGGGATCTTAGCTTTTCTAGGATTTTTATTTGAATTAAAGTCATATATGTGGCAGTATAGCAATTAACAAGGGACACATTTGTGATCTAAGTCATTGAATCATAGACTATATTGAGTGGGAAGGTACCCATGAAGATCATTGAGTCCAACTCCTGGCCCTGCACTGGACACCCCTAGGGGCATACCATGTACCTGAGAGCATTGTCCAAACACTTCTTGAACTCTGTTAGGCTTGGTGCTGTGACCACTTCCCTGGGGAGCCTGTTTCAGTGCCCAAATACCCTCCAGGTAAAGAACCTTTCTCCTGATAACCAGCCTAAACCTACCCTGACTCAGGTTCATGCTGTTTTTTTGAAACCTGTCACTGGTCACTGGTCCAGATTTGAGAGATTGGTACCTGACCCTCCTCTTCCCCTTAGGAAGAAGTTGTAGACTGCAACAAGGTCCCCCCTCAGCCTCCTCTTCTCTGGACTGAATAAGCCTCATACGACTTCCTCTCAAGGTGCTTCCTATGCTCCTTTGGATGCTCTCTAGTAGCTCAGTATCTTTTTTGTGTTGTGGCACCCAAAACTGCCCCCAGCACTGGAGGTGAGGCCGCCCCAGCTCAGAGCAGATCAGGACAATCCCCTCCCTTGCCTGCCTGGCCATGCTGTGCCTGGTGCCCCCAGGACAGGGTTGGCCCTCCTGGCTGCCAGGGTACTGCTGGCTCATGTTCAACTCGCCACTGACCAGGACCCCCAGGTCTCTTTCAGCAGCACTTCTTTCCAGCATCTCATTCCCCAGTCTTTATATATAATCAGGGTTGTCCTGTCCCAGGTGCAGAGTCCAGCACTTTCCCTTGCTGAATTTCATGCAGTTGGTGATTGCCCAGGTCTCTGATTTGTCACAGTCTCTCTGCAGGGCCTCTCTGCCTTTGAGGGAGTCAGCAACTCCTCTCACCTTTGTATCATCTGTGAACTTGCTCAGTGTCCCTTCCAGTCCTGCATTCAAGTCATTTATAAAGATTTTGAAGAGCACAGGGCTGAGGATGGGGCCCTGTAGAACCCCACTAGTGACAGGTCACCAGTCTGATGTCACCTCCTTCACTGTAACCCTTTGTGCCTGACCCGTGAGCCATTTGTTCACCCATCACATGATGTGCTGTTTGTCCAGAAGGATCCTTTGAGAGACAGTGTCAAAGCTCTGCTGAAGTCCAGAAAGATTACATCAACAGGTTTCCCGTATTGGCTAGGGGGGGTCATTCACTGTTATACTTCTTGTCAAAGACACACAAAAATGTGTCAGCCTTTGGGTTTGTCATCACATGAGTGTCAAAGGAGACAGTGTGGAATTTCAGGAAGAACAGCTCCCCTCATAGCACTGGAATGATTTTGTTCCTTTACTTCAAGTAAATTATGATGGGCCAAATATCTGCAGACAGTATCTTCATTTACCTGCATGGAGTAATAGACTCTGTGAGTTTAGTTGTTGTCCTCTTCCCTCTGTGACATTCACAATATCTTTTTATGTTTCCTGAAAAGCTAGCTAACCCCATAACCTTGAAAAACACAGATATTCCTGTCATTTAGAATGACATCATATTAATTGCAAATATATATGTATTCCCAATGTTGCTACCTTAAAAAGATAAGTTACAAGATTGTTTGCTTGCATTTGGTTTTGTGGGAAATTTTTTCTTAGGTTTTGGATGCTGATGGCATCCTAAAACATTCTGATGTCAATATATGCAAAATTGCTCTGCTTCTGCTTTGAACTAGTCCGTCATTGTAGCATTTTGTCTCAGGCAGAGCTTCCATCTGTGTGCCTTTGGGACAGTTGTTGTCATCCTTGGAGTGAGGTAGAGAAAGCCTTTAACTCTTTGCAGTGTCTGGATGAGTGTGTCCTGGCATACCTTACAGATACATATGTAATGCAAAGGAGTATTGACCACCTAACTAGAAAAAGCCAAAAATCTTTCTAACACACCTCAAAACCAAAAACTTTCTAATACACCTCAGCTTGACCATTCTGAAACAAAAGCACTGGAAATGTCACATAGTTTTTGAAAACTTCCTCCTGAGCTTAACTATTCACTTTTTTCCTCATTTTCCGTAGGCTGCTTATTCTATCTTTTAATACTTAGAACATGATCACAATACTAATGTGTTAGTGCCTATTCAAAAACCATGCCAGTTTTTATCCAGAAGGAAAAGAGATAAAAGAAAGAAATTGAAAAACACTAGTATGGCAAGTCCTAAAAATTGATGTAATTTAGTGTAACAAACTTAAAAAACAAACAAAAAAAAAATGGAAGAAAGAGGAATTTGTGTGTGATTTGCAGCTTATTTTCTTGGGGCATATATATGAATTATATATAGCATAGAAATGATTTAAAAAGAGAAAACTGTAACATTGAATTTTGCAGATCTTTACAATTATTCCATCTGTTAAACTGCAAGTAAATTCCCACTTTCCATGTATATTTGGAGAATTTGCGTTGTCATACAATCTTGTACTAAAGTATATTTTGTATTCTGATTTCCATCACTGTGGTTTAATTAGCAGCTAAGTTTTCTTGCAGAACCTAAAAATAACAATACCTTAGTCACCCAAAAATTAATTTAGTTTTCTGTCTAGCCTGGTTGCATAGACAGAGGATATATATCCCCAGTGACGAGGAAATACAGCTACGGATTAGGAGGGGATATAATTCTGGTTTACCCTGTCAAAAGACTCTGGAAACATATTCAGTTTTCATTCTGTGTATCCATCCTTAAAATGCAGGGATGGCTGTTCCCGGTTGTTTGGCTGTTCCAAAATATAAAGTGTCTTTATATTTTGCGGTATATGGACAGCCTTGAGGAGTGCATACCATCCTCCCTTGTGGTCCAGAATGCTCAGATTACACCATTTGCCTCACCTCCCTTTGGGTGCCCCTTCATCTTGGCACGAATCATTGCAAGGCTTGCTTTGGCTCTGTGCTTGTTCTCTTTTCAACATCTTTGTGGAATGCAGTATCTCTTTGGGGCATAATCAGTCAGGGTGCAAGGAAAGAACATGGGACAGATTAACAGGAAAATCACTGCAATGCTGATAACTTGCTGATAGGCAAGAATCTCCCCCATCAGCAGAGCAAGCAACTTATTTAATTGCTGTATTTTCTTTTTGGGAAGCAATGTCTTAATCACTGTGAGTGCATGCTATATGTCTCTAGTCTTGTCACAGCACTGGTCATTGGAGCACTGAGACTTTTGGCAACTTTCAGGGAGCTGTGTTTTTTTGTATGGATGCTCCACAGTGACAATCATGTCTTCCCACTCCTTCCTTAGCAGGAATTTCTGGCAGAGCAGACTGTAATTCAGGTGTTCCATATGGTCGACACAGACCCTTTGGATCTTAGAGAGACTGTCCTGTGGGTTTATTCAGGACACAAACTGGGAGTTAGAAGTTTGGCCAGCAGATCCCTGGTTCCACAGACATCCTGGAAAGTTAGTATTTCATAATTCTTCTAACCCTGTCACTGCTGTTGTTCTGAAGCAGAGAGAAAATATCTTTTTTCATGCCACTCTTGAATGTGAATTTGTTCTTTAAAATCACTTTTTTGAGTCCTGCACATAGAAACATCCATGAATAATGGACGTGGGCCTGACTCTGTGCCCTTAGACATAACCCACAGTTTTTTGGATAGGTGTAAGAGAAACAGCCCTATATGAATAAACTAAACTATGTTTAGTTAAATGTTAAATATAGATCTAAATTCTCAGAAACAGAGGTAAAGAGTACACTACAGAAAACTGCCTTTGCCTTTCATTTACAAAGTATGTTGTCTTGGATGACCTCTAAGTTTGTTGGCCAAAACACTTTAGACCTCCTTTGGTACATTATATTGTTCTTCCCAATTCAGACAACTGGGTTTAATTTTCAACACATAATTATTCTACACTTCTTTGTGTGTTCCCTCTTCATCTCCCCAAAGTAAATGCATTTTGACAGCTACCACCAAGAAATAAAAAATGTTATATTCCATGGTTCATTGGATGCAGTACTGGAAAGTGAATCATTCCCTTCCTGTGTGTTACCATATACTGTATTTTGTTACATGGACAGAATATATGTATATGTGTATCTAAAACTGCGCATTTTCTCTATGTGCCTAAGAATCTTCTAAGTTTAAAGGCCCTGGCTAGGACATACATTTGAACATTACTAGATCTAGTCCACAGTGAGTGGTTTTATGGCCCAAGAGCCTCCTCCAGACACAGTCATTTTAAAATTCTACTTATCCAGATTTCTATTTTAACACTATTGTGGCATTTTCGCAGTAACAGATTTGATACCCTTGAACAGTAATTCCTGGAGACTCAGTCAGAAATGCACTATTTCTTCTTTTTCCCCCATTTACTTCCTTTTTTTAGTTTTCTACATCCCTTATGTTCTTTACCTAATTCCTGCTGTAAATGTGAATAAAACTTAATTTTATATCAGCATCTCTTTGACATTCAGGGGTGAAAAAAATCTTGGTTATCTTTTAATCTGTTCTCAATTTGGAATTCAAGTAGATGTTTAGGTTTATACAGCTGTTGCTGACTGTCAGCATCATGTTAATGAAGTGCTCCTTTTTAATGTCTTCCAAAGTTCCAGTTCCACAGCACTGGAATGAACTTGTGTGCTGAGGTACTTTTCTCTTCTCTTGAGGATGTTTTTGAGCTCTGTTCTGATCGTCTCAAGGATAAAGAGTCAGCACAACATGTTTATATGTGGTTTTCCACTTTCAATATAAGGGCCTTTTCCTATATAAGGGCCTTTTTCATTATAAGGGCTCAGGGAAATGTATCCTCATCTTCTCCAACATGCCCAAGAATAGTTCAGAAGAGTGCCAAAGGTATGAATTTATTCTTAACCTATTGGCAGGGAAACCAGTTCACTAACAACCAACAAACTGTGTTTCCAGAATTCCAGTCCTGCAGCAGAACATCCCTCACTGTTCATTAAGGAGCAACATGGCTCTGCATCAGTCACGGTGCAGGAAAGCAAAATATTTTTCATTTTCTTTTCTTGATATTATACCTCAAATGACAATGCTTCAGCTCAATATACACTTTAAAAAAACTATTTTAAAAGACTGAATCAGTTGTTTCTATCTATGTTTGTAACCTGGCTTTAGATGGTCTGTAAGATAGTAGCCCATGTGGGCTTCTTTCTTTCATCTTTCCTTTATGTGTCCATCTCTGGAAGGGATTTTTTCTTCCTAGGGGAAGATGAAGTACTCACTCTCTTCTCTCACTATTATCCCATAGGAGAAGTAGCCAAGCAATAAGGATCCTGACAGAGAGGAAGAACACCATTTATCTGTGAATTAATATTGGATAGGCTTACTATTCCCTGGAGAGATATGTTTTTTTTAACATCCATCATCCATCCTGTGTTGTTGAGACCATGGATTCCAGCTTGTCTGCTTGCAAAGCAATGGGTCAGATTTTGTCTTGTCCCATCCCTGTAGAGGGGATATTCTGGCTGCTGCCAGGGCAGAGCCTCGTACAAGCACTGTAGTTAGCTCCATGGACAGAGCTGTTTGCTTGGGGTGTAGGCAGTGCTGTTAATTTAGAAGTTTAGGAGTGGTGATTCATGACTCCTGTAACAAATGCTGAGGCATATGCTTGTCCAACCAAAAAGGCCCTCAGGTGGTGGAGAACATCTGGCAAACCCACAATAAGGAAGAGGCTTGTCCCCTTCATTGCTGCCTTGGGTTAGAGAGCACTGAAATGAAGAGGAACTATTGGGCTATGAGAGTGAGTAATTAAGGCTGCCTGTGCAGCTTTCTCCTCTGCCCTCTTCTATATCCATTAGTACTTAGAACTTGTTTCATTACCTCTCATTAGTTTTCCAACTAGCTATTTAATAGATGTAAAAAAAAAAAAAAAAAAAAAAAACCCAAAACTAACACAAACATTTAATGTATTACAGTCTTAAGGAAATGGATGTTATTGAGCATGTCGTGCTGTTAGTGAGAAATGGAGTAATATAGCAAGCTGTTCAAAATATTCTATGACTTTTCCCTGCAGTCTTAAGATATAACATACCTTTATAAGGACCTTTGTGTTTCCATGGTGGTGTAAATACCTCCTAGTGTAAGTAAGAATGGAGTACTTTTCCTTCTCCTGCTTACACTTTATACGGCTGACAAAGTGAACCATATTAAAAATGTTACTTCCCATTTAATACCTCTACTTTATAAGTCAGATTTCCAGAGAATTTGAATTAGTGTAATCCCAATGATATGTCAAAGAAACTACTCCAATCTACTGGTCCTATATCTCTAAATATGACTTACTTATACGACCCAAAGCCCCATGGAATTTTATAATTCAAATAATTTCTACATTAAACTAAAGCACTTGAAAGGAAGATACATGATTAGGATACACTTAAGAACATGTTTCTAGCTGTTAACATTTCCTACTACGTTTTAACATCTTTATCAAATATTATAATCCATTATGAAATGCTGTAGTCTGACCTAAAATCACGTTCAAAGCAAGGAAGCTGCTTCTACAGAGAAGCAAACACTTGGAGAATTATCCCTGGAGCCTGTGCAGGGCCAGTTGGAGAAGATGGATAGTGAGCATTCAGAGGCTTTGACTGCCATGGATCTGAAACCGTGGGAGTATCAACCTGGCATCACCCAGAGCTAAGGCTGGTCCCGTTAAGGCACAGCTGCATCTCTGGCTAATGTATTTGCAGATGTTTGAGATTAGGACAGTTTGACTTGCTATGAATTAAACTGTAGCTTCATTATAGACAATAGACATCACTGCACTTTTTTATTAATTTGTTTTGAAAAGAATGCCTTTCTAGCTCTGTGCTGAAGACAGTGAATGGGTTGGAAAAAAGTGATGATTTTCTAAGATTTATATGCAATGTTTTCTAATCCAATGTTCCTTTAAATGTTCATACTTAATTTTTTCTCCCCCAAATTATGAATTAGGCAATCAGGGCACATAAATTTCCAAATGAAAGCGAACAGTGTCCTTTTAGCCTCCTCCAAAACAGTTTTTGGACACACTCTGAGGGGAAAGAATGTTATCAATGCTTAAAGCTGCATTGACTCCAAAATGGAGTTTTCCCAGATTTGCTGCTGCAGTCTCACTTTTCTGCAGTGTTTTGTAGGAGGTAATTTCTGTGCTGGTTATGATTTGAAAGGCCTGGCCTGCAACCCAACCTCAATCAAATTGGAACAACATGTCACCAAAGGTCCTGGTCCCATGGTATGTGCTTGGAAATACAACTCCCCAGTGCGGAGAGGTTTCTGGCAAGTCAGTGAAACTAAACTCAATTTCCATGGCTAGAAATTGCTCCAGGAGCATTTCATTGTGCTACAGTTGCTGTGCTCTGTGTGTTTGTGTGGGGATGTGGGGGACATTGCAGTCTTGTGGGTGTGTGTGTCACTGAGATAGGGCAACTCTGAAAGTTGGATTTGTGGACAGAAATGACAAATTTCTGTTAAATTATTGACACAGAAGGAAAAATACTTTTGTCCTTTGAAGTTAACTAAAACCAAATGGGATTGTTTCCTCAAGGGAAAAGTAGGAGTTTAGTTATGATGCATCCCCTCCCAGAAATCTTTCAAATTATACATAGTGTACCCTCTGTTTATATAAATATGAATTACATGATTGTGTGTATAGGGTCATTTGTAGTTCAAATGGAAATGCAATGCTGCTAGGCAGGGGCTATGGAGAGATCGAGGGGATTTTCAGATCTGCCATTTAACCCTTTTCAAATATTCAGTGGTTTTGAGTAGATCTGCAAGAAAGCTTTGGCCTGGAATTACAAGGAGACATCCTAGTTTTGCTGGTAAATCCAGATTTCTATGCAGCTTTCAATGGAGAGGGGCTGATTGTCTCTCATTTATGTAGGGTGCTCTGACTGTACATTGTTGTGGATGGTGACAACCAACAGTTCATGCTCTGCATTAAATTTGCTTATGTGTTCTCATCCAGCTGTGAAGTTCAAATTTTGTAAGGGATGTTTTCCCACACGCAGGATAACAAATTTGTCATATTGACCAACGGGTTGTTCTTTTCCAATTTGCTAGTGATTTCTTTTTCATTTTAGCTAACTTAATAATAGTTGGTTTAATTGTCATTAAGCCATAAATAAATTGCCTTCTGAAACACTTGGGTTTTTTCTCTCTCATAAAATCATGTTTCTGTATGTCAGCAGAAAGACTTATTTCTGACTGGGTGTTCTTCTATCTTTTAAGCTGAGAGTTTATCAAAATTTAATTTCACCATAGGGCATTCAGTTATGTTTTTACTCTTTTTGTTTACATCCTTGGACTTCACTTTCTACTGTCCTATGTCTTCTTGCAAATTCTATAAGGAAACTTAGACAAAATCCCTAACTGTGTAGTCCAAATATGATGCATATAAAGTAGGAATATCATGATTATTGCCTCATAGACAAAAGGTTTTGTTCCTAATCTGTAGTTTTGTTCCCAATCTGTGTTGTGCCGTCTGTGTCATGTCTTGTGTCTTGTCTGTCTACCCTCCCCAGCGTCATTAGTTTTTCCAGAAGCTTTACAAGCTTTGTGTAGTCTGTGTCCTACTTCAGCTCTAGGAAGGCTTTCTCTGCACCAAACTTCCCACTTAGATGAACTTTTCCACTGCAAATGTCAAGTAATTACCACTGTCTATGTGCAGTGTCACCTAAACATTTGAAGGATGTATATGTCCTGTCTTCCTGGGACTGAGAGTTAGACTGAAGTCCAGAAAACGGCTTGACATTGATCTTAGCAAGGACAAGGAAGACAAAGCATACTGCAAAAGCTCCTGAGCCAATTCCTCAGATGACATTGTTGGGTTTTTTTGCAGTGTTGGTGGTAAGCAAGGGTGCAGGGTTTGTCTGGTGTGTGAAAAGTCATAATTCACTCTTCAGCTCTTATGGGTGGAGCACCTTCCACCATATCTCCTGCAAAGATGTCAGGAGAGCTGTCCATACCACCTCAGAGTGGAATAAAGGCTGATTGAAGAGCCAAATGCTCCTATAAACAGTGACCTGTGCTTTCAGAGCTGGCATCGGAAAGACTCCTGTTTTACCAAAGAAGTGTGTGACAAACCAGCCTGTTACTGACAGGGAATGTTGGGCAAATGATTTTTACACTGGGTCTGACCTCTTCACTGGCACGTGGCCCATTATCCATTCTTTATAAGTCATTTTGGACTCTAGCAAGGGACAAGCCTACATTTCCATCAGCTGTGAATTTGCTGGAGGAGCATTCATAATGGACTGTTAATAAAAAGCAATGCAGGTGGATACAGTTTCAGAAAGCAAACTCTTGAATTAGATACACAGGTATCAGTATTGGATTCACAGGTATCAGTATCTATTGACCCAACACTGTATCTCTTCTGGTCTCACCTCAGGTAATGTTAGAGCCAGGCAGGTCAGTAGGCTTTTCCAGTTGAAATGGAAACAGGGCAGTTGTATCATCTGAAATTTGTAGCAGCTCCTCTCATTTGGAGATCACTCTTGGTTTTTGACAGACAAAGCTATGTAACTAATACAGAGGGTTTTTTTCTTCAAAGTTAGTTTTACAGATGCCTTATTTATGTTATCCTAAGAGTCCTAGCCTCAACATACTTCCACTGAGCAAAGTACGTGTGCATGGATCATTGCAAACAGTGTCACACTTCTTTTTCTTCCCTCTTAAAAAATGTAATTATTATTTTTTCAAGTATTTAGCTATATTAATGAACAGACTGTTTGAAACGAGGATGGCAGAAATGCAAAACTCAGTGGGCTGGCCATGGAATTAGATCACATGGGTTATTTCTCTATTAAGTGATTCTTGGTGCTCAACACTGTCCATTTATGTCTAATTATTGCAGAGATATTGCAATGTGAACTTGGAGCATAACAGGAGAAATCAAGCCCAAGCTGTTAAGTGAGATGATTTCTATCAGTTATTTTTGTCTTTCATTATGGTAGCAACAGGATTATAGGGCTGGGATAGTCAGCCAAAACCATAATGTAGAATAACACCTAATTATATGAATACAGTCTGTGCCACCCAGCAGTTTTATATTATCACCCTATTCTAGCCTTCTCATTTTATATAATGGCACTGAGGACCTTCTGAAGATCAATATCCACCCCCCTCTAACACTCCCAGCTCAAGTCCATTGTCTCCACATATTCTTGCTCTCTGAGCTCAGCTGGACTAGCCATGGTGGTGCTCAGCTTAAATCCCCTGAAATCCATTTCTCCCTCTCCCTTTACCATCTCCCTGCAACCCATTGTAGCCTGCCTGATTCCTTCCAGACAGACAAAAATGGCAAGATTCATTTAATCGAGGAGATATTAGGGAGAACTAAGGTGGGTTGGAAACAGGGAGAAAAATCATGCCTTTTAAAAGTACAATCTGAGCAATTTACAAGCTTTTTCACATTTGCGCAGTAGCTCCCCTAACCTTAACTCTCTCATCTCCTTCATTATTTAACTCTAATGGAACAGTTTATTAATGAGCCACAGTAGAATACGTAATTACTTTTGGCTGGGCATTTATCAATGGTAATTTAAATGTTATTTTGTCCTTTGTCAGATTTGTGCATTAATTCAAAACTCAGTTTAGTTCTGAAGAGTGAATCAATAGAAAAGGCAGCAAGAATATCTTCACTTTCTTGTTCAGTTTACAAGTAAAAAATTTTTTTTCTAACTGCTAGTTCATTATACCTTAAACTGGGCTGTGAACAGTCACAGAGGGTTCTCTCTGCTAACTACATGATAGCCAGTAACAGTCCCTATTGTCCCACTGAGTTACTTTTTCTCCCATACAGGTCTGATTAAATGTGAGTGCTCGCACCTGTAGGTGTTTGGGATGTGTCACAGGGCAGCAGTCTCCAACAAGCTAAGCCAACTGTACTAATAAAAATAGAAACTGCTCAAACCAAACCCAGGATCAGTATGCATATTAGTTGCAAACATAATTACTTCAAAGGTCAAGTTTGCAAATACTTCAGGTCAGGCACAGGTCTGAGGTCTTAGGTGGAATCTTTTTGTCCTCCATTCCATTCTACTTATCCACTGAATTCTGTTTCAGTAAAATTAGATTCTTCTTATGTACTGTACCAAAATAGTATGCAAATGTATATATCTATATGGGGGTTTGGAACATTTCAATGGCATTCTTCCTCATGAAAAGATGGGGCTGTTGAAAGAGGTGAGTGTGCAGTGCTGGTGGACTAGAAGTATGTTTTCTTCCTGACCCATACGTTTTGTAGCAAAGAACCCTTGGGAACCCTCTGTGTCATCTCAGTGCACTTTGGAGAAAGTTTCTATAGAAAAGGCACATGCTAGGTATCTGAAAATCCTCTTAGGGTCACAGCCACTTCTATGTACAAATGCATAGGTAAATATGTACATTTACGTAGGTAAAACCTCTCTTGCTCTAAATCCCATTCTTAAACTTATTAGTGTCTGATTTGGATGTAATCTAGGCTTGCAAAACTTAAGATTGCAATCTCATTCAAGAATAAGACCTAAACCTTCTTTTTTTTTGGTCAGCTTTTTAAATTGTCATTTTCTTAAGGTAAGATTGAAAATTAAGGAACCTTACAATGACTTCTGTTAGTACAGTGAGAAGTGCTGCAAAGAGGCTGAATTTGAGTGGACCTTGAACATGTGCTGGCAATGTTAGCAAGGGATTTTGTTAATATATAGTAATCCAAAATGACTGTAAGTTCTAATCAGTCAGAGCCATTAATAGGGAAAGAAATAAATAATTTTTAGATGCTGTAATGCTGAATTTGGGAAGGGATGGGAGGAAAGGTCTAGCATGGGGTCTACTCTGCAGTAGCCAAGATGTTGCTGAAAAGGACAAATACACTTAAAGTGACACAAATGAAAATTGGTTATTAAGTGAGTTAGACTCAATTACTTTGAATATAATGCTGAAAGTATCTTTAAGTTTGTAGTTTGAACATATTAATTTTGAGACAAGAAGTGATTTTAGTATGTTGCTTTGCTGAGCTCTGTTTTTTTTTAATTGAACTCCAGTGCATCTCTGGTGATAACCACACTCAATTTTCCCTCCTGATCAAATCCCTCCAGCTCTTGCACTCCTTGTTTTTCATTATTCTTTTGTAATTCTTCTCATTTTCTCTACCCTGGAAAAGATTCAAAGTAAATAGTTTACTACAGTGTTACCATGACTTGGGATGTTTCATTGATGCAGTTACTGCTAATTTAAATTGATCAATTGTTAATTCAAATTCCTCTAAAGGCATGCTTAGCAATTGTAGCCACAACTAACAAATGTCCTGGAACTAAAATTCTGTCAAGTTTTTTTTTTTTCAGTTGGGCACAGACAATGAAAATAGAAATAAAAATTGTTATATGTGTTTGATTAAAGGTAAGGCACTAAGGATTATGATAGTTTATTTACAACTGAAATAAAAGGTAATTTGCCATTTTAATAATCCAGCAAAGCAAACCCCTAGTCCCATCCTTGAACATCCTTGA
Organism: Lonchura striata; assembly: GCF_050655825.1. Lineage (NCBI taxonomy): Eukaryota > Metazoa > Chordata > Aves > Passeriformes > Estrildidae > Lonchura > Lonchura striata. The sequence continues at coordinate 64,295,402 of NC_140704.1, forward strand.
ACATCCTTGAAGAACAGAGATATGTGGGAAATCCTGTGGAAGCAGAGTGCATAAAAACATATTATTGATGTATTTTCTTTCATTGTCTTTGTGGGAAATTTGGTATGGAGGGCTTGGAGTTTTAAGATTATGGAGTCTTGGCCAGGAATTACAGAAGCAAAGGCAAGTTTGAGGAGCAGGGTCCTGGGAAGAGGCAGGGCTCAAGGAGAGGGCATAAAGTCTCAATCTCACAAACTTGTGCAACAATACTCAGATCTGTTATTTTGAGTAGTAAAGCCCATGTCATTTTTGGAAGGAATTTGGAATGAGAAATCATTATCTGTACAACACCTAATGGAAAATTATTTGGGATGTGGGAAATGATGGATCTCTGTCTTTTAATTTTCTGCCTCTTTTCTTTGGAGAATGGCATTTTCATGACTCATTGTATATCCTTGAGTTTCCCACTGGGTCACACATCCAGAGCTCACATTGTCTCCCATGGAACCACGCTCACCAGCAAATGTACAGCACCCCCTTCTAATTGTCAGAGGAGTTCAGAGCTTCTTACTAAACTTGTATTTATTTGTATCTCAATGATCATTTACCAGGAAATTTCATAAAGTCTACACCATGCTGAGATGCCTTGAGAAAGTGAAAAAAAAAATTGCCTGAAAGCAAGAAGGGGAGAATTGTAGTCTGTCTCCTACGGAAATTGCTCCCTTGACATTTGGGAAATCCTTTGGTGGCTGGGGAAGTTTTCCTTAGTTGTTACTATTATTTGCCTTAGTGTATCCTAGCTGAATTTTCTTAAATTCACATAGGACTTGAAAAAAAAAAAATCCACATTTTCTGGAGGTGGATTGCTCTAACTGTACTTTGTAGCACAGAGGGCTGTACACTCTGCCTTACACAGCAAAAGATTTTAATGATGACAGTGTAATATAATAACCATATGGGCCTCTATGTAAAGGAAGTAGTTGATCAAGGAGGTATTTAATTATTCAATTGTTAGCAGTCTAGTTTGTTCTAATACTTTCTTGGATCTGAGTTACGGTCAGATATTGAAGATGATGATGACTGTAGGATGCCTGGGAATACAAAGCACTTTCACCACACTGGTTTCAATGTGTCGTCATGTTATAGTGATTACAGTATATTCATTGTCACTAACCTGCTCAAATACTTGAGAACAAAGTGGTGTGGTTATATAAAACTTTGTGCAAGAAAATGCAACTCTCAAGATCAATTTTAAGCACTGCTGTTCTCATCTGCAGTCCCCTTTGATCCCAAACACATATCTGCATAGTAGCACTGAGGGTCTGTGAACCATTTCTGTCTTTCTCCTTTTGGGTTGCAGCTGCTCATTAGAACCCTTCAGGACATCTCTTTGAAGAAACATAGTGGTGACAGTGGCTGATCAAACCCCAAATGCTCAAAAAACTTTGGCTGCAGGAGGAAATCCATATGTCAGAATCCTGTAACATCTTGAATCTGTTATTGGAGGAAAAAGAGGCTAAGGTTTAGGGAACCATTTGGGAACTAGAAAACAGGATTCAGCTCTCATTTTCCCATCTAACCATGGAATACATGTTCAATTCTCCTTGTTCCTTAGATCTCTTGGTGAAAATAGATCTCTTTTTTTTCCTGCAGAGGCTTGCCAGAATTACTTCATTAAGTACTGGGTCATCCAAGCACCCTGACAATGGTAGGAGTTCAGGTGGGTGCAGCTGAAGGCCTAAGGGATTATCCTCTGGTGTGAGAGTGATTCAGCCCCAAATGATATGCTGGACAGAGGTGTAGCTGTGTGCTTAATGTTTGCAGCTCCTGAGAACTCAGATGTCAGAGCAAAGAGCACAGTTATGTAGCAAATCACAGAGTAGCTGCATAGACCATGTTTACCCTTTGGAGTAATTCCCAACAACATTATCTTGTCTCAGCATTTAATTCTAGTACAGCTCCAACCTGGAGAGTTTTTGTGGAAAGGCAAGTCTTACTGCATGGATTATAGAGACTTACAGCAGGTCTCTGTATTTTCCTTCTGACAGCTTCACAGAACAAGCAAGTTGGAGAGGATGTGAGCTGGAAACTCCTGGTCTATAGCACTGATCCCATATTTTACTAAATTACAGCTTCTGTTAAATTTTGTTGATGTCATCAAGTCTACAAAAGTCTACAAAAAGTATATTGCAGGGCATCATACGGATCAATGATAAATATTTGTGAAAGTTTGTGAAGGGCTTTGTCCGAGTTTAGAAATCGAGCCTTAGCTCATACGACAGACAAATTAAATGGAAATGAGTATCAGATATCTCTGGTGGGAGTAAAACACAGAGGTCAGCTTTGTCAACTCCTTTTCAGAGTTATTTCTATAACATGAACCTGCAGTTGACATTATACATAACTTTTTGCCTCTTCAAATGTAAAACTGAAGGTCAAATACTAAAAGAGCTTCCTAATGACAGTGCTCAATTGTGCAGAGTATTCCTGACAGTAACATAATTCCAAGAAAATGTCTGTAGTATATATATGCATTTGTTCTTGGAAAGGGTTCCTCCAGTTGCTGGTGGCACTGTCTGACTGCCCAAATGAAGTGATCCCCCAGGAGTTTTGGATCTCAGTCCAGGCAGCCAGCCTGGAATCAGTACTTTGCCAAGCGCTGTTCCACACAGCCAGGCTCACTGTTGGTTGACCTGCACAGGGAAATAAATGGGTTTAATGTGAATATTTTGACAATGCCACCTTTAAGGATGCTCTAGGCTCTGTGAAAACATTGAAAAACATTATAAAAATAACTTGTCGTTTCTATTTTTAGAGAGAGTGTGCTGGTTTTGTACACGACAATTTTTTTCACAGTAATTAGCATGGAGCTGTGTTTTGAGTATGTGCGGGAAACCATGTCAGTAATGTAGAGATGTTTCTCATTATTGCTGAGCTGTGCTTGTACAGAGACAAGACTTTTTCTGCTTCTCAACCCCACCCTGTCAAGAAGTAGGCTGGGGATGCACAAGAAGTTGTGGAGGAACACAGCTGGGACAACTGACCCCAACTGACCAAATGGATGTCCTGGACCATATGGCATTGTGCACAGCATATAAAAGCCCAGAGAAGGAGGAGGAAGGTGGGGAGTATTTGGAGTTATGGAATTTGTCTTCCCAAGTAACTGTCACCCATGATGAAGCAAGCCCTGCGTTTTTGGAGATGGCCAAGCATTTGCCTGAAAATAAGAAGTAGCTGAAAACTACTTGTTTTTCTTTGCTTGTTAAATAGTGTTCATCTCAACCCACAAGTTTTCTCACTTTTACCCTCCTGATTCTCTTCCCCATCCTACCAGGGCAGAGTGAGCAGCTATGTGGGGTTGGGTTTCTGGTAGGGGTTAAACTATGAGAAAGGGATTGCATTCTTGTCTGCAGAGCCCAGCCTCAGAGGGCCCTGAATCCAAAAGTGAGGCCTCTTGGCCCTTTTGTCATGCAAACAGTAATTTAAAATATACATCTGGCACACTCCAAAGAGAGAACATCCAACATCTGTCACATTCCATTATCTTGCTTTGATGTTATTAGGCTATTATTAGTATTTAAACTAAATATATCTTCCCACAGGCTGCTGACCATAATACCTCATTTGAGTACCCCTTCCTTTTATTGCCACAAACTGTTCTGAACATCACATAAATTAAACTGAAACATCACTTGATGGACTGTTATAATATTTTACTGCTTCATTCTATTTTACATAGGAGCAAACAAAACTCACCAAGTGTTGTCATATGGTTTGAAGAAGATTAAATGGATTTCCCTATAGTTTTGGGTGAGGGAAGTGAACAGAGTTCACTCCATTAGAGGCTTCTCTAATGGAGATCAGATACAGGCATTTTGTTCCACACTAACAAGGGCCCATATGCTGTCACTGGTGTATCAGTTTTGTCTTGGGGCTGCAAGACTCTGGAATGACTGGTTATTTTTTTTTAACTGTCTTTTATAATTAATTATCTGACTCCTCTATCTCTTCAAAGCTGAGTGAAATAAAGACGTCTTAAGAGAATAGAATTACTCTAAGCCAGAAGTTAGCTTAGAAATATTTCATTCCCAAGCCAAATGCTGTATTTCTATTGGGAGCTCTGATCAGCAGTTTGCAAATAACTGCCCCAAACCTCAGGTAACATTTTGAAGTGAATAGTGTTTTTAATTCACATCAGCACAAAATGCAGCTGCTTGCCCAGGGCCAAGAGGAATGCCCTTCCCAAGGCTGCCATGAAGGATGCTCAGGAATGATCCAGCCTGCATCACAAGCAACTCACACTATATCTGTTCCCGTACATTAAGCAGTGACTGTTTATGTTTCTGGGTCCTGGAACAGATTATCCCTGTGGTTGAGCACAGAGGTCTCAGGCGTTATTTCAGCCTGGGCCAGGCAGTGCCATCTCAAATGGCTCCCGAGGTGGGTGGATGCTGGGAGAGATGAGAGGAAGTCCTGGGGGGTAAGGACAAGTGCCATGGTCATGAGCCTCCCCTGTCTGGTGGAAGGTCAGTCCCAGAGAGCAGTCCTAATGACATTTAATTTCAAAACAGTGAGAGTCCTGCAGGCATTGGTGTGCTTTCAGAGGCTGTCCCACCACCCCTGCTCAGTGAGATACGGGATGATCACAGTGCTTCATCCATTTAGAAAGTCTGAGCAGAGCACCACATCAACACAACTCTGCAGCTTCTGGTGTCTGACCTCTGGCATCCTACACACTGGAGGTACTCAGTTTTAAGCTAATCATATCTTCTCATTGACATTATTTATTCATTGTTTTACATTATTTATTATAGTACTGTACTTGTCAAATATGAAAACAGAAACAATACATTAGGGGCTACTCTTTCCACCCCATGTGAGTCATCCTTTTACATAGGAACAAAGACCTATGTGGACCCGGAGCAGATCAGCTGCCCAAGTTCTTTCCACATGGCTTGCAGGGGCTGGGTCTGGCAAGTGAAAGTTCTACCTGCTTTTCAGTGCTGTGACTCTGTGTGTGGGCACAGACTCAGTGTGAGCCTGTGCCCACAGTCATGTTGACCTGGATGGATGTGCTGGCTCCAGGGAGCATCCACGCTGCTCAATGACACTGGGTGGCCATGTCCCAACTGGTTTTCCCACCCTGAGAAGCAGCCATGGCTTCTTAGCCTGCATCCCCTGGGGGACTCAGCAAGGTCTGGGCTGCTGACATCCTGCAGGAGGTATAGAGGCTTCAGAGCTTGTGTGCAAGCTGGCTGAGACAGAAAATTTGAGCTCTTCTTAGGGCCAACAGTACAACAAAGACAAGCCCTGCATTACTGGCATGCTGTTGCTCTGGAAACTTGAAGCCTCTCAAAAGTAATGCAATTACTAGCTGCTTATCACTTCTGCCTCACCAAGGAGGAAATTTATTAATTTAGAGAACACTAAGGACACAGAAATATATTTTTTTTTCTTTTACAAGGCTTGTTTCTAATAGTCTCTAAAGAAACCACATTTCTTTCTCTGTGGTTTCTGCCTAACTCCAGAAGGCACATGTATAAAATCTCTTTTATCAGCCTCTAAACATTTCCTGTAGAAAGAAAAAAGATGGTTCTTTTTTCTGAGTTACCTCATCTTGAGCTGGCATGGAAACTTGTTTAGTGCACAATGGCAGCTGTATCTTTTAAGCTAAAATTGCTATATGGCTGCCGCTTACTTCAGCTCTTCTCCTGATTTGTTAACAAAATGATTATTGCAATGCGCACCTCTTACATTTAAATGTTAAATGCTTTTTGGGAACAATTCATGTCCTCTTTCTTCTTAGCTGAATCAGTTCCCTTAAGGAACTAATCTGTAAAGTTATTAGCTGTCACAGTACGTACAGGTAATGAAAAATATTCTCTTTGGGGGTTAAGAGAGTGTTTGAAAGAAAAGGCTTAGCTATAAGACAATAGGGGTTTAAAAGTTTTTTAAGCTGGTACAGTTCTCGATGTCTAAAAATGCCTTTGTAGACTTGCTGCCCTGTGCAGTGTCTTCTGGGACCCTGCTTTTTCCTAAAATACCATGTTTGATTTGGCACTGTATGAGGTGCTTTTTAAAGCAAAAATGAATGAAAGCTAGTGGTGTCTATTGAATGCTAGTAAGTGGTAAAGAACTGTAGGAAATGTGTTTTATTACCCAGAGCTTGAGGAGACCACAAGGCAGAAAACCTTTTGGTGGCAGCTCTGCTGCAGGAAGGGGTAATGGTGGCAGTGGAAAAGCCTTGGAGATGGCTGAAGATGGGAAAAGACACCAAGCTGCCTGTCAGGTTTCCTGCAGCTGCTCCAGGAAGGAGATGTCCACTGACTCCAGGGTGGGATGGGCATGAGGTTTGCTGGTACAAAACAGCAACTGAGCATAAAGCAGATGGTAATGACCTCTGACGTTTATTTTTGAAGGACTCTTTCTCTTTGAAAACTTTGCCTCTGTGTGCAAATTGATAAGGGAAAGCAGTCTAAGTACAGTGGACTTTACAATAGGATACTGCTGGGAATGGCATTTGTATTTTCAAACTTTAATAATCTGTCAGTCCCCACTGTGGCCCCATGCTACTTGGGTCTATCCCAATTTTATTGAAAAGTGTTGTTGAAAAGACATATTTTGCACACTGGTAAGAGCAGACCTCATCTGAGTTACTTTAAATAAGATTTCAGAACCCTTTTTTTTCTCTCTAAAATATTTTCCAGCCACATTCTGCAGTGTTTGTGAGCAATTTTAACAGCTGTTTCTTTCCTTAACCATTGCAATTGGTCTTGGTTTTTTATTTTTTGTTTTTTCCTTTTTGACCCAAGGCAGAAGGTGATGGCCAGGCCCTTGCATCTCCAATACACACTTTTTCTGTTGCCTGTATAGAAATGTGCACCTCTGCAGGTGAGTAGGCTCAGGTGTTCAGCCCTAGGAAGCAATTGTAGGTGACTCTCTGCAGCACACCAGCCACAGAGGGATGTGTGTGCTCAAAGCTGGAAGCAGGACGAGGCAGAAGTGGAAGGGAATTCTTCCAGCAAAGTACACTGCCCAATCCTCCTGTTGACAGGGATAGCCAGAGGGATGAGCAGCAAGTACCCAAGCACCACGATGTGGGAAATACAGCTGGATCCTTTCCTTACCATCTTGAGGTAGAGATTATGCAGTAATTCTAGTAATGACTAATGCAAAGTGCCACTTGCTAAAACCAGAGTCTTACTGTTCATCCTTGTGTTGTGAGTTACCACCACTGGTGTTCATTTTTTCTAGTCTGTATGCCAGACAACACTCATGGAGGGACACTGGCTGATTGCTCACCAGCTGACACCAAGAGAGGATGAGGATGGAGTGAGGGCCTCTCCTCCTCTTGTCATCTCTTTTTGCAGCATTCGCATTCTTGCAGCCAGGCACCTCTCTAGTTTTCATTGTTCAGGAGAAATTCAGTTATTTCTCTAAGATACCACTAAGAAAAAATGAAAAAAAAAACAAACACATGAAAATAGCCAGAAAAATAATATCAATTATGTAATATATTAATATTTTCTTAATTGCTGCAATTTCAGGTCAGATTCCCTTGATACTTCAAATAAAATTTAAGGTATAATTGTTCATACATAAGTATATCCTTGGTAGGTTGAAGATGGTGGCCAGTATTGGAACAGAGTTGGAATTGTTTGTGAATCTCATACTGGGACTTTTTTCACTTTTAACTGTTTGCTTTTGCAGGGATAGAAGTCCAGTCATGCTATTGAATTGATATTAATAACCATTTTTTAAAGCATTCTGATCTGGGAAATTACCATTGCATATTTTTAGATCAGATTTCTGAGTAAAGAGAGTAGTGGTTTGCTATGTGCAAATAAGATGATGTTACTATTTTTCAGCTGCCTCTACTTGCAGTGGAGAAAGTTCGTTCAGCAAGCAAAAAGAAAAATTTGAGCTTTCATAGCAAATGCTGTTTTTAGCCTGCTTCAATCTTTGAACTAAGATTATACTCAACCACCCTTTCTCATTGCACAAGCAGACTTTGGAAACCGATACACTAAAATTAGGAGGCATGTTTGCGTTTTCAACCTCTCCAAGTGCAGCACTGCAAATAGTTTATTCCTGCTATGTCATTATTGTACAACATAGGGTTTGGGGATTTTTTTAGAAAGCAAATGTCATAACTGACATCTCTTCCACATTGCTTTAAAAAAAATACCTACGTTTTTTGGCAAAATGAGTGTGGGGACCAAAGCTACCCTTACTGCAGTGTCCTTGCTGACCCCATAAGCATGGGAGCCTGCGTTTGTCACAGGCATTTTGATAGCCAGAGGTTCATCTAGAGGGAAGGTGTGAATGCAAAATTGTGTCTTTTCTATGCTCAGGAGATGGAGAAGGGGTCACTAGAATAGTAAGTTCTCCACTCTATTCAACAGTATTTTATTAATCCTGAAAAAGAATTAATTTAATGTGTATCATTCTGCTAGGGTTGTTTAATCCCAGTACCTGGGACGATTTATGAAGATTTTGCATAGTTCTCCTTATGAGTACAGAAGAGGTAGTGTATTTTAAGGCATTGTGATGAAAACTCTATTTTTTATTTGTTTGTTTGTTTGGGGTTATTTGTTTGTTTTGTTGTTTGGCTCTTCTCATTCTGAAGGCTTCCAGCTAAAGTGAACTACCTCTTTACCCTTTCAGTGCTTCATGTGCCTTGAACTGCTTGCTCCTCACAACTTTTGCACAAAACAATGAGGAAATTTAATTTGCTTAAATAAGAGCAAGGAATGATTTGATAAAATCCAGTAAATACTCTTTGACTAGAAACAGGTAGCACAGCTTTTAATTGCATATAATCTAAACACTGTCACTATCAGAAGAAATTAACTGCTATAGTTAATCCTTGCTGGCACCACGCCCCACCTTGGGATGGGTATTCTGTGAGGTATAGGTTCTGTTCCTGGTCATGTATAAAATACTTTCTTCATGAAGCACTGAGCAGGTGTGGAATTGGGTATAGACTGAAGTTTGGTTTAAGGACAGAAAATTACATAAGGATTTGTCCAGGGGAGGGAGGAGACCTTTTTGCATTATATAGAGGGAGTGTTGCTTATTTTGGTTAGAAGTAGTTGGTTTCTTTTGTTGGTTTCTTTTATTTTGGTTTGATTTTGATTTTTATTTGTTTGTCTGAGAGACAAAGAAAAATAAATGTCTTATTGCTAACTTGCCAACGATGGAAACTTCGAGGAACAGACCCGAGTTTCTCCACTTTGCCACCAGATGTCCGTCACGAGCAGGGAAAGCTGGTGACTCGCACGATACCCAAAAAAACTGGATTCGCAGCATTTTTGAAGATCTGACGCGAAAACTCGAGTGAAATTACGTGTTACCATAGAGTTTTGGACCGCAGATATGCTGCGAAGGCTTGTTGGCTGCAAAAAATCCAAAATCCTGCCGGCAGCTCTAAAATATATGGTTAACTCTTAAAGCGTGTGTGTCTCAGCCTGCAGCAGTTGTAGAATAGAGCCTGGGCACTCCTCCAGAGAATTAGGTATGCAGCTCTCATCCAAAGTCCTAAAATCCTTTCGGGAAACTTGCCCTTTCAAATGGCAGGAATATCTGAGAGAGTCACTATATTTGACATGTGGAAGAAGACCTAGTCCTTTTCAGCCTCATCGAGTTGCTGAGTGGTGCTGTAACTTTGGTAGATCTGATAGCATTAACTGAATCCCACAGCAAAGCATTCACATCCACAAGCAAGAGGCATTCCCAGGCATAAGTAGCGACAAATATGGAAAGCACTTCTGGGGAAAAAAGTGGAACACTTAAACTTAATAAGGTGCAATGACTTCTCAAGGAGAAGCATTAGCTTCCCTCCTACACGAGGAAATTTACCTCTAGAATAAAGTAATTTAGGAGGGAACTACTGGAAGGTTTGCTGTGTGTTCCTGTCCTCAGACTTCTTTAACCTCAGAGCCCGAATGCTTCCAACTGTTGTAACTGTTGTAACAGCTACTGTTTATTGCTGTAACCACTATTTCAGATTAAAAATGTAAAGATGATACATGTTTGAGAATCAGAGGAGCAGAAACCCAAGAGCTCCGGAGCTGCTACCCAAGAACTGCTCCAGAGTTTGACACTGTCTGTTGCTAAATGTGCACCATCTCTTCCTATCTTCAAGAGAAGCAGGGGACACTTTGGATGGAAAGGTTCATTCTTCAGCAATAACCGTGTAATGGGACACTGCCCTCTCTCATTGTCAAAACAGGAAGCCGAGGCTACAAAGCTCTTCTGGACACAGCAACAGGAGCTACACCCAAACAAGCTCAGAAACCGGGAAGTGAATGTCTATGGGAAGTGGCTGCTCTCTTTTCCCAGCATGTGTGGGATAAGTACCTGCCTAGGAAACGTCCCTCACTCACCTTAAGGGCTTCTGCACTTCGTCCCAACCTCCAGACGCCCTTCCTAAGGGATAACAAAATGTCTTGCATCCCTCTCAGCTCACCAAGGGGACAGCTTGTGCGCTGGGCTCTACTCCTGGGAAGCTGGACTTTCCCAGAAGGATCCCGCACTGCCTTACAGAAGGAAAGGTGTGTTGCTCACCACCTCTCTGGGAGTGAGCCCTAGTCTCCTCATCTAATAAAAGCAGACCCATTGCTCTATGTTGAGAAAAGTGAATAAATGAACCAGCAGTACAAAAATTTCTCTGGACATTGCCTTCTTTAGTCCTTCCTGGGAAACACTCTTTCATGAAGGTAGTGGGATCCACTAAAGCAAAAAGAGCATGTTGGGTCTGTGCTATCACATTCAACCTTATTTTCAAATTTTGAGTGTCTTCACAATCTGGAAAAAACAAAACAAAACAAAAACAGTTGCAAAAGAAACTTGTACTCTTCCCTCCCACCCCCATGACTGCTATGCTCAAATCTCCTAATAGATTATCTTTTTCCTATCAAAACAAGTTTTAAAATATCCAGCATTACAGTGTTCCTTGACTGGTGCAGTTAAAACACACATCTGTAACCTTGCTTTCAGAGACATGAAAGCTCAGTGTAGCCTCCACTTCTGAAAATACTGTATTCTGTCCTGAATATTCTCAGCTGTGTCTCTGGGAAGCTGAATATGAGCTTATTGCCAGATTCTGATTCTAATAAAGTTAATGGAAATTTTGCCAGTGACTTCAAATGGTCCAGATATTATTCTCGGGCCAACTCCTGTGAAATTATCCCAGTTCAAACCTAGAGCAATTGCACTGATTTCAGTGGGACTAGACAGGTTTTACTCATCCCGTCCGAGGAAGATCCATGAAGTCAGAGATCAGGGTATGGAAGAGCTGCCTTTCGCTCGACCAAACTGCTGTTATTGGAGTAATGGATGGTGTTTGGTTTGGGTTTTCTTTCCACTCTTTGATGAAAGTGATGAAACCAGAGCTGCAGCATTACTGTAGGAAGGGGTATGTTCTTTTCTGGCAGTATAGCCTGCTCTATAGGATGCAGACCGGTACTCCATCAATCAGAGCTGGCTTGGGGTAACTGGGTACTCCCAGCCATGTACCACAGTTCCATGTTCAGTTTTGCAAAATACTCCAGAGCAAAAAGAAAAAAAAAAAAAGGGGAAAAAAAAAAAAAAGCGCTGTGTAGTATGTCGTAACTTGCTAAAATGAACCGCAACGCTTATTCAGATTTAGAAAACTCCACCTATTTTCAGGACAAATAGCCAACACCCTCTGGAGGCAGGAAGGGTGGCCGAAGCCCTTCCTTCAATAAGAAACAAGACGGCAGAGTCCAGAGGCAGCCGGAGCCGCAGTTCGGCGGAGCGCCGCTCCAGGGCAGCGAGCCCGCGACATCCGACGGGGCCGGCGCTTCGCAACCTGCTCCTCCGCCGCCCCCGCCCCGCTGTCCGCCGCCGCGGGGCCGCGCTACCTGCGCCCGCTCCCCGCCCCGGAGGAGCGGCCGCCCGCCCCGCCGAGAGGCGGGCGCGCCGCTGATTTGCTTTCGCTGTCAGCAGCCGCGCTCCGGCCAGCCCGCGGGAACCGGGGCTGCAGCCGCGGGAGCCGCTCGCTCGCTCGCTCGCTCGCTCCCTGGCAGCGAGAAAACTTTGCTGCTCTTCACCCTGCTCCTTCTCCCCCCGTACGCAGCCCCCGCGGCCCGGCGCGGATCCCCCGGGCAGGGGCATGGCGAACTGAGCGGCCGGAGCGGGCCGGGGGCGGCCCCGCCGCACCTGAGCGGCGGCAGGCGCGGGGCGCTCCGCGGCGCGGTGCCCCGCGGGCGGCCATGCGCGGCGGCGGCGGGGCCGAGCGCTGAGCCCCCCCGGCCTGGCCGCCCCCCGCCGGCCCGGGCCGAACCCGCCGCGGGGGGACAGGGCTGGAGGGCGGCGGGCGGCCCCCGGGGACAGCGCGGAGCGGGGACGTCGCCCGCCTGCGCCCGGCCGAGCGCCATGCCGCGCCGGCTGGCCTGGCTCTGCTGCTGCTGGGCGCTGCTGAGCGGCGCCTGCCGCCCCGCCGAGCCCGCGCTGCCCGCCGAGGCCGGGGAGCCGCCGCCGCCCGCCGCCGCCTCGGGCTTCCTCTACCGGCGGCTGAAGTCGCACGAGAAGCGGGAGATGCAGCGGGAGATCCTCTCGGTGCTGGGGCTGCCCCACCGCCCCCGGCCGCTGCCGCGGGAGCCGCCGGCCCCGCCGCCGGGACGGCTGAGGGCGGCACCGCGCTTCATGCTGGACCTCTACCACTCCCTGGCCGAGGGCGCGGAGGGCAGCGCGGGCGCGGAGCGCGGCGGCCGCCCACCGACCCCTGCCCCGCCGCTGCCCAGCCCGCAGGACAGCGCCTTCCTCAACGACGCCGACATGGTCATGAGCTTCGTCAACCTGGGTGAGTGAGGGAAGGCGGCAGCGAGTCCGGGGCTGCGGGCAGCTCACCCAGCCGCTCGCCCGTCCCGCGGACACCCCTGGCCCGGGCAGTGGGGACGGGTGGCCGCTCCCGGCGGGGCGCGACGTGGTCGGGGCTTTGCCGGCCGCGACCGCCTTGGACTGCATGGGTTTCGGCTAGGAGGGCAGCTCACTTCGGGGAAGGGCAAAACCTCTCGCAAACAGTAAAAAAAGAATATACCCCAGCATGCAAAACCTTGGGGGGACGGAGTGAGAGTAAGGAAGGAAAAAAAGAATAATTATTTTTTTAGTCCTTGTTCTGACGGTAGTGGTCAGAGCCTGTAGTTTAGAATTAAGTGCTCGCTCCGCTTCTTGGGCAGCAGAGCTGGGGTCATGCCGGAGTACAGGTTGCACTCGCTCTATGCAAGGTCCAGCAGCAGAGGTGCCTTTTGGGCTTGAACAAAGTACAGCCATGCTACTTGACAGTGTTCTCATCTTCTTTTAAAATATTTTTTGTTTGTTTTATTTTAAGGGATCAGAGCTAGTATGGTGGTGAATATGTGTACTACTCTGTGTAGGTTATCCTGGTGATTGAGCATGGGAACGTGATAAAAATCTGTATCATGTGGAAATCTTAAATTAAGTTTTTTTAGATGTCAGCCTGCTCTTTAAACAAATTATCCTGTCAGCAATGTGAAGGGCTCTGAGGCGGGCACTGCAGTGAGAAAGTCATTAAGTTTTTTTACTTAAAGGAGCTCTTAGTACTATGCAATAGTAAGGAAACAGTGTAATTAGATTCAGCCTAATGTGGAGAATGAAAATATTTCAGTTGGCAAATAACAGTCCCTTTTTTTTAGGGAATTCATGTGAAGCTCAAGTGTCTTAGCTGATCAGCTGAAGACTTTGCCTTTTTACTTGTGCTACCAGAGCTGTGTGCCAGAATGACAACAGCTTATCTTGTTTAAAAACAAAAACCACAAACAAACCAAACCAAATTTGTTGTGTGTTTATCTTTTGGAGAAGGAATATGTCACTGCAGCAGGAAATTTCTCAGAGCTCACAGTACTGGTACAGGTGTTCAATAGTTTTGTGCTATGCTGTGGCATCCAGAAACAGGAGCTGATTAATTTTTGTAACTGATGGAAATCACATAGTTGGTCAGAAGAGTTGCTAATAGTTGCTGAAGGATTTGCCCACATTGAAACCGAGGCGACCACGACTAGTGGGCATACAGCTGAGCTGCCTTAGGTGCTCAGACCTTCCAGGAGCATGGAGCCCTGTTGTCTATTTGTACTGCAGGTGTGGACCTGTCAGGGTCCCATCTGCCTTGTTTCAAGTCAGCTCGGGGATGTTTAGGTGGTGCTGCCAGTTCAGAGCTCGGATGTATTTGATTGAGACATCCTGAAATTGACCATCAATGGAACTAGCATGGTCTGTGGTCTCAGCTCAGAAGCCAAGATCTAGGAAATACTGTATAGGTTTTAAATCCAAAGGGCACCTGGTTTTCTTCCCTCCCAGCCTCCCCAAACCTCTCTGTCCTTTGAGTATACAGAGGTGCTGCTGCTGTCTCTGTTCTTTGCCTTGGGGACTTTCAGGACCTATACTTGGAGCTGTGAGTTTAAGAAACGTGGTGCTGACTGTAGCTGTCTGTAAGCAGCCCCCATGTCACATTTTACTTGAGGGATGTGAAACAAAGTGCCTGCAAGGGGCTAGGCAGTTCCCTAAAGAGCTGATTTTAGAGAGAAGTGTGAGCATGTGGTGTTTAAGAAGCTTTAGCTGTTTGTAAGGCACCAGGAGAGTATTATTAGATGGTATAATCTGAAAGTATGTGTTTCTTTTGAAAATAACCCCTTCCACTCATACGATCCAAATCAGTTCCAATAATTTGGATCTAGACACTTATGTAACAAAGAGGAAAATTATTCATGTAATGTAGTAAAATAGTGCAATTGAAATGCTAGTTATGCGTCTCAGGAAGCATGAATCAACTGTAGAAATTTCTCATCAACTTCCAAATCCCAAGCCATAAACCATAATGTCATTTAATGTGATTGTTTGTTACCAGAGTGTTGACAAATCGATGGGCTGGGACTGAACAGCTGTTTGGCTGTTTTCTGTGGCTTCTCTGACATACCAGAGGTTTTTTTTGGTCTTTCACCTGTGTATTGACATTTACTTTTCCATTTAACAGTAATTCAGGTCAGAAAACTAGAGGAAGCCTAAGGTTGTATTCCAATATAGAAACCAAAGGTTTGATGGGAGAAAGCCAGCTTGTGATCTGTCAAAGTAGCTTATTAGATGAAGTCAGAAATGCAGCAAAAGACAGTGCGATCACAGCAGAAAGGGAAGAATTCTTGATTTCAAGCACACTGACTAATCCAATGAAGTATATGTCAAACAACCCTAAAAACTCACAGCTGGAGTCTGCTTATAAGTGGACACTGCCAGAATTATTTTAGCTGGGGCTTTCTGCATGTGGCCATATATACAGTTAATTCAGTTAGGTTAAAACTGACTTCTGAAGAACTTTACGTTCAACCTTAAAGATTTCCAATTCCATTATTGAAGAGGCAACTACCAAAGAGATCTGAGGGACATATGCTGTTCTCTCAGGGTAAGGAGTGTATGGTATCACCTGGATATATAGGTGAATGTGGCTGTGTGGGTGTCAAGTCAGTGTGGCTGACCTGCCTGCAGGTGCTGATGCTGCTTCTGCTGCAGCTCAGAACCAGACAAAAGTTTGATGCATCTTGTTGTTCTGGAAAGCCATCATCTAGGTCAGCTGTGCAGAGGAGTCCTACTCTGTCATGAAAGTTTGCAGGTGTTGATGTTCTTATAAAAGTACATTTAATTTTTCCAGCCTTTTAGCCCAAAGCGAGTCACTAGCTTGTAGTCACTGCTGATTTTAAACATGCAGGGCTCCAGCCCTTCCTGACCAACCTACATCCTTCAGTCTGGGGACACGGCAGATGTGTTTTCTCTCTGGGGAAGGCTATGTTACCATATGTGCTAAGGGTATGAGTCCTCTTTGCAAAGGTCTTGCAAAGCTGAGGGACTTTAGTGAGGTTTAGATTATTCAGGCAGCGTAGGCTTGTCCCAGTCTCAAAGGTGATGGTGTTCTTGGAGATGGTTTCTATTTTGTTTTGTGTTTTTTTTTAAGTGAAACAGGAAGGTCACAGGTGTGGAGGTTCTTCACACACAGGGAGTTGCTGTTTTACAGGGAGGACAAGAAGTATCAGTCTTTGAAATGGGGAGTCTGGGATTTATCTTGCTTACCTGGTAGTGTCTGTATCATGGTGTGGGCAATAATTCCCAGAGGGGCTGATTATAAGGGAGCTTAGCATGTCCAGGGTTTCCAGGAGATGCTTAGCACTTAGTTTTATGAAGCACCTGGAGAGCAGTATCAGGGAGGAGAGATAATTTTTTGTTCCCATTACAAGAATTCACACAAGATATAAACCAGTTTAGATACTTTAGATAATACATTTAATCTATCAGGTTAAATACCAAAACATAATTTGACAGAAAACATAGCCTGTCCTTGGTAAATCTGGTCCCTTTTTTGGGAAGAGGATCCTGGAAGTGTCTATTTCGGGTGTTTTCATTAGGATGAAGTGTCCGACAAGTGCCTGTTTCTTTTCATTTCACACGTAGGAAGTCTGGATAGTTAGCACAGATGGAAACATCTGCATGGATTCACTGACAAAGCAGGGTACCAAACTTCTGTGCTGTGGAAATGGCTGTACAGCAGGGTTGTGGGGCTGGGGTGGGGGGGTGCATTGTGGGCCAGCAGGCATCTTTGTGAAACTGTTCAGCTCTTCTTGTAGGAAGAGCCTTGATATAAAATATGTGGCGTGTCTTGACACAGTACTGTTGGGAAAATAATATCTGTTAATGTTTCCTATCTGAAAAGTGTACCTTCCTCATGGCACGAGATAAGGTTGTCTCCTCTTGGCAGAGCAGCCCAGGGTTGGTATGGAGATACCTCTTGAGGCAGTGATGCTGGATTGACAGCTTGACCCCAGTGTTCTCAGGCACATCAGTGCTGATGGGAAGGGGATCTGCACCCTGTCCTCTGTTTCACCAGCTGGTGTCTACAGAGTAAGAAAAGCAGCAAAAGACAAGACTCTCAAAGACTTTGCTACTTTAACGGCATCCAGAATTATTTGTGTGTCATGAAAGGTGCTGTGAAGCAATTCTGTGTCAGAACGTGGTCTTCACCCATGTCTTCCTATCCTGGCATCCACATTGAGAGGAAAAACAGCTATGCACTTCCTACAATCAAACCCAAGGAATTCAGTGGCAGTCTGAGTTTGCCATGACCCAAATCTGGGGCTGTTTGATAAATGTGCAGAAGTCTTGAATCCATCAAACCCTCCAGAGATACGGATCATAAAAAGTGTGCTTTGGGGTGTGGTACCTGGTTATTCAGCATTGTGGCTTTTTGTAGCAGACTAACAGCACTGATTCACTTTATGTCTACTTTTGGAGAGAGGGTGGTTTTCCTTTTTATCATAAGATCCACAGGTCCCTTGGAAGGGCTTCATGCAAAAGGTTGAGGGGAAGCTCACCTTTTGCCAGGCAGTCGTGCAGTTAGCCCTGAGGTCTCAACACTATTTAAACTGGGGTTGTGGTGAAAAGCCTCTTCTCTTTTTGAATCTCCAAACTCCAGGCAATCCCCATCTTTCCTGCAAGACTTCAAGTGTCAGCTGGGGCAAGGGTGCTCCCTTTCAGTGCAAGGAAGTTGCTTGGAGGTAGATATAATACTTGTTTTACGAATATACTCTCTCCTTGCCTATAAAGTAGCATCTTATGGATGTGATGCCTTACAAACAGTCTTTTCATCTTTTTGGCAGTGGTGACCTACCAGATTTCTGTCTAGGAATGATCTTGCACAAATCCACAGCACCTTAGATGCAAGCAATATGCCTTTGTTCTGCACAGCTTTTCACAGGAGGGAAGCAGTGCTCCAACATCCTTACATGTGTTTCTAAAGCAGGTGAATTTTTTCATCTGAAGGATTTGATCAGCCCACCTGCCTTTTTCCCAGTACCATGCTTGCAGTTGGGAGATAGAAAATTGGGCAACCAAGATGTATCAGGGATGTTGCGTGATTGTATTGATGGGACCATACCATTCATACTGTCATCCCATCTGTTTATACTCTTGACCACGTGTTGTAAAGGTCAAGACATCTACTCAGAGGGAGTAACTGGAGTGTGTGATGCTGCAGGTCTGGCTGTGCTGCCAGCTGGCTGTGTACCGCCTCACTTGCTCGGTATGTGAGCAGTGTCCTCCACGTGTGTCCAGAGTAGGCCAATATTAGAAATCATGAACCTGATGATGGGAATGAGTTTACTGACTTCTGCCAAGCCTTGTATAGTGGGTTTTGATGCCAAGACAGATTCCCAAGTGGCGAAGAGCAGCTTTATATTTGCTATTCAACTGATGCAGCTTGAGATCCTCATTTATGTAATCTCCTTGAAGTAGCTGCTGCTTGTGAGCTGCCTGCTAGTGGGAAGCTGCCTGACAACATGGTTAAAGAAAGGGTCTTTTAGAAGTCCTCAGCTCCTCTGGAATTGGAATTTGAGGAACTGTCATCCTTCTGTCTTTGGTTAGGAGCCCTAGAAGATGTGTGGCTCCTGGAAATGCTGCTCTTCAAAACCTGTACTGTTGAAATAAGTGTAGGGTCATGTGAATGTAAGCAATTTATCCAAATCTGACTGTCATCTGGACTAAGCTACTGGAAGCAGACAGTGTGACATTAGTAGGATTATTCTCTGTCTTGTGAAAGCTTTTCAGAGCTTCAGAATTTACAGTCTTAGACTTCAACATTTCACACAAAATTTTCTTCCAGCAACAACAATAACAACAGCAATTTATTATAATTTAAAAAGCTAGAATTGCCAAACCAATCTTTATTACTTCAATCCAAATTTTTTATCTGTAAATAAATGAAAAGTTGCATTTTGAATTAGAAACCCAGGTGTGGGACTGGAGGTTTTTTGGTTTTTTTTAAAATTTAATTTTTTTGTAAAAATAAAAGCAAGACTTCATAGTTCTTTCCCTCCAAAAAAATTGAAGCTAAACCACTTTTTATAAAAAGGTTTTCTTTTGGCAATTTTTTTCCAGCTCAACATGGCTTTAGCAGAAAAATCACTTGGGCAGCTGTCATGGATGTCTTGTGCTGAGCTCCTGCTGGGACTGCTTGCTGCAGGCTTGTACCTCTGCCAAGGAGCTGTGGATCCTTGCTGGGTCTAGCCTGGTGCATTGCAGTGGTTACACTGCCTCTTGTAGTTTTAAATATAAACTTCTAAGCCGTGTTTGTGATTTAGGAGGAAGGAAGGTGGTGTTTAGACTTTCCATGCCGTGGAGTCACGATTCTTTTTAGGTCATCTTGCCTCATTGCTAACTTATAGGGGGTTAGAGGAAGGTATGATTTATTTGGGATGTAAACAGTCTCATTGTGTGCTTCTGCTGTATCCCAGCAGATGCACAGCTATGCTGTAAAGCACAGCCCACCTCCTAATCATTTAACATTTCCACTTGACCATTTATATAGCAGTGTGAAGCAAAGAGCAAGCGCTATTGCCCAAATGGAAAAATGGCTCATGGGTGAGAGATTCCCATTCGTTACAGCAAATATCAGACCTCAGAGTCTGGGAGATGGAGGTTAAGGACTGGAAAACTGTCGACTGCCCACCTGATTCTTGGATCCTGGTTTTGGGTCCTAGATTCCCTGTTCAATGGAACAGCAGTTTTAAACTCAAAGAGGGTAGGTTTAGATTGGATAGAAGGCAGAAGTTTTTCAAACAGCAGTAGTGACACTGAAACAGGTTCCCCAGAGGAGCTGTGGATGCCCCATCCTCAGAGCTGTTCAAATCAGGCTGGATGGGGCCTTCAGCAATCTGTTTTACTGAACAGTGTTCCTGCCCATGGCAGGGATTGATCTGGATGACTTTTGAAGATCCATTCCAGCCCAAACTGCCTGGAATTCTAAGTGGGAATTGGAATGGCACTCAGGACTGGGATTCTGTAGCTATGATATGCTGAGGGTGAGGAGACATGCTGAGGAGCATTCAGTGAGTCATTTCTTTCTACCTTTCTTTCAGTTGTGACTGGCAGAGGAAGAGGAGTGGTGCCTTCTGCAGAGCTGCAGCCCTTGCAGCAGGGGTGGCTGGCAGCAGCACATGAAGTGGCCCGGAGCTTTGCACCCAGAGCAGGCTCCCACACAGTGGCTTTGGGAAGGGCATGTGGCTGCAGCTGCTGCAGGGCTGTTGCAGGAGAAAAAAGCTTAATTAAAGAAGTTGAGTCTCTGTGGGATTGCAGGGGTGTTTAATACTTCGTAATGGACTTTTATTCCTAAAAACTGCTGTGGATTGGGTCTGGCATTTCCTGAACTTTTAGTTACTTAAGAAACAGTCTTTTAGTGTTGGGTAGAGTTTGGAATGGATTTTTTTGTTTGTTTGCATTTTGGGTTGGTTGGGTTTTTTCGGTGATGTAATGAGATTTTTTTGTTTTGTTTTGTTGTTAAGGGCACAAAGATTTTGACAGCCCTGCTTTCAGCTCTTTTTATTTTACGTAGCAGTGTTCATCATAGCACAATGACAGGATTGAATCAGTGGTAGCAACAGTGGGAACTTTTGGCAAAAAAGGATAATGTAGACAGAGCCGAAGTGTTCTGCTAACTAAAACAGTAGCTGTATTTTTCAGAGAGCTAGACATGACTGTTTTGATCCAATGTGGTGTTAATCACAAGAATACATAACTGCTTTCCTGTGAACTTTCCCCTTAAAAATACCCAATGATATCACCTGATGTTTTGCACTAATGCTCAGTGTAACCAGAATTTAGAACAGCTGGCTCCATATAAACTTGGAACATTCATAGGTCAAATATTAGTGTGTAAATAAAAACAGTTTGAAAATGAAAACAGAAGCACAGTATTGGAAATATACTGAATGTGCAGATGTACTTCATGGCTTGAATAGCTTTACAAATTAAACAAGACAGTGTTAACAATTGTTCTGAAGAGTCAAATTTCCTGATAGTAAATGAGAGAGTGTTTTCAAATAGTATTCCAAAGATGCGTTATTCCATGTATGTTAATGGTTGTTTGCAGTGTAAGAAATGTATGAATTGGCTATTTGAAACACTCTTCTAACGAATATATATTTGTTCAACCCAAAATCTTGTCAAGCGGAGATCTACAGTTTCTTTTGTCAAGTGCAGGCTGTAAAATATGCCATGTTTAAAGCATGCACAGAGATGTTTATGCTGAAGTTTACTGCTGCAGCTTTCTTATCTTGTCGCTCACCGCATTGCGTTTGTGTGGTGTGTATGGTCAAGGTATTAGACACTCTGTTTGTACAAGGGCTGAAGGGTGACATAATGTCTATTGAAGCACAAGTGTTAGGCTCCACACCAGGCAACAAAGAGCACTTAAAAAATGAGAACAGATTAGAGCTCATGAGTAGGGTCTGATAGTTGCACACATAAGCCAAGAGGTGTTGGAGGGAGGAAAGGGTCAACAGCTATAGTGTGAAACAGATGTGCCTCCTTGCATCCTTGTCTCTCCTGGGTTTTCCAGACCACTTGAGAGAGAAATCCAGAAGAGTAAGGCTCTTAGCGGTCAATTCCAGTCTTTTTACAAGGAATAAAAATATCCAAATAAGTTGGAAAATAAGGTTTAACTGTAACTAACATGTACAAGATGCAAAAGACTTGTCTGCCTCTGCCTTTGTAGACTCTGTAATAATACTAAGTTGTTTGAACACGAACTCTTGCTGCAGCCTAGCTTCTGTATTTTTCAACCTGCTTTAAAGTACCTGGATGAAGATTCTGTATCAGGGATTAAAGAGGTGGTCAGAGCTTTAATTCCTCATGGCACAGATGCACAAGCTCCCTCTGTCCAAATTCAGACAAACAGAGGTAGAGGTAGCAGTCTTTAATCACCAGATGCTCTGCAGGAAAAAAGGATGCATTTCCTATGTCACTTACCATGGGCTTACCAGTCATGTTTCTTCACTACTTTTGGCCACACTGATGGTGTGGTGCAGGAAGAGGCCTTACAGACGTTTAATGTACCTGAGTCTTCATAATGATGCCAGGCTTGGTTCTTCAGAATATTCATGTGCAAGCAGGGAGAGGCTTCTCTGCAAGCTGTGACATGTGTGCACAATTTTGATGCAAAAAAGTAGGAGGATAGTTCTAAAATTTAAGCCTGTTTTGAAATTCATGTTTTAATATCTACACAAAGATTTGATTCACAAGTACAGAATCCAGGTGCTCAACTTAAATGATGAAGGTTGGCAAAGAAACCCTTCATTTTAGAAAACCAGCAGCCTCTCTTGCCCACAAACCATCATCCTGAGACAGCATTTCAAGCATGCAGACCTTTTTGCTTAATTATTGTAACATCAAACATCTTTCACATGAAAGCGACCAAGCAGTGGCTATGCAAGATAATGACTTGTTTATAAAAATAATTTAAACAACATATGAAAAGGATAAACATGCGTGTCCTGCCAAGATTCACTGTATGTTCTGCAGGCTGTGGTGATTGTGAATTTCTTGGCTTGCTCTTTCAATTTTTTTTTTTTATTTTAAAATTTTTTTTTTAAACCCACAAAGAAAAAAGGAGAGAGTGGAAGGGAATGAAATGATGGGAGACTAGAAAAGAAAGAGTTCTCATATTTAAGGAAGTTCCAACTTATCCTATGGAAGGTAGCTGGAGAGAAAATACATTTGTTTAATGTATTACAATAGATTTTCTCTTTGAGATGTCTGTGTCTTGTCTCTTGCATGTAATAGGTTTTACACTTTAATGATTGTAGCATCTGTCCTGTCCAAAAATGTTCCATTCTGCAGGATATGTAATGCTCGTTACTTGCTAGACAACATCAAGATACTACTCTGTCTCTTATTTAAAACCTCAAACACTTCATAAGCATTGAACTCTCACAGTGTGCTCTGACACATGTAAATCACTCTCATACTGATTTTCCAAATAACTAAGCTGAGGCTCAGGGGTTATGACTGGACCAGGGCTGTGATAAGATCCCTGAAATTCTTGCTTCTGGTCTTGCAGTCTCACCTGTTTTACTGACCTGGTAAGTCCTCCAGTGCGTCGTGGAGCCAGTGAAACAAGAGGGTCTTATCTGGTGAAACGTGGCTTTTTTCAGGTGGCAGCATGGATCAGCTGGAGCCTACAGGTTCTCACTTGGCTTAGGCTTTAGTTCTTCCTGCTTGTAAACCCTGGTTATCAGTGTTGCACAGTCTGTGCCTTCTGCAGCCATGCTCCGTTAGGGACATGGCTCTTCAGACATGCTTGCCAACAGCTGAACACAGGAGAGATGAAAGAGGTCACAGGCTAGCACATGTTTCATTTGAAACTATTGGCAAGCCTAATAAAGGTTTGGTTGACTTTTGGTAATGCCCACACTGCAGGGAAGCTAATAGTCAATGTACTTATGAATTAACTCAGAGTTTTGTTGAGAAGCTCCCCATAAAAATGCAGCGTAACAGCTGAAGTTGGCATAATGATTCCTTTATGTTTCAGAAGCTAATGGGATTGGGTCTGCCTGATACTGTTGCTATCTCTAGTCTCAGTAAAAGCAGTTTTATGGGGTCCCAAAACAGTCTGTTGCTTCTGGCAGTCAGAGAGCTGGCAGCTCCGATGCACTGAGGCTTGAAGAGATAGTTCATTAATTCATGGCACTTTCCAGAATAAACATGGCAAGCCTTCTCTAAAATAACAGACGGTAAATCCTCCTTGTCACTCAAGACTGAACATTTGTCTTCAGAAGGGGGCCATGAAAGAAGCTGTCCATCTCCTAATGAATGAAAAAATAAATAGAAGAAGAACTGTGCATTGTGTCGTGCTTGACATGGTGAAGCTTCGGGGTGGAATAACAACAAACCTTTCCTCCCATCTTAGCCCTGTTAATTGTGGACCAAAAGCAAGCAATGCTCACTGGGCAGGCTATCAGATGGCATAAACTATCATAGCTCTCTGCCAGGGATCTCTGGTGGGAATGACAGCACTTTTTGCTCTTTCTTTGACTCTTTTTGGGAAGATAGGTGTCAACATCTCTCAGCTTCAGGTCCTCAGGGGTAGGACCTCTGGTCTCTCTGTGCCAGGAGACTTGTGAAGGTTGCTGCAAGCTGGGGTTGCTCAGAGCGCACAGATGTTTTGTGCAGCTTGTTATTTTCTGTGTTGGAGGCTATGAGTCAGATTACTGTTACCAAAATGTTTATGTGAAATCATTTCTGAGTCATATATTTGCATCATATACAACCTGTCTGACAATCAAAACATTCAGTGCTCGGCTAATGATTATACTAAGTTTTCCAACACTCTGCTCCAACATAGCATAATTACACGGCACAGTGCAATATATTACTTTGACAGGGCTCTTCATGCATCTTGTGATGTCAGAACATCATCATTGCTATTATTTTAAATTATCACAGTTTGTTGCACGAAACAGAGTTAAAAATAGAGGAGTTCCTCAGAAACAAAATGCCCTGCAAATATTCCTTAGCTTTTTTAGTCCCCCAAAAGAAAACATTTCAAGAGGTTGCATAGTACTTTTAACTTTATTCTCTCCAGACAGGTGCTTGATCAAGACTTACTGGTTTAATTGACAGATTAGCTGTGAACATTTGCCTGAAGTAATTGTTTGGTGCCTGCGGGAGTCTTTGGTAATTTCTCCAAAACACATTTTTAAGATAGAGCCAGAGTTCTTTTAACAGCACGAAGTCCATAAACTACAGTTTAATGCACTTTGTTTGTCTCTTGTGTGAGTTCTAACATAAATAGGAATTGCCTACAAACATATTCTGAGTAACTAGGATGAACATTTAAAATTACACTTCAGGTGTGTGAGAACTTGGCAGGTGTGTTTGCCACCGTGTTCCAGTGATTTCAATAACTCCTCTTGAACAGTTTATTCTAGAGCAGTATGGGGAAAACTGAAGTACCCCCCAGCTCTTTGCTAAGGTAATTATCAAGGAGATGAAAAGGGCATAGGGGCTGCTCTTTTATTCATTTTGAAATACATGTCCATGAAAAAGCACATGAATGTTCAAATGGAAAATGATGTTAGGACTGACTTGTCTGAATTTGGTTTACAGTTTCTTGGAGTTGGCTTTGGGAGCTTGATTATAAGTGTGAAGGGCACAGGTAGGTCCCTTTAAATATAAAATATTGCTGCATTTCATTGCTCTTACTGAGCTGGTAGAGTGCAAAGTGCAGGATAGATTATGATGACATTCTTTATGTTCCTAGTGAAAAAAAAGTATGGACAATACAGTAGTGGACTTTCCTGGCCACAAGTGACTGGGCTGTGCTTAGTAATTAGGGAGCCCACATTTGGAGCAATAAAAGCATCCCTGTGTAGTGAGCACCATCTTTGCTTATGAACTCTCCTTGGCCAGCATCAGTGGCAAATACATAATTGGTCTATGAGGACCAATATATTGTGAAGTGTAGTGGAAAATGCCAAAATAAAATTTCAGTTGGATGAAGTCCATTTGTCCTGTGCTAACTTCTAGCCCTGTAAACAAACACAGCTGCTGAATGTAGAATCAGTGCTCAGAGTGGTTAAAAACAGTGATGCATTGCTAGTGAGATCACAGCAGAAAAAAAATATCTAACACATGAGGCTGCAGTAAGGATCAAGACTATCCTCAGCTCTGAATAATTGTCTCTGTTCATCTATTTATGATGCTTAGAATATAAAGATTACTTTTGACTGTCAGACCATTCAGCTGGGACAGTCAGAATATTAAGTATTGATGAGCCAGTTGTCATGAACTTTTGCAAAAGAGTGAATTGGCAACCAAAGGCTTGATGAATGTATATGTATTTATTCTATATTTCTCTCTTCTATATGAATCACCCCTTTGGCGATTCATATAAAAGAGAGAAATATAAAATATCACCGCTTTGGTCATCTGGGCTTTGTTGTTATTTGTTTATATATATGAGGAATCATACAGATAGCTTTACCTGTCACTTCATCTTAATTAAAATGTCTTTAGAAGTACTGCAATACTGAACAAGGAACATGAGACTTCAAACATTAGACATCTCAGGGTCAAGCCTGCTAGGTCATTGGCAAAGTAGCAGCACTTACACTGTAATTTGTCTCACGGCCCAGTTATATGTTTTGACATCCCTGAGCTGACTAATTGCTCTGGGGGAAAAAAAAGACTCTTGGTTACTGTAGTTAAAAATTTCCAACCTCTTCTGTCCATCAAATCCATTATCTAGGGACTGCTAGATACCCCAGAGCTAGCAGAGTAGGGCACTTTTGAACAGCATCAGTTTTAAAGTTTTGGGCATTTTATAGCCATTCTGGGGCTTTGACTTGTGGTAGGTGTGTCATTCCACGCTCTTGCGCAGCGTAGTTGGTGCCACCCTCTTCAGAAATCTCCTGGGGCTTGAGGAATAATTGGGTGTTCACACTGCTGTGTACTGGACTTGTGCCATCATGGATTTTGTCATGTCTGCAGAACACGACTGGGGTCCATCAGTGGCCCGGGTTCTGGAAACTCTCCTAGTCCCTACCCCAGCTCAACTACTGGCTGGCATGGAGCATTTAAATCTCAAACTGTCAGTCTGGCACGTTCTGTAAACACTAAATTGACTCAGAGTGGCTGGGTCTAGTGCTATAAACCATACTGTTCAGGTATTATTGCCAAGGAAAAAAAATTACCTGTAAATAGCAGACTTACAGCATAGGGGCTTATTTCTCTGCTTATGCTTTTTACATTTCCATTTTTGCACCAGCTTGGCAAGAAGTTAACTTAAATGTCAAAACTATTTTTATGTAAATATATGCATTATTGAATCTCTTACTCATAAAGCAAATAGTACTTTAAACCCACACAAAACAGCTGAAGCTATATATATTTTCTCACTACTGAATTTGGCTTTTAATAACTTGGAGTGAACTGTCCAAAATAAAGTTAGGAATCAAGGGCACTTTATTTTCCAGCTAGCAACATATGTGTTCTTGGCTTTGCACTGTACCAATCTGAGATGGAAGAAAACCTGGATTTGTACTACAGATCTTCTCAGCAATCAAGAAGAGAAAAATATCATAGTTAAGTAAACTAATTTTTTTTAAATTAAAATTTTCTAAAACTGTATGAAGCTACAAAAAATATGAAGGACAATACAGAGATGGTAGAGGCTCTGATATCAAACAGTGGTTTTCTCCTGCTGGAAGTGCAGCCTTTTGCCAGAGTCAGAGGCAGCAGTTACCCAGAGAAAAGATTTCACTGCTGCTATTTGAAGAGTAAGTACAGCAAAACTTGCCCTCAGCACGTACAGACAAAACCTCAGCTGAGGTTAGGGATTGTGTACTAAGCCCAGGTCATAGTGGCCTGGAAGGAGATGCTTGCTGTCCTTTGTGGTTTCATGGTTTGTCTCCATGTCCTGGATTTTCATGCCTGACTGCCCTCTTGCCTGTGGGAAGTTACTCAAGATTGGTTCTGGATCCCAAAGATGAGGTGGGAAAAGTCACATCAGGAAGTCATGCAGACAAGAGCTTGTTGCTGAATAATAGCTAGCCCGTGCTCTGCCACAGTGTCCTGGTGGGATCCACCTTGTTGCTGTCTTATTGCTCCCTGCCACACACTCAGTGTCAGAGCTGCTGTAACAGAGGTCTCCACTTGTTTTGCCTTGCCCTGTGCTGCAGCAGGAACTCCACGAGCATGTGGGTGTGTTCAGGCTAACTGGGATGCAAAGAAGCAAGAGAGAAGAGGGGAATCCTCAGCAGAATTGCGTGTGATCTGCCATCCCAGATTTCAATTCAAGCTTTTAAGTCAATTATCCAGCAATTCAGATAATTTCTGGCTGGGTTGCAGGGTATTTGCCTCTCACTGTGTGTGGCATGAAGGGCACACATTGCTACTTCTGCCCTTTTTTGTTGAATAAACCCAAGCTGTACTCGAGAAGAAAAAAAATGTTGGAGTGCTTTCTGGGGCAGCTGAGCTGTGAAAGATGCTTTGGTTATCTGAGGCTGAAGTACATGGGAAGCACAACCGGGGAAGACCCCTGAAAAAAGTCAGCCCTTGGAATGTTGGATACAATCACAAGCAAAATACGGAAGACTCCGCTAGAGTTGTATTAAATGCAGCAGCTGGTTATGGGTGGGTCATGTCCAGGAAATCACATGGGCTGGCCACGCATGCCTGATTTCATGGACATGAAGGAGACCAGAAACTCTGGAGAAGGAGGAATGACCTGGACCAGAGAGTGGGTCCATGGCTCTTGCCTGTGCAGTCAAGTGAGTTCGAAGGATGATGACTAAGAGGTTCTGGTTTTCTAAAAATAATGCTTTCCACTGACTGAAACCACAGCTCTTACTGATGCAGCTTTTGATTATTTTACCTCTTATTCTATCTTTCCTAGCTTGCATGATTCAGCCTTATGTAAACACTAGTAATGGTGCCTCACTGCAGTGAGAGCAGTGCTGTCTGAAAAAGACAAGGCTCACGGGGGCAGGAGATCTGTCCTGAAAGCCGTTTTGTCCATGAGATCCCCTCAGGGAGCTGCTGGAGTGAGGGGTCAGATATCTCTGGTGGTGCTCAGAAAAGAAGTCTGAGGAAAATGACGCTGCTTGCTTTTATTGCAATGTCCTCTCCTACAAAATTTCATTGTAATGACTTTTGTTGTTTCTCGTTAAATGCGGTGTGTGTGAAAAGGCTGCTGAGAGTGGCGTGCTTCAGGTTGTCTTTAAACACAAGCCTTAGGGAAAAATTGAAACAACAAATGAATAAAGTGGTTGTGGTTTAACCTGAGGCATAAATACTATTTCCCTTTTTAAATATGTTTTTGGAAGGTGAGGGGAAACCAATTATGGTCGAGTTTAAAGCAAGCAGACTGTTCCTTCATTTGACTGAGATGTGTGATTAATCTTGACTGGCTTTTTCTTGGTTTTTAAGTCATTCTGTTTGTGTTACATTCAGTCCCTGAGCTTATTTTGCGAACCTTGCCACCTGAACAAATTAAGCACGTGTCTTCATGTGGTGCTCCCTTAATTAAGTACCTGCTGGTCACAGTTGGGACACCTATATTTGCATCTGTTTCTTTGTGTAGCCAGAGGACAATTAATGCTGCAGGTTTTTTCCCCAGCCTTTGAAAACTTTTTTTTGTGTATTGTGCAGATTATGTTAAATGATTTTAATGTTCTTTTTTTCCATCACTTTGTCATTTCTTTATGTGCTTGGAGTGCAGAGATAGTAAGCTAGAGTTCAACAGTTGGTACTTTCATTTGGAGTGGTGGTGTACACAAAAAGCCCAAGTCTGAACTAGGAAGGGAAATTCATGTTAGGACTAGCAAGGACCCTCAGAGCTATTGAAATCAAAGATGTTGTAGGCATTTTGTCCAGCAAACTCCACAGAAATCTGTTCCAGTTTTCCTCCATGTCTCGTAGGTCACAGGACTCCTGCCAGCTGCCTTAAAAAAAAAAAAAAAAAAAAAAGCAGTGAAAAAGTGAAAACCAGCACCTGCAGCTGTAAGTTGCTGGGGAAGATGTACTGGGAGCAGGAGAGATCAGCAGTGTCACTGGTGTCATGGGTCCTTCCAGCAGTGCTGTTAGGTGGTGTTCCCAGGTGGATGTGAACTGTTCTCAGTGTTACAGAGGGAAAATACCTAACATGCAAACTTCTGCTGCTTTGATTTGAGGAAAATTTCATCACTATTCCTAGGCTGAGCATGTGAGAGATTGTCAGTAAGTCAGTAATGGGGCCTGAGCAGGCACTTGCCTCACAAGAGTCACTGAGGCTGTCTACCTTGGGTCAATCAACACCTGATGCTTCTTCACAGGACCACAGGAAAAGGCTCAGATTGTTGATGTAAGTCACAAAACGTGGGACTGATAACGTGTAACTATGAGCCAGATGAGCACGGGAAAATGAATTGTCTCTTCCCACTTCACTGTGCTCTAGCAGTACTGACAAATTTGACACCTCTGTCCTCATTTCCCAAGTTTCAAGTTCCTATTTCAGAGGCTGCAGGAACAGTGGTTAAGTAGGACAAAGCATACCCCATCTCTTCTCCCAGTTTTTCACGTGGATGCGTGCATGCTGTGCTCATGTGCTCTTCCCCTCCTGCTCAATACTGTCAACTTTCTGTCAGGAAAATCTAAAGTTTGCAGAGCGAAGGTGTTGGAGGTGGCTTGTGAGAGATGTAAAACACAGGTACTGCGTATTGGCTATGGGGGGGAAGGATCTGCTAGTTGAAATTTGGGTTTTTGTTCTGACTTGTGACATCTATATTGGTGTAATCATACAAGCATTGTTATTGGTAGGAGCAGTAACTGAAAATACTGTTCAGTGAATGCCTCAGGCACGAGCATTGGTTTAGATAAAGCTTGACTTTATATTCTTCTTGTGTGTGTGATGGAGAACAGCCTCAAAGATCTCCAACTCCATGCAAAATTATTTTGAGTGGTATGTGGCGAGTAGGTACCCTGTGTGAGAGTAACTGGTGTGTCAAGAAAATGAGACAGCTTGATGATAGTAGGGGAAAAAGCCCTAGAGTTGAACTGAAACAACATTTAGAGATTGTCTATTGGAATGCAAGCAGTAAGGGTTGTTCAATAGATTCGAAATTCAATTGACTCTACTCTTAATAAAGAAACAGCTAAATAAATATTTCAAGAAAACAGTGAAGTCAAATTGCAATAAATATGATTATTTAGTGCACTTTTAAGGCCCCAGGATGGGAATATATCTGCATTCAGGAAAGCACTTAAGCACATGCTTTCCTGAATAGGGACAGTCTAAGGCATATACTTAAGTGCTTTCCTGAATGTGGGCCAAATCCTCCTAAGAGTTTATTTTAAAGACACTCTGCCCTTAATTAAAACACTTGGTCAAATGTAACAATTAGGTGTCAGCTTGCTTACTGTCACACAGCCACTCTGTAACAGCAGGAGGTAGTGCTCTACAATGACTGAGAGGCCCGGAAGCAAAGGCTACTCGTCCATTGACACTGTGAGAGGAAACTCCATGTTTATGGGCCTCCCAATAGTTCCCTCTGGCAAGTGCCGGAAATCTAAAATAAATTGAAGAGCTCTGCCAAGAAGTGGCCCAAAACTGTTCACAGGGTCTGCAGTGGAACCAGCCTGAGCTCAAGGTTGGAGCTCATGCTGGTGCCATCAGGACGTATGGTTGGACCTCAGTTATTCTGCCAGGTGTTCTGTTCCATTTATTCAGATGTTAAATTTTTATTTGATCATTCCTCACAAGCATCCAGTAGTTCTTTTTCTCACTCAGGTGGCTGGGAGCCAGTTGTGCTAACGGCGCTATCAGATGTGCTGGGGAAAGTGGAGTTGTTGCAGTGCTGCTTCTCCCTGATCCAGGGTCCTGGTTGGCTCTGAAATGTAGATGAAGCACTGGTGGCTCCTCCTGCCCTTCCCTGCATGGGGTGTTCGGTGCTTCCCAACTGGAGGAGCAAGAGTTGCCAAAGCAGTAATGAAGTTGCGTTGCTGGGAGGGACAGGTGTGACCTGGTCACACTAGTAATCATGAAAATGAAGTTGTTCTGGAACATGTTGTCAAGGATTCCTTGTTCCCCGAGGACGTGCCCTTCAAGCATCTCTTGTGGTGCCAGGAAACACAGAAAAGTAAGTGTTTTAGTCTAACATCTTGGAGGCAGACAAGTGACTTTGACGAGAAGATTTCCATACAGAGCTCACCTCAGGTCCTGTACTTGGGGCATCCCTCTCCAGAAGCCATTTTGGTGAAATGCTGGAAGTGATGTTGGATTCCTGCCTTGTAGAAGCCTCAGCTGTCCTATGAATGAGGAAATTCACCCTTTGGTTTTCCTGAGGAGTTGGACTTTATGTTTATAAAGTGTGTATGGTTTGAAAGCTTGTTGCATTTTATTTCTCTTATCTTAGGTTTAATATGCCTGCCCTCTAGCTCATAACTAAAGCCATTCAGTGTCTTCCCCACTTCTGCTGTTGTTATGGTGGTTGTCCTGCCTCACTTATTTTTATATTCTTTGCTCTAAATTTGTGATCTGTAATTATGGGATAGCTCACAGCAATCCAAGCTGTTGCCTTTTTGTATGTGGTTCTTCTGAGTGAAAAAAAATTGCACAGGGTTTTCGTCAGGTTGCAGTAACCTTGATTTTTACATTAGCATTTAATTTCTGATGCCCAGGGATGTTAGATGTAGGAAGGATTTAAAACGTGAGGTGGAAGCAGGTCCATGCCATGTTCAAAGCTGCTGCTGAAAGATTTTCCCACACTAAGCCTCACACGCGGTTATCCCTTTCTTGTCATTTTGGATATGGTTTCAACTTGAGTTTGGGAGAACTTAAAGCTTGTTCTTAGCTCTTCCTGGCAAAGAGCAAAGGAGAAAATATTTTTTTCTGGAAAAAGGTGAAGAAGGATGTAAGATTTGGTAAACAAAGATTGAAAATTGCATCCCTGATAGGTTGAATTTTCCACTTTATGGAGAATGTGCCAGAATACTACAATAAAATACATAATGTGTTTCCTCTGCCTCTTCCCATTGTAAAACTTGAGAGTCATGGCATATTAACCAAAACCAGATACATCCATTGAGTTTCCATACTCCGAAGCAGTATAGGGTGGGGTGAAGCTGGTATTAATAGGTCTATTCATCACAATAAATGTTCCTGGTAGATGTGGGTGGTTCAGACTCAGTGAAGAAATGGCTCAGAAGTGATCAGTCTCCACCCAGAGAAGCAGGAATTTTTAGCAGGGAGTGTCCCACATACCGGTAATAAAAAATGATGGCTAACTGAAGAGTCTTTTCTTGGAGGATTTTATTCTAAATTCAGGTGACCCGAGGTTTCATTACCACCAGGAGTCATTTTGGTTCCCCAGCTGTTTCCTAATGCAACTTGCTAATTATCAGTCTATGCTCCATAGGTAAATCTGCATTTGATTAAGAGCTGGCTTTAGGCTGTCATCTTCTTACTTCTGTCCCAGCATGCCATAAAACGCTCTATAAAATATGGAGGTTTTTGAGGGAGTTGGTGTCTGCAGCTCTGACTGACACGAAACCAGCATTTTTGTGTATTTGTGTCATTATGTAAGTTGTACATTCTCTTCAGAAATTTATCTATTTATTCATGGGTTTAATTGCTATTTCTTTTACAGCAGGGCTTGGAGTTCGTAATGAGAAGTCTGTGCTGGGCGTTGTACCAATACATAACAGAGAAGACAGCTCTGCCCTTGACTGCTAATAGGACATGACGGGATGACAGGAATAACAAAAGGGGTGGAGGACAGAGTAGCAAAATGCTCAGAGATTAATAGAAAAGTATGTGTTTAGCCAGATTAAATAAATGGTTTGAAATACAGTGTGTTATGTATCAATATGCAGGAATATGGGCTTCCTGAGTATTTCATATCACATTTAGAGATTTATGAGTTTTTTTAATCTTTAACAAAAACTAAGGATTGTACAAAGTTTATTTCTGTACAGGCAGAATACTCATCTGTACCTAATCTTGCTTTCATGCCCCTGGGAGGCATGTGTACATGGAAATAATTTTTAGGCTTGTGCA
This sequence comes from Lonchura striata, assembly GCF_050655825.1. Taxonomy (NCBI): domain Eukaryota; kingdom Metazoa; phylum Chordata; class Aves; order Passeriformes; family Estrildidae; genus Lonchura; species Lonchura striata. The sequence continues at coordinate 64,328,772 of NC_140704.1, forward strand.
GCTGAAACAGAAAATGAGACATCGGTGGTGTCTGGGTTTAGAGCTTGGATATCTGCTCATAAATGCTTGGTGGAGAGCAGAGGGATGTTGAGTGATGGACCTGTATTGATAGTTGGTCTCAGCAGAATATACAGAATCACTTGGCATTTTGGAGAACAGTGTGTAGGGGATTGAATCAGCTGACTAAATGGGAGAAAAGCAAGCAAATTTCTATTTCACTGTAAAGCCCAAAGATGGACAGAAAGGAATCTTTCCTCTTAAAGGTATTTTTTTGGGAGGATGGCAAGAGTTTATATAGGGTTTGTGACACAAAGCAGTCCCTGAGGTAAAGGTAACCTCTCATTTGCTGCCTACATTGTTTCCTGTGGCTTTCAGAGGCTTTGTAGGCATGGCTTTGCCTTTCATGGTATATTCTACAGGGGAGCTTATGGACGCCCTGGAGGTGAGAGGAGCACATTCTTCCTGTATCTGCTAAATGGACTTTCTGGCCATTTTGATGTCCATACTGTGAAATCACAGAGACCAAATGGGTTGAACAATGGACAAAAGTTGCCTGAGAAGTCTGGAAATGCAAATGCATTCCCATTTCTTACAGTAATACAGATATTTGTCTCAGGTCTGAGTTTCTTTTCTGTGGGCTTTCTGCAGCAATTGAAGACAGCCTATGTCTCAGTGGAGGAACATTGTCTGTTCAGCTATGCAAGGGTTTGTAATTTGATCAAGTAATTCTGAAGTGGTTGCATTTTTGTGGATGAGTGTGGGAGGCTGCATGCCACGTAACACCCTTGCTGTCTTGGGTTTGACCATTTAAGCCTCCTGTTCGCTGATTACGCAAATGCTGAGGTTTCAGTCTTGGGGCTTAATTTCTGCATCTTCCTGTTCTTAACTTTGAAGAAAGCAGCAATCTCCACCACAATCCAGCCAGTGTTCACAATGTGAGTTTTGGGTTGGATTTGTATATGCTGTGGTTTGCACTAATGATCTGCTAGCCCTCATGGGTGAGAGGTGTCTGGTGCCAGGGTGAGTTTGGACACTGGTGGACTCCTGAAATGCATGGCAGTGAAGAATTCAGGCAGTAAATCGCGTTCCTGGTTGGTGGTGGTGACAACAGGTGAGTACTAAGTCAGGCTGGAGTGGAAAAAGTAGCCAAAAGCTGGGGCCCGGACTCTGCATTGGTGAGTGATGGAGGGGAAAGAAATGCGGAACTGGTGAAATAGATGAGTCTGGCAGAAACATTTCTGCACAGATTCCTAGGTGGAAGAGTGAGTGAGGTGGATTACTGATGCAGTGTGTGAGCCAGCTGGGGTGTAAGGCTGCTGCTGAGCTTGTGGTCATAGCTGGCACAACACTGTAGAAATGCAGTGCTGTTTGTTGAAGCAGTGGTAAATGGTGGCATTAAAGACACTGAAAGAGTGTTCTTAAGAGTTTGAGATGCTGAATTACCCTACAAGTGATATTTTGAGGGAGTGGACAAGTTCACAAAGAAAGTTGGAGTAATTTTACTGGTGTTGACTTTCAGTGGTGCTCTAACCTAATCTCAACCACATCTGCAAGAAGGAGGAGAGGCTCTTGAACACTGGGTGCCAGAGTTCCTACTCCAAGTCATCTTTTGTCCTGTTTGTGGCCAGTCCTCCTTGGGGATGAGCTGGGTGCCAGCATGATCCCCTCCACTTCCTGGGACCAGTCTGAGCATTCCTGCCACAGATATAAAATTATTCCAAACCTTGTTGCAGCATACGTGATTGAGGGGAGGGCTGGGCATGACCTCTGCTTGCCTCTTCTGGAAGTGCTGGGGGCCATCAGCTTGCAGTTGTTTTGGAGTCTGAGTTAGCGCACAGGTGCGAACAGTGAGCAGATGCAATTTGGCTTGAAAGTAATCCTTCCCTTGTATTTTTGATTAGTTCTATTCAATAACAATTTTGTATTAAGTAAGTATGACTTGTCATGAGTTGCATTGCTGGGTTTCAGCATTATTGTTGGTCAGTCTTTTTTTAAAAATTAATATTTCAGCTTTTTTAACAAAAGAGCCAAAGTGTTATGGTTTGGACTTTTTGAGGACATTATTCTTCATTCTATTGAAATAGAAATGAAAAAGGGAAGAAAAAGAAAAAAAAAAATAGTGTCTTTTCCATTAAGAAAGAATCTTTTTTCCATCCTTTTACTGTCATATGCGATGATTATTTGCAAAAGTTTCTTTCATATTTTTTAAGAGCCCCCAGTCTTTTTTTCCTTGAATGAAATGTTTAAAATGTGGGAAACATCATTTTTCATTAACTTGATTTTTCATTTACTTAATTTTGGAGGGTTTTTCTTGCTGTGAGCTCAGTTTACCAACTGGAGCAACTGAGCTTGTCTCTTGAATCTGTTTTTGTCAGTGGATCTCTGCATAACCATTTCCCTCTTCCCTCTTTTTTTTTTTTTTTTTCCAGAGTAGGATGAGAATGAAAGAATCAGCCAAAAGATAGAGAGTGTGCATAGATTAAACTGTTACTTCTGATGAATTATGCAGAAAACACTCATCTCATGCATTGTGAAAAACACCAAGGGTAAAAAGTATCATCTTCTGAAGGTTAGCTTGTAGAGTGCAAATAAAATAACCAGATTGCAGCACTTGGGAGCAAATTTTTTGCTTCCCTTTTAAAATAATTGAAAAATCAGTTATTTTCATACAGTCATGCATAAGTATTTTAGTGTTGACCTTGCCTTTTCATAACTTTTTCTTCCAAAGCTCTTCAAAAATTCCTTTACTGTTTTTCTCTGATTTTTATCTCAGAACATGTGTTTTGGTCATTAAAATCATTCTTATACCTTCATTGTTTGACCAGTTTTTTTGTTGGCTTATAGTCTATCTGTGTGTGTGTCTTATTATCAGTTCCAGTTAATTTTGTCTTATGATACGAGTGTGATTTCTTCTCCTTCCCTTCATCCCTGTCTTTCCCCTCCAAGACTCCCTTTGTAGTGCTAAGCTTCTGATGGCTGGAAGAGTGTGATGGTGTGCTGATCCTCCTGTTGTCTTGCCTTTGTTCCTGAACATTTTTTACTGGCCACCTTTGGAAACAAGGCTCTGGGCTTCCTGAGTTCTTGGTCTGGTCTATCAAAGCTCTTTCTGTGATCTCATCAATCTAACTCTGTCTGGTTAGGGCTGTAAATAAATGTGACTTGCTAAGTGCCACATCACAGAAGGATCAGCCTCAGCCCTCCATCAGCCTTTGCTGGCTGTTGTTTTGGTTGAGCAAATGAAAAGGAGGAAGATATTTCAGTTTTTGAGCTTGCCATGGAGCAGTTATCAAGAGACTTTATTGGAAATTGTCACTTTGCTTGTGTGTTGCTGGTTTTCTTTTCTGAGCAGCTTTGCTGAGGTATTGCCTTACAGCACCTGCTTCCAGGGTGTGAACTTGTGGGCAGTCCACCAAGGACCCACAACCACTTCTGTGATTTTTGCCCCAGTCAGCCTTTTCCCACATGAAAACTGTAGGGAGTGAATTTCCAGCCTTTCTTTTTTGTGTATTTCTAGAGCAGAAAAGAGCAACAAAGATCAAACTCCTCAGGCTGTTGTCTTGACTGAAAAGAAGTTGGTTAATCTTTGTTCTTTGCTTTTTCAGTCTTAAGTTCTGAATTCTTCTATAGAAGTCTAGAAAGATACCTTTATATGTGTCATTTAATATCAGGAGTTATATTTAGTTTAGTGGGTGACTCAAGGGTTTTGAATATATGGCATCAAATGTAACTGTATAAGACTCATGATAAAACTTCTCAATATGGGAATGTGATGAAGTACAATATTGATGGTACAAGGGCATCAGCTGTACTGTGGCTGCAGAAAACTCCTTCTTGTTGTTCTGCTGGACAGATTGTGCACCAGGCAAGCTGTGTTACACTGAAAAGAAAAAGTAGGTACCAGTAACAACTATTTAAGTTCTAGACCTGTTCAGTAGAGGTCCTTGAGCAGATACCCAAGTGGTGAACTACAGACCTAGGAAAAAAGTAAACCTGTTATCAATATGGACTTCGAGTTATGAGAGCACAAACAGGGAGTAAACTTTTTAGGCAAGATTGTTTGGTTTGGACATACCTTCAATTAGAAAAACAAAAATGTGCAAACAGATGTTTCAAGGTTTTGTTTTGTTTTGAATTAAAGTATCCAGTCCTAGCTCAGGGTTTTTTTAGGCCACGTTCTGGTTCAAAGCAGGTGGGAGATTTTGTGACTGAATTAGAAAGCCCTGAAATGAGCAAAACCTCAAAAAGTGAGCAGCAGCATAAGTTGTAGTGATACCCATGGACATCACTGACCTACAGATTCAGAGTGGACAGGGAAGCTGAGCCTCTGCCAAGTGGCAGTCCTGCAGTGGGGCTGCTTTCACTGATCCTGGTCCATGTGCTGTGCATTGTGTTCTGGGAGGCAATGCTGTGTTTCTGTGTGATTTTTTGATCTTGCAAGAATTTTGTTGTTTTGGTTTGGGGCTTTTTTTTGCAGTCAAGTGAGTGGACAAATTAGAAATCTGTTGCTGGCATAAGATTTTAGTAGGGTTGTATATGTGAATGAAAAGGAGCTGCAGATTTAGTGTTCATGGAACAAGTCAATGGGATGGCAGTGAATGGCCTGTTTGCAGCTGACCGGCCCTGGAAATTAGTTGTAAAAAGAGTGGAATGAATTATTCTGACTAACAGATCTGGGTTGTTCACCAGCTACTCATTGACAACTGGAAAATGGAATAAGATCTTTTGGCTGGTTAAATCCTTGAAGGATTATTAACCTTGAGAACAGTAGTGCTTGATGGGTGGGAGGACTGCTTCAAATAAATAAAGAAGCTAGTTCAAGAGTTTTTGTTGCTTTTTTCCCTTTCATAAGTTGAAATTTGGAAAGACACCTTTCATAGCAACTGTCAGGAAAAGTGAGTGTGATATGAATTACCCTCATCCCCTTGAGAATCCTCAAAGAGCTGGCTGCTGTCAATCTCAAAATGTCTCTTGATGATTTTGAGAGGTCATGTCCTGATTTTAAAGGGCAAGAAAGAGGATGACAGAAATTACAGGCCTGTGAGTCTCACTTCAGTGCCTGGTTAAGTTATGGAGAAGATTATTGTGGGAGGTATGGAAAAACACCTGAAAGACAATGCAGTCAATCAGCCACAGCTTCATGGGAGGAGAGTCCTGATTATCAAACCTGATTTCCTTGTATAGCAAGGTAACTCACCCTGCTGATCAAGGGACGCCAGCTGATATAACCTTTCTAGATTTCAGTCAAGATTCTGATAGTGTCTCTCACAGGATCCTTCTGGACAAACAGCACATCATGTGATGGGTGAACAAATGGCTCACGGGTCAGGCACAAAGGGTTACAGTGAAGGAGGTGACATCAGACTGGTGACCTGTCACTAGTGGGGTTCTACAGGACCTCATCCTCGGCCCTGTGCTCTTCAAAATCTTCATAAATTACTTGGATACACGTCTGGAAAGGACACTGAGCAAGTTCACAGATGATACAAAGGTGAGAGGAGTTGCTGACTACTTTGAAGGCCGAGAGGCCCTGCAGAGAGACAAATTAGAGACAATCCCCAGCTGTATGAATTCAACAAAGGAAAGTTCTGGATTATGCACCTTGGACGGAACAACCCTGGATGTACGGACAGACTGGGGAATGAGAGGCTGGAAAGCAGCCCCATGGAAAGGGACCTGGGGCTCCTGGTCAGTGGCAAGTTGAACATGAGCCAGCAGTGCCCTGGCAGCCAGGAGGGCCAACCCTGTCCTGGGGGCACCAGGCACAGCATGGCCAGGCAGGCAAGGGAGGGGATTGTCCTGATCTGCTCTGAGCTGGGGCGGCCTCACCTCCAGTGCTGGGGGCAGTTTTGGGTGCCACAATAGTAGAAGGATATTAAGCTACTAGAGAGCATCCAAAGGAGGGGTACAAAGATGGTGAAGGGTCTGGAGGGAAAGCCCTATGAGGTGTGACTGAGGTCACTTGGTCTGTTCAGCCTGGAGGAGACTGAGGGGAGATCTCATTGCAGTCTGCAGCTTCCTTGTGAGGGGAAGAGGAGGGGCAGATGCCCCTCAGATCTCTTTCCTCTGGTGACCCGTGACAGGACTCAAGGGAATGGCCTGAAGTTTGTCAGGAGAGGTTTAAGTTGGATATTTTCACCTAGAGGGTGTTGGGCACTGGAAGAGACTCCCCAGGGAAGTGGTCACAGCACCAAGCCTGACAGAGTTCAAGAAGCCTTTGGGCAGTTCTTTTGGGCACGTGGTGTGACTCTTGTGGATGATGCTGTGCAGGTCCAGGTGTGGGACTCAGTGATCTTGATGAGTCCCATCCAGCTCAGCATATTCTGTGATTCTCTGGTTCACCTGTGAGCCATCTGAAATGTATAATTCCTCTTTGCTCACTGGGCTGATGGGTTTCCAAGATGGAGGATTTACTTCTTCCATACCCACTTCTCTGAGACGTTTCTGACACTTTATTGCAGACGCTGAGTTTTGTTTTGATTTTCCATTACTTCTGTGAGTTTAGAATATAGATGATACAAGTTGGATTGCAGTTTGGGGGATATGAAAGGCACTTTGGAGAACTCAGCAGGGTCCTCTCGACTGCTCAGGACAGCAGGGCTTTGCACAGGGATAACTTCTCTGTGGATCAGGTGTATTGCCTCAAGGAAATACTTGCAAGGATTAAGGAGGACATGCCAGTAGCTGACCCTACATTGTTTCACTTGAAATATCTTGGGCTGCTGAGCTGCTGCTGAATCTGGAGTCCAGAAGAAATGTGTTGCATGTAGCAGCCCTCCCCTGTGGCAGGAGGTGCTGGGAGTGTTGGGGTCCCCAATTCCAGCACAGATATTACAGGAGGATCTCAGCCATGATCCCAGCTGCAGAAAAAGTACATCAAATTTAGCCCAAAACCATACTTAAAAGAAATGAAAATTTCCTAACAACTGGAAATGCTGTTTTTCTGCCAGCTCTCTACCTGGCTCCAATTTCATCTCCTAATGGAAACAACCTGCAAGATCCTAATTACTGGCTGACAGCTTGGGACAGAAGAGGTAATGGCACTGCTAAATGCAGGAAGGAGATTTCATCAGGGCTTTGTCAACTGCCCTGCCTACTCACTGATGTGAGGCAATGACTCCACTGTGGATCTGTGGTCTGGCCCCAGGACCCTGTCTCAGACTGGATCACTCTGCAGTATGGATGTGATCTGGATCAGCTGTGAACAGATGACATGGGATATAATATGGGATATAAAGCTACCTCGGTGCTTTTATGTTGGCCTTATATTGCCTGTGGGAGGCACAGACTGACAGATGACTTGGCCAGGAGCCTGCCAATACAAAGTTGAATAGGTAGCAAGGAGTGGAGCAGGTTTCAACCACCAGAGGAAAGTTTTCCTGTATCTTGGTTCTTTATCACATTTTTAAAAAGTTGTTAGTAGGAGTTTTAAAACTGGATTCACCACACCAGTAAACCACCAAACCAGTAAAGCATCAGCATTAATACTGGTTTTCATCCCCTTTCCTTCTGCTTTTTTTAGCTAGATTGTTTTGCAGATCTCACCTGGAGCTTGGATTCACACACACTTCACTCAGCACAACAAGGGGCCAACAACAGCCATTGAGGATGCGCTGTCTAGAACGGCATCCTGGAAATAGAAAGGCAAACAGCAGCCTCTAAACTGTCTCTGCCACCAAGGGATGTAGGTTGTGGGACTCCCTTCTCAGAGCTAGAATCTGCCATCCTAGCTTTCCAGCTGACTTCAGAGGTGCTTCTTTTGGTGCTGAATGTTATTCCTTTCAAATACAGTTTGTTTTTCCTCTTCTTCTGTTCTCTTTGGGGGTTTTTATTTGGTTGTTTTTTTTTTTTTCCTTTTCTAGTGCTTAAAACCAGTTTTGCTTATTTTTATTGCTGTAATTCGTGACAATTTATCATTAGAATCACAAATTATATATTTATTTAGAATCCCTGTCTACAGATCTTTTTTTGCTCTAAAGAACCTGAAGAAGTTAATACAAGCGATTTTGTAGTATGAGGTAAGAACCTTCAAGTGCTTTTTGTAGGCTCTTAGATGTGTTCATAAACATTTGCCCCAAATGTTCTCTATTTAATCTGTGCCCCAGAAAATGGTAAGGTGAGTTTGCGTCAGTCTTTCCAGAATTCTTCATTCCTGCTTGTAGGCACATATGTGTACAGATATACTGATGTGCCTAGCTTGTGTGGCAGCTAAATGTTTATATGATTTCATTGCAGCTCTTGTAAGGTGACTGTCTCTCTTGCTTCTGCCTTGCCAGCAAACCTTGTTGATTTTGTAGTTTTAAGGTTAAATATAGATAGACCTAATATAGATACTGCCCATATCAATCCAAGTAAATGCATGTATATGTAGAAAAAGGAATGAAGTATAGCTGGGCAGAAGGCAGAGCCTTGTTTTTTTTCTGTATCAGTATTGATACATTAAAAGCAAAGGTGAAAAAAGAAAAAAAAACAAATACCAAACAAAAAACTGAAACCCCCTCCCAAATCCCCTCAACATTCTGTGGTGTGAAGACCCTCGAGGCTTTGCTCAAATCTCTTCTCCAGGTCTGAGTAAGAACAGGCTCTGAGATTTGTTGTCTCTTAACTTCTTTTAAGAGGGTTTCCTTTAAAAATCTGTTTATGGTTGAGGAGGACATGCCTGAAAAAATATTTGCACATAAAACAGCTGTTAAGTGAATCTCCACACACTGAGATCAAGAGAACGTGAAGAAATATGTACTTCCAAAGACCTCTCTGCCAACTTGGAGCCTCCTTCAGAAAGTAAATACAATCGCCCTACAAGTCTCTGGTAACTTAGTTACTGAAAAATAAATTGAGCTACTTAGACCCTTGAACCTTCTTATTTTTTTTCTCCCCCTCCTGCTGGGTCTGAAGCAAATGCATAAAATTGTGCTGGAATGATATGCACCGAAGCCAAATAGATTGATTTTAATGTTTCTTTGGTATGTTGTCAGCCAGGGAAGTGCAGGCAGCGATGGAGTTCATCTGTGTGTGAACTAACCACTTCCAGTGGTGCAGCCGCCAGCCTTCCAGCAATAAACTAAAACTTCACAAAACCCTTTTTAAATCTCTGCTTGCTGCCACTCACTGAAAAGATCACTACCTGTGAGGAGCTGTGGGAGGTGCACTACAGTGTTATTAAGGACTTTTTTTTGTTTATAGTTTTAACTTGTCTTTTTTTTTGGCCTGACCCCAAAACTAGAGGGTTCACTGTGGTGCCATGACTCAGATTTGCTCTGGTTTTGGTTTTTTGGGGGTGCCATTTAGTCCTAGTGTCCTTCTAGTCAGGGTGCTGAGGTTCCAGTTCTCTGCTGGAACTTCATGGCCCTTTAAAGCGCTCTGTGGCCGCAGCCAGAAGCAGTTGGTGGTGCACTACAGATGTTTTTACAGTTCGTTTCCGAACAGCTGCTTTTTCCTTCTTTCGTCTGTTTTTCCTTTATTTACCAAGTCCCTGAGGAAGGCTGACTTCTCACAAGCCTGGCAGGGGTCCCTGCGTAAGAGCCTGAGCACGGAGCTTGAGGGCAGACCCCCGGCAGCACCTGCTACTGCTGGGGGGTCACTTCAGCAGGTTGCATCGAGCCTGGGGATGGGGCTCTGCAGGCTCAGCCGTGGGCAGACAAGCCAATGTACCTGCAGCTTCTCCTCAAATGGTCTGGGAAAAAGATGGAAAAGCACTTGAGACAAGGGTTGGTCATGCCAGGGCCCCTCTATGGTGGTCAGAGCTGGCCTCTGCCTTCAGGGAGCAACATCTGAATAGCTTTTGTCCAGCCACTGGTCCTTAAATGAGCTCTCTGGCTTAAAAGGCATGTACCCTATCTGTCATCCTGGAAAGGAGTGCATGCTTGCTCACCTGCTGCTGTCATCCACCCACAGTGTTCCCTCATGTGCCTTCAGCAGAGATTTGTCCTCTGCTGAAATTAAAAGTTTTGATTGCAGGAAGTGGGCAGAAGGAAGAATGAAAAAAAGCCAGAAGGCCCTATTTTGGCCAGCTGACAAAAATCCCCAGGTGCTCACGACCAGTCCTTGGCTCATGAGACAGATTTTTCCCATTTGTATTCCCTTTCAGCAGGCAGATTTCTGTAGATTGTTTTGGGGGAAAAAGTCCAAAGAGGAATCCTTTCTGCACTTACCTTCTAACAGAGGTGTTTGTTTCTTAACTTGTTTGCAAAATCTCATATATATTTCATCTGCTGCTTTTTATTTATTTTTTTTTAATGGCAGTTCCTTTCTTCATTGGAGTTCAGGAAAAGTGAATGCTGTTGGAAGACTCCAGAGTTGTTGCAGCCATGTTTGCTACTGTTGTGTTGGTTAATAAATCTGGGGCTGCTTTTTCCCAACAAGGTTTCAAGTTTTTTTTCCCAACAAAGTTTCAAGTTTTATAGACAGATTTCAAATGTCTTGTGACTGGAGGATGCTGATGGAATTGGTTGGTTGAGGGTCCAGTCCAGCTTTAACTCAAAGACCTGTCAGCTCTTTTGTCATTGTTTTGTCAAGTCTGGGCTGGGCAAATAATTACTTGTGACATCTTCACAACTCTGACAAATAAGGTTGATTTTTTTTCAGTTCAGACTCTTAGAGCAGCAGCTGGAAGGTTGGATGCCAAACCAAAGGGTTTTCTGGATAAAGAGACAAGTGGTAAAATGATTTTGCATTTTGTGATTCTTTTGTAAAAGAGCTCAGCTGGACACCCATAATGAGGAGTTAAATTGGCTGTGTGGTCTTGCAAAAGGAAGAGCAAGACACTGCCATTCTCTTTTAATAAATGGCCATCGTGCTCTGGCTTCTTGCAGAGCATGGGGAGTGGGGGCAGTTCTGGCATGGAAGGAAGAAGCACTGAGAAATCACATCTGAATAGGGTAGATTTTTATGCAGGCTGGCAGGAAGCTTTGTGTCGTGGAGAGGAATGACAGTTTTCTGCTTGAGCTGATTTCTGGGGATCCTCAGCAGAGGGTGAGGTGGAGGTTGCCTGTGGCAGGGGAACAGCAGGGTCAGGGGGCAGCACCACTGGTGGGGGTCCTTCCTGTCCAGGGGCAGGGGGGAAATGCGTGAGGTTGGGTGAAACAGGTTGGGCTTCTATCCAATATGTGTTTGTGCAGCAGGGAAGCTAGAAGGTTGCAAGGATACCTGAAAGAGGGTCGAGGCAGGAATGTGGTGGCACTCACCCTCTGGGCTGGGGTTAGAGTGCCCATGAAAGAGAATGGTGTGTAAGTAATCATTGTGGAGACATCGCCATGCCTGTTGCCCAGTTTCCTCACACAGCTGGATCAGAGATGGACCCTTAACTCTCTCTCACTTGAGCAGACTACTGTTCTGCAAGTGGTTGGAGGTGATTTCTCATTTGAAACACCTTCCAACTTAGCTTTTGAAAGAGAAAGTCTCTTTTTGTTGGAATTTGAGTTGTGGCACTCCTTTCAATACTGCCTTTTCTATATCACTTTCACTGATTTCTATTTCCCATGCCAGATTAAGTGGGTTAAAGCTGAACATGCCAGACTCATGTGGTGTCATGCAAAATTAAATGCCATTTCTTTGCCTGTTGAGTAAGGAGGACCAAGAACAGGGACGGCATTTGCTAGTTAACTCATTTCCACACTTTGGGTATTTGGCAGATTTGAGCTCTTTTCTCTTTCTGTTGTAGCAGTTGATTTGTTTCAGAGCTTATCTGCTGCTGAAGTAAATTCTTCAGAGTTAGCATGGTGAGATGCAGTTTGGTATCAGCAAAAAAATTATGCAGCAGGTTTTTCCTATGATTTTATAATTATTATGGCATTTGTAGTATTAGGAAATGTGCTATGAAAAGTATTATGGGGCTAGAAAGGTGTATCTGGCTTTCTTATTTTAAAAGCTGTTCTTTAGGACAAAACCACTTTTTAAGGTTAATGGAACAGTAAGAGTTTAATTTTTTTTATATCCTGAAGTGAGGCACATTTATTCCTAATAAATAAGAGGTCTGATTTCTTTTTTCTTCAGTTCATGTATGTTTACCAGTCCTGCCCAGATGCTAGCTTAGATAGACAGCTCCTCTTTGAAATTTGCTTGCTTCTGATTTAGATTTAAACACCACAAAAGCTTAAGCTGATACTTAATTTAAACCTGTGTACTCAGAAAAGACTCAATAAAATTTGAGTGGAATGCAGACAACTTGAAAAGCTGTGCACATGAATACCATTTTGGAGGACTGATGAAGCATTCGGGTTGAATGAGAGCACTGCTTTTTTCTGTGGAGCTTGAGAAGCATTACCATGTATCTTCCTGAGAGCCTCTTTTCTGCAACCCCCTCCTCTTACAGAGTTGTTACCAGCTGACTTCAATGAAAGATCCACGCTAAGAAGCTTTGTCACCCATGATGGTTGCGTTTCAATGACTGTTTAAAAACACTGTGTAGAAGTTTGCCCTTTAGAGAAGATTATGGGAAAGCACTTAATTTCACTTGAGTTTAGGATTATTTTTGGCCAAGTTTTTTCACTAAAAAGGGCTTAGTTTCAGAATACTAAATGTGAAAATCTGTACTGCATGACTTCATTTATTAACAACAGAAAAACTGTCCCATATGCTTCACTGGCAGGGAAAACATATTTTTACATAATAGAATTAGAGTAGAAAATATTGTTCCCTCTTGGAAACATTATAGCGTATTAAATATGAACTTGGGAGCTACATTTCCAAACAGTTTGATTGTAAAAGATTATTACAGTTTGATGTATGCTCTAGTATCTTTCACTTACGCTGGTAGCAGGCATATTAATTAGCTAAGAAAATGTCAATTGATGGCTGTAAAATTATGAAGGTGTATCTTGCCACTCCTGAGTCTTTGAGCAATTCTCAGGGACTACCTTTGCTTTTGTGGGGCTTAAAACTGGAAGGGCAATTTTCTTGGCTAAATAAGTGAAGGAAGTGCATACATGACTGGCCTTTTATGCCTTAAGAGCTACTCCAAGCACTGACATTTATGAACATATTGTTTTGTTTGGTTTATGCTGACATCCAGAAGCCTTGATCTGAACTGGTGCTCTCCTGTAGTGCAAGGCACTGTACATAAAGATCAATCCTTGTCTAGGAGAGTTCACAGTCTAACTAAAACTAGATTCAATGAGCAGCTTTGCCAAAAATTCAAAAGGGAATGGGAAGAGGAAAATGGTAAAGCACGACAGTTTTTGTTGTCTCTGGATTCACATTTAAAAGCCTCCAAATTCATAGGAAATTGTGAAAGCAGTACTTTAAGTTATGAAACTCTTTGTTTTGCTGGTATATTTTGCATTTTTTCACAGTTGGATTTCTACAGCTGTGTCCAGATGAAAGTTTGAAGGTTGCAGTGGTAGAAAGATCACCTGGTGGGAGCCTGGACAAGTGCAAAGCTCATGGAGACACATCTGCTGGAGTCTTGGACTTAAGTGCTGCAGCCTCAACTATCAGCAGTTCAGTCCGCAAGGAAACACAGCCAGAAAATTAATAGAAGTCTCTGCATTATTACACTCCCACTGGGAATCCTTGACCAGACATTTAGTATATGCCTTGACCTGTTCATGATTCCAGGTTGCTCCTAGTCCTCTCTCTGCCTCTGATTACAACCAAGTTGCAACCCAAGTTGCTGGTAGGAATGAGCCCTGCTGGAAAAATGTAGGTATTGCCTTGTAAAACAGGAGGGTTAAACCACTGCCTGCTCCTCCTCAGGAGTCCAGTGGACAGGTTTGGAATGAGCAGCAGCAATACACACTTTGTCATGCTGTTCCACTTGTGTCCTCTCTCCTTGACCTGGGGACATGGTGGCTGCATCCCTCTTGTCCATTAAGGAGCCTTTCCACAGGGATTGGCAAGAAGGACTACTTCTGAGATGGCTTCCAGTTGAAATTTCTTCTAGAACCTGAACTTGAAAAACCACTGCCCTTCCCATCCCTGTCCCCCACTAGAAAGGTTACAAACATTTAATCAGGAGTTTATTTGTTCAGGGCACACTTCAGCACAGCAGGGCCAGTAAGGAGAAATCTTACCAGAAGACCCTGCATCATAACAAACCTACTGTCACTAAGAAAAGTAAGAAGTTTCTTGTAACTCTGGATGTATGAACTAAATCTTATATTCAGTTTTTATATTTAAATCCCCAGTATTTTTAATGTAGATGATTACTGGAGATGGGGAGGAAAGAACTGTCTTTGGAGACATGCCTTCAGGCAGTAAATGGAGATCAGAAAAAGTATTTGAAGACTGGCCTAAGCACGTTTTAACAATACTAAAAGAAACCAAAGGCAAAATTCATGGTGTTTTTTGTTAGCATATTAAGTGAGCTTTTGTTATCATCCTGACCGTCTGGTCAGAGAACGTTTTATTCATTAGGCACAGAAAGTTGGAGTATAACTTTTTTTACTCTGTCTTTGTGTTGCATTGTGTGTTAAATGTTCACATGTGCTTTCATGAACAATGAGGACAGTATCTTGGGTCCCAAGTAAGGTAGGATTTGAATTAAGATTTTTGATGTGGAACACACACAGATGAGAACTAATGAATGCCTCTGTCAACTGGGATTGTAGGGAACTCCTTGAAAAGGCTTCAGGTATTCTTAAAATCCCGCCCATAAAATATCCTCCAACATACCTCTTCCCTCTCTCTGTCACAGAAGTCTAGAAGTGGTGCAATTTGTCATGAAGCAGTTTCAGTCCCAGGCTCTCTGTGACAGCAGCAGCTTGCAGGCAGATGGTTGCTCCTATGATTTGCTTCACTTGCCCAGACTTCAAATGAGACTCTGTGTAGAGTGAGATTTAAGAGCACCAGAAGCTGAGCCCACATGGCTTGACTTAAGGAGGTACTAGGTCCCTGTGACCATCCTTGGTGGCAGTGGGGCTTGCAAGTAGTGCTGCTGCCCCAGGCATGTGTAACTGAGCCCTTGCTAAGGCTGCCATTGGCATCTTTGTCCAGAAAAGCTCCTGTTCGTTTTGTTGGCCTTTGGGTTAGACCCTGTGTTTGGCAGGCTGTACTTAATCATGCTGTCACTGCAGGACAGCCTATTTGCTCTTCACAGTCATCCCATTACCCATGTTTATGGACTGTCAGCAAGTGCTGTAGGCTGTTAGCTGCCTCTCCGTGCCCACGCTGTCTTCATAACCAGATGTTTCCATAGAAAAGGGGATTAGTCACAGGAGGAAGCAGGTGTGTCATATGTAGGAAAGAGCATGATTGAACAGTGGTATTTTCTGCTTAGGCTTCTCCAGTGAACTGGAGGAGTCATCCTCAGCACGGCACCCCCTGCGGTTCAGCTGTGAGACTCAGGGATGGGAATACCCATGGGCTAACACCTGCATTTTGTACAGAACCATGCTGCCTTTAACTGACCCATGGGAAATTTTCTCCTTTCTGCTTGTGAGGAAAAAAAAGGAGGTTGTGAATTCACAATAAATATAGTTATGTTATAATTTCTTTTGTCCTTTTTTAAGCTAAATGCTTTCCATGTCTTTCTTCTTGAAATTGTTAGGGTTTTTTTGCTGAGTTTTGCCACTGTGATGGCTGGGAATCCGAGCACCCTTGTCTAAGGAAGGTGGTGTGAAGGGAAGAGAAGAAGTTTCGGCTTGCTGCTGTTGGTACTACCCAGAGCAGGTGTTGCTCTGTTATTCCTGTTGCTCTGCTGTACCTGTGCCTGCCCTACTATGTTTGTTCCTGACTCTCCTGGTGGTCCAGCAGCCAAACGTGGGTCTCAGAATGATGTTGTAGTTACTGGGGTAATTTTTACTTTGCCTTAACCATAACAGGCCCTTTTTTTAGCAAAAGGTTTTCTCACATGTCAGAAAAACATGTAAGAAATGGGAAGGTGTGTACCTTAATTAAGAGTGCACCTTGGCATCCTTCTTACTTTCTCCTATATCAAAATGGCCATATATTTTTGCTTTTCAAACCAAGGCTGCAGTGGCTGTGGAAGACTTTTTTTCTGTTTTATTTAAAAGCTTCATTTTTGATTGTTATGTTGCTAGACCAAAGTTGAACTCTTAGTCATTGGTTTTTGAGATGTTGAAACGTGTTAGAGAGAAACCTGTGAGAATTTGCACTGTGAAGTTGTTTTTTGCCTGGTTGGGTGTGAGTGCTTCTTAAAGAGAAGCAAATCCAGATGAAGGGAAAATTGTTTCCTCTTTACCAATATTTTAGGAGTAAATTTCACCTTCAGCTGTACCTGTGTTGCAACTACTCCCGTGACAAAAGGGGACAGAATTTAAGCTTTGATGCTCAGATGCTCTGATCTACCTTGTCTATGAGACAAAATTTAAACTGATTTTTCCCAGTCACATGTTGCTTGCTCTTTTATTTTTTGAATGTACTCATCAATAGTTGTAAGAAATGGCTGAAAATGTCCAGAATGTAAATTTATTGTTATGCTACTGTTGTTCAGGCAATTCAGAGTAAAATACTACATGTATTTTGAAAAAGACAAATTAAATAGCAGAACTTTGTACTTCACTACCCTTCCACAGTTGCTTTGTATATCAATTGTGGTAATGAAGTTATAACACAAAGATAGTTGCCTCCCTGGGGTGCTTTCTAATTTGTAAGCAGAATTTATGGGGTTGTATTGTTCAGGAAATTTATTTTCTCTATGGCAGATACTGCGACCAAGTTTATGAAATGATGTGTTGCTGAAAATAATCCCTTGTATTTTGATAGCAGCTTCTGAAACCCCCTACCTAGTTTGAGGATTATCTTAATCTGAATCAAGAGATACAGATGAGAGTTTGTAGGAGGCAAATGTGTTTAGGTGTGTTTTATGTACTTCAGGCAGCTAAAGAATGATCATGGACAAATTTTGCTGATGTCCTAATTACAGTGAGTATCCAAAATGAGTAAGGGTAGATAGATACTGTGGACTGTGCACTTCATCCTCTGATAGGAACGAATGTTGCTAAGAGGGTGTCTCTTCTGTCTGATGGTCATCCTGGCAGCGCTCTGCCACGCACGTGGGGAAAGAAAACTGTGATAGAAACAACAGAGAAGCAGCACCTGGGCATGCAGTTATGTTAGGAAATGTTCTTGTTCAGAGGTGACATGGGAAGGTTCAGAGACCTATGTGTTTCTGCTTTCTCTAACCTCCACAGTTCAAAGATCATATAATGAGGATATGGTCAAAATATTAGGTCACTAGTAAATGAAAGATGATTATGAGGAGCATGGCAAGACACAAATGATATGGGGAGGTTTGAATGTGAGTAGCCTTTCACATTAGCTAGTATGAATTGGAGGTTTCGTTCATAAAGCATAGCCAGTCAGCAACTGGGATGGATGGTATTCAAAGATGGTCTCAAAGTAGTTTTGTGTTCTTTCTGTCAGGGGCAGGAAGCAGACCTTCTCTGTCAGTAAAATTTTATTGAAGAAAGAGCTTTGTTCCAACTGGTGACAGGGGCAGCATCATCCCTCAAGTAATTGTATCCACCACAAAAGGGATTTTGTGTCAAAGGAGCCTGACCCGATTCATCAGGTGGGTGAGGGGTTCCTTTAATTGGCCTGAAATTATGATTTTGATGATAGACATGGAGAGCAATGAAGTTAGGCTTGGCTAATTGCAGGCTTTCTGAGCAGCAATTAACATGTCAGAAATGTACTTATGCTTGAGGGAAATGCTGATACTTTCCTTGCCTCCTATTAAAAAAAAAAAAAAAAACAAAACCAACCCAAAACAACAAAACCACAAATGGAAGTCTCCTGTAAACTAATGCAAACAATCTGGTAATGCTTGGGAACCTGTTTGTCAGCGGTGTGACCCGATGGCTGTAAAGTGGGCTGCCAGCAGCTCTAGCTTTGCTCTTACTGAAAGCAGAGGGGATCACGCTGTGTGTATGAGCCTTGCTAATGCCCCTGGCAGCTGTAAGAATTGCCAAGTCTATAAAATCAGCTTATCTCCTGAGGAGGAGAGCCCCCTCACCAACCCCCTCCGAAATTAGACAGATTAACTTCCTAAGAAATGGAGAGTTACTCTGCCCCAAACCTATGCTGCTCATTCAAGCTAATCTCTGGAGGGCTGAAAGGCCTCTTGCCTGTGATTGGAATCATATGATAAAGCCTTGCTTGCTTTCTCTTTTATTGTGCCAAAAAGTTTTTCTTGCTTTTGATCTAGCTGAGAGCTGAAGTAGCTTTTTGTCTGTTTATGTGTCATGTGGAGCATTTTGAGACAAGAATTTTGGGTCTTGTCTCTGGGTTTCTGGCATGGTATGTCCTCATACCCCATGTGGTGCTCTCCTCAGGCATCAGCTGTACCTTCCTCTGCCTCGTGATGGTTAAGAGCACCTCCCAGGGAGCTTTTCCACTGACACGGCGGGGCAGAATGCAGACTAAACAGGAGTAAAGTTATCTCCATTTGCAGATTATATTCTGTAGGTTGAGAAGGAGAGAATGTTACAAGAAATGGTGATCACTACTCTCACATGTCCTGGTCCCACAATGGGGAATGACACTTGTGTCTTCTGCTGTACTCAGGCATGACCTGTAAAAATACTCTTAGTAAACACTGAACTGCACTAGCTGTATAGTAATCAAGAGATGTAATGAAGAATGTTTGACCGCTCTTCTCTGTGATCTCCTAATCCTTGCCTGATGAACACCAAGTTTACTTCTGAAGAGGTCTAACTTTGGCATAGATATATGAAGGCTATAAATGTTGTGAGTTTTTTTCCAAAAAAAGACTAACTTTCCACTTTATTAAATGCTTGAGAGTCTTTTACATCAAAAATCTGTTACAGATTTTTTCCTAAGAATAAGCACTCTTTCCTCCTCCCACGCAAAAAAAAGTCCCAAGGAAAAAAAGAAATCTTTCCAGTGTTCAATACATCAGGGTTGTAAAAAGGCAACAAGCCCTAAGTGCATGGGTGACTTCTCTGCTCCCCAGGACTGGATCCTCATTGCTCTGCAGAAACATAGCACATAGGCTTTGCTTGGACATGCTAGGATTGCATTTCAGAAGGGCAGGAGAACTTCCTCCATGCTGTGTTTTCAGTGCTAGTGCCAGATGCTGATGCTTAGGTGTCACCCGTGCTGCTGCAGCCGTGTGTGTCTGTTGTTGCAGCCTTCCCCATTTGGCATGAGGAGCTGCACTGGGAGGTTTATGGCAGAGCCAGAGTGTGCTAATGCTTGGCTGGTGCTGGGGGAAGCTGAAGGCTATGATGTGGACTACAGACTACCCTCAAAAGTTGGTTACTCCGTGCTTTCCCAGGGTGCAGGAGATTGGTACCACTCCTGCTTTGTTTATTGCCAGCTGGGATTGAGGGTCCTGGGAAGTACTTGTCCCTGAAAGTCCTGGAGGGAGCAAGAAAAGAGGAATTGCTGGACATGTGGTTAGTTGAGCACTTAAAAATTTGGGAACGTCAAGGCAGACTCTCAGACTCTCTTCTGATAAGATGAAACACTCTAAACTGTGTCAAAAATGAAGCTTCCAAAAACATCTGAATTTGGGTTTTGGCTTGGACCTTGGCTCCCTCCTGACCTTGTGTAAATCATGTAATTTCCCCTAAGAAACATTAGGGACCTTGACCTTTGAACCTGTGGTTCTTGGCTTGTCCCTTTTCTGGCTTTCCTGTTCAACTCCTGGAAGCCATTCTTGTTTGCTGTCAAGTTGGGGAACTGGCTGCTCCGTCTTCTCTTTGCAGAGCAATGGGAGAAGTGTCATTCATTCATCTGGAAGCTGGTTTCTGTTGCAACAAAGTTTTTGCCTTCCTCATTTTTTTGGTCTGCCTTGCTGGTACAAAGTCTGAATGACAGCTGAAAGCCTGCAGAGCTAATGTCACATGAGGAACAGAACACTGGAGTAATGGAGGGAGGATTGATATTGTTTTCCTGAATCCTGGAGACATGTGATGTTTTGGGCAGGGGAGCCTCTTATCACTCACTGAGCATCCTGAAACTCTTCTCTATATCAGGAGAAGAGCAGAGCAGCTGCCTCTCTCACTTTGTTTGAAAGAAACAAAAATACTTTTTGCACACAGTCTGTACTATGCTGCATGCACATATTAGTACCATTCAAAAGCATTGTTTTTTAAAAAACCTTTGTTGTTTCCCATTAATTGATCAGAAATAGAGTAACTAGAGTCGCTTCAACTGTGCTTTGCTTCCTCCATCATTTCTGTCAAGGCCAGCACGGATGCTTTGGTGGTTTTAGTGGAAGCTGTCACTGAGGGCTTGCCTTTATTTTTTATTTCTGTTATGATTATAAAAACTTGATGTTTTTTAAACCATCTGTGATATTTAGTGCCCCTATTGTTTTCCTGCTTTGCAAGCAGGAAGGGAGAAATGTATATTTTCCTTTGCAACAAACTAGCCTTTGTCAGATGTTGACTCACTTGATGAGCTGGACTGCCACAAATGGGCTCTTTGTAAATGTCTAACAATGTGTAGTTCATGCCTCATGTTTTTTGAATTATGAAATCAGGTACTGATATACAGGTATGAGAAGGCTCTGGATCCATTCAGCACAGGTGAGATTGTTATCTGGACAGTGATTAGCTTGAATAGGAGACTGGACTTGACTGTTTCCCTATGATAACTTTATGGAGTTCAGACATTAAGATGCTTATGTTGGGGTTTTTTTTGCTTTACCAGGTTGCTTTTCTTCTCACAGCTTATCTCTGTTTTAAATAGTTCAAAATAGATGGCATTTTAATTATACAGATGGTCAGATACTTTGGAATGAAACCAGATCTTTCCCAGTGAGGGTCATGCTGAAGTTTTCATGTAATGAAAATGACTATGAATCAATTACTTGAGACTTCATTATGACGAAAGAAAACAAACAAGGCATCAACAGTGAGTTTAGCAGCCTTTGTTTCAAAAAGGAACTTGCAGAACCATTTAAGGCAAAATAGAATCCCAGAGAGAAGCATCAAAGGGTTCAAATGAGAGCATAAAATACTGTACAATGAAAAATGTCACAAGAGCTTCAATGCCTTTAGATATGTATGTGAAAAATTTCAGGCTGAGCCTTCCCACACTATGGGAGGTCATCAAGTAAAGCAGAGCTAGCTCTGTTTATCTCCAGTCAAAGCGACACATGACTTCATTTGGGTTTTAGTCTCATTACTGCTGAAGTGTGAAGTGTCAGGTTAAAAAGACTACACGCTTTTCACCCCTAGGGATTGCTCTGTTTTAATGGGTCAGGTCAATGCTATGGCTTAAAACATTTCAAACTATTAATGTTTAATACATTTTAAACTGAAGTCCTTGAGAATACAAAATTAACCCTTTGGACGTCTGTGATTGGGACTTTTTGGTATTCAACTGTTTCAAGGAATATAGTGTGCTATTACTGCTGGCAGTGGAGGGCTGAAACAAAACCAGAAGAAGATATTTTTTTCAAACGCTATTGTTCTTCACTGAGTGGTCTGGGCAGTCTCTGTTCTCTTGCATCCTCAAAGGTTGCCAGGATAAATTACATTACACAAGCATGTCAGTCTTGGGCTATGAGAGGAGAGCAAGTGTCCAACCTAAGTCAAGCAAGAAAGTGTTGCTACTTTTCAACTGGGAGTTTCCCATTTCTCACTTTACCTTCTACATTCCTCCTGCCATATACTGAAACTGAAAAAAAAACCTCCAATCGAACAAAACCAAACTAGACAAAACTGAAAAAAACAGAAAAGAAACCCCAACAAAAACACCCCCAAACAAACAAAACCAAAGCTCCCCAAACCCCTTACCCAGAAGGGTGAAGGTTGCAGTTACTAAAGCCATTTTAGTGGTAAAAAAATAGGTGATGGAGTGCCCTCCTAATGCCCACAGTTTAAAAGCCTTCAAGCTTTTCCAACATACCACACGGTATCTCTGGTGACTTTTGGCATTGTAACTCCAGTGGTAGATGTCTAAAAAGAGTAACTAAAAGAAACTGGTGTCTTCTTCTATCTTGTCAGGAATATCACATTTGGTGATGGTTTATCATTCCTTGTTAAGTCTAAATAATTCAGGATAGACTGGCTAAGAAACTGCTTAATATACTGCCTTTTTTGGAGTGGCATGTGGACAATTTGCCTTAGTCATAACTTTTAAGGAATGCAATAGTCTCTGCAGTATAAAATCTTCAGAGGAACACATTTCTATGGTGGTAACATTCTTCATTCAGACCTTTCCTTTAACCTAGACTACTGGCACATTTATTTCAGAAAGGCATAGATTATGTCAGTGTTGATTTTGTGGCTGTGTAAAACAGTGGGAAGATGAATTTAATTAGTGTATATTGCTTTGTGGCTTACTTTTTATATGATTTAGTAAAAGGAAGTACAATCAATTAAATGTTTCAAAATTTAAGATCAGTGTTGTTCTTCTAGGTGTTTCATCCCTTAAGGTCCTCTCACAGCTTTTGTTGTTGAATGTCAAAGGAAATATTCTGATCAGCATGGCCTAATGGAGGGATGTTTCTAAAACAGGATTATGAATCTTGTAAGTCTTTCTTTAGGAGCCTTTTCTTCATGGTCTTGAACATTAAGCCAGTGTGTCACAATCTGTTACTCTGGACTCAGTGGAACAAATAGCTCACTTGAGATCCTGGGTTTGAATATTTTTTTTCTTTTTATTTGAACATTTGTTCTTAGGAAATAGAAAGGCTTAGAAAGATGTTGATATTTCCCCCTCACCACCAACACTGGAGCTGTCTATTTTTATTTAGTTTGAGAGGCAGGGGAAATTGGACAATTGGCTGAACCACAGTAACCAGCATCTCCTGCTTCTCATTATTTCTGATGCTTCCTTAAACTTCTGAAATCTTGAGACTGTAAGGAAAGCACAGAGTAGTCTTCTTCTTAATTTTTTTTTTTTTTTAACTTGAAAACCACATATATTGCAAAAATTCCAGTTCTTTCAAGCAATGACAGAATATACACTCTTGTCTTTGATCCATACATTGGGCAGGGCCTCACCCCCTACCTCATCCCCACCCTCCTCCTCTTTGCAGTTTAACTTGGACTGTCAGAAGTGGTTTCAGCGTGTAATCCTTTGCAGACAGAAATAGATCCGCATCGCTACAAGAGCTAATTTGGCTGGCAGTCCCCAAAAAATAAAGCTCGTGGTCCTGGTGTTAGCATCCCAGTTTACCTTGCTGTGAGATGAAGCACTTTTTAGCACATGAGCTGTCCCAAGGAAAAGTGGAAGAGCAGCTCTCAAGCTGGGAAAAGAATTCACAGTGTGGATGCTGTTTTTCCTCTGTGGTAGGGTGCAGGCAGAAAAGGATGAGAATGTGTTTCAGAAATCAAACGCAGACAACCTCTGTTCTCCTTGGAGGACTGCACAGAAAGAGTGTGTATGCAGGAGACATTGCTGACCACTGACCACATCCCACTCACCACCCATTAGGGATTTTCAGTGTCCACAAGCAAGCCAATGGCAAGAGACTTGTATTTTTTTTTTTTTTTTTAAATGAGGGACAGTTTATTGTGAGTATCTCTTCTAAGCTTTTGCAGCTGGCAAGTTGGATTTATCTGAACTTGAGGTTTTATCTGGTCTGGGAGGGGGTGGGAAAGGTTTCATAGACAAAGAATGGGGAGTTTATTCTGGGCATTTGCAAGTTCTTCCTAGGGATTTAAACTATTAGTAGATCTAAACCTCCAAATCAGCTGCCCTATGGAAGGGGATTTGTTTTCTCTGTTTTCACTCTATCCCCAGCATTTTGAGTACAGTAGCATAAAGCTTTCAAAATATCACACTGAATAGTCTCACTCTTAAAGGCTTTATTTCAAAGTGTGGTTGGCTAAGTCTAGACAAGTGGCTTAACTTCAACTCCAACATGTCATATGTTTCTAACTCACTTAAAACTTGCATTTTGAAGTTCAGCTCCTGGGATCTGGGACGGTGCTTCCAGCCCATGTCCTGACACTCCAGCATGCTGGAGTGCACTTGTGTGGCTTGCACTGAATTGGCAGAGCACTGGCACGTCCCAATCACCCTGAGCTTGCATGAACACTGCTGTGGCCAGTTAAACATCTGTAAACAGCCTCTAACATAATTCCTGTCTTTATAATTGACCACATGTAAAAGAGGCTAAAATTCACATTTTCGCACTCAAAGGCTTTTGTCAGCTTTATAAATTCTATTTGATGTGCTTTCCAACTGGTTTTGTGTATATCATAAAAGCCCTTTTCCTCCTGTACAGTTAATCAAAGCTGAATCTAACTTGCAGAAGTTCATGTTTCCAAAATTCTTATTCTCTTGATGAACCTCTGTGCTTGGTACAGAAAAAGCCAGGTCCTTGCCACTGCTCTCCTGGTGAATGTGCTGGAGGTGACTGGGGAACCAGTAACTTGAAAACTCTCTGAGTTTTCAGGTGCTTGAGAGACAAGCAGACATCCTCTCCTCCCAGTGTCTCACCAGTGGTCTCTGACAATGCAGTATGCAAACATCCTGGTCCCTGTAGCCAGAATGAAGGGAGGACTTAACTTGATGTAAATTTAGTTTTCTAACAATTGTCTTGACCTCTTATTTGAGAGGTAAGAGAAGTGGGTGGGGTGTATGTGGCACAGAGGTGCTTCTCCCTTCTTGATGGAGGCAAGTGTGTAATGCTGGAACTGATGTAGCACTTTGTGTGGATACAAAGCGTGGCCCTCCTGAGATGATAACTGGTGGTATGGAGGACTTCAGGCCTTCATGATGTGGGTGCAAACTCGACAGACAAGAAAACAGTGAATTTAAACATCTGTGTAGACCCATCTACTGCCAGTCTCTCATCACTCAAACGAAGGCAAGCACTTATTCCCCGTCCCACTACTGCTGGTTTAGTGAGTGTGCGTGCGAGAGCAAGGGATCGCACACTTGGAAGGAAGCAACTCAGCTGGAGGGTGGAAAACCCACATGCCCACAATGTTTTGTGAGTCATGGCAAAGGTGCAGCCAGGGGGCAGGAGGAAGAAACATAAGAGGTGCAAATCATCTGTGATTTTGCTATTACATATGCTGATCAAATGAGAGGGAGAGTTTTGTTCCTTTATTAATGTACCTACACTGGTACTTGGAATTCCATCTGCCTCAGAACTTTTTCCCAGCTATACAACATAGTTACATCTGCGGGAAAAAATAGAAAATGGCCTGAAAAAAATTTTTTTACACTGTAACATTTGTAACCTGGATAAAAGTTTAGCAAGTGCTTGCATGTATACTAAATAGCAGTGGAGAGTAGATTTTTAGGAGTTAAAATAGCTGTTGAGCAAAGTAGATTTTGCAGTATTTGATCAGGTATTTTCTAGTCTTTCTGAATGTCTGCTCCTGTACCTTGTGATGTGGATGCTATTTTCTGCAAATGCAAACTTTTGTTACAGTTTTCTGCTATCTATAGGAATGTGAAATGAACTTTAAATATATGGAAACTTTCTATTACCTACATAGACCAAAAAGCAGATGTTAGTCTTGAGTTGGTGGAGGTGAACAGCCAAATAAAGTTCAGCCAATTTTTTGGGAAATGAGGAAAATCAAGTGGAATATTTTCCACCATTAAATTGCCTTGCTTCTCCATCATGCTACTGGTATTAAAAATATAGATTTCCTATGGGTGCCAGCAAAATATTTCATCTTGTAGAAAGAAGAGCATTGTAAGGGAAGCTGCAAAATAATTTACATTCTGGATTATTGGGGGGGAAAAAAGCAAAAAAAGCAAAGTGCAGTTGGTAAAATAACTTGGAGAGAGGTGATTTTTGTGGGAAGGGGTTTTCACAAGACTCTTAACAGCAGCCTAAGAATAGAAAGGGGTTTTCATGAGTCTTTACCTACCCATTGCAGTTTTGTGAAAAGTATGGCTATTCCATCACAGAAAAAAACTTGTCCTAAAGAGCTTTTAATTGGGGCACTGTTTTGATTGCAGTGCTTCAAATAACTCAGGAGTATCAGGCATGGTTTTGGTTGAGCCTTCTTGCTCAAACCAGAAGGGCCAAGGCCTGGTAATTGTTTCAGCTCAACTGAGTTCTTTGTGAATTACCAGGAGTGGCTTAAGTGTACCTTTGGATTCTACCTGATAAAGCAGCAACTTTTGATGAAACTGGGTCAGGTTTCCTTGACCTCTTCTCTTGCTCTGCCCCCTATTGAGGTGAAATTAAGCCATTTGGATATTTCCATCTAACAATTTGTGTTTTCTTACAAGCTGGAGATTTTGTGTACTGTTAGCATGAAACCTTTTGCTTCAGTGAAATATGATTTCAGTGGTTTTGGTTCAATTTGGGATGTTTTGGTTCCAGTCTGACATTAAAAGGCATCAATTTGGAAGTGCTGAGGTTTTGAAAATGGAAACTCCATTTCTAGCCCTATGATAACTCCAGGATCCCAGGACCCCTGGGTGTGTTCTTGTGACATTCATCTTTTAATGCTTCCCTGTAAGGCATCTGAGATGTGATGGTGGCCATAAAGTTTGTAAGGTATTTCAAATTGGATTATAAATAAGAAATACTTGCTTCTCATTCAGTAACATTCCCTGTTGAAGCTCTGTTTTTCAGTTACATGGAATTCAAGCAAGACCATGACTTTCCTAGCAAATATGGCTGCATTCTAAAGGGGTTCTGAGGGGCAGTTTCTTGCTGTTGCTTAATGCATGAACTTATAATATTTGAACTGGTAAGCAAGCTGTATCTCCTTGGAAAAGGATAGGGGTAGAAGGAATATTTGTTGTATCCTGAATATGATGTATCAGTCTAAAAGATTTTTGATTCAGTCCATGCTGGTTATTTAAGAGCATGCAGCCTTTCAGAAACTTTCAGTTTTAAGAAGAAAACTATTCCATGTCAGAAAATAAAACATTAAAATGGCATATAAAAAAAATGCCTGTCTTTGAAGAAGGATATATTGAAAATACATCCCACAGCTTTACCTGAGCCATACAGAAATGCAACTTTAGCCTCTAGTGCTGTTCTGCATACAGGACATCATGAATAAGGACCGTAGAATGTTAACTTGAGCATTGGCTATTTGTATCTAACAGTAGGTTGTAAGTGTTAAGGCATGGAACTATTGCATTCATGTTTCTCTTTATATAAAAATAACAAAACTTTTTTTTTTTTTATTCAAAGTGAATCGGTGTGTTCTTGGTTCCAAACTTATGTATTATTACTAGTTGGGGAAGTTTATCGGTGCACATTTTGCTGTTAGCAATGTAACCAAAACTAAAAGCCTTAGCAAATCCAGCTAAACGTTCATTTATTTATGGATAGACTAGATAATTTTTCTCCCTTTAATCCATTCTGAAAGCAGAATTCACACTTGACTGTCTCTTCAAAGCCTTTCAATCACACTTTCTTATGTGTGCAGAGTACAGTTGACTCATTTTTTAAAAATTAAATAGTCCTGCTGCTTCAGATACCTGACTAAAGACCTTGATATTTGTGCTTTGTAATCCCATGGTACCCAACCAGGACTGGTTTGTTTGGGACACTGAGCCAAACCAAACATTTGAGTGTAGCAAATCACAGTGGGTAATAACCTTATCTCAGGTCAGCCAAGCTGTCAGTTATCAGGCCACTGCCTGTGCCCTGAGTGATTTTGGGTGAGATGCAGCTTGGGTTGGTCCTGTGACAAACAATGCATTGGATGCAGGGCAGCCATCCCAGCTGCTGATTCTCTGCTGAAGAAACAGCAGAAAAGCAGTGGCAGAGGAAAGAAACTTCTTAAAATTGAGCTGGACATATGAGGTTAAAATAGTTACTCAAAAAGATTTGTATAATTTTTACTGTTGTTGATTATCAAGTTTTTTTTGTATAGAGAATAAAATTTTGTCTTTGAAAAATATTTCTTCCCTAGTAGAAAAAAATATATATCAGATTCCAAAATATTAAGAGCATAATTATGGGAAAAGCATTTCTTATGGAAATACTTATTAGAAATATTTTGTCTTTGCCAGGATTCTTTAGGTCCCCAGCCTTATCTCAATGCCTACAGTAGAAGCTGAGAGCTCTGTTTCACCCAGCCTCTTTCTGGTTTAGCATAAAGCAGAGTTCCTAAAGCTATTGATATTTTCCACATGGAAAAGGCAGAAACTTTTTTTTTTTATCCCATAGAAAAGATTTTTCTAATATTGGATGGAAAGATCTTCTAACACTTTGAATGGATGCTATCCCCAATAAGATAAACTTTCTATCTAAAATATTTTCCATTTCTGATTTTCCTCTGATGGAAAGATATCGAGTGATTCTTTCCATGCATTTGAGTACCAGGGTGAAAAATAATGTTTCTACAAGCTCTTCAGGATCTTGAAATACAAAGGCGATATTATTCAGGTTAGAGTTGGAGGTGGTTTTTTTGGGGTTTTGTTGTTTTTTTTTTTTTTTAATAATGTCTTCAGATGAAAAGTGTGGGTCAGAAAGAATCTGGAAGGTTATATACATCAACACCTCACCAAGACATCAAGCATGTGGAATTCAATATTGCAGTGATTATGGTTGAAAGAATGCTCAAAAGAATTCTCCTCAGCTACCCAAACAAGTGCACATACATCAGGTAGTCACAGGTCTCCAGAAAACAAACAAAATGTCCACCAAAAAATCCCTTCATGAGTTGGTCTATTTCCTGTAATTTTCTAACTAGCATAAAGTAGCCAAATTCTGTGGTCTAGACTGGTTTGTTCTGCAGGGGTTTTTTTTTGCGATTTACAAACCACAGAGAGTTGGAATGGATCAGAATAAATATTTGCTCATGGACCTACTGATTAGAGCTTTCAGAGTCCCCAATCTTGTTGCAGCACACGTGTGAGCATTAGCATTCATATAGGTTAGGCAAATATGAGAGGTTTCCTCTCTACCAACTTCTACCCTCCTTAATTTCAGTTTCATGGAGACAACATTTTAAATGTGGTGCATTTGTCTTTTGGTATCCCTTAGTGTTTTCTGCGTGACAATTATCTGAGACTGTTACTCCACCAGAGAGCACATTTTTTAGACTCCTTTTTATCCCCCTCCCTTAATATCAAGCATATTATTACTCATCTTGGAGCACTTAATCAATGTTGTTTCTGAGTTGGGAGATTTCTCCAAGTATGATAGCAGCTGCAGCTAATAACATCAATTATATAACACTGAGATTCCTGTCCTCCTATTTTGACTGGAAGAAGTTCTTCACTAGGACTTGTCATGTAATTAATTGGCTTTTTCTCTGCATGCAAACATTATAAAAGCTTTAGTCTTGCTGTATCTATGAGAGAATAGCCATATAAAGATTCACTTGCTGAAGCCACAACCCGACTTGTTAGGGTGGCTTAGTGTGCAGGAGAGAAAAAGATTCAGTAAATTTGCATTTAAAATGTCTGGTGCTTTTCAATTCTCCCCACTGTCTGTATGTTTGTAAAACGTGTGCTTTGATGTGCTAACCTGATCCAAACTTTATATGGTTGATGGTTTTCTTATTAAAACACAAATAAAAACTGAGTAGGTATGGCAGCTCTTTCCATGGAGTCTTGTTAATACTGACAGATACATAGCATTACCCTCTTGCTGTAACTTTTAAAAAAAATTTTTAAAGGACTTAAGGAAAAAATAAGTAATTTTTTTAACCAATGTGCCTAAAATCATAACCTAAAATAAATAGTCACAAACTAAATCATAAACTGAGTCATAAACTAAAATCTGTGTCTGGGTAATTTAGTTGTTGACAGCATTAAAAATGCTTCAGGCACAACAAAAGATAAAATATGTATTTTAAGATTTTTTAAAATTTTATTTAAATAAATTTAAATTGATTTCTCTATATATATTTATGTATACTCAAATTTTAAAGACTTTTGATGTTTTTCTCCAAGGATGGCATGCGACCAGTCAAGGCAAGAGAGGAGGGCATTACTAAGAGAGAAGAGCGGAAAAATAAAATCAGTGATGACAAGGCTGGATAGGGTGGGGCAGAGAAATGCTGGGACAGCCAAACAGCCAGGACATGATTGCAAGGAGTGAAGATATAGAAGACAAATGTCTAAAATGTAATCTGTGGGCAAGCAGCTCTGCTGAAAATTTTAACACATTCTTTTTTTTAATTCTGTCTCCAGGAACCTGATAACTTACAGAAAAAGGGCAAGATAAACTGAAAGCCAGAAATGCTAACATACCAGGTTGTTTTTTAAACCAGTGAAGTTTATTAATTTCCTATTTGTTAACCTGAGACCTTTTGGAGTCAATTTATGTGCTATTACTTTTAGAACATTTGTAGATAACTTTTGATTTTTAAATGCCTAGAGGCCAAGGATTGCTTTGGGTATTTGGTGAAAGTGAAGGGGGTGGGGAGAAGGGGGAGGAAAAAAAAAAAAATGTAGTACTTGGCAGTCTGTCCCTTTTCCTGCTGGATGTTTTTCAGGTGAGTTACCCAGCTATGCTACTGTATGTAAGTCAGGCCAACTATGTGGAACTAAGGATTATTCCACAAATCCCCTTTTAATAGTTCTTTTAATGGTGCTTTTCCTCAAGTCTTACTTTTCCCCTAGGATTTCCTACCCTGACGGGGAGTCTCCCATCATTCCCAAAGCATTGCATCTCCCTGGCTTTCACCCAGGCTGGGTACTGTGCTCTGCAGCCGGGAATAGGAGCTGTGTCCTCTGCAGGCCCGGCGCGGGGCTGCTGCCACTGATGGCTTTATCAGATGGACAGAGACATTCCAAGTATGCTTCTGGTCACTGTGGGATATGGGAATATAAAAAATAATGAAAAAGGAAGGCTTAGACCAAATGCGTTTTTGTCAAGGCTTTTTTTTTCCCTTAATTTCTTTTCTTAAGGAGTGAAATTCTTTACTCCTAAGCAGATTGTTAAAGCTATGTGATGTCATTTTCTTTTCTTTTTAAGGCTGTGTTCTGAGCAGCTGAAAGCTGCAGCTTAGGTAAAACTATTAATGACCATTTTTTGACCTCTGCTCCAACCGCCCGCAGCGGCTGCAAATTTTTAAACGTCTGACGGCTGTTTGGCTCTCCACAGCATCATTATGTTGGTTGACAGCAGATGAGGTTTCAGAGGTAAAAAATTCACTTCCCAAATTGCACCCTGCTGGCATAGCCAGTAGACATATTAAAAAATGGGAGTTCAGTGGCATGGCATGGCAGGAGAACTCAGTTTTTGTGAGCAAGGCATGCCAAGGGTTCCCTCTGGTTCTCTCTGGCTGCATGCATGCTGGGGGAAAATCATGACACAGGGCTAGTGTGGGGAGAGTGCTTTGCAAGGTGTTACTGCCTCAGAAAGAGGAACACTTGCCTCACATTGCTGAAAGGCCTGTAAACTAATCTGGGATTTCTTGGGGGTTTCTTTCAGTTTTCATGTTTGCTGCCCTTGAGCACTTCCCAGATGTGTTAGGGTTGCACAGTGAGCAGCTTCATGGCCCTTCTGCCTTTGCTGGAGAAGGCTGTGGAAGTGGTGAGACTTTCCTTTGCCTTCCTCCATCCTTCCTCACCCATCCTGTCTCTTAGCCAGCTTTCTGGCCTGAGAGAGTCTTGCCTGAACCTACAGGTAACTCATCAGTATGACCAGGACAGAAGGAAAGGGAGGAAGGAATGATAAATACGACGCTGGCAAGAGAAATAGTGCATTTTTTCAAAGGTGCTCTGGTATTTCTGTGTAGATCAATGTCATCCAAGGCACTGTTACTTCCAGTTGGCACAGGGAGTGGTCCTAACACCATGGTGGTGTTCAATCCCAATGGTGGCTGAGCATCTCCTACCCAGTGACATGTTGAACCCCTTCCTCTGCATCAGTGTGCCAAGCCAGCACATAGTGAATGGATGCACTGAGGGGAGGTTGGCTTACAAACCGTGCTGTTCCTTGGACAATATACATAGCCAGGAGTAAATCTTTAAAACACTCCATTGTTTCTTCAGGCACTTCATGCATTTGCTCTCATTCTTCAGAGCTGTAACATCTTTTCACCTTGACCGTCACAAAGAGTGTTTGCTTTGTAGTCATGTTAAAGGTTGGGAATTTGTGGGATCTCCAGACCATGACTTTATTCTTTTTATCCCTGCGGCCGCTTTCTGCCCTTCTTAGGGGCAGTGCTTCCTCCTTCCTTGTATCTCCTGTTCTCCGGCTCATGCCAAGTCTGGTGTCCTTCATACTGTCTCACAGAGTGCCCTGCCCATTCCCCAAAGCCCGTGCTCTTTGGTGGTCTTTTGGCTGAATGCTGTTTAATTCAGTCATTTGAAATTGGAGCCCTGTGTAAAATACTAAATACTGAACAATAAGTGAGGCAACAACACTTCCCGGTATCAGCTGGAGTCACAAGTCATGTCAGCAATGGCCATGCCTTTAGAGTGGTGGTGTAGTCTCCAGGACAGCCTGACAACCTCTCAAGCAGGGCTGAATTCTTCTATGTATCTGAGTCTTGAGTGCTGGATTAACTTTTCCAAAAATTTATAAAACCGTAAGCACTCTGGACAGTATTTTTATGGGGAGTGATTGCACTGTGCTCAGGAGATATCTTTTTCAGCTGGGCTATTAAATGAAAAGCTGAAACCTGCCTGTGATGTCAAGAGATGAATTCTCAACAAAACGAAAGCTTGCAATTTAAATTGCAAACATTCATCTGTTGCCTGCTTTTCTACTTGCTGCTGGTTGATTTACAGTCATACCAATACACATAAAACCTCACCTGCAAGAAAAACAGAGAGGGTAATGCCCATAAATTAAAAAAGCTTCCCCACTTTGCACAACCTGTATTTTGAAATTTAGCTCAAACTTGCAAGTGAATTGGTCTGTCCTGCCTTAAATTCCCACAGAAGGACAGATAATTTTGAGAGATAGTGCGAGATGACTATGCCATTTAAAAAATTCTGAAAATATTTCCAGACTCAGTCAGTGTACCCAGGGCAGCTGTGCTTCCAGGGAGCTTCATGCCAGTGGCCGTGCCAGCAGGAAATGCAGCGTGACCTGTGGCGAACCTGCAGGGTGGGAAATGCTGTGAGAAGATTTCTACAGGCAGCTCTGAGTGTCCCAGGCATTTACTGTGTGGGTACGGACACAGGAGCCAATGTAAGCTAAGGAAGCAAGCAGGAGCAGTAGGAGAATTCTCTTCCCACCACGTGCACAGCTGCAGAGCACTTCTGATTGTCTCTGTGCTGATGGGCTGACAGCATCGGCTTCTCCCCTCCTGCAAGCTGGCTCTGCAAGCATGAAGCCTGGCTGTGAAATAGAAATGCTTTTTGAAAAGCATAATATTATTTTAATCACAAATTATTTGGAAACGCAATACAGAAATAGCTTCAGATCACTTCTTCCAGAGGGCTGTTTTTGCAGTCAGGGTCTTTATCAGCTTCTCAGTGGGAACTGCATTAATATTGCCACAAAAATGCAAACAGTAGTGCCTTTGATAAATCAGTTTGGCATCTCTTAAGCAAAAGATGTTTTGTTTTCCTAAGATACAACACTGTTTGCAGTGCAGGGACCTGCCGTATGTGCCAGCATATGGAAAGAAAACACCAGCTTTGTTAACATTTGTGTTGGGAAGCTGTGGGCAGGGAACGAAGGAGGCGGCTGTGGAAGCAGTTGCAAAGCAATCTCTGTTATTGCAAGAGGGACAGCCCAGGAAGCCCAAAAGTCAGTGTTGGTGGCAGAGGTGCTGGTGGCCTGCAGTCAGCCTCCTGGCTTAGCTGCCCCCAAGCATTTTGCCAAGGGCTCTCCTTCTCCTCAGTTTTGCTTTAACTTTTCCCATCATATGCTAGAGCAAGTCTGGTCCCCGTTGCTGCTGCTTCCCATTGCAGAGTGGAAAAGCTTTACTGGCCATACAGTAGGCATCTTTGTGAAAATATGAAAACGCCTTTTTAGTACTTTCTGGTGTCCCATGG
The DNA here is from genome assembly GCF_050655825.1 of Lonchura striata. NCBI lineage: Eukaryota > Metazoa > Chordata > Aves > Passeriformes > Estrildidae > Lonchura > Lonchura striata. Next base: position 64,362,498 of record NC_140704.1, read on the forward strand.
GTATTATGTATTTGATTAGGGCATTATTTTGATTTTTAGACTGCATTTGGTTCAAGAATCCTGAAAGGAAGCTGTTGTGCAACTATTTTAATCTGATTTTACAAGCTGATTCCAACTCGATTCCCAGCAGAAAGAAACAAAGAAGAGCTCAGTTGCATTTTTCATCCAAGAGTAAAAAGAAACCCTCCTCCTTTGAAACTCTTCTGTGGAGTGTTATGTTTAGAGAGAGATTTACTATTGTTTAAATTTAATCTCCATAATTGCATTGGGATTGGATTAATGATGGGTTATTTTCTGAGTCATTATTTTCTGGCACACACCGCTATTGAGCATAAAGCCAGGTCTTCATTGGCTGTAAACTGGCATCACTCCACCAAAGCCAGTGGAATAATTCCACTTTATATTGTGTAGGCCCAGATGTGATATTAGAGCTGTTTTGAAGAAAGCATCCTTTTGGAATTTGTTGGCTTTGAATCTTCATATTATTGTACAGGTGTCTAGGCATTTACTTAAAACTGCATTAGATTTATGGTTGTGCAGCTGGTTGTTGTGTCTAAGCCACCTCAGCTGGACCCAGAGGGATCAGCAAATGGTGTACTGCCAGACTCAACCGTGGGTATCTTGACTTTTTTTTATGTTTAAAAACTGCCTTTTTTCCCTGTGGGACAAGTTCATCAGGGAGGTCTGGCAAACTTTTACGTGCTCTTATCCATGAGAACAAACCTTGGTCAGCTTGTTTGGGATACTGTACTGAAAATCCAGGGGGATGTCTTGAGAAGCAGAGGGACAGCTTTTTGGAATTAGTTATTTTTGTTCATTCTGCTTTTCAGAAATGGGTGAAGGAGCGGTGTGGTGGGGGGGAGAATTTGGAAGATCTGGCATGTAGAAGAGCAGCAGCAGGAGCTGTAGGCAGTGGACTTGGTGTAGGTGATGAATCCCTCATCATGGTTGGGGTAAAAGAAAGAAATAGTCATTTTTAGGAGATTCTGAGAGGCTTTGTAGAATTGCTGTGATCACAGATGGTAGTTGAAGTTGCTGGGCTGAGACCAAGGTGAGAAGAATTTATCTCCTCACCTCTTGTGCATGTTGGGCAGAAAAGGGTTTGCTTTCAGACCTTGTATTTTAATGTCTCATCTGACTTTCTTCTCTTTTAAAGAATTGTCCTTCTCACCACCTGTTAATAAATTACTTGTTAATAAATCATAGTTTTGAAAAGGGGAAGGTTTTGCTTTCTTTTGGGTCTTTAGAGTAAAGATCAGTCCTGTCTGTAAGCAGTAGTGGATATAGGATGTTGCTGCAGTGGGATGGAGCACTTACCTCTTTATCTTGGTGCCTGAGTGACAGTGGCACACATGTATATGGAAGTGTGTAAAACAGGCAGCAGTGATCCTTTTCTGAGGCATCCTCACTACTTTCTGGAGACGTCTGTTTTTGCTGCTGACCTGCTCTTGAACCTGCAGGTCCACCTAGAGCAACCTAACTTCTGTTTCCTTGTTAAACAGCAGCAAGTACCTGTAAAATCTTTTAGTCTTCTCTCCTTCACATTTGAAGACATTAAACTGGTACACTGTGCTCTTTGTGTTATACTCTGCAGTTTTTAAAACAGTGTTTAGGAAATGCTACTTATTTTAGGAGGAAATGTCAGCTTTAATCTTTAACAGTAACAGTGCTTCTGCAGTTGTGATCATCTGTCAGAGATGTGGGGCTGTTGGGGAGACTTGGTATCTTTTTTTTTAGATTGACGTGATGGATTTGGAAAACACAAACCAGCCTTCAGGCAAATTGTGGGCATCTCTTCAGAGTAAAAAGAATGCTCTGCAAACCTCATCCGTGTAGATCTACTGTGAAGCAGAAGGCAAATTGTAAGACCCAAGTGAAGACTGAATCTTGCTCTAAAGCTGGACATCCCTCAGACTGCGTGTACAAACACCCTCATTCTTACTTTCTTTTGCTTCAAAAGAAGCAACTAACAGCTGTGGATCAAGCTCAAGAAGGGAGGATTTGAGCTTACATGACTTTTGTTCTGTGCAAGCAATTGTCTGCCAATATTGAAGAAATTCTGGTGATGCCACTGTAAATTCACAGCAGTAGATCAGTCACATATGTACATGGTCCATTTTACTAGAGGGGACTGTTGAAACTTTAGTAATGCTTAAAGCATTTGAGGCATAATACCCTGCTTCATTGCTCCAGATGTGATAAATGCTGTTGACTTAGAGCAGAAGTTGGTGATGTAATACAGAGGAATTGCCTTTGTGCTGATTATGTAGATATGGTGGTGAATCTCCTTTTAGCAATTCCAGTTTTCAGATGTTTTCTCATTTTACTTGGGAGTGGGTCACATGTGAAGGCTAAGAAGAAATAAGTAGGAACCACTTACATTTGTTCTCAAGCTGAATTCAGGAACACTTATGCAAAACTCACTTTGCAGAAGAAGGTTATGAATCCTGGCTGGATTGGAGCATGTGGCCCTGTGAAATCAAGTCACCATTAAAGATCTTGATGTGCAAAAAGATTCTTCAGTTTTAGCTTTGCTGGGGTCAGGACAAATGCAGAATGACCTAAATAGTCCTGTCTTAATAATTTTTAACCCCACTCCTTCTCTGCACCCTCCAAGGAACCACATTGTCATGGAAATAATAATTATTTATATAGGAAATTTCTTTTCAAAAAATTACTTCTGGAACTGTAGGTTAGTACTTTTGGCTTTATTACCTACAGTTTGAGCTAGAGACTTCCTTAAGCCAGTATCTTAATTCTCACCTGAGCACTTGACCTAACACTTTTCTCAGCAGCTGAGAACTGGAGAAAATCACCAGATAGCATGATACTTGGTGCTGCTGTTCAAAGTGAAAATTATGTTTCCTAGGAAAGACTCTTGACCTGTTATTTCTGCATACTGGTTTAATTTAGATCCAAAAAGAAATGCTTAAAATTACAATGCAGAAGGAGAATTTATTTCCATGACTGTCATTAAGCTTATGTTTCCTTAGGTCCAAGGTGTGTGCTACACAGTCAAATGGAAGTAGGATGGTATAGTTGCTAAAATAGATGTGCTAATTTCTGATTTTATTTTCTGTGCAGTGTTTTTAAAGTAACAAGTATTGTAAGCAGCATGCTATTTTTAAACCAGGGACATTTTGTGCTGAAATTGACTATTGCAACACTGGGTTAGAATTAGAATACACAAAATTCAAAACCACAGTAACCCTAATTTTGCCATTCTTGCCTTTTTAACTGCTTAACAATAGTGCTGTGTTTGTATAGTATTTAAAAATATTTGTTAAGGGGAATGTAAAGAGCTACTGGCAGGCTTCTCTGTTAACTCTTTCTGCATGCTCTGCCAGTCTGCTCAGAAATGGCCTCTAGTGAAAAGTTAGGGGTGAGTCCAAATGTCCAGAGCTCACACCTTCCTTTGCATTACAAGCAAGGGAGCAGCCACCAGTCAGATGGGGAGTGGGCAGTCCCTCTGGCTCGTGATGGGCTAAAATCTGTTTGACATCTCCTTTCCCAACTCGCCCTGATATGTGCAGGCCTGGTTTTGTAACCTCCAAGGACTTACTCCAGCAAAAGAACAGTAATGTTTGGGATAATACAGTCTGACCATGAATTAAGATGAATTTTTTAGGCTGTAGTTCATGCCATGGCCTTACAAAGACTAGTTCTGCCTGGCTTGGTCCTGACATTCCAGCCAGCACTTTGGGAAAAGGTTATGGAGCCCAACACCACTCAGGGCTTCCACCTTCCAACCTGCCCCAGCTGTGAGCTGCCTGATTTTTCCTGCAAGAGCTTTGCATAGTTGAGACATTCTTATGTCCATCGTCAGACGGAAGTTAGCTTTGGATTTCACATCACCGGTCAGACTGACCCAAATGTATTCATGTGGAAAAAATAATAATGGGAAAGCAGCTTGAGAAATGATTTCTGCTTTTTGCTGTTGCCTTGCATTTCGATGTATGCTGTCTGTATTTTGAATACAAGCTCATGCGATGCGTTGTAATGCAATAGCAATCCAGACTGGGTTGCAATGATTCCTGGGAACCTCAGCTTGAATCTTGCCTTTCCAAATTTTGCTGTTCTAAAACTTGATTTCTTTGTTAAAAATGAAGAGTTTCCAAGGGGCAAAAAACCCCCAGAGAAGGACTGTTGGCATTTTATATTTTTAAGCTGTCTTGCTGAATGAAAACAGTTGATTATTAGCTTGATGGGGTGACAATGAGTGTATAGAACTTAAATATCTCACCACTCCCACAAAGAAAAAAAAAAATTCCACCCTTCATTGTATCATGGGAAGATACATAGCCAGAAAAACTTTCCAACTCATTAAACTTTTATACTTGCTTTATACAATCTTAATAGGCTTTTTTCCATCCTGTGATGTTGTTGGGCTGCTTCTGAACTGATCCCAGTGGAGGAGGACACCATCAGCTTAGCAGTATTTCTTTCTTATAAAAGAAACCTGCCTTTCCTATAACAGAATGAGCTGAATTGCTTAATCTGAAGGATTAAAAAAAGATTTCCTTGTTTGTGTGTTTTGGGTTGTTTATTCTGCCAAGCCTGATAACGAAATCAAGTCTGAATGTTTCCCCTGTAATCAGTTTAGTCAGCTTCTATGATTGTGTGGTGTATTTGGGCAAGGACAGAGATAAAGGAAGAAAGCTTGAAAAAAACAGGAAAATACTATTGTGAATATATCAGGCAAGTTATAAACTGGGAAAGGGTAATTGGAGTCAAGCATCATACCTGTTGCTACTTGTCATGCTCTGTGGTAGTTGTTTTGGTGGACTTTTCTCCCTCTTGTGACTTGTGTTTGACTTTTTTGGAGAGGAGTGTGGGAAAATACTGATTTAAAGGACTAGAGTTTGGTTATATCACTTTTAAACTGCACATTTTGTAGTGATGAGTGGAAGTCAGGCCACTGTTGCTGGCTTGAGGTCAGAAAGGAAAAAAAAAAGAGTGATGTTTGGGTTCATTTTGAGCTGTGTGGGACAACTCCAGGCTCTCTCATGCACAGGGAGAGACCATATCACATCTTGATGTAGGGCAAGAGCTGGCAGGAAGCATCAATGACTCCTTTGCTGTCTCTGGTGTAATTTTAGCTTTCTGGCACCCTGGTGGAGTTCTGTTGCTTATCCTGGTTGTGTCCTTCCCCTTGCTCTTCCTGCTTCTTCTTTATCATCCTCAGCCACGAGCCTGGGGAAAAGCCACCTCACTGCACCTCGCCTGTAGGTCAGCTCATCCCTGTGACAGCACGGAAAGGGGTGTGGGTTTCAGCTGGTCACTGCACCCATGAGCAAGGATGTAGCGAGTTCTAAATTGAGAACTGTTGCTTCATATGTGTGCCTCTCCAAACCCGTTGATTTAGACATTCCCTCACCATTAATTACATCCTCTCATCTTTTAGCAGCAAGTACACGGGCCAAGCTGGGCATGTCCTGCTGCAAGCAGCCCAACGCAGCTTCTCGTTGGTTGGCTGCTTACAAGTTTCTCAAAGTACATGGCTCCTCTTTTTTGGGAAGTGCATCCTGTGAAACTCTGCTCAGGATGGAGAGTGATTGGGCAGCTCAGGTCCCATTTTGGAGGGCACACATGCAAGTGACACCAACCAGTCCGGTATTGCCAGAGTTAATTCCCACTAAACACAGGGGCAGGTGCTCTAAAGGGAAGCCCAGATCACCCATAACCAATAGCCAGAGAGGTAATTCCTGGTGGAGCTGGAATTGAGTGTGTTACCATAATTTGCCTTGGTGCAGTCTCTCTTGGTGGCCTTGGTGACGGAGATGCTGGGTGTCACAACCTCATTTCTGGAAGCCATAGAGCCCAGTCATCCTCATTAGTCTCTTGTTTGACATATAAGCAGCTCAGACAGAAGCAGTGCAAGACTTACAAAATTGGCAGCAGTGTCTGACTCTGACAGCAGTTTGAGAATTTCCCTGTTTGCCTTGTGGCAGCCCTTAACACAGCATCCCCCAGTGTGGTGTCCCACAGAATGCTTGGCAGCAGTCACAAAGAGGTAAAAAGATTTCCAGGTGAGCTTCAAAGAGAAGGATGTGACTAACTGTCTAACAGGGAGCCAGGATGTGGACCCAGCCAGATGAGGTAGCTCACATGGAAGGGCTGCCAAAAGAAAGGGAGAGGGCAGATGGAACTGTGACTGGAGAATGAGGAGGAATAGGCAGTTGGGCAAGGTAGAGGGGAAAGTCTCCATGGGCTGTTTCCAGCAGCTGGGAGATGTCTGTTCTTCAGGGAGGTAACCTCTGGGTAAAGTGCCGAACCTCAAGCACGCTGGCTGTCATTCCTGGCTCTGCCGCCAGCCTCCACCGCCTGTCCTTGGACAAGTCACTCTCCTGGTGACTCAGTATCCCAGCTGGAGAACAGGCATTGCTTGCTTACCTCACGGGGATGTTGTGAGAGTAGGCCTGTGAACGCCTTTACAGTCTGATGTATTAAATGGAGGCGGGGGGAACAACAAAGACAAACAATGAAAGAGATCTGGTATTCTCTTACTGCCTCTGCATGTAATCGTGTCCCTAATGATAGCGTAATGGTGACTTATTCATCACTGACATACACTCCTTGAGTTCCACTCGTGGGAACAGCTTTTTGTTTTTACTTTTTGTCCCCTCAGGCTTGTAAAGATTTGATTTTGTATATTTATATAATATGTTAATGTTTTAAGTGATTTCTAGTAGAAAATTAGAAAAAATAACAAACAATTAATCAAAGTCAGACTAAACTGAGATGTAATCAAGTAATACAAGAGTGGGACTGGAAGCAGAGTTTGCAAAGGGACCCCCAAAAGAGAAAATGCAAATCCTGAGACCTAAAGAAGGAGGAATTCTGTTTTGTGTCTGTCTTAAATCCTATGCTTGAGAGTGTACCCAAGGAGATCTAAGACCAGAAACCAAAAGTGGTCACTCTTCAGCTCTGTCCTTCTAAAATAAGCTGCTGCAAAGGAGAGGGATAAATAATAAATGTCATGTTAATCATATTTACTCACAAGTTGGTCCAATGGCTAGTGTACAAACCTGGGAGCCAGAAAACAGGATGTTTCAGGGCACTTAGGGAATTGGTTGACCTGGTACTATCACTTGGTTCTGCCTATGCCTGTGTGTGCTAAAGCAAAATGGAGCTACTTGTCTCCTTGCTTGGAAGAGGGCTATGAGACTTAGGGAAATGCTGTAAAGAACATGTAGAGCCACAGGTGGAAAATGATGGGAATGGTCCGTCCCAAGCTTCAGAGTTTTCCACAGGAGCAAAATGCATGGTCATATTTCACCTGTCAAAGCTGGCTTTTCTTTGAAAAATTGGAAATCCCAAAGGAATTGGCTAGAGAGGGGGAACATTCATCTTCACTTAGTGCTGTATTTGAAAAGCTTTAATTTTAAGTTTTCCTGACACTCACCAGGGCTATCTTTGGAGAAAAGAACAAGATTCTTGTTTTTTTTTTTAAGCAACAGGTGGCAGCATGTAGAAACCTTTTGTTGTTAAATTTTAGTCATGGTTCCTTTTTTCTCTTTTTCTTTCCTTTTCCCATCTGCAGTTGAGTATGACAAGGAGTTCACGCCTCACCAGCGGCACCACAAGGAATTCAAATTTAATTTGTCTCAGATTCCTGAGGGCGAGGCTGTCACAGCTGCTGAATTTCGGATCTACAAGGACTGCGTTGTGGGAAGCTTTAAAAACCAAACCTTCCTTATCAGCATCTACCAGGTGCTGCAGGAACATCAGAACAGGTATGCAAGAGGGACCTTGCTCTGTGCCACCAGTTGCTGTCCTGGAGAAGGCTGAGTTTATGCATTAACATTGATAGGGCTGAAAATAAATATCAGGTTTGTTCACGTTAGCAGGGTTATGTTATTGCATGGTCCTTTCCTTGTGGGAAATGGGCATGGTAGGGTGTGACTTAGCTGCAAACTTTGTCTTCAAATAAAGAAAGAATCTGATGAGAAGCAGTAGATTTTAGAAGCACTGCTGTTATTGCTGTTGTGTACTGAAATTTACATATCCCCTTTCAACTTAATACTAGCAGCCTGTTTGAAAAATACTGGTAATTGGCTCAGACTTGATCTGCTCTCAGATGGACTTATATTAAAGTAAATAAAGCAGAAGAAAATTCAACATGCTGACCACAGGTACAAAATAATTTCTGGTCTTTCAGTGGCAATGAGAGAGGAAAAGTGAGAGAGGCAGGGTAGAAACTGTGACACAAAAATCCAAACAAGTGTAAATGGAGTGATTAATTTTAAAAGAGTAATGTTTCAGATGGAGGAATCATGTAAGGCTAAAAGATGGAAATACATGGTCAATTAAATGTCAGAGTGATGCTGTGATACAAAAGTGTTTCATTACTTCTACTGAAACTTGTCAGGACTGTAAGTGTTCCTCTGCTGCAGGCATTAAAAAAAGAGAAATCAAAACGAGCAGTGTTTAAAAAAGCTCCATTTGTTTTCTCTTTGAAAGCTTCATGGGTGTTTTCGTTTCTGCTCCTTCTTTCTCCAGCTTTTCCACTGGTACCATTTGGAGGGATTGGCCTTTGGTGATTGGCAGTTCTTAGGACAACGTCAAATAGCTCGTGGTTGTTCTGTGGGGAGTGTGACTTCTGAGGAAAAGAGAGAAATACTTGGGTAAATAGGTGATGGGTAGGAAGGTGTGCATTTTGGGAGATCAGTGTTCCCTTTGTGCTTCAACTTGCAAATTGCTGGAGAACCTCCTGGGGTGATGTGCCTGCTGGTTAGGATGTTACATCAGTGCCCAGCTGAAGAACTGATCAAAGTCCAGACAGTCATGCAGATTTCGTAGATGATATATTGTTCATTTGGAGACACATGTCAGGAAAAATGGCGAGTGTTGGTCTGCTTCAGATTCCAGAAATAGAGATCCCACCTCTGGAGCAGGAAGGAGACCTCTGCCAAGTGTCTGTGGAAGAAATTGATACACTGCTCTGTGACAGTCACCAAAGCAAGGCAGAGTGGGAGAACTGTCAGCTTTTATGTGGATATAACATTTTTTTGGAGTAAACTGAGCAAGCAAGGAAATGTGGGAAAGAGAATAAAGTATTGGATAAAGTACAGGATATAGCCCCTAGTATACTGTGTTCCTAACAATTTACAAACTCTCTGTTCTGAAAGTGGCTGTGCGCAACATTGATGCTGGGACTTTGTATCTCTGTTTCACACACCATACCAAAGCATGCCAAAATGGGATTGCACTGTGAAGCTGTGACATGACCTTTGGCATCTGCACGTCCTGGGCATCCCTGGGTGCTCGAGGCCTCCCTACGGACAGAGCAGAGGCAGGAGCACCCGGTGGAGATCACCAGGGTGGTTTCTGTCCAAGAGCTGGCGAGTATTTTGGGTCTTCCCATTCCCTTCTGCCACGTTCCTTGTGTGTTGCTGGCGGCCATGCTGAGGGGATCCCGCCACTGGGACTGGGAATCCTTGAGCAGCTTCCTGCAGGCGCAGGCTGCCAGCAATTCCCTGTCCTTCCTGACAGGGCCTGGGCGCGATCCGCTGGCCCAGGGATGTGTCTGCAGTCCATTACTAACCTCTGACTCATCCACTCCCTCAAGGCTCCCTTTTTGTTTCTTTTCCTGCTTTATTTATTTACTTTTACTGGTGGGAAGGAGGGAGATGTTTGGCTAAAGCATTTTGTACTTCAGATGAGTGTGTGGGACTTGTCACATCATCCTCACAGAGGTGGACAAGATGTGGCTTACAGATTCTTGCAGCTGTAGGAAGGACATACCCTTTTCCATTCTTTATTCCTTTCAGCTTAAAGGACTCTTTCATGTATGTGTAAAATATAAAATCATATTTAAAACGTGTGCTTTTCTATTAATACATGGATAGGCTTCTATTTTCTGTACATTATCTGTAAATAAAAGTGCATATATATTTATTAATCGTTCCCTTTATGTTAAAAATATGCAGATGTTAAGAGTTAAGATAGTAGAAGATGCATATTGCATATTCAGTGTTACATTCAGTTGAGGTCTGATTCCATTGGCTACAAACATTCACCCTTACTGGTGACCTGGGTGGACTTAGGCCTCTAAACATTCTTAAAAACAAATACTTAAAAATTGTATTTAGCTGTTTGCTAGTATCTCTGCATGGAGGGGGAAGATGCCTCAGATTATTCTAATATGTCTGAAGAAACTATATTATTTGAGAGATTATGGGTTTTGATCATCCATTCACTTACTTGTTTTTACTGGGGGGAAAAAAGTGCAAAATGTTTTTTTCTCCCCTCTTTTCTCAGTGGATTAATTTGGAATACAGTGTTCTCTTTTCCAGATCAGAACACTGGAAGGTTAAATTATAAGGAAAGGAAAACACTGGGTTTTGAAGGAACTTGCTAAATATTTGTAAGGCTTCTATTTAATTTTAGAAAACATCTTATGAGCCAGAAAATAACAGCTGCCTTTGACTTAAAAAAACAAAAACTACTAAAAAAAGTTGTGTCACACTTCCTTTAGATCAATAGTTTTGAATAACAGCTTGATATTTCCTGACATTTAATGACATTTTATTGCATGAAGAGGAGTCTATACAGATCTTGAAGTCTAGCTGGAGAATTAGCAGGTGAGAGAGAGGAGCTGATGTCACATCTTTTTTCATGTTTTTGTTCTGACATATGTTCCTTCTGGTCAGGACAGAGAAAGTTCAAAGAGACCATGTTAATCTTGGTGTTTATGAGGCTAACAGTTGTCTGGAGCAATTATTGGTAGCTCCTAAAATACTTCTGGGCACAAATGATTCTTAAGAGGACAGCTGGCATGTATAGATTTAAGCCAGGAGCCTACAAGAGAAAGGCAGCATGCACCTCTGGGGGGAAAATATAAAGAAAAAGGATCCTGCCTGCTTCTGTCAAAGAAACAAGTTTGACAGGGTAGGAGACAAGAGAAATCTTCATTAAATACAAATTTTCACCAAAGCTCAGAGCTTGGAAGTATCCCTTGGCTCCAATTAAGTGTAATGAAGTGGCTTAATTCAGTATTACTGGAGCAAGGGGAAAAAAAGGCTCATCTGGACAGTAACAGTGTGAGCGTGTGACTCCAGCCCAGATGTGCGCTGCTGCACGGATTCGCGAGGCATTGCTGGCTGCTCCCTGTTGGCTAAAAATGGAACCAAGCCTGAGGCTAAAATTTCTGCCAGTTACTGAATTACCAAACTGATTTTTGCCACTGTAGACAAGGCTAATATCAGGGACTATATGGGCCCATTTGAGGCTGTCTTCTAGCTAGACATATATGGAAAGAGAGCATGAATGATCAGAGATCAATGCTGATTGAAATAGCACAAAACCTCTGGGCAGAAATGTGACCTTGTCCCATCAGAAAAACGAAAAATATACTTGTGGGGGCTCCAGGCAGTTAAACTCACATTGAGGACAGTGTGGTCTATGTACATTCTCTCTCAAAAAAGAAAACATTTTTATACTGACTCACTTGTGTCAGTAATATTTTCATCTCCCCATTCCTTCCACCCTTTCATAAGGTAAGAAAAATAGTGCCTAGAAACGAAGCTTTTGTTTTTTAACCAAACCGTGGTTAATGGCCACATTTTGTCATAACACAAACTGCTGGAGCTGTCAGTGGGATGCTGTGAGGAGATTAATGAAATCCTCAGGATGGATGGGTCAAGCTTGTGGCCAGCCATCAGTGGTATGCATTTTGGATTGTGTGGAGAAGAGGCTTCACCAGGCAGGGCTGAGGTGACATCTGGTTTGCTTTGAGGGGGATGGCTTGGTTTTGAAACAGGCTGTGGGCTCTATGGGCTGATGCTGGGAGAGGGAATGGGTGACACATCTGGCGGATGTTGCTGCCCTTCAGCTTCTGACCCCCCAGAGTTTTAAGAGACTGGGCTATTTTGAACACTAGGCTGGGATCTTTTTCTTCTTTTCTTTTTTTTTTTTTTTTTTTTTTTCCCTTTCCTTTGAAATATGCAGAAAACAGGGATGTTTGCCAAGCACCAGTTTAGGAAGGTAAGTGGTGTCAGCTTCCAGATGCTTGTCCCACCTTGGCTGTATCTGACAGACTGTTTCATTTCAGCAGGCAGGAACTACACAGCCTCAACTCTCCTCCCTTATGTGGTACCAACGCACAGCTAAACCTGGCACCTGGACTTGAGTCCGAAGTTCAGGACTGGTTTTGTGGAAGAACCAACAAAGCCCTCTGCAATTTCTGGTACCTCTTGGGAGCGGCATGCCTTGTAAACAGGACCTTTACAAGGGAAGGGAAGAAATGAGTTTGTCCCTGAAAACTGATCATTATTTAAATAGTTTCTTTCTTGAAACTTCCATGCCCTCACCCAGAGAGGTGTCAGGTCAGGACTAGGGAAAGCAGTTTATGGTTGATCAAAGATGTTAGTCCTTGGTTTGGATCATCAGTATGTTTTCAAGTGTAAATATCCTGCTAATGCAGACCTCAGAACACTCCCACACTGTCCAAACAACTGATCTATGAAAAACACAGTGGCCTGTGTTAGTGATCAAAGGAAGATACGGTACGTTAATGGTCAGTTTATTAAACAGTTTCGTTTGCACCCAGAATGAAATATGGGAACATGATGGTCAGGAAGATTCCTCCTACATGAAAAGACACGTGTGGACATAAATGTGCCCTGCAGAGCAACTGCCTGGGGACCATGTTCCTGTTCTACTGAACACAATTCCTTAAGGGTTAAGGCGCTTGTTGGTTTTAGCTGCCAGTTATAGTGGTAATAAAGTCTTCCTCTTTGCAACAGGATATTTATACAAATGTGATCCGAGCTTCTAATCTAAAGGGCAAATTCATTCAACTGCAGTGTTTATAGCTTAGAAAATAAATAACCCTCCTCGACTGGGTTTTGGAATAGGTTGTGTAATACAAATGACAAAGCTAGCATCAATCTGTTTCAAGTTGGGGTCAGATTTGTATATAGTGTGCATATATTTGTATATGATAGAGCTGTTTCCATGATGCTATAGAGGGGCATCTGTCCACATCTCAGTTCAGCTTCCACTGTGGGTATGTGATTTGTTGTGGTTTAGGCTGGTTGGTTTAGAGTAGTTTGAAAGTCAGAGTTATTCTGGGTGAAACATACTGGTTCCATAACCAGCTGGCATTTTCTATGTAAACTAAAGAATGCCGTATCAGTGCTTTATTGCTTTACTTAATGGACAAAGATAAATACTACTCCTTTGTCTTCTCCCCCATCTTTGTGCCTCAAACTGCATTTGTGTAGTAATATAGTTGTCACTGCAGCTGAAATGCTCCTTTTTCTTATAGAATTGCAGTAAAAAGTAAAAAAAAAAAAAAGGTAAATACATTTCTTATTCCTATGACTAGGGATGTTTTTTTTTCCTTTGCTTTAACTGTTCCAGTTGTTAAAATACTAATTCCTCAGATTTGTAAAGCTCAAGACCTTAAGCTGGATTGGTTGGGACACCTTTGCACCAAGATATTTGTGTTGACTTTACTGAGGATTGTTATGTACCTGTAGTTTGAACTTTCCATAGTCTTGGTGTCTTCTGGCTCTAGGCTCTGATTTTCCACCCTTTGCCAGCAGCGGCTCTGAAACCTGGGTTTCACCTTGCTGCTCTCTGGTGAGTCTGGAAGACTTAGCCCTCTGCCTTTGGAGATTTTGCTGTCAGAGGTAATGGACACAGTTTTACAGAATACCCTTTTCAGCACAGGGTCACTCATTACAGGGAGCAGTGGAGGTACAAGGCTGAGCTTGTCCATTCTTTCTTGTACTTTTCCATGCCTGGATGCAGAATGTTCCAACATCTCCATTCTGTGCATTTTATCTCTGCTGGCTCTCAGTCCTTTCAAATCAATGCCCAGCTGCTGGTCTTCTCTTCCACCTTGGAAGCAACTTCATTTGTAGGTTGACATTTCTTTACATTTCCTTCCTTGTATTTAAGAAACTGTCCTGGACTTTTGGCCCACAGGTGGTGGCATTGCTACTTCAGGACAGTTAAACTGAACCTCACTGCTCATGAAATATTAGAGGCTGTCTTTGCTCTCCATGGTAACTCACTCCAGGTGCTGGCATTCCCCTGCCTGAGGCTCTCTGTACATGGGAGCGCTGATAGATCAAATTTTCTATGCTGCTGTTAAGTCTTTGGCATGCTGGTCATTTAGATACAGTAAATGTGCTGGTTATTTAGCTACACTAAATTGTTAAGGTTTTGTATTGCATCTCTTGGAAGTGCCTCGTGCCATGGGAGCTCCACATAAGGTCTGTTCTATAAGTAATAAACACTTCTAAATTTGAAGTAGTGCTTACATCTACTGCAAGATGGGGAATCTACAGGTCTGAAGAGGCTGCAGTTTCAAAGTTTTATCTGTGTAGAGCTTCGTCCAATTCTATAAGACCAAGTCAGTTGTGGGTAAGAGTTATTTGCCCATTGAAGGTAGATAAGAGCAAATAATCTTGCTAGTTTGCTATACACAGGATAAATTTACAGAAAGTTGATGTCACTGCAAACTAAAGACACTAATCCTGAGGTATGCAGAAGAGCATTTAGAAAGTGTATTAATTAAAATGTAGATTCCACACACTTCTGTGCAAAATTCCCTTTGGAGAAACTGCTGTTAGGCAGTCTAGACTATTATGTCAACTTGTCTTTGAAGAAAAGTAAACAAAAAGGTTGAGCTGAGGAAAGTTTTAGAGACTTATAGTAATTAATGTTTTGGTAAATGGCTGTTGATGCGTAACAATCCTTTAAACACCTGGGTAAGTGCAAGCTTTGAAGTTGGGCCAAAAAATGTTGTTCCAAGACATGTAATTAAAATGCGAGACCTTTAACTTGGTCATTTTGAAGGTGAGATTTCTGTTTGTTCTCACTGTCTCCCTGGTAAAACTTCTGTCTGCTCAGGGAAAGAAGGCCAGGGAGGGTGGGAAAGTAAAAAAAACTACTTCAACAGATGCTTCTTTAAATTTAGCTTTTTATAGCTTTGGTGTTTTTCCTGTAGCAAAGTTCCATGTTGTAATGTGTATCCAGAACAGAGAAATTATTTTAATGTGAACATTTCACTAAGTATAGTAACTAAGAGAAACCATTTGACCTGGTTACTAATTTGACTGAATCCTAATTTAATTAGTGTTCAATTAAAGAGAATTAACACCTAGAGACGTTCTGTTGAAAGGTTTACACAGAGGTTTCAGTTAACAAAATATTTACCTTAGAGGGGGAAAGCACTGAAGTTAAATGCAAGCAGTTTCTCCTATAAATGCTCTGAGTACATGGTTGGGATGCTGGCATTAAGAATAGTAGCTATATTTGATATTTATATCTGACAAATCTACTCTCTGAGGACACTGGAGCTAAATCTTGCCTTCTGAATTACACAGGCCATATTTTCTCCAGTAAACTGTGTACTCCGTTCTGTTTATTGAAGCCACTTGTGATTGCGCTGTTGACCTTTGCTGTCCAAAGTCTTCTGATGGCCATGGAAACACTATTTCTTGAGACTTGAGCCATACTTCAGGGCCTTGCTGCAGAACAAAGACCTCCTGTTTTGAGCTGGGAGTCTCTAATTTGCATCTTCCTATTTAATATCCTCTCTTGTATCAGGAAAGTTGTTTCAGCACATAACCTCAGTTTCTCCCATTCACTTGCTTCCCTTTAATAATAAAAGGTTAACAGATAATATGCCTGCAGCAGCCTTCCTATGGAAATCAGTAACTGGATTAATCCAGATGTCAAGCACACTGAAAATAAAGATGAGACTGTTGGACGCACTAGTAACAATGAGGTGGCAGTAACTTTGTAAAAACCCAGAGGCAGGTTTAGACAGAGAGTATGGTAAGAAGCTGCCTTTACTGGTGATGAAATTTATCTTCTGTATACTGAATTTTAAAGTCCTGTGGAGATGCCAGAGGTCCTTTGATATCCTTGACATCTGGGGTTGGTTAGGCACGAAACCTTTGCACTGATCCTGCTTTCTTCAGCCTATGTTAAGAGCAGGTATTTCTTCCTCTCTCTTCAGTGATGCTGGCTCAAAAATTTCTTCCAGCCTTTATTTTCCTAGTTTTTCTTATTCCTCACACTCTCTTCCTGTTTCCCTCAGGTTCCATCTTGCCTCTGTTCTCAAAAGCTGAAGCTTTCAGACACCCTTCCATGAATGTGGCCACATACAAAGTTGCTGCTTCCTCTTGGAAGGTTACTGCCCACCTCAACAGGATCAACATTGCCATTTAATGACTAGAAATTCAATACTTTGTTTTGTGTGACTTGTTGATATATGATCCATTTCTCACTTTCTTGTTCACTCTTAAATTTTGCTTTGACTGTGGGCTTGCATCTACTTATGTGTAGTGCTCTTCAGCATGATGTTTGACTGCTTCCTAAACTATTTTTCTTTTGGACATGGCTGTAAGTCATCATTCTTGTTGTGTAGATGAAAATATTTGTAATCCCTTTTTCTCTGCAGACTTTTTATCCCAGGTCTCTTCATCTAGTCCTTACATATCTCTGTGTCCCCATGACTACAAAAAACCCTCCACCTTTCCCTATCTAATGAGATATTCTTTCCCTTTGACCAGGGGCTGAGATGATATGTTCATTCCCTTTAACTTTCCTTCCTATTTCTATTTGACCAGAGGCTAGTCTGGGAGATTTCCCAGTGTCCATTTCAAGATCAGACATCATATGGCTTTTTTTTGCAGGAGTAGCAGGGGTATCTCTTGGCCATGCAGCTGTAGGAAAGAACAGATTCCCGTCAGGTGATTCACTGTGTTTGGCTTACCGGGGGGAAAGGATGGGAAAGTATGTTCCCTGCATGCAAAAAGTCCAGAGAATTTTGTTTCTAGGAGCTGAATCTCTGATGAGCCTTTGTGGGCTGCAATTTTCAAGTATTTATTGCTTGGCCAAATTTGGGGTGATTTTCTTAAGCGAGAGGGACATACAAGATTTCTATTCTGAATAATATAAATGAGTGGTTAAAGACACACAGTTAAATAGTTGGGAGGTTTTGTTAAGTGGGTAAATTCTTTTTTCCCCTCTTCATCCCTAATTTTGTTGTTGGAAATAGATGACTGAATGGTTTTTTAAAACCTTCACGCCAGAATGGAAACTAGTAATGATATGCAGTTCTATGCAGCCTCTTGAGGCTTGGGTGAAAAATTTTGATTGAAAAGAAGCTCAAAGAAAAGGTACTCAGATATGTTGCCTCCACATCCACTATTCCCTAAAATACTTGGTGAACCTTCATCCAGTTGAACAATGCAAAAGTCATCTGAATAGCAGAGCTGATTGAAAGCCAGTCCTATATGAGACTTTTTGCAGAGATTTAACTGGACTGGAAAGCCCGATGCTCTGTTTTTCTTCATTTTACAAAGGAATGAAAATATTTCCAAAGTGAGAGTGACAGACTGAGATAAAGTGGCTCATTCTTGTTTGGTAGAATTGTTCTTTGGTCAGACAGTTTTCTTATTATATTTGTGGAGGACACTAAAATGGGGGATACCCATTGGAAGTCAAGTCTGTATTTTAGGCAATCTAATAATTGTGAAGGCTCAGTCTGAGGTGGAGTGGAGGGAAATTTGATTTGGTGGAAAGGACAGTTGCATTTGGACATGAAAAATTATTGATGTAGATACACCCCAGGGAATGATTGTGTCCTTTGCGGTTCATCAGCATGAATCTAAGGATTATAGTTGATCACAAAGTGAACATGAGTTAACAGTGTGATTTTTGTGAAGAAGCCAAAATCATATTCTGAGGTGTATGAGTAGAGGCTCAGTCTGTGAGATGTATCAAGATTATCCTTCCACTGTACTCAGCATCAGTGAGGTCTTGATCTGAGCTGGGTCAATAAAAAGCAATGAGAGAACTCAAAGTCTATAAAACAGGGCTTGTTAAGGAGAGACTGAAGCAATTGTTGTAATAAGAAGGGGATATTGTTGTCACATTTATGTTAGATAATGGTGGGGGAGAAAGGTCACATGAAGCCCATTCAATTGCCTGGAAAGATGAGAGTTCCCAAGGCTGGAGATAGAAGATCAGGTCAGGCAGAGATCTCTCAGGAACAACATGGTTGTAGGTGATCCTGCCTGGAGTTCAGGGAGTGGGTTACATGATGCCATGTGAACCATTTTGGCTTTACAGCTCTCTGATGTCCAAGTGCCTTCCCAAAGGTCAAGGCAGTGGGAATGTAAACTTTCAACCTCCTCTTTGTGTTTATTTAGACCCGACTACTATGTGCGTGTTTCAATGTTCAGGAGGGTTTGCTCTTACAGAGTTCCTTGTGTAGAGGAGTTACAGAGATCAGGAAAAAACTGGTGTGAGGAGGAAGGTCAGAACAGGTGCTAGGAAAATGCCATTTTAGATATAGTTGACTTCAGGCATTGGAGAAGCCCAAAGTTTAGGTCATATTCAGAGGTGGGAATGATCTAGAAATTCATTCCTCTCTTAAAACTGGAGAGGGAAGGAGTGGTCATAGCTGCAGCTGCTGTTTGCAGTTGCCTTTAAGCAACATTTCAGTTTAAATATCCTGCCTGGGAAAGCCCAGATCTCTCGACCTTAGGGTTTCCAAACATGTAGCAGTTGACCAGCTGTAGCTGCTTGCTGCTGTTGGAGGTGAAGGCCAGAGTTGATCCTGAGCCCTCTTCCCACTGGAGGAACAGTGGCAGAGACTCCTGTAGGAAAGGCTGCTGAGTCAACCACAGTGTGCAGCTACCAGTGAGGTGGAGGAAAGCCTCCATGCTCTAAAAATAGCTGCACTAGGAGCTCTAGTAACACTTAAGTGCTTATTTTTCCATGTGTGACCTCATGCAAACCAAGCTGCTGGGCAGTATGACATAGCAGTTGGCCAATAATAAAACATAATTCAATTTTTTTTTTCTGAATTTAACCTTTGGTGGGTAGGAGAGACAGGTACCCTGCTTCCTCATTTGAATTATTAGAAAAAAAAAAAAATCCAGTGGGGAAAAGAGAGGAAGATGGGATTGACACTTGGTATCCATTTTGTGGTGATGTCCACAGGTAAAGAGCAGGAATCGTAGCTTTCTTGCACAGAAAAGTTACATCTCTAATACAGTAAGAAAATGTCCATGGGATTTCTCTGGGTGATTCTGCAGCTGATTTCATTGAATAGAGTTTGGGTGAGTATTTGGTGCTGTAAAAAAGTTATTGACTTAAAAGCATTTGAAGCTGAAGCCCATGAAGGTGGTGCAAGATGAGAACTTTGAAGCAAGGTGTCCAATTGTTGTTGATAAGCCTCAGAAAAATGTCTTTAGAGGCCTTTAGAAGTCCATTTTCCTTCACTGTTTGATGCTTGGCCAGTTGTTTATTTGGGTCTTTATTTTGGTCAGTTGAGGTAAACCTGTGTTTGTGTATGGAGAGCTTAAACCATGATACCCCTGTGGCAAAAGCTATTGAATGCCTGGTCATGCTGTGGTTCCACTGGTTATTAATGTAATAAATGTATGAAAGAAGTAATGGCAGGGCTAGCTGTGCACTCTTCAGGAAGAAGAGTGCCTTACTCATCCCTTGCTGGTGCAGAAATGGAAGCCCTGAGGAGTAGGATTGCTTTCCTCTGTCTTAGAAATGGTCAACACCTTTATCATCTCGAATTTATCATCCTGGAAGTATGTGGCAAAACTCCGGATACAAACAGGCAGATTTGAGACATTGTTTTGTTTAGGACATCAACATAACTTAGAACTATTTTGGATTTTGTTTCTGTAACAGCAAAAGCCAGGAGAGAGAACCCAAACTCACAGTCTTATCCCTACCCTTCTCTGCAGAGCCTCTGACCTGTTTCTGCTGGACACACGGGCGGTGTGGGCATCGGAGGAGGGCTGGCTGGAGTTTGATGTCACTGCCACCAGCAACATGTGGGTGATGAACCCCCAGCACAATATGGGACTGCAGCTGAGCGTGGTGACCCGGGATGGTAGGTTATGGGCCAGGTGACACAAGTCACCCCTCAGTCTCTTGGATGACATCTAGAATCTGCTGGGATGAGGCAGGGTGAGCACTTTGCATTCCTAAGGCAGCTGTAGCCAGCACCACGAGTAAGATGTCTGAGGACACAGGTTCCTGGCTGTCCCGTGATGGACGTGTCTTTCCCTAGATAGTGTCAGGACCAGCTGGTGGAGGTGGGTTTGAGTAGGGCCTCAGTTTCTGTGTTGGAGGTGGAAGAGGGCATGGAACTGCCATGTGGGGTGAGGTTTGGGGATGAGAGGAAGAGAAAAGACAGAGATATGTACCTCCCCATGTGGGTTTATGTCATCTGCCCTGGCTGCTGTGGCTGCCAGGATCAAAGCTAACATGGGAACACTGCTGGAGATTGCACTGATGTGGTTGCTGTGTGGAGCAGCTGTAATGGCAGCATTTCACAGCCTACTAAAACTTTGAAAGGGAAAAAAAGAAAAAAAAGAAAAGAAAAGAAAAGAAAAGAAAAGAAAAGAAAAGAAAAGAAAAGAAAAGAAAAGAAAAGAAAAGAAAAGAAAAGAAAAGAAAAGAAAAGAAAAGAGAAAAGAAAAGAAAAGAAAAGAAAAGAAAAGAAAAGAAAAGAAAAGAAGATACTGCAAAAGAGCATGAAATTGAGTGTTGGGAGATAAGCAATAGAGAGGATCCAGATGGGCAGAAGTTGGCAGTGATGTCTGTATTCTAAAGGAACCCCTCTCCAGCCTTGTTTTTTTCTATTGCTTCATGCTGCAGTTTACTACATCTGTGATGTCAAATAAGACTAGAGGGGCTGTCCACTTCTCCCTGAGGAAATGTTAGTGCCAAACTCTGCCTCCCTGGCTGGGCTGAGAGCCCATCACTGTGCTCCTGGCAAAACCACACCATCTCTTTGCCCTCTGCTGTCCCTAGACATCTCCTAATCTCTTGTCTGCTTCTTGTATTTCACAGGCAGCAAGACTAATGTCATGACACATCAGAGTTTAGTGTTTTATATATATCTATATATCTGTATAACTTTACTGGCAAACTGGGACTAGAGATGCTAGAAGGGAACCAAGGAACCAGATGCTGCAGTGAAGTCTTGTCCAGCATGGGTGGAGAACTGTCATAAAAATGTCCACAGGTTGTGGTGGCAGGAAAGGAATGTTTAGTGTTTAAAGAAGAGTATAAGCAAGAAGAGAGGAGACACTGCTTATGGGGATACCAGGTTGCTGAAAGGAGCAACACAACTGCACCGTTTCTCTAACTTTTCTCCCTTTTCTGTTTGGCTTGAAGGTTTCAGTGTAAACCCTAGAGAAGCAGGGCTGGTAGGGCGGGATGGCCCTTACGACAAGCAGCCTTTCATGGTGGCCTTCTTCAAAGTGAGTGAGGTTCACCTACGCACCACTCGGTCAGCCACCAGCAGGCGCAGGCAGCAGAGCCGGAACCGCTCCACCCAGACTCAGGACGTTTCCAGGGTGTCCAGTGTCACAGGTAATCATGGAACACGGGTAGTCAGTCGTGCAGCACAAGCTGGGAGGATGTCTTGTAATGGCTCTGGATGCTTTGGAGGGCAGAAGCAAGAAGGGGATCATGAAATGGGATGCTCTCCTTGGGGGTATAGGTTACATCTGCAAGGTTGTGGAAGAGGAGGTCTGACTTAATGAAACTTACAGGAGTCCTGTTGAATCCAGCGTGGAGTCCAGACCCCCATGTGAAGTTGCATCTTTTGAATTCAAGGTTGTGAGGTATTTTAGCCACAACTGTTGTGCTTGTAGGTTATGTGCTATGCAGTATTTGTCTAGAATTATGCCATGTGAAATGCAGTATTTAAAAAACTCTTATCTCTGTATACACTGAGATTTATGGTGTTGTATTCTCAGCAGAGTCCTTTTTCTATTTTCTTTGGAAAAACATGGGAAAACAGCACAAGATGCTTTATTTTTTTAATCTTGTGAGAACATCAGTATACACATGGTACAGAAGTACCTTTCCAGGCAGGCAAAGAAGTTTGCCTTTTTGCTGTGGAGCTGTTGCATGTTTCAGGTTTTGTAGAGCAGCCTTGTGAGTGCTGTTGTGGGCTGGTGGGGCAATAGAGTAATGAAAAAACAATTTGGCAAAAATCAAGAGTCTTCTGTCTTCTTAGTCTTGTCTGTTTTCCATCACCATAGTGCTAGAAACCCATCATTCACTGAGTACCTATTTTTCTCTCAAACATTTCAGCCTATTCCAAGTTGCTTGATTAATTTGCTTATGCTGCCCCCTTTGTTTCCAAAAGGATCCCTGCTTTTCCCACGTCTAGAAATGACTATTCCCCAAGGAAGAGAGGCAGCTGTATTTTTTAGTCTATGTCCAAACACAGCAGAGGGAGATGAGCCAGTATTGCTGATGCTTAGCTTGTGGGAATATGTAGGCTGTTCCCTGCTCTTGCATGCTTGGATTGTGGGTGAGCCATGCTTGCACCCAAGGTGGCTCCGTGCTGCAGGGAGCAGAGCCAGGGTGGGAGCCCTTCCAGGGCTGGCAATCAGAGTTTGTGCATGGCTGTGTGTTGACTCAGCTCAATTACTCCAGCCCACTGTGGTGATGAACTTGCCCTCTGGGCTAGTGTGTGCCAGTAGCAGTTGGCCACTAGTGGCCTTTGCATGTCCTTGTGGCTCACACTGCAGCGTGGCTGTGGGTTCCGATGCCATGCCACGCGGGTGCCAGACTTGGCTGGCTGTGAGGTGTCCTTTCTGGATTTTAAGGGCAGGAGAAACAACTGGTTCTGCAGCCCAAGCTCCCTCAGGGAGGCTGGCCAATGCCAACTTGGCATTTCTGGAGGAGTTATCATCTAATCTGCCATGGGAACACCTTCTGTGGATCTAAGTTGCTGAGACCTGCTTTGGTCCTCCTTCAGATTTCCACGCTTTTTCCAGTTTTAAAGCTGGGCATCGTAGCTGCTTGCTGAGTTACTTTCCCACATGATAAGCTTGCCAAGGGCACAGGTCGTTTATTCATCTGGGTGTTGTAAGCCCAGGTGTTACGCAGGCAGTTCTTCCACTTAGGTAGGCTCAGCTTCTGTGCTCCCTTCACAAGAGCCAATTTTTTAATGCATTCATTGTGCTTTGGGAAAGTTACGTGCTGCACTGCTATTTTGTGGTGCTAGTGGCACTTGGAGTCAGGATAAGCTCCAGCTTTCTCTCCTCGGCTCTGCAAACTTCACAGTGCTGAAACAAAATTTTCATACTATTAAATCAGGTGATGTGACTCAAAGCCTCAGAGAGAGCAGATATGTTGGGCAAAAAGGGCCATTTGTACTTTTCTGCTTTCTTGACTACAACACAAATCAGGTTATAAAATTCTAAAATGACAAAAAGCAAAAATAGCTGGCGTTCTGTGGTCTCGAGGGCTTTTATGGGCCAGCTTTAATTTAAAACCTGGAATTTGGCAGTGCAGTAGTCAACAAGGTATGGTTGAGACTGTAGATTTAAAACAGGGGAAAGGAGAGGAATTTAAAGTTAAGATGTATGTTTGGTTGGCTTCTATGTTTAGAAAAGAGAGACTACATCATCTTGTTTTCCTTTCTAAGTGTGACACTCTCAGATTCTGTTGTCTTTAAGAAGTGGTTGATTTAACAGCCCAAGAGGCACCAATGACCAAAAAGTGTTTTTAGCATTAGAGATCACGGGCTTTTTTCTTTTTTTTTTTTTTTTTTTACCTGGGAGGATAAAAAAATCCTGGTGCATGGTGGTGCTAAGGAAGCATTTGTCCCAGGACAAAGCAGAAGGCAACCTGAGGGATTATCCTGAAGGCTGCCTAGCTCTTCTGAGGGTGCCCTGATGCATCTGGACCCAAAGTGAGTGCAGAACTGGGATGCTGCAGTTCCCTTCTGCGCCACTCCTTGCCTGTGCATCTTCTTTTCCTGCTGTATTTCACATCTTGTCAGATTTTTGGTCAGTGCTCTTCCCCAAGGTAGGATTGCTGTTCCCTACCAGGGCATGAGAGCAATTTCTTTTCCGCAGAGCAAGGCAGTTTTTGGTTTTGATGGGTGTTTTTTGTAGACTGCAACTTCCTTCCTCTGTTAATCAATACACAGTGTTTTCTTTTTTCAGTCCAAAAAGGAGCCCCTTTCTCAAAAGATGCTGTGAGTTGTTTTGGGGCAGTATGTTTTTAAAAGCCCCAATTACTAGATAGGGCAAGTGTCTAGATATGGCAAGTGTTGCAATCAGCTTGGAGTGCATGAAGTGTGCTGTTGGGCTGTATTGCACCTGGGGAGGCAGGGAGTTAGGTAAGGGCATGCTGCTGTGTGGGAAATGGACCTAAAGAGACCCCACAATGCTCCCTTTGATGTGCAGTTGTCCTGCAGTTAGTACCAAGAGCTCAGATGCTAAGGCTGTTTCTGTGGCACAAGGTTCTCAATGGTCTGTATTTTTTTGCCAAGAATGCTTATTTCCGTGTGTTAAAAACACGTAATTATCATCGGCTTTTATAAAGCAGAACTGAGCAACTCCCATGGTTGTAAACTGCTTTGACATAGAGTCCTGCATTCAATGCATTCCTGAAGCCTCAATTCTTCTGCAGAAGGAAGATGAACAGGAAGAAACGGGAGTATTTTCATCTTCTGAGGCAGGAAGTCACATGCCAGCTCTGGCTCCTGACATGGAGGGACACAGTGGGTGGGAGGAGCCCACAGGTGTTTCTCCGCTGTTGTCTGCAGGATCTGGAGGCCCTGGCTGAGCTGAACCTTGCAGTGGCTTGAACTCGTGCTCTCAGACTCTTGCTGACCCCTCCAGCAAAGAGATGGGACTGTCCAGTGTAACAGGCGGTGAACCTCTGCCCTTCAGCCAACTCTGTGATTTATGGGCTTTGCACAGGGATATCTCTTTCTCCAGTGGCGATAATCCTTCTCTTCTGCAAGTCAGCCTCCAGGCACATCTGTTCCTGTCAGCCCCTCCTCAAAAAGAGAATTTAAATGCCGGATTTTGGGCTGCACTTACTGCTCTGAATGAAACTCAAGCCAAGTCTCTTTTCAGGTCCTTCTCTTTAATGCCCCCTGGAATGATGTGAGGTGCTCCATGGAAAATGGAGAGGCCCTTCAAGTGGCCTTTCCTTCCAGCAGATGTGCACTGCACTAGACAGATTTCCCCATGTGTACAGGAACCAGATATTGGAAAGGCCAGCATGCACAAACACTGAAGGCAAATAAGGCCAAATGCTTTTGTGATGGCAAGAGTCTTGTTAATAAACTTTGTTATCTAGCAGCCAATCTTCCCTCCAGTACAGTTTTCCCTTCAGTGCAGTGTTTAGATGCAGACTGGAACAGCATGGCCAGCATTTCTCTATGTGCCTTCACATGCGGGTTCACATCAACCCAACATCTCCCCTTCTTCCCTCCCAGGCAGATCACTTTCATGTGAACTGGGTTGTTATTAACTGTGTGATCAGTTTACACCAGCTTTATCCGGACAAATCACCAAAGTCAAACACCAAGAAGAAGGGGCTGGCCTTGGAGACCTCTGTCAAAGCTATTTTGAATCTCAGAAGCAATTAATTACTGTGTGGAATTTGGTAAACTGGCACCTTGGGAGCAGTGAGGGTGTTCTCAGATGGATCGACCACAGTAAATATTTATATGTTCTTTGCCAGCACTTAACGTGGGAGAGGTTATAGGAAATCCAAGGTGGGTGCATAAGTATCTGTAGGAGGAAGACCACTAGGGTCAGGCTGTTCTCTCACCCTTTTCAGCAACACACATGCCAGTGTCCAGCCTTAAGAGAAACATCTGTGCTTGCAGAAAGTCAGAATTGGGTCCTGGTGAAGGAAGACAACATTCAGTGCAAACACACCACAGAGACAAGCTGTCTTAGTTGTGCAGTTTTAACTATGCTGCTCTGGGAGTTATTTTTAAGTGCAGAACTAGGGGTTTGAGCTTTTTTTGAATCTCTGTTTTAGACAGAATTGTTTGCAGCATGATTAAAAGCAGTGCCTTGTAAGTGCCAAGTTAGCGTTTCTGAATTGGTATGTTCAGGGGAAAAAATAGAGACAATTTTGCTAAATCCACTATGAGCCTACAGGAGCTCCCAAAGCAGCTCCCCAAACTCTTGGAGATGCTGAAGGCAAGCAATCCCTGCCAACTGTGCCATGGCAGTGTAGGCCAGCCCTGTGGCAGTTGTTTGCAGCACCTCCCCTCTCAGACTGCCTGCTCTTGGCCCTCCTGGCTCCCTGCTGCAAGGCTGGTGGGAAGGGACACAAACCCTGTTGCCTCTTGGCAGTTGGATCTTGCACTGCAAACCATCCCAAGTGGCAATTTGGGCTAAAACAGCTGAGCATGCTGGCCTGGGGTGGCTGATGCTGCTTTCCAGGCTTTGCAGAAAATGTGTTGTGGAAGCCAACTTCAGTAGCTCAATGAGCTTTAGCTCACTGCCAAAAACCCTGTGACTCTGTGTATTCCTCTTCTTTACAGGCCCATAACTGATGTATGCCCAGTGTAGGGCATATGCTGAGCCCCTGACTGTAGGGAATGGGTCATGATTATGTACATCTGTACTGCTGCATCTTTTTCCCCAGTTCAGAAAGCCACTGCTAAGGGTTGCTTAAAGATTTGTGACTTACCTAAAGTAGTGCTAAAATAGCTTCTATAAAGCAAACATAGTAGTCAAACACATAGCAAGAAAAGAGGGCAGGGGATCTTGGGGTGAGGGTTGAACAGGGAAGAGTGTAAAGCCAGGGAGAGGGGATGTTTAGTGTGTTGATGGTTAGAAAAGCAAAGGCTGAGGCTGGGCAAGTAAGGAGGTAGAGCTGTGTGCATCTGCCAGGGCTTCATGCAAAGCGTGACTCTGACCAATGAGCTGAGGCAAGTTTTTTGGGGGTAGTGTGAGAGAGGACACGTTCATAACATGTTCTGCTTGGTGTAGCATGTTAAGCAGTTCTTTTTTTCCACCCCTGTGTTTTCTTAAACTTGTGATTGCTTGCAGCCTTCCTTCCCACTCCTGTTTTCTCTGCCTCCCTTGCCTTCTTCCCTTTCCTGTAGCAGATTTGGGTAACTTGTAGTTGGATTTGGAAAGTAGCACAATTTTACCTACCCGGTTGTGAATAGATCAATTCCAATATCAAATACAAATGATTTTCCTCTAAACAATCTATATATCCCATTGAAGAGCAATAAAGTTGTGTTTTCAGGTGCTTTAATGAAAGCCATTGATCACTAAAAGAATCTTCTCATTTTTTTTCCCTCATTATGACCAAATAATTTTGAAACATCTCATGCTAGAAATGTGCTCCTGGGCTGAGCCAGGGGCTGGATAGCTTCATCCGAAATAAACCACCTCACCCTGGTTTCTACTGGGTATGTCTGGTTTGAAAATGGAAAGCTTGAATAGAGAGACTCGCCTCCGTTCTTGCTACCGCGTGCTCCTGGAGGAGCGAATGTTTATGCTGCAGCAGGCTGTTAACCAGCTCTGCTCACCTGATTAAATCCGTGATTGAAGTGAAGCTATTCAAAGTCTGAAATGCAATCCTCAGAGTTTAAAACCCAACTGCTTCTAAAAACAACTCTCTAATCTTTGGTGGCTGGGAAGCTGGGTTTGAGGTGTAGGGTTTTTTTCAGCCCTCAGTGTTAACTGTACCCAGCTGTACTGCTGTGCTGCCCTTAATGTCAGTTGGATGTGCTTTTAGTATTATAGTTTTTCTTCTGAATAAATATTTGCATTTGTAGTTCCCAAACTTTGGCGGGGGTGGGGGAATGGTGCTGGAGGGAAGAAAAAGAAAGGCTTATTCAGAGCCAAGGAAAAAATCACTAAAAATATTTTTCTATCCCAGTTGCTGCATCTGGGGAAAGCTGCACTGGGAGGGTGCCCTTTCAAGCCATGTGAGGGGCACCAGGGGGCTGGTAAGCTGAAAGGTCCAGGGCAGCAGGAGTCAGGGGCATCAGCCTGTGGCATCTGCCTGCTGACAGGAGTGCCTTTACTTGCAAATGGGAGCTACTAGGGAAGAGAAGTCCCCTCTGGAAAGGCATGGAAGGAAAACACGGGCGGTGACCTGGGTTCTCAAGCTGCTTGGCTGAATTTGTGGTCATCTCTTTCTCTTGTGCCTACCATTGGGTGCAAAGGACAGGATTAGCAGCTGTAGCTGGTGGCCAAGTCACCTCACTGCAAGGGTGGTTTCTGTGGCTGCTCTGCTGAGGTCCAGCAGCCACCTGAGGTGTGACAAAATCAGCAACCACCCATCAGGGTAGATCTGTGCAGACACCTGGAGGTGAAAGGCCCCTCTGTCACAGCTCAGCTCTTCTGCTCACTGTGGTTTCAGGTGTTCACATGCTGAGCTGCCTCTCTTTCCAAATATAAATGGGAAATTCCACTTGCTATCAATAGCTGTAGTTTGTGTGGTCATCAGGAGCAGCTCCTGTATGGTTGAAACATCCCCATACATTGTGCCATGGCAAGGGGGAAGGTCTTGTTCAGGGCTTTGCATCCTGTGTCCCCACTTTATTGGAAGTAAGGAGCAAGTGAATGGTGAGAGTATGTCAAGTGCTGTGTCATCTTCAGATAAGCAGTTTATGGAAAGGAGAAATGTGTTTTTCAGAGCATGGTTTGTAAAGGTCCAAGGGCAGAGGTGGTGCCATGGGTCATATGAATTGTGTGGGGCAAGCTGGGGTAAAGGCATAGAGAGGAACAAGGACATGACTTTCCTGCCTATGGGACACCTCAGATGTTTGAGGACTTCTGCAGACTGGTGCAAGGGCACCAGGTGATGATTAACCTTCCTGGGGCTGTAATCTCTCTCTCAGTGAGTGTGTGTAGCTTGAGCTCCCCACCTGGGGCAGCACATGCCAGAAATGGGAGCCAAGGAAGTGGGGTGAGTGTGAGCACCCAGTGGGGATGCAGCCTATGTGGGGTTGAAGCAGGAGATTTATTTTTAAGAAGTTGTTTTACTGGAGGTGTTTTCCAAACACTAAAGACAGCTGAAGTAACTATGACTGAGTCACTGTTACTTGGGTTCCTCCATTCCCAAAGACATCTTAAAAGCTTCAGCCCTGCCTTGGATGTCCTTCAACACCCTTATCCTTTTAGCTGCTGAGGGAGCTCATCACTTCTCGCTGCTGAGCCCGCATGCACTCATCTGGCCAGATGTGCCTTCCAGCAATGCTTGGCCTGTTTTACTTTCTAAACTCTTGTTTTGCTCTTTCTCTTTTAACAGATTACAACAGCAGTGACTTAAAAACAGCGTGCAGAAAACATGAGCTTTACGTTAGCTTCCAAGACTTGGGATGGCAGGTGTGTGATGTTTCTCTCTGGGTAAACCAGACATTTTGTTATGAAATGTTATCTAAACAGTGTCACGGTAATTCCACTCGAGTCTGCCATTATGCTTTAAAATGTCCCTTGTGCCTCCTCACTAAAACCAGTCACAGAGAAGGGCAAATAAATATTGATAGTTGTGACATTTGATAAGACCCAGAGAAAGCTTGATACTTTATGGGATTCAACTATACAGTCATTCTCTGTTACTCATGGGAGTCACGGTACGGGCAAGGGCTTATATCTGTGTACCTCTAATGATAAGGAAAACAATCTGATGTTAAGCAGTGATTTTAACTAAACTTTTTTCTAGTGATCACCCTGATTTTAACCTTGGCCATTGTTTGAAATCCTCCACAATCCCTGCCCCAACAATTAGCACTGCCTGCGGTAGGTAGACTGAAGACTGAGTTTAGTTGCAACACCATGAGGCCAGAAAGTCATTTAGAGTAGGCTATAGTACAAACAAACATCACATTTCAAAGAATGTCCTCACCTTCTCTTTTTAATTTTTTTTTTTCATTCCTTCATTCAGCACTCATGAGGGAGGTCCCATTTCTATCAGCTAATGTTTTCCCCAGGATGCCAGGGCTGTCGCTGCTGCTTCTGTAATACCCAACACGTGCAAATCCTCTCTCAGCTAATGGGATGGCAGCATTTATTGTAGCTCATGTGTCAACTCCAGCCCAGTAGCTGCAACTGTGGGTGTGTGCTGGCTCCATTTCCCATTACTTACAGGTGGCTTTTCACTTGAGCAGTCATTCCACCTCTTCCTTATCTTACTTGCCTGTTCCTGCTTTTGGGCAGGAACTGCATTCCAGTTGGGAAGTTCATGATTGTAAAGGCGCTACCTTCACCATTCTAGTTGCAGAAAAGGTAATGCTGCCAAAGGAAGGCCACAGCCACAGCAGGACTCATTGTAAGAGTTGGAATCCAGGTCCTGCTTTTTGTAGGAAAATGATCAAGGCAAGGTAGAGGCCCCTGCAGTCGTTGGGCACTACTATTTCCTTCAGAACAAACTTGGCTAGCAAAGCCACAGCAAGAGTGTGTAGTTGCTCAGGCCTACTGTAGCAAAATTCAGGCACTCAGGTAATTGTCAGGTAGTGGAAATTGCCTAAGAGATACATGCACGTGAAACATACTAGTATGTCCTTCTGCAGGGTGACCTGCAAAGCCCAGTGCCAAGGGAGGTCAAGTGTCTCCTGTTCTGTGGTGCTGCTTTTAATTTTCCTTTGGCTCTTTTGTGTCAGCAGCAGACAAGCTTCCTTTGGTGAAGAGTTCCCTTTTTGCCTAGCATGGCATTTGGATTGCCCCTGGGGCCACCTGTTTGCTTATGCAGCTCAGGCTGGCTGTCCTGCCTCTCCTTTGGGAGTCTGGCAGATTTGGAGAAGCTGTTAGGCAGCTAAGATTTCCCACAGTGTCTTCAACAGAGTAGTGTCGCTCTATGAGAATGTATAAGCTAGGCTCTCTGTGGGACACCAGCTGTGGCTGTGACTCAACCTAGGAAAGGTATTTCAGCCAGATGGCCAGCAGGAAACGTTGGAACATAAAGGCCTCCAAACCACAATCCCCACAATGCAACTGAATGAGAGTTTTAGGGGTGAAGCCCTCTTAGTTAATGGCAGTTGAGCTGTACATAGATGTATATCATTCTTTAGATATGAAAATCAGAAAAAGTCCATGAAAAAGGACAAAAAGTGGCACACAAAAGAATTTAAAAAACCCAACTCAAACCCAAGCAGTTGCAGTGAAAACACATTTTCACCCTCAAGGAAGAAGTTAGTGGAAAATTTTCAGCTTCTCTTAATTGTGTGCAGTTGTCTGTTGAACCATGTTCTGTTTGTTTCCCTAAAAAGGACTGGATAATCGCTCCAAAAGGCTATGCAGCCAACTACTGTGATGGGGAGTGCTCGTTCCCACTCAACGCCCATATGAATGCAACCAATCATGCCATTGTACAAACTCTGGTAAGTCTCCAGGCAGCTCAGTGCCAAAGCACCAGGTGAATTTATAAACAATATACCAGTGTCTCAGTTGTGTTTTCTTTCTTGGCAACAGGTTCATCTTATGAATCCTGACTATGTTCCCAAACCATGCTGTGCACCTACCAAACTAAATGCCATATCTGTCCTTTACTTTGATGACAATTCTAATGTAATATTGAAGAAATACAGGAATATGGTAGTAAGAGCTTGTGGATGTCACTGACAAACAGTCTTCACATGGACTCTGCGATGCTGCCATGAACTTGGATACAACCCTCCCTGTTTTCATGACCTTGAGAAAAAGAAATGTGATGAACGACCCTTGAGAACACCATGTATGTGCCTTGTGGTAGGAGGGGGTGTGGGGACCACCCCTGCAGGGTGGGAGCAGACTGCCAGACTTCTTACAGACTGACCCTACACCACGGTGGCTGCCCAGCTCAGCTCAGCAGCAGCAAAATGCTCACACACTTTATTTGGCTGGGATGGTCCTAATCTCACAGAGAAGCTTGACCTGTGCTTGGATATTGTGCTGCAGTTTTACCAGATGAGCACTCAACACCCAAAACAAGTGAGGTCTCTCTTGGGGGGCGGGGAGGGAAGATGAGGAGAAGAGGCAGAGAAGCTAAAGAAAGCGGTGTTAGCATTTCAGACATAGAGTGTACATCTCATGCAAGATCCTTGGCCAGAAGGACTGGTTACTGCATCTGGACTGTTAATCTTCTCCTGACATCTGTCATGACAGTAAGCATCTAAAATTGTGCCAAAGCAGATGTTTCAGTTCTCTTATGCTCCCAGCACTGTTTAACTCTGATCTTGCAAGTGTAAGATGGCATGGCTGCACCCTGTGTTAGAAAAACTACCATGAACTCAGAGCCTGTCTGGTCCCAGCTCATCATCTGACTGAGCAATACAAATTTATACACTTGCTCTTATGCAACTTCCTTCCACTCCCCTTGTGGAGCTGCCTCATCTACTACCACTTGCCCAGGAAGGAAGTCAGGACACTTCCTCAGCTGTAATTCAGAAGTAAAAGCTTAGGGACCGTTCATTCTCTAGCTGGAAAGTTTGTTTTGTTTTCAACTCATGCAACTAACAAACTGGTATAAAGGATATGCAGCATAGAGCCATGGTTTGTCTAGCAAAAGCTAATAGCAAATTGTTTTGATCAATATTAAACTTGTATTAAATGCACTTACCTCTGCTTGCATTTAAAAAGCTTCTTGTAAATACAAGCTATAATTTATTGCACTTGTCACTGTATATTCATTGTTCTGTATCATTTATAGAAAGACTGCTTTTTTAAAAAGTTTTTATTTAGAAAAAATCTCAGTGTAAACAATTGTACCACTTTGATTTTATACAAGAAACTCATGAGATTGTGCTTCACTAGAAAGTTGTTAAAACATAATAAAGGCTTCCTGAAAGGCAGAAGTACACACGTTGATCCAATACATCTGCCAGTACAACACTTAGCATTCACTGTGGCTTTTTCACCTTCACACATTTTCAGACTGAACAGAATCCAAAGTTCTGGACAGACAGTGAAGTGAAGAACCAGGAGGAATTCACTGGTTTAAAAGTACATTGATGTTTTGCCCTTTTTTTTAATAAAAAAGAAAAGCAACCCAACTTACTCCATATGATGGAAAAAACCCAGCATCTTGACAAATTAGTCAAATTAGCTTGTAGCAATCCTCATTCCTCATGAGTTTCTTTGCACATGAGATAGCAGAATTCAGTCCTTGGTTTGCTGTTGCCTTTGTATCGTGACAGACAATTTAAATTCTTTGGCTTTCAGTTAAGTCTAACATGGAACACCTTATTCACCAAAGAATAGATTCATATTATAATCCAAGACACCACAAAATGTGTGGTCCTAGAATTCAAACTTATCAATGCTTACAGCTTGGAAGAAAACGTTAAGGCTCAAGAAGAGAGGGAGAACTATTTTACACTACTGCAGAAGAGCTGAATGGAAAAAAATACTAAACATTGTATTACTTGTTCTCTAGGTACTCTGGCTAAGGAGCAGGTCAGCACAATGTCTGGATTCAGGCTGGGGTAGGAAACATGTCATTAGCTCCGGGGTCTGACTGATCATTTACCATTAATGGAGCAGTTGTAACAGCACCTATTTTTTCACTCTGGCTCTAGAGAAGTAGAGCATAGTTGTGCTTCTGGATCTGGATGGCAGCAGCCTATGGGAATGCACCTGACACATGTACACTATGGCATCAGTAACGTTCAGGCACATGTTACAGTACCATCACTTCCATTATGGCTAGACCTCCCATGCTGAGAGGATTAACAGGAAACAACCAGCTCATGGTGGCCTGGTATCTTCCAAAGATGTGTGTGTTTTCAACCTTTTCAGACAAATAAGGACTAAGTACAATTCTAGAGGCAAAAGTGACTCAACACAGCTGTAGCTTTTGCCTTTCTAGTAATGGTGAGCAGTTTGTAAGGATTACTTTTTAACCAGCTCTAACCTGAAGACAAAAATATTCTACTGCTGCCCTTCAGTTGGTTTTCTTAATGTATTTTGGTCTCAAAGGAAACCATTTACACTTAATTGCAGGAATGCAGAAATGCAGTGCAACTACCAATGCTGAAAATATTCTTGATTTGTACACTAACTACTTGTTAGCTTTCTTTCACACACACAGAGACATGTCTCTAACACACACACAAGGGGAAGATACCAATGTTTAGTACATTCAATTTCCTAGAAACAAAGAAACAAAAAAGCCCCACCCCCCCAAACACACTATTTGAAAATTAGCCAAGATAGAAATCCTTCATCTACTGTACAGAGACAGCCAGGGACAGAGCATCCATACTTTTATTACAGTTCATCCCTTGCCTGACGCAAGACAAAATTATGCAGTGATTCAAGGTCTCTTGTTCCGTTGTGTTCACTGACTTTCTTTCCACCTCGGAAAAGCAGAAGTGTAGGATAACCACGTACCTTCAAAAGATACACACAAAAAAAGAAACATGCTATTAATATTGTTCAAACTTGGATCCATCACTCATATTTACCTGATTCTGAAAAGCCATCAATCCCCTCTAAAACAGTAAGCCATTTTAATTTAAAAAAACAAATCCACAGCAGAACTTTCAATGCCAATACATGCTCCTCTAGGCTCTTGGAATGACAGCCTCAGCTCTGTCTTCAATTGCTTGCCTAACAGCTCTGAAAGACATTTCTTTTCTAGGAACAGAATTTGGCATTGGATACCGCAAGGCAGCTTTAGTGCTTTCAGAGAGAGAGATTTCCTAAAGTAGGGACTTCTTCAGCTTTGTCCAATAATAAAAATGACCAAGGCCAAACAAACAGTTCAGGAACAAAATGGTGTCACCAGCTGCCTCTTTTTGAGATCAATAAATTCTATCCTTTTTGTGATCTCTGTTAGTCTTTTTTTGGCTAACAGAGATCACAGCTGTACTGTCACCAGGCACCTGGAGTGCAGCAGCCAGTTGGGCTGCACACTGGACCTTTCAACATCTGGTACACAATACTGTCCCCTTTGCTTCAGATCTTTCACACTTACAGAAAATCTGTTGCAGACGTTACGTTCCACAGTGCAGTCCACTTCTGCTATTTTGACATCAGTCAAACCTGGAAATTGCTCTTTGGCAAGGTTCTCCCAGGTTGGAGCCAAGTTCTTACAGTGACCACACCTAGAAGCAAAGGAGGGATATTTGTTTAGCAGATACACTTTCCACTTTATCTCTACTGTCTTGCTTCAATTGCTGTAAGTTTAACTAGCAGCCTTTCTTATCCCCTAATGATTTGATCTTCCAAATCCCTTGCACTATTATGTCAGTAAATGAGCTAAGAAAACAAGTGATTTTATTTAAGTTAAACACTGAAGTACTTTCTGGCCTTTGTTAGTCTTGCCTAGAATGGTATTCCAGATCTCAGTACATTAACATTTTACCCCACAGAGGACTATGAAGCCAAATAAAGACAAGCACAGCGAATATTTAAATGGAAAAAAAAGATCTCTTGGAAACAAAAATGCTTTTAGGAAGACACAGAATGTCTGTAATACAAATTAATTTTTCAGGTAGCACATGCCAGTCATGCTAAAGCTACATAGCCCGAGTTTTAATTAGGTAAATGAGATTTTAATTTCCCTATTAAATTTCTTCCAGTTTCTAATAGCCTCCTTGACCATTAACATTCATTTCATTTATATTTTTAACTTGGCTTACTGTGAACTTCTTATTGCCTTTAAGAAGGATTCCCAAAGAACTTTAGACTTTAAATCTGCATTGCTCATACTATTCTAACCCAGCTGCACTTTAATTGGGTTATTAAAACAGACCCATAATTGCCTTGAGGCTGGATCAGGGCATTTACAAAAATAATGAAAGATGTCTTAGCACAAGTTTTCTTAATGCAAACCAGTGTATATTTAAACTACCTTGTTAATACGCAGTGACAGTATAAAAGCATTTCTGACCATGTACAAAAACTACGAGAACAGGATGATTTTGTGCTTACAATGCAACTTAACATTAATATTTATCCAAAACCAGCTGAAGGGCAGACTAGAAAGCAACATAATAGTGTTTGCTGAGCTCTACATAGGTTAATCCACTTGGAAGAGAATACGGTCATTTATATGCAGAGCACTACAAGCCTGACTTTCAGAGCCAAAACTAGGATATGAGCTATATAAATATAGGAAACATTTTCCTAAATGGTGGCTTTCTGAGCATTGCAGCCAGGCAGCACACACTGGTGACTCTGCATCCTGAAACCGCTGTTTCTCAGCCTGTCATCCAACACTGATCCTATCTGTGAGATCCAGCAGCATCCCATGAGAATCTCATGAGATGAGGACATAGCATTGTTAATAAAAGATAACAGAAAGGGTAGAATTTCTTGATCTCAAATGCTCCGAGAAAAAGTTGCTCCAGGTAATGAACTAGTAGGTATGCCAACAATCTGGGTTCAGAAATCAGACAGGAAGCTGCTCTTGAGCACAGGTGTGAACTGAATTTCCCAGCTAGTTCTGCAGGTGGGGCAGAAGCAGCACAGGCACAGACTCAATCTCAATCCCTCCCAGAGTACAGAGGGGATAAAGGCAGTGAGGAAAGAGCAGTAAACGATGAGGGGTGTGCATGCTATGGGCAGGGCATTTCTTAACCCAGTGGTGGCAGGTACTTGCTCACATCCAAAAGCAGATCTTACAGATGAAAGAGAGCATAACAGTGGTTTTCAAGCAGCAAAAGGTGATAACACTGGAAAAGCCTGCAACACTGAGCTTAAGTGAAATGAAATGCTCCCAGGTAATTCTTGCCTACACTAAGAAACACATTCATGCCTACTGTTGAAGTTAAAGGGCAATATTTTGAGATGTCTGAGCACATCTAAATATGGGTAGAATTTCCTTATGTTGATTTGTAATGGGGCCTTTTGTAACATAACCAAAAGATGTTCTTATATTTTATACACTGTGTTAATGGAATGCTAGTGATTGAATCAGAGATGTGTTATCTTTCACACAGTGAAATACAGCTTAATTTTAATCTCTCCCCTTACACTAGGCTTCCTTCTGTTGGCTAAAAGACCTGCAATGGATGAGCAAGATGGCATACAAGTTTCATTAAATTCAGTAGAGACACAAGATGAATTCTATAAACCAGAGAGATAAGCGTGAAACTTTCTTTTTGTCTCAGAAAAGGAATAGTAAGAAAAAGGGGGAAATACTTTTTCTACAAGTTTGTAATACAGAGGGGTCTTAACCCATCTGGGGTCCCAGGCTCTGCTGGATATAGCAGAAATGGCAGATGCCAGACATGACTTTCAGTTCCTCCTCCAATGCGTTCCATTGGATATCTACACCTACACCATCTGCCCTGAGCACTTCTACCTTGGGTCCCTCTAAGAACGTACTGCATGAACATACAATCTTAAGAACATCTTAAAATTTTCACTTGTGTAAATTAGTTTTTTGACAGTTAATTGAGCAGTAACAGGCAGTTAATTATCCGTAGCTCAACAGTCTGTTTCAAAACTCAGGTGCTCCAATGAGGCTTCAAAGCGAGGCTGGAGAGCACCCTAACACAAGCATCCTCTCCTTTCTCAGCACTGAGATATGGTGATATGCTTCCCTCATCTTACTCTAACCCAGGGATAGGAACATGCTGCACCTGCCAAGAAAGCTTCACTCTCCCTGTTACCCCAGAAGTACCTGGAGGCTGACACGGTAAAGCTTTCTGTCAGCCTTTCCACAGAGGCAGCTCAAGGGAGCTAAACAAGACTGAGCTTTTTTATTTTGCTGTGACTCTTGCCAACACACAGATTCTTCAGCTAATTCTCAGTTTAGATTGAGACAACAAATACAGTACAACAGCTCAAAGACCTACAGCAACTATTGCACTCACATCTTAGTCCAGCAATAATCCTGAACAGCAACAGCTGCAAACTTCTTACCATGGAGCGTAGAATTTAATAAAGGTGATCCCCCTAGCAATGGTTGCATCAAAGTCTTTTTCAGAGAGAGAGAGCACTGCAGCCTGTCCCTGAAAAAAAAGAAAAAGAGAAAAAAATGTCAAAATTTTTTGTATATACATCAGCCTACTGAGCTTTTACCTTCCTAAAAGGGAAACTGGAATTGGAAAAGATAATATTGTTGGTAATATAAACAAGAGTAGCAGCCAGCAGACCTGCCTTTTACTTCTCAGCTGCTTTCCTTCCCCAGAGAGATGCACATTTTACACTGAATCTCATCCATGACTGAAGAAACAAAACTTTCCTATTTTCAAAGGATTTGCCTGTAGCCAGATTTTCAGTAACTGTAAAAAAATCACGTTAATTTTAATACACTATGTTTTAAGGAACAGCCCTTAGTTGGCTTCAAACAGATAATGGCCATCTGAGATTTTAATGAGGTCTTCAATGCACACAAGTGATGTCTCAAGAGCTGTTCTCTCTGTTCTTTCTTCCCCTGCATTGCATGCACAGAAAAAACTGTTACCAGAAACATAGATTTGCCTGTCAAGAAGATATCACAACACCACACTTGTATGGGTGCCAGGAAATGTTTCTACTCCTGATAATATCAGGAGCAAGGGACTGATGGGAGGAAAGCACATTGCTTGCAGTCTCATATGAGAGCATGGAGCTCTCATATGAAACTGCAATTTCATTTTTTGTGTGAGACCTTTAAGGGTGGGAGGGATTAAAAACAAATAAATGTACCTCATGGCCATATTATTCAAAATCAAATGAAAGAAAAGAAAAATAAGATCACAGCTGACAGTATTATCAATTCTATTTAACCCCTGTAAGTTTTGTGAAGCCAAAAATAAATTTGAAAATCCAAATTATCCAGTACCTTTAAAAATTTCTGTAAGTAACTGTTAGCTCATGGAATTATTTCACTATGCTGAAGTGTTATTACCTCTAAATAATTATTTAGAAATTATACTTTTATACTTTTTAATTATTAAATAATCAGAACTTATTAAATGAAGCAAAATGTAAGCACTATGCTTCTACTCTGATTTTCCTAAATGGATATCTAAAACTGATGTTCCAAACATAATATACAATCTAAGATACAAAATTTGAAAACCTGATTAATAACAAATTCCCCATGATTTGCACAGTAAAACAAATTTTAAAGATCTGTAGATTACTATCAGAAGAGCAATGTGAACTATATAGCCACAAAAATAAATTTAATATCAGATATCTCAATTTTAGCTTTGTGTCTCAAAAAAAGACATCTGATGCACATAATCTGAGCATCTGCTGGTCACTGCTTCTACCAGGATAATTTTTTAAATTATTTTAGCCATGTCTGGCAGTAAAGAAGTCTCATGAATGTAAAAGTACAGCTTCTGTAAAAGGCCTTGCAAATACTTGGGCTATATAAGACATGGGGGAATCCAAGTAGAGGCTCAACACTGGGACACAAATCTGGAATGGGAACTCATTGCTTTTGCCACCTCTGGTCAACTGATGGCGAATGCAGTCAGTGTATGCTGGCTACAGGGGCTAGCCCCTTGTTTGAAAATTCATGAAAACAAGGAGTCAGGGGGTCTGAAGATAAAAGTTGGAATGACAAGTTGAGTCCTACACTATGTCTACTATTATTTGGCAAAAAAATCCCCCAGCAATCTTTTTCTCCTTGTGTATGCAAGGCAGAAGTGGGAATTTGTGTCACATGTGGTTTGTGTTATTTCTATAAAAATAGAAAGACAACTAATTACTTCCAGCATTGTACTAACACCAGCTCATTGGGATCTTCCAAATATGAGGTCAATTAAGAAAATAAAAATTGAAGAGTATGAAAATTGCAAATCTATGTGGTCTGTAATGTTTGGTAAGCCACTTTATGCAAGATGGATAATGCCGCTGGAGAAGTCAGCTGGGAAGAGTAATATTCTCCTGTAAGAAGCTGCAATAGAAACTGTATTTATATTAATAATATTGTTGCCTAATTGTCTATATCACAAAGGAGTGTAAATCCCTGTTCCTTATTTTATAGGCAGAAAGTATGTTCTGCATATTTCATGAAAAATTATGTTTGAAATCCATCCCAAATTTCTCAGCCTCACCAATTTTTAATTCATCTCCAAGAAAAATGGCAGATGAAACCCTGAAGGGATTAGAAAAGACAGAAAATTATATGACACGAATTACAATTGTACAAAGGTTATTTCTGTCAATTTCTTCACAACATAGGCCTGTAGCTCAAACAACCTAGATAAAAGTAAGTCTCCAAACCCCAAGGAGTTTTCTTGTCACAGGGCACAATACCTTACCGTATTGGTACTGGTCTTTATAATCTTTGTTCATAGTTTCTGCAATTAGATTTTTAAGTATAGAGCCCTGGCTTTTTTTAGGGGCTTAGCAGTGTGCACCATCCTCCAGGGTTCAAATCATAATCTTGAAAGAAATGTTCATCTCTATACTGGTGAAATATGCTGTCATACAGACCCAGGTGTCCATAGTTCCATGGGCCAAATAGACCACATTTATGCCTGTATCTAAATAATGTATTACAACCATAAAATAGGAATTAGATTTTTTTTTCCTTCTCCAATTCATCAGGTTAATAAAAGTATTTCTAGGATTTATTATCTGATTCCACTGATTACTCAAAAAAATAACCAGGGAAGTATTTGGTACAGTTTACATCCAGAAATTGTCAAGCTATCAGAGAGAGAGAAACACATGGAAGACTCGGGCAGCTAAAACAGTCTGAACACCTTACATTTCTGCAGAGTGCAGGAGCACTTACCTCAACATGAGTGGGCTCTGCAGGTGGCTGTGGGGTTTCAACAGGTTTATCTGCTGGTGGCTCTTTCCCAGAGCTCTGTAGTTGGGAGTCCACATATTCTTTTAAAGAATCAAAATCCCTCTTCCCTTTGTACTGGTCACCCTACAATTAGCAGATAGTTTGTTCAACCTTCAATATGCAGTTGACATAGCAAATAAATAATTATAAGCAAAACATAAGACTGCCAAGGGTAAGCAGATAAATAATAAATATGATTATCTAGTTCTTAAACTTCTCTGTGACATTCCATTCACTCCATGTCTTCAGCTTTTGCCATACATTCTTCAGTACCCAAAGGGAAATGAAAGGTATTTTAGAAATATAGAAGCAAATTTTTGAAACATTTCCATTGACCTTCTGGTCTCACCCTAGTCAGCTTTTTCAAAGTTTTTTGGTGTTTTTTTTTTTTTGTTGTTGTTTTTTTTTTTTTTTTTTTTTCTTTTTTTAATCTAGCTCTACTACAAGGAACAATAAAATACCTTCTGTGGTTTGGGTGTGGTCTTTGCTACCCTGTGAGCTCTACGCAGTGCTTTGACAGGGCTGAAAATCTTAACTTGCCTGTCTCTGGACTACACAGTCAAATGACTGGAATCTCTGGCCTACAGACTTGCCATAACTCCTTGAAAAATCCAAATAGTAAGGCATTGCACTCTGGGCACCTAAGTTTACCTGGGAGCAAAAGACAACAGCAGCTTGGTGCAGTGCAGACATTTCCAATGGCACCACTCTCCCAAAAGTATAATCCTATTTTTTAACCTGCATATAAAGCAGTCAGCCAGCCAGATCTTTGAGAGGCCACAGTTTACCTTGGATGCTGCCCCATATTTCAGGTACTTTCCAAATCCAGAGAACAAGACAATCAAGAGATTATCAGAACAAGAAATCCGAGGACTTGTGAGCAGCTTTTAGTCTCAAACCCACTGTTGGCCTTCTTTGCATGATTGCCCTCAGGGCTGTCTGTGAAAATTTGTATTAATTTTCCTGTTCAGAAGAGAGATCATATCTTTGAGGCATTACATATCCACTTTGGATAGAATTCTTGAGATGTGGCCCTATGTGGTGTGAGCTGCAAGATGTATTTCTTCTTGCAGACAAGGAAGACACTTTAAGAAACAACATACAATCTTCCATACATTAGAAGGAAGAACAGACATCTCTTCAAGTTTCCTTTATCATTGGAACTCTTCCTATACATTTTCCTTCTTTTGTAATAGATAATGTTTCCTGTAACTACTGCCCCTTTCCTGGCACTGGGTGTCAATCCCTAAGGAGCAAGAAGCCGGTACCTGTTTGCTTGTACCCATGTCAGCAGGGCAGGGCCAGGGTTCCTCACAGGGTATTTGCTGCATCTCACCAACAGCAGTGGTGTGATGCCAGACTTCAGTTATGGCAAAGGGGATGAAGGTATTACAGACAAGGCTGGATGACTGAATCAGTCCTCCTTCCCCTTACTGCCAGATAGCTGCCAGCGAGTTTCATGAATTTCTGGGCCAGATTATAGGAAAATGGTTGAGGTTGTTCTGTGTTTTTTCAAATATGTTGTATCAGCCCATGAAGGAACATGTGATTTTGGTGGCCGTATTCCACCAAGGAATGCCACACTGCCGGCAGGGAAAGACAATTTGATGTCAACTGACATACATTGTTCAGATTTAAGGCTGAAGTTCAGCTTTACCAAATACAATAGCCGTGGTTTTTTTTCTTTCACTGCACAACTCCAAGGAACTCCAGCTTCAATTACTACAATGTTTAAACTAATGTTTAATTAACTGAAAACCTCTAGCCTTGGACATGCCACCATGCTTGATTTGAGCACTCCCTCAGCTTCCAGTTGTGCTGCTGTCGTGTGTGCCTTGAGAAGTCACAAGGCTGCGCACTTCTGTGAACCTGGTTGGGATTCAAAAATGCAGGAGCTGCTTCATTTACATTCCCTAGTGTCTGATCTTATAGGGGTGCTTATGGTGTG
Organism: Lonchura striata; assembly: GCF_050655825.1. Taxonomy (NCBI): domain Eukaryota; kingdom Metazoa; phylum Chordata; class Aves; order Passeriformes; family Estrildidae; genus Lonchura; species Lonchura striata. Next base: position 64,404,922 of record NC_140704.1, read on the forward strand.
TACTTATGGCCAGTTTCCCTTCAGAGTGCCAGAAAATTGCCACAAGCAGTGGCCATTACACTGTTTCAAGTAACAAAACTTAAGGTTGCAGATACTGTAAATGTTCAAAAAGGAATGCAAGATGAATGGGAGAAAACCCCCTCTTCTTTGTTGCCAATAACTTAGCATGTAAGAGCTAGAAGTGTAGTCCTGGGCTCTCTTGCAGGCCTGTTTTTAATATCCATTGAATATATTTAACTAATCTTGAAATTATGAAATATAGCATAAATAACACTACAATTTATAATATGTTTATTTACTGCTGTTCAGGTATGTGGTATTTATAAATACTTTATCTCCCCGTAATTTCAGAATATTTTAGTTCTCTGAATTGCTGCAAGGAAAAATGTCAAGTGGGCCCACGAGATTCTCACTTGCATGTGAAATGCAAGTGTCATGTGAAATGTTTGGGTTTATATAAGAAAGAAAATTTGCATCTCTAGACATCACTCAGCAGATGGGCACCACTTAGAGGTGAGAACCTTCTGATACACATTGTGAAAATTACATACTTTATTATTATTTCTATTTCAGTTATACTTTTGTGTCCCATATGAAGCAAGATACTATGATAAAGTAAACCCTGAATTCTCTCATACAACACCATAACTGGAGATTCTGCTTACAGATTTATGAACATTATGTCAGTTGTTTGCAAAACAGAGAAGAAAAACCTTTAACTTTTATCTGTGGACAAAGTCTACCTCTTCTAACACCCAAATGAACACCCAACATCTTTTCTCTCACAAGCAGATTTTTTTTTTTCCAAAATGTAAGCATAGTCCAAATACTATTCAGAGAAAAATGGTGTGATCTTTTGCTGAACTTGCAGACTTACCTTTTCACCATTCCTAAACCAGAGGAGTGTGGGATAACCACGAACTTGGGTTTCAGAGCAGACTTCATAATGCTGGGTACAGTCGACCTACATTTTGGGAATAAAACCCAAAACTATTCAGTGCCTAAAATAAACATACAACAAGCATCACATCCTCCCTTGTTTAAAAGCTCAGAAAAATATAGGAACAAGCAATACAAGGCTTGGCAAAACTCAGTACCAAGTACTGTCTTGAGAATGATTATGTCTGCCTTCCAAACAGTGGTTTAGTTGTATAATTGGGAGGCTCTGTGTGTATTTGATTTATTTTTTTTTTTTGAAGGAGGGATCAGGGAGGGAGGTATGGCTAGAAGGAAGTAGTAGCAATTACAAAGAACAATGAAGACATAATTAAATATTTAAATTAAAAAGTACTTGGTATTCTCAGCTAATAAAATCAGTACGTGGACAATAAGACTCAAAACACTAATGTGAGAGAGCTTTAAAGTGAAGACATACTGGCTCATCCATTTTTTAAAAGACTGCTCTTTAAAGACTTCAGAAGGGATGTCAACAGCTAGCAAGTGAACTGTGTTCCAAGGGAAGCTCCAAGTGCTTAACAACATTCAATTCTAATATGTCACAAACCAGGCTGTAAAGTTACTTGTTTGTGAGCTTTTCACTGAAGATAAATTCTAAAGATTAAACAGTGTTAAGACACTATTCCCCCAGATTAGATGAAGGTCATGGTTCAACCTTCTTAGAAACAGTTGTGTTTCCTGTTTACTTACAGACTTAAAATCCTAGCCAAGACATGCTTCAAGATATATTTCACAAGCTATACAGTTACATAAAGTTGTCTAGGCATCATAGTGAAGATACTAAATAGCAACTCTCAGTAATATGAACTGCAAACACCACAGACAACTGATTAAAACAGAAACTTTGGGAATTTATTGTTTATTTATCTCTGGGTAACTCAGAAAACTCTGGTACTGCTCTCAGAGAACAGTAACTTCATAAAGATACTTAAGCAATGACTTCATCATACAGCAAACAAGGGTATCAAAAAGTACAGAAAGATTCAAAGGAGAAAAAGCTTTGGACATCTAACTTCATATCCACCAGGTCTGAACACACACACACATATATATATATATATATATATATTTGTTGTGTCTTCTCTGCAGTTCAACTGTGCTTATATATATATCTACATATGTTTCCTCTAAAGTTCAACTCTGCTGGCCTGTGCTGTACATGTACAGCATACCTGAATTAACAGATTTTCAAAAGCATTAAGGAAAAAAAAGAACTCAAGCTCATCCCTCCTACTGCAGCTGAAAGTGCTGCGAGGGCAGAAGCAGGGGAGACAGCAGAGGGAGAGTCCTTCTGCAGAACTGACAACACTGCTGCCAGGCAGTATTTCAGATCAGTGGAACCACTGTGAAAATTTAGGGACATGGAAGTTAAGCCCAGTTTGATTCCCACAGTTGGCAGAAACAGAGGGATTCCCATCATCAGCCACCTGAACTTAGGTATGGGTCAGCAAATAAAGCCAGTAACTGCAATTGCTAGACCACCTCCATACCTCTGCACAGTAGTCACTCCACGTACAAGTAACAAGCTCCCATGGTAAATACACCACAGAACCTGGTTATCAACCCTAAGGGAAATAGTAAAGCAGGACAAGATATCAATTTTTAAGGTGTTAGACCCCCAGAAACCTTTTAAAAGTTTTATGGGGAAAAAGAGGAGAAAAAACCAAAACCAACAAAGAAATAGCTCATCATAAATACCCAGCAGGGCTAAAGCTTGCTAAGGAATCCAATGCTGCAAAGAACAAATTAGAAGTCACTTTCCCACTCAAAATAAATACTGAAGTCTATCAAGTTCTGACAAAGCAAATGAATAATAAAAAACAAGTCTCAAAATATTATTCCCTGCATCTGAAATATGAGACTTATTCCCAGCTCTCTGAAATGCAGAGAGGCAGCTCTTTTTGCAACAAGGCTTTGCTTAAAATGGGGGATCCTGTTAACTGTGGATGTGTGAGGAAAAACCATAACCGTCTCAAAACAAAAATACAAACTATGACTATAAAAGGATTTAAGAGGTGACAAACAAAACAATTGTGATTTGCAAATCACAGCATAAAAGGCATGATTCTTGGCTGAAACGTATGTTGACAGAAACCATATTTTCAAACGAAGAGTGCTTTACCTACCTTACCAATTTTGACAGCTTCCGAATGCTCGAAGACTTGAGCCAGCTGTTCCCAGGTTGGGGCCAAAGCCTTGCAGTGACCACACCAAGGGGCAAAGAACTTGATGAAGTGATTACCTTTTAAGTAAAAAAAAAAGAAAAAAAAAATTAGCTAATTTGGAATTAACTTGGCTGCAATTAAAGCCTAGGTACTAATCTCAGTCTGCAAATTTATCATGGTATTTCCTGAGTTAAAGATAGGAAACACTGTGAATCAAAGGCCAGGACAAAATACTTCAGCAATTAGGTTTTCAATACTGTATGCAGTCCCAGAGCGTTGCCAAATTTCCTGAAAATTCAAACAGCTTCACAGTCTCAAGCCAACAAGTGAGCTATTAAAACTGATACTTTTAACCTAACCATTTACCTTAGTGTTTAATTCTTCCATGTCAATCAGTTGCCCTGCTACTGAGTAGAAAAAACTACCAAGGAATATATGTTGATAACAGCAAAAATTGAAGTATTAAACTTCAGCTTCATGCAATGGTGTTTCCTAAGAAATCTTTAGTCCATGAATAAACTGAAAAATGTTGTTCAGTTTTCCGTTCTTCTTGTTCTGCCCTGATCTTTGAATTTTCATGTCAACTACTCAGAAATATCTGCCTTTAATAGATGTTCATGGCATTTTATGCAGGGGAGAGTCCCTGTGCTATCTCCTACTAAGGTTTAGTTTAAAAGTATATATTATTGATTGCAGACTACCAGAATATGCAATTTCTTTCAATTAAGATTAATTAATTCAAATTGCTGCACATTTTTGCAAAACATCAAGGCAAGGCTCTGTTAAATGAAATAAAAATGAACTTAATTAAAATAAGGGAAAAAAATCAATTTGCAGGAAACACCAGCAACTGGAGGACAGCTCTTTTTAGCAGAATTATTCATAATCCTTTGAAAACTGCTTTGGGGCTGGTATTCAATTAACTTCTAGTTTGAAGGCTTGTCCACAAAGGAAAGTCAGAGGAAAGACCAGACCTGACTGGTCTGCACATGGAAGATTTTCAGATTAATTGACATTGGTCAAGTAAACTGCAAAATTAAATTTCCCATAAATTAATAAGAATCCTAGTCAAAATCAGCTATTCTTTACCATTTACTCTGACATACTCTCCTCAATAGAAAACAATATAATTTATTTTTGTCCCAGAGCAGCAAAAGATAAAAGGAAGCTATTTAAGAACAGAAGTCAACTTTTCTGGTGTAACTGCTGAGGCTCACATTAACTTTAAGCACTGAACTTTCATAACTGAAATCAGGAGAGGACAACAGATTTATAGTTGACTGTAAACCTGTTTAACCATCACATATGACTATGAGAATGTCTCTTCTATGAAGGCCAATGGATATATAATAAAAACACTAAAGCATTTACAATGCACTGAACTTTACCGTCTGAGTAGGTAGTTAAGTTGACAAATGCTTAGCATATTGCTGATGGCTTAGAGGAAAATTAATTGAGAATTTTGACTGAATTCCACATTACGCCAGACATGCTGGGAAATTTTAAGTTAGCTGCACAAAATGCTTTTTTACACATGTAAATATTTCTAATCAGCTAATGGTTACTTTAAGAAGTTCTAGTTCAACCTCCCTAGTGATTTCAAATGCGCAAACATTTAATTTTATCCAGCCTTTCTTTTTCAGATAGCAGATGGAGAAAGTAGGATTCTCTATTGTCATGCCAGCCCAAAGTTTGTATTCTAAGATTTTGCTCGTTGTCTAAAAAAGCATCATGTGAGTGGTGAAATTTCCCATATTAGGTATCCCTCCTGGCATTAATTTTAAAGCTTCCAGACAAAATATTTTTTAAAATAGCCCGACAGACAAAGTGTTTTGCCCACATTAAATTCTGGAGGAAGGAAGCTAAACAATATCAAATAAAAGGCCAGACTGGAGTGGGATGGGGGCTGGAAGGAGGAAGCGGGTGGATTATCCAGAATAACAGTCTGGGAGGAAGAACAAGCCAGCACCTAGGGAAGGAGGAAATGGGACTTGCAAAAACACAGAGTGGCAAGGCTGTGACTGAGCAAGGAACTCAGGAAGAGACCGTTTAGCTGAGCAGGCCCCACGAGCTTCTGCCCTGGAGTTAGGAGCCATAATTTTACTGCCTTCTGAGTGCTGTACTTCAACTTTCCCATAGTCTGCAATATGTAATTTAACCGGCATTTTTACATAGTTTCCATTTCATCCCCTTTCACTACGTATTATTGTAAAATAAAATGAGAAGGAGGTACTCTGAAAACTAACATTTCTGGTGCAAACTTCCCATTACTAATGTCTCTGTAACCAAGTTTGTCTTGTTCAGAAAAAAGATTACCTTCTGCTACGTGCATCTTGAAATTGTCTGCTGAGAGTTCATACATTCCCTGCTTAGGTTCAGGGGCTTTTGGTGGTTCCACATCAGATTCAGGGTCCTATTAATGAGAAAAATTAACTTTTATTTCTCTTCTACAGCAAATACACAACATTTTTTCCTTGTATCACACCATTCTGTGATAGTGCCATAGACTCTGAAATTTTATATTCCTAAAGCAATGTCCTTATTTAGCTTAATTTGGGTACCTAATGTTTTCAAAAAAACAACTACATGAATGCAAAAGATGAAAAGGACTGCCACATAAAAGAGAGTTACTAGAATCTGTGGAATACCATTCTTTCACTGTGCTCTAATACAGTCACAGGACACAGTAATTGCTGTAGCATTCATTGCATCACCATATATTAGCACATTTAAATTATATACCAGTGCCTCCAGAGCATCACACATCAGCCACAACTGCCATCACACCCATTTCAGTGATCTCTGAGCTATTTAAAAATAGTGCAAAAGCTATTTTCTGCTCCCCTAGTGCCAGAAGGAACGCTGTCTACCTAATGGTTCCGTGAAGACCACAACAACGGAAATAGAGCAAACACTTAATATATATTACTTGCAAGAAACTCACGAGCAAAAACAAGTGAATACTTTCTAGACCCTAACCCTAGAGCTGAAAAGATTTTTTAGGAGCCCCAAAGTGTATTTCTTAAAATAATTTAGCATTTACTGTTCAATTATTAAAAATACCATTTTAGTTTAAATGAAATCACATTCTAACTGTGGTTCACTAATCACTAAAGTTTCTCTTGATTAGAAATAGCAATAAAAAAATTAATTTTAGGTGAGGCTTGGCTCCCATATGTGAATGATACCCCTAAACTTAAGGATTCTCCTAGTGATGGTATTAGATTATCTTACTTAACTGATCATTTAAAACCTTTTCTTTAGGCCACAATATTATCAGAAAGTAAATCAGCCAAAGATGGCATCCATGTTCTAAGAGGTAATTAAGACCAACACAAATGCAATTTATAATGTATTAGAGCTAAATTGCTTTTCTTACTCTAGAAACATTATGACCTACAGATGTCAAATGAATTGACAGCAAGAACTGTAACTTAAAATGTCAAAAGTATAAGCATTAAAAGTGCATTATGTACTGCAATTTTAAAAGCAGGAAACAGAGAGCAGGTCGCAGGATGACAGTTTTAATTACTGCTCTGACTTGTACGTAACCCATTTCAGATTGATACTGCAACCTGACTTTTATTCTCAGGAGCAGATTTCCTACTGGAAATTGAAACCTAACTTAAATAAATGACAGATAAGTAAGCCTGCAGAAAAGATTATGTCCTTTAGACTTACAGATGGTTCCTCATTTAGTTTCTCCAACATCCAGTTTTCCAGTGCCTGGAAATCCCTAGGGCCTTGGTACTTCAGAGGTTCTTGTCCTGGTTTAAGCAACTTTAGCCTAAAGGGTCAAAATATACAGAAGAGTGAAGCAAATATTTTCACACAGGAAACATTTCCAGAAAGATAATGTGCTTTGCTAATCCATGGCAATGCATCTCAGGCTGCAGTAACAGATCTCTTGACTATAAACATCAGCATCAGGCACCCCTTTCAGATTAAAGTGTCATGGCTAGGACTTAGGATCCTCTTTCTTTCCCTGGTAAGCTTTAAGGAGATTTTTAAAAGAGAAAATAAGACATACCAAGTTAAAAATCAGCATAGTGCAATACTACTTTGATCAATAAGAAAGAGGAATTTACAAATAGCAGCATTCAGTTCCATTAATCCTATTTCAGTTTGTCAAAGAGCATCGATTTTGTTTTGTTCACCTCTCTCCATCACCAAAGGTAAAATATCTAGTGCTTATTTGTCCAGGAATTTTTTTTCACCTCTTGTTCCCTGACAGCTGCTGCAGTGTAGGGCTTGTCATGTGCTATTAAACTGATTAAAAACACAGAGACAAGTCAATAGGACAAGAAGATAAGTGACTGCTTGTAGGCATCCACACTTCATGATTGTAACATTCAATAATCGCCATCAAAACTACATAAAGCTTCTACTACTAAATTTTAAGTTAAAATTGGAAGTATATTTAATAAATGTGTGATACTGAATTCTAGTCTTATTCTAGTCTAGACCTAGTCTCATTTTTTAAAGAAAATCAGATCTTCAATTACTACTATCACCTAACCCTCAGTTCCCCTTGCCAAGCTGTCATTTAGTACTGCCTCTTTAGTTTCTTGAAATGTTTTTCTCTCTCTTCTTCTTCCACAGTTGGAAGAAATGAACATATGAAAGTGCTGAAAAACCACATGATGCAAACACATTCAAAAGCGATAGGAGCTCCCACTGTTTTTTCTGTTCAAGGTACTCTGGAATGTTCCTTTTAATGACAGAAAATCAGAATAATAAGGAAGAAAAACAAATGAAAAAGAAGAGCATCTAAAACACACCTCCTGGCAATACTTTTGAAAAGTAACAGAACAAATTCGGGTAACATCTTAAAAGAAGCTAGCTGCATCTTTATTTTCTGCAAACAAGGTTAAGTTTTCTGTAGTTCAGTTGAGAGAGTATTTATTTTGCAGGAGCAAATAATCCTGAGACAACTGTGATAGGAAGTGCAGGGACCTGCTCAGCCATTTTTTTTCTGAGGGGATGAAAAGAGGATGCAGCCTTTCCTTTGACAGGTGTTTGGAAAAGCAGTGTAGGGATCAGCATAACCTGGACTTGCAACAATACCTCTGCCTAAGGAAGCTGAGAAATTTCCCTTGCTGGAGGTTTTTAGAAGCAAGCTCATTCAAACCTGACTAAATAGGAAGAAATCTGATACCATGAATTCCCCTTCATTGCTATATTTCTATACCTATTAGATAAATGCCGTATTATTTTTAACTTTTCAAATAGACAAAAGTAAGCACTAACTATTCCTATACATTCAATGACCTTAAAGAGGAGGGAGGGGGAAAAACCCTCCAGCAATTGATTTCACATCCACTGATTTTTTCCTATTCAAAAATCTCTGCCACTCTATTTTAAGAGGAACAGCGTCATAATATAATCTATGCAAATAGGCAACAACCAATGCTCACTTCTGGAGATATGAAAGCTGTAATATTCAGTCTTGAATATTCAAAAGCTTCAGAGCTGTAATATTCATTCTTTCTTGGTATTTGTAGTGGAAGCAAGACACACAGTGCCCTTAAGGACAATTTCTATCTCAACAAGGACTATGCTATTTATAACTCTCAAATTCTACTCAGTCACACACATCTGTGTCCAAGTGGGTGCAGCCAGGAGCGAATGAAAAGTTCAGGCTGTTGCTGGGGTTGGCAAAAACACCAGACAAAGCAAGCAAAGGGAAGGAAACTGAAAAATACAGGCTGTGGAAGGGTTATAGATAATCATCTGTACAATCTCCACTTATCCCCACTAAAATGAGTAATTAATAAAGCAGTTGAAAGGCTCCCATCCATATTTGCAAGAAGCTTTAAAGAAGACACGAGTGAAAAAGAAATCCTTTTGCCCCTTTTTGTCAGTTTAAAAGGGAACACACATCTAACCCAAAGGCTTTACCTCTCACTGATACTCTAGACCATGTTCTGCCTACCAAAGCTGAGGTAGTAAGAGATACTGTTATCCCTGATAACAGCATAAACATTAGCAGCCTTAAAATACCAGACCAATATAAGCAAATTTAGCTAGAAAAAAATCCACACAATATCACCTCTGCTATGCTAAGTGATACTATTCATTTATTGCTAAGTTCACTAAAAATCTAAGAGACCACCTATAAGGCAATTATGAAGGAATGCAGTGTACTGACAAACTTGTGGCAAGTTAATTTTAAAAGTACTGTTAGTAGAAACCAGCTCTGTCATGCATATCACAGCTGCACAATGTACTGTTGGTTCAGAAAGAGATACTCCCACACAAAAGAATGGGAAAATTCTGGACTTCAGTTAAACACAGCCACCTTCCAAGACATAAAACAGCTTCTTGAAAGAAAAAAAAAAAAAAAAAGCCAAAGAGTACTAAGTATCACATGATACTTGGCAACATTGCAAAAAGGCTTTAAAGTAATATAGCAGGTCCAAAGGGCTACAAAGAAACTCAGTAAAAATATAGCTTAGAAGTTAGCTTCAAGAAATTGGCAGAGGATAATGGAAAACTAAAAAAGAAAAATAGGAGCAGACTTCTTTCTATACTTACGTAGGGTATCCTCGCACGCCAAATTCAGAGCACAGTGGAACATCTACAGTGCAATCCACTTTAACAACATAGACCTGTGGGTTTTCCATGTTGTTGTATTTATCTCCCAAATCATTCCAAGTTGGCTGGAGGCGCTGACAATGTCCACACCTGTGACAGAAAGAAACAAGATACTGTTTAATAGCTGTTCCCACTTAGAGGGGAATGAACCCATGAAAAAGTCATATGCAGAACGGTAATTTTGATATATTTAAACAAATTTTAAAATCTAAAGTAAAATCAGTTACATCAGAAATCTTCCATACCCAAGCACTGTTACACTAAGCAACAGCAAATGCTATTAAGAACTGTAGCATGCTGCAAACACATCTCGTGTAAAAATCATCAAGATTTGAGAACCTCTTGCTACTCTCCTTTTACAGAACAAATCCTATGAATACCCCCCAGACTAACCCCAAATTTTGTAAGGCTATTAATCAAAGCACTGTCAGTCTTTCAGCTTTCTAGAAAAATCCTGCAAGGTTGCCTAGCTTTCTTCACATTCTATTATTTCAAAATTTCTCTTTTTTTAGCAAGTAGGTAAGAAGATAATAGTTTCTAGCCTCTTTGTAATGCCACTTGCACTTCTATGTTTCAAAGGAATTGTAACACACAAGTCAAGAAACATATCATCCAATTTTGTGATATAGTTTCCCAGAAGTTTGATGACCTTTGTGGGTCACTTCCAACTCAGAATATTCTGTGAAAATCTTCCCATCCTATGCTCTGCCCCAGCAGGATGCCATCAACTCTTTATATTTGCATACACACAGAAAACTGGCCTCATATAGTTCCTACAACAGCACCTCCCCAGAAGTAAAAAAAAAAAAAAAAAAAAAGTTATTATTCTTCTCACTGTCTTCCTAGTCTTTCAAATCATTATAGCAATACGCTATTCTTCAAAGTATGACGGAAAGTTTTAAGGAATGTATTTTCATTTCTCTTTAATGCCAATGCTCCAAGACATCTAAGAAATGCAAAGTTGGAGTAACAGAAAACATTCTCAGACTGACAGTATGAAAGCAGTTATTGCTTCACATTTACAACATGTAAATACAACAATTTACATGTTGTAATATGTAAATTGCTACAACATCTACTTTGTAAGTTACAAATCACCATTAGGACTTTGGAGAACTTTGCTTGGACTTAAAAATAGTTTCACTCATACAAATGATTTTGAGTACACTTGTAGAAAACTTGAACAGATTCATACCTTTCTATCCTGAGATCATTAAGAGAAAAAAAAAAAAAAACAACCAACCAAACAAACAAAACAAACCCCTGAGATTTACTTTAAGATAATTTTTTTTTCTGATTTTAAAAAGGTCCTGTAACAGTCAGGTACAGTGAGTCACACATGATCCCATGATGTGGCTGAATACAATCTCTTATGTGATCTTGTTCTGAATTGTCCTGGTGAAGGGATACAATACGTTATTATTAAAATCAAATAATCCCTAAATATTGAACTTCCATAGTCAACTCCTTCACAGTGCTTGAATTAAGAGGAGGATTTTGGATACCCTGACCCTTTCCCCTAGCAGATGCAGTGATTCAAAACACCAAACGAATACTGGCTGGTGTTAGAGAACAGAGCATGGAAAACTAGGTAAGGGAATCCCAATTAATTAACCTCCTGTTTTTTAAGCACAACAGAGCTGCCTTGTCCCTACCTAACACTGTAATCTCTGCTATATACACCCCTTTCCTTCCTTCTTTGGATTATGGAAGCTAAAACTGAGACTAAAGCAGGAAAAATATTCCTATCTGAAACAGTAATCAACTAGTTAGTCATTCTCAGTTTGAAAAAAAAACAAAACAGCATTATATAGAAGGAAATACATGACAGTCCTGAAAACACTTTTTCTGAAGTTTCCAAGGAAATATATATAAAACCAAGGAGGGCAAAATGAAAGAGCAGGACCATGCAATATCACATGCTTCCCTCAACCCCATGCACCTACACAGTGCCACCCTACAACACATTAGTGGGCCTGGAGGAGCAACTGTGGACAGTGGAGACCTGGGTGTCAATGATGAGTTCTGCTCTTTTAATCCCTACATGGGCTAGAAAGTTGTACGCATCCTCAGCCTCCACTGACAAGCACAAATAAAGATCCAAAAGAGACCAACACAGACGTTTCTGGGGGCCACTAGTAGAGCTTGAGCTCTGCAGCCAGCAAGGGCAGCTCCTCAGCAAGGTACAGCTCAAATCCTTATCCAGTTTTATATACATAGAAATGGTATAAGCAGCCCAGGACCAGTCTTGCTCTGCACAGAAGAATTCAACTGAAGTAAAATCCGGCCAACAGAGTTGGATTCAACAACAACGAACTCTGGTGATCAATTCTGCTGCAGCTCAGTGGACTTGGCAGGTTTACCAAGTAAGAACATATGTCGAAAAGCCCTGTAAGAGTCAAAATAACAAGTGAAACTACTTAGTTGAGATTCCTTCCTGCTAAGGAACCAGGGGAACCTCACTCTGTAGAAATGAAAATGGCATGGCAGACAACCTAAGAATACTTTGCACCACCAAGAGAGTAACCTGTTCTGTCCCCAGGTGTAGCTACCAAGTGGGACAGCCTTCTGAACACAAACCTTATGACATCTGATGGCAAGTGACTTGGAATGCTCTCTTCTTGGAGTATCCTGCCATCTTTGAAACAAATGTAGGACCTCACGCCTACTACCACTGTTTCTGAGTGAGGTCCTCAGCAACATTTGTTTCAAGAATCTGGAAGAGAAGGGCGGTGCTGGCCCTAACCCAGCTTTTACTGGTAGCATTGATGATGCAAGATTAGCAGCACCCACATAAATCTGAAAGAAAATCCCAGCTGAACGTTGGGCTGTTTGCCTTGGAACTACAGACAACAGCCTGTGGGAAGCATTAGATTAGCACATCACCTCAGAACAGGGTAAGAGGCTCTAACACAGACTCCAGGACTGTCAGGCTGCCCACCCTGATCCCACTGACAATTAAACTCCTGGTGTGAATAAGCACCTCTCTCAAGTACTTGGACGTTCCCTTTGTTCTGCTCTTCCCTTGGACCTGAAACCTGGCCCTATTGCTGCATGTCAGGAGCCAGATATCCAGACCAAGGACCCTGAAGCCAAGAACCAGAGATCTGGAGGATTTTCTAAGGATGAAGAGAACACCCAGAGAAGCTGAAACAAATCTGGTAAACAACACAATTCCCTCACACTTAAGCTGGGCAGTGATCCTCAGCCCTCCCAAGGGCACAGTGTGATCCAACCCTGCAAGGCCAGCGCTCCCTTTGATCTGTTCTGAGGATGTGCAGCATATACTGGATTCTGCAACTGCCCTTCTGGCAGAGGGTCTCATACAGCGTCTTGCGACAGGAGAAAGCTCACCTGGTTTTAGGGATGCCTGCGAAAGAGTCAGTCAAAGTGTGGACAGACACAGATATTATCACCTGAGTACAGAAGAGAACAGAAGCACTCCGGCTCTGCACGGGCATTTCTTAGGCCTTACTACACTCTCAGGCAGAAGTCCTTCACCAGCAAGTCAGGCGTCCTCCATTTTTGTGATCTTCAGAGAACAAAGGCATCTGCTCTTTCAAGCTTTTACTTAACATTTTCACATGGCATAAATAAGTCAATGTTAATAACAAAAAAAAGTTTTCAAAGGAAATGCTTTCCTGCTATGGATTTCAAAGACTCTCAGATGCCTAAATGGCACCACGTAGCAATGGATAACTTTGGATCAAAACATAACTTTTGCACATTGTTCCCTTAACTTTATTTTATGTAGATTAAAGAAATTTTGGGAGGAAAAAAAAAGTAAAAAAGAAAACTAAGAACCCTAACAACAGAACTCCCAATAACATCTAGTGGATATCAGGAAGATAAAAAAGGGTAGGGGAAAAGGTAAAGAGAATATGAACAACCATGAGAAAGACCCAGAGATGGGAAGTACTGCTGCTCTTGACTAGGAATATCCAGTAAAGACCCATTCCCTCGTTCATCTCAACGACTCTCGTGCCCAAAGTACCAGTGCAGGACTAAAGCCCAGCGGGCCTCTTGCAAACATAATTAACTCTCCAGCTCCCCTACGGATGCCTGTGGCCTCGGGGACACAACACGGTGGTTTAACACAGCAAATTTACCCTTCAATTTCGCGTATGCAAAGAGAACGTAGATTCCGCAATGAGAGCATCTGCGAGCTTGGGCACAGGACAAGTAAGTGCCGGCGGCCAGGCGGCACCAGCTCTCGGTGTCTCCGAGGCACGCCGGAGCGACTCCCGCGCAGCCCCGGCCGGGGGCGGCTTCGGGCGCCGATGGGTCGGACCTGATGATCTCAGGGGTTCCAAGTAGCTGAGCCCGTGGCGCGGTGACGGCCGGCCAGGCCCGGGCCGGGCACACGCGGGGGTCCCGCTCCCCCGGCCCTTCCCGGCCCCGGGGCTGCCCATCCCGCTGTCCCCCCGCCGGCCCCGCCGCGGGCTCGGGGCAGCGCGGCCCTTGGCCTCCCGCCGGCCCGGCCCGGCCCGCGCCTCCCGCCGCCACGTCAACGGGGCAGAGGCGGGCGGAGCCGGGCCGGGCCGCGCCGCGCTCGGGTACCCACCACGGGGCGAAGAACATGACGAAGTGCGGGGCGGCGGCGGCGCCGTGCCGCAGCATCTCCGCGCTGTAGAGGTGCCGCCCGTGCGGGTCCTCCGCCGCCGCCGCGCCCGGCCCCGGCTCCGGCTCGGCCCGCGCCGGGCGGCCGCACAGCACGGGGCCGAGCGCGGCCAGGGACAGCAGGCGCCACCACGCCGGGCCGGAGCGGAGCGGAGCCATGGCAGCGCCGGACACACAGCGCGCACAGCCCCGGGCGGCCGCCGCCGCCGCCCCGCCCGCGGCCCCCGCCCCCGCCCGCCTCCCGCCCGCCCTCGCACGCACAGCCGGACCCTCCCGTCCGCAAATACACCGCTCTGTGTTTGTATGGCACGCGACGCCTGGTTTTTTAATGCTCTGTAGTAATTAAATTGCTTTATACAGCCATATTAAAGTTTAAAATAATTGCAGATTTTATATTTTTAATGCACAAACATGCTAATTTTTAAAAATCCTTAATGTTAAAAATTTATTTAAATACCACATAATAGTATTCTTAAATAACATATTTAATAATATTATAATTTATATTATAATTTAATAATATTATATTTTGATTCTATTGATCTATAAATCTATATTAGAATTTCAAACAATAGCAAATTTTCCATATTTTTTTATACACAAACTCGTTTCTGGAAATAAATACTTTTATAAAGGCCTTAAAGTATTATTTCTATAACACTTAATATCTGTTTTATATTATATATCAGTTATATGGATCCATGGATTTATATTAAAATTTCAAATAGTAATTTTTGGGTATATATTTACAAACGCACACATACTGCAGTGAAGTTTTCGTACCATAAATGACTGATGAGAATGCAGGTGTGGTGGTAGCAGCCAGGTCAGTAATGGTGCTGTGCCTCTGGGATAAAACCTGGCCCCTGAGGCTCTCAATCCCAGCTCCATGCCCAACTGGAAAGAGGTCTCCGTTCCCTTGGCTTGGTTCCCTTACTTCTGACGGAAGGGAACAAATGGGTGCTCATATTGCTTGAAGGTTTTTGAGCTGCAATAGAGTAACAATAATCAGTAAACTGTAATAATAGCAGCAGCAAATAATACAGAAAGGAGATCAATATGAGGTATCTCCCAATGTAACAACATAACACTGGGAGAAGTGGGTTGTATTTTATGGAGTCACAGAATGATGTGGAGTCAAAAGGACTTAAAGATCATCTAGTTCCAAACCCCTGCTATGGGCAGGGACACCTCCCACTAGAAAAGCCGCATCCAACCTGGGCTTGAATACTTCCAGGGATGGAGCATCCACAGTTTCTCTGGGCAGCCTGCTCCATGGCCTCTTCACACTCACAGTTATTAATTTCTTCCCAATACCTAATCTAATCTAATCTAAACCTACCCTCCTTCACCTTAAAGCCATTACCCTTGTTTTATCATTCCACGCCCCTGTAAAAAGTCCCTCTCCAGTTCCCTTGCAGGTCCCCTTTAGGGACTGGAATGCTATTCCAAGGTATCTCCAGAGCCTTCTCCAGGATGAACAACCCCAACTCTCTCAGCCTGTCTTCATAGGAGAGGTGCTCCAGCCCTCTCAGCATCTCTGTGACCCTGCCATGGGCTTGTTCCAACAGGCCCATAATTTTCTTGTGTTGGACGTCCCAGAGCATTTCTATAATTGCTTCTATTTTAATTATTTTCAGTTTAGATTTGAACTACAAGTCATTGAACTTGCAATAGCGAAGTGGGTAATAATCAGGGATTCACCTTGTACACTTTTATGAAAAACTAAATAATTCATCATGCACTTGTGCACTCAGACACATACCTGACCTTTGTACCTACAGCAGTCTGTGTTGGTGTAATATCAGGACTCAAAACCAGCAAGACAGGCTCATCCTGGCACTGCTCTGCTCACTGACAAGCTGCTGCTTGCAGTCAAGTGTCCAGACATGTAAAGTTCACTTCAAATTTTGTCCTCCAGACTCCTTCTTCCCCACATCATCTCATCACTGAACTCTTCACTCTAACATCCCCTCTTCCACAGGATTAACACAAGGAAGGACCTGTTTGTGCTTCCCATGTACTTGTGTAACATCCAGCTAATTTCCTGGGCTGGTTTTTGCTTAGAGCCTACTTAGAACAGTTTTTGCTTAGAGCACCCCTTGGTTGCTCAGCTCACTTTTATGTCACAAAGGCCATCCTTAGAACCAACAAAAATCATTTCTTAACTCTTCCCTCCTCCCCCCCCAAAAAAAAAAAAAATTAAAATGAGATGTCTTTTCTTTTAAAAAATTAACTGCTTTCTAAAGCTATTATCTGCCTCAAAATTAGTCTTCAAAAATGCCTCATTATGTATACATGAAACAAAAGACTCAAACTCGAAACAAAAGACTCAAACTACACTTACTGCAAAGCTAGAAGAAAGGACAAATCTAGGGTGTCCAGAAAAGTAGCTAATCACCTGAATCAAAATTTAATTTCAAATCACTAAGATTAAATACAAAGCAGTAGCCTTTTCTTTAAACAAAGTTTCTTTCTGTGGTATTTAAATTAAGTGATTGTCTAAAAAAGTGATGCTTTAAAAAAAGAAAAAAAAAAAAAGACAAGCACAGATTATTTCCCTCTTCAGCATATGCAAAAGGCCAAGAAACCCCCTAAATGAAAAGGCAGGATCAGAAAGGGTGAGAATGACTAATTCTGAGACCTTGCAGAATACAAGTGTCGATACAACCAGGTGAGTTGTCTTACCACAGAAAGTACCTCCTGTTGTTAAGAGAACTGTTTCTTTTCCCCAAGAGTGTATTTTTGATCTGCTTTTTCTCTGTACATTTACCAAACTTAAAAATAGACTTTTAAATTACAGATCCTCTTATCTTAATTAAAAATGGATTAATTAAAAGCTATTTAAAAATATTTTTAAATCAATGTGTGGAATTAAGACTTCCATCTAAGGTACATACCACAGAGAAAGGCATAGCAATACAACATCAGTTTCAGTAGAAATGTGACTACAACATAAAAAAACATTCCCTAGAGGAACAGGTACAGATTGTAGTTAAGCTCTTGTAAATTAGACAGAACTACTACTAGGTCAGAACTGCCAATAAGAATTATTCTTTCTCTGAGAATACCTCTTTCCTCTCCATAAAATGCTTATAAGTTTAATATTGCTTATATAAGTTAGTTTTTTCCTGCTTGCTGATTTGCATTTTGATTAAAATTCAATTACTTTGTCTACCACCTCACTCCAGCTCCCTGCTCCTCTGCCTGTCCCAGAGTAAATGTTATGGAACACCAACATCAACCACTTATGCTTGCTGCAATTGCTTCTCACTGGTCAGCAGCTCACAGCAACTCATTTTGGGTGAGAACATGCATCTGGAGGTAAAAAACATTAGGAAAGACAAAGTTACTGATGGTAGCTGATGGTTGCAAAGACTGATCTAGACTAACTTCCAGGAAATTGCCAATATACAGCAATCAGCCCACAATATTTATAAACATGAGGGCTCATCCCTGGATGTCCCAGTCACTGCTGATTATGAAGCCCAGTGAATCCTACAGCCCCTGTGCACATATGCCATCTCCCAGTGTCCTCCCAATGTTTTCTTGATCCCAGTTCTGGAAGCACAATCTCAAAATCTTTCTAGAGAAATAACCCTGATACCTCAAACCTAGCCCACTGCCTCTTAACTCCTCATGCAGCCAGATCCCTCTGACTAAGAGGCACCACTTTAGTCCTGGTGGAAGCGTTGACCTACAGAGGTCAAACAGGAAAAACAAATTATTTATCTACATGTGCTTGGCCAAAGAAAGTCCTCAGTGAGGTAGTATGTGCTCAGGGAGGCAATGCATAGGTCTGATGTAAATGCTTTGTAGGACCAAGGAGCCTAAAACTGAAAAAGACCTTGGAGTGGATAATTTTAGTCCTCATTCTGCCAGATAATAGCATCATACAGTCCTATTTGTAAATTGTCTCATCTCTACTTTAAAACAAGCAAAAGGTTGGAGGTTTTTTTGCCTACCCCTCTTTGAAAGTTAGTTCCTTGCCTAGGATTATGAACTTTTTCATAGTCAGCCTATATTTACTTATTGCTTATCCATATCAGGGCATTCCTCTGCCAGCATTGTCTTTTCAGTGAAATACTCTTTTCCCCTCTAATAGTATTTAGAGGTAGCAGTGACATCCTTTCTCTCTTTTGTTCTGCTAAACTAAACAAGCCAACAGCTCCCATTCATGCCTGAGCACCATCCCACAAATCTCCTGCACAAATCAGACTGGCAAATAAAAACAATCATTCATCCTCTCATTCATTCCCACATAGCTGGTGTTAGAATGTGTGTTCTAACACTTGCACATCTCAGTCGTCTTACCCCCAGTGTTAAATGCATTTCAGAAATGGGACTTACATCTAATCTGAGAGTTTGACTATTTTGCAGATGTTTCCCTTTCCATTCATGTCACAGACAACTACTTCCTCTCAGTGACTCAGACCTGAAAAGGCGATATTATGTATATGTTTAGTTGGTTTCAGTTTTTTTTTTTAAATGTCATTTTCTTGCTGTCAAATAAAGCAATATACTGCAAGACTGCAATTTGACAGCAGTATGCTGTCAAATAAAGCACAAGACTGCCCTGTTTGATAGAGTCCAGAAATAGGCACTCTGACACACACAGCCCCTCTGCCTGGTCTGCGATGACCGTGAAATAGTGAAGTTCCTGGGAGCACCAAGGAGGGCATACAGCAAGTTTACTACTCCAGACTTCAGCAGAGCAGACTTCGGCCTCTTCAGGGATCTGCTTGGTAGGATATAATGAGATAAAATCCTGCAAGGAGCCCAGGAAAGCTGGTTAACAATCAAGGATCCCCTTCTCCACGTTCAGGGATGATGCATCACAACAAAGAGGAAGTCAGGCAAAAATTCCAGGAGGACTGCATGATGAACAAGGAGCTCCTGGACAAACTAAAACACAAAAACAAAGCCTACAAAGAGTGGAAATAGGAAGAGGTAGCCTGAGAGAAGTACAGAGAAGTCCTCCAAGCAAGCAAGGGATCAGATAGGAAAATTAAAGTCCTGAGAGAATTAAATCTGTCTAGGGACATCAAGGGCAACAAAAAGAAAAAAACTTCTATAGGTATGTTGATGATAAAAGGAAGACTAGGGAAAATGTGGAATTTCTTCAAAAGGAAACAAGACTTGGTTACCAGAAAGATGGAGAAGGCTGAGGTAGTAGATGAAATTTTTGCCTTGGCCCTCACCTACAAGTGGTCCAGTCACGCTGTGTGAGTCACAGAAGGAAAAGGTGGGTTCTGGGGGAATGTAGAACTGTCCACTGTAGGAGGCCAGCTTCAATCAGCTGGTCCCTACTGACCAGAGGGATATGACCCACCACAGGATGTGGCACTCATCAATAAAAGCTGGGGGAAAGAAGGAGAAAAAGGGAAGTTCAGAGTTATGTTATTTGTCTTTTTAAGTCATTGTTATGGAAGATGAAGCCCAACTCTTTTGGAGACTGCTGAATATTTTCCTGCCAATTGTGAAGTGTGAATGGATCCCATATTTTGTATTGCTTGTGAACACATCTTTTGCTTCACATATTAAACTGCCTTTATCTCAATCGGTCAGTTTTCACACCTTGAGCCTTCTGATTTTCTCTTCCATCCCACTCAGAGGGAGCGGGCATGAAGCTATTTAGGGGAAAGCCCCCACTGGAGCTTAACCAGAACATTCAACAGCTTGTAGTAGACCCAAACCAAGATACTTTTCTCAATATTTTTACCTTTTTTTTTTTGCCTTTCTTGTTTGGGGAAATTTCAGAGTTTTCTCAAACTACCCAAGTTGCCCCTTCCAGTCACAGTCAAAGGTTCTTTGATTTAATGCTTGTTCACAGTAATTTGCAGACACTCAGTGTACAGCTTTAATGCTATTAGACCACAGCTGACACCGGACAAAACCTGGAAAATCAGAGCAGATTTTATTACATATTGCATGGTGTGATAGTATACAAAGCAAAGGGAAAAGCCAGCTTTACCACAGGATACCAAACCCCACTGGGTCGTTATAGTGCTGTCATTTGCATAAGCCTGTGATTAACAGCAAACACTAGTTATTTTAATGTGTCATTTATATCTTGTGTGTATAATTTAACTTACCGTGTAAGTGTAGGTTTTTCATTAACATTCCATTGTTAACTCTGCCTCTAATTCACACACACACACAAAGACAAACTCTTATGTACAGCCCACTAAGAGACTTTTAAAGCTCAAAATAGAGCAACTTGTATTTTGACAGCTGTCCTTTGAACTCCAAACTATAGCCCCTCAGGGGACACAGCATTATGTAATTTTAGTGACAGCCCAATTGTCATTCAGCTAGAAAGAAGGATGTTGTGATCTCAATGGAAAAGAAAAGCGATACTGCCATCTGTAAGCTTATAGACCTTTTTCGTTGGTAATTTGTACCTCTCATGAAGGGTTTGGAGTGGAAATTACTACAAGCTGTTGAGTAAAATGACATCACTTTGCCACCCACAAAATATTACGAGTTTGTCAGCCTAGCAAATGGCAGCAAGGAAAGAGCAGTCTCATGGCAAGTGAGGGCTCTTCTCTCTGGAGGAAACATACTCTCATTGTGCTGGCCAGCCACTGTCTCTGTGGGACTCTGACCACCGTGGCCACAAACCCCAGTTTCAATGGTTGCTCTCTTCATTGTCTGCAGAAAAATAATATACAATTGCTGGGAATGCTACTCACTCCATGGTCCTCTGATTTTTATGGTTCAGTCAAATGAAACTGAATTTTGTTTTCAGGCAATTTACTCTCAATTGTAAGTCACTATGTGGCAAAATTAATAAATGGAGAAATTCACGTTTGCAATTAGAAGTTGTTAGGAAGAATAGGATAATATAGATTGAAAATTTCATGGATCATAAAGAAGGAATTTCCTGCTATTAATTCTGCAGCTGCTTTAATGTATTCCTCTAATGACGGAATACTGTAGGCTATTTTTTTTCCATGGTTGAATTCTCTTCCATTACACTGCACACACCCTCTTAAGTAACCTGCAGCTGCTTTTATCTGCCAGCATGCTGATCCATTGTGATATCTGACACATTACAGAGCCCCTGTGATTTCTCCACATACCCTAAATAAAACCAACCTGAAGCTCAAGAAATGGTGGCTGCAGGCATGAGAAGAATTTTAAAATGCCCTGACATATTGAGAAGGTGAGTGAAGATTAGGGGAAAAAAACCAAGATGCACATCTGTAGATGGACTTACTCACTCATAGTTTTTGGCCAGCTCCACATGCAGTAAAGCAAGAAAACTGGTTTTAATTATTTTTTAATCAGCAGTTTCTCCTGATCTGCCCTGCACTCTTCTGGTGGCTCATAACCAGCATACTCCAATATCCACCCAACGAAAATTTGGACTCTGATGTTACCCCTTGAAAGCCAGCTGCAATTAAAAGGACCAATAAGAGCAATTTTTTTTTTTTCCCTTCGTTTATCTCATTTGAACAGCGACACCACCTCTCTTCAGTAAAGAAGACCCAAAACTGTAAGGACTGGACTGGGAAGGACTGTAATTCTAACTGACAGGGCTGCCATTACTTAATGTTTGTTTTATACTTGCAGTATGTCACATAATCTAATTTGGAAGTTTTGGAGCACTAATGAACTTCTTTTCTCCGCAGCAGCTGATGTCAAATGCAGTCTTCACAGCTTCAGAGAAGCAAAGAAGGATGTAAAGGGATTAAAATACTAATACAAACACTCAAGCTTTTAAATGGGTTCTAGCTGATTTGGATGTAAACAGAAATGCCTTCATCACATGCACTTCACTCCCTTCAAAGCTGGCTGTTCTTAAGAGCATGAGAGCATCTGTAAACTGCTCTGGCTGGCAGATCCCACCTGAGCCTGGAGAATGAATCAGGGACCACGGAGCACACACCACACTCAGCACTGCAAAATGTTACCTATCAGGGAGCAGCCAGGCTGCAGGGGGAGGGGATCTCAGAAGGGGCTGTCACTACTTACACCTTTTTGCTGATAGATTTACCCATGGCAGGTAAGGCAAAGGTCATCAAGGGTGCAAATATTATAGAGGATGCTAATGTCTTGGTAAGCTGGACACTATAGCAAAGCCAAATAAAAAGTCTTGTGCTTTAAAATAAGGGATCATACCCTAATCTAGAGAGTAAAGGGTGGTGTTCAGGAGGCAAGAGCTTCACAAGGCACTTGAGAAGGGTTTGGCTACACAGTGAGATGGCAAAGACAGAACATAGTGTGACCTTTCCCTATAAACCAAAGAAGGGAAGGGAGAACACTCATGGAAAAAGAAGACAGGAAAACAGAGATTAAATGGGAAAAAAATATATCACAGAACTCTAAAAAAAACAGATCTTCAGACAAGACAAAGTAATGAAGCAGGCCAAACATAGCAGAAAAACCTGCCATCATTGCCCTGAGCACAGAGAGATGTTCATGAGCTCTTTGGAAATGGGTATAATTGTATTTCTGAAGAAAGAGAAAACACAAGAGGATGGCAGATAATGTGACTAGATAGAAATCATTTGGCTATACCATGATTTAGCCAGATTAGGTCTTTCTAGCTCACCCTGAGGGATCTGTTCAACTCCTGCTTGGTGAGAAAGACACCAAAACATGATGCAGGTTAAGCACAATCCTCAACAGATTTTTCACTACTATTCCTTTGCAACACAGAAAGAGGGGCTGTGGTAGGATCTTTGCAAGTTTCTTTTTGATGCTTTATGATCAGTGCAGTTTCATCAGCTTTTCTGTCATTCTTCTGTGTGTCCAAATTCTTCCTAAGCAGTGACTTCTGTTTTAGGAACATTGGCTGTGTCCCTGCCATTTCACCTTTCTCTAAACTGCTTTAGCTATCAGAGAATTCAGAATCATTATTCTTAATGAAAAAATTGCTTTTTTGTAGACAGAATTTAATTTTATTTCATGAAACATGATCATGTTTCTAGTGCCTTTAGTTTGCTAGAAAAGTGTTAGGTATCTATATTTCTGACCTAGTCCTTGGATAAATACAACTAAATCAGTGACTATAGCTTTAGGCATTCAGCTAGGGAGAAATTAATTTTCTGTGCATGAAAATCTGAGGTACCTCAAGCAGTTAGACAAAACTAAACATGCTGTATTTTCTGTGAGGGCTCAGTCTATGTGATAAAAAGCAAAACCTTCCTATCTTGTCAAGGCGCATAGACTATATGTGTGCCTACTGCCAGAAAACATTAAATAAATATATTCCCTTGGTGCAAGCTCGAACACACTTAGTTAAAACTCTGCATGTAGAAAAATTTAAATATTATAATTACACAGTTACAGCTCTATACATTTTGAACAATTTTGATTTCATAGAAACTCTTATGCAACCAACCACACAAGGGCAGCTACTCTGAAATTGCACAGTTAGCAATTCTTTCTCTTCCCACTTAGACTCTGAAAATGAAGAAAAGACAATAAATTATTTGTACATAATGCTGTCACTGAAGCACATAGACTCCAACGTGGTATCCTACAGGAAAACAGCAGTAGCTTGCAAAGAAGCTGGAGCAACAGAAGTTACTGAAGACTTAGAACATCCTACCACCAACCTTTGAACAATTTAATCTTTTGTTTCCCCTCCATCTCAAGCAGAAAAACATTCCATTTAATCAGAAACAAGGAGTAGTCTGGGTAAATTCAACCCACATAAACCCACCAAAATTCCTGTATTTGTGCAGCCATCATAACTGAAAACCCTTCATGAGGGAGTACTGCCAGTTCCTCATGCTCTGTTTCAGGTCATAAGATTCCTTTCAAAGACAGTAGGTCACCAGCAAAACCCTCTATAAAGTTTCATTCTCTACAAACCTTCCAGGTAAAAAAAAATGCCTTTTACCCCACCTGTTCTGCTACTTTCTGTTTGAAAAGGGGAGAGGGATGAATCTTGCTCTGTTTTTAAAACATTAAAAATTAATGTATCCTCACATATCACTTACTGAACTTGTATTCTATATGCTGATCAATGATTTCTTGTACTCAAACCCAGCAATTACCTCAGGGTCTGATTTTATGTCACACTAAAGAACTCTCAACCTCTGCAAACAGCAGAACCGAAGCCATAACTACTTGCTTTTCATGTGTACAAAGCACTACGTGGAGTCCCTGATGGCAAACAGATCATATCACTAAGTCAACAACACAATATAGGTATTTAACAGCCATTCCTGCTGGCATGGAGCACAGGGGGCAAAAACAAACCAGGTGCCCTTCTCACACTGGAAAAAAGGAAAGCACCTTTACTCTCACACCAGCAAGGTGCCCTACACAGCAGATGTATTTTTTAATTCAAATTACAAAATTAACTTTAATGAATATTAAATTCTTCAGGAATATTGACTCAGCTTTGAATCACTGCTTCAGTTTTGCACTGTGCTTCACAAACATTAGGACAATAATAGGCAAAGCTAAGCATGTTTTGGATGATAGGGCCAGGAGAGAGAGGAAACCCAGGGTCAACATGAAACACTTGTACACTTGATAGTTAGACTCTTCATTCAGATATAATGGATGCATTCTACATAAGTTTAAATGAATTCTAGTGTAAATCTGAACTCAAGCAAAGAACAGGGCTGTGTGTCCTGCCTACAGAGTACCCCTGCTTCAAGGTATTGCAGTGAAAACAACAATAAAGAAATTTTTAACATTCACTATTAAGGCTTACGTGCCAAGGAGTGTTTCTACTTAGAGATTTATGTGATGGACTTCCTTTGATTGGAAATATCTACCTGGTTCTAGGACCTGAAGAAGCTTTCAGCAAAAAAAGGAATCTCAGACTTTGGATTAACCACCTTAAAATGACAGAGCATAAAAAAATCCATTAAACCACTTTTTTCCTCCATGTGTGAATGAGATGGATTTGCATGTATGCTGCCTGGAAAAATATTTTGACCATAGAATGAGAAGAGAAAGGCATTTTGGCTGTGGCTCAAGGCATGCAGGAGCCATCCATGTGTTTACAGGCTCTGGATCCTGTTTGATACAGAGCAGATCCTTCTTGAGTGGGCAGCACCTGTAATACGAGTGTTTGTTTCATCCACTGAGATGTAGTCCTGGCTAAGGTTTCTTTCTCTGTTATCTCAGAGTGGAGGCAATCTAGGGTTCTCTAGATAAGACTGTGTACATAAGGCTTGTTTGGACATGGAAGTTATTTTTTAATGGCAAATCCTGCTTTTAATGTTGATCTTTTATTGGCAGCATATGACTGACAGGCAGCTGGCTAGAGCCTCTAGCACTCCTTGCAGGCAGGCACTGTCTGTGCAAACCCACCTCAGTATCCATCAGCCAAAGGATCCAAATCAAAAACTCCAGTGCTACCAGGTCTGGAGAGACACAATGAGTTCAACATCTTCCTGATGAGCCACTGTACAGTGACAATTCTGTACTTTTTCTTGGTTGAAAAGAAATTTATACTCAATCCACAAGAGTGTTGTCAGGATTGACTCATGAATACTTGCAAATTACTTTGGAAAAAAAGATATAAATAGCAAATAAGTTTTATTGAGCCCTCCAGCTAGCAAATGCAGGAAAAATTTCTAGCATATGGTTAACTTTTACTTCATTCTTCCTTTAAGTTTGTTTTTTCCTGTTCTTTACAGTCACTCAAATTAGAGTGAGGTTACACCTCTTAAACAACTCTACTTGGACATTCCTACTGTGTAGCAAAATATGAAAACATAGATTTTACAATGTGATTATGAGAAATCGTGCAAAAAAATAAGCTTTGTAATATCTGCTGTCACTCTTTACATCTCTTGCCACAGAGACAGCTGGTTTGGGGCCTCTGTTTGCAGATAAAGTTCAGGCAGCAGAAGAAGGAAATGCAGTTCCTTGACAGAGCTCCATAAGTCAATGTGTGTCACTGGCTTTATTGCAATGAGTCACCCCTCCAAGCCTCTGCTCAGCACCTGCCAGTGAAAGGAGACTTCACCATTTCAGGTACTCCAGCACAGCAACTACTGCTTTTGGACTACAATTACAATTATGGCCTGTGGGAACCTGAGTCATAAATTTGAGATACATACCCAAGCTTCCACAAGGCTGGAGGGCACATTGACACCAAGGGCTTTGCCTCACTCCCACCTTCAGTGGATCCTCACTGCCTCCAGCTGCTTAAATCTTCAGCAGTTGTAGAAAATGACACCCTGCAGAGAAGGATGTGGGGGCTTTCATGCCACTTTTCTCATATGTACATGCCTGAAGTCCCACTGAAACAAATGGACCCGATTTTAGTGTGTAAGCTATTAATTTTATGTGGCAATATTGTGCAACATTGCATGTTTTATAACCATTCTTACAAGGCACCTCTCTGACATGCCTGGTACATTAACACATTGCATTTTCTAACTTTGTCAAAGAAATAGAGAGGGAAATGGGAAAAGAATCAGTTCATAAATTATACTAAAATTCTGAAAATGGTTTTGACAGAATGTCCAACGGCTTCCAGATACCACCTTCTGAACTGAAACCTTCAAACCAAGCTGTCACCCCACACATATATCCTTGACAGAGATCTATAAGTCTCTTTGGACTTTTTCTGGGGGCTGTCCCAGTGCTGTGCCTGCACCATGTCTCAAACTCTGGAAAAGGCCTTGGTATCCTCTTAATGAAGAAAGAAAATTGTTTTTCCGTTAATGTATTTAATTATTAATAAGAAGGAATTGTTCAGCTCAGAATAGAAGTATCTATTGAAAAGTTAAACAATCTTTTAGATTTCTAGGTTTCTGATCTGTTTGGATCCTTTTGGGGGTCAGATTCTGCAAAACCTATAGATCTGGATTAAATTAGAATAGTTCTCTCCTCGGCCTGTAGCTGCTGGAAGGCTTATTTGCCTTTGCCACTTTCAAATGCTATTTTGAAGTAACATCATGTGCTCTTTCTCAGCCAGCACAGTGAGTGCGTTCAAAGCTGTTTGTTCCTCAGTCCCAGTAACCCCTACCAGGTGCATTTGGCAGGTGCTAGCAAAATAACCCTACAGGGAGGGGGAAAAACCACAAACAGCTGTGTCTGCCCATGTAGAATGTGAGATGGCAGCTGTAGGTGTTACTCAACTTTTAGAGTCCTTTACTCTGTCATCAAATAGTAGGCTACTACCTAGTGCAGCTACCAGATACAGTATCTTGGGTGTTGTCTTTAAATTAACATTTGTGGTAAGAAAGGGCTTGAAGAAGGATGAGATGCCTGCTTAGAGTCCTCTGAGCCAATGTTACTGCTGTGTGTGAATAAGAAAATCTAAAAGCTGAGGGTCTCAACACAACGCTCCCTTCTGATCTCATGAGAAGGTGTTCAGCTTACTCTCTTCCTACATTTCTCTTGGGAATCAAGGGTAGTTCATGCTCCTGATCCATATTTTGCTACTGACAAGACAAGAAATCTACAACACTTTATAGAATTACATAACATCCATTCAAGATGGAGAACTGCATTCCAGCTTCCTTAAATTCTTGTGAAAACCCTTAGAATTCAAATGAAAAGCAGAACTGAATCTTTGGCAAAGTTAAGATGGTGCCACATAAAGGAAACTTAAGGAGATATTAGATGAGAGGGAAAGGGGAACAGTGAAAACACAACAGGCAAATGGAATCAATACCACATCACTAAAAAAATGTAGGTCCAAAAAAGGACATCAAATAACAAGCAGCATTGCCGATGCTTGAATGGCTGATTTCTTAGAAACACATGAGGTAAGGTAATGGGGTGAACACCCCAATACCTTCAGGGGAATGAATGCCAATGGGTTTTTAAAGCCATGGTCGTGACTTGTTGACTCTGGGTTAATGCTGGGAACAAAGAGACAGTCAGTCCCTGCTCACCTGGCTGATGTAAGTAGACAGTCATGACAAAATAAGCAGCTCCTGGTCCCACCACTCCTCCCTGCTCATTCCTTCCCTCTTGTGCTGGCACAGCTGTGCACACCTTCACCTGATGGAGGGCACCAATCCTGCTCCAAACACCTGGCACAAGGGAAGGGCACCACTGCAACAAGGTGAGGAGCCCTGCTGAGCCCCATCGGGGTTCTGGCAGCTCATGGAGCATCTCTGGCTTTGGCTCTGCAGCCATTGCCTGACAGTGGCTTGCAAGGTGGCTCTCAGTCACCAGCCCACAGTGCTAGTCTGCCTCATCATTTAGGTGTCCCAAATGTTCTTGCATGGCATGGCAGTGTCCTCAGACAGAAACAGGGGTGCTACAATAAAGAGGTGGATTTCATTCATAACACTGACTGTGTCGATTTCTCCCAAGAGTGGTTGCATTTTTAAATGAAAATATTTAAGTTTGTTGGTTTCATATTTTGCCTTGTGATCTAATGTACCTGTTTTTTCTTTCCTTCCTTGGCACCACACTAGTTATTAGTTATTTATAGAGCAAGCAAAAATGGGATAAACTCTTAGAAAAAATAGATATGGGAAAGGCGTGGCCTCTGTTGCTAAAAGTCTGACTAGATGTGATGGGGTAAAGTGGGAGTGAGAAGGCTGGAGGTTAAGATGGGTGCATGGACAAAGATTACAGCATAAGTGCACTTTGGATGTTCCATTTTTATAATAATATTGTTGATTCACAGGAAATCATTATTTTGCCATCCTGACCTCATACGTCAGAAATCAGTAACTTTCTCATCTCTTGGTCTAGTGGTTATGAAAAATTTCATTGCAAACCATCTTCATGCTGTTTTTTTACTTCTGTTGTTTCTGCTGCAAAACAAAAATAATGATAATAGTTCAGGAAAGCCTAACTTTAGAATTCAAAATACCAGGAAATTTGAAGTTTAAAAATTGATAGCAATTTTTCTGTCCTGTGTTGAAGGAACTAGAGTCCTAAATTAGATACGATTCTTCATGGAAGCCAGATCTGAGATCTGAAGTGAGAAGTAGCATGATCAAACAAATGTAAGTGGAGCTGGAATTTAAAACTTGTTTTGGGGGAGAAGCATGTGTCTCTGTGACCCTTGCAAAGAGCATGTTGCAAGCTGAAAAGTAACACATGGTACCATAAAAGCTCAAATCAGAAATCTGGATGAAGTTGTGGAAAAAACCGCTCCTCAGAAAAAAAAGTGGAAGGATCTGAATATAATCTAGATGTATTGGCAAGGAAGAAAGAAAAATATGAAAAAATAATCTCTATCAAGCCAGATTGGAAAGACAGTTTCTGACACTGAGTAATATCAATAAGTAAATTTGATTTAAGACATAAAAGAGGTTCAGAAAAAATTGCATGCTTCAGTTTCTCCTTAATCTGAAATGGGTTTTAGCAGTATGAAGGCCAGCTGTAGTGGACAACCCACAACATAAACTTTCCCATTTCTACTCACTCTGAACCCTCAGATTTTCTATATCCTTTTGTTAAATTAAACATATTGAGTAGTATTTCATTAATCATGATGAAATTTGTGTAACAGATTTATCTCCATCAGTTTTCCAGTTACATTCAACATGCTATTTGGTAAAATGGGTCTTTTGTCCAAAAAGCCATGCAAGTATCAGCTGCAAAGCTGTAGCTTAGAGTTACCATTTCAGTGAAGCCTGAGTTTCTCTGACTAGCTAGCAGAGGAATCTCCTCTCAGAGAGGGCTGTAATGAAGCTCAAATATTGATATAGTTTTTGTAGGAGAATTGCCTCAGGTGTGGCTATATTTCTACCCTTGAGCAAAAGAGTCATCCAGATCAAACAGAGAAGCATTGATATGAACAGGTGATCACTTTTTGCAGAATAACACTGGAAAGAAACAGGTTGAAATGTCAAATGTGAACTGCTGTGAGCTCGTTTCACGTCACCCTTACTACAGGACCTGACTGCTGCTCATATATGAAAAACCCAGCACTTCACCTGAGAAGACCTCAACCAACTCAAGGATGTGTGTACATTTGTGGACAGCATTTACCTCAGGACCTAACTATCTTCAGAGTTTTGTCACTGTGGTTTTGGCACCTGAAAAAAAGCCTGCTGCATTAGGCTGGTACTAATAGTAGACCAGTTAAAATGACTGTCTGGCTCTCCCAGAGTATTCCAGCAACTGCTGGGTGCCTTTGCCTCCTCCTCCTCCTCCACCAGGTAAAGCCTGTAACGCCTGTTGGCTCTGGGTTGCAGCCTGCTATTTATCTGTGGCAGGCAAGCAGCAGCCCCTCTGCTTCCAGAGCTTCAGCCTCTCCCTGTGCTGGTGATAAGTTACTCCTCGTGTCCTTTCTGCCAATTGTTCTTGGCAAAAGGACCAGGGAAGACTTTTGTTGTTGCTGGCTGTTATCTCTGCCTCTGATTCCACTTGGCAGAGGTGCAAATCCATCTCTCTGGTGTGGAAACGGGCTGCTGGACTTTGGATGAGTCAACTCATTAATAAACAAAGAATTACAAAGCAAGCAGGGATCAGTCTTAACAAAATAAATGCTTTGAAAGTTTGGATGCTAAGGTATTTGTCCTCCCCAGCATGACACTGCTTTATCTTGGGCCCCAGCCTTCCTATCAGAAAATGGGGAAGTTTGTAGTTTATCAAATTTTAATCAGCTGAAATGTTGATGTATTACTTACATAGCATGGAAAGTATTTTCTCTGCTGTTACTGGTGAAAGTGGGTTATTTTTAATTATTAATTCATATCTGTTTCTATACCTTCTCTGCTTTGTGGAATATGCCAGTACTAACTGGAAAACCTTCCATCACCTACTGTTTACCCTATCTCTCTGAGGGAACCTAAGCAAGCTGCTCTGTGGGAAGCTCAGGACTGAAGTATTAGGTTCTCATGGTATTCTCTTCTTTGCTGAAGTAGAAGTATGTGATCAGATTCAGGAACATGGGACTTGGAGGATGGGGGGTTGCAGATTTTTAGTGGATGGGGTTGGTGAGGTTTACTTTGTGTTAGTGTATTTTTTTTCAAGGAGAGGATATTTGGATTTTCTTCTTGTCCATAGCCCACTGTTGACTAGGAAAAATTTCCTTTGGATGGGACCTTAGTTTTTGTTCAGCAACACCATTGTAGTGGTAAAAAAGAAAGCCTGGCTCAGCTTTCTTGGTGCTCCTTATGCCACTCCTAAGGACAGCAACCCCACTTTCCTTGTGCCAGCAGTGGTAAACCTCACAGTTTCCTCATCTGCTGTCCACAGCCAGATGCCCTTCTCTCACCTTCAGAAGCCAGTTCTGCTCTCCAGCAGACACTTCAATAGCCAGCCCTCACCGGAGGTCACAACCATTCCAGCAATATAAAAACAAAGCAAGATAAGTACTTTACACCTCAGAAAAGCTGGAAGCAAAAGGATCTGTAGGCAAACATGCTACTGGACTATTAATTCCACATAAAGCATATATGGACACACAGATAAAAAGCTTATTTACAGCAAACTCTTAATAAGCAAGAGCAACAAAATATTAGAGGTTTGGCACAGACTGAAGCCATCTTGTCTTTCAATACCTTTACGTGGTAAATTTATTTTAAAGCTTAAAAAGTGACTCTAATGGCATGGATATACTTGCTTTATAGAGGAAAAAAAATTGGGATCCTTTGTATTTTCCTAGCAGAAGCATGTCCTCTCTCTCCCCCAAGTCAATGTGTCATTTAGTTTCCCCCCAGGGTACCTGTCAAAGCCATGCAGGATCCAATGTCACCCCACCTCCTACAAGGTATTCCCAAACAACTGCACTGCTCATTCTTTCTGCCCCAAATTCACTGACAAGTTTAACACTGGAAATAAACCAGATATGACCAGATATGTACATTCTCCTCTTCAAGAATTTTGTAAAATGAACATGAATGTTTATCTACCCAGGAAAACAGTGAGGTGTCAATAAGATATGGGAACCTTAAAGGAAAAAGGATACATCATACTTCCAGTAGAATGTGAGATTTTTTGTTAATTCATTCCTAGAACTCCCTAAGAGTTAGACAGCAATTGTTACACAATATATATTGTGAAATAAATTGTTTGAAGAACTAAAATACATAGAAAACACATAGCTTATGACAGGTGTCTGATGAGATGCCTTCATCTGTGTTAAAAAAGTGTTGTGCAAAGGATAGTGTTCAAGAGCTAGGAAAGGTCACACAGAAATTAGGCCAAGAAAGCCAATGGAAAGTTTCCTAAGCAGAGTCCTTCGATGAAGCGTGGACAATTTTCCCAGAAAGTTGACTGACAAAGCAGTTGGTCAGTGACAACCTACAGTGTGGACAACAAATCAATTGTGTGTTATATAAAAAAACCAATTTCTCTAATCAGTTGTAACAGTCAAATAGATGTAATCAATTTTTTTCTCTACTCTTGGATAATAAAGGAATATGAATAGATCTATGATTTACTTTGTGCTGTTTACTGTATTAAAAACTTCAGGCTCTACACCATGCCTCTGAAACTTTCTCCCTACATACATACCTCTCAAAACTTCATTAAATTTTTGCTGTCCTTTTCCCTTCTCAGTCATATTCCTTCTGAAGTGGAGCAGACTAAAGTGTATTTAGTAGTCCAAGTACATACTGTATATCAAGGTTTTACATTATTTTATTTTTAGTACTGTTCTCTATTCTTCTCTTAATACTACCTAATTTCCTATATATGTCCCTGCTTTTCAGCCAACATGGCATGATGGAAAGATCCTTTCTCTCTGTTCTTCACAGCCATATCTGTGTCCTTTTCTGACCTGGTTTCAATTAATTAAAATCCAGTATATACAAATAGTCAACATTGTTCTCTAAATCACATTACACTGCAATAGCAGCTTCATCATCATGTCAGATTGCCTGATATTTGTTAGTTCCTTCCACATTTCTTTCTCCTCCTTTCTAAATGTGACTGAGTAATTTCTTTGGGGTATGTGTTGATTTTACGATCCCACTGCTTGTGCCTACCTCCAAATCAAACATTAGACAGCACCAGCATAAACTTTGGGGGAACTCCAATTAACCTTAATTAAACTCTATGAAAACAACTTGTACCCACCTTTTCCGCTGTAGAGCCTCATACTTTTACCATAAAGTAAACCAAACTGCCCTTTTCATGTTAAAGAAAGAAAAAAAATAAGAGGAAAAATACCCAGAACTGTGCAATCCCTGATATAGGCTTGTTGAGGAAAAAAGTGGTTAAAAGATTGAAGTTAGAGCTCAGAGGGCATCATTGCTCACTAGGAAACCAAGCACAGAATAGAACGGAGAGGAGAGAAATCACAGGAGTGAACGCAACCCTTGAGGGTGAGTCTCACACCACTCAAGGAGGCCGTACAGACGATGGCCACTCTCTTGGTCAGACCAACAACACCTGGCATGGTTAAAGAAGGGACTGGTCATTGCTAAAACATGCACGTCCTCAAGGACCTCATCTCCTGCAAGTCCAAAGGCAGCTGTTGTACCCATTGCCAAGAGTTTATGGGATGCAAAAACCAAGTCATAAAAGAGGAGGAAAAAAAAAGAAAAAAGGGAGGGAAGAAATGTGCTAAAACTCTCCAGTCCTCCCAGGTATAATTACAGAAAATAACAACAAAAATAAGTTGGCTTTTGCACTTTTGGTGTTCCGAGGTGTTTACTGTTTTGAGTCTCGACTGCGGTAACGTGTAGGATGCATAAACTGTGGAGTTGGCCAAGCAGAACGGGCATGCAACCTGCTAATTGGGGAAAGTCTGCCCAAGCATCCGGCCACGGATGGCAACACAACAGCCCCCAGAAAGTCCATTTTAATTTTTTAAAAATTATCTTAAATGCTGGCTCAATCACCGGTCTAAAAATTAAATGAATATCCATTTAATATGCAAAATCAATGGGTTTTGTTCTGAATATGCATTAGCCTTCATCCCTTCTCTCTTTGTAGCATTTAATAGTAATAAATATATAAAAATAACATAACTGCCAATGCCTTATCTATGTAGTATTTCTGTCTCTACAGTCTGGATTTTCTCGTTTTCCTTAGTTACACAGAAGTTACACAGATCCCAGGAGCAAGAAATTATACTTAGCACAAAATACAGCTATTCCACCAGCATATTCACGAACCACCCTCCATAAAAAAGCCCTACAACTCCCCCTGCTACTACGCTTGCATGCAAATTAAATTTACCTGTTAGAAAGAAACACAATTTGAGACCTTTTCGTTCCCTTTCAATTTTATAGAAAAAAATTTGGAGCCTTCATGACTCAAATACTTGCACACTAAGAAAAGGTGACAATCCTGTTTTCTACAGACATTAAAATAACAACAATAAATTCCACTCATCTCTAATAAATTCCATAATTCCATGTTTTTTAAAAAATAAAGTATATAATAGATTGCATAAGGTCCCAGACAACATATTCTAAAATATACTTTGCAAGCAAGATGACACTTGAGCCTTCTTATCTAATCTTTAGCTGTTTATTGCTCAGTTAAATTTCTTCTCAAAATATCAGTATAGATATTATAGAATACCAAGACATAAGGACTCTTCACTTTACTCAGTTCTCTGGGACTGTTTTTTCTGCCTCCTTTTTCTTCCTTATGATCCCATATGGAGTGAAGGTCTGATTCTCAGCCCAGGTTTTAGCTAATTACACAGGGCTGCAAACACTTTGAGTTTTAGGTAGGTAAACTACATACTTCTAAGTGTGAAAGGTGGCAACCAAAATAATGTTTCACATTGTAAATTATCTGACCTTTCAGTTAAACATCTGTTACTGGCTTAATGGCCACTAATGGTGCTCCAGGAACAGAAATAATTTACTGCCTTTTACTCCTTTTGTATTACACTGCCAACTCGGCAATGGGCTGAAGTAAAGCCAAAGGAACAGCACTGGTGGAAAGCAGAGCATCAAGTCCCATGGCAGTCACATACTTGTGAAAAAGGACAGGAGGTGAAACATGTAGGGCTCTACCAAAACAATTGTGGAAACCATTAGCTTATCACCTCTTTACTATGAGCAAGAGTAGAGATGGCAAAATGGAAAGAAGTTCACCTTCATACATGCCTGTTTATTCATCCAGGGATATCAGGTAGGAAAAGATAGATCTACTTAACAATAAACTAAATTTAACTTCTATTATTTTTTGGTTCATGTAAAAGCCGTTGTGACATTTTGGGTAAAAGACAAGGTACTCTTATTACCTACCCTTCACAGGTACTAACAACCAGCCTACTATTCATAAAATGTGGCATGAGCCATGAATCATGCTGAAGTTCTTTGACCTCATTACTCATGAAATGCCTTCCAATTTTAAATGCTTGGAAAAAGCTAATTTTGAGTTGTGATGAACTACTTAAATCTTGATACAGCAAACGGGATCACATCTTCACTATTTCATAAAAGAGAAATAAATAGCTAAGTTGAAAACCTACAACAAGAGATTCAATTTGACAAAGATCTAAATAGCATGGATATAAAATTCAGTGGCATGAGAACAGTGATTACATTAATCAGATTTGCTCACCAGAGTTCAAGGTCATTATTTGAAAAAGAGACTACTTGCTTCTGTCCTCAAGAAGTCATGCCTGATTACAAAGCCCCCAGCTAAATTCTAGCTGCAGTGATGTTCATGTGAATTTTGCTAAAGGCTTCAGCGGGAGCAGGATTTTGTCCTGTTTTCCCTGGCACCAACACAACGAGGAGACATGCAAAGCCCTCTGCTGAGTCCAGGTCTTTCTGGCCAAGCAATCCCTTGTAAATGCTGAATGTGCTTCCAGATGCTGAGTCCAGACAGACTCTGCAGCCTCTGCTGCCATGCTACAAGTGATGTCACACAGGCCTGGAGCTGGTAGAGCTCTGTCAAGCCCTCTCAAAGAAATAAGAAAAGAAAAACAACTCTAGGGAAGGTTACATGATATCTATATATTCCCATTAAAGCAGCACTATCTCCCTTCTGAATTAAATAAAATCAATACCTTTTAAGAATATTTTCTTCATACTCCATCCAGATGCAAGAATGTATCCATCCAGATATAAGTTCATTTAAGGGCTTCTGGTTTAATACTGCTTGATTTTTGATGTGCATTGACTTGAAGTTTCCTTATTATAACTTCACAAATTAATAGTGCAACGTTCCCTGAGCTGCCTAAGATTCTTAATTTTGGATCCAAACACACACTTTTCAGAAGTATTTTCCATTTGCTTGATTATTAAACATGTAAAACAAGCTCTTCAAAGATCAAGAGCATCAACTCTTTTCCCAGGAGCAGCATTTCTTTTTTTTATATGCCAATATAATGCCTATCATTCAGTGCAAATTGCAATCCCCTCAGACGTACTTGAATACAAATTAATGAGTAAGCTGAAGATTAACCTGCAAAAACAATTATTATGATTAAAAGCATTAATAAAACAAAACAAAAAGAAGAGGCATAAAATGAACACAGAAAGCAGATGCAGTCATTTCTGAGTGACAGAAACTGGACCAAGATAATGCTGGTAAAAATGACACTCACTGAAATATAAGAGCATAAGAAAGAGATAAAAATGCTTTGTCACCACACATTTTTTTCCCAGGTTTTCCTGGTACAGCACATTTCTGAGACCATGTCACTGGCTTTACTTCACAGAGATAAAATGGAACAACAATATCTTTATTGTACCTTTCTATCTCTAAATAAATTTGATTTGATAAAGGTATTTTGCCATCAGGTTCCTGTTCCTTCTATGTGCAATTCATGTGATTGCTAATGAAAGCTCATTAAGAAAGAAGCCTTTGCCTGTCACTGGACAAAGGAGGATGTAAAAGCACTTCATTGTTCCTGCTCTGAAGGAAAACAATTTGCCACAGCCAGACCCCCCTCCCAGCAGTGCCAAGCACATGGTAATTTATTACCTCTGGATGTCTGATTCCAAGTGAAGGAAACTGAAATGTCATACCTTCATTCATAACACCGTCTCATGGAATTATTTTTTCCGGATTCCTGGGAAGTTGAAATATTTGAGAAGAATATCAGGAACTGTTGTTTTAGCCTGTTTGGTGAGTAGATAATTGCCTTCCAACTCTATTCTTTCAGGAAATGATGTGAGTGTTGCATTGTTCCTAGATGGGGGCAGCAATGTTTTTTAACAAGACACACACATACATATTTTTAAAAGAAACAAAACACAATAAAAACATGCAGTCTAAGCCACTGTACTGAACCAGACTTTTTGAATCTGGCAGAGATAAGGGGTTGGCCCAGACAACATGTCCACATCTCACATAACTCAGAGCATTCTTTAGAAGGGATGTAAGCAACACTTCTTGTTGAAGTACAAAAAAAAAAAAAAAAAAAAAAGACATTTCAAACAAAAACTTTTATGATGTGAGAGCAAAAAGCTCATTATGTTAAGTGATATCAAGCATGACCAGAAAAGACCCTAGGGAGAAATTACACTTTCTTTATTGGATTCTGTGGGACAAACCAGCCTGGGAACTTGAAAGCATAAGGAAGGTGCACGTGGAAATCACATCATATATGAAGAATAATTCCTTACCATGTGAAAATTATTTGGAAATAGTTTTCAGCTAAAGTTTCTCTTTATGGCAGCCTTTTCAAAGGGAGCACACTGAGGTAATGAGCTACAGTAGCATTGATACAATGGCTGCTGGATAACCTACTCACAGAGGTATGTGGTCCTAGTCCAGCGATGTGTCAACAGGCAAAATATGATGAGGACTGAGACTTATAAGAACAAGGGCTCAGTTTGAGCCTCTTTCTTTATTTTGACTAAAGATAATGGTGAAAATTTAACACAGTTAAACTTCAAAAGAAAAAAAAGTTAACACAGTTAAATTTTCAGAGTTTTTCAATTTCCATTTAATTTTTGATTGAAGTAAAATTGGGCCTGGAAAGGGTGTACTATTTCTTCTAAGGGAGAGGGGTTTAAGGACTAGGGGACAGCATGCAGGAACTCTGCTATGGCTTTCCATGCTTCAGATTGACCACCATACATTTCTCGAGGGCTTGCATCCTCTGAAAACAAACTGAAGGAAGATTTTTGCATTTAGTGACCATGTGCTGATGGTGACCACCTCAGCGGCAAATACAAACTGTACAACAACCTGATGTAATGGGCTGCATCGTCCATTTCCCCCCCCAACTCAAAATCTGGCTAAGAAACAAATGTCAATAATTAGCTTTATTACATAATATTCTATCTCTTTCTGGATGTTTTAAAGGAAATTGCATTTGCTGTACCATCTGCAAGTCACAGCTGCAATAAAGTTTCAAAACACAATGCAACCTGGTCACCCCAAATTTATTTTTTTTTAGTACATGTGTATATATTTTGAGATTTGGTGTTTTGGTTTTTTGGGTCTTTTTATGACTAGAGATGGTAGCCAGTGATTAGGCCCACTTGTCCTGGATACAATGGTACACAAAAAAGTGTTAAACAAAATGGGAGAAAGGTGCTATCCTACACTAGGCATCTGCACAGGATTTGTATCCTGTAAAGGTGCCCTAGACAACAAATTAATCACATTTGCTGATAAAAATGAGCATCTCTAAACTTGCTCAAGACACAAGTATCACAGTCCTGTTAGCTTCAAGTGCTTCTCAATTCCAGGAAATGTTTCCACTCTGGTGATGTATTGCAGGCTGCTTGTTGTAAAAAAAGTTTTGAATCCTTAGGACTTTGACAGCTTGATAGTTAAATCCTTCTTAGGATTCCAAAAGTAATTGTTGTTTGAAACCAAGCTGCTACCTAGGCATACTACTGTAATTCTGCTTTACAATTTTGAACATTCATAGTTTAGTAAATAAATGATGCCCAGTTTTCTTTCAGATCATTGGAAGGATGTACAGTATTTCCTATTTATGTAATTCAGCTTAGAAGGTTTCTAGTTGACATAGTAAATATTGGAACGTATTTAGAGCCATCTGGAGAGGGGATTTTCAGGAACCGGAATTTATTTAATGAGGGCTAAAAACATCTGGAAAGGACAAACTTGTGTCCACTCATAAAGGACTTCCTATGACCTCAAGCAATCCTGAACTATATTTCGCAGGGCTAAAGCTACTGAAAAGTGCTGTGCACATTCTAGAACACGTTGCAGCAAGAGGCGTTCTTGCATGTCCTAGTTTGGGAAAGCACTGACTAGGGACCACCCCACAGGCCTTCCAAATCAAGATGGCAAATTTATTTTACAATCAATTCAAAGACAAGTAAAAATGCGTATCCAGTTCCTGCAACATTTACTGCAGCAAGAACAAAGGTTTGGGTTTTTTTTCCTAGATTAAAGAATATTGGGACCATATGTCATGAAATGCAGGATAAATTTATAGAATATGTCCATCTCAAAATGTTAGTAATGAGTACCAAGCAAAAGCCATAAATAGTACTTTGGTTCCCACTAAATTCTATTACATCACAAATGCAATGCCTGATAAAAAAGAATAATAATACAATATATATATATACTCAATTGCAGGTCTCCTTGTATCCACCCAGTGAGTCATTAGTGGAAGACTGAGGAAATGCAGGGTTT
Source organism: Lonchura striata (assembly GCF_050655825.1). Lineage (NCBI taxonomy): Eukaryota > Metazoa > Chordata > Aves > Passeriformes > Estrildidae > Lonchura > Lonchura striata. Next base: position 64,444,650 of record NC_140704.1, read on the forward strand.
TATAAATTAAGAGTTTTAACATGCAGTATTGTTCACCCTTCAGTACAGTTGTCTTGAAAGCTCATCTTGAAAGGACTGTCTTTTTCTTCACCATCTACAAAATGAGGTTAAACAAAAATCTGAACCACCTGTGTTCTGATTTGACCCAGATAAAGCATAGAAGGTGGCAAACTGAAACTTAGCTGGATAGTTCTACATGATTTCTAGTTAGGAAGTACAAGCCTGAGCCCAGACTTTCCAAGCTAAAGCTTTACACCCTAGTAGGACTTCTGCAAGGTTTTCTTCTTTCTAATGCTCACAACTGTCTTGAGTAAATTTGTTCCTACTTTTCTCATTGCTTATACATTGAACCCCCAAGGTACTGCATGCAAAACTGTACACTCTGCAGAACTGGAAGGTATGTGAATGTGGAGTAATGCATTTTACAGGATTTCTTTCGACCCCTAGAAAACTCCCTTTGTTAATTGCTTCAAAATAGACTCTGATGCTTTTTGACTTCTGCCTTCTCTTTTAAGTGTCTACATTATTTGGATTTTTTGAACAATCTTTGACTATTAAAACTATTTATGAATTTATGAAAGTTGTGGTGATCATTAACATCCTACTACAGCTGCTGCAATTCCATCTTCCTGTAAATTCTGCTGCACCTTGACACACAGACCAGAAGCTTGGCCAACAGCACCAGGCATACTGCATCTTTAAACACTTTGAGAAGTTAATTTCATCATAAGCAATTAAAATAACTGGCCTGTTTTAAAAATGTGTGGTAAAGTAATTTGGTTCAAAAAAATTATTTGCAGAAGAGCCCATTTCCTTTTTATGGTGTAATCTCCTTCAATAAGCTTAAAATTTGCATCAAATCTCCAGAAAACCTGATGCACTAAACCAACAGTAGTTAGAATGCAGCTCTTGAAAGTTTTAATGTTCAACATTTGAGTCTAATCTGAGATGATAATAAATTTTAATTAGAATGCAGAAGAACTGCAGACAACATTGTTCACATCAGCACGTTACATAAATAATTTTAAAAGTGTCCTGTTCTAATGGGGCAAACACCACTTGTAGCAGCCACTGGTAAGTAGTGTCACTTTACGTTATAAAGTATGTGGCTTCATCCATCAAATGTCTTTTACTTACACAACACACTGTGTTACAACTGAACACCAGCATTTAAGTTTCATACCTCGTATAAAAACCTGACTTCCTCATGCTCCTTCTCCAGACTACACTGACATCTGCTGGGGAACTGCTGCCAACCTCAGAATCCACACCCTTGAGACTGTATTCAGCATTTTTCAATTCAGCAGTGGACTGATTGAATTCATTGCCTGATTATGCCATGTATCTGCTGTATAGTTTGACTTCTGAAAAAAACACCATATTTTTTGAGGAAAGATCTAACAATCCATAATTATCAGAGAAGATACGATGTTCCAGTTGTAATGATCTACCTTTTCTTTAAAATGTATTATCTAGTGTCACCATGAAAAGAAGCAGAGGAAGAACATACAAAACAGCATTGTCCCTCATTCCTAGGAATAAAACAATGTGGTAGGCCTTAGATATAAAACATTCCAAGAAGAACAGCACTTAGGTTCATTGTTAATGTAAGGTAGATAAAGAAACCCCAAACCCTTAAAACCTTTTCAGTTCCTCAATTTGTTATTGCTCCTAAGCAGGAGCAGATTTCATACAGCAGTTCCAAGGAAGACACCAGCTTCTTGATATGTATTCATTAGAACAGAAAGACTAGGAAAATATTCCAGTGGTTACATGACATCTAAACCCACTTTCAGTTCTGAAGAACATTTCAGCAAAATAAGCAGCTCTAATAGTTAAACAAAAAGTTATACACATAGTCTGGTACAAAAAGGACTGCAAAACTCAACTTTCATGCTAGAAGTTAACACTGAGGACTTTTTTCAACTCCTACTGGAATCCAATGCAAACTTCTATCAGGTTTAACAGGGATAAAATAAAGCCTCAAGATTTTTAAAACTATGGAATCCAGACATGTAAAATTGCAAGTATAATGTGAAACACTTCCTTTATGCACTGATGGCATAAAACCAACTATTGAACTATTGATATTTCTATTTCTCCTAAATAGGTGAGACTGTGAATAACAAAATCTGGAATTTTGCAAAGAAAGTTTCACTGTGGAGGACTATTGTGCACAGACAGACCATAGTCCCACTTTGATAAAAAAATGCTATAGATAGGAACCTTTATGAGTCAGGCATACTGAGCTAGTATTGGACACATCAGGTATTGGTTGAGATTTTTTTAAGCATTTGGACAGAAAAATAGATTTTCCTACAAATGTCGGCAAGTTGCTTCAAAGACGATTAAGCTTTTCCAAGCACCTACAGCATAGCATGCAAAAGTGAAAGTTACTAAATGAAATTATTTCAGGAACAGATAATTTTCATTTAGTACCCACAATGAATAACATTGACTAAGAGGGTAGACACATTTTGAAGAAGTGCACTTTCAAATGATCTCCAGCATAAAACATTCTGAAAGAGGAACACATTTTCAGTGCTAGGACTTAAGAAGCTTTCAAAAAAATCAGGAGCACACATCCCAGGTTTTGGAAATACCACTTTATTTTCCAGTGAATATCCAACTTGTAACACTTGCATCATTGCTTATGAACCTTCAAATCGATGAAATCCTAAAACCTACAGGTCCAGTGCACAGTTAATTAGATATTTAAATCTTAATAAAAATTATCAGTGCAAAAATAAAAATTAATTCAGAATGCAGTTAAATGCATTTTGTTAGAAAGATATTTGGGCTTTGAGCACATATACATCAAATAATCTAGTAAGAGACGCCACTTCCAGTCTGTGCTCCAAACAAAACTATTCCACACCCAATTCTATAGACAAGCAAGAACTAATTTTTTTCTTTTTAAATGAGAAGTCTGAACTTAGTTACAACATTCATCACGGGTACACAAGCTGAGAAATACTACAGAAGTCACTCTCTATTCAGACAGGAGTTGTTAAAAAAAGAGGCTTTCCTATTTTTCATGTGTGGGATCCTTTTGAGACATCTAGGTTTTTTCCATTCAGAAAAGAGAATTAACAACATTCCAGTGTGCCCCGGTGCTGGCAAATCATCTTCTCAGTCCAGATGCACAATGATGATTGATGAAGCTGTTGGGCCCACGGTAGCAGGCAGAGCAGCTTGGCAGGAATTCAGTGTTATTGAAAGAAATCTCAGATACTTATTCCATCTCCTCCACTAACTTTAATCACACTATCAACATGCTGCCAGGAATGGAGCCTTGAAACCAAGCCATAAACCTACACAAGCAACCCTTGTTGGTATATTACTGCTGCAATACAGGTAAAGGGAGTAAATTCTGTTTATTTTTACCTGTTTCCATTCTACACTGGACACCAGCTAAATTATGGAAAGATATTTCCTGCACTAACGGTTAGCTTGCAGCAAATTTCATTAAGGTACTACGTCTCATTTTCCTTGGTTCATGAACTGATTGAGTTACTTCTTCAGTTACACTGCTGGAAACTGCAAGTTTGGGATAAAGGAAAGCAGTGCAGGAGCATATTTCATATACACTATAAAAATTGGTAAGAAAACAGATCAGTACTACAGGCATTTAACCACTAATCTGCTCATTTGTTATGCTGATAAAGAAACAAAAATCTTACCTCAATTGCTTCATAAAGTTCTGACAAGCTTATCCTAAGTAAACCAACAGCATGCCAAATATTTAAGGTAAAACTGTACTAGCTACAAAGCTAATACAAAGACTGATATGCTTCTCATGATCACTTTTTTGGCTTGTTTTGGCTTTGCTTAGAACAGTAAAAGAGATGCCTGAGACATTTACAGGGAGAAAAAAAAGGAACTGTTGACCAAGCTTACCTTACAATTTTTATGTTAACAAAAACCATTCAAATTGCAACTCTACTTCATAACACGGAACATTCAACCCAAAAGTTTGAATTGCAATACAATTCTGTTGAGATCTTTCACTGGTTAATCTTCAAAGTAAAATATTCCATAAGACAAGTTTATTTTCTTGAAATCTACAAGCAGAATTTAGTTTTCCCAGTGAATTCTCAGCTAACCACTGGCTGGAATCCATCAACTTACTTTTTGGGAAAGGGCTGTGGCTGCACACCAGGATAGTTGATATTACATTAGTCTCTGTTTTCTCAAATTATATGAAACTCTGCCGATGGGAGAGAACTCCAGTTTGCAACTCCCTGAGCTTGATGTAGTCACACAATTTCCAGTTCCACCTTCCAAAAAAGAAAGAAATACTGGCATTCCACCTGCCCTCAACCATAAAAGCATAGATAGGCACTTAAGTTGAAAGTATGCAAACCTTTTCCTCCTGTACCAAGCCTGTAGAGGAAATTCTCCTTTTTTCTATTAGCTTCAGCTTTCCAAAAGAACCTCAATTTAAGTCAGAAGCAACTGAGCATGGCACAAATCCAGCATTATTGAAAAAGGTCTTAAAAAGAAGCGTATTTGGCCAGTTCCTTCTCCATCTCAGAATACTGCTCTTTGAGGCGCTCCATTGCTTTTCTGTGCTCTTCATCCACCTCCGCACGTTTGTTCTGTTGTTCTTTCATGAACTCCTCCCAGTGGGCAATGCACTTCTCCTCACGAGCCATCACCTTGTCTGCCTGAAGCTGACAGGAGGAAAACAGGAAGCTTTTAACAATCATTTCCATAGTAAAACAGGGGGGTTAATGAGAGCTACATAATGTTAAAGTATCTGGAAACTAGCAAGAAAACATATGGAAAGGGGAAACTAAAAATAAAACATTTATTTTTGTATTGCCAATCCAAAACAAGTGGTAAAATGTCTGCAATATTATTAATGTGATTGTGTTAGCGATGATGCTATTTCTTTAAAATACAATAACAGAGATATTAAATGTTTTGGAACTGGCAGCTAGTGTTTCTGCTTTAGCCAGGTAGCTCTCACTGCGATTAATGTCTTCCTTTAGAAATGAGTTATTTTTCCCCCTCATATTTTCCTACTGCTTGGCTTCTGCTAAGTCTAATTCCATTCACTATCTTATGTTGGAAAAAAAAAGTCTAGATATCTAGAAAAAAAGATCATACACACATCCAATGCACATAACAAAACACAATGTAATTCTGTGGATTGCTTGCAAGCTGTGTTGACCATCTGGCCCCTTTATATTACAAGTGTAGAAGCCAAAACAAATCTAGGCAGTTGTTCTTCCGTTCGCTCCATCTCCCAGCAAAACAGAGGATTAATCCTTCTTTTTTTAGCCCCTCTCCTTTTCAGTATATCAACAATGACTATTTCTCATGTGTGGTATTTTTGTCAACTAATGGCACTGGGAACCCATTTATATATTCTTACACACTCTCTGCTGTTCTTCAAGATCACACAGCATGGGCTAAATACACGACTTTTTTCAGTGCAGCCTTTGATACACTTTAACAACATTATGCCAAGATCCATTTTGTTTGTACCCGATACAGTAACATCACCTGAGAAGATACACTAGTGCCCACTAACAGTTTGACTGATACACTACTTTGTATTAACAGGTTTTGAAACATTGGTGTTTCAAACACTTTTTGAGGCAATTACACATCACCTAACCAAGCCTGATGCTACATCAGGCCAAAATCTCATTATTTTTTCAGAACACATCATTTCAGAAAAGTAAGGAAAAGGTATTTCTCCTCAAGTGGCTGCACTACAATGACAACTGTTACCTTTATTTTTTAAAAAGTTACCTACATGTTACTACTCTTATTTGGAAAGTTTCAAGCCAGAAAGTTGTACTAGGCAAACATTAAGAAATGCTACGATTCCTGGATACCTATAACTACTCTTCCACTACATATTAAAAAAAAATAATACTGGAACCATACAGCTAATAATTTTTAAAAAGAACAGTCACCATTCTTACTAAATGACCGTTCATCTTCTAAGTTATAAATTTCTTATTAAAGTTTTACTTCAAACAAACAGTAGCAGAACTGTAAGAAATTCCTACCTCTGAGTATCTACTCTAGTGTCAGACACAAGCAAACTCTGTCAGTGCTCAGACGTGTGTGTTGCCCAGTACCAGTATTCAATTGCAACTGCCCATCTTCATCAGTTGCAAAAAAGGAAAGAAAAACATGACTATCAGCTTACAACCATGAATGCACAGCCTGTTTTGCTTGATGGCCATGGAAATGTCTTTGGTTTTTCCTGAACTAAATTATAATCAACAGCATTTTGCAAGTAAAGAGATAACACAGGATTATAATAAAGAAGTAGTAATTGGAATACATTAAACTAATTTCTTGTATAATTTTCCAGGTTTTAGATTCAAAGCACATGTATTTCAAATAAGCAAAGTGTAGCCAACTGAAAAGGTTCCAATGATTCGCATGTTCCTATAATATACCTCTTCATTAAATAACCCATCCTCAAGTGAAAAAAAACACTTCCTTTTCAACAAGCAACATATATAATATGGTCAATGTTCTCAGCTAACTAGGAAAGATTTACATTTCCATTCTGGTAGGTTGGTAGATGTTTTTTGTTCCACAGAAAATAAGCTTTTTTTATATTTAAGTTTTCCCTGTATATTACAAATGTTATAGTCTGAGCTAGGAGGAAAAATAAAGCAAAGGAAAAAAAATAGTTTCCATATATCAGGAGATTGTAGAAGGAGTTAGCTAGATCCATTAACTTTGCAGTGAGCATTTTCTAAGTGCAGAAATCACCCCAAAAGAAGTTTTGCTGCCAGTATATAAGGTATAGAAAATTATGTTTTTAAGTTTGCTATACTTAAGGCAGCCAAACTTGCTGTGAAGCACAAGACTCTTGGATCACAAAATAAAAATTTATCCATCCATACTTTACCTTTCTTGTTTCACACTCCCTCTCTTGGAGTCTATGGATCATATCATTGGCAGCTTGCACTGAAACAACAAATTGCAGTAGATCAGTCTGCTGTTGGAAATCAAAGAAACTCACCTGAAAGGGATTTATAAGATGCAAGGCTGTTGCAAGGTGAAGATTATATCTCACTCTGTCACTTAACTCTGCCAGAGTCAACTGCACTTGCAGAAAATGCTTTACACTTACAACTTTAACACTTATAAAAGTAAGCAGGCTTATTGCAGAGTTCAACCTCTGTATGTTCTAGAAGCCAAAAGCAGGAAGACAGTGAGGTCCTCTTGTGCCCATACTCTTAGTGCTGCTGATGAGCTGGAGTGCACCACTCAGCACCTCAGCAGACATCAAAAACCACTCTCAAGTCAGTAAGTAGAAACAGGTGATTAAACTCTAACTCCTAAGTTAGTTGTGGTTTTTTTTCTTTATTTTTCCCCCATCAGCTCTGTATAGACTCCATATATACAACATCTTTATGCTGAAGTCCATCTCTTCTCTCCCAGACTAAGCCTGGGAAAACTTGTCAGTGGAAACAGGAACTGTATTGCCACACACTTCCTCCCCTCCATAACTTATTTAACACTTAATTTTAACACAGAATTAAATACACTAACTTCCCAAGCAGCAACTGGATGCAGTCCTGGACAACTAGCTCAAGCTGCTGCTGCTTGAACATAGAAGTTGGACATGACCTGCAGAGATCCCTTCCCACCTCAACTATTCTGGGATTCTATTACTGAAGATGTACTGCACAGCTGGCCATGAGAAAGTCAGGGAGCAGAATCAAAGGTTCACCCCAGTTAGATGGTATGAGGGCGCCTTATTTGCATGACTAAATTTTAAGTTTCAATGTTTTCCTGCAATCCTTTTGGTGTGTAAAGCACCATCTACCATTTACTATTCTGCAAATGCCAGATGCCATATAAATAAGTTACAGGAAATTAAATGCTTATACAACATGCCACACATAAATTGTAACAAAACCCAGAGTTTCAACTGCATAAATTTCACAGCTAAAGCTGTGTACCCAAATCTCTTTTGAAGAAGTCATCCTGCTAAATGAGTAAGAAAAAAAAAAAAACAAACCACTTAAAAACTACTACAAATTTCAAACATTCTTTTAAAATCTGAGCAGTGAAGAAATATATTAATAAGGATGAAACTAAGATTAGCATGCAATTACTATTACTTTGTGACTGAATACTGATAATAATAATACTATAAAATTTCACAGCTATACAGAAGGAAGTTATGTTTTAAGTGATTTAAGGTAGACAGTATTATGCACTCCTGTGGGAAAATTAAGAAACTTGAAGTTCACATCACAGCCTGCTTCCAAACAAACCAGGAAACTGAAAATTGTCCATGGCTTTAGTCAATGTGGAGCACTATTTACAAGTGAAAAGAATGAGCTGAAACAGCTTCTACTTAAACAACAAACAACTTTAATATAATCTTAGCAAGAGCTGATTGGCTGGACTACTATGTATCAGAAAACATCCCTGTTGTTTTCCTTTTAAAGTTGTACAGAAGTGAGAACAATGCACATAAAGAATAGAAAATTACCCAAGTGTGATAATTTTTTAACAAATCATACTTTGAATCCAAACTATTTAAATTTTGATGCCTCAAAATGATGCGTCAAGAGCAGTAAGAAGCAATCTGCTTACATCTCTTGAAGGTTTCACTCAAATTGTCCTGCATTGCCTGCTCACACTTCGGAAGAACACGTTCATTTGTTTCAAAAATCGTATTTTTGAGATTTTCAAGTACTCGTAGTTCTCGGAGGCCACGTTTTTCCTGCCACAAAAATGAAAGAAAGTGAGTAGCTAGCAAGGAATTCCACTTCACAAATTAGAGATGGTTTCCCAGCTGAGAAACTAATAGCTTTATCTCAAAGACTACACCATTGTCTACTGAAGTGTTGCTCTACTTATTTAACAACATAAATAAAATTGCCAAAAAAAAGAGAGCAATGTTCCATACTCCACATCAAATCACAAAAATCTTTTGAATGACTCCTCTGGCCCTTGTGAGAAAAGACAGTACTAACTATTTACACACCATGGGGAAAATGTCCTGTTTTGTATAGATAATTTACAGCATCTCTAAAACAACAGAGAGCAAGAGAGCTTGAAAGCATTTCATTTTTATAATTCAAAAATGAAGTTACTGAGAAATAACATAGTAGTGATTCTGCTTGCTTGATGTCTGACCTTCCACATTTAGTATGGCAGGATGTGAAAACAATGCAAGGAAAATTGTTTTAACTGAAATAAAGCAATGAGATTGACTAAAAACTAATATAACACAGTTGACTAAAGGGGCAGCCCTTCTAGATCACTACTGATCATGATTAATTACAAGTACTCTAATTATAATCTTGTTTTATTGTCTAAATTTACAATAATCTATTTTTCTAAAGCCACAGCACTATCCCCACTCTGAATTTCACCAGCATTTTACTTAAGATAAAAACTCTGCATAAACAAAAAACAGTCTATCACATGAAGTGGGAGACAGGGATCACCACACCCATTTTAAAACTTCAGAAACAAAGACAAGCAAAACTCCTTAATAAAACAGACTCCAGATTTCCTGAGTGCAAATCTCCATTCCTTGCACACTAGGTGCTAATCATAAAAGATAAGACCATATCTCAAAGTTAGAAACAAGTGGAATTTTTGGGTGCTGGTGGTCCTAAGCTCACTTAGAAGAAATTCTAAGTTGCAAAAATTTAAACAATCCTCTACTTTGCTATTTTCCCCCCCATGAAAGTATAAACCAGTAACTAAATTTCAATAAAAGATCTAAGAATATATTATATTTGTCTAAGAACAGAACAAGACTTCAGGCGAAATGAGACAAATACATGAATTATCAACCTAAAGATATAAGTTCTAATTTTGTCTAGGAATTTAATATTTTCCTTCCTGTGGAATGACATTTAAAACTACTGTTTTAATGTCACTCCATTTAAAATTTACTGCATCCTACAGCCTAGTTAGGGAAAGCAAGAGAAAAGAACTTCTTATGACTCTCAAGCCCATATGATACAGATATGATGAGAGTTTATTTCATAGCCATATTTTGCTAAACCAGCAGAGACAAAATAGACCTGCTTGAAAAATAAGCTACAATCTAGGTTGTGGGGGGTGAGGGGGAAAGACATTTTAATGTCATTCAAATTAGGTCTGCATACTGGTATTTTGAGGTGTAGCTGCATTTTCAGTTACACTTTTAAATTCCACATTCTGTAAGAAAGAAAGTCTATATAGAAACAGCCTTTTGCTGGCATAGGATTAAAATTTTCTAAACTTTTGCTGCCATCTTGTGGAAACCAAATTATACTTTTCAGGCAAAACTGGACATACATTCAGTACTTTAGCCTTACTTGCAGCCAATGATTTTATTACTTTGCAGAAAGTGTTCCTCTTCTCTTCCAATAGTAATAGCTTTCCCTTGTGTAATGAAAATGAAAGAAAATAAAAATACAAGTGTGCTAGCTGAATTGAGCTGAGGCATTAAGTAGCATCTCAAAAAGATGCAAACCTACACTGGCCAACAATACTTTCCTTGAACCAACCAGACTTCTCTAAGATGTTAGGACTACATTATTCTCCTCCATCAAAATTCTTGCCAGTCTTCTGCAGGAAAAAAATCCCCAAAAAAATCCACATTTATTTTCAAAAGTTTTAAAAGAAAAAGACCTAAATTACTGCCTTGTTTGCTAAAGATGCAGATGTATACTACAGGTGTATTATTTTGGGAAAAAAAATATCGACGTCAAGCCCTTCTGAAGACAGTTCTGTAGTTCTGTGCCTACTATTACATCTAAAAAGATACTAAAGCTGTCAAAGTTTCAGACCCTGCCAGCATCCAGTAAGATACAAATACTTACTTCAAATTCTTTAACAAAGTAACGTATTTCTCCCTGAATTACTGGTCGGTGATCCAGCAGCCTTGAATAGACTTCCCCAACATCTAGAAAATTAATGAAAGCCAGAATTTCAGTTTTTCTCTCACTCTCACACCAAGCAACACAACACAGGCAGCACACTGTTTCTCAGTGTAAGGAAGGACTATTGCTCACCAAGCTCATACAAAACCAAAGAGCACCAGAAGAGAAATTGCAGGGTGACCTATGTATCCAGCAAACTGCCAGCTTAGATAAAACACAATGAACCAGTATTCCAGATGCCAAAGACACCTTTCTGTGAATGCTTTCCTCAGCATCCTTTGGCTCAATCCTCTTCAGTACAGCTTCCATATCTGATTGTCTGTGCTGGTAAAAGACCAGAGCTAAACGCTGCAGCTTAACAGAGATACACAGAGTAAGTATGGGAGTCTTCCGCAGCAAGACACAGGAGGAATCCTCACTACAAAGGAAAACTGTCAACATTTTCTTGTATTCTGGGGCCAGACTTGAAATTTAGTCTTGGAAACGAGTATTTACTATTTAAGATATGTGGAGAAACAGGCTCACGTCACGAAGAAAAAGGCTGCTGAACTGAAACGCACTGTGAGAGCATAGCAAATGCTGTTTCAAGTAGACAATGTAGTCCCAAAAAAAGACTTTCAGGTGGCACTGCCATCTAAAGGATGTGCACTCCTGCCCCAGCTGATGGACCTGCCCCGTGGCTCTGCTGCACCCACCTGTGTTTGTTCAACACCCTGAACCCTACCGCGTTCAGAATGGTACAGAACGATTATTTAGAAATTCGGGAAAGTCATGATTGCAGTAAATAATGCATGGGCTAAGCCACTCTACCCAGTCCAAACGCTTCTGAGCACGGATTAACCACGACAAAACTTGGGTGAACAACACCAAAAGCAAGAACTTCCTAGGAAACTCCATGCCCGTGGCAAGGTCCTCGGCGGCCGACTCGGCTCCCCGAGAAAATACAGAGCCACGCTGGTTTCCATCTCTGAGACGAAAGCCAGCTAAGCCTCGCAGGTGTCCGGCTTCAGACCCGGCACACGCTGAGGGCTGGAGGGCGCTGGGATCCGGAGAGCTGGCCCGGCCCTGGGGCTCCCGGGGCCCGTGCCGCGGGGTTACACAGCGGGCTCGGCACCTCGGGGCCCACAGCGCTCCCTCCTTACCCTTTATGATGGGCTGGATCGGGGACCCGGCGGCCGGCGGGTCCCGCCTCCTGTCGGCGCCGCGGGCGGGGGACGCGGGCCCGGCCCCGCTCATGGCGCTCCGCGGGCCCCGCCGCGCTTCCGCCCGGCCCCGCCGCGCTTCCGCCCGGCCCCGCCGCGCTTCCGCCCGGCCCCGCCGCGCTTCCGCCCGGCCCCGCCGCGCTTCCGCCCGGCCCCGCCGCGCTTCCGCCCGGCCCCGCCGCGCTTCCGCCCGGCCCCGCCGCGCTTCCGCCCGGCCCCGCGCCCCGAGCCCGCGGGGACGGGCGCACGGCTCCGCAGCGGGAAGGCAGCTCCTGGGAGGAGCGGCTTGAGGGAGCTGCGGGTGCAGAGCAGGCTCAGGAGAGACCTCACTGCTCCCTGCGAACGCCTGAATGGAGGCTGTACCAGCTGGGGTCGGTCTCCCGCGTAACCAGCGACAGGACAGGAGGACATGGCCTCAAGGTGTGGCTGGTTAGACATCAGGAGGAATTTCTCCACAGAAAGGGTGATTAGACACTGCAATGGGCTGCCCAGGGAGGTGGTGGAGTCACCATTCCTGGAGGTGTTTAAGGAAAGATTGGACGTGGCGCTTGGTCTGGTTGGCATGGTGGTGTTTCGTCATGGGCAGGATTCGATGATCTCAGAGGCTTTTTCCAATCTCGGATTCTCGGATTCAGTAATTACAGTAAGAGATACATTAACCCGGTTTGCTTCTAGCTGCAGCAAATGTGAATAACAACTGCTGGACACGCAAGCTACAAATAAACAAACAAAACCCAACCAAACAAAAAAGAGCAACAGTCTCTTTTTACAACTATTTAAAAAAGCAAAAATGATGTAAAATCGCTGTACATTTCTTTTAAAACAATTTCTGAGCACAAGAGAGGCTCTCAGTATGAGAAAGACGTGGAGCTCCTGAAGGGGGTCCAGTGGGGAGCTACAAAATTGATTAGGGGACTGGAGCATTTCTTACAATGAAAGTCTGAGGGAACTGGGCAAGTTCAGCCCTGAGAAGAAACATCTGAGAGGGAACCTTATCAGTGTTTATCTGAAGGGAGAGTAATAAGAGGATGGAGCCAGGCTCTTCTTGGTGGTGCCAAGCAATAGGACAAGAGGCAACGGGCAGAAACTGATGCACAGGAAATTCCACCTGAATACAAGGAAGAACTTCTTTACTGTGCAAGTGACTGAGCACTGGAACAGATTGTCCAGAGAGGTTGTGGAGTCTCCCGCCCTGGAGATACTAAAGTACCTTCTGGATGAAATCCTGTGCCAAGTGCTCTGGAATGACCCTGCTAGAGCAGGGAGGTTGGACCAGATGAGCCACTGTGGTCCCTTCCGACCTGACCCATCCTGTGGTTCTGTGAGAGCATTAAGATATTTTCAATGTACTTCCCCTCCCTTTTGGCCACTTGTAAATTACAGTATATTAACTTCTGTTTGTGACTTTTTTCTTCTTGCTACTCAATAAACTCAATAATTTCTTGAACAGGTTGATTGTATTCAGGCCATTGCATCTAAGTTTGTTTCCTCTTTTACATATTTTTTTTTTGTTTGTTTTAAATCTGCAATACATACCACACTTCTCAGTGTCACTGTATGGTTAATGAAGAATAAACTGGACCAAAAATTCTGCTGCAACTACTGCAGTCTTCAGTGTCCTGAAGGCTTCCTTCCTACCTGGAATACCAGAAAGGTGCCAGTTTAGCTGGAACAGTTACTAGTTTATTGGCAGAAAACAGAAGTAGTATGTTCTTTGCTAGAAATTAGTTCTGCCCATGTTCTACTCTGCATAGCTTTTATAAGTGGGAGCAATTGTGTGGCTCAGGAAAAAGAGGTACCTTTTTTAAAGCTATTTGAACTGACACAAAAAAATTATTTTATTATTAAATCCTGTGCCACATCATAAAAACTTGGAAACAGCTCATGGAAATTACTATATGGGGTGGGGCTTTTTGGACATTATCTATAATCTTCTAAACTTAGGCTTAAAAATGAGTTAATTGGTTCTGTAACAATCTCCTCCAAAATCAGGCAAAATATAGCTGGAACCTGTCTAAATAATAAAATGATTCTTACATTGGGAAGTGTTCAATACTTCAACTAACATTATTCTTAAATTTAGCATAAGTATATAATGTAAAATAGTTTTTCACTCCTTCACTGTTACATAGTCTCTGAGTATTACATTAATTAAACAATAAGTAAATATAAGAATTACTTTAAAAATAGTTCCCTTCTACATTATCTATTTCCTGAAAGTGATGAGCTGTTACAGCCTGTAAATTAGTATTTATATTTTTCCACTTGAATCCAAAACATGTAACCATTTGACAATCACCAGTAAATTACAGTCATGCTCATATATTAATCATATCTGAAGGATATTCCAGCTGACTTAATCATCACTACTAATTTGGGTAGAATTGTTCAAATCTTAATTTTACCTATTCTAGCTTAGCTGCCATCCTTTCATAGCCTCTCAGACAAGTTATTTGCCCCTCTAAGCCCTATACTCCAGCTTTTTATTTGTTAAGAAGCAAATCCTGTAGTTAAGGAGCTTTGTAACTACTGCATTTCTAGGAAAGAATTTTTACATCATGACTATTGTCAGGTTCAGAATTATGGGACTGCAACAAGATTAATTCCTGTGACAGATAGTTGCATTGGTTTCTAGGACTAATGTTCTGAAACCATTCCTCCTTTGTTTGAGTAATATTGTTTTTTGCTTCTTTTTTTTGCTTTTTCTTTTTTTTTTTAAGAATATGCTATTTGTTGTATTTATGCCTGGTTTTGTTTTTTGTTCTCTGCTTACTCTCATTGCCCAGTCAAGCTTATTCTCAAAACATACTTTAAAGAAATTAAGGAGGACTTAAAGAGGTGATGGCTATAAAAAGACAATACTTGTGGAGCCCCTAACCTGTCAGTTTGTAGAAAGTAGTCAAGTCACAAAAATATGGAAATAGCTATGGCTTGGAGCATGAAAATCAACATATGTAGTCATCATGTATTTTTTTGGAAGATAGGCTAAACAACCTCTGTCATTTTTGCCGTGCAATGGAACCCACTTTCTCTTTTAGGGATCACCCTGCCACTTCCCATTAGCATTAGCAGCACTCTGAATTGCAAAATCTTCAGATGAATGTGCCGAGTCCTGTCATTTCCCCCACAGGCTGTCTGGCGATGATAATCCACTAAAGGATTATTTCATCCAAGTGGCGGTGTCCGAGTCAAATGCCGGCAACAGGCAGGAAAGCCCAAACCTGTTGAGGCAGACATCTGCCCGGATGGGAGGAATCGGAGCGACGGCCCTTAAGAGGGCGAGGCGGGGGACATACTTTGTGCCAGCAGAATAAGTCCATGGGCTGCACCCGTGATGGGAGAGCAAGACCACGATGGTGATGGCTGGAAGTTTGCGGGCTGTGATGCCGATGCTGGCCAAAGCAGGCCCCAGGCTGCGCTCTTTGGAGGAGTGCCTTGTCACATTAGCCGGGCGGCCACTGTGTTTGATGCTCAACCTGGACAGACAGGCCTGCCAGGCAGAAACTGCTCAGGCAGATGATGCTGGGGAGGACAAAAATTATCCAGCACAAGACTGAGAAGACAGATGACACCCAGCAGGAACAGCAAGCCAAATCTGCAGAATCCACAATGCAGCTGGCTAGCCGGGGGCTACCTGCCTCTTTGAAGAGGAATAAACATCACCTACGAGCTGTCAAATTAGATCACCAGCCTGAAAATGCTGAAAGAGATTTGGTTCTTCCAACAGAGAAGGGAAAGTTTAATGGATGAAAATCTTTCTAAAGTGGCCAAGGTAGTGTGGGAGGGGAAAGGAGAATCCTTCAGATGCAGCAACAATGACAAATTAATCACCTCCCGTCTGCCTGCAGAGTGAGAGATGGGAAGTGCTGTAGTCACTACCAGCATGGAAAATAAAGGCCACGCCTGCAGGAACATGCACAGAGCAGCAACAAGTAATGCTTGTTACAAAATTGATCCCCCTTTCCAAATCTGTGATATCTTTATGTTGCCCTGGAGCTGGGCTCTGAGGTATGATACATCTCACATTCATGACATGCAGTGGTGGGATACAAAGGCCCAGTCTGAATCTGAAAACTCAGCAAAGCAAGAGGTGCATGCCTTTAATTTCTTTTGCAATAAAATTCCAAAACAAAGAAAATGTGTGTAATTGAAGTAAATTTTGATACATAAATAGAAAAAAAATATTAAGATTACCAAGTGAGTAAGCATGTGTTCAGGTGTATGGTGAATATGAAACCTGGCATTTTCATCAGGGACAGCAGAAGCATGATCCAATTATAGATGCAAAAAAGAAATACTGCTCTTAGGGGGAAAATACTAAATGTAGCAATCCATTAAGCAGCTGCATCATTGCAATTACACTTTGAAGTTAAAGACTGTGAAACACACCAAGATTAAAACAGGTGATAAGAATAAAAACTGAAAGGGGAAAAAATCAAATAGGCCTACTGATCCCTCTAAGCAAAAAAAAAAAACAAAACCGCACACACACACAAAACCAAAACCATCAAAAAAGGTAGAAAAAAATTACATACTAGGTTCTGTATATACATACAATTGTAAAATCAATTTATGGCCATACCAAGCAAATTTACTTGAAAAATCTATTCTCAACATCAACATTCATGTAGCAAACCATAAATCACCTGCAGAGATGTAAAGATGCTAGCAGATCAGAAAGAATATGAACCAGACTTCTGAATAGAAGAGCTTACACTCGATTTCTTAATGACTTTATAGTTCTATCCCTTTATTTTAATCTCTCTCAGCTAATCACTTTTAAAGTACATTGTCCTCTTCCAAATCAACATCTATGTTTTGATCATCTATTGTTTTTTTAACCAAGCAGAAAATAAAAGTAACCAAGTTCTACTGCTCTTTGATCTGTATTATTACTTGGGTGTATCTCACAGACAAAATGACTTCTAAGTCAGATTTTCATATAAAATAATTAATATAAATGAATGTTTTATTTGAATTCCAAAGTACATTTACCTTAAACCTTACTTAGAGTCTCAGCTCCCTGCAAGTAGCCCAGGATCCACATCCATACTGAAGGGTCCAGATTAATCTTCCATCAGCTATAATTGAAATTAACATGAGTGTATTTGTGTGAGAATGAAACAAAGTGAAGTTGTAGAATTATTTTATCAAGATACTCCAAAGCTGTAACACCTATTGGGAAGTCTAAGGTGTACCTCAAAAAGAATCAGCTCCCAATTTTTACGCCTATGTGCTTCCAAAGATTCAGCCAGTAGCATGAAATTCCTGAGAGAAGGTCTACTTCAGTTTACAAGTATTTTGAAGAGGGATGGATAGGCTATAGAGAAGGAATACAAGATGAAAAATATTAAAAATATGTGAAAATACCACCTCTTACTGTGTTTGCTAGGAGATTTCATTGGTAAAAAAAGAATCTTGGGAAATTCAGTAGGTGCAAACCTATTCACAGCAAGTACTCACTGTGGGTGGGGTGAAGAAAGGTAACAAAACTGGCTGGATTGGACTCTTTCAAGTTTGAACCAGAAGTAATACTTTCTAACTCATTTTCTGTGTGAAACACTGGGATGCCAGCCTGGAAGGTAAATCACTCATGACCAGGAACACAACAGAAAGCATGTTACACATTTAAGCTATCATAAATAAGTTCTTTAGTTTTGCTGCTCAAAAACCTTCACTTTGGTTCCATTTGAATGGACAGATCTTACTCCCCAGGTCTAAACAGGAACTATTTTTTTTTTTGTTCAGTGTAATCTTTCCAAATTTCTCATTCCTGCTCAATTTTTTCTAATCCCATATTAAACCCAGAATTTTCTATAAATCACTGTTGCCCAGTTACAAGTCTCAGAGTAAGAAACACCCCCAGAGACTTCAGAAGTCAAACTGAACTCACTTAAAAGTGAAGTTACACACACAAAGACAACTAAAAATCATCAGCACGTTTCTAACATATCTCATGCAATACTTGAACACCTGTTTCATCCTGGTTGGTCTACAAGCAGTCATCTTGGCATCAAGGGGAAAAAGACAAAGTGCTATATGTAGGATTTCACTGAACACTTACAATTACCATATTTATTTCACTGTTG
This sequence comes from Lonchura striata, assembly GCF_050655825.1. Taxonomy (NCBI): domain Eukaryota; kingdom Metazoa; phylum Chordata; class Aves; order Passeriformes; family Estrildidae; genus Lonchura; species Lonchura striata. Next base: position 64,462,824 of record NC_140704.1, read on the forward strand.
AATTCTTCTGTTGCTGAAAGGTTGTCATGCAGCATTTTCTCACCATATGGCAACACACTCAAGTCCCAGGGGCACATACTTATAAGACCATAACATGTCAGGGCCCTTGAATAAATTAGAACAATTATGCAAAATAATAATACTGCAATGATGAGATACATTAACAAATGAAAGTGGTGCTGTTCCTGAAATGCTGTGAAAATAAATTCCACATATCACTGTGGTCATCATCATCATCAAAATGCAAAGCAACGAAAGTAAAACATCACAGTGCCCTTCAGCAACTGGAGTTTTAAGCACGGAGAACGGGGTTGCAAGGGAGCAAAGTCTCTTTTACTAATGTTCAGTGAAAGTAAAATAAAATTTTACAGAAAGAGGAAGTAGCTTTAAAAGCAGCTCAACATTCACCCACGCAAACCCTTTACACAGACCATCAATGTTAATTTGAGAGCTCCTGCTACGTATCTCATATTTTAAAATTATGAAGCATACTTGTAAAAAATGTACCTCATACAGTCTGAGACCAACTCAGATAGAATGGTGTAATTTTTAGGAAGTTTTCTTACAGATTTATTTGTCCTTGATCAAAAGGCATTAGATAGAAAGGGGGAGAGGCAAGAACAATCAATACCATCTGGTTTTCCCAGTCATCTCTCTAAAGGCAAAGTCTCAATTCATCCTTCTTTGCTTTTAACCCTCTATCCCCTAAAGTTTCTCCAAGAAGGGGAAAGAAAATTGAATTATGCTCAAGTTACTATATGATAATAATCAAATGCCTTTTAGATAGTAGGGAGTTAAATATTACTAATCCACTTCTAAACATTTCATCCTTCCACTAGATGAATTTTTTTTTAACATTTTGGCAGCAAGTAGCACTTTTGTTCTACACCAGAGAAAATAAAACTGGCACAAGAGGCTAGGGGATACTGCAGCAGTAGCATGTAGCCAACCTGAGAAATCCCAATACTTGCAAACAGCAGCTGTTTGGGATTTAAAAAAATATGACATTTTGTAGTATCATCTCTACAACAACCTAACTAAAAAGATATCAGTATTGTTCTCAGCAACATTTAGCTCTGTCTCAATTTCATTGTTCTCAGCCGTAATGTAAGCTATTTTCATGGATGAAGGCTTGCACGTTTGCTTTAAAGAACTTAAAAAAATTTCACTTGCAAAAGCATAGTTAAAAACAATAAATCCATAAGACTGAACGTGAAACTTCCCTAAACCCTGACCAAATGCACTGATGATTCACACCCATGCTCCTCCTTCTGAAACAGAAAATGGTTCATTATAGCAGAATTTAGTACAAATGCAGGTATTTTTATAAGTCTTATCATCACTTGCTCCCACACGTTAGGGGAAAAAGCAAACTCACTTGAATACAGACTATTAGGTAACAAATGTTTGAATAAATTGGATATTAACAGTACAAGTTATAACAGTAAACACCTGAAGCGCTCAGGCAGTTGAATATGAAAAGCTTTGAAAATGAAGTTTCTAATGTACATTTGTACAGATGTCAAGATTTCAGAGAGGTCTTTGTAAGTACCTAAGGTGAGCTTTTAACAGCAAGGAATGAGAGTAGCTAGAAGTGGAAAATTAAGTCCCCAAGAAAATCTGAGAAATTTCTGCAAATTTTGCAATTAAAGTAACCTGTACATCTTCAGTAAAAGAATTAAGAATTAAATTATGTATATCTACAGAAAACACCTATTAGAGCCTGGAATTGCCCAAGTTATGTTTATCCATCCAAGTTTCTTCTGTCCATTATGTGTCAGGATATATTTTAATTACCTCATCTCATTATCTACTTTTATTTTTTTAAGGCCTTTTAACATTCAAAATGCTCAAACATCTATCCAAGACAGCTTTTTTTAACATTTACTGGGTGAGAGTCTTCTAAGTAGCACATAAAAGAATGTACGAATGAAGTTGTCGGCTAAGCACTGCTGAAGAAACCAACACAGAAGTTAATTTATCAATTAAAATATCAAAGTATTTTTGTATTTCTTTTGTATCTTAAAATAAATTTTATCTGAATTGTGCAGAAGGTAATTAACCAATTCAAGTTAGCACTTTTATACTTACTACAGATAAAAACCAGAGGACCACCTTCTACAGTAAAATGACCCATCCAAATATGTGACTCAACAACAGTGCAGTTAGTTTTAAAGCCCATTTTAAACAAGGGTAATGAACTTGACAGAGCAGCAAATTATCTTAAGTTTTGATTGGTTTTGTTGGGGGGTGGAAAAAGTGCATTTGCACTTGTGTAAAAAATGAAGTGAGGCACATGCAAAATCTTTAAGAACACTAACTTTGCTACCCAGTTTTGAAAGGAAATACTTTTACTATCAAAACAGTACACCACAAAATGAAGCAGGAAGTGAACTAACCTTTTAAAATATTCTTTACTGAAGAAAAACTAGAAAGTTTCACAGCCAAATTAAGACTACAGTTTTAAAATAATTTATTCGGTCACATAAATACTTTGTAACATTTGCATGTTCCCTTTTTCACATCCTTGGCACACAATATATCTCTTAACTTGTACAAAACTAGTGTAAACATCAATGGAAAACAAATTAAAGGAAAGCTGGTTGACGTACATAAACATTCAATAAATAGCAAAAGGAGTGAATAATTGATGGTAAAGATCATGTAATTTCACTTGAATGTTTAATTAAAAGAACCTTAATTTTTTAAAAAAATAGTGAATTGAAACTCAAATTTTTCCATCTTTTACCATTTTTGCATTTAATCAGATACACAATAACAATTCTTTAGTTCAAATTCTTGAACAACAGTTACACTTTATGAACAACGGCAATTCAATGCAGTTGTATTATTTGAGGCATTGACAGTTTTGGTTCCCATACAGAAGCTTACAAAACAGTATTTGCAGGTTAGTGGTTTTGGACAGTACAACTTCTGAACTCCCACACCTCATTCCACCACAACATGAAGATTTGTCTTAATGAGCATTAGTGTACAATCTGTTCTTGATAAAGACGACATCAGACAGATGCTGTCGGACACCTGGGTAATGCTGAATGTGGTTGAACCAACGTGACACATTAAGGTATTTCTCCTTTTCTTGCACTGTGAGGTCCACCTGCATGGGGAATAAATACAAGGCACCAGTAACACCAGGCACTGCATCATTAGACTCATAACATGTGGTAAAGTGAAATAAAAGTGGATCATTTTACGATGATTTAAACTCAAGTAACTTGTAACTACAAGTAACTCAAGTAACTACAGTCCAGCAGTGTTCTATCCTAATTTCACATAGTAAAACTCAAACTCATAATATGTATGTAAATTTAATCTACTCAAAGGAACAGACCTGGAGGTGGAATATATAGGTGCATGACAGAGGTGGAAAAAGCCTACATGAATTTAATGCATCTCTATATTCATGGGGTCAGCATTCAGTACAGGGCAGTGCAGGGAAGAGTTCCACAACATGCACAACCCTTTCATGTTCATTCCGCAGACAGTCTTGCCTCATAGGCAAAGTGACTACTTCATGTTTCAAGGTGCATTTTAAATACAGGAGTAAGCTTTTTCCAGGCAATTTCTGGACTGGATAGGCTAATTGGAAATTGTTTTGTATGACTATTGCTCAAAATTGAATAGTTACTAAGAACCAGCATAACTTAACTGGTCAGATCTGCTAGCTTACATTATTAAGATATCAATGGCATTATTCAAATTACAACAGTAAAACAAACTGGAAAGCTGCCCATACTTCATCAAAATATTTAAAGTAGTATCACACAGAACAGCTTCAGCATCAATCAGGAAGAAGTCTCTATCACACTATTGCAACAGCCTCTTGTCACAGGATATATGGCTAAGATTAATGCAGAGCTTCAAGCCTATCCTTAATAAGAAGACTGTCTTAGGTAAAGTTATCTACAGTTACAGATCCAAATTCTACCTTTAAAAGTCTTTCAAATTTAGGTCAGCAGCACCCTCAAAGCTTTACTACGAAGTCTGTTATTACTTTGGAATTTTTTAAGCCAGCTGTAGAACTATTCCCATCTTGTATCACCTGCATTAGTATTCTTGATTAGCAATTTTATGTCTCCTTATTTTTCTGTAATCAAGTTGGCTTACCAGTTTAGACCATAATATTTTTTTCTTACCTTGACATACAACAACTGAATTACAAATAGGGTAGTCCTCCAAACAGACTATAGAACCTGCATCAGGAACAAATGTGATCCTCACATCATCTCCCCTATCCTATCTCACCAAGAGTGAAACCAATCAGTGCACGATTCACCTCTCTTCATTTTCAGTCAACCAATTCACCATCAAGCTTAACTTATATCTTGACAATGCCAGCATGAAATGAAAAAGGGCTTGTCTGCAGAGGACAGTTTTACCAGATAAACAGTGATCTAGACATGCCTAATATTTTTCATATTTAGATTTCTAAGGCTAATCAAGGGTAATCTCCTCGAAAGCTAAACAGATGGCGTATTCCTTACTATTTGTTCTACGAACACAAGATTTTGTAGATACTGCAGGTTCACTGAAAATTTGGTACTGGGCACAAAGCTGGAAACACATCTGTTTCAATAAACTTTGGATTACAGAAAGGGCTAAACATACTCATTTACAGATTTTCAGGTGTATGAGTAAAAAGCTGCTCTTTAAACCCTCATCTTGTCTTACATTTCATCTTGTGACATACCACCCTTTTGATTTCAGGAGTTTCCTATCAGATTTACTGCTTCTCCTTACTGTTCTCTCACACAGCCCAGCACTTGGCTTAGAACTGGGAAGCTTTAAACATATAGCAGCAAAAAGAATGTAAGGATATATAGTAGAAGATGAACCAGTGGAAAAATACTGACAGAAAAGAATTTCAAGGACTTGCAGAAGGGAATTCTAAAGCAATGGAACATAGCATTAAAGCGCAATTAATGGGAAGTTAAGAGCATAGTTACTGTGGCAGTAACCAAAAGGCAAGGGATCTTGCAGCTGCTCCTAAACCCTAGAAAGCTGCTCTTCTTAGGGAATGTACCTGCCAGAATACAAGCACTGCTCTACAGATGTACTTCCTTCTGCAATTTTGTACTGCTATGAACTCCAGTTCAGGCAATATGAGAAAATCTGCTCTTCTTGCTGCTGGCATGGAAATGTAAACATTGTTCCAACAGTTGTACAGTCTGAGAGAAATGCACAGAAAAACCATAAAAAACAGCCACATATTTTGCAGATCTAGAAATATAAGAGAGTTATTGGCAATTAACCAAGTGAATAGCACTAACCAGAACAGCACTAAAAAAGAGGGAGAAAGAAAGCCTAGAATTTTTAAAGGCATTACAAATTAAAAGTGGAAGCTGTGGTAATATAACACTGTTTCAGAAACTGCCTGAGTTTCTGGAAGTGCAGAATATTCAGGACCGAAAAAAAAAAGCAGTACCATTTAGGGAAAGATGGTTTTCATCACCTGCAGTGTGTTATAATTAATGGTAGCTGGATGCTGATGCTTGATATGAAGCTGGGGGGGATCATCTACAAAGTAACAGAGTTCATGAAAAGAACAATGTGTGTGCTCTAAAGCAATCTAAAACTACTGGAAGTGAAGAAAGGTATTTAAGTATGAGCAAATACTAAAATACTGAAACTTTAAGTTCCTTGAGTTCACAATAATCTTTTTCAAATTCTTCAATGGATAAGCACCTGGTTATGGAAAAGCTGAGCTAAATTTTAGATTTTGCAGCAGATACAGTATTTCCTTCCCATAATCTTTTACTGAAAATTCTTGATCTTCATGTTTCTCCAATGTAAATAAAAAACAGAAGTCTGGAAAACTAGTCCTCTTTCATTCTGTTAGCACAGTGAAAAAACATCTGAAGGGCAAAACAGACAGCTATGCTAATAATAAGACCCCTTTTTGTACTCTAGGCACAACAAGCAAGATATTTTTACTTATTTACATAATGTACTCTATCAGTGAAATATATTAAAAAGCACTTTGCGGCATGCTCTACTTTTTACTCGGAACATAACTCTTAGGTTAATTGTTTAGAGATCACTTCCATGGCATTTTTTACAACATTTTGTTAGATGGGTATTTTCTGTTCTTTCTCATTAAATTAGATAATTCCCCCAAGTTAAGAAAGGCTGCTGTTCTGCTGTTAAAATAATTATTTGCTATTAAAGCAATTATTTTAATAGCAAAGAAGGAGACACTTAATTTGACAGGCTTTTTTTTTTCCATGTCATAAAAAAAAAAAAAAAGGCTTTTTCTTCCACCACAAAGCCAAAGCTCACTAAGGTGGTTATCATACAATGCAACTCAAAGAGTTTCTGAAAGGGCTAAAAATACACAAACTTTAATTATATTTTCTTTCTGTAGCATTGGGGATGCAGGCATAAAGCCCCATTCCCACAACCTGCAGGTCATGGAAAATCTAAAAATACCTGCCTACATATGAACCTCTTCAGCACCAAGAAAAGCATAGATACTATCTGACTTTTTAAACTCAATCTTTAAATATGGCAGAAAGAGAAAAAACCCAACAGCTGGATGGTATATTTAATTTCATACATGTGCCTTCACATAGTTTTATCTAATTTTCTGCTGTTAAAAGAATAAGCTTAAAATTACATCTTTTTTTTTTTTTGAGGTTAAAACTGCTTATTTTGCAATTCAGTTGAAAAACAATTTTAATATCATTGCTTAGAAGAAAAGCATTTACCTCAGTACTAAAATAAGCAACAATTCAGCAAATATTAACAAAAAGTCATGGCAATCTGTTTATTACAGGAAATAGTCCTTATGAAAATAATAACTCAAAAATAAATTACTATTGTAGTCTCATTACAGTTCAATATCAGTGGTTCTGACTCAAGGACAACTACTTAGTTTGTTTTGTACTTGATCATATTGGGTTTGACACCAAAGTTTTGACTGAGACGTCTTCCATGTGCAGATATAAACTTCACCCATAAGTAATTTTCCAGACCTTATTAAAGAAATTTTCAAGTCAGACAGATAGATTCAAGACCACTTCCTTGGTTCTGACAACATTTTTGAAGTATAAAAGCAGATCAATCATCATATTGATTATTTATCTTGAAATAAAACTTGACTGGTTTTAGTCAAAAGAGCTGGTCAAAAATATTTATGAATTAAGGCATCTGAAACTTAAAAAACAAAACAAAACAAAAAAACCCTAAAAAATCCCCCAAATTAGAAAATAAGTTCATTACTACAAGGGGAATTTAATGCTTACTGATTGCAGAAAAAAACATGAATTTAGATGCATTGCTTGAGGTTAGCTTAGGCAATCTATGCTTTAACCTAGTAGAACTTTATTGTTCATATTTATCCACACATGTATATCTGGAATTGAAGTGTCTATAAGACAACAATATTCATGTTACATACACAGAGACATCAATTATATATGACAATGTAGATCACACTAACTGAAAATGCAGTACCAAGCATTGCATTTTTTGGGTGTTTGTAACCTGTATCATGATGCAGAACAGTGTGTACTATTTAGTTCCTGCCTTCTTACTATGAGTGTGTATTTCTAATTAAAAGACCCAAAAAAGATTCTATCTGCAAAATCCCTGAAACACGACCTGTGAATCTGATTCTCACTGATTGAAATAGTAATTATTTTCCCACAATATGGATTTTTAAACACATTGCACAACTGTGTTTATTAGGATAACTAGAAGGGACAAAGAGAATGAAAGGCAGGCACACAACCACAAAATTAAGAGTTGCTGCTGTTCAGTAAACAAACTGTCAGTTCAAATGGATGAGCCTGGACAGTGAAGAACCAGACTCCAGAACCCCTCCTGGATAATGGGAAGGGCAAAATGAAGATGGGAGGGGGGAATCAATATAAAGATGCACAATCTGTACTCAGACAAACCAAGATATCACTGATGAGGAACTGAGCTATAGGAATGGTTGGTCTTAAAAACTTTTCAAAGGAAATGTGAATCAGAAGGGTTTTAAAGTTTTACTACTTGGCTTATTCAGAATGACCATGATATGTCAGTAATAATTACAGTATCCTATCACTAATATCTGAGCTAGCATGTAGTTTTTAGTCTATCAAAAGCAGAGATTAACCTTTAAGGTACTACCAGTGATGTTTTCAAATCAATTTTCTAGACAACTTGATGGACATCAAGATCTGTGGGTATGCCCTATGCCCCACGTCTCCCATTTCTACCTCCTTTCTTAAAGCATCATAGGAGACATGTTGGTATCTTGCACAAGGCTTAGCTGAAGCAATGGTGGATATGACAAATTGCTTCTCTGAAGTACATCACATGAGATATAGCAGCTTTCCCTGCCTCTCCCATAAAACTTAGGGTGAGCATCAGCTCTGGACATACCCTCTTCCGATTACAAGAAAAATAAAAATAATTAAGACATTAAAAAACATAAAATCACAAGATTCTACAGTTGAAGATCCTGCCTCTGTATGTTTATCAATTCTGAAGCCTTCACAATACATGTAATTCCTAGTTAGTAGCTCCTAGATTTTCATATTTATTTAGAACAGTCACCCTGTTGCTTGCCCTTTATACCTTTCTGATTCAGAAAATTACCTTTGATAAAATCAAACATTTCAGAAACAGATGCTGTACTATAAACTTGTCCCAAGTAGTGTCTGGATGGTTACAGGCACCCAGGAGCACCAAGTCATTTGTTTTTACCATCTGTTCTATTTCCCAAAGCAATAACTTGTATCTTTTCATCTTGATTAGGTGGTCTACTCTAGAGCAAACTCTAAATTTAAAATATGTTTGGCTTTTCCCCTGCCAAGTTTTTTTTTAAAAAAGTCTCATTTGAACTTGTACTCTCTTACAGAATATACAATCTTAGTTTTAGAAAATACTTATAGTCGTTTTTAAGTCTGCATATCATATGTGAAAGGTAACCTATTCTGACACTGTAATCAACACATCTACTGCTTAAGATATTTCACAAGGTAAATATTATTTAACAGAATTAATTCTACATGACTTACTCTAGCATGTTTTCAAAAACCTTTTGAACTGAAGCTTCCCTCTCCTCTGCTTGACACTTATTTGAACTTTTACTCCTGGAGAGTCAAGATACAGATACATAAGTCTGCTTTCATTTCTGGTAGAATTTCACTACTTGATTGCCCCTCCCCTCTGCTTCCATTTTGAAATGGATTCTTCTACACTTCTCCCAGAGCTCTACTTTTAATTGTACAAAAGTAACCATTCACCCAGTTGATTGAATTCAATTCTCAGACACACATGCATTTGTCAGAGGCATCTCCTTCTAATTATCCTCACTCCCCCTCTCAATTTTCTAATGCAAAACTGACTGATTTCATCTTTTCTCAAGAATCGAATAGACTTTTTTATGTGAGTCCTTTGGTTTCCTCCCACTCCAAAGAATGATAATGGCTCATTTACAAACACATTCCAGCCACCAAAATGCAAATAGCATCTACTGCTTTATCTTTAAATTAACACTTGGGGTTCAGAACTGAAGGTGCACTTCATAGTAGCCTGAGCTGACTACAAATAAGCTTAACATCTCCCCCACTCACAACAAATTTATTTTTGGTGTGGGCGTATATTTTCCTTCTCCTCCTAAGCACCAGCTCCCCATGTTATTTTCATATTATGTACCTTATCAAGCCTTATCACTTAAGTCTGGAAACACAAATGACAACTTGTTATGGCTCAAACTTTTTTATACGTTTTAAGGAGCTTAATTTACATGCATTTGTATTTCTCTAATATTAACTAAGTTAATACTTTCAGTTCTGACACATCCTTTCAGCCTCATCTATCTATTTGCTCATGTACTTATGTGACTGTAGTTCACTGATGTTTCAGACTTGAAAAGGCAAGAGTCCTCAATCACAGAAACACAGGAATAGGTATCACCCTTTCTATATTTTGCAGATGAAACCAAAGCATTCTGACACTACAGATCTTTTGACAGATCCATAGCTAGATATTCAAGAATAAAATGGAAAACTTAAAAACAAGTTCTATTTTCCTCTGTTCTGTTCAGTAAGTTAACTTCTACAACAATAAAATGTTCTTTAGATAAGTAACAATTATGATAGCTGTACATACAAAAATGATGCAAGTAATGCTTACCATGATATGATGCAATCCATAATACATCAAAATGTCTGCTAAGGTAAAAATGTTTCCTGCAAGGTAGACTTTATCTTCAAGGTGCATGTTAAGATCCTAAAAAGAAAGAAATTATTATACTGCTGTAGTATGGGCTTTGTGAAACGATATATTAATGCAATTGTTAAAAATAATAGAAATTTCCTCTGGAGACCATGCATATAAATAAACACCAGTTTTAAGTTATCCCAACTCTGCAAACAAAAATAAATAAAAGAAAAAAATTATAGAAAGTAAGTGACAAGATAATAAAATATCATTCTTTGACAGTGAGATTTAGGTAAAATTTAAATGCAGATCTGTAAACAAAGCACTTTATATGTAGCAAAATTTTTGTACATGCAAATGTAAATTATTTTAAGCTGACTCCACAGAAATACTTTCAAGTCTGTCTTTTCTTGGCTTCCAATTACTCAATTCAAAAATTAGAGTTGTATATTTATTATGAGTGCAGTTTCAAATGTTTAACATCTGATTACTAGAAAATGCAGTCCTATGATAAAAGGACAGCATACTGTTCTTCCAGCAGCAGCTATGCCTGTCCTCCAGGACTCCGTGCAGCTGGTCAGCAAGGTTCTGGAACTCCAAATGCCTAAGAACCAGGGAAACACACAGAATAGTGGGGTGGGAGACAAGGTGTTTCAAGCTTGATGCTGGTATCTCGGCACCCATCAGCTGCTATCACTTGACAGCTGCTTTTATTAATGATGAAGTTACTGCTAGCAATTCTTTGTGACTGATATTGTCAATTCAGCTGCCATCCAAGTAGGAAGAGAGAATTCCCAGCATTTTAAGATCACCTCTCAACTGTTCCAGATCAGAGGCTATGAGGGTGGGTAGTAAAAGGTTTCCATTCAGGTTCAGTAAATAATTATTTCAAACGTGTATTAACAGAAAGACTCATCTCCATGGCTTTTTGTATGCAGCTATTCTCTACCAGAAAACAAGAAGCTGACAGGCTCACTGTTGCCCAAGTTTATCAGCTCTGAGGACAGAGGCATCACACATCAGCTCTATCTCTTTACTTATCCTTCCTTGTCTCCAAATCCTACCTACTTTTCATCCAATTTATACACCTCTCTGCCCCCTTTTTTTTTCTAAAGATATATAACAACACAATTACCTACCTTAACCTCCAGCATAAGCTAGCTTTAGTTTTACAGTATTATTTTCAGACACCTACAAAAACAGTTTCCCAGATTTCCCTTGGATTTGGAAACTCCCTGTATTTGAAGGAAAAAAAAGAAGCACACAATGTGGTTTAAGCCACTCCCTTCCCCTGCCCCAGAAACAGAGGTAAGCAGCTTAAATGTAACTAACATTTTCAAAAATTTTAATTTTTCATTCTCAATTAGAGCACATTTCATTTTCAGCCATTTTGTTGAAAAAACAAGTCTTGGGCAAGGAGAAGGGGGTTAATACTTAGTGAACAATTTAAAAATTATATTTGGCCTTTAGCATGTTGCACTTTTTGTGGTTACATAATTTTACTGATATTGTGATTTCCCATAATGCATACATAGAAAATAAACCAAGATCAAAACACAAAACTAGAATGTTAAGACTTTTAAGACATCTAACAGTGCATTTGCTTTTGACAAGTTCGACTCCATTAAGCCACCTCACTATTCTTTGATAACCTCTTCATGACAGGACTCCTGTACTTCTGTAATATTTGAACATCCCCATGTCTGCTTTGATTTCTTTTATTAGAACAAATCAGGGAAACATATTAACCCCTGCATAGTTAAAATTCTGTAAGGTCAACTGCCCCTGGCTATGTAGCTTCTTTTCTTTAGAATGGTGTACTGCTTTGTTCATGTTCGTGGGTGCTCAAATTACCTCAAACATGTAACTACAGTTCTGTGGAATTTTCTACACTCAACACAAAGGCAAATCCAGTGTTAAGAAGAACAAACCCCAATCTAAAGAGCAGCTTTATTGGGAAAAAAACCCAAAACAACAAAAACCTGTTTTGAAACAAATTTTCTGACTAGCATTTTTCATTTCAATTAATCAGAAATTCCACATGCATTGTAGTGAAAACTATCACCACTGAAATGATATCTTTTCCCCCTCCTCCCCTGCTCTTCTTGGCTTAGGCTATGGAATCAGGATTTTGTAAAGCAAAAAGCTCATTATCTCTGAAGGTAGCATCACCACACTTACTTCCCTGCTGAAAATTTTGGACTTCTTCATCAAAGAAATTACAGCATTACTCAGCTAATTCTGAGTTTTATATTGCATGTGTACACTCAAAATAGTCATCAATAAAAAAATCCTAAAACTTTAAAGGCAAGGTAAGCCACTACAGCATGAACAATTATTTATTCTGGTTCATCAAATTTTATGAAGTCAGTTAACTGAGCAAATTAAATTTGACAAGAATGGTTTAGTCTTGTATAAATTAGCATTAGTTTACAATTCTGGTTTTGAACATGTACTTTCCTCCCCTAAAATATAAACAGATATTCTGATTTCATTCTGCAAGTCACACTAATTCAGAAACACCATATTTTTTTCATGTGCATTAGGCACATTTAGATAATCTTGCCTCATGGGTTATGCATCCCATGGATGATTATATTACTGGCTAATAGCCAAATGTGCTAAAATTCCTGAAAGCCAAGTTTGCTCAAGTGATCACAGTATTAAAGTGAAATAGTGTTCCAGTCCTGGAGAGATTAATGAAAATATGAACACAAAACTCTATAAAATTTCTATCACATGCAGGAAATTCAGGCCTGCTGGCTGCCATCTGAATAATTTGTCTTTCATGTACTGAACACCGTTACTTAAATGAATTCCTATATACAAACCCAGGATTAAAAGACGAAGAGAGTCCTCGAAGTTGCTTGTAACTATATAAACTTACTGTTGCATTTCCTTGGGAAACTCTCAAATTTCAGACAGGTATTTAAGGCATAGCTGCATTACAACGCATTAAAACTGCATACACTGAACAACTGCAGCAATTCAAATACCATTTTTGGATATGAGGGGGAGAAAAGCAACAGAAAGAGTTGTTGCATTATTTATGGACTAACTGATGGATTTCCATTTGCTTGTTCTATGTGGAAAAAAAAAATCCTATTTACAGCCTCTATCTAGCAACAGCTCAACACATCCCATTCAGAGCACATTTTGAGCACCCCCAGCAATGCTCACTGCCTGTTAAATATGCAATCCAATGGCCCCTAATCCATTTAATCTGCTCAGGCTGCTGAATCCCTGCCAGTCACTGCCAGCTGTGACAGTGGCTCTGATACGAACAGTTGCTTCTTAGGACAACTCAGGAACTTCCAATGGACCTCCTGATTTTGTTCTGGATGTTTTGCCCACGACACCCTGCTGGTGTATGTGCTTCCCTTACACACAGACTTCCCGTCCTTTCAGTCAGCAAGATTCTCAAGGTCATTTATGCCCTAAATGCTTTTATCTCTGGCACCATGCAAAGACAAAAAGCTGAGCACTCCCAAATGTTTCAGGAAAGTCCCTGACAATTCAGAACCCAATAAAGGGTTTCTGCAGCCACATCCAAGAAAAGCAAAACTATACTTTTGATACATAGACGTGTTTTTAATTCTCATGCAAGACTCTTCTCTCTAACTGGCAAACTATGAGCTAAACCTGGTCTGGAAGAATATTGTATTACTGAGTTTCCTGTAAAAGAAGAAAAATAATCAACAAATATTGCTGCAATAATAAAAATTCAACCTTTAAACCTGTAAGTATGCAAAAGCAGTGTACAGAACTGTGGATTAATGGCATGAACAGAGCATGGATTAACTGGCTTTTGTACCTGTGGAAACAGTAATTTTTCAAGCAAGCACATTAAATAGAAATTGAAGCTCTCTTATTCAGATTTCTATTTGGATTTCATTATTAAAGCCAGACAGTACAGGAGATTGGGATAAAGCTAATTGAAATCATGGAACATTGCTCTCTATGAGACACTGAAAGTAGTACACAAAGACTCTTAGTTATTATCCTTCAGAGACCAGAAGTTTCTACATTCATGTGGATGCTTTTATGTGAATTTAACAAGCTACCAGTTATTTGTCAGAGGTTTCAGAATAAGGGTGTGAAAGGGAAAGAATCCTCAGGTTTAAAATACCTAAAATTGATATGGCAGAGACATTAAAATCTCCTGAACAGAATTCACTAACACCTAAGTAGACATTTGATGGCACAGAGGAACAGAAAACACACTTGTTGTCCTGCATGACAACTCAGAAAGTTTCAGAATTTTTTTTTTCCTATGCAGCTTAATTTGCCACTAAGCATCAAAGAAATAAAAGATTATACCCTTCTAGCCAGTGGAAAAGAAAGTTAATATAAGGCATTGTATATTATGCTATCACTGCTATTGACATTCATCATTCCTATGGATCTACTGAGAAACAGATTTGGAGCAAAAGTACTGCTCCCATTTATTTTGTCAAGTACAGAAGCACAAATCAAAATTAGACAAAACTCAACAAGCCTTTTATTGGTCCATTCTGAACATTGTGGCATTTGCTCTGGATGAATATGAAAACCCTGGTTGAGATGGTCTGTTTCACCAAAATTTTCCTGCCAAGTAACAGCTTTAGGCAACACATTAGTAAGAATAATTCAACAATCTATTTTCATAAAGCAAACAGAAAATCCTCCCCATTCAAATTAGCAAACATGAAACAAGTTATTTACTGACATTTTGTAGAACTACATCAGTTAAGGGTTAAATAGAGGCAGCCTAAAGTTTATAGCAGAAGTTACTGAACTGTTTTTGGCGTAGCTTATTATAAATTGTGGCTCTAGGCTGCAACCGTCCCAAGACTGCCATTGTGTATTCCAGACACGTTGTAAAACTGCAGCCTCAGACTTCCCTCCCTATTTTAGTTCTTCTTTTTTTTTCACCCATACTCCCTTTTGGCACAGTATACTTTAATGGTAGGCTGCCCCTTTTCTGATTAATCATGGTGGCAAGAGAACAAATTACAAAAAAAAAAAAAAAAACCCCAACTCTTAATTGCTATACTATGAAATTATTAGTGCTGAAACAATTCCACAGCAGCCTTGTGTTAAAATAAATTCTGGTAATTCAACACTTAAAAAAAAAATCCACAGAAAAATTTGTAAATGCGCTTAAAGGCAGAGATTCTCTCTAAAGTAACACTGATTGTTTCTCAGTAAGGAAATTTTACGTTGCTTGGAAACACTTAATATATCTACATATTTGTATTTTGGCATATTGTCTTTTCTAGACAACCAGTGTCACTAAGGCCAAAGATGGAAAGGGATCCCAGCTCCAGCAAGAAACTGTATCTCTGCATCTGGTTTTAATGTTCCAATGCAGTTCTGCAAATACTCACATGTATGTGCTAACACTGCAGGTATCGTCCCTAAAACCATCCTGAGCAGATGAATTTTGTTATAACAAGACAGAAAACTTCCTTTTGGTTTTTATAAAAGGCAAGAGGTAAATGGAAATTAATTATTTGTTCTCATATGGTTTTCTCACAGTTTAGGAGAACAAAAAGCATCACAAGTTTCAAGTTTGTTCAAAGAATGACTGAAACTCTGTGACCCTTGTCATAAAAGTTTAGACAGGGACCTCCATGGGTCAGCTTGTTATACCACAGCTAAACCTGAAGTTAAACCCTGATTAGTCAGTGCCTCCTTTAATCAAGTTCTAAAAATCCTAAAGGATTGACAGTTTTCATGCTGTATCTGTAGAGTAACCATGACTGTGAAGGTTTTGATAGCATTTACACATAGAAAGTAAAGAGCAGGTATGTTACAAAAAGAGAAGAAATGTGAACTAACTCATGATTGACCAATAGAAGATAGCCCCCAGATACAATGAAACCAAGATAACTCTGATTATTTGGGGTTCATGTGAATGAAATGGTTTGTCAGGATTTTCACCAAGTTGGTAGGTAAATACAGGCTCCATAGGCCTCAAGACCAAGAGGGCTATCAGCTCGAAGAGTAACAAAGAGTTGCTTTGTATCACTTTAAGATGCATTTTCCTTTATTTTAAGCAACAGTGTTAATACTGCTTCGGTTTATCTCTGGTTTCTGCACACCTTGCCAGAGCCAGAAGTTATTAGGACTCTGTCAGCTTCAAGTAGAGTCAACCTTGCAGCTCTCAAATTTCTAAACTCAGACTCACTGGCAGCACTGACCAATAGAACTCTCCATCTAAAACATACTTTTAAAGAGAGAAAAAACAAACACTTGAAAAATTGATCAAATTTCACTGCCCTTTTATACACAGTTTATAAACAGTGCTTAACATTGCAAAGCAAATTTTCTCTTCAAGTTGTTCTCACAAGACTGCAAAAATACTTTTTACCAGTTGCAAGAAGTAAGGAAAATAGAGTACGTTTTGCTATTGGCTCCTTGTCATCTGGCTGCTCAAACAACAAGGGGGACTCTCAATATTCTTTTCTGCTTCCACCTGTTTAAGAGGAAGTAAGCTTCAGCCTACAATAAAAGTTTAATAACAGCAGACCAAGGACTCCACACAAAGTAGCTCAATGTTAAGGACAATGTAGAGGATCCTTTATGAGTTCAGTTTTCATACACAATTCTGTCCAGTACCTCCTTTTAGCATCAATACCAATTACCACAGCATCAAGCATGGCTTGTATCCCATAATTGCCACATCATTAAGAATAGCTCTAAAAACAGAGAAGTGCTATCCTGGAACACAACACCAACTTGCTTATAACCACGGGTTTATGAAGATAGTAAGAAACTGGCACCTCACACAGGCAGCTGAACAGTCTCTAAACTGTGGGGAACACCCTTCACAATTTACAAGCCACTGGGTGCTGCAAGAGCTCTGCTTCACATATGCTACAGTTTTAGCTGTTTTGCTGTTTCAGGTTGTTGGGTATTTTTGTCAACAAAAGTGAAAAGCAGCAAAAGCCAATACTTAGTGATACTGTCAAACCCTTAGTATTTGTTAAATTTTATTAATTGGATGCTCGTACACACATCAGCCCTGTAATTTTCAAGGTCCAGTCACTCCCAAATTCTGTGGAAAGGTAATTAAGCTCTCCTTACCTTCAGAATTGTCCTAGTATCTTCCTTACTGGAGCCTCCATTTACCCGGGTCACCCTGTATTCCAGCCACTGCTGCACCACAGCCTTCTCCTCGGCAGTGCTTCCCAGCAGCTGGTCTTTCCTAGCCTGCCTGACCAGGTGGGCAGCGATGGTCATCAGCCCCGTTAGCCCAGGGCCACTGTTGCTTTGGAGAACAGGAACCTGGAAGTGGAAACACAAGGGGAATGAATGGCTATTGGTTTTTTTAGGCTCCCTCAGAACACAGAAGCATTCAGGTAAAGGTGGTGCCATCAAAACCAGGTTTTTGTTCACTTTTTGTTCTTTGGGGTGTTTTATTTTCAATACTTACAGAAGAACAAGAACAAATCAGGACACTTTTAGCTCCAATTAAGCAAATTCTGCCAATATGAGGCAGAAATTGTGCGTTCTGACACTGGCAGAAATCTTAATAATAACTGACTTCTAACTCATTTCCCAATTCAGGACTCTGACTTAAGACTGTGAAGTCAGTAGCATCCAACTTCTCTCTGAGCAAGCAGGCTGCACTAACCAAACCTCCTGAAAAGCTTACTCCTACATACTGCACCATTCCAAAACACCCCAAACAGCAGCCAGGAGCTCATTGGGACCAGCAGGACAACACAACCTTCAGCTTTAGCCATGACGTCTTTGTGAGTAACAGCAGCATGTGTTCAACCCTGGGAAAGGAATCTGGACCAACACCTCAAGAAATGAAGTGAGTGAACTGAACTCACTGCAACAGGCTGAAGCCCATTCAGGCATTTATGACATCAAATGAAAGAAACTGATTAAAATGCAACACTCAAAGTATATGACTGCACAGTGCAGTCTGTTTATGTCCAGATTTATTTAATCTAAGGTGCAAGCTGAAAGCATAATATTATTTTTGTACTTGCATCAAGAGTCTTTCACTACTATCAAGTTTTTTTTTCCATTGAACATCCAGCCAGGAAAACTACACAGAGACCTAGTTACTTGGATTTTTCAACATTATACTTTATGGTAATAGCACTAAAATACCAGCTGGGCTTAAAAATAATGAAGGCAGTTTTTGCAACTGAAGAACACACATCGATATTCAGTCAATTAAAAAATTCTGTCAATTAAAAAAACCCCAAAACTTGAGACAACTGCTTCATTTCTCAACCAACCTTTTCCAGGAGGGAGGATCAAACAAAGGTGTCAAAAATTTGTGACACTGCCAACTCCAAATTGCATTTTTCATGCCTTAGGTGCCTCTTAAACCATGAAACCTAATGTTTCAGTATAAACTTTGAAACACTAAGACATCTAGGACCATAGAATCATCAAAGTTTGGAAGGACCTTTAAGAGCATCCAGTCCAGCATCCACGCAGCACTGCCACTGCAACACTAAACCCCTAAATCACCGCCCAGTGCCACATTCAGACCGCTCTTAAACGTTTCCAGACACGGATTCTCCACCACCTCCCTGGGCAACCTATTCCAATGCCTGAGCACCACGAGGGAAAAACATTTCCTAATACCTAATCTGAATCTCACGTGTCTCAGTTTAGGCCATTTCTTCTGGCCCTCTCACTGCAGGCTCCCACCCCACTAGAACCTCATGTCAGGTAGGAGTGCTTTAAAAGAATATAATGTTTAAGAGCAACACGTCCTCGACGCAGGCATTTTCCGATTATTAAAACAGCACCTTTTTCTTCCCATGTAATTTAATCAAAATAGCACGACGCAACTCGCACAGGCATAGGGAATGTAAAGTGCTGAAAGAACAAGTATAAAAAAAGCCGAAATCCCTTCCATGACACATGATGATCCATCCCACAAGCAGAGCGAAGGAGTTTCCAGAAGGTACAGGCTCGCAGGCAGCGAGGCCCTACAACAGCCACAACATATGTGGAGGAGGGAGCACAGGTGAGATCCCGCTCACGGAGACGTTGGCTGCTCTGGTACCTGGGGGGGCCGCAGCCACGGTCACATCGGTGGCTGAGGGGAACTGCCAGGGAGGCGGGAATGGAAGCTCGGAGGGAAGCAGCCACTGGGGAAAGGAGACCAGAGGATGCCCGCCCTCCCCCGCGCGTCGCCACCGCCACCCGCTCCAGGCCCCTCCTCGCTCCCTTCACCTTCCGCTCCCCCTGGACGCCGTACTTGTTCCCGCCCGGCAGCCCCAGCAGCCGCTCCAGCAGCTCCAGCTCCTCCGCGCCCCGCACCGCCGCCGCCATCTTGCGCGGCGGGACACGCGGACAGGGACGGAGGGCGGCAACAACCGCTCGCCCCATTGGCGGACAGCGCCAGGGCGCCGCCGAAGGAAGCGCCATTGCCATTGGCCCGAAAGGGACGGCCAGCCAATGAGAAGCCAAGAGAGGCGGCGCGTTCAGCCGTTCGGGAGGGGAGGGAGGAGCAGTGGGGTCGCGGACGGCGCGTGCGCAGTGGCGCCTGCACGTCCCCGGCCGCATGGAGCGGCCGTGAGGGGCGGAGCGGGCGGAGCCGCCGCTTTGCCCACCCCGGCGGGGCGGCGGGGGCGTTTCCCGGCCCTGGGGTTCCTCGGTTTCCCTTCGGTGGGAGAAGACCTTAGGGATCGCTGAATCCCGTCTGTGAACCAACACCACCGTGTCAGTTGGACCGTGGCACTGACTGCCACGTCCAGTCTGTTCTTCAACACCTCCAGAGATGGCGACTCCACCCCCTCCCCGGCAACCCATTCCAATGCCTGATCACCTTTTCTGTGGAAAAATGCCTCCTGATGTCCAGCCTGAGCATCCCCTGGCGCAGGTTTAGGCCATTTCCTCTTGCTCTGTTGCTGGCTGACTGGCAGAAGAGGCCGATCCACCTGGCCACAGCCTCCTTGCAGGCAGCTGTAGGGAGCGATCAGGTCCCCCCTGAGCCTCCTTTGCTCCAGGCTGAACACCCCCAGCTCCCTCAGTCGCTCCTCACAGGACTTCTGCTCCAGAGCTTTCCCAGCTTCACTGCCCTTCTCCGGGCAGCTCCAGCGTCCCAGCCTGCCGGCCCCTGGCTGCTCGGTTCCCACACAAGGAGCTGCCCTAATGTGTCCACACAGACCGTCCCTCCCTTCTCCGGGGCTTCTCAGGAGCCATTGCACCACTTCTATCCATGTTCACCCGTCCTGCCTTCCTCCAACTAGCAAATCTTGAACGTGTTGTCCAAGTGCAGCCAAACTTAGTAGGGGAGTTGAAGTTTCGTGGAGAGCTACATCGCTAGGGATCCTGTGAAAATATCAGCCAGAACCAAGGTGCTACTCAAGGGCATAAAAGGAGGAGGAGGGATAAAAGTATGGTTAAAAAAATCATCCAAATCACCACTGTTGATGGTAGTAGTGGAGCTAAGAGATAAACCCCATAAAATCTCAGCTGGCCACAAAATAGCCTTACTTAACTGCACTTTAGTGTATTTGAGATTTGATGAAGACATGATTTAATCATCTTTCCAATGGAAGATACTCTGCTGCAGATGTCATACTTTTACATCTGATAATAAATGTTACAAATTAAAACAGTTTTAGACTTACAGGTTTATTTGTGCAGAGTATCAAAGTGCAATTCTTGATAGAAGACTACTAAACACCAAATTAACATTTTTTTTACTAGAAAGAACAAGCTACTCTTGTCCTACTACTGACATTTTAATAGTACAGACTCAGGGCTATCACTGCGTTAGTCATCTCAGATAAGATGATCCTGACAAATGTCCTGTTTCTCCAGTGAAACACTTTATCTTGATACAAGGTGACATTTAGATTTGTACCTTCTGTTGTAGAAAAAAGTCTAAAAGTGGGCACTGAGCCTTCCTCTGACTGGGGAGCAGATCTGAAATTGTGAGTGGATTCTTAAGCTTTATAGGATCTCTTATATTAACATCTGCACAGCACTTAATTAAAAAAAAAACAAAAAACCTTGAAAATGGCCTTGCTCTTTGCAGAGCTTTTAAAAATTAATCAGCTCCTTTCTTTAAGCAGTATTTTGAAATTATATTGTTCCAGTAGTGTTCCAGCTCTGTGATATCAATGAATGATCTAAAATTATACAGAAGGCTTCCTCTTCAGTGGGAAAATGGAAAGAAATGCTTTGCCCCCTTTTTGAAAGCTAGTTGATAGTTTCATTATTGAGCAATTTTACTTTTGTTAATGAACCATCTATCAGTAAATATATGCGTACAGGTTATTTTATATAGTTATAATTTTTAGAAGCTTTAGAACCTAGAAGATGTGATCTACCTGTGTAAAATATTAGTACTGATGTGTTGAAATATCTATCAGTTAAAATAAAAAGGTCACATTTTCAGTCACCTTTTTTTTTTTTTTCATGACTTTGTATCATCAAACCTCAAAGTTTTAAATACTTTGGAAAAGGAGATTTCATAAATTAGATGGAGGAGATTAACTGCTTATGGTTGTGTAGTAGTTTTCCTTGATAGCAGTGTTTAGAAAAGTCTCTCTTTTTCTGGGCACAGTTCTCCCTTCATTCCATTAGGTGGAGCTTTGTGATTAAGGCTGCAGAAGAATCTTGCTTCCGAGTGCAAAATAATTCACCACGAAATGGCTGGGGGAGGAGGTGAACGATGCCTTCTTTGCTTAGAGGTATCGTTGTCCTGTACGCAAGCTCAAGACACAAAAATCTGAATCAAGACCCTCAGATACAAGGCAAATAAATTGAAAAATCGATTCTGTCAAACAGGGCCCTGCTCTAATCTGCTGTTGTCATAGTCGAGTTCCGAATCTAAAATACCTTAGGTTATAAATTAAATGTCAAATATAATTAATTTGCCACTTGAAACATGAAGTGGATGACTGTCCTTTGGAGAAAGCCTGACAGCTTTATGTATGTCACATTGGTATCTGCTAAAACAAGCTTCACATGCCAGATGATCCTTGTGTGAATCATTGCTGTTAGCTGTACCAGAATTTTGTCGATGGAGTAAGCCTCAGAACAGTTTTCTCCTTAATTGTCTAAAGCTTTTGCAAGACAATAAAAATCAAGTGTCATCTGCATCATCTGTGCAGAATAGTGGTTTTATCATACATCAAATAAGCAATTTATTTCTTATTCATTACTACAGAAGCTATTGTTGAATATTTACATACAAATCTATATTTTATTTTTTCTGCCCTGTGCTTTGAACCCACTGCAGTTACAATTTGAATCCAGTTTTCCTTCCATCTTCTTAACTTCAGCAACAGCGGCTGTAGCCCTGCAATTCTCTTCCACAGGGAGGCCAAGGTTATAATTGAGTACCACTCCTTCCTCAGCCCACTTCCCTGGGGCATGGACATCCCGTTTGCACGGCCTCCTCCCCTTGCCCCAAACCAGAAGCAAAGAGGCCTTGCCTTTTTCATGTTTTGCGTCCTTGCTTTGCACAATGAACTGTGCTCACCTTGAGGCTTGTTTATTCACAGGTACCCCCAGGGAGGTGGAGAAGGCAGGTTTGCCCAATGGCCACTTTTACACAGTAGTTGAAATAAAGATGTCAGTATACTATGTTATTTCCCACTAACAGGACCAGTAAGATCTTCCTAGTCCAAACCTCATAAACATTTCCCAAGCAGGATGCTTTAGCAAGGTTTCACCATTAATTTTTAAAATGTGAGTAACAAACTGGCTAAATGTTTGTGGATGATACCCTTTACATTGCCTTTGTGATCAGGATATTCATTTAGCTTAAAAGGAAAAAAAAAAAACCAGATTGAGACCATACTGCTCATTGAAATGAGGGTAACTTGTGTAGACAGACTGAAAGATCCAGATTTGTTCCTGGTTTCTGCAGTGGCTGAATGAAGCAGAGAGGAAATTGACCTTTTTTTTTTCAAGTGCTCTTTGAAAATTGAACTCGCGAAAAGAATGGTTTTTGTACTAGCCAACTCTCCTCTGCTTCAGCTTCTCTTTTTTTCTGCTCAACCCCATGCTCTATAAGAGAAACATGAGCCCTAGGTCTGTGTTAAAATTTAGCCATTCTTGTATGTGTCAGGCAGAAAACAACTCCAAAACAGTATTTTGAACCTAAGAGGCACAACAATTTTTTCTTTTTGTCTCATTTCCACTAGGTTACACTGACAAAAGGACTGCTACTTAGAAACCTTTCTGCAGGCAGGCAGTCAGAGAGGTTAGTGTCCCAGCAGCTGATTTTAGCCTAAGTGCATATTGAAGGAAACAGTGGAAGGAACTTTGCCATGTGATTACTGCTTTGACACTGCACCACCAGAAGCGGGGAAAGGGAGACTTGTCATACTTCTGAGAATACTGACCTTATGCACATGTATGCCTTAATTTAGCAAGAGATGCATATATTTATATTCATTTCAGTCATATCAACAACAGGATTGGTCACTGACCACTAAAAAATTGACTGATTTCTTTTTTCACTTCTGTTCCATGGAAGACAATTGCAAGTCGTGGTGCTTCCCAGGCATTACAGTGAGTTAAGGTCATCATCTTACCTGCAAGACAGGGACAGATCCACAGGCAGGATAGCTGCATTACTGCGCTGTTGTATAGAAGCTAATTAACCCAGGTAAGAGGAAATAAGCTCCACACCACCACACCTAAAATGTTCCCAGACCTGACTGTGCATAGCTCAGAGGTCCCTGAAGTTTGTCTCTTATAGACATATCTACATTTGGGTCTCAAAAACCTTGTGACTCAATTTTGAAATTAAACAACTATTGAATATAGGTTACAGTTTGGGTTTGATAATTCCAAAATAACTTTGACTGTTTTCCATGGATTTGGAGACCAATCAAGAGAGTGTGTATGTATTCATAAACACATATATTCATCTATAGAAATTGTTTCTTTGATGTTTCTTTGGAGTATTTTTTTGACAGAAAGCCCAGGAAACTTTATTCTTCAATAAGGAAAGAGTCAGCTCTTAAGGACTGATTGTTATGAAGTTTATTTCCCTGAGACAAGAAAATATGGACCTACACAGAAAATTTGCTGAAAGTTTTGTAGAGACATATTCTGCTCTCAGCTTCATCCTCTTAAGTAAAATTTACTGTCCTTTATTTCTCACTTGCTTTCCAAATTTGAAGATAAATTAAGATATCATTAAACAAGAATTACTCCTGGGTGTATGGAAATTTGGGCTTATAAAATATAGCACAGAAGAAAACAAACTGGTGTCTGACATACCATCCTGAATGCTAAGGTTTGGTTCAGCAGTCGGCTACTGTTTTTTTAACAGTTGTGTGTATCTGGCACAAGCAGTTCTGTCCCTGACAGCCAAATAGATGAAGCAGGTGACAGATTTTAAAAGTGCTATACCTAGAAAACTGCACCTGGTTTATCATGTGTAAATGTGGTACATTTGGTTGTTGAAATAGAATATGCATCTTCTTTTACAGATAAGTAAGTCTGTTGTGTTTTTGAGAACATGATCATTGTAAGTAAATTGCTGCTGTCAAGAAGATGTTTTCAGGGGGTTTGACCTAATTACATAATGCAGAATCCTGAGATGAAAAGGTTAAGCTATTTCAGTGTATCCTATCAGTGACGTGCTACATTTGTCCAAACTACTTCTGTTCTTTGTTGTCCAGCTATGGCTGTGCTGAGCTGGAAATATATCCAGAATATACACTAGATGGCAGGCGGGTCAGGGGTCTGGAAGGGAGCCTTGCCCATTCATCACACAGCCCTCTCTCATGCCTCCAAAAGATCAATTGGTCTTCCCCAGGCCTCTACAAAGCACATTTGGCTGGCTGTACTAGATGAGTATGCAGTCAGCAGACTAGAAGTTGATGTAGCCCTCTGCCCACAGGATGCTAGGCCATGTTGTTTCTGACAGATTTGCTTTTGCCTTTTAGACGACAAGAAGATGCCCGATCAGTAACAGCTCGATCAGTAGCAGCTGTTGTTGAGAATAAGGCTTGTGTTAGAGAAGTGGATGTGTTAAAGAAGTGCTGTCAGCACCTGAGGCAGGCTCTGATGGCTTGTCTTCAACAGCAGACTCCTGTATTTGCCCTGCAGGAGATGATGGCAGCTTGTTGCAAATTTTTTGTAGCAGAACATCTTTTCAATGCTCTGTTGATGCCCCAGGATGAAAGATGCCCTCAACATTGCCCTTAGAGTCATTGCAATGCCAGTATGTACAGCCTTGAATACATTATTGCTTACTGGAGGATCCTTTGGGAGCTGTTGTGACGCAAGGTCAAATTCAGCCCTCATGTAAACTTGTGGTACTTGCTTGACCCACAGCTCTGTCACTGTAAGAGAAATGCTGTCAGCTTTCACCTCTCCTGATGTCCTTGAGGAAAGGGTGGATTTGAAAGGAGATGTCACATCACTATCAGATTATGCTAATGTCATAGGTGAGTCTCGCAGGGCTCTAAGAGTGAACCACATTTTAAAATAGTCTTTCCTGTAGATCTGTTTTTTTCCATTAGTGGTAGTTGTAGGAAAGCCATGAGTGGCCATCAATTGCTTTTCCTGTCTCAGACAGAAAGGTTCCTCAGTGTTGAGTTGCAGTCAGATGCATTTAGGATTCCTGCTCTGGTGTGAGAATTTCTGAACTGGTGCACCTCTTCTGATTTTAATGATCAAGTATTCTTCAGATTTTAAGAATACAGCTACTCCACAGACAGACTCATGCTAATATAGTTATTGGTACAGATAAAAGAAGTCTCTACTTAGGTAGTTTCTTATATCTGTTTCAGGGCTCAAGTACTTACATAGAAGTAAGGCAGTTTTTATTGCCAGTTAATCTAAACCTAATCAGAACATCTCTGGATAACAAAAGGTGGAAAACATGGGATTTTTTCTATACTCCTCTAAACCTACTGCTGCTTGTGGCTCTGTATCAGTTGAGAATTATGAAAAAGCAAATGCTTATATAGTTTCAATTGCCTTACTGGGTAGTGAAATAGTTGGGACTCTTGAGTGTAGCAATGGGAAAATTGCACTTTGAATAAACTTATATATTCTAGTATTTAGAGAATGCAGTAGTTAAAACAGTAACAAAAAAAAAAAAAAAGGGAATCAGGCTTAGATTGTTCCTAATCCTACCATCTGACAATTCCTAGAGTAAAGTATCTACACATTTTCTCTAATAGGACATGAATGAGCAAATACTACACACAAGTACATTTGTCTTTTCTTTTTTTTTTTTTTTTGAAGTCACTGAGGAACCACTCACTAAAATGAGGGAACATTTCAGAACAGGAAAATAAGAAAAGAGCAATAGAGACTTGGCAGAGTGAATAGGCAGGTGTGTTTATCCAGACATAAACACCGAGAAGCTCCTTCCCTGAGCAGCAGCCAGCCCCAAAGGAAAGCTAACAAACCCTTCCTCCTGCAAATGTGGTTTGAGAGAAGTTGCATGAAGACAACAGAAGGAAACATCAGGTCACAATCAGACAAATGAAAATATGAAGCTACTAATTGACCAGAGTTTGAAATCTCCTTCATATACATGCAGTCACAGGGTTTATTTGCAACAAAGTCCCCTGAAGCTGGTATTGCTAGTGCAAGTAAATGAGAAGTAAAAATGAAGGTTCCTGCATTTGTTCTTTGCTTCTCTTTACTTGGTCTCTTAATTTCTGGAGACATAGATCTACAAAGTAAGATAGCAAGTCAAAAACATCAAATTGAATTAGGCAGTACATTATATAACTTTTTAATACATATTTTTCCAGGAAAGCAACAATCTTAAAAGTAAAATGTGTTTGGAATATAATTTAGACACCCAGGCCAGCACCAACTCTATCTGTGGGAGGCTGCCTTTGTGAGAGGAAATTTACATTTAGCTTTTGGCAAGTGTATTAGTTTCATATTAATACACACCTCTCCTAAATGGAGATCTATATTAGTATGGAGACATCAGATGAAGCTCTGAAGCTCATGGCACTTTACCCAGGATTGCAGGGAGGAATTACACAAAAACCTTATGAGTTTAAGAATTTCAGGTTATGTTGACCATAACCCATGAGTTTGATAATGGACCTACAAGAAGAAAACAGGGTCACAAATAGAAAATTATCTTGCTGTCCAGTGCCTTTGCAAAAGCACACAATTCCTCTTTTTCCTAGGTGTTAGGGTGGTTTTTGGTTTTGGTTTGGTCTTCTTTTTTAAATTTTGATTTTTGTACTGATCTCTCCTCCTTTTTGCAGTTCCTCCCTGCAGAGATCCTCAGTCTTGCTTCTACTGTCCATCCAAAACTTGTCAAAACCATATATGGTGAGACAGACATTTTTTTTTAATTGAATGTTTATTTACTCCTGTTTTGGAAAGCATTTTGTGGAGGTGAGGAGCAAGGATTACGTGATGACGAGTATTTGAATTGATTACAGCAACGAAGTGTAATGCAAAGGAAGCAGGTTATGGTTATAAGCTGCTGGGTGTTGTTCAACACATCAGTGACATTTTGAAATATCTGGTTTAGAATTATTTGAGCCTATAGTCTGGGGGGGCCTGTAATTGAGTTTTACTTCTTGGGAGCTCACAGAGGTTCATATAGTGGTTTACAAAATATACACAGAGATCAAATGGTTTGAAATTCAGACTGATTTTCTATCTTCTTTTTGTTGTTTTTTTTTGGTGTGGCAAAAAGGGATAAACCCTCAAAACATTTTCATCCAAGGCCAGTTCCTGCCAGCAAGGGAAATTTAATCCACTTGAACCACCAAATCATTGAGTACATTTATTCATTAAAGTAATCAATCAGTGGAAATAGGTTTTTCTTTTTATCTATTAAATGGCAAAAATGATGAGTTCATAAAAATGTCAAGAAATTTTCATCTCTGCTATCTCTTTTCTAAGGTCAGCTGTCTTCAAACATATTATCCCATTTGTGGGAATCTTACTTATTCTGTCTTCCTTGTAGAAAGCTGAGCATTGAGTATTACACAGAGATTAAAATTGAGTAGAAACTATAGAAAATGTCAAACATAGCAGAAATCATGACATGTGCTCTTTTGACTAGACACAAAAGCACCAACAGCTGTTAATTTTTGAAGCTAGTAATCTGGCAGTGTTACATTAATACATCAAGTCACAGCAACTTCTTGTTTCCATTTTTGCTAGCATCTACAAGTTTGTCAAGATCTATCATCTCTTTCCCTTATACAGTTGGCTTCTTTTATTTTGACAAATGGATCCTTGCCAAGAAGTTATCTATATGCTGTGCACATCATCATTTAGAAGCAGGAGACAGTGTTGGGATTATAATTTTTCTTTACCATTTATAATGCAGTTTGCTTCTTTGGGATCTTTCAATGGAAAAGACCGGGTGAATAAAATCATCAACTGTCCATTTGCCATGGGAAATAAAATTAGATGCATTGTTTGCCTGACCCCCTCTAAATCTAGAAATTAAGCTCCTTTTAATTTGGAAAAGATGAAGTGCTTCCCAGGTTTGTCTTTGAGTTCTTGTTTATTTAGGAAAGGAGGAATATAAAGTGACCAACTGCATCATGAAATCACTGTCTTACATCTGTAAACAGTCCTTTAAAACAGACTAACCTATATTTATGAAACACTCTTTAAGACCTCTGAGTGAGAGACTTTACAATTGTTATAATGATTCTAAACCTAAAAAATGTTGCTACAGGTAAGGAAGAGATGAAATAAAAAGCATTGCCAATATTTTGGGTGAAGTAGCAATTTCTTAGGTGGAGTTTTCAGATCTTCCCAGGAAGATACGGGACCGTGGGCCATGCCCCAATCTTCAGAGGACGAAGGATATTACCAGGTAATTTCCTGAAGTAAAATTCTGTCCTGAAATATGTTGGTCCCAAACCATTAACTTGCTACTACTGAATTTAGTGTTGGGTTTAATGGTGTGAGTGTGAAAAATACATGCTGATCTTCTTGAGTAGTGTCAGGAATATCTACTACCTCCCCCAGCAACACAGCTTCATCTGTGGCCAACTGACAGAGGAAACTGATTGACAGCAGCCCTGAAGTATGGACTAATTAAATATATCATAAGTAGGTTGCAGTGAACACAAATCAGCTTGACCCAAAAAAATTTGGTTCCCAGATGTCAGCAAGATTTTCTGTTTAGCTTTGTAATATGGTCAGGGTTCAGAAGCAGTCTCTAAATAACAGGGGCATCTTTGATGTCAATTCTTACTCCTCACAGTTTTAAAGTTGACTAACAAATATCTGTGGAGCAAGCAGACTCTAAAGGGCAGCCAAAGGCCTGTTTGTGTGGAGAAATCAGCATGGGGTAAGGTAAGATGAAAACTGAGGGTACAGAAGCTGTCTGCACTCATTCTTTACAGTGAGAGTGGTGAGCCCTCAGGGTGTGCTCAGATGGCCCCTGCCAGTGCTCACTGAGGTTTATGGGGTCACTGTCCCTGGGTGTCTGCTTTGTCCTTTTGCTGGAGATTACAGCCCTTATTCCAGTGGAGATGGAAAGGAGCTCATGGCCAGTCTTCCACCATCCTCTTTCAAAGCCTGCTGTGTTCACTGAAATTAGCCATGAAGACTGATTGGTGTTTATGAGCTGAGCTACTGTTGATGGAGGCTGAAGAACTGAACCACACTTGGGTTTGTTGCCGCAGCTAAGGGAAGAGGACTGCTCTCAGAAGCATAGGGCATGTGCCATAATGGCATAAAAGTTTTAAGAGCAACCCTTTGTGAATGTAGATAATAAGTATTTAATGATTAAAAGGCTCTACACAGTGGATCAGGGCAGAATAGCTGGTGCCTTGTGTATTTCCAGATTATGGTCTCGCACTAACTTCTTAGGCATATCACAACATAACACTGTGAATTTCAGGTATTCAAAGACACAGTAAACCTTTTTCTTTTGGGGCAGAGCAATATCATATTATTTAGTTATTTCACTAGAATTTGTCAATCCTTGTATACTGGATGACATTAAACAGAGCAGAACTTTTTCTGAGTAAGGAAGGGCAGCTACAATGCAGCAGCTATCATTATCCCTAATTGGAATGACAAAACCTGTTCAGATCCTACTGAGCATTTCCTTATATGTCTACTGCATGCACTGCAAATCAATTTTTCTTGAGGTTTTGATGTGTTGTACTCACATCAAAACATATTCTTGGGACTGGGCTGTATCAGCTTTCTACAGAGATGCAATATTTAAGTAAAGAGAGCAAAGAGGCTGTGATGCAATCTTAGAGACAGTCTATGCAATTTGGAGATCAGTTGTCAGTGTGTAATAGTTCCTTGAACACCCAGAAGAGAGCAAACAGACTATCTTTAATTGCTTTGCATTTTGGAAGGAATTCAGGTGTCTTAAAGGTATGCAGAAAACACAGTTAAGTGTCAAGCTATTGAAGTTTGGGCTCACAGCCTTAGCATCTTAGCCTATAGGCTAGAAATGACCAATCTTTACTACCCATCAGAAATATCTATGGATGAATGACCATTAAAAATATTGTGAATGCCACTTCATGCTTGCAAACTAATCTTTTCTTTTGCTCATTGGCAAAATGACCAATTTTGGGATAAATAGGCTATACACAGAAGAGATTGATATATATGCCACGTGAGTTAGCTCAGTTGGTTAGAACAATGTCAAGGTTTTGGGTTCTATCTCTGTGTAGCCCAGTCAGTTCAGAGCTGGACTTGATGATCCTTCTGTGTTTTTTTTCCAGCTCAGAATATTCTGTGGTATGTTGGCTGTAACACTCTTCTGCATCCAATCTTTGGCTAAGTGTAAATGAACATACCCAGTAGCAGGAACAATTCGCAAAGTTTAATGCAACATATACTAAGGTGGTCTGCTGTAGCAACCCCACCAGCACAGAAACTTTCCTGACAAGTTTCATCTGCACTTGGTTGGGTCTAGTCAAGTGAGAAGAGTTCAGGAACTTCAGGCAGATCTTTTGCAACAGGTTTCCTTATGATAAAAAATACCATGTCCTCATACAAATGGTTTTATAGACAACGTGAAGGGCAGCTGGGTTAATATTGATAATAAAGGGGAGAAACTTGAAGACCTGCAGTTCTTCCATGCACCATTGCTCGTACTGAAGAGCAGATATTTGCAATTTGACACGTACAGTTACTTTGCTGTGATGGAGGCACCCAGCTCTGCTCAGCAGAGTTATTTTTCATCCTCCTCTGATACTGATGCCAAAAACTCAGTTCCAACATATCAGGTTGCTGTTTTTTTGAGAAGCAAGTACATGAAGGAGTTTCTGGGTTTGCAGAAGGTTTTGTCTATTTCTATTTCACAGTTTGTCTCATTCTGCTGAACTTTATAACATCTGGATTCTGAGTGGGCAAAGGAGCACATGTTGGTCTGTCAAATGCTCTCTGCCCTGGAACAACAAGTGCTGCTGGTCAAGACTCCTATTTTGTGGTTCTACCAAAGCGAGAATGCAAGTGGAAAACAGGTGGAAGAAAATTATCAGTGATACTCAAAAAAGTTACTCATATCAACTGAAAATGCTTAGCAATGCATTCATAATCCTAAGGAAAGGGAAATCCTATGAAAACACACCATTCCAGGCCCAAATGAACTTCCACTCTTTACAAGGGAAGTTTTGCCACGAGTTAAAATTAGAGCACTTGGGGTAAGCCTTCTGCAGCCACTGATCCTTCCTTTGTTCATTCATATGATGACAAAACCACACTAAAACAGAAGGGAAGAAGTACTTAGAGCTCTGAGGAAACACAGGGCAGATCATCGGGTAATTAAATTAGCCCAGTTCCCTTGTAGCCAGTGATGTATACTGTTTTCACTGAAGTTACCTGTCCAAGGCTCAGGCTGACAGTGTTTGAACATATCATTGTTCCATAGGCTGCTGCTCTCTCTGTACCTCTGGGTGGGATAGAAATCAGAGGGCAAATGCCCTCTTCAGGCAACACTTCCGAAGTGTTACATTTTGTATTAAACAATGTAAATTATTTTCAGACTGTCTTTAGTTCATTTCTCACAGGCTGGTTTTACAGAGATGTGTAACTGCAGCTGGACACTGCTTATAGTAGTTGAACTTCATAATTGTTGTGAGGGTCCAGTGACTTGGAGGGCTTACAAGTGCAGCTGCTTTGTCTTTGCAGCCTGAGTTATGCTGCTTTCACTCACCTGCTTAACCTTACACATGAGAGGCAGAAACTTTTCACCTGGCCTGATCTCCCACATAGGTACAAATATGCTCATGTGTTTATAGCTGCAAATAATTAGCATATTATAAAAACAAACAAAATAGAAGCAAACATTAAATGGAGACACAGGATGAGAAGCTTGTAAGCATGCTGGGGGTAAGGCCCAGTTTTCAGAGGCTGCTGACAATTGCCTCATGCCATAGGGAGAGCTGCTGCTTTCCATAATGCATGGAGCCAATTATACCAGTGTCTTGACAGAGGGGAAGCGGGAGAAATCTTTTCACTGACTCTGACAGACAACAAACTTCTACCCTGAAGCTGGATGTCTGATTAGTTTTTCAGGCTTTTTACTGAAAGGCTGTTAAGTAATACAATAGTTTATTCCTAAGACCAATACTATTTCATTTACCAATATACCGTTTGATGCATTCCTTCTTGTTTTTTTCTGACATGAACTTAAATACCTGGTTTTTTCCCTGCTGAAGATGTGGAATTGCTAACTGACAAGTCCAGTTAGTGGGAGCTGAGTCAGTAATACCTCCAGAGATTAAGAGGGCAGAATATTTATAAGCAATTTAATGTTTTGGAGTACTTTTCATGAAGAAAAAAATTTAACAATTAGGTACTAATATAAAATGAACAAAATAGTATGCTACTAGAAGGTCAGGTTTATGCAATATGTTTTACACTCTAACCACACAAAGAAAAAAGTTAAGTATTTGATTTCAGTCTGAACTTTATGCCTTTGATAAATTTAAGATTATTATTGTATTTAAGCCATTTTATGTCCTCAGTGGGAGTTAAGGCACTCAGCACTTGCAGAATTGAAGTAAGGATGTGAGCAGTAATTTGACCACTCTTGAATTGTATTGCCTAACATCTGAGAAGGATCAGGAAGACAATCCTTAGCCCTGAGCATTATATACAAATGAAATAGGGGTTATCTGGGGGCAGCATAATTCATTAAATGTTCCTTCTAAATGTAAAACACCAAATTCCCTCGATACAGTCAGCCTTTCTATCTGCAGTCTAGTTCTGACATAAAAAAAGATATTACAGTAAGAGTAAACTGAAATTCAGAAAAGCTCAGAAGTTCACTGTTAAAGTTCATTCTATTTTCTCATTGTATCTTTTAACAAACAGACGGAAAAAACATTATAAGAACCACAGTCCTCTGCAAAAAAAGTCTGATTTTAGAAGATAAGACTAGATTCTTTGATGGTATCAATCAGGAGATTTGCCTTAATTGTAACCCAATTACCCTGTAGCTCTATCAGCTGAGAATTTGATCCAGGAGCTGTAACAGAAAAGGATCCATTTGTAGTTTCATCTTTCCCTCATACATCTCTCTCTTTTACTTCAGGCCAGTCTGGGAAAAAATTCAAATATTCTGATCAGATTTTTATGAAGACTGCATAGAATTACACTGGTGCAAAAAAACCCAGTTTATTTCAACGGAAGATATAATGTGACCAGACAAAAGTTAAAAAAAAATCTCATAACTGTAATTGTACTATAAGACATGTACATCACCCTGTTACACAGACTGTGTGTTCTTACCTTTGATATATTTAGTCTTACACCAAACCCTGTCATGGAACAAGGAAGGGTTAGTTGTTGAGTTTGGCCAAACAGGACACAACAGGGTAAGTAAGTGGTTTGCTCAAGGCTACCCAGGAGAGCATATCAGAAGAGCATGAGTCTTTCTCATGCTGGGCTAATGCCACAGTCCTCAGACCACTTTCCTGTTGAGGTCTCCATCTGTTATTTAATTAATATAGAGGCTATCGATAATCTTTGAAAAGTCAGTTATTTATGCTCCAGTTTAAACAACACAGAAAAGCGAAAACATCTGTCTTGTGACCTGACAAATGGAGAGTGTTATATAAGGGCAATTGATGTTAAATTTGCTGTTGCTACACCATTAACAGGAGAGCAGCCCAAAGACTGGGATGATTCAAAGGCGCTCCCCTTGGCTCCACCAGCACTGCCCAGTGCTCGTACTTGGTGTCATGTGTGAGAGAGGCAGACAAATAACCAGGCTGCTCCCCCTTCATTGTACAGCCCCATCTGTGCTCACAAAGCTGGGACAAAGTCTCAGGCTCTGAACGAAGGTACTGCTGATCCCACCGGATATTCAGTTATGCCAAGAGACACTCGCTTTCAGTTTAAATTGCCAACAAATAGGAAGGAAAGTTCAAGAAGTCTTGGACAACAGTTTTGTAGGATCTACCCTAAAGTATACTGTAAAAAGAAAAGGGAATGGAAAAACCTTAAAAAGAAGCATTCATGTTTCCTTTTCCAGAATTATGTTTTTGAATTTCCTCATGCTGCTGATTGCTGATTCATGTATTTTAAAAATACTCTCTTCCTGTTCAGCCTCTCCCACAGTAGGTCAGTCCTGATTCACTGTCCACTGAAGTAGATATTTGTATTTCCTCGTGTTTGCATTAATCTTACTACATCTAGAGTCCCTCCAAAACTTTAGAATACTTTTTCACTTCAGATATTTTTAAGTCCTTTAAGAGAGAATATACGAAAAATGATGTTACAAGTGGGTAGTAGAAAGATTTTGTTCCTTATTTTCTGTGACCATGCAGAATTGCAAAGGAGACAGTGAAAGAAATAGGTGAATCTGGCAACTTACTGGCTTTTTATTACCTTAATACAGCGAGATAGGGAACAGGCAAAAGCATGCCTTTTTCTGAGTGATTCCTGTTTTATTCAAAATCCATGAGGGCTTACCTTAAAAATATATGATGCTATCAAGTTCAGCAAGCTGCATGATTTATTCAGCTGGGGTCACAATTTCTTCCTGTCAGTTATATGTGATCAGTTATTGAAAGTGTCTATCACTCATTATATATTTAGTTTTTGGAGTTTAGAGACAGTCTTTAAAAGATTTCACACACGGGTATTAGGGCCCAATACGCAAGAGCTGACTATTAGTTAGTCAGTGAAATAAGTGTTTTGGGACACATTATCAATTGATACAAGTCCTTGTAAACTTCATGCTTCCAATTCACCTCAGCCCTGAGAATCTGTCCTATTATCACTGACCTTGTACCTGGCAATTTTTTGGTGCAGTTTCATTTTGGCACAGTGCAGTGTGGCTGAGACGTTTTCCCAGAAAAAATGCAAAATGTTATACACCATCTCATGTCAGGTATTTTGTACCTCAAATTGGTGGAACAAAGCATGTTATTTCCACTTAGTGGGAAGAAACCCACATTGTTATTTCTACTGCTCTAGTGTCAGGGCTTTTTATTTCCACTGCAGTGATTGTACAGGCTCTCATAACCAATAAGCCAACATCCACCCTGCCAAAGAAAACAACAAAAAAACACCTTGGTTGGTCAGAAGCACATT
Source organism: Lonchura striata (assembly GCF_050655825.1). Lineage (NCBI taxonomy): Eukaryota > Metazoa > Chordata > Aves > Passeriformes > Estrildidae > Lonchura > Lonchura striata. Next base: position 64,498,476 of record NC_140704.1, read on the forward strand.
AGAGCACACAAAAGAAAACTGACTTAGGCTGCAGATAGAAAGGAAATGTCTAGTGTCCTGATAGTTGGGCAGAATTAGACTAAAAAAATACATTTTTCTGACAGATGGACAACCTCTGGATCATTTCCTGTTCTTCAGATGATGCAAGTACAAAAATCAAAACAACAAGCTGAGGGCATGTATAGATTCCTAAATTCAAAAAGGGGAAAGGAAATATACATTACTTGTTTGTGGTTTTGTAAAATAAATGGAATTCAGGTTTAAAGATTCTGGACACAAGTCTAAAGGGGCCAGATACACCATATCAGACAAAAAAAGTCATATCTATCAACAGCAGTGTAAGTTCTTAGAGAATTTCCTCTGAATAAGGGATACAGAATCACTTCTCAAAATGTTCTGCAATGAGAAACAGCTTCAGGGTGAAACTGTGGCTCCCTGGAAACTTTTGTCACAGAGTTGATGTGAACTAGTTCACTGTGAACATTGGCTGTGCCCCATTCCCAGATCGCTCTTCCCACTTTTCAACCTCAACTGCCCTCAGTCTTCAGCCCTCTGAGTGACCTTTTCTTATAGCACAGCATGGTGCTCTGACCTACTCCAGCTCCCAACAACAGGCTTTCTGTTGAACAGCATGTGAACCTGGGCCAGGAAAAGATGGCTTAGATTTTATGAGGATTGTGGACTACAGAGACATTGCCCCTGAACACACAGGAAGCTTGATTCTTGGGTTGGTGGAAATCTACAATAGCTCACGAATGTAAATAGAACAAGATGCATTTGTCTTAGATGAGTGTACAATCCATAGATTCTGGGTCTACCCACAATTTATTTGCCGTTTTGAGAAATAAAGTATCTTGGTTTTATTCCTTATCAGTAGAAAGAATATGGTTCTATTACCCACAAAATTAAGACTGACTCACATTTATATGGCTTAAGTAACATGATGTATTTTTAAATGATAGAAACTTCATGAAGAAAACTAGAAGATGCTTTTAGGTGAAAACAATGGTTCTGTTATATGCAAATATAATGATCTCAGTTCAAAAAATTAGCACAAAATGTGCACAGAAATATGAAAATTAGTGCTCGAATAGAAATTATCACCGTTCACCTTGGAATGCGTATGTTGGTGCTCTTAACAGCTTTGTTTTTTTAATTAAGATGTACTGAATAATTATGGACTGTGACCTGAGACTTGACTTCTTATATTCATAATATAAGAATATCAGAGATATAATTTTGAAAAGCGTAGAAACTTTTATGAAATTGATTTACTTCATAGAGAATTTTACTGAGAATTTTTTTCATGTCACCACAGCCTTTAAATTTGAGGCTGACATCAGCATAAGATACGTGCTGTTTATTACTATATGTTGGAGGACAGTTTCAAAAAGCCTGCTACAAGTGCCCGCAAAAAATAGTAATATTAAATTTAACCCATAATAAACAGTTCTCACTGGTACCAGCCAACATCTGCTTAGTTACTGCTGTGCATCCGTACCCAGCGACGATTGGAGGTGTGGCCATCCTGAAGCCTGTTTCTCAGAGGGTCTGAGGATGGGGAGTTGGAGAAGATTTCAGCCCAGTCTGAGATCTCAGATCCCTCACCTGGATCTTTATCAGAGAGCAAGAGCAGTAGCAGGGGGTGGGGATGCTGGGCACATTCCCGCTGGAAGCAGGGCACGGCGGAGCTGTGGATGCGGTGCCCGCCGGGCCGCCGCTGCCGCACGGTCCCTGCAGCGCCGGCTGAGGTCACTGTGGCTCCGCACCTCCCGTTGCTTTTGGAGCAGCTTTTTGCTGCTGGAAGGAAGGATACCACAACAGATCTTTCTAATTTTTTTTTTCCTCTCAGCACATATAGTTTCTAAAAATGGGGACTAACTGATGGTTGTAATTTTGATGGAGATTTACCTGTAGGCAAGGCGGCAATCAAACCCACACTATTAACAGAAGGCTGATCGAGTTAATGAATATAATTGTCAACTCTGCAAACTGATTCAGTCTGTCTAGCAATCTATCAGTTTGTCTTTCCTCTTGCAGTTGTCCCCATTTATATCTTGCTCTATGGTGGCTGTAGCTGAATACTTAAAATCCCCATAAATATAATATTGTTTGAGGGAGGACTGATGGATGCTTGGGAAAGAAAAGGGGATCTGCTATACCGGGTAGCTGAATTTATCACTGTTCATTTAAGCACAATAAATTTGGACTCGGCAGCTGAAATAGTAGGTAATATTAACTTTTGATTTTATCATACAGCTGGTCTTCATGAAATTCAGGTCCTTTATTCATTAGACAAAGACTGCAAAGGACTCATCCTGAACTTAAATGAATTATGGTCTGATGAATGAAGCAGTGTACAGGAAGCATTTTGTATAGATATCAGAGACTGATGCTCCAAAGTAAGAACAAGATGTTCTGTGGAGCAGGGATGAGATAAGGAGATATGAGAAACCATAAAAAATGCTTTCTGTGAGTCTGAATTTCAGGCTTGGCAAGCCTGCAGCCCACCAGCCCAAAATGAACCACAAAGCCCACCAATGGATCTGCAGGAGATTTCCTTCCATACAGGGAAACCCACGGGCCTGTGAAGAAAGGCTTTCCATCCTCCCCATCAGTTCAGAGAGAAAAGAGTGATATATTAGAAGATGAAGACTAAACTCCTGAATAGTCAGAAAAGCTTAATTCACAGCTCAAGCAAGGGACAAATCCAATTCAGAAGAGCCCTGTAAAGATCATACAGCCTTTCTAGAAGAAGTTTCTAAAAATTACTTTTTTCAGATGACTTTTTCAGGAAGGAGTGTACATTCAACTTCTGATAGAGGAAGGATATTCTGCTTCTTCAGAGCTTGAACCAGTCCTCAGAGCTGCTGTCACTGAACAGGTGAGGGTCAAACTACAAGAGATTTGCCTGCCTTTTCCCTGGGGTCACTCATAAGAGAACAACAAAATGAGACAACACTCCTGTCACATGTCTGTGATGAGCATTGTAAAGCAGTGTGGAATAATAATACCTACCTTTTACAGTGGAAAAAGCCCCCTGTATTTGCAGAGGAGCCACTTTTGAATTCTGGTAGTGAAAGTAAGGAGCAAGAAGCCACAGGGGGGGGTCAGAATTACTCCCCAAGGCCAGAGCATTTCTGGAGCAAAAATAAGATATGTCCTTCCTGTGCTCTAAGGGAAAGATCAGGTGGAATTAGATTGCCCCAGCTCTACTTGTCTGTCTGTAAGTGAGACTTTCGTGCCTCTAATGGCAGGGACAGAGTCAGGCCTAGGTAGTCCATAGCTATGTTTTATTAGTTGACATGAGGCTGTGGTATGGGCCTGATCTAGGTTAACTCATGGAAAGAAACACAGATTGCCTGAGTGAGGGGCAAAGGGCCACATAATAATATAATTTTTAAAAAGAAGTTGTCAGACTTAGGTAAGCCTCCTAATAAAGAGGTGATCAACTTTTCTGAAATCCATCTTATATACCTGTGTTCAGGTAATGCTGTGTTTTGCAGTCTTCCTTTCATTTGCAAGACTTTTTTTACACAACTATAATAATACCATACCTATCTGTCTTCTGACATGAATCTGTGTTCTTAAAGCCTTGCATGTAGCAGATAAAGATTTATAACCCATTTGCCCATTTGTCAGCTATTCCTTCATTAGCTCTCACATATTACTAATTTTATTTAATAGAAGAGTATTTTGCATGTCTTGTCATGCAAAATAGCAAGCCTCTTTCCAACATAAAGAATCCTTCCCCTCCCAAATTTTCTTATGCTGTATCACTGTGTGTGTGTCACAGCTAACAGCTGTTGAATACACATCATCTGTGTAAATGTGAGTTTATCCTCAAGTTAGTTGGATTAGACAGTAGGTTCCAGAGACTACACTGCCATTGAATACACTTACTTCAGATTTAGCATGAAGTTTAATCAATAAAAATAACAACAATAAATTTTTCTCATTCTCCTTTTCTTATGATGTAGAAATTCCTAAGTATAGATGGCTTTCAGCTGTTCCTCAAGAGATACCTATGTCATTTATTAAGCATTTTGTGCTTCACAAGAATTCCTACTACAATGTCACAAATTTGCCTTGCCTCAATGCTCTTGAAATGCCTCACCAGCTGATGGAAAAGGGAGTATCATTTGGTACTTGCATGTAGGTGCCATCTAAATCAATAGTGTCTATGATCTATATGCATAGGCAAACACTAAAATCCCCAGAAAATAGAAAGAAATATGATTTAAGAAAAGTGAAAAGCCTCTATTTTAAAGAATAGCATAGAACTGCTTGTTAGGAACTTCAGTGAATGAGTCAATATCTCTTGCTGAAAAATGAAATGTTACCTAAAACTTGAATTAACTGAGTAAGCCAACTGATTGAAGTCTTAATCGTGACCCATAAAAATAATAGATTTGTTTGCTTTTTAAAATGTATTTTTATGCATATAAAGACTGTCTGATAGGCATTTTTCAAAAGGAGGCAAGAAGAAAGCAAGGATTTTATGTTCTCTGTTCATATCCTGCCTTGCCTGCCTGTCTGTAAGTACCAAAAAATTGTTTAAAAGTATAACATGGGAAGAGTCAGGAGCAAAAGCTGTCAAGTCTTTAGGGGAGAAAGGGTTTTTAGACATGACTCTTGATTTTTTCATTTTGTTTAATTTTAGTGTCTAAAAAGCATTTAGAAAGAGGATATTTTTTTTTAAATTCAACATCCACAATACTTACATTATGGTGTGAAAGCTGCACTAGATGACTGATATATTGGCAGATCTTCCAGGGGCTTAAGCTGTGCAGGATTTTACCCATTATTTTTAAAGCAAACAAGTATAGGGGAAAAAAACCAAACAGAATAAAAAATATTCACCATTTCATTGTAATAAAGAAATAATAATAATTTAAAAATCTTTGTCATATACAGCTTTCACAGAAGAGGTTTTGATTGACCACTGGGTCAGGTTTGTTATCTGAAAATATTTGCCCTAAATATAATTCAGAGATAAAAGGGAGTTTTGTGTGGTGGTGGTAATATTTTTTTTTTTTTACTTAGTACTTTGACAGACTTACCCTCCATTTTACCTGAAGGACTTACTAAAATCCACAATTTGAAATACCAGCTCAAATTCAGACACATGGATGAACACATGGCAGACTGTTTCTCATTGGAAATGACAAGAAACCTTTCCACTTACTTTTAATACTTATTTAGTGATTTTTATGCAGCACCAGTAACACCATTATCTCAGCACTGACAGAATGATATATACTGTAAAATATCTTCTTTAAGACATTTAAACCTTTGCTGGATAAAATGCTAGTAAATGTGATACTAATTAAGAAATAATCCTGCACAAAAGTAAAAGACGTTAGATCCTTATGAGTAAAAGGAGTTCCTCCATTTTTAATATTTTTAAATCTGTGGTAGGCATAAGATAATGTTCTTAATTTGTTACTTTTTAGTAGAAGATCAAAGCGCATTATAAATTTAACCTTGATTTGAACAATACATTTCCTTCATATTCTCTAGGCCTGGGGTTTTTTGAAATCATCAACTTTTGGGTACGTGTGTAAGGCAATATGTGCTCCCTCTGTGCCCAAAAAGTAATGTAAGTAAATTTCCATGGTTGAAAACTTAACTGTAACCATTTTAAATCTTAGAATCTAGTGTAAAATGGTTGCCCTAACTTTGCAAATATGCTCAGGTACTATGGTGAAGGGCAAAGCACAGCAACTAAACTCATGAGGTTGTGTTAGAGAGAAGATTGTTCAGTACATGGGTGGCTGCTTTAATTTGTGGTACTCATATGTTCAGCAGCTCTGGGATCAGATTTATGAAGACTTCTCATTTCTCTGCCATGCTAAAGTATGTATTCAGGGAGCTTTATATTCACATACTTATTTCATGTCCTTGGAGATAAGCTTATTGATTACTCACATACTTAAATATTCTTAACTTTAACAGCTTTGTTAAAATGGGGACTAATTCACTTACAGTCAATCCCCATTTTGTGCAACAGGGATATACATTTTTAGAAGGGAAAAAAGGAACAAGCCAAAAAGTCTTTATGAGCTTAAAACAAGCTTTACACAGATTTGAGGTGCTCCCGTACATGACTCAATCTAGCCCATAATGTTAAAACTGCTTTCTTCCAAAACATGGGCAAACCCATTAATCAGTGAGGGCAATAGTAACAGTGGCAACATGTGGCAGACATTGGTAGCGAGAGAAAAATAGTCAGAGTAAATGCAATACTTTCTTCAACACTGCACACTACTTTAGAGTAACTTATTTTGAAAGGTTAAAAAGTGCAATTTTGAAACAGATAGTAAGTATGGTTTAGAATGACTTCTGATCCATATTATGCCATTTTCTCTCCATTAAAATTTTTTTAAAAATAAATAATTTGACTGAACAAAGGTGAATTTCATCATACTATTCCCACACATCTATTTTTTAAACTTTATAATGGCTCACAGGTTAACATTATATGAAATCACCTCATACTCTTCACAGGAATATTTCAGTCCAGTAATAAAGAGAAAAACCCACTTGAAAACAGAAAAAGGAACAGATGGATAAAGCTGAAAATATTATTTCACTTTAATCTGATTAATTACAGAAGCAGAAAGATTTTTTCAGTATTAGAATATGCCAATGCTGAGGTTGATTTCTTGCTCCAGAATACAGCCCTCAGAAAGGGCTATTTTGGACCAATTGCATCAAGTGGATGGACAGATAGACAATTTATTTCTCTGAGAGTTGTTTTCTGGATAAAAATAAAGCCCATTATTTTTGGAGACAGCCTTCAACCAACCCTTTAAAACAAAACTGTTCTCCATTCTGACTTCTCTTGTATTTTTTTATTTTATTTTATGATTGTAATTTGTTTGCAAACACTCATTCTAACCAAGCAGAATTTATTTACATCCTGCAGTGGGACAGTAAGCCCCCAATAGATAGGGATTTACAGGAACCTCTTATGTCCCATTTTCCAGCTGTGGGAAAATGATTTTCAGGAAAGGGAAAATTACTTGTCTAAAATCACACAGTGAGATTAATGATACGGCCAAACATTGAACGTTTAGGCTGTGGTCAGATGATTGCTAAGATTGGATTTATGCATTACTGGATCACCTGGCCATACAAATTTGGTGCAGGCAGGCATGCACTCCTGTTGATTATTCACAGCCCATCAGATAGTGCTTATGTCAGCTGGTGCCCTGAGCCCCTAGTGCAACATATCCTAGATACCATTTGTTCTCATCTCTCGGGTGTAGTTTGGGATGATGACCTATTGCACTGTGTAGGAAAGTTAGATTCTGCTTATGAGGCTGTTGTTACTTACAGGAAAAACCCTAGAAAGTGACCATGTCACAAGCAAGGCACTGCTTTAATGTCACAACATGTCAGGGCATCTGGAAGTGCCCATTTTCTTCTACAAGCTGGTGATGGAGGAGTGCAGATGTGATGTGATGCCCAGAGGATGGTGTTTCACACTGGGCTGCATGAGCAGAGAACAGAGAACAGAACTAATTGTTTTCCCTTTTCTCACTGCTGATTCAATGGAGCACAGTATGGCCAAGAAATGACAGGTTCCTGTTTCCTGTGGCATTTGGGTCATGAGAAGAGCTACAACCACAACAGAAGGTTACACTTAAAATATGGGGAGATCCAGAATGAGGAGAGCTTCCGAAAGGAAGTGTTCTCAAACATGACCTTGGTAGACGTTTCTCAGAAAGGTGCCCACCCAAACAGTGAACACTGAGGAGGAAGGGACTTAAACTTTCTGAGAGGTGGCAGCTCTTGACTTGTAGCATTTGGATTTGAATCAATTTGGGCAAGATTGATTGCAACTTCAGCAAGACAGCACTGAAGTTCAGAATACTCTTTGGAAGGGTCCCAGCTCATGATCTGAGTGAGCCATGCAGGAATTCAGAGTGAAAGTTGTTCAACTGAGTATGTATCCTCTCTCTCTGTCCTGTGACCTGTCCTGTTTATCAACATCTTGGGTCACTGCAATATCGTGCTGGAGTCATCTTTATCTGCTTTCAGAGACCTCATGAAGCTTGTGTTCTCTGTATTCCTCAGCTGATGCCCTGGAGACAGGACAGTATTCTGTCATGGTCATGTTATTTTGTGCTTCCAAAAATATCCCATGCCACACTTATCTCAGTTAATCCAGCTCAACCTAAACCAGAGATAAGACCATAGAATTATAGACTAGTTTGGGTTAGAAGGGTCCGTTAAAAATTATGTAGCCCACCCCTGCCTCCAATGCAGCATCTTCAACTAGATCAGGTTGCTCAGAGTCCAGCTTGGCCTTCAGTATTTCCAGAGATGGGGCATCCACCACCTCTCTGGGAAAACAGTTCCAGGGCTTCGCCACCCACATCATAAAAGAATTCTTCCTTATATCTAATCTAAATTGACCCTCTTTTAATTTAAAACCCTTAGTCCTTGTCCTGTTGGAACAGGCCCTTCTGAAAAGTTTGACTTCATGTTTCTCATAGGCTGCCTTTATGTACTGAAAGTCCAAAATAAGGTCTCCCTGGAATCTTCTTTCCTCTTGGTGGAACAAACACAGCTCCCTCAGTTTTTCCTTATAGGAGATGAAGGTGACTTGAGAAGACCTGTCTGATTAGGCTTTGAATCTTTGGGATTTACATAATCTGTTCTGGTGGCTCAACTGTGACTTGGCAACCACCCGCTGAAAGATGGTAAATGACAACTGAGGACAGTAATGAATAGTTAGAGGTTGTAATATCTTGAAGGCTCCAATTACTGCCATTGCTACTCTGTGACTGTGCCTGAAGACAGAATGTGGGAGTGACTTGACTCTGCCAGTGACTAAGCAATTAGCCCCAAAGGCAACATGGCACATTTCTCTGGGCCTCCATTTCCCATCTGTGGAAGCAGAGCAGGGCTGTGCATTCACTTTCACTTAGCACATTCTGCTTTGACACTAAGTGTGAGGATTCATCTTTTAACTGGGATTTCTTGAATACATCATGAGGGAACGAGACATCTACTCAAATATAACTAAAACAGTAGTTAGAAATTACTGGAAATGAGCCCATGTCCTTGCAGTAACAACAGTTACACTTCATCTCTTTCATATTCTCTTTTTCATATAAAGAGAGCAGAAAGACCTTATTTCCCTGTCTTAAGATCACATGGCAAATGTTTTCTTGGAGCAAAATGCCTGCTAAAACATTTTGGTTTATGTAAAGGCACAAAGTGGTATTACCTATGGGGCTTCGGGCTGCAGGAGCCTCCGGGCAAAATACTCTACATGCTGAAGAGGAAATGCAGTTACTGAAGTCAAGTTTATGTTTTTTAACCTATTTTTCTTGAGATAACTTTGTCAGATTGTCAAACAAACTCTCCAAAGGGATTTGAGTCACAACCACATTAAACTGGAATCCAATCTTGTTATGCTGGCCTCAGCGAGTGGATATTCCCTTTGAGCAAACCTGCACTGTATTAAGCTGCCTTCTGTTTCTTCAACCTAAGCTGTGAATGTATAATCATATTTCCTTTTGAAAATGACTTGTTTTTCTTCATTACAGAAACAGGATTGATTTTCCTACAGAGTGTTACACTTGTCAAAGCAGCTATAATCAAATTTCAGTGTAATGTCCCTACACAAGTAATTCCCACAATTAAAACTGTAACCATTCTGGATACCTGTTGGGTTATATTCTAACCTTCATGTGTATCTGGAATTGGTCTGCTGAGAACATGGGACAAATCTACAGCTTTGCAAATCAAAGTCACTGGAGCTGTATCTGTGGGCACCAATTGTGGATACAACTAACTACCTTCAATGAAGTAAGCAGAATCACTTATTAATACTGGTATGACAAGAGGAAAAATATAGGACCAATAAGTCAAAATAAATTACCGTTTACATCAATGAATGACAGAAGCTGCACAGTTTTTGTAATTTTCCGATATTCCAAACCTTCCCTCATGTAACCCTTGAATAAAATTAAGTGGATCTGGATACAAGGATAGCAATGTTTCAAAAGTTGACTCAGGAGATGCTTCAGTGGCCCAAGAACTCCAATGACAAGCCATGTTAAGAGTTCACTACCTCAATAGGCTATATTTTCAGTGATCAATATTTAATTTAAGATTAATTTAATGAAGCTATTTATGTCAGCCTTAATATAGCATGGACTAAAACTGCATCCCTTTATATGTGTGACACTCAAGTGCTGCCTTTGCTGTGATATTACTAAAATGATACTGCAGGTCATCTTTCAGACTTCCAGTCATCATTTATAGCTCTAGTCAGGGTGGGTCAATCTGTTCAAATTCACCTTTCACCTTCTAAGAGAAGGCAAATGTGGCTATATTCCCAAACACACCATGCCTTTTCTGTGCACTGGTCACCAAAGAGGAAGCCACAACTCTTGTTAAATGGGATGATGTTCAGTCACACTCCAAGTCTTCCTTTTTTCTCTCATACACACACACACTATCACATGCACATCCACATACTCATGCAAAATGCTGACAACTTAAGTTAACAGTAAATAATTAAGGCAAAAATGCATTTTAAATAGAAAGCTGAATCACAGCTCCCAGTGGCTGGCAGCAGCTAGGTGATATAACTATAAACTTGCCCCAAGGGTCAGCACTGGGATTCGTCCATTACAGGGGAATTCATGCTTAAGGCAGTGCAAACAACTGTGCTGCTGAATTTGCAGCTCCACCTATTTTCTGAAGGTCAAGCAGCCTGAACTCCCTATAGACACACACTGCTGCATGTGTGCATGCACACACAGAAGTAAGTAAAAATAAACAAAGTATTTACCAGCATGCCTTTCACTTACATCCACTTAGTATTATCTATTGTAGTCATTCCATTGGAGAACAACATGTTATTATGGGAGGCCAGCTCTGCCAAGTGTTAGTCCCCCAGAGGGGACTCACCCATGTGTTAAACATTCTAGCTCTCGTAATGGAAGGCTATGCTGTATATTTCAATGACAATTCACTTAGTACTTACAGATGAGATACTTGGGAGCGCATCCCAGCAAGCAGTGTTTGCTTTTGATACTGAGAGAGTGGGCATTAAAATCACATAGTGCATACTGTTTGTGAGGCAGATGCTCTTGTGGCAGCCAGCAAACCAGATATTCAAGTTCATCTTGGGTGCTCAGCATGTGCATTAGATTTGCTCTGAACAAGGAGAGCCCTGAACACACTCTGTTTCCAGAGGCAGGAAATTATTAGGAGAGTGGAGTGGCTGAAGAGCTTAAATTTCTTTATAAATCAGGCAAACAGAGACTGCTTCTTTCTACACAGCAGTCATTCTTAAGACACCCTGTAACAAGGAAGATGAAGATATCTCAGGCTGCTTCATCTGTTTTAGAAGGAAGATGAGATTTCACAAAATTTTGTTGCTATAAGCAGAGACTTATTTGACATGAAAGAAGAAAAAAACAGGAATTGCAGGAAGGAACTAGAGATTCCTCATGGGGTCTTTCACGCAATACACTTCTCAAACAGTCTGGCGTCCTAAAGTGGCTTGCACTACAGAAGAATGTTCCAGTCCTGATTTCCTTTAAGTAGATTTGACTTTGTCTCATTTAAAGCAAATGTGTTTCTTTGTTGATGTGAAAGTTTTGATGACACACCACCCTAATTGCTGCTCTTGCAAAACACAAACCTGCAGCCAATGCTCTATGACATGCTTTTGTGCTTCTCATTGTTATAGCTTTCCACCAACTGATCATCACAGCAAGTCAACCTGCAAATAAGTACTCCTGAGCACTTTAATGAGGCCCTTATCTCTGGCCAACTTAGGAATACTCATTGGGCTTTCCCCCTGTTGAACAGCAGCAACTCCGAATAACCCTCCCATTAAAACAAATGCGCTGCTGTCAGAGATGTCAGGTTGAAGGGCCAGCAGGCTTCTGAAGCTGCTGTTGCATCATCCTTTTGTTGGGCCAAGGTACAATGCCTACTGGAGTGATTAGAGCAATTACTCAGCACTGTTTGTCACAGTCAATCAGATCTGACCAGCATGAATGCAGCCATGACCTAGACCTGCCTCTCCAGTAAAGCATTATTATTGGTTGTCATCTCTGTCTTTGGTAGCTCCATGCATGTGTCTAAGTTGGAAATGCACTAAGAAAACTTCCTAGCAATTATTTCTCTTTCGTTTCTCTCCTTGATGGACCTCTCCAATCATCTGATGCATGCTTTCTTCCGTTTTGTCTTACTGTCTGTGTTCCTGCTGATATGTACTGTGACTTTCTGCTAACAGAATAGAGGAGAGAGAACTCTGTAAGTCCAGTCCTCTGTGCATCTCCTTTACAACATTTTCTATGGCAAATGTAACCTAGTATGGGTGTTTTTTAATAAAGTGCTTATCAAGATTAAAATACACAGATTAAAAAATCTGTTGCTCAAATTAATGTAAACAAGTTCTGTGAGTTATTTTTTTTATGGCAGGAATCAGGATATTGAAGAAGAGTAACACTTGAACCTGGTGGCTGAAGTGTCCTGGCCCCTGTATACTGATAGTCACTCTTGCTTTTCATCTTAAGCTTTGCTTGAGATCTGCAGGAAAGCAAGAACAAGCACATCTCTGCTCTCTGCCTTCTGTACAAGAACAAAAGTATCCAAATGGGCTACACCTTTGAACTGCCACATTCTCTCCTCTTTTTCATTTTTTACTCCAATGCACATAAAAGAAAGATACTTTGTCAGCATTATCAAAGAAAGAAGCAAAAGGTATAGAGACATACGTTTCAGGAGATTGAGATGTCACATTGATGCAGCTTCAGACAGATGAATGGATGAAGAGCTGCTTAGTGCCATTCTGCAGCACATTGATACAAATCTCCTGCATGCAGGTGTGTGAGGGAAACTGAAGGACATAATTTCATGCAGGCCATGTCAGCAGAGGTTCTTACACTGATCCTAACTGTGGTTAGTGAGGAAAGGAAGAGCTCATGATAAGAATGTGGATGTGAACAGGACTTCGAATTTCAATAAGGGGAAGATGTTAAATGTACATTATTGTGATTTTTGTTAATAGGAAAACTGCTTCTGTTGGTACTTGCAGCTGTTGCTAATAATGGAGGAATAAAGGGCCCTCTGATCACAAAAAAATCCCAGCAGCAACTTTGTCACATTATTACAGTAATTTCATATTGCTTTTAAAATTGTTCAAAGCAATTGGTAAACAATAGATTATTAAACACAAAATGCTTTGCAATTGTTTTTCCAGGAAGTAGCTACATACTACTGAAATGATAACTTATGCTATATTCTATGATGGTATAAGGACCCTGAAGTTTAGACAGTTTCCAAAATACTTTGCAAGAATGAGGAAACATTTGCCATACAGAGGCCACTGGTGAGGTTTCTTTCACTCACACTTAAAACTATCATTTCTCAGCTAGGCAAAATTACAAGTTCAGCACTGATACTCTTTGGAAAAGAATATTGAGATATGGTCACAATAAAGAGTATTTCAGTTGTTTGACTTCAGGGATAAAGAACTGGCATGCTTTGTAGTTTGTCAGATCCTTAAATCCTTTGAAAAGGTTTAAGGATAAAAAACATACAGTTAGCTAGGATGTAATGCACATTAGAAATAATATAATAAAATTACAAATAGATGAAGTAAGAAAATGTATTACTAAGATTATACTTAATAAGTATCCTTCTTAGCTGATTTAACATCTCAGCTTCCTGTCAGACTGGCTGATTAGCCTTTACAATGTACCCCAAGGCTGGTATTTCCTGCCAAAATCCAAAAGGTATATATTTTTCTCACTGGTAAAGGTGATTGCCAGAGCCATCCAGTGCAACTGCTGTACACAATCTGTTTCTTTGGTAGTTCAGAAAAGACTAATTGTCTCTTCCTGTTCACTTTTCTTTATTGTCAGTAAGGAGGTGATGCAGGGGATCAAATTGTTTTACCTTTCCTTTAAGGTTACCAATTGCTTATTTTAATTGGAAAATTCCTGTCTTCAGCTCTAATCTGTCTATTATTTCAATGTAGGACACAATAACAAAGCTTTATAAATCTTACAGCAATTAAGTAGATACAGATCATTAAATTTTTATTTAATCGGACTTTTAACACTAACCCATGTGTTCTAATTAAAAATGAGAGATGGAACTCTGTTTTGGATTGGATTAGTTTGGTTTGGTAACATCCATATATTTACTGTTAAATAAGGTAGGGTCCTTTCATACTTAGCTTAGAAGGTATAGGTGAATAATCGGGGTGAAACCAGGACCACTCCAAAACTCTGTCATTTACTCAGTCTCATGTTGACCATTTGCACCAACTCTTTGGTCTTTAGTCTGAGTCAGGGTAAAAGAGAATGTTGGTACACTTTTACTTAAATATTCTTATAATTTATTACTAGGAAATGCACAGTCATGAACTCAATGTGGCATGCAAAACAAGTAATTCCAAACTTCAAAGGCTTGAAGGTATGTTTTCTACAATCTAAGAAATGAATTTACTTAAATTGTTGCAAAATGGGTTTTAATGAAAAAGTTTTTCTCTGCTAAGTAGCTGACAGGTTGTGATAGGAGCATTGCCAGTTCTTCTGCAACATTTTCCCTTTCAAAATGGTTTCAGAGCAAGTGCAGATATCCATACAGAACACACTGGATTCCATGATTCTCCATGTGGTGAGTGCACTGCAGAACCAGAGCCTTAATGTGGCTTAAGAACAGGAAAATTCTGTTTCTCACTGTTCGACTATCCTCAAGTTGGAAAATGTAGAGGTGGGCATGCTTCTCTTGTTGGTGAAAGACTTCATAGTATAGACACTACTTGTGAAACTCAGGGGAACAGCAGAGACTAGTGAAGTCTGTGAAAGGGTTAAGTGTCCATGGAATGGCACAGCCATGCCATTATCTTGGTAGATTTTTCAAAGTTGTGAACTCTACAAGATTCACTTATCCATGTAAGCTAGCAACCAAAAAATAATCCCTCATGTGTTCAAAAATTTTCTTTAAATGCTCAGTATTCCTACATGATTTGCATCTCACACTAACAGTTTTCCTGCTGTGAGATGGCTATCAAGTTCAATAAAAGATGACTTTTACAAATGAAATTCCCTAAGGAAATAAGGTTAATACCTCTTAAAGGAAACAATTTTCCTAGTGCTATGTGTTTATTACTTGACTGAACTAATTTAAGTTTTGCTCTTAAATTAATTGTTAATAAAGCTATGACTAATTTAAACATTGCCCACATTGGGCTGGGGAAGATGGCAGATATTAGCGACTCTGAAAAGTTAGGCTGATGTTGAGGGGAAGGCAAAGAAAAAGTCAGGTTGTTGGGTCTGATTCCCCTGCAGCTGATTGCATCTGGCAGTCTGTCTCCATCTGACTTGCTAGCTGAGTACAGTACAGGGCTGCATCTTTTCACATCCAGTAAATCTGAGTGGATTTAACAACTCCAAATATTATCAGCTTTCTTTTCCCTACTTTCCTGACTTTTCTCTGGTAGGAACAGACTTCTCTCTGTACCACTGAATCATTATTATTCTTATCACCTGCTATTTAATCACAGACAATACACCTGGTGTTGTACAAGACTAAATCTATTTTACAATGAATTTATGATCAAAATTAGAGAGGTTTCATCTACAGCATACTCATTGTTGAGAGAGTGGCTGTACTTTAGTCATCTGGAAGAAAGATTTTCAAAAACAGATCACTAGCAGCTGCATGATGAACTTTTGCCAAGCCTAATGGAAAGCTTCATTTTCTAACTGTGCTTTTGGAAAACCTTGGGGAACTTTACTGCCAGAGACAAGTGTATGGGCTTACTGAGGTTGGTTTCAAATGTTCTATGGGGCTAGCTGTTAGCCTAGTCAGGTGCCCTACCTGAATTAGTCACACCTGAGATTCAGCAAAACCCTATGATAAGCTGAGAAAATGAAAGGCTCCTTTCAAAAAAAAAAAAAAAAATCCATGAGAATCACTGGTTGCCTTAGAGTAGGTACTTCAATGTATGTAGATGTGCTGAGGCAGTGGTCACCCTCCAGCTCTACATTAAGCCAGAAGCCCAGAGAAGAAAAGATATTAGCTGAATAAATTTGTGGCCACAGTAAATCTAACAATAGGGCACTAATTCCACATCAAAAACTTTTTGGCTATAGGATTTAAAGCACTGAACTGGGATAATCTCATTCCAGCAATTTAAATGAATTAAAAGTATTTGGATGTATTAATTTTATACTGCTGGGATTTCTGCCAGATTACATACTGTCTGTCTGCTTCATTCAAACTTCTGCTCTAAACCAGCAGCTGATCTGCTTCAGCCTAATACAATATTCACAAGAAATAAAGCTTGCATAAACTCTGTATAATGTAGCCAGGCTAATTCAACAGAAAAGCAGTCATGTATGTGTGCATATCTAGATAGGACCTACAGCGCTCTGTGCTCCAGAGGGCAGAATGTCTGATGTGATGAGTGCAGAACCTTCCACTTAGCATGGGAAATAAATGCAAGGAAATGTTTCCCCTTGGCCAGAAACCAGTCTCATGAATTCACACCTTGATCTAAGTTATATATAATATTAATTGCATAGGAATAATCTGTTTCTATGGTTATGGGATTTGGGTTCCTTTGCCTCTGCTGGGTTCTTATTCCCCAATTCACCTGTGGTAGTGTGGCTGTAGCCAATCCAGACCTATGAAATCTGCTCCTGTTATTGTCCTTGCTGTTAAATTAAGCTTTTAAACCCGTGTGTGTATCAAGTGCACAATATCTGTATAGGAAGCCTAAAATAAAAGGAGAATGATAAAGTTTTGGTCTGGTATTTGTACCAAGAAAATAATTTTGGTTTATCTTAAAATAATTTTTTCTATATGTTGGATGGAGAAGATCTTCCCACTTTGCTTTACTTAAGGTGCTTTGGATAGAACAAGACAGGAAAAAAAAAAATGAACAATATAACCAAGTCCAGCAAGGAACTAGATCCAGGTGGATTGCAATATGCAATTCAAGATTTTTACAGTACACATTTACTTCCTTTGTAACTTTTATCTTTAAATTTTCTTAGTTGATTATTTGTACTATATGTGCAAAACCTGTGAAAGCTGTAGCTAGTAAGTGAATATTGTTAGTTTAGGCTTCTTGTTTTAGGCTGGGCTGGGCTATGTTTAAATATTTCCTTCTGCATTCATGTTGTATTTCTGGCACATAGTTCTGCTATTCTTTACCACAAAAATCGAGATGTTTGCTATGGGTGCTTCAGGTCTTTCAGACAGGTGTTATATGCCCAATAGCTTAATTACACTCTTCCATGGAGTGTGTACACAGCAGGCACTCTGCATTTATAATTTAACTCTTCAAAGACAAGAAATAGGAAATGACATGACACATGCAGACAGCACAAAATCTTAAACCCAGTTATTCTGTCCCTATATAAATGAAAAATTCAAATCTGGCTACAGCAATAAACTTTATACAGATTTCATACCTTAAGTTTTTCATTAATTCCAAAAGGTTTTTTGGGTCAGGCCAGTCCTGAATCCCTTTTTCAACACAGCATTTTTGGGATCATTAAGTCCCTGTCTTAATCTCTCTGTTCTAAGTAAACTTGCTCTGCACTAGCTGCTACTTGATTTTAAAAGTCTTTCTCTGTAACAAGGATATATTCCTCTCATCCTCTCACTTGGCATGGGCTTCCAGTCTTGCTACATGAGCTTCACACTCTTATCTTGTGTTTGCTACAAGAAATTTTGTAGACTATCATTCTTTCCCTCACAGAAAAATAGGATGGATTATGCTCCTCACTTCAACCAGTTATTGTTACACTGAGTGTGCATTTCAATTGGAGATGACTGATATTCAAAATGCCATCTTTTTAAAGGCAGATCAATATATGTTACAGCATAGATAGTGTATGGTAGATCCCACTTACACTGATATGTTTGATGATAGAGTAATTTCACAGTAAAATTAGAATTCATAAGATGCAGATAGATTTCCCATCGTGTCACGATTTTGTTTTACAATGGGAAGACTCGCTTGAGAGGCAATGCTCATGGGTTTAATACATTTAACATCATCTTGATGATGAAGCTAAACATCAGCTTGAATTAATAGTGTGAAGATGGTAAGAAAGAGCTTATGTGGCTTGCCTGAATTCACCAAGATAGAGTGCAAAAACGCTGGGGTAGAATTGTCTTCTGAGCCCCATTCTTCTGTCTCAGCTACCGTGGGCTCACTTATCTGTTACTCCAGGAGCAGTTTAGCAAATTTAGGTCAGGCTGTTTTTCAGTCAAACATAGTCACCCATTAGTTGAATTAATATATCATTCCAGCTTGAATTTTGACAAGATTTCTGTTGGAAACATGGAGCTAGTTGAACACAATAATGTTACTGCAGCAGTGGATGAGACTAGGTGATTTTTAAAATAATACTTTAGAATTTGCTTCTTTATTTCAAGAAAGGCATAACAGAAAGAGCTGCTCATGTCTTATGCAAGAGCAGGATGTATGCAGAAAGTATTTGCTTGTGTCTCTATATAAATAAAAGACTAAAAAGCTAAAAATAAATAAAATACTGAAAATAGTGGACAATAGGCTTTTCAAAAAAAAAAAAAATGACAAGAAGAAAATTGTACCAAAGTGAATACACTGAAAACCTGCCCCTTAAAAATGACTCTGTCATTACAATTTACCTGTTGACTTGTTGTGCAGGACCTGAAGGGCACTTGCTATACAATGTTAAATAGGTTTTCAAGTAACTTAGTTGTTTTACCCAGAGGCTGTTCACAAAAATAAGGTGAATTTGCTCAGAATTTTATTTCAGAGCCTTCTAAAATAAAGAAGGCCATGCAAAACCACTGAAGATTCAGACCTTTGATGATGGCTTAAAACTTTCACTTTAGCTGGTGATTACTTGCTTTTCAGCTCAGTTGATTCTGTGGCAAAGTGTAAGAGTAATTTTTCCAAGCAAAATGGGGTTCTCTCTAATATATTTAATTTTGCACTTGAGGTGACAGATAGAAGATTCCTTGCTAATGTTTAACCTAGAGCTGTGCTTAGTATCCGGTATTTCTTCTCACCAATTTCTTAATGAAACTATTGATATAATTTTACCAGAGTTCGAACTCCCTTATTTTATGATCTTATAGGCTACATCTACAGCCTATTTACCATCCACATAGGACAAAGGCTTGTGGCAAGGCAGGGTGTTCAAATTCTGATTTGTCAAATTCTGAGAGTCTGCCCTCTCCTCCTTGCCTGGATTTCCCAAAGCTTGGGTGTGATCTGGTGTGTGTGCAGTTCTTACTGGCAGGAGATTAAGGCCTTGGTGATAAAAACAGTGCCAACCACTTGACAGTACACTGTCTTTATATTTTTGGCTTTAAATCTATGGTAGCTTGGATGGTTGGGGAAAGAGAATTCTCCATTTCCAGTTAAGGCATAGTTAATTAAAATTGGCATTTTTTGGGCATATAGTGTTGACTATGAGCAATTCACTCATATCTCTTCCTGGCAAGCAAGTCCTTCTTTTACCTGTCTTGTTGCTATTACCATTCTTACCATCATCATTAGGTTTCTGCTTTTGAAATGATGCTTATATGGATTAATGGATCATTTATAACTAATTTATTGAAGCCTTGTCTGTGTGATGGTTCATTCAGTGACTGAAACAGGCTGTGGAGTCTAATTATCTGAACTTGACAGCATTTTACCTGTCAGTACAGACTAAGCTTCACTATTACCAAGATGTTATTATGCTGTTGTCACTGTTTTAACTTCAGCCATTAAGAGTCAGTGTGAAGCATAGACAAACCTGTGGCGTCTGAGTAAAAAATCAGCACTGCATCTAAAAAAAACTTTTCTTGACAGAAATTTAAACCATATTTCCATAGGAGCTTCACCTGCACATTTTTAAATATCAAGAAACTTAAAATATCTCAGTGCATGAAGTTTCACAGCATCCCAGTCAGAGAGCTCCTCCAAAATGGGTGACCAAAAATACCTACCTCTGCAAATGGCAATATTCCTGTTTTACAGAAGGACAAATATGCATTCAGTGACTCACTCAAATATGGTGACAGAAGATATCTGCAGCAGAGGTACTAACAGAATTCAGATCTCCTGCATTCAGTTCTGTATTTGATCTCTTTAAAGACTTCTAATTTCTGTGGGGGCAGCATTATGGAAATATTATTGTATTGTCCCTCTTTGGTAACATAGAATACCATGACACTTGTTAGCAATAGCTCCATAACAGGTTTCAGTCAGTACTTGTTATCAAGTAGATAATAAACATGTTTACATGGGGAAAGGAGAATGAAAATATTTGGTCTTGATGAATTTGGTGCTCTTTTCCCAGTTCTACAAAGCTATAGTCACATAGTAATAACAGTGACAGCGCTGGAGCAGGACATTAGTTGCAGATAAGAAAATACAGTTAGTATTACCCTCAGTATGTGAGAGAGTTTGTGGTGATAACTTTTTGTAGAAATGACTGAGCACTGGGACTAACTTAAGTGTTCCTGTGATGCTGCAGTTGATAATCAGAACATTTGGAACATGCATGATATGCTTGAAACAAACATGTAATTAGATTACCTGCATCTCATTAAAATATGCTCACATGATGCAAATCCATAGAAAAGTTATAGAGGACATTTTAAGGGACATATCCTGATGTGAAAAGCTATAGATATTAATTTATTTTAAAATAAATAAATAAGGTCTCCAACATGTTAGTGTGGCTTATTTAGCTCAGCACTTCAACTGGTTGTTTGCTATGTCATGCTGATCTAGGACTGCTCTCTTATCAATTTAAAGCTTTTGACATCCTGCATTCAAGATCACTTCAGATTAGTAGGAATTCCAGACTGTAAACTTTTGATTACTTGTGACATCTTTGTTCATTTGGTCCAAAAGCATGTACCAATGGATCATTTTATTTAAATTACAAAAATCACTGCTTCTCCATAATCTTTAGTTTTCATCTCCCATCCCCGTACTAGGAATACACCCATAAGCACACATGTAGTCAGTAGGACTTACAGACACACATCCTCAGTAACACGATCTGATATCACAAACTGTAACAGGAGCAGAGCAGTAACGCTCAGGTCCCTAAGTGGATGTGGCATTGTTTAAGCCTCAGGCACACAGATTAAAGCACCTACTAGCTGGCATAATTTGCTTGGTCAAATATCAAGACAATTCTTCCACTAGCTCCATCCTAAGGAAAAAAAAAATCAAAACTTTAAAAGCTGCCTCTGCTTTCTTCTATTCCATGTATCTTGGAACAGATTTGAGTACTGAGGAATACGTGTTGTTGCTGGAATTAAGCTGGCACTGGAAAATAAACAAAAATTGTAACACCAAGTCTCAGAGATCATGGCAAAACTGAGGCAGAGGGCTTCTCCTTCACTGCTCAGAAAAGAAAGCCCTTGGGGATAAAAAGGGGAAAAAAAAACTCAAGTAAACTTTGTCAAAAGTTACTGGTGTAAAAAAATGCTGTAGGGCCTTTAAAGCAGCTTTCTTATTGCAGTACAATTGGATAACTAACATGGCAGTTAGAAATTCAATGAGATTTGGTACTTAACTCCCTTAGCTTGGCATTTCCTCAAGCATCTGCTATTTCCACTACCCAGGAATTACAGTCTTTCTAATCACAAACCTAATTTATCACAGCATGATTATTCTGGTTACCCCTTATTCAGTTATTTTTTCAAACTGTAAAGCATGACCATCTATTGCTGGCCAGAATCATCCACTGGTGTGATACAAATATTTACTCATGTTGGCTAACTTATTTGCTACTTGGCTGCATTGCTTATTCTTTCAGCTACAGACATAACTAGTGACCCTGTCAAATAACCCCTGATATTTGTAAAAAGTAAGGCTCCTGTCTTCATTAACCATTAACTCTTATTCCTATCATATCCATGTTATTGGTATTTGACCTCTCAGACAAGAGAAGTGTGATCAGTTGTGCAGCTTTGCTCCTTTTTCCAGCTGCTGTGGGCCTTCATGTACAATTAATGAAATCCATGATAGAACCTTTCAAACATCTCTTTGTAATGTTGGGTAAGACATCTATTTTCCCTGTCAGGTAAAGTTTGGGAGGGCACTCCAGCAAGACACCAGTTTTATGATTGATTGTTTCTCAGGGAAGAAATGTATTAAAATGAAGTTGAGCTGAATCCTAAGTTTCTTACCAACATGCTTCTCCTCTGTTTTTTCCAGTTAAGTTGTAACTGAACTCCATAGGAGTTTTCTTTGTTAACACCCAAGGCAGGATTTTTAAATGTATTTGAACAACCAAAACAGAAGTAAGACTACAGATGCACAGAACATAAATAATCTAGAAAAGCTGACAGAAAAGCTGCTGAAATGACTCAGCAATTATGCTGCTATGGACAATGTCTTTTTTTTTTTTTTTTTTGTAGATTTGTGCATGCTGATAGTTTTGGTCTCAGGCATTTTTTTTTTTTTCCAATGTGACCACAGCTGAGCAATTGAGACACTTGGCAAAGTTTTCTTGTACTTCTGTTGTAATGTGTTCTTTATCAGATGATGGGGAGACCGCTTCAAGAGGCTGTTTTGCCACATTCTAAAATATATTTTAGAAAAAATCAGGTGATGTGACAAGGGCTGAAACTAGGTGAAGTGGTTTTCTCAGCTCATCTGGCAGGTAAGGAGTGGAAGTAAGAGTTGCACTCGTGGTCTCTGGCCCCATCCACAAGCAAGTTTGTCATCCCATCCCATCACCCAGCACACAGACTAGAAAGAAGGAGATGAAGGATTCATGAGGAGCCTGAAAGACACAAGACCAGTCAGTATGAACTGTCTGCAATTTGTTAGCTCTCAAAATCCAAAATCCAAGCCTCATGTGGCTTCTGAGCATTCTGAGGGAAGACCTGTTTCCCAGCTCAGACACTTTTCCTTAGTACTGAAACAGTGCTGTCTCTCAGCAAATAAAAGTTTTGTCCTATCCCACACAGAAGTCAGCAAAGTGCCCCTCCACGGGACACACCTTAGAATCCACTGGGAAATTTTGAAGAACAGAGTATATCTATTTCAAATGTGCAGAACCAGGCTGGCATGAATTCAGACCTACTTTCACCTCCTGTCTCCTCACAGACATATACCAAAATTAAATAGACATTATGTGTAACATCCTAAACATACTTCACTGTGATATTACTATCAAATTAACTGGAAAAATGGCATATGGCTCTGGTCTACTTACAATAACAATTTGAGAGGCTCATCTTGAACTAATTCTTCAAAAATAATTTCAGAGACACCGGTCACACACAGTTGTAAGCCAACGAGAGCACCTTTTCAATGAAATGATGGCCTTCAATTTGTGAAGACCTGATCCAGAAGCTCTGAGTCACAGAGAAGCCACCACTCTGCATCAGTGTTTCAAGTTTTGAAATGACATCAGAAGTGTTTGTGTTGTAATGTTATTTTTATGAAAGTAGAAAAATTATGTTCAAAATGCTAATAAATTTCTAAAAGAGGTAGAGGAAATAAAAGAAAGAAATTAATGGAATACAGTTAAGAAAATGCTAAATTTCATGAAAACAGAACATGATAAAATATAAATTCCAGCATATGATTCCTCTATTGTGTTACTGCTACTATTCCTCTCATATATAAACAGAAGGGCCATAATCCAGAGGTCCCTGTACTGTACAGAAATGATGGCCCAAGATTCAAATATGTTCTGTCATCAAGGCCAGGACAGATTGAAATACATTGTTAAAATTTCACTGCACCACTTTGAGGTGTTGAGTGAACTGCTGTTATTTATCAACCTATTTCTAAATAATATATCTTCTAAAAGGCAAACTGTGCTATATAGGAGCAGAGCCTGCCTTCTTTTTCTCCTCTTTATGTAGAGATTAGCAGAATATACCCCTCATTCTTCAAAACTGGATGTTTGGAAGTTTTGCTAATATAATGTTCTAATATATATAACTTTTAATATTAAAATACACTGTATATTGATGGCAACTCTTTTGCCTTCTTTATAAACAATAGGGTTTAGTCTTGAAATGTGAAAAAATCCAAGTATTCTAACCTAAAACTGTTCACTTCCAGATTCTCTTGAAATTTAAAAATATCTGAAACACATATTGTGGTCCAAATAAACTCTCTTTGTGACCAGCTTGGGGTTAATTTTAAATATTTTTTCTCTTTTCTAAAATTGACTGCTGGTTTACAAACATATAGTTGACATAACATTATGGATGGAGGATGCATTGGATAAATTAATCAATATAATCTGTCTCTATTATTTTGGGTTTATCTTCATTAAAGTAATATCTCTTTTTATGTGTGGTCATGGAATTCTTTAATGAAAGCCTATTTGATAAGCCAAGTTTTCCCAAACAGACCTCAGCTGAATTCACCTTTCTCTTTGAAAGCAGATTTTGCTCTTTGACATGAAATCCATGATGGAAATGTTGATAAAGATTCCCAGGGAAATCTTCCAAACATTCTTCATAATACCATGTGTGATATAGTGACAAGCTATACGTTTCCCTGGCACTGAGATTGAAAATGGAAATGTTAAGTATAAATCTTTGTGGAAGTTTCAGTAATTTTTAATAATTTGTTCTTTTGTGGCATTCATATGTGAATGATATATTTGTCCTAGAGCAATGCAAATTCATTTCCCCACATCTATAATATCTGCAGTAAGCTAAATTAAAAATACATTTGTACTTGTACAGTTAAATGATCATATTTAATGAAATGTCGGAGATGAATCTCAGCAAATAGTCAGGAAATTATTTCAGAAAGAGCAGCATTTCATTACTGGAAGTCAGGGAAAAGCAAAGAGATTAAACAAATGGTTTACTACTCCAAGATATCAGAGGAGGTGGGGGTAGTTTTGTGCAGGAGGGTGACTGGGAATATGAAACCTCAGCAGGGATTTTTACCTGCAAGCACAGAACATTTGCACAACACGGGGCTGGCGGGGCTGATGCTGGGTTGAGAAGGAGCTGGTGGTACCCGGGCCTGAAAAGGCTGTGGGTGTTGCACTGGTGCTGGGTTTGGCTTCTGGGAAGCTTGGAGCCTGCACAGCATTCAGCGTTTCCCAACAGCTGCTGCCATGGGTGCCACTGCAAGGGAGCCTGGAGGGCTCTTTGCCCTATTCCTGAGCAATCCTGGAGATAAACCCCTGGGCTGGGTGAGCAGGGATAGGGAACTATGAGACTAGTGGAGTTAAAGCAGGTCTGACAAGGTCAAGAGGAATGGGGAGTGGGAGAGGGACTGCTCAGGGCCAAAAGAGGACCAGGAAATTGTTTTTGCTCTAAACATGGCAATCAGAAATATTTGAAAGGTGGAGTGTGGGACCCAATTTGTAAAGGTGTCACTGTTGAGGCAGGATGGGAATGAGAAGACTGACCAGAAGGCTGCATGAGAATGAAACTCTGATTTATTCAAAATACACTGCTCTTTTATACAGAGCTTCATGAGGACCAACTCCATTGGTTCTGAAGTGAAAACAACCCACCGCATTGGTGCAAAGTTCTTGATGCACAGTGATAGAACTTAACTACAAACAATGTGAAAGAGAGATAAGAATTATTTACATTCTTCTCCAGCTCTTTCCCAGGTGTCTGCCTGGCTAGAAATTCTCAGTTTCTTTCTTTGACTGAATCTGAGTCCTACATAAAGCCATCTAGCAACTTTATTTCCATGAGACTTAGGACTGTGCTGAGCCCTTGGAGCCTTCAGCATCTTTCACCAATCATGTAGCTTTAAAGGATTCCAGCCCATCAAAGAAACCTCTGTGGCTGGGAGCACAGTTGCCTTTGGCTCCCTGTTAGTCCATGGGAAGGCACTTGTAGAAGGGACTCAGATCTCAGGCAGGCTGACCTGGCTTCGGTGGGCTCCCTTTCTGTCTGCTGCCTGAAAGGAGCAGTCAGCAGTGAGGCACCTGGCTCAGCTGTGCTTAGTCTGGCTGTGCTGTGAATCCAGCACTCTGCCCCTCCTCCTGTCTTTGTAAGCTGGGACACTTCCCATGCTGCTCTCCTACCTTCCATTTCTCTTGATTATTTAAATTAAAAGTTCTTCAGGCTACAGACCATTACAGGTCAAATCAAGTCTGAGGATCTGGTCTAACAAATCTCTCTATGGTACTATAAAGTCACTGCTGCTAATGCACGACACAAAAAATCAACATCTATCAATAGGAACAACATTTTAACTAATTGATATTTTGAAGTTCTATGAGAAATCCTGGAGGAGGACTGAATTAACCTGAATATTAAAATTAAATTCAAAACCAAATATAAAAATATAAAGAGAATATAGAAATGACAGAAAATATACTAATTTTCTGGATTCCACAGACAACAGAGGTGAAAGAAGATGTAGGCATGAAAACACTCTGTTGGCAAAATTTCTAATACTAGAAGAAACATTTTCAGTGGTATGGCATAAATTAAATATCTGAACTGCATCATTTAATTATTTACAGATATTAATATATGCACATACACATATATATGTACATATAGAAGATAGTAGAAAGGTGATAAGGCTGTGGAGACATGGGAAATTTTGAATCTCACCCATCCAAGCATCCATACATTTAGGCTGGGCCTTCTTCCTTTCTGATTTCTGCTCTGTTTTGGACCCCTCAACCGCCCCATTCTGCCTTTGTTTTATTTTCCTTGCTTTTTTATCAATAGCAAATTAAGAAAGCAGACAATATAAGTTATAGTTTAGTCTTATATCTCCACTCATATTATATTTGAAATAAGTATCTGAATGCAGCTGCCTGCATAGAGGAATTTACCTGAGGTTCTGATTTGCAGTGGAAAAACCCCAGGATTAGTTAAGTAATTAATCAGGTGTGCAAAGCCATATGAATTCTCTGTACAACACATTGTAGAAGAACTCAGATCATGCATACAAAATTGAATTATGGAAAAATGGCTGAGGCACATCGGGTCTGAATGAGGAGAGTGTCAATCACTTCTGTTTGTCAAGGTTCTTTGAGATGTGAGTTATCAGCCTCAAGGAGAGACAAAGGATCTGTGTAGGGATCAGCATAATTCTTATGTCTGACCTGATTACCTTCAGGGACTTACATATAGACTTGCCACATATTTCTAAAAGGGTGCTTACTTTTGTAATCATGTATTTTCTCCTTTGGTGTTTTTGCTGTTGCTGGTCTTCAGGCAAATTTTAGGCAGGCAAATTCTGTCTCATGGCCAGTCTTGTGAAGTACCCACAATACCACTGGGAAGGCAGTGGGAAGTGGGAGAAAAGGACTCAAAACAGCTTCAAAACACAACTGCAAAATTTGTTGCACCGTAACCTGTCTCCATTCTTCATTATAGAGCCTGAGGTCTGAGGGATTTTTCTGACAGGAGACAAGAGAGGGTTTTCTACATGGGAATGCTAAAAATATTCTTTTGCTTCTTATAATACAGAGCTGAGAACCTGCACAGTAAATTCTTCAACAAGCCTTTTTTTCTTTTAATTACTGCAAAATAGATATTCACCTGCTAATCACTGCAATACAGAGTGTTACTATTAAAGCAGATACTATCAGATGGTCACCTTTCAATTCCATTGAATTTTGTTTGGATAAAATACTTAACCCTCTACTTTATGCATATTCAATTTCCCTCAGCTTTTGTTTATTTAAATCTATTAATCAGGAAAACCTAGAGACTCCTGAAGTACCAGGAGCAGCATTTTACTTCCTAAGCAGTATTTGCTGTGAAAGTCTAGGGCAGGAACAAACCTTTCTCAAAGTATGTTATATTAGGAGCACTGCAAAAAACAATGAGGAATAGCTACTCAGGACACACAAATTCCAACTGGAAGACAGCAGCAACAGCAGCAGCCAGAGTTCTGCGTCCCTAGGAGAAAAATGATCTTGTGCATTGGATAAAACACAACATCTTATGATTTCGTCCTAGATGCACTAGAACAGCAGGAACCAAAATACTTGTTAATGTTGTAATATGTTGCTTTCAATCAGACAACAGAAGAATTCATTCCATTTGCTCAGTATTTTGCCCTCCTGAACTCCATCCCCACAACAGCTTTGCAAACACATCTGAGCAATTCCACAGTGGGTTTTACATCCATGGTAAGTCATGTCTGCTGGGCCTATATGCAGGATTTGTGTTTTACAGAGACTACAATGAATGATTCTTCCCAAAATTTGATTCTGTAAAAAGCTACTTGACTGCTCCAAGTAATCTTTTTTATTCTTCATCTTAGTTTACTCTTAAGGGCTTTTCGTTTCATCTTTTTCTGCTGTCCTAATGTACACAAATCACTTTTAGAGATAGTGTCATGTGTATGAAGGGAGCAATTTATCAACACAGACACCTCTTTGATGAGGGATGGTTTGTCTTTACAAGGCTGGACAGCCCAAACTGAATTTCAATTTGCTATGGCATGCAAGGGATTTAGGGATTAAGGTTGGTGAGAGGCTTTAAGCATCAACTACCTTATTATTGCTGAAGGAATATGTGATTTGAAAACCTTGCCTGTCTTGATTTTTTTTTCTTTAGTATGTGGGGGTGAAGTGGGGAGGGATGGGTAAGAAAAGCAATAACCTACTTGATGATTTAGCAGTTATTACTTTTTTTCTGCTTTTCAGACTCACTGACTATTTTTAATGGGACAGATAGAACTTAGAGGGTCAGATCCAGATGACAGCACCTAAATATCTATTTGAAAGTGTTTTATGACTAATAGCAAATACAAAAGCTTGTAATTAAAATAAAGCTATTGAGGAGCAAGAGACAGAGACGGCAAGAAATATGAGTCATAAGTATTTCTATAAATGAAGAGGTCATGAACTGCTACAAATAAATATTGTTCTGACCATATCATATAACCTGTTCCTTAATGCAAGCAAATTGATAAGGAATAATATTTCCCAGTTTAAAAAACATCATATGCCATTCACCTGCTCTTTCTTGGAATGGAAGAGTGGGAGGAAGTTCAAAGGGCTTAAGATTTGTGCACCATGATATTAACTAATTTCTAATAAATAAAAAATACTGTGAATCAAAAGCAAGCATTACTATTATTTTTTTTGATTTCTGATTCTTTTAAGTAGCTAAACCACTACAGGACTCATTTATCTGTTATGCTAACAAGGGGCCATTGTGGTTGGTGTCACACTGCTGTGTAACTGAGTGCAAAGGAGAATTGTAGCTGTGAAATCCTTCCCAGGGCAAAAATCCCAGATCTGCCATGTATCCACTTCTGGGGATTTGCTCTAGCTCCCAATAAAAATATTATCTCTTTTCTTCAGAAGGTTTTTGGACAGATACGTGCTTTGATAGAAAGAAAAAAAAATGCATGAAGTGGCTGTTCTCTTCCCCTTCCCTTCTTCTCTCAGATCCTGTGCTTTCAGAGGTGGAGACTAAACTCCTGCCTGCATCATCCTGCCTGAATCCTCAGAGCAGTACAGCACAGCATAGAGATGATGGATTGCATCTATCTATCTATCTATCTATCTA
Organism: Lonchura striata; assembly: GCF_050655825.1. Lineage (NCBI taxonomy): Eukaryota > Metazoa > Chordata > Aves > Passeriformes > Estrildidae > Lonchura > Lonchura striata. The sequence goes on from NC_140704.1 coordinate 64,527,981, forward strand.
TCTATCTATCTATCTATCTATCTAATCATCTATCTATCACAATTAATTCAGTTTCTTGCCAGGGTTTCCTGGAGAACAGCTATCAGGTTGTTCTCACACTCTCCTTAATGTGCTCCAATGAGCATTTAAAAGTTTCCCAAGTAGTGGAAGCATTTCATCTGGACATAAAACATCCTCTGGATACTCAGAGGAATATTCTGAGCCCTTTCAAGGAGAGCATAGCTTTGAAGTGAGATCTTTTCTAGTCCAGTCACTCTATGGTGGTCAGAAGAAGCAGAATAAAATTGAAGGAATTCAATCCTTCACATCCCAGTGGTGAGAATCTATATTGATACATATTATTATAATAAAATCTTCAAATGGAAATGTTTCCCCATCATCTCCCAACATTTTAAAGCATATTAAAAATACATATATATTTCAACATATTAGCATTGATTAAATCACTCTCCATGCATGATACTGTATATAGACTTCTCTATGTTGCCTTGTTGCCATAATGCTCCTTCTCTCTACTCCATGGATCATAACAAAGGAGAATAAAGCAGAGTTCATGGGTGTGATGTCATATCTCTTTGACAAGGTTGCTAATAAGTAATGCCAAATATCTGTCATTAATCAGATATCTTCTCCATTGTGCATAGTGGTTGTCTCTGTGCTTTGTTATGGATTTTGTATATGAAATTTTTTCTGTAGTCCTCTTTTTCTTCTTTTCTTTGTTTGGCATTGTTTGTTTGTTTTGTTTTCAATACAGCCTGTTTAAGGCTGGGCATAGCTTGAATATAAAATTAGACATCTAGAAATCCCAGCACATTATGAGAGAAAGATTGTCTAAAATGGGCTGTGATTAGACATTAGACAACTCATGACAGCAAGAAAGTTTCTTCAGCATACAGACAGAAAAAAATCTTCATGAAAACAGGAAAATATCAGAGGCATGCAAGACTCAAGTTTCCTTCCTTCATGCATGAAATGTTCTTCTGCCTTCATGTGCTATCCAGCCCCTCCCATCCATGCTTATTTCCCCTGGAGAGGAAAGACATTGCACGCTGCACTGGTGCACTCTGTTAAACCATCCCCAAGTTCCAGTCCTATTCAGAGGACTGGTTAATTGCAGAGTATACACTGGCTGTACCCTCCACATGGTGCAAAAATCCTGCAATTTACCACACTTTTACAGGGGTGATCATTTACATCTTGCTGTTTCATTTCCCCATCTTGACTTTCATGTACACCTGTACAGATGTATTTTTGTAAAGTTGTCACTTGCTAAAACATCACTACAACATCCCATGATCAATACAGCAGCTTGGGAAAAATACATACACTTACATATCTAGCAGCATAAATGAAATCTCTACCTTCTATTTCAGGCCAGGCAACAGGAGACAAATGGAAAAAAAAAAAAAAAAGACAACCAAGAAAAATCAGATTTTCTATAATTATATAAATTACAGCTAGAATGACTGTAATCACCTAAAATGCCTCTGGGGAGTTGGATTAGCAGAAGACAATTTCTCAGATTCACACTCCAGGGTTTAAACCTACAGCTGATATTTAGAATTAGACTACCAAACTGAAATAATTAACCCTTGGGAAGCTAAAATATGTAACTCAGAGGTGTATTATCTAACTGAAAGGGAGGAATATGCAATCAATGTTATTTTAAATTTCCTATGGATCCTAATATTTGACCAGGCCAGTCAGATTGTAGACTTCAGTCCAAACTGTGACTGTATTTAAATTATAAAAATCTTTCCAGTCTCCCTCCTTTTAATGTGCAATAAAAAAGCAACAATTACTCAGACAAATATCACTTAGAACCAACAACAGACTTCCTTCAGTAATGTATGTTTATTGTGAAATGGTTGATGAAAATACAGATTAAAAAAAAGATACAGGACTAAAGCTGATTTGTAAGAAAACAAGCTAAAATATAGTAAAGGAAATTCAAAAGCTGCCTAGACATGTATGTAGTGGGGGAGTTAGGATACTAAAGAAGATATAAAGATAGAGAAGTAAATAAGTATGCCTTCTTTTGCTTTATTTTCTTCAGATGAGTGAGACATTAAAACTTCTTTTCTGGCATGTGAAGAATGTCCCTATTGTAAGAATTAAAATGCTCCAAGGAGGTTCCCTCCACACTTTCTAGTTTTGAGGTGTGATCATGGATGGGGCAGTGGAGAAGGGCAGAGTGAGCAGATCAGAGGTTACTCTTCCTCTACATGGATGTTTCCCTGGGTGCCTCGGCTTGGATATCATACCAGCAGTGTCAAGGGATTGACCTTAAATAGAACTGTGAAGTATTGATATTGCCCAAATCTCCTGCTTCTCTGTGCTGCAAGTTTTGCCTGGAGTCTCACCGCATGCTTTGAATCCATTAAGCTGCCACAAATATCTAAAACTTGAAGATGCTGAATCTGCTACTATTGGTGAATCCTAGATGAGATGTTACTGTCTAAAAATGAAAATATCAATAATTCCCTTAATCATGGCAAAGTGCTTTTTCCTTGTAGATATTGCTTTGAGAATAGAAGTTTGTATGAACAACATAAATCAGGGATCTCACTCAAATGAATAACTTACAGCCCCACTGGCAGCCACTATTGAAGATTAATGCTGATAAACACCACATTCAACATAAGACGAGATTTCTGAAAACAAACCAATTTACTGGATTCCCAGACATATGTATTTTGTAGTCAACCATTGATTACTGACTCAGCTGATTCTGCTGGTCATTCATCACATGTGCTTATATAAAAGCTGAGCTATTATCTTTCAGGACTTCATTTAATATACAGCACAATTACTTGTGAAGCAGTACTGTTCCAGTTGAAAGAAATTACCTTTGAAAGCTGCACGCTGAAGTGGCTCCTTTTACATAGCTCAAACATGACAGACATACAGATATATTTTGTGGGGATAAGTATTTTTAGTCAGAGAGGAATTGTTGCATGAGAGGAAGTGAACACTACTGAAAGTTTTGTGTTGGATACTACAGATGATTCTTCTCTGTTTTAAGAGGGTGTTGGTGTTTATGACTTTATTTTTTGTTTATGAAGCAACCAGTGTTAGCAAACAAGAAGGGAAAGAACTTGTCTTCAATCCCCTACCATATAAGTACAGAATACTTCCATTCTATCTACTCTTACTTACACCTCAATAATTCTGAGGGGCTGGCATAAACATCAGGTCTGTAAGCAAATTAATGGAAAGGAAAAGATGCTAAATGGGTGAATATTGGATGAGATTTGATTGTAGGAATGGCAGGATAACTTCCTAAACCATTGTCAAGCCTTTCTTCACTTTGCTTAAACAAATAGGCTTTTGTTAGCACGTCCTGAACTTTACAAAGGTACTTGAAGAGATGAGGGGCTCTGTAAGTTTCACACTTGGTGTTAGGCATGCACTTAAGACACAGATGAATTAAACACCATTCATGTTACATAAAAAAAGATTGGATTGAGAATATAATTTATTATTACAAGAGCTAGGAAATTGTCAATTGTCATTATATACTTTATTTTCCCATATAAGTTCATGCTGCTTATGTGATAAGGCTTTCTTAGTTTTGTGGGTTTTTTTTAACCAAACCCCATTTTCTGTCTTTTTAAAAGTAACAGCTGCTTCTTAATGCAGTGAGGTTTTTCTTTATAAAGACACAGCACATAATCCTGAACACCTGGAGAAAAAATTTAACCATTTGAAAAAACGCCCCTCAGTACTATTATGAGAACTGTAAGTCTTTGGTACTCAAATTTTGATCCTTTCATATTATAGAAAGAAATTCAAAACTTGTTGCTCAGTGTGCTAGTTTTGGCTGGGGTGGGGTTAATTTTCTTTAGTGACTCTCGTGGGACTGTGTTTTGGTTTTGAGTTGAAAATGGTGTTAATAGTACAGGGATGTTTTTCTTATTGATCAGCAGTGTCTGAGTGAATCAAGGCTTTTTGTGCTTCTTGTACTGCTATGCTGGTGAGGGAGCTGAAGGGTATGTCCTGTTTGCAGCTGGGATAAAGTTAATTGCTTCTCAATGGCTGGTTCAATGCTGTGTTTTGCATATAGAATGAGAATATACTGACATTGTGGGTTTTGCTAAGATGTGTTTATCCTAAGCCTAGAACTTTTTTTTTTTTTTTTTTTTTGTGTGTGTGTCTCATGCTGTGCCAGTGAGAAGGTGCATAAAAGAAACTGGGAGGAAGCATAGCTGGGACACTTGTTCAGAGTCCCTTGGGAAGACGCCCTTAAAAACAAAGGGCCTTTAACTAGAATCACAGAAAACACTTGTATGATCAGCACTTCTGTATTTCTGGGTGGAACATTGGTTGTGCCATCTTTTTTATAAATATGGTGAAAACGTGATGACAAGGATAAAAGGAATCTAGGCAATAAAATGTTCTTCAGAAGTTGATACAGCGGAATATGATAGTTTAGATTCAGCAATTACAGTTTTACAGTGTTACCAAAGATGAAGGAAATTTTCCTTTCTTATTTGTATCTGACCACTTGTTTATTATTGGGTAAATATTTTTTGGTTTTGATTAATTGATCAAATCCTGGAAAATCTTTAATTCTGAAACACTTCTAGATCTTCATTAGGACAAATATTAACATAAATGCTCCAGAAGCAGTAAGTAATCTAATTTTGTACACAAACCAACATTTCTTTTGTGCTTTATATAATCCACTTCTCTAATCTTCTTCTGATTCCTAGTTTTCAGCAGATATATTAATTAATTGAATAATTAATATTTGGTGTCCATCACTGGGGTTTCCTCCAGAGATGTTGCCCTTGTCTGTGGAGTTAGAGGCAAGGCTGTGCTATCACCTTTATGGGTGAATACAAAATTCCTTGTGTCTGATTTGCCTCTGTTTTCAGTTTCACCAACACTTGCTGATGATTGTATGTATTTAACTTCATAGTTAATATACTTTAAATTCCTTGTCCTAAGGCTCCTCCTCTCAGCTGACCCCTTGCTGTGTTCATAAGAAGTAAGATACAGTTGTCATGAAATACCAGTTAGCAAAACCTGCTACTCTGCAGGAAGAGATGTGCACTGTGCAAAGCCAATTCAATATAGGCATTGTTGTTTTTCATTCCAAGTATCTCATGGCTCTTTATGCAAATGGGAGCACAATCAGCATGTTGAGTCTACAGGGCAACTTCATTCCCATTGGCATTGGTAGAAGGAGCAACACATTGAAAAAGAGTTTTCAGTTCTGCTTTGAAAGTAACTAAATGTCATAGCTTTATAATATTTTATGAATAAAAGGAAGACAATCCTGTGAGTGCAATGCAAAGGAAGTCAAAGCTCAGCAAGCAAAGAGTTTTAACAAGGGACTAATTAAGCACCTTTGATCATTCTGAATATTCATGAAAGAGAATGTAAAATAAGTAGATTGAAAAACACAGTAATTTGCTTTTGTGCTTGAGATACATTTGTTTTAAAATCATAAGTAAAAGTTGAAATTGATAGAAAGTGATTATTAGTTTGTTAAGAAGCATCATGATGAGAAAACATGCTGTTCTGAGAACAGCAAGTAAAGAAACATGTATAACCTTTATTCTGGAAATAGAAGGAAAGATATTGCTTATACTAACAGCTGCAAAACTGCTCTATAGGAAGCAGGATGAAGCACAAATCAAGAAAGAGAGAAATAAATAGATGAGCATTATGCAACATAAATGGGATTTCATTCTGAAAAAGTTCTGTGATCGGTAGAAATAATGACACCCTTGTCTACTGGTAATTAAGCCATAACAAAGAAATGGAGAATGAGAAAATGATTTTGTCAAGATCTATGAGAATTTCCACAAGAACTCTAGGATCCTTGTCAGGATGAAGACCCTGAACAAGCTATATTCCTTAAACATACAATCTGAATCTATTGTGAGTGTGGTTATAATAACAGGGCTGGCAGCATATTGGAGGCCATAACTGGTTGCACTGAATTTTTTCTTTCCAAGAGAGTGGACTTCCAGTTAAATTAACATTTGATTATGTATTAAAATGTAAGTGTTTATCACTGGACGACTCAAAGTCAATAGTAACTGCCATTAGTGTGCTTGATTCCATATGGCCAGTGGAACAAGTGCCATTATTTTGGCAACATCACAAGTATTAATCAAGTGCTAAATTCACTGTTGTCTTTCCATGTACAACTGGTCATTCTAGTGCAAAGTGCAAGGAAGTGCGATTTAGATTCCTACAAAATGACAATGTTACTATTTTTCAGAGTCAACACTAGTGTAATGTCTACATGCGATGCCATCATAAACTGAGCTGGAAATTTCTAATACTCAGCTGGTCTAAAATAGTGTATTAGCTACAGTGGTGATGTTATTCCATTTACAATTGCAGAGAACTTGTACAGTGATCTTTGATTTAAAATGTAGATTCTTCTCAGAGTATATGACAGAATTTTCTATTCTATTTTACTCTATCCTTGGCAATTGTTTGTGTAATATGTAGTAAACCTTGTTATTTCTTTGGAAGTCTGCTTTCAGTTATATTATGAAAAATTAATAATTGCTTCACTGAACTGCCGTCATACTGTCATGACAATAACACAACTGCCATTGATTACTGACGTTTTGTACATAGTCTTAGTCTCACTCCTCTGTACAATCCAGGTTTCTGTTGATTTAAACTAAGCCAATTGCAGTACTGACATGGTCTTCGAAGACAGCTCCATCAGACTCCAACTAAAACAACAATTACATCTTTAAATTAGACTGAAGTTTTGCTTTCAAAATGGCTTTTACAGTGAAAGCATCTCTCTGTACTTCACTGCTTGTATATTTATGACAATCTGTCTGTAATTGTGAGAGAAATAATTTAGGTTTAAAAGCTATTAGTCCCAGATGTACAATTGAATTCTAGTCTTCATTACAGAAAACACAGCAGACTAAAGAAAAGCAGACAAGGTCGGAGCTGTCCAAGGAGCAGCGAGAGGAAAAGGTGATTATCCTGGCAAAAGCCCACAGGTACATTGCCTTGTTGAGTCATCTGATTGGGGAAAAGCTACATCTTTAAGGAATGCTGCTGTCCTTTTAGAGGTATTGTGTGGAGGCAAATGCCAGGGAGATTTATGTGCTTCATTCCCTGACCTGTGATAATGCATCATTAGAGCCCTCCGTGTTTTCCACCTTTGTGAACAAAGACTCATAACGGGGACAATTATGAAAAAAGAAGAGGAGAAGCAGCAGCAGTGGCAGCAGGGGAAGCGTGGCTCAGGCACACAGAACTTCACTCAGAAGTTGAACAGAGATATCCTTTCTTTGCATTGCACCTTCATTTCACTTTATTCTAAGGACTATATCTCTCTCTGCTTCTCTGTCCAAAGCTCAAGAATCCTTGACAGAATTGGAACATAGCACAAAGTCAAAACACATCCCTCCACTCCCCCAGTTGTCCTCCTTATTTAACCCTTCACCTTCTCAGTGGACATTAAAATAAATTTAGAGACATAAGAAACTTATAAGGAGAGCTGAGGTCACTTGTGATCCCCAGTGAGAGCTCTGTTGGGAACTCTGAAGTGCAGTGATAACAGTGAAAACTGTTTCATGGCCCTCTGTACCTTTGCTTTTATCCTGACCCCAGGCAATCTTTTTATTTCACTTGCTGAAATACAGGACTGCTGCTCTAGCTGACTGACTGGGGAATAAGTTTATATATATTTAACCAAACCAGACTAGCATCCCCTCTTCTCTGGCCATGGATGAATATGGATTCAAGCAGTTGTAATGCTTTTCTGAGAACATTACCAAGACATTTTAATCACGGCTTACTGCACTGGTAGATTAGTACTCAAATGCACTGACCTTCTTTTTGCTGTGGACATGAACATGCCAGAAAACCAAACTGTACTATTCTTCGTCTTGATCCAATAAATTAGGATTAAATAAACAAGAGAGACAAGTGCGATGTACTTTGAAAATCTGAGTGCACCTGTTTTGTAGTGGAAAATTGGATATTCTTTTTTTCCGCCCTCACATAAAAATGCTGCTGCCTGTGTTTGTCTCTTAGGGGATGACACTATAACCAGAATTTATGCATGGCTTCCTACATGTTTTGCAATTGGAGGTTATTAAGAAACAAAACAACAAAGAAAAATTGGTGAGCGTTAGAAGGTATTAGAATTACATTGGTCTGACTGTTCCTCTGCTGCGGTGTGGTCTGATTCCAAGAATGTGTTTTCTAGGGGGCAGAAGCATGGAGGAAAGAGCTACCTGAAAGCCTTGTAACCATATTTCAGAGCAACCATTATCCTGAAATGCTATGACCAAATGATATGCTCTCATGCATTGTGGTTTTGGCACTTCCATTAAGGAAATGTAAACATTAGATACTTCCACATCAAACTACCTGTGATCTGTAAACACTTTGTATTAGTCTGTGTGGATGCACAGAAAGGAAGGAGGGTCTAATCCTGTAATAGAATATCAACTTCTCAAGCCAAGAATATCCAGCCCACTTCTTTTCTCAGTCTCACTTTCTTGTAGAATCAGAATGAGGTGTTTTACACCATGATGGAGTTTATGGCTGCATATATCAACAGATATAAAAGTAAGCATACCTTTAGGGATCTTTGCCTTCTTCCATGTCTTGGAAATGGTCAGAGCAGCACCTTCCATCTTTGTGGAAAGGTGCAAGTGCATCAGATATCCCTCTCTGCAGGGAAAAGATGCTGAGTTGGATATGCTTTGTCACATTCCACCTGTTAGTAGCTGGTTTCCATCAGCAGTACTGCATTAAAAATTGAGAACCTCTGTAATCATTATTTGGCATGTCAACATTCAGATGAGAGCTGCAGTGCAATGCTCACTTTCCATGTTTAGGGGCGTCTATTTCCATATGTGCAAGTAACCAGATGGTGTCAGAGGCACTGGCATGTTCTGCACACGTTCACAGTCAGATCTCAAATAAAGACCACTGTGATCCAAAAAGAAATAACTTTGCATAGTAAGCAAAGGAGGAAGCCTCTATCTCTTTGAGCTTTTCTGAATGTTTGCTAAGATAATTTCACCTGTTGATTACTCTTTGAGTGCTTGTGATGGTGTGGAAAAAAAAATATTTCAAAGCAAACAAGAAAAACAACCAAGAAGCATAAAAAGGTGAGGCAGAACAGATGTTTTGCTTAAGCATGGTTGTATAATATTGGCATAAAAAATGAAAGTGTTTTAATTCTTTTGTGTCCTGAAAGGCATGTAATAAAATTAATTTTATTACTACCTGGTGTGTTCATCAGGTGGTTGGGTGAAAAAGTAAATATATTTTTATAATGGTTATAAACTGTTTTATGATATCTTAATCATGTATTATCAAAATTGAGATTGTACAGAAGGTTTTGATGCACAAGACCAGTGCAAGGCAAGAAAGATTGCAGTTTATGCCGTTTTGTTGTTATTAAACTCCATTAAAGCATCTCTGCAGGTAGAAAGTTGTAGCTGAGTACAAAAGTATATATTTTATATGATTCATTTTATGAAATGGCAACTGTAATTCCAGCACTCTATTATTACATCCTTGACTCATCTAAGTGCTTAAGCGTCAGGCTGGGTTTAAGTCCCACTGAGATAACTTGCTGCGTAAAGTTAGTCATAGTTAAATCCATGGCTCAGTTGAGCTCTGCTCCAGTGAATTCCCTGATACTCCTGACACGTGGGTGTCTGCTAAAGCTCTGCCTATACAGCCAGATGCTCCTGTGGAGAGGGTGGCACAAGTCAGTGAGGTTTTAGAGAGTTGGCCAGGTAGACCTCTAAAAATATTACATACTATGGCACTAAATATACCAGGGATTTCATTGCTTTCTATCTTCCACTGATCTGCTGTGCAGGTAGCAATGAGGGAAAATATCTTAGATGGGATGCTAAATTATTGGGAAAGCAGAAGCATTTCAATTATCTGAAGCACTTGATATCCAGTGTTGCCAGTCAAGGTTCAAGATCATTTGAGCCTTAGATGAACCTTCCTAACATGTCAACTGATTTGGAATCTGTTCCCATATATGTTGAGGACTTCACAATTTCAAAACCTTTGATAGATGGTTATTTTCCTTCCTTCCCAAAATATCTGCCTTCAGACAATAAGCCATTTCAGCAGAGGATGGCTAAGAAAGATGAAATATTGCATTCATTAGAAGTTAAATAAGTAGTAATCTCTGGTCCTTGACCTTCACAATTAGTAAGAATGATAATAATAAATGATAATTATTAATAAAGAGGGATTAGCAACAAATAATATAAAAATTCTTTCTTAAATTGACTTTCAGCTGTATACCTAGCAGCCCTCTGGAGGTGCAACATTCTTTCTCATTTTATAAATGTGAATGCCAAAGTGAGATTACAGCTTTGCAATAGCTTTTACTGATCTGTTTCTAGACAGAATTACATTACGTGATGAAACCAAGAAAAGACACTTATGACAAAATCACTTAGGTAGTATATAATAGGAAAGAAAGGTAAGAGATTTGTGAAAATAGAAGCCTGTCCTGAGTTTTACACTCAGTAGGTGCATCCTCTTGTAGCAATGCTTTTTTTATCTGTAAATATTGCTGTGCTGCAAACAGCCAGAGATGTGTGGCTCACTTGCTATTGTTCCAAAGCACTTGGATGACTGAAGCTTCTATGACAGATCTTTTTCTCATAAACATTCTCTGTACTTTCACTGCAGTCCTTGGTTTTGATCAATTTCTTTAAATATGCATTCTTTGGGTACACACTTTTTCCCCCCTCTCATTTAACCTGCTTTTATTACTGCATTACCTCTTTATGCAGCACAGAAAGAAGATGGCAAGAACAAAATAACAGAGGAAAAAAATGCAAGAACCATAGTGTGTTAGCGATAGAGGTGATAGATAGGAAGGAGAAATGAAGATTTTCTCTGACAGCTTCAGGGGTATGCAACTGTTTTAGGAAGAAGGTTAATGAAATACATGGGAAAAGTAAGTGGAACATTACCTGGAAAAGAAAATTTGAATATCACTAAGTCAAAGGAAGTGAATATATGATTTTTGAGAAGAGATTGAGTAAATGGAGACAATGCAGATAAATGAGAACAGTGAGCATTGTCCCAGCAGAACAAAAGAGATACAGATGCAGAGGGCTTGCATCACAGACTGATAATCAGTTGCTGTGTTTGTAGTGTCAAACAGAATTTCTACTTTATAGATGTGGATGCTCAGGGAATCCTCTACTGGTGAAACTTTAAGTTAGGCGGCTTTAACATATACACAAGTTTCAAACCACTCAGGGCCCTGAAAACCTGACTAGCCCTTTTACTAACAATGGGAGGAGTGGGATTCAGGGTCAGGAGTAAATTACACTCACCCCTTAGAAGCACAGTTGTTGATCCTGTAAATACTGTATGCATGGGTAAATGTTGGTACTCTTTCAAACCTTGATGATGATGTGTTCACATTTCAGAGCTTTTTAATCTGGAAACAACTTGGAAAAATGAAAGGATCTTTACCTAGTTAGTTCATTAAATAATAATGGAATGTAGCTGGTGTCCCAAAATTTATCCTTTGGTTGCAAGAGATCCTTCCATAAGTCATAACTTTTCACACACAGAGGTCAAATGAGTTTTCTAATATCATACACTAGGATGATAGTGGATCCAGGAATCTGAATTCACTGCTCCAATGGAAATAAAACTTTGTCCTTGTGTGGGGCTGGAAAGCCTTGCAAAAGCTGGATACATGTTAAAGCTCCTTTAAGTGGTGTGAAATCCCCCTCCTTGTTAATGCAGTTCTAGAATTTAAAAAATCGTATCCATGTAGTCAGACTTTAGAAAATAGTGTTCCAAGAGCTGCTCCTGTAAATCTTGACATTAAACCAGTCTCAGCATTGTCTTGCCACTTGAATCATTTATTTAAGCGGTGATAATAAAAGGTGTCAGCAATTCAGTTGTAAGCTCTTGAAGATTTCTGTGCGCATTGACCTTTAAGTGTTTGCATCTTGACAGGTGAGCCGTTCCTAACGTCTCCTATGAGATATGGTCAGGGCAAGGGGTCAGGCACGCTAATGATAAAATTACCATTTACCTTTTACCTCACCAGCCTCAGTGCCTGACATTATAAATGTAGGTAACCTTTCACCTGAAGGCCTTCTTTCTTCTGCAGTATTTGGGATTATGAAGAAATGAATGTGCTCACAGCTGCAGAAGAGGCACAAATCATGAAAAAAAAGGTGCTTTTGGTGATTCTTTCCCTTTAATTTTCTTGCTTTTTTTTCCCTTTTTTTTCCAACCAAAATCATGTTTTTGTAAAAAGTATGAAGAGTTTTACCCTGTTTTCTTTTAAGAGATGGTTATCTGGCAATTTTTATTCTAGCATTCCTAATCTAGTCAAGATTATTCTGTTATTTCTTATTAGGATTAAAGCACTATTTATTTATTAATTAATGCAAATGATATCACAGCAGTCAATAAGGTTTTTTTTCAGGGATAAGTGACCACATTAATGAGGCTGTATTATGATCTTCATTTTTTGCCACAGCCCAAGAGAGTCAACTTGTTCACCTTTATATCCTGATCCAGGTTTTCCTGGCTTTGCCATATTTTCTGACTTGAGTCAAAATTCCTCTCCCAAAGGCAACACCATTCAATCAGTGGTAATGGGTACATGATGAGAGCTTTGGAGGTATCAGTGTCTGAAGATTGCTCAAGGACTGCTGATCCCCCACCCACCTGGTGTGCCTGATTGCTGACAAGTAAACACTTAGACAATAGGATGTACTGTGAAGATTAACAAGAGTATTTACTTCTCCACATATAAAATATTCCTGATTTGTAAAATTCATGTGAATTCGTATGATTTATGAATAGGACAACTATCATGCCTAGGAGAAATATTAAAGATGGTGCTAGGTGCAGAGCCTGCATTTTTGGCTGATTCATAGGCAAAGGATTCATATCCTGATTTGAAATACATATTATTCTTGCCAGAGCTAAAGCATATGAGGGTGGAAAACACATGAAGAGACAGACACAAGAAATAAAATTCAGTTCATTTCACTGATCAAGAGCCAAATGATTACAAGCTTTACTAGAATTACCTCCCAGAAGAACAGCCCCTTTCTGATAAATGTAACCACTAGGGCATAAATCATGCAAATTGAAGACTGTAGTTCAAATATAAATCTTTATATTAAGTTTAGTGAAATTTGGTATTGTGTAAGCATTATTCATGTCTATGAAACTTCAGGCACAAATCTTGTTGCATTTTATTTGTGTTATAAGGATATACAGTTTGCAAAAGTTTCATTCAGAGAATATCAGCCTTTATGAAATCGTGTTCTGGTAAGTCTACAAAAATTGTTGCATCTCCGTCACATTGGAAAAACCTGAGCAGACCTAAATCTAGTTTTATCTATTCATGTACACACACAGAGTTCAAGCATCTCATAAATAAAAGGTACAATTTAATTTCTGTTTGAAGCTGGCAGAGTAAGTAAAAGGATTGTCTAGCACACATTGAAAGGACAGTCAGGTTGCAGTCTGAAAAAGAAAAACCCACAGCAGAAATATTGTCCCTTCTAGAAAAGTGCATAGCTCTCCTCTCACATTAGCCTGCACTGCTTCAGCCATCAGGGAGTTTGTGAAGTGGTGAAGCAGGACAGAAAGCACAGGAAAAGCCTTCCTCTGGGAAGCTTGTACTCAAATCAAATGTGTTGAAAGGACACAGACAGGGATGTCATTTAGGCTGGATAGCCTGACAGAGTTATTTCCAGGCTTATCAGATCGTGTTCCACTTGTCTGAATACTCTTGTTTTACTTCTGTGCATCAACACAAACTCAGCCCCCAGCACCAAAACCAGATTCATTTCCACAGTACAAAGGGCTTAACTGTGCTTTTCAGCAGGTTTTCCTCCTCTTACCTCTCTGACCATCTTTCTCTTGGAATGAATTGCTGCTCCTACATTCAAATTCTGCATTTATGATGGATTAACTATTTCCCAATTATGGCTTAGACCATGGAGTGCACTCAGTGCTATACAAATATGTAGGGAATTTCATAAGAGCATGAAAGGGTGCAGAGACTCCACAGGTGTAACAGAAGTTGCTGGCAACATTTATAAATGGGTTACCTAGTCCCATCCACTGATCCATTTCTCTGGGACTGGGACTAGTATTCCATGTTTCTGCAATGTTCCAAGCACGTGGCATTAAATCTATTGAGGAGTAAAAAGAATCCTTCCGGTAAATATTTCTTTCCCCTTCTCTGCACTCCAGCAGTTTGAAGGATCAGTACAGGCCACGCTTATGCAGCTGGGCAGTTAGTTGCTGATTCTGAGTTAGGAAACAGGAATGTGACCACTTGAAGGGCAGATTCCTGCATTGACAGAGAACACATATTTAGCCCTCACAAAGCCTGCAGTGTTTCTAGTATGGACTAACATGATCTTTGCAATATCATGCCAGTAAAATCCCTCAAATACTGGATTATGCTTTGTCTCATCTTCTTTGTGTTCATTGAATATATATGATGCTAGCTGGCTTGAAGGAATCTTTCTTTTGATTTCCCAGGGGATATCCACTGAAGGTTTGATCCTGCAATACGCTGAATAGGCTGAGTATTTAAGGAAACTAGAGGAATTTGAGAATGTAAAGCTATCTGCTAGCTGAAGACATGAAGAGATATGTTTCACTGGTTATGTTGTGCTCAATGTAATGCAAAATATTTCAAAGCAAGAAGAAATAGGAGTACTTCAATAAATAAACAAACAAAAAATCTAATAAGAAAAATATTTCCTGGATACCTGGAGGGAGAAAAAAATTGTACCAGATACACCACATTCCTGAATCTGCAAGGAGAATCTGGTATAATGGCAAGGACAAGGTCAGATCAGAGGACCTTCTATGTTACCACTACCTGCACCACTAACAGGAATCCAACAGGAAACATATTTTGCAGATTGGCTGGAAAATTAAGATAAAAGGACACATTTAAAATACAGATGTTTTCATCTGAGCATATGTGTATTGATTCTTGGATCTTTCAAAGCCACATTAATCATGTGGCAAAAAAGGCAGAAATGTAACATATCAGTTCAGGAGGAAAAGATAAGGGAAGTGACTTTTTCATGGAAAGGGCTGTGTCAATATATTTCTGAAAATCAAACAATAGTCAAACAAGTCTAGTGAAGAATTGAGCATTCCTTCAGGGACTACAGGATGCAATACAATTTTTTTTTTTTCAGTTTTATAGAAAAATATAGTTTGCTAATATAAAGAATAAGTGGATATGTCTTTCTTATTTCAAAAAGGAATTCTGTTTTTCCAGTAAAATAAAAGTGGTTGCAGTACTGATAGGAAACCTTACATATAATTTAGCAACACTTTGCAATATATTCAGTTTGAAAAACCAAAAAAAGTTCAAGTAGATTGTCCCCAGTATTCAGAGCTTTTTCTATTCTGGGTAAAGATTGAAACTGGCTTCAGAAATGGGTTCTGGATCTAGTCCTTACACTTAAAGCTACTGCATGGCCTTTTGCTGTGCCTAATACACCACCAAGCACATGAAAATTTTTTAAAAATTAATACATGTTTTTTTGTTTTTATAAATGTCTGTAGGAGAAAAGATTTATTCAAATGAAAAGTGCATATTTCATGTGTACACTTTCTAGATTCCTCATAATGGACATTGTTTAATCAGGGGATGGGTTAAATTTCTTACTTATGGTGTGATATGTGGTACAAATATTTCCCCAATGCAAAATAACTGTGTGCATATTTGTCTGTGTACACAAACACATAGATACATAAATAGGAATGCAGGTGTAATGTACATACATGTGAGCATGTGGGAGTGCACATCCTTAGCAGCAACACAAATAATCAGTGCATACTGCAATTAAATGCAGTATGTAATTTCCCAGTTAAGATCAAGACCTAGGAAAGAAACTCTGTGTGCAGGGCTGGCAATCCTCTGGGGAAAAAGCCAGAAGAGTTGATAAAAGGTTAATTCACTGCTTCTTTCTGCTCTGAAAATGCTGAATGAGAAATTCAGATGCAGAATCTCCAAAAGCCTGCACCAGGAGCACTCCTGCCTGCCAAGGAGGAATGTGATGGGAAGAGACCTTCAGCTTCCATGCAGATCCTTCAACCAGCCTTTTTTGCAACTGCTGGGAAGAAAGGTGAGGAGATCCTGTGACTGTGATATCTGGGGACAAAATTATTTTACAAGCCAGGTGAAAAGTCTTTTCTTCTAATGAGAAAACCTGTAGAACAGCTGAAATCCCACAGGTTTTTAGTCTTCATAGCTATGTTCTCATGAGTTTCCACTGAAGAATGCAGTGGGGGCCAGAGCTATCTGTGAGGACATACTGTTGCTACCTCTTATAAGACATTTCCATTTCTTCCAGCCTTGAAGCTTTTCCATATCTTATTAAATTCATTAATGTGTGTTTATAATACTGCAGTTGTACTTTGATGATTTTAGGATGTCTGAGACTGGAAGGGAATGAGATGACATTTCTAGTATAATTTGTTCTGCATAAAACCTGTTCCCATTAATACTGAAGTTCATTCTCTATTTGTGAAGCTGCTGGACCAAATCAGCTCATGCCAACAGGCACACTCTGCTGACAGCTCAAAAAACTTTGCCAGTTGACACCAGTTAAGAATTTGGCTCCACATTTTGAGGGAGGGAGGGACAAAGTTTAAATAAATGTTAGTGTAAGTGTCAGATTGTATTTCCACTTCCATCAGATCAAGTCCAGAGTAAATTCATTCAAAGCAAGGGATTTTTTTTTTTCTATTTTCTTTGGTGTAACAGAAGAGAGTTTGTCTCTGAGAATTTATGTCTTCAAAAATCTCAGTGAGGCAGAATAAAAACATTTTTAGCAGTCTCTGAGATACTGATGAAACTCAGAGCAACCCACTAATATGTAAAGTACCTCATTTAATGAATTTACACACACATACGTGTATGTGTATATGTCTATGTATACAGACAAATACACAATTTAACTGAAAAATACCCCCTAACCCTAAGCAAAAGAAAAATTCTCAGGACTAGATACAGTACCCTTTAAGTACAGAGCTGTTTAAAATATCAATCTCCTTATTGTAATTTGATGTGTGAAATTCAGGCACAGATTTACAATTCAGATCCTATTCCTTAGGGATTCCCATTTAGGGCCTGTTCGTATGATTTATTTAGTGCCTTTCTTCACTTACTTACGCTTGAGATCGTTAGGTATAATGCACATATATGCACAGGGATAAAATGTTTATCATCATTACTTCAATGAAGCCATTTGCCATCCTTGACACCCTCTAATGTCCCAAGTGCTTCAACCCACTGGCTCATTTGCCCAGCTTTGCTCTCTCTTCACTTTTTCATCTTAAATTCTCAATGTGTTCCCTTCATCAATCACGTATGTTTAGCGGGTAGCAGGAGGAAAGACAACAGAATAATTATCCAAATATAACAAAAGAAAGTCCCTTTTGTGATTCAGGAGGCACATGGATGGGGGAGGGGGAGCAGAAGGATCAGGAGTATGGATTTCATGCCTCTTTGAAAACATTAATGATGTTTAATGGAAACCAAAGGATCCACTGGAAGTTTTCATGGCCTCAAGTCACTGTCCCACACAGCTAACCTGAGGACTCGGTCCCACCCAAGTGTCCTCTTTCTGCTCATCCTCTCATTGCCCCAGGCTGCCAGCATTTCCCCACCTCTGATGGTTGCAGTCAGGAACCACTTTGAATGTACGTTTTGGATCTATTTTTCAAAAAAACGGGATCCAAATCACTGTGCCCTGACTACATTCAGCTAATTGGCCCTTGCTTTCGATGACATCCGTGGTGTGGGGATGAACAAATTGAAGATGAAAGGGTGGGCTGGGTGGGGGCAGGGGGAAGTTAGCATGGCCTGGGGCACAGTGTCGTGCACAACTGGGGAGAGGCGAGAGAGTGTGGGGTCCCCAGGTGGCTGCGTGCAAGGTGACTTTTCCACTTTGAAAGAAGATCGGTCTCACATTTCTCTGCCTCCCTGGTACAGGCACCAGATGCAACATGGTGTTTCTCCATGATGTGAAGAAAGCCTTGCAGAGTCTAATGCTGGGGGGACAGGTTGTAGAGATGTTCATGCTCAGGAAAATGAATGCATTAAGTAGTGCTTCAGAGCTCAGTCAAATAGTAGTTGCCAATGTATGATAGAGTTCAGACAAATTAAACCAGAAATTTCTCACATAGACCACAAAACCAACACAGAGTTTGAAACAATCAAACAATTCAAGATGGAAATTAACAACTATTTATCTACTTATTTTTCCCAGTAAGTCCATAGGGCTTTGATCATTTACTCAAGATCAAAATTCAATCAGAGTGACAATTACCATAAAGAAACTCAGGGTTTCTCACTGCTACCTGACACTTTAAAGCACACCGATAAACAAATAGCTAGTCATAGCAAAAGCTTTATTTTCTCATCTGTTCACTCTTCTCCCTTTCCCTAAATATGAAGGACTTTGCCATACACTTAGGTGGGTGGGTCTGACATGATCATGGAAACACTTCAGAGAGATTGCATGTCGCCTTCATAGGAAGCACAGCAGCAGTGGTTGTCTCTGATTACAAAAGGAAATTCTGTTCTTGAACATACCTACTGCATCAGCTGGTAGAGGCATATGTTCTACCATGGAATTCTGAATCCCTTTTTTCACAGCTATAGGGAAAGAAATTGAAGATTAACTACTGGTACTGAATAAAAAGGCTAAAATCTATACCTCTACAGAAAACAAAATGTTCCTGACTTGCCTTTTTTTTAAGGACCTGTACATAACTTGGGATACTTATAATCTAGTCCAGTTTAAAATATGTGAGCTAAAGGTCATACCTGATCACCATAGTCCCCATGGACTTCTCCAACCTTTTTGTTTCTACAACATTTGATGGTAATAAGTTCTACTGTTTAAAGAGGCAGTGTATGAAAACAAAATAATGGACTTTTCTGGATCTTTGATAGAGATTTGTCATTTTTGCTACCTAAAAGTGAAAAGAGTGCAGTTTTTCTTGGCCATTTTTCATGTCACATCTTAGCACGTCAAAACCAAAGTAGAAGAGCCAATCTTTCACAGAATTATATGTTGGAACCCTTTTCTGCTTTTCAGAAATGGTCACTTCCAGGTTAACAAGCATTCAACATTCACTCACTCACTTCTCCTGCTAAGTGGTTTGGTCTATTTTATCTCCTTTCAGGGCCTTCAGGAGGAGATTAGAAAGACTGTGCTTGAAGATTATGAAAGAGATAACAGAGTTTATACCAGCTGCTTTGACTCTTGCAGAGTCTGAAACATAGAGACAAAACCTTAGCAAGTGATGGGATTTTTCTTTTTTGATCTAAAGTATAAAAATAGTGCACTGTTGCACAAAAAATTTTATCAAGCTATGGAGAAAAAGCAGAAAGTAAATTCCTCCAAAGGGGAAATGAATCAGCATTCTTTCCAGGGGAATGGAGAGAAATGTAAAATCATACAGGCAGAGTACTTATCTATGGCATTTATTTTCTGTCAATACTTTTTAAAGGAATACTTGGAGTGATTTAAGCACTTATCTTTATGTTCACTGTGAAATTTGCTATCCTAGATTACCTGTCAGAACTGATAAATACCAAATAAATAAAACCAGTTCAAAAACCATTCAGAATGCTACTCATGTCCTAGAAATAAAAGGAATTTACAAATGTTGGTCCATTTTGGTTTTTACCTAATGCAAAATCCCCATCCTAAAGCATTTCTGTATCTTCAAACTGGGACTTAAAATTCATGGCAAGTGGTGATCTGTATTTTTTACTCTCCTGAATGCTTTTCTAGAAACAGGTAGCATGTGTCCAATATATTGAAATCATACAAGACCATGACTCAGACTTCCCCCATGTCAGACCCAGCTCTTCAGGGTGAAATGTGCTGTGTAAATAAGAGGTAGAGGAGCAGTAAAAGCTTCTTGTTTAAAGTCTAGGATGCTCCATTTACTTTTCCTGACTGGCTTCATTCTATCTTATTGGTGTAAAGCTGGTACAATGTCCCTGAAAGCAGAGGTGTTCTGGATGGCATATCTAGCATCACCTTTAATTATTGGTTTTGCCAGCAACTGTGGCATTCATTTATCTACCTAATTTATGTAACCAGGGCCATCTTTAGACACAGACACAACAAATGTTTGTGGAGGCTGCTAAAACATCAGGATCAGGTTCCTCCTTGCAATGGTGGTTACCAGGCAGGGCCAGAGCCTAGGCTATCCTGCTGTCCTGAGCTCCAGCTGAGCCATGGGAGACCTGGCAGAGCACAGAGAAGTGCTGATGGAGGTGGTGGCATTGCTGGTGCCATCACTGTGTCTCCACAGAGCAGCAGGCAAGGCTTCCTTTGTACCTGAGGTCCTGGCTGGGACTTTGGTCCCTGCACATTCCCTTTCCAGGGCAGAATTTTGTACCCCAGACCCACCTCTCTTGAAGAAACATCACTGATTTCCACAGTGCTTCTGGGGGGACATCTTGATTTAGCTTTGCTAAATCAATTTCAGACAAGATGTTCCACACCTCAGAAATTTTGCTGTCCAAACATGGGAAGTTAAATAGTCAAAAACTCCAGACATGCCACTGTTGAACAGTTTTCCCCACTTCACATTGTCATAGTATCTTTGCACTGTCTTAACATCACATTTAGAAAGTGACAGGGTATTTTCCTTCCAAAAATGTCCCTCCTCTATGGTCAGTGAAATCTGGCTCTGTGCTATTCAGAAGTTACAGCAATAAAACTCCTCTTTTCTGACACACCAAAAGATGCAGCCTTGCAGGGTTCCTGGCTGAATCAGGATGTTAATGAGTAGGGAAACAGCAGTGAAGATGATGGCTAACCAATCAATAATGGCTGAATTACAGTTTAAAAGCTGGATGTGTTAGATAGTTATTAACAGTGTAATTATTCATAAATGTGCCTAATTATTCATAATTATTCAGAAACCTTATTACTTCCCTGATTGTCATAAGTGATCTCCGAGGCCAATTATTATTTGATTATGGCCACAGGACTCTATGTTGGTATTACTCCTTTTGTCCTAGAAAAGTACAGAGAAAGCTGGTGAAGTGAAACTCATGGAGGACTATCTGCATTGAGTAGTCCTTTAAGAACAAGAAGCCTGTGATTTGAAAGCCTCTGTTGTGTTTCCTCTTAGCTCTTTCTTCAGATTTCCTTGATTCCTTTATTACAGAAGCTGCTGCTGCCTAATTAGGGTTTTCTTGTTGTAATTGCTGCATTTGATATCTTAATAGTGTTACAGCGAGTGTGAGGGAGGAAGGGGGAAAGGGGCAGAGGGACTATCAATGCATGTGTTTGTGGAGAAACCGAAAGCTCCCCAGGCTGTATGACTGAGCCAGAAAGGCCCAGGAGCCAAATCCCAGCTAGCTCAGGTATCTTATAACTCAGCAGGGAGCTCTGATACAGCTAGGGTAGTTTCTAGCCCCTGACAATAAGAATGACAGTGCCTTTCTCTTTAAATAAACAGCTGGACCGGTTTAGTAATTTCCACAAAAACAGGTGAGAAAATTGTATTTTATATTTGCTTACATTTCACTCACAGGAATGTAAACTCAAACCTAACTGCAAGCTTGGTTAAGTTCTGAACCAGATGTATCCAGGGTGTTGATGCAAAGAGACCTCATAATCAGAAAATCTGGGATTTTTGTCAGAAGACACTTTACTAATCAAAAAGGACCGTCAGCTCCTTTCCACTCTCTTTCCTCCCCTGAAAACATTAGAGCCATTATATTGTGGGGCGGCATTAGTCATGTTAAATTAGCATATAGATGAGTTCTGGGGGTAGGAAGGAGGGGGAGATAGGTTATGATAACCTGATGCTGTAATGCAGAAATCTTTTGGCTTATATACTGGGCCCCACAGTGCCCTGAGCTTGTTGCACAAGGGAAATGCGGTTTCCCAACAGGGTTGCAACCAGCTTCTATTGTGTGATTTTACTGACACTGTTTAATAAGAAAACACACACCCAAGCACTGAAGAATCATGAATCAAGCTCCAAAGAATCATCCAATTGTCTTAAAAATCATGAGATTCAAAATCCCATATGTTGGGGTCTTTTGTTGTTTGTTTGTTTTTTGTTTGTCTTTTGTTTTCTATCTTCTCTTACTGGATAAGAAGGTTTGGAAATATCTTTGCTCTGATAGCCAAGATTGTCCTTCTAATAATTTGAAGGGGCAATATATAAAAGCATTAGACATTGCAAGTGCTGTAAGATCCATTAGTGGCTCACAACCACTATGGTGTGAAAAGAAAATGGCCACTCACCCAGCTGAGTGGTCATTCTGGGATCCTTGAGCTAAATGGGAGTTCAATGGGAAGAATTATGGTTCCTCTAAGTTTTCCCCATCCCATTATCACAAAGTCTGTGCCCATATACTCATGCAGGTGTATTTGAGTACTGTTCTCACTTCAGGAGGTAAGGCCAGATTCTGGTTGTGGTTACAGCCCTGTACCCCTGAAGCTGTTTCACAGATGGCAGAGGGATCTGGGAATGAGAGTCCTGATGGTATTCTCACAGTTGAAGATATGGTGGAAAATTGTTTCATGCTGAGAGAGTGCTATCAGGTGCAAGAAATGTAATAGTTCAACAGCAGTTGAAATGTGTATATACATAGTTCTGGGTTTCTTAAAATCTCTTGAAAAGTTTAATAGGGGCATTTCTTCTTTTTGTCAGACTATGTTATATAAACAGTCAAATGCCAGTAACACTCTTGTTTTGCAGCATTCTCTAGAATTTCTGTGATTGGCAATAAAACCATAGACAACTTAAACAATTTGATCTTTTTGTGAAGGCTTCAATACACTATAGGTCTCAAATAACACAAGTTGCTGTGCTCAACAGTAACATAAAAGGAATATACTTGATTTTTCAAGCTATCTCTGTGTAGGAATAAGAGTCTGCATTTTTGCAAAAAGTACAGAACAGGAGGTTTCTATGTTCTTTTGAATATATAACCAAAGAAAAGGAAAATATTACTATGTCAGACAAAGACTGAAGATGACTTCCTCCTTCAGAATTCTTTCAGCAAAGAAGTGAAATTTCTTTAGTCATATTTTCATATCTTTGGTCTTTTTTTTAATCAAAATTGTGATGGAAATTCAATTTTTACAAGTGCTATGAGGAATCCATGCTCAGTTTGTGGACTGGGTATATTTCCAGGGCATTCCAGCACAACTTGACACAGGAGGACAGAACGCTTACCAAAATCTTTGACAAGATCTGTCAGAATGGAAGTCAGGAATCTTATTTTGCCACAGTTCAGGCTCTATCATATTGCAGCATCCAAGTCTCAGTGAGTCAGAATAGGATGTAACTTCAGATTATTCAGATAGGATGGTGTATATAGTCATTTTGTAATATGGACATAAACTGCTCTCTTCTCCTGTTCACCTAATATTACTGCAGCTAAGATGTATCCATGGAATGCAGGAATCCTCAGTCTTGGCCTAGAAATGCAAAGTTAAACTAGCTGTTAAAACCACTAGGCATATCTAATCCGAGATTAAAAATGGAGTTCACATATTGTAAACACTCTCTCTGAATGTTTTTGACTACTGAGTATGTGTTATTTATTTCTTATCAAAGCAGAGAAGGGGAAGAACAAGTAAAAAAGTTCCAATTCACACTTAATACTATAGCATAATTGCTAAGGCAGGGCAGAATATCTCATATATACCTTTTCTATCATAGCTGCAGCTTTCTGACTTGTAACACAAGCTTTAGCTACCACACTGTCTTCTGCCTCTCTGATTCTCAGTGAAATATATTTCACTGTATGCTAAAGGATAAAGCTTTGATTGTTCTTAACTTACATAGGATGACAACTTAATTTTGATAAATCCTGAGCCTGAAAAATTAAGAAGATGCTTTCTTTCCATGAATCTGAAAACCCAGGGATGCTTTGCCACAAAGCACAGTAATCAGCCATGATTTATTCTATTAAGCAAAGTTAAACAAAGCTCTAAGCAAACTCTCACAGACACTATGAGCTACAAGCCAGGAAAAAAACAACCAAAAAACCACAAGAGAAAATGGTTGCAAGTATGTGTGTTATTTGTTCCCCCTCCCTTTGTGGCTTCAAAGGGTGAA
This sequence comes from Lonchura striata, assembly GCF_050655825.1. Classification (NCBI taxonomy): domain Eukaryota; kingdom Metazoa; phylum Chordata; class Aves; order Passeriformes; family Estrildidae; genus Lonchura; species Lonchura striata. The sequence goes on from NC_140704.1 coordinate 64,552,116, forward strand.
AATGGAAGAATGTGACTGCAGAGCATAATGGGTCAACACTGCAGCTCTGATCGCTGGAGCATACACTCTAAATTTCACGCTACATTAGGTAGATTTTTAAACCTAATCTGCTGCTACGACTGTTTTATTGGTAATTCTATGAAGGTACAGATTTCTTGACAACAAGGGAGACATAAGAGAGGTACTTGGTAATCCACAACTTTGTGACACCTCAGTGACCCAGCGGTTCAGCACATTCAGCACACCTTGGCTCAAGAGGGTGCACCATAACAAGCCTCCTTTCAGCTCTCATTTCCCTCTGTTATGAACAGAGAAGGGCATTCATTTAACCAATTACAATTTTTTCCTTGGTGTCTCCATAACTCTGATGTATTGATCTAGTAAGGGTACATTCTGTGCTGAAAGCTGTACAGATTGCCATAGTTTTAAAACCAGCTCCTGTATTCAACCAAACACCATTTGAAGGCATTTGTTTACTCTGCTCAGAGCTCTTAAAATGCTGTGCAACAGTACCACTCACTTTTTTGTCTTTCTAATTTAAATTTCTCTGGTTTAAAACAAACCTTGGCTGGAGTGATGAAATTGCTGAGCAAGAGAGCTGTGGTTATTCTTCCTGTGCCTGGCTCCAATAGTGTTTCAATATTGCACTAAAAGCAGAGCAGCAGCAGCAAAAGCAACTGGAACTGCAGAAAAGGCTTTAATATGAGCTGTGCATCTCTGCCACGATAGAAACACTTCCGGCCACCTGTTGGTGGTGAGTGAGCTTTACTGCTGAAAATGATGGGACTGGAGGTTTTGGGTGCCACAAGAGTCAGCTGGATGTTTAGCAGGTGGCTTCAGGGTCAAATGTGATATTAGACATCTGAATGGAGGAGATTATAATCTTCAAGACTATCTCTTCAACTAAAACAAGGCTCAAACCTACCCAGAGAATTTAATCTTTGAGAAGTCAACCAGCAATCCTTTTTAACAGAACTGGGAATGGCTGGATTAAACCCTCCTTCAGTAGGGTTCCATAACTGCTTCGATGCAATCTTTAACATGTTTTGAAAACCTTCTCTTTCTGTTCTGTGCTCATTGTAACCCCAGCTGTCCTATAATAGCATAATTCTTATGGACAAACTTTAATTTACACTGCTTTTTCTTTCTCTTTTTTTATTGTAATAATTGTTTTATAGATGTGTTACAAAAAAATCATGGTCCTGTAAACTACAAACAGTGGCACAAAGGCCCAGATTGAATAGTCAGGTTGTAATTCAGTCTCCAGGCTGAGAGGCTTGCTACCATACCCAAACCCTTAAGCAATATTCTTCAGTGTGGGACATTAGCAGGATCCCTCAATTGAATTACAGCATTGTATTCCATCTGGGACTCGGTATTGTAGTGTACTTAACATTGTACTACATAGGGAGGTATGAGAGTAATGGAATTTTACAGTAATAAGATTTTTTTTTATTAAATGAGAAGTAGGCATATAAGATCTCCAACTATGTAGCATTAGTGGAGTTAGAAATAAAGACCCTGTAAAACATACCTAAAAAAAAAAGCTTTAAAAAATTTTATAAATATTGTAATGTGCTGTTAATATACCATATTCTAAGGTTTTCTCAAAATGTCAAACTTGCTATGTAGCTTTAGTTGGATTTTCATAATGATAATTTCATTATATTGGTAAGTGATTTTTGAAATGAAGTGTGTGTCATCCCCCCAGTTCAGTAAGGTATTTTGGCAAAGCTTTAAATTCATCCTTATAAGCTCAAGTACATGTGCATGTTACAGATAATTTATATCAGATATAAAGTAGACAAAATATATATGAAAAAATATAAAAAATTATAAGATACTGTAAAGGTTTTTCTGAAATCAGTGCTGAAAGTAATTTTTTATTTTTCATTCTGCTTAAAAATCCATATAGCAGAATAGCCTTAACAAGCAAGTAAAGCAAGTGCTAACATCACTTCGAAATCTGCTGCTTCACTGCACTGACTTGGGTAATACCATATCAAGTAGTTAGTAAGAAGCAAACTAGAAAAGCTCCAATTTTTAAAGGAAGACAAGAAGTCATAAAAACCAGGCAGACACAACAGAAATTACTCTCTACCATACATTTTTCTTTTAAATTAATATTTCATGATCAGTTAACCAGCAGTCTGTTACCTTCCTAATATCCTAATATAGTAAAGGTATTATAACCAATAAAAAATATTTATTGCCACATTTTATGTTTTAATCAAGGACAAACCCCTCAACATATTTTTTTTAATTCCTTTACATGGTGAATGATTAAGTAGAAAAAATAGCTTTTTATGTTAAAAAGAAAATGCTGTGTGCTGATTAGTTAATTAACACAGCATCTTTTGGAAGTGCAATAAATCTGAGGAATCAGAAAGAAATAGAGATAAGAATCTGCAAGATATTGTGAGCTACTCAAATTCTGGATTCACTGTGTTAATATCAGTTTTGTCATTAGCTTCAGGGGCTAGAGCTTTCCCCGTAGTCCTCACTGCAGAGACAGGGAATGTTACGGGAACTTAGAAATCCCCAGGGGAGTGCTGGGACATAAGGTTTCCAAAAAACACAAACTGATGAATTTGCAAATGCAAGCAAAATGGGCTATATGGATCAAAATAAAGTCTTAATGAGCCCCTGATGTGCACTGGGAGAAATTTACAAGTACTGGTGAGTAATAATTAGGCAAAATGAAGTAAGCAGACAACTCAATCAGTTCAGACATGAATTTGGATTCTTCTCTTAGCAAAAAAAAGTCATATGTCTTAAGCAGTTATATAATTTTCTCCTTTCATTGTTGCCATATTCCTGGCTACTGTTTAATTAATCAGTTTTTAACCATTTCTCAAACCCCAGAGATTTTAACCTTGAGGCACAGACATGGGCTACTACCACTACTTTGACAACACTACTACTAGACAATGCCTTTACTACTACTATGTTACTGTTGCTACTGCTGCTGCTACTCATACTACTCTTGTTGCTGTTAATCATTATATGAATACATATTTCTACAAGCAATAAATCCACTTTGACTAAAGTTTTGGCAAAAGTATTTGGAAGTCTTGGCCAATACAGAAATACACTGGACAGGGTTCCATTTCATATGGGAAGGATTGAATTGAGAAGGAATTAGATATTGCTCTCAATTAACAGCTCTTCATGGGACTGAGATGTAAAATACCATGAAAGCCTAAAGGATAAGACACAGTATTAGGTTAAAAGAGAAAATATGAGGTATGTGATATTAGAAACTTTGTTTTCCTGAGGAAGATGAACAAAAAGAATTTGCAAATCTTGCTGTCCAAAAATTATATACTTCCTCCTTCCATGCAATGCCCTAGGTAGTCACCCTGTTGCACAGCCAAGGGAATGATGTGAACCTGCACCTCAGGGTTAACCACGCACCACTGAAGGGTGGTGATGATGCAGAACCTTACGTGCTCTGTTCCGCAGCCGCAGCCATGGGGCAGAAACTTCTGGAGGAAGGATGGCACCTGTGGCAAAAGGCAGTGATGTACACTCCAGTAGCTACATTTATCAGCTGGTCTGAGCCCCTAGTTAGAGCACAGTGAAGCCAACAGCCAGTTCAGGTAGAAAGATTTTATCCACTATTAGCTTGGATAAAGTAGAGTAGGTAATCTTGGCTGGTACAGAGAGGTATATCCCCTTTTATTTACTACTTACTTAGAGCCTTTGCTCAGAATATATTTCCTTAAAAAAACCCAAAAACCAAACCCAAAATACCACCTCAGGTTTGGTCCTGTTAAAAATGGGCAGAAAATATGCACCTGATCCTACATCAAAATTTTTGTATGAATTGGTTTCCCAGTTAGTGATACAATGGGAAAGTGACAAGATGTATTATTGTACCACACATCTATCCTACATACATCTGCATTTACAATATACCAGTTTAATTCCTTAAGAATTTTTATCAAATGTTAATCTCTCATGTTGTTTCAGGGTTTTGTTGCTCTCCCACAATAAAGATTTTAAATCTCATGGATTAGTATCTAATTTAATAGATTCTAGAGTTAAAATAACAATGATAAAACTGAATAATCTGTTAGGATCAACTCAAAGTCACATTAAACTGAGTTGTACTGCTGAGAAAGCAGGAGAAACTTCTTCCTTTTTTGGTCACACTTCCAGATATAAGAAGTAGAGAAAGAATTACTAAATTATTTGCAGCTGTTTTAATAAATGGACTACAGCAGCCCAATACCACATAACCAACTACAATTGCACATACTGATATGCATCTATTGCATATACTGATCACATCTGAAATGTGCTTATAGCATCCATTAATTTTTTTATTAACCTTTATAAACCGCTTAACAGTGGAATGCTAATATCAAATGCAATCTTGTGGGAACCAGGGATAATTTTTCCCAGCAGATAAAAGGTATTTTCAGTCTGATCATGTGATAATATTGTATGTAGTGAACAAAAGGATAGAATCCATGTATTTTTGAATATTCCAGAGAAAAAATTCCCAGCTTATTGCATGCCTTAGTTACAGCTTCATTGAAGGATATAGCTTGGGGAGAGTGGCCATTTTGTACTTAGACGAGCTGCAGTAGAATTCAAAATCTTATTCATATGAGTCCTTTTATAAAAACAATACTTCTTTTCCAACATGTTATCATCTTTCTAGAACTCTGATTTTTCAATGCAAATCTCCATTTTCTCTGTAAAAACTGTCATTCACAAAGGTTTTCCTCTTTTTTTATCTCTCTGTCTGGGGATTTTTGAACTGCTTTGCTCTGACATCTGAAGTACAGAGGTGTTAGCAGATATCACTATTTGTGAAAAAGTAGGAAGTGAACCAGTAGAAAACTGAATTTCATTAATTTCTTCTTAAAGGTACATCTTGCATTTTCATATTTGCAGTAGCAGGGCTGAAAGTCAAAAAGAGTTTTTCCAACAGCTTCTATTTCCCTCTCCTCTCCTCTCCTCTCCTCTCCTCTCCTCTCCTCTCCTCTCCTCTCCTCTCCTCTCCTCTCCTCTCCTCTCCTCTCCTCTCCTCTCCTCTCCTCTCCTCTCCTCTCCTCTCCTCTCCTCTCCTCTCCTCTCCTCTCCTCTCCTCTCCTCTCCTCTCCTCTCCTCTCCTCTCCTCTCCTCTCCTCTCCTCTCCTCTCCTCTCCTCTCCTCTCCTCTCCTCTCCTCTCCTCTCCTCTCCTCTCCTCTCCTCTCCTCTCCTCTCCTCTCCTCTCCTCTCCTCTCCTCTCCTCTCCTCTCCTCTCCTCTCCTCTCCTCTCCTCTCCTCTCCTCTCCTCTCCTCTCCTCTCCTCTCCTCTCCTCTCCTCTCCTCTCCTCTCCTCTCCTCTCCTCTCCTCTCCTCTCCTCTCCTTTCCTTCTCTCTTTTGTGATCAGGCCCATAGTTTACCTTGGGAGGAGCAACTAATACTACCTACAGTGAAATTAATTCAAGTAGAAGTTCATTCTGAAGCTGAAAGAGCATGTATGATATATGCAGTACTTGCTTTTGCATTCAAGCCTGGTGCAGGCTACCTGTGCAGGACTGACAGCATCCTTGTTATCATCTAAAGGACAGTCCTCAGCAGTCAATCAAAAGCCCAAGGTTGAAAGATGCTGACATAATGCCCATCAAAGTCTTCTCGTTAAAACTGATTTCAGACTGTAGATTGACTCTCCTTGACCAGAATGACTCTGTGGATATACATGTAGTTTGTAGGGCATTGCTCAGGCAGTTGCTAGCCCCAGCAGCAAATTGTGCAACATTCTGTATGGCCAGGGGGTCAGATGAATTCTGGCATCTTCCTTACACATCCATTGGGGCCAAAGTGCTTGGGCTTCAGTTGTTTCTGTTCTATTAATGAGTATGATATTTAAGTGCCTCTGAGATTTCATGGGTAAGGATGACTTCTACAATATCCGACTGCCTCTCAGGTTACAAATTTTCACTGCTACAACCTCTACCACTACACATATTTTTCTTCTTTCTATCTTTTTTCCGGATGTCCTTCTCACCTCTTTCAAAAGTAATCCTACATACTTGGTGTCATGGTGTCTTGCTACTGAGGGTTTCTCTAGCCTGTACTACAGAGCAATGCAAAATATAATTTTTTAATACAGCATGTTTAGTTCCATATTTTTGTACAATTAATCTCTCAACTCTTCCTGGTTATGCATTTTTCATCTGTAATACAAGAGGCATTGTGATGGTATATTTTTTCCTTTTCTTACTTTGTAGAATTGCTTTTCCTGAGATTGAGTCAATTATTATTTTGAAAAACAAAGCAGCTTTGTTTTGGAGTTTTTTGGAGGGAGAACACAATAATAGCAGAACTACACTAATCCAACAATGTACAGGAAGGACCAAAAGTACCCTGAGATTCTGAACATCAGTGTATTTCCCTTGCAAGTTGCATTACAAGGTTGTGTTTATAAAGGTGCAATTCATCACTTGAAGTTACATTTTCCAATCTCAAACCAGAGAATTTGCTTAAATTAGGCAACTTTTGTGCCACCTAGCGGACCCTGCACTCTGAGAAATGTGTCTGGCATTCCCTTTGCTTAAAATTCTTTAGGCCTCAGGGCTTTAAGTATTGTAGAAAACCTTCAAGAGTAGTAAATAGTGAACTAGAGAGTCAAAATCACATAGTTTAACTGTGAAGATTATCCTTTGATATCTTTTCTTGCAATTTTTATTTGGCTGTTTACCCCTTATCCCTGTAGTCAATCCATGCCTGGCCTATGCTATGCAGAGAGAATTATCACAAATGTGAATCTTTATTACTGGAATTTATTTCTTGCATGAGGTCTCTTAAATTCCAGTCTCTTAACACTTTTCTATTTTGATGCTCTCAACAGATGAATCCTCAATTCACCCTTACTCTTGAGGTCATTGAAAATGGAAGAAATTGCCACCACTTTGTCACTCAGTGGAGCTAAGTAAGTATAAAGCAGGAAAGGTGTTGAACCTTCTCAAGTAACTATGCTATTAGCTACTAGCCACAGCTTTTTGAGCCTTGAAGTCAGTCACCTCCATCTATATTTGGGCAGTAAAACAGCAGTAGAGCTAACACGTTCCCAGAGGCTGCAAAAATGAATAGATCCCATTGGCTTCAGAAGGAATTTGAGATGCTGACAATGTCAGCCCATCCCACATCTGATCTCAAGATAACTGTTGTTTGGGTCCTAAGGCTGCATCTTGTTCCTGTGCTTCCAGTGATACATTTCAGACACTAAACCCCAGTGTTCAGCCTAGCCAGGTTGGCTCCTATTCAGCAAACTCTTTGGTTTTAAACTCTTTATGTTAGATGTAAGCCTAAAGCTAAGTGCAGAATGTTTTCACAGGCAGCAACAGGAAATGATCAGGGGCTGCCAAGCACTGAGAAAATGTGCCCTGAGAAGATTTGCCTGTGTTTGAAGAGTTGTGCATTTCTGTTACATCATCCCATAATGACACAGTTTCACAGACCCACAGAGGACTGGCATATATGAGGAATCTGTTGCTGGACACAGGCAGTCTGACACATGGCTTTTTACACTACTAGCCAGATTTTCTGTTGCAGTCTGTGTCACAGTGCCATCTGGATACAACTCAAATATTCAGCATCTAAACACTGATGTAATCAGGAAAAAACAGGTAATGGGTTCGTTTTGTAGCTGTCCTTCTGGCATTCACCTGACAGAGTCTGACAAGTGGCACTGCAATGTTTATTTCAATTAGAAGATCTAATACTTTCTTCCCCAAATCTTTACTGTACCCAGGGATACTCTGTTTGGAAAAGGACTTAATTATTATGATATTCATTTACAAAGACCACTGATTTGAGAAATGGCCCAAATAATAAGTTCTGTCAGAACAATTACAAGACTAGGAGGCTAGCAGTAGTGATATTTGCTCTGCTAATTGTACTTAATTTACTGTGAAGTTTTTCAGTGCCTCCTGTAGCTTTGAGTGCACTGAGTTGTGGTGCTGCTGTATAGACCAGGGGGAGAAAATTATCAGTGAGGTATCCCAGTGAGAACCATTCTTAAATGATCCCAAGTGGCAGATTCTCCAGTACTTTCATTACACACAGCCAGTGCTGTGGGTGTCACTCTCCCTGGAGCTCTTGGGAGCACAGTGGCTACTCACAAGGGGCAATGAGGCAGCCAGCAAACTCCAATCTGCCACTGGGGGTATGTGTGAAGACTTTGTTCTGTTTCCTTCCTTGTTTAGTGCCTTGAACTGGTGTTTCTTATAATGGAAAATTTCAGATGTGTTAGCCAGGGTCAGAAGGAGATGTCTGTTTGCAGTGGATACTGACAGACAGCAATGCTGGGACAGTCACATACCTACAGACCACCATGTGGCTGTGCACATATTCTCCATTTGGAACTGGGTCATACGATTACCTGTTATGTCTCAGGGGACCTCAGGGGAGTCCTTCAAAAGGGAAAACCCCATCTTGAGAGAAAGGAAAAAAATATTTCGGTAAGTTAAAAAAAAAAGAAAAGAAAAGAAAAAGTATAGGGATAAAAGAAAACTTGGACAGAAAAAATGGGCAACACACTGAACCGCAACCCCAGCTTGCCTGTTGGCTGATTTTTAGGCTACTTGACAAGGAACAAGCTCATGGAATAATTAGTTTCCCTCTTCTTGTGCTTGTAAGTGTATATATTCTTTCCTCTTTAGTAAATTTTGAATCTTTTGCCAATATCAGCAGAATTTAATAGAAAAATAGAGATCTCTAAGATATTAAGCAACTTTTATAAAAGCAGGTTGGAGGAAAAAGATCCTACTGATGTTTCAGTCCAGGCAAAATGCTTAAATCAGAGCTTACACCTTCTCAGACAGCAAAGCTAAAATATACAAATCAGTAAATAGTCAAATGCTCGTGGTCTTGTTAAAAAAATAAAATTAAGTGTTATCCTTTTGTCTTTTAAAAGCAAGATAGGACTATAGTGAATGTGGCCAGACTAAATTCCCTGAAATCACTATTTTGATTTAGATTAGCAGAGGTGACAGTGGCTGAACTCTGTTTACCTCCCTACTTCTTCTCCCAGTAGAACAATAGACCCAAGCTATGCCAGAGGTCAACAGTGTTAAAAGCTTTTAATGGATGGACTCATGACCATCAAGCTCATCTGACATCTGAGTGTGGGCTGGAAAGAATCCAGTGCTATGACATATGCCAAGCTCCTCTCAAATCTCAAGGCAGGTGACAGGAGCTATTGCACAGTTTAAACCTTCTCCTTTTTGTCTCTTCTGCCTGTTACCTGTTTTGCATTAGTGAGACTGACAAGACCCATAATGAGATCACCTGCCTGTTGCTTTTGCCCCTCTTCCCCCCACTAGATAGAGATCAGTGCAGGCAAGGGGAAGAAAGAGGATTGATTTAGATGGACCTAAGAAAAATGTTCTCATCTGAAACCAGGTGTTACTAATACCTGCCATAAGATTTATTGCAGTCTACATCATGCAGCCCACACTGAGCATTCCTGAGTAATTGGGATTCTGTATCCTACCATCTGATGGCCACTGACCTCTCCTTGTGATCTCTCTTAAGTGTCTGAGCCTCTTTATTCCATCTTCCATCCCCCAGCCTACCTCTTCTGTCATATCCCAGCAGATACTTTATGACATGTTGCCATGCCAGGAAGCCGGCATGAACAATATTACTCTGCACCCAGCCTGGGGCTACTGTGAGAAATGGCGAAGTATCTGAAGTTTAAGCTAAATAATATGATCTTAATGAGCTCATGTGGGCTACAGATCAAAAGCACAACCAAAAGGTAAAAAGTTCAATCAGCTTTTTTCTATGTGCAATAAGAATGACCATAGTAACTTTGCAGGGAGTCCTTTTGCAAGATTACTGGAGAAAAAGTGTCTCAAAGGGAATGGGTAGAAGGAAATATTTCTCTTGAGCAGTTTTGTCCTCAAATTAATGGAGAGAAACTGTTACCCACTGCTATACAAAATGAAGCTGACATATCTGTGCAGGTACTGACTATCCTTTTGTTTAGACTTGGAGTCTGATACGGACTCACTGCAGTTTACATCATGAAATTCACTTTTGTTTCAGATCTCTTTTTGGAAATCCCCTGTGTGTTAAAAATACTTGTTACTGTCTTGTGCCAAAACCAGCATAACTCAATTCAACCGTTCCTCTTGTAAAGAGTCCTAATGGTCACTGGGTCTCATTGATTATCTTTTCAAGAATTTATTTTCCAGTCCTGCAGGTCAAAGAACATTCCAGTAGCACCTCTGAATGCACAAGATTGGTTTGACTAAGTAGGAAAATTGAAGGTCACTTGCCTGTGATACTCTTTGGTTTTCAGACTTTCACCATAATGGTAAACTAACACCTGCAGAGCCAAATAACCTGCAGAACCTTGAAAGAGTTTTCCACTGAGACAAAAAAAGGGACCATACCACTCGGAAGTTGCCGGAGTTGAAATCTGGGCTTAGCATAGCTACAGCTCATGGTCTCATTTATCACCATTTAAAGGCATAGTGTTTTTACATATTTATGCCATAGGTTTACACTGGTCTTTCACTCTCCAAGCCAGAAATGTACTTAGGATTTATATTAGAAGTCACATTTTGCTGAGTGGTGTACAAATGATCTACCTACACTAGTAAAGGTGTGGTTTGGCTGAGAATCCTTACACTGGACTGAGGAATGAAGCAGCAGGAAGGCTGTGCTTGCTGTGTGACTACATTTACACTGATACTCCTACCCCCCTACTGTGTCACTTCACAGTGTTACCATTGAAACTCATGCTTTCACAGAACTTTTATGTGTAGGCCAGGTTTGAATTCATCAAAAATCTTTGGCGATCTTTGGTGTTAATGAATACCAAAAGCAGGTAACTTTGAAGGCTAACAGATATTTAATACCCTATCTTGATGTAGAGACAGAGCCTGCCATGCTGATTTAGCTGTTACAACTGATTAACATTTTGATGTTCAGGAAGATATCAGAAGGCTCAACTCAATTAGCCAAAAGATATTGTACCAAAGCTGATCTTTTGTTCATGGCAAGCATCCTGCTGATGTTATTTAAAATCAACAAGTAAGATCAAACAGCAACTGTGCAAATCACTGGGTTCCCTGCACACAACTATTAAATATTGTCAAACTAAAGGCATTGCTAGACACTGTGTGTGCAAACATTTAAATTTTTATGCAACTGGAGCTTGTTTCAGGACACTACTAGTAATGTCTGTGACATCCATTATCACAATTTCTAAACTGACTTTTTCTGGTTAAATGCATTTACCTCCTCAAATGTATTTTGTAGAAAAAATGCTTAAGCTTCATGAGATAGGGAAAGACTAATGCTTGTTCACTATGTCCTGTACAGTCCTCATGTGATACACAGCCTTCTCCAGTATCTATAACCCTAGCAAGAACTCTGATTTGGATGTTAGTACATGAGTGCAAAGACCAAACTAGGACATTCAAATTCCACTTTTGGGGACCAAGATCAGAAAGCAGTACTGAGGTGCCCATTTTATCTGTTGCTCCAGACAGAACTGAGTGTCGGTATTTTGGTAATTGTATTAGAAACATAACTGAAGTGAAAGACAGGACATTGCATTAATACAGTGAGAGCTTGCTGAGGCATCCCTGACTAGAATGTGTTCTTAAAATCCTGATATATTCTGGATATTTGCAACCACAGCATTTTTTTTCTGTCATTTTATAGCTGTGTATCATTTCCCCTTTCCCCTCACGTTTAAACACTATTAATTGGGAAAATGCAAATACCAAGGCAAAAAGGTAAGCATCACAAAAGGTTAAAAGTAGAATTGCAACCCTGGCTTTCAAGAGAGGAGACTTCAGGGATCTGCTTGAAAAAAATCCCATATGAAATGGCTCTGGAGAGAAGATGAGTCTAAGAAAGCTGATTGATTTTGAGGGATAACATTCCCCAAATTCAAGAATGACTTATCTCTATGCCCAGGAAATGAAGCAAAGGTGGCAGGAGCCCTGCACAGATGAGCAAGGAGCTCCTGTCAAAATTCAAATGTAAACAGGAAGTGTAGAGGGGGTGGAAGCAGAAGCAGATGACCAGGAGGAATACATGGACACTGTCTGAGTATGCAAAGACCAGGTAAGAAAAAAACAAGGCCCATTGATTTAAATTCAATGAGGGATGTGAAGGATAATGAGATCTTCTGCTAGGAGATCACCAGCAAAAGGAAGACTACAGAGAATATGTAAATATTCTGATGAATGGGACAGTTTATCTGGTGTCAGGAAACAGCAAATAGGTCAAGGTACTCTGTTGGGAAGGATGGATAAATATAATTATTCATAAATAATACAGCCAGGATGAGAACAGTCCTCTCTGCTAGCAGACAATGCCCTTGCCTACAGATGGTTCTAGGGGTCAAGTGGACTGTTCCATCTCACCCCCCAAAATGTATGGTTCACCCTGCACCTGTACCCTTCCCTAAAACATCAAGTGCTGTAACCCCATTGGCCCAAGCCTTGTTCCAGCCCACCTTGAAGCCCCCTGATAAGGGGGCTCGGAGGGGCCACACCCTCTCTTGGAACTTCCCCTCCTCATGGAACTTCCTCTCTCTTAGAGCATCCCCTTGTCTCTCCCCTCCCCCATCCCCTCAAGCCTCGCCACGTGCTGCGTCTGGCAGCTCGAGGCAAGACCTTTCTCCATCCCTAATAAACCTTATACCCCAAGAGCAAACTTCAGAGATCTCTTGTCTCCATTCACCTAAACCATCCTGGAGCACAGCGCTCCCAACAGTACTCCTTGCCTTCTTCACCTTGGTCTTAAAGGCATGACTGAACTTAAGGAATCCTGCCTCAGACCAATGTGAAAGTTCCAGAGCAAGAAAGACCCATCCTCAGAAGAGGGCTGAGTTAGGGATTGCATAAATAAATGGATGTACATGAATGCCTAGGACTGATGGATACTATCACATGGTGAACTGAGGTCAACTTCATCCTGATCCCAGGGAAGGTCAAGTAGTGAATCCTCCTGCAAGCCATTTCTGAAAACATGGAGGAAGAGGGGAATGCATTTACAAGGAGGAAACTACACTTCACCAACCTGATTTCTTTTGTGATGAGAGGACTAGCTTGGTGATTGAGAGGAGACCACTGGTTGTTGTTTATTTTGGCTTATAGTAAGGCCTTTGACACTTTTGACATTCTAACATCTTCATAGGCGAATTACAGAAGCATAAATTAGATGAATGAACAGTGGGTGGGATGTGACAGCACTGATTTCATCAATTTAGAGTGCTGGATGCAGTTTAGGGCTTCTAAGGACAAGAAACATTAGAACAAGGCCAGCATAGGACCATGAGGATGAGTAAAGGTGTAGAGCTTTGTATGAGAAGAGTCTAGGAGAGTTGGGATTGTTCCACCTCAAGAGCAGAAGATGCAAGGAAACCTTATCCAGGGAGATTGAACTAGCCTATCTCCAGAGGCTCCTTCCATCTTCAATGCTTCTCTGATTATGTGAAAAGCATCCATAGAAATATTTCTGTTGCCATGTAGCAACAGTGTGAAAAGATTTAAACATTCTAGAGAAGGGCTAGGCTATTTAAACTAAAACTGTAAATGAAAAAAAAATTCAAAACCTGTCCTTTTTGTGGCCCATATTTAACATTACATTTAACCATAACTGATTTTTGTAAGGAGAAAGTACCGTCTTTTATTTTACATAAACATGTTGTTCACTGAAAACCATGTGGTTATTTACATTAGGAGAAGCCTCCCACCCCAAATTTAGGCTAGGAAAGGACTAGTGTGAAGACAAAGTGAAATTCATGGTGCCATTTGCCATTTTTAGTGATGACTATTTGCAAATAAAATACAGAGTTTATAACTCTGGCAATAAGATTCCTCTTCAGGAGAAACCTGCAGTGAACATTTGGCTACTCTTTTGTACAAAGATTTTGCTTTCTGGCAGAGAAGCACTCTTGTTCCATGGCCTTTATTGAAGTTTAAAAGAAGTGTTGACTTTTCCCTGTATTTCATGCTGTGGAGGGAAGAAACAAACTGCACTCTGAGCTGACCTTTAGGAGATGTTGTGTTGCCTAAAGCCCTGTCATTAAACATAGCAGTGAGCACTAATGTTTATGATAGAATGCTAAAATAGAATCTAGACAATAGAAACCCTTCTTTACTTTTCTGATGCATCCTGCTGTCCAAAAAATATATGTATATTGTCCAGAGTTACTTACTAATTTGTATGTATGGATATATTTTATGCACATAAAAAAATAATATGAGCTATCTGTAAACATCTATGGATGTTCTAAAAATCAAAAGCATTTCTTCAGGACTGGTACTAAGCAGGAACACGTGCCTGTGGTTTCAGTACTTTCTTGCCGTTTACTTATACCAGTAAAATTTCAGACCCTGGCTTCCCTTTTGCCCTCTAAGCATCACGATAAACAGAATCGTGTAAAATAACAATTGAAAAAAATTTCTTTTGCCAAATATCTGCTGCCTTCATAAGATCACATCCTCTGATTTTTTCTTAACTATTTTTTTTTGGTGCATTTAAGGCCTGAAAGCAGTGGCCTTGTTGCTAAGCAACCGAGATGCTTAGGCCTCAGCCCTGGTGGTTGAGATGAAAAAGGTCAATTAATGTGGCAGGCCTGTCCTTATCAATATGCTACTGTGGCACCAACTTTTATTTCTTTACAGTAATATATCATAATAAGTTTTGTAGGTCTTTATACTGCAGATCTCCTTTTGAATAAAAGCATAACTAAGACTTGAGGGTATGTCTGATATAACAGAAAATGTAACCATAAAAAAACGAAACCCAGAATAGAAATCATCTGACTGCTGACTATCCTGCTGTGCTGCCTGAGGCAGTTACACATTTCCATTGAGTTATTTTATGATCAGGCCAGTATGTTATTGAAATATTATCTCTTTAGCCTTTCTCATTCTGATAAGAAATGACAGGCTCTCAGAACACTAATACACATGGAGAACAAAATATGGAGCTGTGGAGAAAATTCAGCTGGGGCAAGGAACAGAAGCTCAAGTATATTGCTGTTAAAACTTCCTCACCATTCTTGTGTTGGATTTTAAATAACTGTCCCTATTTTTATTCCAGAGTGGGCATCAGAAACATTTACTCCTAGTACTAATACTACTGTTACTACTGCTGCTGCTACTACTACTATTCCTGCCACAAAATTTTGTCAAATAATTTAGCAGTATGAAATACTTGCTATATGGAAAGTCTCCCATAATTGGGGAACATTTAAAAGGCAGTCAATTGCTCATTACTGGATTTGTAAAGCATTTTGAGGACAAAAATCCACTGGCTTTTCCTGCTGTCTTCCTCTGCCCATTGATCAGGCTCCTGGCTGAGAACATCCCTCCCCTTCATGAAACTTTCAAAGGCAAACACCTACACAAGTGTCTGTGGAGGGGGCTGCTGCCAGCTGTTGTGGTCACTTTGGGATCAGTGGGAGACAAAGGCAGCCACCTTCCTCTCTTCCAGAGTATGTGGTGTCTGGGTTAGTGTGAGCAGGTTCCTCCTCCTTTTCCACATACATAGGGTAGAATGGAAGAAGCACTCTGGATGCCTCAGGAATTTGGAAGCACCCTCTGCACAGTCAGGCACAAACTGTAGGAGAAAGTGTGTGGCATCATGCATTAGTTGGTACTGGGATGAGCAGTACCCAGATAAACTACCATAAGGAGAAAATGATTTTCACATTATTTGAAAACACAAAAAATTATTTGTCGGTATTACTGATCATTATTTTTGCCCAAATGCTATTAGGGTTACAAAAAAACCTCAGTTTTCCATATTCTTGACAGTCTTCTCTGCTCAAATGCTGCACTATCAAGAGTGATGTTCAGTGCAGTTGTTGATGGACTGGGAGTGCCTGCTTTTTCTGCTTTTTTCCCTTCCTTCAAGATTATCCTCTTGTGCAGGGCAGGAAAAAAACAGCCTGAGCAAGGTCTGAGTACTTAATTATGTATTCATTCCAACAGCAATCAAGGATTGCATTTAGTTTGTGATGTTGGTTTCTGTGAGTGATCCTTTTTATGGGTAAGATAGTGTGGAAGAAGCTTTAATGAAACTTTAATGCCTACTAGCATCCTGTTAACCTATCCTATTCTGCACAAAATAGTTAAAAGCCAGAATGGCATCCTGCTTTTAATCCTGTACCTACAGCAGAGAGAAATCTTCCAGAAGACCATTTTGTTGCTGTCAGATGAAAGAAATTAAAACTGTAACCTTTTACATTTTATTTGCAGTCACTTCATGATTTCAGGTACATAAATGTTACCTGGTTAATTACTGTTTATAGATAAGAATAAAAAGAAAGGTCTCATTCCCTGTTCTGAAAGCATGACTATCCTTTCTCTTCCTCACACCTCCCATCCAAGTTAAATAACTTTCTTTCATGAAGTTCCTCCTAACTTTACATTAATGTGGGACTAAACACAAGGCCTACAGTTGTCACCCTGCTTCAGAGTGGGATATCAAATCCCTTCAGTTCTTACACACCATGGACAGTATGGCATAAACTGACCTGCCACTAACTTGGAGTGAGGATTCTCAGCTGCTCATCCCAGTTTCACTGTAGTTACAATGCTCATGTGTGTTTTGCTTCCTTGTTTTATAGCATTAATGGAGAAGCAGATGTTGCCTTTCTCCCTGTTAATGCTATATACAGTGAATCATCTTAGTCTCTCTGTAAAATTTCAACTTAATGGAGTCCTGGCATTTGTGATGAGCTGAGGAACTTAATTTTATAGAACAACCTATTGAACAAGCTGTTCTTGGACATTCCCATCTCAACTAAATGTTAAAAGTATTAAAATTCACATTAGCACAAAAGGAAATTTTGCATGGGTAATCCTTTAATACAGTGTTTTATGGCTCTATTAGCTGCACAGCAGCTGGTGACATGATGAATTTAATCCATTAAAAAATTCAGTAAGAGGTTTAAAAGTCAGATTTTAGAAACATAATCTTGCTGTAAGGAAAGTGAACTTCTCCTCAGGGCCAGAGACATGGTGAGTTCACAGTGTGGCAGGTATACGAAAATACACCTGCATAACAGGCTTTCATATGCTTATGGTTTCACACCTAGCAGAGAGCTTATGGTGATGAAAAACAACTCAGGAGCAGACAGGAATTCTTAAAGGAGCATGTTTAAGTATTGCATCTGTCCAGCTTTATCTCTGTTTATATTTTTTCTATTGAGGAGCTTAATACTGCAGAGTTAAAAGGTTGCCTTTCTGCTTCTTATATGTGTATTCCATATGAGGACCATAACACAGGAAATATTTACTTCTCTTTTGAAATTTACTAGTTGCCAAAGCTTGATAGAAAATTTACTACATGTAGAAAAATTACAGGAGCTGAAAAGCCCCTTGTTTTTCTTTCTTTTTTTTTCTATACAAAGACAGAGGTTAGCATGTTTGTGTGCCACATGTGTTTTATAAATGTGTATAAGTATGCATTCTTGACAAGTTCTTATTTTACCATGGTATTTAGTAGCCTTCTTGAGCAAATTCTTATAGTCACACAGACTTAATAAAAATCTGAGCTTCCATTCACTAGTTCTTGTTAGAAGTTTCTTTGCAGATGCAAAGAACCACACAAAAACATGAATTAAACTCCTACAGCCTTGTAACCTAAAAAGTTAATAAAAAGTATCTAAAAATTAATTATTATTATTTTAAGCTGTGTTATTTTTAGGACATTTTAATTATTTTTTGAGCCCTCTCCCAACACTGCTGGCAGTGTTATTATCATATATCCTTGTTCCTTGCCAGCCTTCTGTAATCAGCCTTTTACAAAATTAGACTGAATAAAATTAATTTTTCTTGTCTGTGAAGTTTCAGTCATGATTTCCCCATACAAATATTTCACCAATACTGACATTCTTCTGGATTATTTATTTTGCCATGCACAAATACATTATGGCTTCCCTTCCCAAACATTTACCTTTGCTAGGTTTCCCTGGGGAAACACTACATGGGCTTTTGTTCAGGGTAAGCACATCTCTTTATGTAACCCCACTGGTAATTTTTATTTATTGTACATCTGATTATGATCTATGATGTTCTGTTGCAGATAATAAAGGACAATTTAAATAGATAAGAAATCAGTTCCTTAGCCAATCTAATTACGCCAAGGAGGATTCCACAATACTTTAGTAACATTTCCCTTTAAATCCTTCATCAAGTTTAGGAAAAAATCCAGTGGCATAAAATTATTTTCTTTTGTGTATCCTACCTTTTCGTTCTACCTTTGGAAATGATTGAAGTGTAGGCAAGCAAATACTGTACAGAGACAATGTGTTCAGATTGATTGAAAACAAAACCAAGGGAAACACTTTTTCATTGTATTTGAAACTATGTGACATAATTTTATTTACTTTTGCTCTGATTGACTTTGTGCTTCTTACTCTTCAGCTGGGTGCATATGAAAGTAAGCTTCATTAAAAAATGAAGTCAATTAAAAGGAGTTCCTGAAGAAATTGGATTTAGTAAAAAAAAAACCAAACATACAACCCCCAAAACCTAACAGGAGTGTGTGCTCTAATTTGAACTAGCTAAAGGCACATCTACATGCTCAACTGTTTGGTGCTGTGTAGTAGCTGTGCCCCTACTTAGAATAAGTCTATGACTTGGAGTCTCCGAACATCCAGACAGGAATTGTTAACTGGTATATTAGATATGCAGAAAGATTTAGTCACAGAAAGCCATTATAGTATTCAACATCCTCTTATCTTGTTTGTGGGCGGATCTCTCATAATATACTTTCTAATCACTTGGAGACTGTATTTCACTAAATGAAGCTCATGTAGGTGCTCTATTTTGCGTCTGCTGCATACATCCACTATACTAGAGAGGCACCATGACAGTGCCATTCTTATATTTTGAGAGAGCCTTTGGACAGGAAGGTGTGTAGAATGCTTCACTGAAGAGTTCGACTTCGCTGCTGCTTCATGGTGTCTGAACTGGGGGATGTGGTGTATGTGTGCATGGGGGGATTATGTGTGTCTTAGAGTCCATCCTGGCTCTACACTTGCTTTACTTGTACTTTTATGGCCATGCCTGACATTATTTCTCTGTTGCCATTGACTCTCTTCTGATTTACTGTCACATCATTTGAACAACTGCCCTCAGTGCAGTGAGTTGGGTGGGTCATTATGGAAATGTGTCTTTATTAATCTAACCTCTGGAGTGTAGAGGTTATTAGGGTGGTATATGTAATAATCACGAAACTTGTACTTGGCTGTCCTTTAAAAAATCCTGAGATTTTGCAAAGGTCAAAGATAATCTTAAAAAAACCAAAAAAAAACCCCAAAAAAACCACCAAACCAAAAAAAAAAAAAACCAAAACCAGAGAGATCAAAAGAGTGAGCAAAACCCACATGCTCCTAAAGATCTCTGCCATGCTTTTCCTTAAAACCTATTTCCACATAAACTGACGTGAAGGTTACAACACTAGCTAAAAGAACACATTGTCCTTTGTCCCCTAAAGTGCTCTGGTTGTCTAAAATATATCAATTTGCATGGCTTTTTTGGTTTCTTGATTACAGTGGTATACAATGCAATTAACATCTCCAAAAGCACAGAACTTCCTTGAGATGAATGTAATTACCATTGAAGTAAAAATCTAAATTCCAGCTACTCTTAATCACCACATAAAGTGCAATTAGTAGAGAGATAACTTATTTGTCTGTTTAGAGTCATGAAATGTGTTATAATACATCCTTAGTCATAACTTACACTTGAAATTA
Source organism: Lonchura striata (assembly GCF_050655825.1). Classification (NCBI taxonomy): domain Eukaryota; kingdom Metazoa; phylum Chordata; class Aves; order Passeriformes; family Estrildidae; genus Lonchura; species Lonchura striata. The sequence continues at coordinate 64,571,865 of NC_140704.1, forward strand.
GATCTATCAGAGTAGCATTTAGTGGTAAACTTGATTCCTTTTTTTGTTGTTACAGTGTGTATCACAGATGGCTGATTTATAGACATTCAAATAGCTGACTGCTGACTGTTTTTCACACTTACAGTACCAATGATTTTTAAAATAAGATTTTGATGCAGGGAGCAAAAACTGAAGAAAGATTTAGAACACAAAGAATAATACATTCACAGAATTATTTGAATATATATGTAATATATACATGCAGACACATACAACATAAATGCTTTGCATTTCAGAACTGTGAAAACTTGGATAAAACATCAATTAATAAATGTCCACATCATATCTCTGAAGCAGACATTGTTATTTCACTCACATAAATAACATAAAAGAGCTTATCAAATGTAAATGGGTGGTTCTTAATGTTTTTATTATTGAGACACACAATTTAAAGTGTTTACTGTGCAGCATAAAAGTGTGTGCCTATAGGCAATTTCTGAAAGCATATCTACAATAATAAAATATTACATCTTTTATTTTGTTACTAGAAATGGCCTGATATGGAGAAGAGCATTTTAAAGATTTCTAATACCTCTTATTTGATAATGTCAGTTAACTTTTGAAGTTTAGATTGTGCATTCTTTTGAATCTTTCATTTGAATCATGTTTGAATTGGGCAAGACAGATTTGTTTGGCAACTCCATTTTATGTAAAAGCTGCAATAATGTTGTGATATAAATTAACACTACAGTTTCATCTATCACTTGTTTGTCATTTAGCCAGTTACTGAAAAAACATTTCTAACTTTAAGAACATACATTGTCCCTATAAAATTTACATAAAAACAAGGTAATGGATTTGATTTGACAGAGGTCATTGAGCAATCTCAATGCCTACACTTAAAGAAGAACTCTGAAAGAGGAGACAAACATGACTATTCAAACTGCTTTGTCCTGGCAGCTTCTCAAGTAGGCCCAGAACAAACAAAAGAAAAAGACTAAAAAAATAAAATAGTGTGATAAAAATCCCAACTGTCTAGGAAAGACAATTTTTTTAGTATGCAGTACAAGGTAGTCTAGTCTTATACAGGAGGACACCTCAGCAATGGGATGCCTTTTTTATCTGCTTCTAATTTGTGATGTCATTTTGCTATAAAATTAATATAAGCCATATTTTAAAAAGTGAAGGACTGCAAAAAATCACATAAGGAAGGAGAAACAGGGCTTGGGAGTTATTTAAATGACCATGTTTCTCTCAATTTCATCATTCAGATAAAATGCAGCTATCACATTCTATTTGAACACTACCTGTACTTTGCCTCAGCTCTTATTGAATTCCTTACTGCAGATGTCCAAGCACGTGAGTAACAGGGCCAGGAATATGGGTTATTTCAACCTTCATGACCACTTGGAAGGCAACAGGTATTCCTTATAAGTTTTGGTTGTCTTCCCTGGAACCACCAACTTCAAAGACCACTGAGCAGCTACGAGGGACACAACCAGATGTTCCCTGCAGTTATGAATGACAGACTGGCAAGAATGTTTCCATAATTTCTGTTTCCTGCTGTTTCACTTCCAGATGAGAGGAGAGGTGGTGATCAGTGATTTGAATAGCCTTTTTGTCCATGCCCCATCACAAATAACCCTACTTGGAGTTTTGCAGTCTAATCAGGAGTGTGCAGGAGGTCAGTGTTAGTTTTGCCATCTGTAAAATTAGGATGTTAATATTTCACAATAACCTCATTATATAATGATGAAACAAGTTCTTGAAATGTTTTTAAAGGGAATAAAGAGGCTATAAAAATATTCATTGCTGTTACTAAACAAGCACTCGGAGGTGAGCAACTTCCATCGGTATTATTTCAAAAACATTTAGCAACAACATCTCTATGGGAGCTGGAAGAATATAATTCATTAAAAAAAGTATGGAAATACTACAGCTAAGTAAGAGAGACTCAAAAATGCTGTTTTACATTGTGAAGAACCTCAAATCATCAGTGACAAAAAGGATATTTTAAGTTGTCAAGTAAGGCCAGAAAGATATTGCAGGGAAATAAGAGCCATCCTGGAAATGGTTCAGAAAGGAGAATGTGGAATCTCCCACCTGTGAAGGGACAAACAAAGCAAGTAATGGAAAAATGAGAGCTGACATGTATGTCATATGTGAAGAAGACAGAGTGGATAACAAGAACTGACATGTGGGAAGATGCCTTTGTCAAATTGCCAGAAGTTCCAGAGCTGTGACACCTTGCTGAAGGCAGAGGAGGTTGGGAAAGATGAATGCACCATGCCACCTTTCAAAGGTCAAGACTTTGCAACGGCATTGATGAAACACTGCCACAGCTGCCACACAATCCAGGTAGGGAAAGAAAGCTTTCATTCCTTCCTGCAACACAAAAATTGAAGGGAAATCTAATAATTAGCCTATTACAGGGTAGTCAATCATTTAACTACTGAAAATCAGGGGAGACATATTCTAATCTCATTTCACTTGAGAAATTCTGTTGCCTTTATTGGCAGAATTTGTGCCACTGATGGGAAATCTCTCATTCTGACTTCAAGAGCAGTTGTTCTCTGGCGGCCTGATTCATTAAGTTAATGGGACACTTTCTCTTGGGTCCTCTGAGAATAAGATCTGTGCGCTGATAAATCTCAGTAGTTTCAAAAGTTCATCTAATCAAAGGTGATCTGAATGTCTTCCATCCAATTACTGCACCAAAGACAGTCAGTTTCATAGTACTTCCAGATACTGCTCTTTCAGCTGGGCCCATCAAGCCAGGAAAACCAGTTCCTTGCACTTTACTGTACACCTGTATCCTTGCCTGTAGCTCTTGACAACCCAGAGGAAAAAAGGGCACAATGCGGGGAAGGAGAACAGTGGAACAGTCTCTGTTATGCCAGAACAAAGAAGTGGAGTTAGGAGTTTAGGAAAGATTCAGAATCTGATCTCATTTTGTTTAAACCGCTACAATCACTCCTGGATTTTGAACGGCAAAATACATAATCCTTTTCTGTGAAAATTCCATGTTTTCTTGTCTCCCATGGCATCTTTGTCCCAGACACTGGTCCAGTGCTTACTTGTCACTATTTTCTCACATTTTTTACCTTCCTATCTTTGTGTTCACTTGTTTTTCCTAAGTTACTAATATATGGAGTTTATTCCAGTTTCTTCTGTTTGTTGATTTTCTTCTATTATCAGGGATGCTGTCTCTTTTGCACACCTACCCTACCCATGACTGCTGCATTTAGACAGCTACACATATCTGAGGCACCCTCTCCTGATTGCCAAAATGTCAAAGTGATCTTTTCTTCTCATACACAGTAATTCATTGTCCTTACATTCCAAACTATGACCAAGACACTATGTTTTGGTATGACTTTTATGATGTGTAATGCACTCACATGATATTCAGGAAAGGTCTTGCAATAAAAGCAGTAATCCCCCTTTTACCAATGGAAATTCAATTAGGAAAACCCACCTGCTTTGTACTTCCCTAGCACTGGTGATTAGATTTATGTTAATAGCAGTGTAGAGGAGGATAGGTTTGCTGAAACTTATATATAAGCAGTTTCACTGTTTGTAGGAACCCAGTGCAGACTTTGTGGCTCCTTGTCATGCTGTTTTGGGGCACTTGTCTTTGTGGCACTGGGCAGCTCTGATTTTCTCGAGAGGCACTGGAAACTAGGCAGTGCACATTGGAAACTAGTGCTGCACAAAAACAAAGGGAAAGTGCTTTGCTAGTCAAATTTGGCTGTTCTGAATGCTAAGTGTTGGTGGACATGAAGAAGGCTGTACAAAAGATGGGATAAAAAACTATCATACTGCACTGGTCTTTTTCAGCACTGACTGACTGCTAATATTTCCCATTTCAGTGCACCTATGGAGATGAGAGATAGAACAGCTAAACTGCTCTCAGTTACAATGGGTGACCTCACTGGGGTCATGTGTTTGGTCTGAGTAATTTTCTGCGTGTTAACAAGACCCGAATTTAAAGGAACAGAGAACAAAAGGGGTAAATTGCCAACATTTATCTGCCTATACTATCCATTCTTACTAAGGACCAACTAGAGCAAGTGTTCCTAATTCCATCAAGGGCATTTCTTCCGTTTAATGAGCACATAGGAAAGAGAGGCATTGTTCAAGTACAAGGGTTCAGTTTGCAGCAAGCCACAAATCACATTTCATTTATCAGGCCTACAGATGACAGGATATCATCAAATCCCCTGAGAGTCATATTCATTAAAAAGAAATCTTAAGTAATTACAACAATTAATTGACTTGAAACAGTTTCAGGTGGAGAAGGTTTACATAATTCATTTGCCAGACAAAACAAGCCTTATGAAGTCAGGGCAACATGTTATTTAGAAGCATCCTCCCCTTCCTGTCGTCTTGAAAAGCACAGGATAACACCAAACACCTGGAGACAACTGAAACAGGCAAACAAACAAACAAAAGACAGGGAAAGAACCTGAACTTTTATAACTTTATCAAAGGGATAATTTTTCACTGACCTGCATTGATCATTACTTAGAAATTGGAGAATAAAACATTCTCCCATTTCTCCTTATTTATTCTAAATAGGCAGAGGATTTCTAAGAATAAATTATGTAATAATAAAATTTGAAAACTGGGCAAACTAAATAGCTTCATATAGCTTCTCTACAATGCAAACATAATGTGTGTCTAGGTGCAAATTTATCCTGAATGTTCCTCCTGGCTGTGCTGCTTCCTGTTGACTGATCCTGAATTTCTAGATATCAGAATGTTATTCTCATGCCCATACTATGAATAAAAAGAAATGTTCCTCAGATGAAACATTATGCTATCCAGTATTTTCTTGTGTCCCCTAACCTGCCTGTTTCCCAGTTTTACTTCTTGCTTGATGTTAATTTTACACAGAGGTTTTTCCTTTTCCATGTGTTTAGGTTCTAATACTTATGGATTAATGGCATCAATCCATGAGTAGGGCTTCTAGGTTTTACAGCAAACAGGCATAGCACTGAGATTTCCACAGTAACTCCAAATTCTTGAGCAGGGAGAAGTTCTTTAAGTACTCAGACTGGTTTTAAATGTGTTCCTATTTCTACTGGTGGCCCCAGTTGATCTCCACTTCTCGGCACATACATATCAATGTCTTTGGGGAAATAAAGGAATAGAATAGTCATGGTTCACAAAAAATATTTACCAGAATAACAGTCACAGAAAAGCAAATGCCAGAAATAACCTGGAATGTTTATGAAAGGATTTAGATTCAATATGTAGGTATACAATTCATCTATTATATAGCTTCGCTTGAAGAATGAGGTAAATATTATTAAAAGACTTTAAAATAGTTTCCTACATAATTAACTAAGATCTGTAACTGTACATAAAAATAAAGAAATGCTTGATTCAAATGGTTAGTGATATGCAGGTTGACAAAAATCAGTGCCAGTATTTGACAAGGAACAATTCCATCTTGATGAAATGGACAGCTAGTTTCTCTTAGTGAGTTTCTGGCCTCTACTCTGCCTGCTATTTCCTGTCACTAAACAAAGATCCTCGTCTCATTTCAAAGATCACCCCATGATGTCTCCAGGAATGAAAAAGAAATTGATCCTTACTTCTAGTAATGCCATACAGTGGGAGAATAAATCAATAATTTCCTGTATTTTCTGACTATCTATAATTCCAAAAGATTAATTTCAGATATATTCTGTCTGTTTTCCAGATATTCTGATTATTTTTCAAGGCATCATTGCCTTCCTTTGAAGGGTTTTATCTGCATGCCATGGTAGAAAAGCCAACACATTTATGAGTTTTAATGTGGCATCTTTTCCAAATGTAAAAACATATAACCCTAAACCCCAGTCTGACGTGAATTCCATCACTCTAGTAAAATGCAAGAAGGGCAAGCAATTTTGTTTTTTCTTAATTTGTTAAGCCATCTACATCCATCAAAATAAGGTGACATAGAAGGGTTACATTTGCCTCAAATTTCTATTTGCTTTGGAGGTTTAATTTTCAATTCATAAAGACTGAGTATGACTTTGGTTTTACTGATACAACCAAAGGAGGGTTTTCTATACAAGCATTGTGTTTTCCTCTGATTCTGACCATAGCAAGCAGTGTGAGAAAAGAACAGAACATATAAAAGCATTGTACGTGGTATTTTATAAAAGACTGAGGCAACCAACCCATCACAAATAAGACATTGTGACTGCAGCAATGATTAATGAGATACTAAGTGTAAGTAGAAAAAAGTATTTTCTGCCTAAGCATAGAATCAGAACATTCTGCAAATATTTTCAGTAGTGCACATATGCTGGAGCCTACAGAGCAGAAGAGATGCATTTAAGTAGCACAGATAATCCACACACTGAAATCCTGAACATTATAAATGTAGACAACCTAAGAAGAGATGCTACTAAAATGTCAATTAGGCAAGCAAGCGAAGTAAAAACCTTACCAGCACAAGAAAACTGGAGCTTGATCGCTGACTGCAGATCATGCCCAGAGCTGGGGCTGATTCCTGCCACAGTTCCCACCGAGGCAGGTCCCGCTGAGAACATCAAGGTGCATCTCGGCACAGGCCACGTCCTGGCAGATCCTGAGCTTTTGCCTGCCAGAACCTACTTTAAATAAGAAACTCTGCCCTATGCCCTTATGCTATCTCATCTTGGGAGTCTGAATCCAGATGCTGCTTGGAGGGGAGAGAAGGCTCAGCACTCGTGTGTCCCACTGACCGCCAGGCCTGGGGCTGTGCCCCCGCTGTGACCCCCAGGGACACTCCCAGGATGGACACTCACCCAAGGGGGCTGCTTGTTCTTCTCAGGCCCCGGGAGCCACCAACCCTCGGGCACCTGTGGGGGCAGGAGTGTGGCTCAGGGAGATGTGACTGCCCCTGGGATATTTCCCCTTGCAGGTTCATTTCCCCAGGGCAGCCTCAGCTCCCGTGGCAGTGCCCTTGCCACCACAGTTCTGAGGGAGCTGTGATGGGACTGAGTCCTGCCTGCACTGATGACAAAAGCAGAGAATCATAGGACTGCACAACCTTCTTGTCATAATTTTTTTTTTTTTTTTTTTTGCCTTTTCTTGTTAAGAAACAATTTAGGTTTAAGCCCTGAGCCCCCAGACACTTTGACCTCTCACCCTGTCTGTACTCCTCAGAGCCACCTCTTGCTGCTGCTGGCTCCCCTGCTGGCCTCCACCACTGGTACTGACAGGATCCGGGATCCTGTTGTGGATCCTGGATCCCGTCCATGGCAGCAGCCAGGATTTGGGCTGGCTTAGCTGGTGGCACAGGGCTCTTCCTCACAGCCACCACCGTGCTCTGCCCCTCACAAATAGGTATTAGCGCCTGGGCAGGCTGCAGCTCTGTGAGGAAGGGAGCTTCTTTCTCTCCAAAGCCCACAAGGTAGAAGGATCATTGTTAAAGAACTATACTGATTTTTTAATATGCACTTTGCTTTGTTTTATAAAGTAAGGAGGCAGTGTCCTAACTGGTGTGATCCAACCTCTTCAGTCGCACCGGTGCAGATCGAAGGAAGTCCAGAGCAGCAAAGGCTTTTACTTTGTCTGGCTATTACTGGGCAATGCTGCTGGTAAGTGTTCATCTACACTGCCTGTGAAAGGAACAAAATCCATTTTGTGTCTGTATAACTGCATTCATCAGGTACTGCTTGACCTCAGGAGACAGTCCTTCCATAGCATTCCATACTTATTTTTCTTCTCAATTCTTTTAAGGCATTCACAAATTAAAATGAAGAAAACCAGAATAGCACTTTGGAGGATTCAGCTTTAAAGCAGAACAAAAGAGAAAAAGGCCTGGAACAGAAAATATCTTTATTTTTTTGCAGAGAAAACTCAAGGTCAGCAGCCATTCCAGAAGGTTTATGGAAAAACACAGCAAGTCTAGACGGTGGGTTCAGAAGTATTTTAACTCCCATTGAATGGATGTGGGACAAATTCCTCCCTTGTTGAGAAGACAAAGAAGTTTAAGAAATGTATGTAAGTCAAAGAACACAGAAAATCAAAGTAATACAAAAAGATAAAAAGGATTGCTTGGTGTAATTCACCTTTGCCAAGTATAACCCTGACAGAAGGGGCAGTTTTTCAAGTGGTGTAAACCATTGTCACTGCTGACCTCAGTAAAGTTGCTCTGTCAGGGGATATGACCCTCTTGGTAGTTCTCAAGGCACAACAATAATAACTAAAAATGTAGAAAATTACCTAGAGTTATTCACATTTTTAATATTGTGCTTCATAAATCCAAAATTCATGGAACTCAATAGGATATTTTAATTTAATTTATCGGTTTGGATTGCCACGTTCAAACTAAGCATGAGTCTACAGTCATGTTACAAACCATAAAAAAATAGTGTTTGCTATAGAATTGCTGACAGATCCTTAACCATAGTGGTGCTAGGGAGTCACTATAATATTGTAAATAAGGTGAATAGGCTCTTCTTATCTCATTTCACAGCTGAGCAGTGTATTGCCAGATAAATCAAATCAGGGTAAATGGTTTCATCTAATAAACTGGGTCAACATATAATGTATTTTTCAGGTTTGCACTTTCATTGATTCTCATTTGATTTAAGAAGAGATATATCAGTTTGTGTTTACAACATTTTAAAATATCTCTTTTTCCCCTTCTCTAGAGAACAAGCAAACAAGAGAGAGACTATGCAAGCATCACAAGACTATGGTAGCATCACAATAATGTCAAGTTTTCTGTTTTCTGTAAGTTCTGCTTTCCATTTTTATGCATCTGGGAGAGAGTGGGGGTAGGGAATGAGGGAGTTACTATCTCATATCTGCATTTTCTCAATAATGTTTTAGTGATGTTTGCTAATGTATCATTCATTAACCATCAGCCACTATAAAAAACATAATCTATCTCACAAAGTGGACATTATTATCGCATTAAATCATTTCACAATATACCTGAACGGTTCCACATGAGGGGCCTGGCCTGACTGAGCTCAAATGCCTTGGGGGCAAACTCTTCAGTAGTAATGAGATACGAGGTCTGTCTGTGATGAATATGATATTACTCGTGTCAGTGGCTGTGGACTGCACCCAGAATATTTTTTCTTACAGGTTTTTTTTTTTTCCCCTATTGCAAAGGAACTCAGGCAAAGCACTATTAACCCAGTAAATGAAGCTCTAAAGATCACAGAGTGTGCCCATTAGTCGACAAGATTGTGACTAATCCAATTTTTCTTGCAGGGAGCAATTCTAATGCTTCTGTAACATCTGGGGATGGCAGGGCCTGCATTACTGATGAAGCTGGATATTTTTTTTCTACCTTTTTCTTCATAGAAGAACAATTATTGCGCTTATTTCACTGCTTCTTCCCCCTCCCCTACATTTTCCCTCTGACTACTTCTCCCCTGATGACCTCTTTGAAGATGGCTAAAATAATATTCCAGGCTCACCGAAGAACCAGAAAGGATGACTGTGAATGAGGCTAAAAAAGATACCCCTTGTGTTTATTGGACTGTGGACACAAAATGTGCTTGTTTAATGAAGAAAAAAACCGAATTAGATTCCTTCAAAACAAGAAGAAAAAGGACCTAGAACACTGTTATCATTCACCACTAATGACATGTTGTCTTAAATTGTCCCAGAACTGAAAGAGAATGTCATCTTGCTTCCACTTACTCTGGTAAAAGGATTGACTGTTACTCTTTGTGTGACAGCATTAACATCGGGAACAGGAAAATCCTGCTTTTCTGATTTATTTATTGCCAGTTATGGAATTTTATTCTAATATACAGTGCCACTGAGGATAGGCTGGGGTAATTTTGTTTAGATATAACTTCAAAAAATGCATAAGAATAAAAAAAACCTATCAAATTCTGATGGCTAACATATATAGATTTTAGAGGTTGATTTTTCTGTGTTCAGAAATCTTCACCTGATCAAAGATGGAAAATATGCTAAATATCAAAAGAGTCCTGTTCTTACGGGTAGGATGGAAGAGGAAGGATGTGTTAAGGCCAGTTTGCTGTAGCTTCATTTGCAGAGTTGCAACATAGGGAAGAAGTTTAGGGATAGAAAATAAGTCTGGGAATTCTGGACTTAACTGCTTAGATCTTTGATTGAAGAAAGTTATTGTTCTCAAAGATCAGCTGCAAGCTTGTAAATTTTCGTAGTGGTTATATTTGGTGTTTCATGCTGAATATCTCTTGTGTATCTCCCCTGTAAAATTATTGTGTTGGGTTCCACACTGAGAATTAAAGTTTGTCCAACATTCAGAGCAGCTGAACTAGAGCTCTACTTCTCTCATCAGCTGCTATTCCATTTTTATTATTTTATTACAGTATCTCACACTGTGGCTGTATCTCTGCAGGAAGTATTGTCTCTTCAACATACCTATCACAGGTAGTCCAGATTCTGGAAGCAGAAATACATTTTTCACAACTTATTTCTTCTAACTGAAATCAGAATCCAAAGTTGAACATGAAAAAGAAAGAAAGATAAAAGGTTTCAGACTATGGCTTTTCTTCAATTTTCTAGAGTCACGGGGTGTGATGAGGACTCTGTCATCTGTCAGTAACATTTCTACTGTGGCTCACAGCATGAAATATCTGGAGAATATCACCAAATGAGTTGATCAAGAGTCCTTGAAGAGCTGGTAATAATGAACATGAGAAGACTAAGATCAGCATTTGCTAATATTTGTAACAGTGTAAGTGTAGCAAATAGAAAAGGGTAGAAGATTTGAAGGTATGCTAACCACCTAGATGTCTGGGCCATTATGGCATGTTAATTTAGAGAAATAGAAAAAAGTAAGAGATGCAAAGAATCACAGAAAAAATCAAAAGAGCCAGATGGGGGAGTATTTCTTATGTAGAAGAGTCAAGACAAAGGGAAGGTTCAAGTGAAATATCTTTGATGCTATCAGTCCAGCTGAAATACTAAAACCGGCAATGCAGACAGTGGCTTTCATCAAGAGGAAATGGAGAGAAAAGCTGCACAAAAAGGAAATGCCATTACTGTCTTTAGGAAGCTGTAGTTTAGTTTCACAGAGAACAATCATGTTTAATTTGAGGCACTATTTATCATTCAACAAGAAAATAAACCATGAAGTCTGCAGTGTTTTGTTATGCAGTTAAGAAAGAATGTAGCAAAAATATATATTTTGTTACAAATCCCCCTGTATGGCTTAGCCTAAGTAAATTATATATCTTTTGAACACTTTAATTACCTGTGTAGTTTGGAAAATCTGTTTCTCCGGTTTGAGATTACAGGGCAGTTTAAGGTAGGTATGCTAAGATGCATACATTATGTATAACCAATACAGGTAGCTGAAGTTAGAGTGAAGCCCTCCAAGTCTTCTCCAAGCCAGCAACAAAACAGCTCCTGGACCCACTGAGCCAAGATTTCATAGGCAGATTCATTTTGGCATTTGTCAATGTGCCCATCTAATGCTGCTGCTCTTGGGTGTTCTCTGAAACAACCAAAACAGAACCCACCCAGTGATGTGACAGGATGATACACAGAATGAGAATATTGCCATGCCACTTTCCAGAACAGATTAGCCAGGAATTTGGCCAAATGTGTCTTACATGCCTTTCCTGACAGATGCATGCATGTAGTATTGAAAAGGAGTCTGCAAGACAGGGAACACTTGTGCTCGTGACTGAAGTGATTAAGTATGCAGGTGTTTGTTGGATTAGGCTTTTAAAGCAGATCTTGCCTAACAGCCGTAACTGTTATGGATGTAACTCATGAATCAAATGGAATTAGTTGATGTATGATAATGTTACAACACTGGCAGAAGAGAGGTACTTATTTTTGCCTTTGAAGCGATAACAAACAGCATAAATTTTAATGTCAACTTTAGCTATTATTATCTCAGCAATTTAATTTTATTTGAATTGTTTAATTTTTTTTTTTTTTTTTGGTTGGTTATTTGTCAAAAGCTACCTTTGACTTTTTTTTGGAATAGCCAAATCTGGTAAGCTGTCAGCTATCTTGTGTGAGGCCATGGCAAAACTGCTGTTGACTTAAATGGTATCAGGCTTTCACTCACAGCTTCCAGCATGTTTTGAACTGACATGCAAATCCAAATTCAGCTATAAGATGACAGAAGTAGGATTTTTTCAGCCTACATATTGCTAAAGTGCCTGAAGCATGCTACTTTCTTATGTATATGTCTATATAAACATTTTGAGAAGGTTTGTTGTGCCTGGGTAATTCCAGCAGTGATAGAACTGGAGAATAGTCCTTGTAGACAGTGTTTATTACAATATATGTAATTGAAAATCAAAGCCTTAAGAGCTGTTTTTGTGACGGGTCATCAGAAATTGACCAATGGAATAATTCAATATTTGTGAAGCTTATTTTTTCCACTGGTGTTTATCATCCTACTTTATAATTGATACCCAGTACACTTTTGCTGTATCAAAACCTATTGAGTTTTCTTTCTTAAGTTCCAAGAGAACAGTTGCAACTCACTTTAATATTGACTCCAAAGCATAATTTTACATTTTTCATGTCCAAGTCTTGAAATACTTTCTTGATAGTTAAATTGGCAGTAACTGCAGCCACTGCAGAGTCCTGAACAGAACCTAAGGGGTCACTGCACTACTAACTAGGCTTAGACATTAAACTACTAGTTATTGAATTGTACTGATAACAATTTTATCACTGCAGAATGTTATTTTAATGCTTCTAAAATGCATTCTAAATGCTTCTAAAAAAGGCAGAATTATTTGGGGATAAACTGTATCCCAGCTATTGAGGTACATGAGTATTTCTAAAGATGGTTCTTAGGCAAACTTGATAGCGTGGAGCTGGGAATAAAAGCTGGGCAGCACTGAGGCTAAATAGTTCCATCTTCCACTGTGTATCTCAACCAACATTTTTCAGGTGACCCTGTTAGGGCACCCATCCTAGAAATAAAGGAACTTTTAATACTTTTTTTTAATTGGTCTGATAACAGTATAGCTACACTTATTGCTTCAGGTAAGTGGGTGTGTGGAATTGCTGTGCTTCATCCTCAGCAGCATAAAGTAATCTATTTCAAAAGCTTCAGTCAAGAATAAGCACAAAACTAGGATATTTCCCACTTGACTTCAGTGGGAATCTTTTTATTCTTTCCTTGAAAAAAAAAAACAAAACCACACTGTATTTTGTTACCTAATATTGAAAAAGGTTCTTCTCTTCAGTTATAGGCATTGGAAGTTAGAACAGGAGTCACAGGACAGCAGGTGGAAGAGAATATTTAGGAGCGGGGCTATCCAGAGTTACAGGCAAACGGCTTTTCAGATGTTATGGCCATCAGTGTAAAGCAGCAATCCACTTGAAAATGATCATAAAGGAATGATCACAACAGGTATGCAAGAGGAAAGCAGTCAAATTTATGAGATGCAGTTGTGCTAAACTAATGGGAGCTTCATCCCTTTGTTCAGGAATAACTACAGTTCTCACAGTGTTATCTCAAAAAATGATTGAGTGAAGTTTGTGCCTGATTCTGACAGGGCTAATGGGAAAAGAGGCAAGCAACATATTTTTAAATGATAGTACAATAAACGGAAGTGGATCTGCTCGTGTAGTAATGCTCTATTAATTAAGATCATCAGGAGGCATGAGGAAGGAGAAGTAGAAGAGACGGAAATGTTTAAAAAAATTATTCAAGGTATTATTTATGAGCTCTATTTCAAGGACTGCTGTTAGTGTGGTACCTCTCTCAAAAATAAATGATGGAGACTGATGCTGCATAATGGAATAATTTACAAATAGAAATGAAAGAAATGTTTATAATTTTGACCTCAGCAACTCCAGTAAGATCAGTCCTTTGCTGGTTTAATATTGTTTCACAGTTTGTGCTGTTAAATCAAAAGGTTATCTATAATACATCTGGCACTATTAATGCAAAGGATCAGGGGTATTCAACAGACATTTATTCATTATTAATATAGATAATAAAGGATCATTTATGAGGTTACAGATGAGATTTTTATCATCAAAAGCTTAAAAAGGGAAATGTATTTTTGCTCTAGGACAGAGATGAAAAGAGTCAGTAATGGGAAATGTAAGAGTCAACATGAAACTGTCAAATTCATTCTTTTCCTGAAGACAGCTAGGACTTGATGGCAATGAATGAAAAACAAAATAAAATTAAATGTTTTTGCTGTAAAACTGCTTTATTGACAGGGAGGGGCTTTCAGTGGCAGTGTGGTTTGCTCTGTTTTTATCCTTTAGCAAGACAGTTGTGATGTTTTTCCCTCATACAGCTGAGCTTTCCAATGCTTTTTAAGAAGACCTAGAGTGGGAAAACATACCTGTGTCTCAAGAACTTCTGGAAGCTATTTGAAATTGAACTTGACAAGAGTGGAAGTCACAGGTCTAAGACCCCTTCATTTTACGTATAGAGATCCCACTTATATGTTTTGTGTTGGAGATGCGTAAATCTGTGTCTTAAGGTGGTACAATTGCAGTTAGTAGTAGAAAGACATGCATATGTGAAACAGGAGTAAAAAGAAGAGAAAAACATTGAATTTTTTGCTGTCTTGTAGTGGCTGGTATTATTGAGGTAGAATCACCCCCTGGTGCTACTGAGGTGGCTTATGAAGTGACAGAACTTGATTCATTGAGCCAGTGGAGATTTCTTAATATCACAGGACTCATAACATTAGTGGAGACTGCCCCCTGCATTCCCAATGCTGTAGTAGCCTAGTGAAGTATTGCCTGTATGAATGGTGAATGCAGGGATATTCAGAGTTAAGGCTAAAATTCTCTGCTCGTTTCACCTATCAGGCTTATCTAGGGCAGTTGCTTCAATCGGCTTCGAGGGTTCCCAGAATATTCAATTATCTTGTTTCCCATATGATCTGCAATACCCAAGGGTGGATTTGGAATATGATGAAGTTGTTTCTGATCTGAGGGTATGGACTGACCAGTCTGCTTGAGATGACCTCAAATCCTCACTAGGAACAGCGGTAGTAGTAAAATAGAAATAGTTGCGTTGGGAAATTAATTTCATTACTTAGATACTTTGCATTGTCTAGAGCTTGGGTACAATTCTGAAAATCCTCATTTGCAATCCCTTTTCCCCTTTTTTGCTTAGGCCTTTTCCATGCGACAAAAAAAGTCTGTATTCCCCTTGGTATTTGTGAGATCTTACAGAAATTGTGTAGCCTTTTCTCAGTCTTGGCAGGCATTACAGAAATGAGCCGAGTTATGTGATCCAAAGTGTTTTGTTTGTTTGCTTTTAAGTTTCTGCCTTTTTGCTCACAATCTCATTGAAAAAAAATATTTGAAGGATGTGGAAAACCAGCCCTATTTTGAAACTTGATGCAATAGAGAAAAAACAGCAACATTATCTGGATGTAAAAACTGGATCCACTTCCCCCTTCTTCCAAACCAAATAGGGTTTGAATGTTTTGCATTTGAAACTGTGAATAACACTTGAATATAAAATGAATATTTTATAAGCAAACAAATTAATTTTCCCTGAAGGTGAAGAAGGGAGAATAATCCCTGGATGAGCATGAGAACTCAGATTCTTCATCACTTGTCAGAATTTGTTGCAACATGATGAATCACAGGGGGTCAATGAGAAATGGAGCAGAGCACAATGGGAATTTCCTTGTCGATCTTACTTTCTTTTAGTTGGCATTCCAGCCTCTAACTCAAACATGATGACAGGTAAGCCCTGACTAATCTAGCAGAGCCTTACAAGTTACCTCCCCAGCTTCCATTTCAGCCTTCTATAGATATTACTGTTATCACAATGAGTTAGCAGGATTTAATTTCCATGTGTGTCACTCAGCTGCTTTCCTGCAAAGTCCACTGAACTGAGTTCTCATCTGAGTTACTGGAAAAGCAGATGTAGGGTGACCACTCCTCAGGCTCTGATATGGGATTTGTAATCCTTATACAACTTGTAAAATCTTGTATGATTGGTTTTCCTTGAATATGTGACACAGAACAAAAATGTTTGTAAACAAACATTTGGTGGCAGAAACATCCCTGGTATTGCAGATGAGTTTTAACTTTCAATTATCCATCAGTTCAGAGCATTTTGAATAACAAGTCAATTTGGACAGTTCATCAAGATTTATAAGTTCCTTCTTCTTTCTCACCTCAAGTCTTTAACAGCAATAGATTAATATATTATAGAAATCAATTGTTAGTCCTAGGTGCAGCATATTCTGCCAATGAACAGCTACTTACCTAATTAAAGAAATCATCTTAGCAACATCTGTAGTCACTCCTGGATGCTGATGGAGACCTGTGAACACACACAGATGACCTCCAAGCTACAGAAGCCATGAGAGGGCATCAGAAAGACAAAGAAGCAAAACACCTGGCAAGTTTGAGAACAATGTGTGCTAATGTTTTAGCTGGGCAGTGCCCTGTATTTCAGTCACAAAACATTAAATCCTACATGACATGAAATACAGATGTCAAGGTCTTTTCTATAAAAGGAGCTCCTTAAAATTCATGAGAAGCAATCAGAAAGACTTTATATGTGTAGAAAGTGAGGAGAAAGTGATTGATACATCAGGCAAATACATACCTGCCCAAGTCATTAACATTAGGGAGGGAGAAAGGATACCATGGTTCACAGAGAAAATGCAGTTTATAGAAATACCTCTGAAAGCATTCAGCTAATTAAAGGCCTGGCACATGAAAGTATTACTCACATGAGTAGTCAAAATGGTAATCAAACCACCACTGTAAGGACAACTCATGAGTAAAGGTTTGCTGTCAAGACCTGAATGAAGCAAATGCATGAAAAGCCTGCACTGATGATTAAATCCTGTGCTTGTTAAAATGTAATAATTCCAGTGACAGGGAAGAGATTTGATTAGTGTACTTGGACAGGAAGGCATTATTACGGAGGAGTGATTTATAATATAGAGAGGCACAAAACTTGCAGAATTTTTTGTACATATTTAAACACAATCCAAGTGTATTCTTTTTTTTACAAAGTAAGGCTTTGTGCAATTGAAAGTATTCTTTGATTTTACTGAAGTGGGTAGAAATTTCTACAGGTTTGTAGTAAAAAAAATACTTTTCTAGCTTGTAAATGTTGTGTTGGTGGTTTGATCGATTTATTTTCCACATTACAGAAAGTTCAAAAGGATTTTGCTCTTGAATAATTGAGACTCCGTGCAGATAGGTGGCATAAGATCTGTTCCAGAGTGACTTCTTGTGCTGTAGATTATGAGGAAAAATAGTACCTGATAATTGAGTGTAAATTTCATTAAAGTCAAATGTAGTCCACTTAAATCTCTGGGAATCTTCCTGCTGGTGCGATGGACTTTTCTCCAAGTCAGCAGATCTACTAGATCTTCTGAGAGTATTTTCTTCTACATTTAAATGCAAATTAATAAGGATTTACTCTGTTATGGG
This sequence comes from Lonchura striata, assembly GCF_050655825.1. Taxonomy (NCBI): domain Eukaryota; kingdom Metazoa; phylum Chordata; class Aves; order Passeriformes; family Estrildidae; genus Lonchura; species Lonchura striata. The sequence goes on from NC_140704.1 coordinate 64,589,202, forward strand.
GTCACTGAGAAAAAGAAATAGAGTTTCTGTGACTGGCTTTAGAATGCTCCCATGGCTTGGGCAGCACATTGCCTTCTCAGCTAATATAAATTTGCATGCTTCCATAGCCTTGAATATAGCTGTGATAATAATACCAGATGAGGCTCAGGGGCTGCTGTATTCTTGGAAACTGGCCCCCAGTTACTTCTTCCAGTGAGCCAATAACATTTTCCCAGTGTTCTCATTCCATGCCTGTTCACTAACAACAAATATAAAACCTTTGTCTAGTAGTCTGGATGCCCTGGGACACTACTTGGAAGTAAAAATAATGTCCCTGTAATTACTCATGAGACTGCATCTTGAGCACTGTGTTCAGTTTTGGTCTTCCCCCTATAAAAGGACATTGTCATACTGACACGAGTTCAGTGCAGGGTCAGCGAGATGGTTGGAGGTGCAAACACAGGATATATGAGGGGTGGCTGAGGAGCTCACTAGGTGATTTCATTTGGAAAGAGGCTGTTTTAGGAAAGATTTTATTTCTGTCTTCTACCATCCAAGAAAGTATAAGGATGGTTCGCACTTAAAGGATTATGGGCAGTAGGACCAAGCTGTTTAGATATAAAATTCTGTTTAGATATTAGAAAACAAGTTTTCACAATGAGAACAGTAAAATATTGGAACACGCTGCCAGAGAGGCTGCACATCCTTCATATTTGGTCATATTTCAAACTTGCCAGCCAAGTCTCTGAGCACCTAGTTGGACCTGCTTTGTGCTAGGGTTAAACCATTCCACCACATAGGTCCTTTCTAGTCTAAATTATTCTGTGGCTCTGTGTAAGTCTTTTTTAATCTCACAAGCAGAGATTTGTTACAAGTGAAATACCACTTCCATATATTATCATGCATCAGAAGAACATCATATCTTCATCTCTGGGTTTTCACTAAACTCAAGTTCTGTTTCTGCAAAATGAAATTTAAAACCATAGACAGGTTTGTTCATCTTCCAATACAATAGCTATTGGGATTAAAGGAATAGGAACAAATTCAAAGCAAAGGAAAGGGGTTTTCATAGCAATTCTTTCTGTATTATGAAAGCTTGAGGTTCACATGGAGTCCAGGACTGGACAGGCTCATTGAGGAGAAATCTGGTGGTGATTTTATAAACAGAAACTTCAGAAATCCCAGAGTTGCAAATTTTCAGAAAACTGAAGTATATTCAAAGCTACTGTTGTTTCATACTTACTTTATTCTTATACTTTTCCTTATGCATCTACTATTTATCGCCTTCAGAAAAAAGGTATTGGATTAGATGATCTTTTGATCTGACTTAATATAGCTGTTCTTTTGGTCTTTTCTCTTTTTCTGGTATGTTGAGATAATTTTTTTCTTCTCCCCTGGAGCTCTTGGCTAAAGAATGCCCAGCCCTCTGGGAGTAGTGCGCGTGCACCTTGCTCATTCTGTGGGACTGCTTAATGCAGTCAGGCTCTTCAGAGACTTCAGCTGTCAAAATCTTTCCAATTCTTGACAGCAGACTTCACAGAGGGTTTATAGAGATTTGAGATTTGATCAAATTTGTGCTAAAGGCATATATCTAGTGTGTTCTTCCCACTTTCCAACTTTTGCACTAGAGCATAAAATGTGGGGCATATAATCAAGGAATAACTGCAAGATTCTTTTATTAGAACCAGAAAACCACATTTTCTCTCAAAAATATTTTGCCTTTTTTGCTTTAAAACTATTAGTGAGACAGATTCTTGCCCTGAAAAATGATTTCACTACAATTACTTAATTAATTAAGTGAAAAAAGGTGATGAGCAAATACAAAATATGGTTTCATACTGGAACGTATTGAACAGGTTTAATATCATATGTCACATATACCAATACTTTGAGTTATGCTGGTTTCTAAACCATACAAGTTAATCTGGACTCCCAGGGCTCACAGTCTGTAGAACAGTGCTGTTTAAATCCCATTTAGTTTAGTTAACAAGATGCAGAACTGGGGTGAAGAAGCTACAGACTGAAAGCAAAATAAAATAAGGGTAACAAGCCTTTTAAGCTTGTACTGTTCATGACCCTCCAATACCTTGAAAAACATTCCACTTCAGATTCATCAGGTAGGGTTACAGAGTGGCATTCTCATGTTAGTTCTACATAATAATTTCTGTGGGGATGGGTTGAGGGAAGAAAAAGAGACTTCATGCCTCTGAAGCCATTTTTGGGGACTGTGTGCTCATGAGAGGTTGGACACTTTGCAGGCTACCCAGAGCCAGCAAACACAAACCAATTTTGCCATGCAGAATCCCTGGTCTGGCCAGCCAGGTCACAGGTTCACAGCCCCCAGCCTGCTGACCAGGCAACAGGAGGTTGTGATGCAGGTATGACAGCCACACTACAGGACACGGTGCCATAGAAAGCCAGGCCTTTTCACAGCTGCGGACCGTGCAACTTCGGACTGCTCACACACCTCAGTGGAGCCTTGTAGTCTTGGGTTGTCCCAGTCTCTTTGAGAGAGATTCTGAGTTTATAGCATGTAAAAAGGCTAGTAATAAATTCCTCACAGTCCTTCTCTTTGTAGAGCCAGCCTAGGTTTTGGTGGGAACTATTTCTTAATGGGTATTAATGTAGTGTAGGTCCCATTATGGTTATGATTTCATGTGAGGCCAGAAATACAAATGAACTAGTGACTACATGATGCTAGTAATATTTTATGGGTAGTTGAGAAGAAGACAAATAAAATATCCAGACCTGATATCATCTATTCAAATGTTTTTCATGGGAAAATATCTCTTGATGTGCAGTCACTGTGGCCTAATCTAACCTGTTTTTTGTGAAATGCTGTTTAAACAAATGATGGTTCAATCAGCTTCATGTAGGCAAATAGGTGGCAGAGCCCAGTGCAGTTATAAACTGTTTATAACAGAAAAGAAAATCAGGTGTGTGGAGGAGAAAAATTTTATATTTTTTTTATTTTTTGATTTTTTTAAAAGTTCTGATAACAGATAAAACAAGAACTTGTTTTGTAAAATATTGTAGTGCCCTACTGAGGTATATGAAAAATTAAGGGAAAACCAGTCATTCAGTTTATTCAGTCCTCTTTTCCTTTTAACTCTGGATCCCAGTTTTCAATTTCAAAGGAGCTTATTTGGATCCACAAACCAAATAGAATTTGGACATTATATCATACTGGAATAACCCTTTGTGACAAAGAGGTATTCAAAGCTCAGTGAAGTGAGAAGTATATTAAAACTGGTATATCCAACATATCCATGTGTATTCCTGAGATATATATCTATATATTTTTTATTACTAATACTAATAAAGGCAGGGCACGGGTGCAGCAGGCCTTAGTTTCTGTCTTTGGGGACTTTCATCTTTAATATAGTCTCTTAAAAATACATGCATTGCTACATTTTTCATTACCCTTAATTTTTTCATCAATCACGTTAATTTATACAGGGGGCACTTAATAATAGCTAATTAACACTTATGACTTTTTAAATTAAAAGACCTTTGGAGAGATTACTGCTGATTGCAAAAAGGTTTTTGTTCCTCCCATTAAAAAGAGAAAGAAAGAAAAACTGAAGATCTGGCTTGGGTGTATGAAGGGAACTTCTCTCTTGCTTCATTGATCATAGAACAAATGAAAACAGCAAAGGCCTGTGCAAAGGCAATACTGCTATTAGTCTACACCCCTGAAAGGTGCCTTTATTTTAACTGATTATTAAGCAACATATATATTATTTGGACTGACCTTTAAATAGCTGAAAATTAAATTATAATTTACTGGGGAGATATCTAAACCCATGCAGCTATTATTACAAAAAAAAACCCCATGATGTCATACAATATCCTAAAAATATATTTTTATTATTACCAAACAAAGTGAAGAGAGAAAAAGCATTGAATTTTGATGGTCGATTTGACAGTAGATTATTGCAATCTCATGGATTGGAATAATATTTTTAATAACTCCCCTGTTATTACAGTGAAGTTATAGACCATGTTTAGTTTTTGACTGCAATCACTTTTAGATATATCAGGGAGCTGTTGGGATTCACACCACTTTCCTTCTCTAGTAATGACAGTATGATTCCTTTTTTTAATAAACAAATGTGTCTCTCAAAATTGAGCATATGTGTTAAACACTTCCAATGTTCTCTAAATATCAATGATCTGGCCAGAAAACTTTGTTTTAAAGCATCAGTGAGGACTATTTTTTTCTTTTTTTTTGTGGTTGCTAGTATCATTGTTATAATAACTATTAGTATAATAACAGCAATATTTTATGATGATAATAATGATGAAGATGATGAAGATGATGCTGCTGATGATTATATCCCACCAATTGGTGTCTCCATTCCCTGAGAGAGCCCACAGAAATACTCGGTGTCTGGAACCCAAGATTCTACCTCAATCTAGTGATGACAGGAGGGAATCCAGTCTAGAAGGACAATATTCCATTGCTGAGGTAACCTCTGGCCACCTCCCTTGCAATGGCCTCCCTTCAGCCACCCAGGGCCCAAGGGAAGGCTGTATAACACAAACAGTGCTTCCTCCCAAATTCACCCTGGGTCATGATGCTTTTAGTCTTTACATGTGAGCATATCTAGCTGCCAGTAACAACTACTGTTTTATGAATATCTTTTCTAGAGAAGATGAAAGCAGGCTCATGTAGTATAAAAAGACCAACATCATCCCTGTTTGGGAATTTTGATCCTTTTTTTAGGCACATAAAAGGTGCCACCTTGGTGGCGGCAGCATTCTGTAGACCACATCTCACAGTAAGGCCTGTGTTTCTCACAGTCTGCCTATCAGGAATTAAATCTCATGGGATGGTTTGCTGCTGCACCTCAGACTCAATAAAAATTGAAGCCAATTGAAGTGACCTCAGTTGCTCCTTGTAAGGCTTCCCCTCCAGATCCTTCACTATTTTTGTAGCCCTCCTTTGGTTAGCTCCCTCTCTCTAACAGCTTGATATCCTTTTATATTGTGGCACCCAAAACTGCCCCCAGCACTGGAGGTGAGGCCGCCCCAGCTCAGAGCAGATCAGGACAATTCCCTCCCTTGCCTGCCTGGCCATGCTGTGCCTGGTGCCCCCAGGACAGGGTTGGCCCTCCTGGCTGCCAGGGCACTGCTGGCTCATGTTCAACTCGCCACTGACCAGGACCCCCAGGTCCCTTTCCATGGGGCTGCTTTCCAGCCTCTCATTCCCCAGTCTGTCTGTACATCCAGGGCTGTTCTGTCCCAGATGCAGAATTTGTCACCTTCCCTTGTGGAATTTCATACAGCTGGTGATACCCAGTCCTCTATTTTGTCGAGGTGTCTTTGCAGGACCTCTCTGCCCTTGAGGAAGTTGACAGCTTCTCCAATTTTGTGTTATCTGCAGACTTTGTATTTCTTCAAGCCCCGCATCTAAGTTGTTTATGAAGATTTTGAAGAGCACAGGGCTGAGGATGGAGCCCTGCAGAACCCCACTAGGGACCGTTCTACACAAGGTGATGTCTCAGCTCTCTCACAGCTCCAATGTGGAGAAAGGAGACAACCAACAGGGGTGCCAGTTCAGAACACTGAATGCCTGTTCTCCCCTTTCAATCAAGATTTTCTGCAGTAAAGGAGTACCGAGTCACCAAGAAAATTATGGGAAAATCATTCTCAGATGCCAAGACAGTCTTAGAGCTGGGGCAGCAGAAGTGAGCAGCAGTGTTATCAGAGGCAACATGTACCAGCCCAGCTGAGTGGTGATGGGACTTGAAGTATGGTGGGGGCATTTGTTCACTTCTCATCTGAGGAAGGAGGACACCCTGTATCAGGAATCAAAGCAGTGTAACAGAAGAAATTCCTGAGAGAGGGCAGCAAGGCAGTGCAGAATAGCTCTGAAATTGCCTAATATCTTGATAAACTGGAGCAGGATTTACATATAAATGATGTCAGACAAACATATTCTCTGTAATGCTTTGCCAGTAACCACCTCAACATTATTCATTTTGATATCATTCCACGCTGTGAAAACTTGTGTAAGCCAGAAGAGCTTTACTGTGTTCTAAAGGGTAGAAAAAACAATTATAAATAACCCCAAAAAGCAAATAGTCATTATTATATATTGGCAATTTACTTGATAATGACCCACAGAGTTACAACCAACGTCCCTCATGTCAGAATTTCATGCCACAAGTGCCCTCACAGTTTAAAATAGAACTGCTCTGGTATGCTCTGTTGAATTACCAAATAATTTAATTATAATAATTTAAAAGGAATTTGAAAAAAACTAAGCTTCAATTTACAATGATTTGCAATTGAACACTGAAATTTTTAAATCTCTCAGGCTCTTTAATCCATATTTCCAGAAGGTTCCTGATTTTTTTTCTCCCTACAAACAGACAAACATTTTTGCATCATTATCAGTAACAGCACCAATGATTCATACTTACTTTACTCTTTCAGAAATCTTCAAATGCTCTGCAGATTGAACTGTATGAAATTCTGACCCTGCATATAACACCAGGCAGTGGAAAAAACATCTGCTAAAGACCAGGAAGAGGGACATATGTTTAATCTCTTGATTTTCTGCAGAGAGGAAGGTTGTAGCAATACTTAGCATAACTTGAGACAACACATATTCAAGGGAAGATGGAATTCATGGTAATTGGTAGTGTGTTCTCAAATAATGGATTTTTTCCCCCATAGTATCTTCATAAGTAAAGAACAAAGACACTTTACCAACTAATTCATCTCTCTACTTATCTGTTCAACAATTTAAAATCATGAGCCACCATTTTTTATATGACAGCAATAGATATGGAGAAACCCCTGGTGGATTTTATTAAGTCTTTGGCAAATCTTCCCTTTTTGGGATTAAATCTCTTCTTTGTCTCTTTTTGGGAAGTGGATGAACATTTAAGCTTTACAGTGAGTAGACAGTTAAGCTTCAGGGGCTTAAACTACATGTATGGCTCAAGGTAGAGTTTCCCAGAAGGCTTGGCTTTTTTCCCTGGAGATTGAGCATCTGTTTGATCTCTACTGGAAGACCAGGCACTGTGAGATCCCCTTAACTGAAGATGTCCCCACCATTTATATGCTGCTTCTGGGGCTTTGTGAACTGTCTTGTCCCCAGGAAGCACTGCTATCATGGCAGTGCATAAATCAGAACTGGAACTTTGATGTAAATGGGGCTGAATCCATTAATTGCTTTAAAAGTCTTTGTGATTTGCATTGTCCCAGAGGACATGCAGTTATAGTAATTCAAAGATCATACCATGCTTTGATGTTGCCAGGACTGGATTCATTATTGCCTGAAATTGTAAGAACAAAGCTTTACATGGACACTGGAAATTAGCTGGGAGCCAGTGCAAGGATGGGAACCATGCTATTTCCTTCTCCAGGCTTAATGAGCCTTGGAAGACCCCAGCACTTTCTTGGTGCACAGGAGTTTAGATTATTTTCTGGATTGCTGTCAGCCTGTTTTGTGAAGTCTCAGGATAACAGCCTGTGCATGAGTCTGCCTTATTGCACACATGAGGCAGTCTCTCTGAACATCTTTTAGCTGTAAATCACCTTTCAACTCTGTGCTTAATCTCCAAAAGCTTTAGAGATATCTTGGCTCACAGATAGATCTTTAAACTCCAGAGTTCAAGTCCCATTGTTCCAAAATTGTACTCAGACTCAGAGCCCAAAGTTGTACTGTATGTGCAAATTTAAGTTTAGCTCTGTGGACCAGAAAAAGAAGTCTATTACTTTCCCAGGATTCATTCAGTTATTTCATTATACTATATAGAAAGCTAACACACATGTAAGAAAGAAATCAGATTCATTTTGTAGCTGGTCCAGAAATAATTTTCAAATATACACATAGAATGGAAAAATGGACAACAATATAACAGTAATGAAATCAATAATAATAATAGTAATTAGCAATTCTTTTCAGTGTTCCAGACTGGGCAAGGAAGGGTTAAAACAGTTTGTACCAATTATTGACTACAAGATCTGCAAATGATTGCATAAAATTTCCAAAATATGCCTGCAAGCTTCTATTATTGATGTTGTGCCCCAGGACATGCACATATGGATTTAATTGTCTAAAGTGTTTTATTAATTAAATTGCTATGATTTACCTCTCCCATGTTAGCATTTACAGTTTATGAAACAGCTCATAATTAGGAAATGACTATACTGATGTTGCTTGTTTACTTTGCAAGCAATACATAATAGTGCCACATTCCTCTTTTTAAACCCACCCTCCCAGGCTACCTTTTTTTCTAGCCCGATTAATAGGCAACTGCTGCTGGTGCGTTAAATTGCTTTTTGGATAGGTTTAGGGCGAATATAACTGCCAGGGCTACTACTGCTGTTGGAGTGCACAGCAGCATCCATCCTCCTAGACTGGAAGCTTCACCCAGAGCTCAGTGAAGTTAAAGGACTTTACATTGGTGTGTTTTGGATCTGTCCCAATAAGCAAAAATTAGTCTTTTTTCCCCCTAAATACAGAATCATGTTGATTGTGGAACATCCAGAATACTCTAACCAGATACATACTGCTTTATTCTCAGAGACAAGGTTTTGTGTTTTCTTTACTGGATATCAGAAAGATTTTCTAAGATATTCATGAATAAATGCCCTGAAGTTGCACAATTGAATTTGTCCAAATGAAAGAGAGGCTGTAAGTTTAATGTGAAAGAGTATTTGCAAATGAATAGATCAAAGGTGCATCAAAAGGTTACTTACTTGATAAAATGGATAATCCATCTATGTCTGAAAGTTAGTATAATTACATTTATAATTAAATTGTATAGTCCCAAATTTTGCACATTTTTTGTTTACTTGGAGAATGCAGACACAATATAAATGACCCATATGTATATATGGAGGAAGAGAGAAAATAATGGAGTGTTATTATAGCAGGCAGTTGGACTTGATGATTGTTGTGAGTCCCTTAAATAGTCTATTCTATTCTATTCTATTCTATTCTATTCTATTCTATTCTATTCTAGTCTAGTCTAGTCTAGTCTAGTCTATGTGTTAAGACCAGAAAAGAATGATATCTTGAGTAAAATTTGCTACAAAATGTCACTTGCTAGTGTGTATAAATATTCCTACTATTTTTCCATTCTCCTACTCTTCACACTGGGATAGGATCTTACACAGGCACGGCCTCTTGTACTCCCATAATTTCTGAAAGACTTTACAACACTTGCTGATGCCAAACAACTCAGTGGTCTGGTCTCACCAGCCTCCTACTGAGTTCAGGGAGAGTAGAGATGGGCACAATGCAATTGAGGCATAAATTCTACTTAAATGTATGCTGGCTCATTTGTCATGCAAGCTAAAACTCACATGCATCTTTGGTTGAAAGTTGCATTTTAAAAAAAGATATTTTTAAAAGGAAAGAAGATATGAGGGATGAGAAACAGGACTTGAGATGTTCATATAAAAATTGGTGCTTTCCTCTGAAAGTGAATCTAACCCTTCATATGAAACAAAATTCTTGCCCTGCTTCAAATTTCATGTTATTAGTCTAGCAGTGCAGTAGATATCTGGTTCGTTCTGGTTTATTCTGGTAAGTACACTAGTACTCTCATTGGTACTAACACAGTAATGGAAATAGCGATTTCATATGAGTCAGGATAGATCTTCCTGCATAAAACCACTGGCAGAAAAATAAAAAGTCTAATCTTTTTCTGCCATTTCCAAAGTTGTAGTGGACTAAAAGTACAGACATACCCTAAACTTACCTATCCTTAGGGAATGTAAAATGGTGGTTATTATTCTACACTTGCAGGAGTACCCAAGCCACACTGATTTAGTGTTATCTGTTTGGGCCCTTATTCCTCTTTGGTTGATGGAAAGTGACAGGAAGGTGATTTGGAGGAGAAGTCTGATCTGGGTCTCGGTTATTGCTGTAGAGCCTGGGAAAACTCCTGTGTGCTGAGCTGGGTACAGGCCACGTTCTGTGTCAGATTTTCATTCCATTTGAAAATCAGCCGTGTACATCTCTTGGTGCTCCAGCTTTCCTAAGGGTAAACACATGAATGAAAGCCAAAGAGTTCCATTGCATCTCACAGGGGTCCTTACCTGTAGCCACTGCTGCCTCTTGGAGGAATCTCTCTTTTCCCATCTACTGCTGAGAAAGCCTAGAAAGTTACACTGGAAAGCTCAGCTTCCTGCTCTTGAAGTGGCAAAGTTTGCTTTCCCCACAGCTGGGAAGCTTTGAGTAGACTGTTCCTAAACCATGTCAAAGGCTGTTCTCTTTGTGAATGCTAATGCACAGAATCACCTCCTTCACCATCACGTACATGCTTCAGGCATCCCACACCTTAACAAGGTGATTTCATTAGGATTCCAATTAAAAGCCTGCAAAGAAATATCTCTGTTGCTCATTTCCCTGTAAATATTGTAACTTTGGTTTGCTGCTGGAATTTCAAAGCCTGTATCTGTGCAATTAAAGTACCAATTAACTGCTTTTTCAGTTTCATTTTCTCATTCACTTCTGGGTAAAGTCCCTTACTATAGCTAATAATAATAAAAATGAACTAATCAGAAAAAGAAAAAAAGAAATGCATGAAATTCTCAAAGATATGATCTAACCTTTATGGGACTCAGAAAACCACTTAGTACCAGCACTTGTTATAATGTTTAGCTCCATGAGGGCAGCAGCGGTATACCTACTACCACAATGTTTTTGCCTCTTTAGAATATTAATTGATTGAATTTAAAATGGCAACATCAGCGTCAGCATGACATCTTGAAATCCCTGCCATGATTTTCAGTGTGTGTACAGAGCATTTCTGGCTGGAGCAGCATGTGGACAGCCTCTGGCTGATGCAGAGCTCCGCTTGATCTCTCTGCTTGGCTGCTGGAAGCCCTAAAGTGTTTTCTTCCCCTTATGGAACAACTCACCTTTGCTGTAATGGACAATGTAGCACTGGATATGGGTAATGCTGCTGTGCACTCCTGCACCCTGTTGAAGCTATTTGCTTCTCAACTGAAAATGACAGAGGAAAATTAATCTAGTATGTTTTAACAGAAGACTGTTTTTAAAGGCATGCCTACATATCTTGCCACAAAACAACTTCTTTTTCACCAAGAAAAGGTCATTCCTAACTGAGGGTTTGGTACAAAGCCCAAGAGAATCAAGGACAGTGATTTCTGCTTACTTCTTTAGGCTATGGATGAAGCTCTTCAAGCAAATATTTTTTTACTCTCATCCACAACTCATGCAAATGACATGTAGAATCCCTGATCCAAAAAAGTATTCCATAAATTGTACTTTGTAAGAAATAAGGAGCAGAAGTTTTTCCCATGTCTCGTCACATCTAAAATATACCTGAACCTGTGAAGTACTGCATATTACTGTGGCCATAAACATAAAAATATCTCACTTATTTATATGCAGGACCAGATGTTCCAAAATGCTCATCTTGCATAGGAGGACCAAATTAAGTAGCCAGAGCTGTGGGACCAGTTCTTGGATGACTGGTTGTAGCAGTCCTGTAGTGGCCTTAGGGCAGAATATGATGGCTGTGGATCCATCCCATGGCTTCTAGCATCCATCACCACGTTAGTCCATATTTACTATGGTCTCTTTTCTAAGCCACAGATAAAGGTTGTCATTTCAGGTCCCCAGAATTAGAAGTTAAGACCTTTTTTTTTTTTGAGTCTTCACAATTTAGCCTCATATATGCCTCTGCCAGGTAGCCGTGAATAAATGCTGCAGTAACAGGCTCCAGCACAAGTGGAAGCCACACTTGGCACCCAGGAAAAGATAAATCTATGTCATTTTCCTCTTCCATTTTATCTCTTGCGACAATATTCATCCGCCCCATGTGGCACGTTTTATGATGGCCTTTTTTTATTACGTACTGAGCAAAACCTGTATTTCTCCAGAGCACTAAGGGGCCACCAGTGTGAATGTCATTAACATGCTAAAGAGTTCTGCTTCCAGAATAGTGTGACCTGTTCGTTTGTATGTTAATAGAACTCATGTCTAGAAAGATTGGAAGGCAGTCTTCCACCAGGCATAGCCTGCTCCTGAGAACAATGGACATAATGAAATAATGAAATAATAACAGCAATAATAATAAAGTTGGTACCTTTCCCCTACTATAGCACCTTTCATTCAAACAACTCCAAGCACCCTGAAGATTAATTGGGCCTGACAGCCATTCTGGTACATCGCATTCCCAACAATCTGTTGGGAGAGCTGTGGATAGAAGATGTAGTCCCAATTCTTACTTCCCTGAAGTCAGACTATAAGGCAACTTCATCTATACAGTGCAAAGAATGCAGGGAGTTTAGAAGATGGAGAAATTTCTCAGAAATAAAAGGCCCTTATCAGCTATTCATTTTCAGTTTGGGTTCCTGAAACCAGCTTCTGTATAAACACATAAATAAAACTACCACGCTTTTCAGTGACACTGAGCATACACAGCTAGATCTCAGTTTAAGTCTAGGCATCTCAGTATGAATTTAAACTTCTTGTTGAAAGGATCTGGGATTCAAACTGGTGGCAATTCAGCATCACAGCTAATGGAATCTCATTATTTTCTTGATGTACAACTGACCTGTCTGTGTTGTGGTTAAGGTGCAACATGTATGTTTTAGAGTAATAGAACCATAGGTCTATAATAGGTCTTCTTTTTTACACATAGGACCAGCTTATGCTTCAAAGACATTTGGCTGACAGGCAGAACCACTGCTGAGAGCTCCAAGTCCTGTGTAGCTTCAGTGGCATCACCTGACTGCAGGAGTCACAAAAGTCTGGGGAACTTTTCCTCACACTGACCCAGGAACCCAAATCCTTCTATAAGCACAAATTCATCCCCATTTCGTGTGGTTACATCCCTCCTGTAGCTTAACCCCTGTAGAGTTTAAATGGATATATAAGTGCACTCCTACCAGCAATATTAAATACTTCTGAAATAAACTCAGAAGACTCACTTCAGAGAATGGAAATGGTTGTCACTGCTTCTTACCCCAATTTCTTTGTCACATAGATAGAATTAAGGGGATGGATCAAATCAATTGAAATCAAATCTTCCTCGCTGGGTACAAATTTAAAAATATGCCTCCCCAGGAAAGCTGTGAATTGCAAATTCCTAGCTCAGTACTTGCTCTAGACAGTTTTTGGTATCACACAAGCAGTGTAAATAGGCTGACTGAAATTCAGTAGGGCAGAGCAGCAAAGTTCAAGTTTTGCTCTGTCTCCAGATTTGCATGTTTTGCAACTCAAGATAGCCTTGATTTTTCTTGCCTGTCATTCATGGGGACTGATAAACAGAACAAAGCAGGTTCTTCTGTGTAGCAACAAAAGTTACATCTTTAATCAGAAGGAGATTATGTGGCTCAGATCTGTACCTGTGCTCATTTGTGCATTTGCTGTTGTGCTGACAGTGGATGCAGAGCAGACCATGAAACCAACAGGATCCTTGCCCTGAAGAGCATTTCATCTGAGGGACAAGGAGAATCAACAAGTCATACATATAATTACTTCACCATTGGAATAAGGCAGTTTCATCTGGCTGATTACAAGGATATGTATTTAAATGAAGAATTCAGGGGAAGAAAGTAATTGCTTTACTGAAATACTGGCAGGTACCTGGGAAGAGATGCATAAAATAGACTAAAAATAATTCATTAGGCAGGAATCAGAAGAGACCTCGCACACCAAGGATTTTCTCGCTGCATTCAGATGAAACCAAAAGTTGGCACTGAATAATTACAAGTTTTTGGTTTTTTTTAAATTCAGATGGAAAGTGTCTAAAACTGCTGCATAATAGGCACTTTTGGCTCTCATCCATGCCATGGTCTAGCCACATTGTGTAGAAATTCTTCCTGCTTTTCTTCAAAAATTTCCTATTTTATGCTAAGGATTAATGTTGTCTGTCACTCAACAATATATCAAATGACCTAATTTACCCAGCAAGGTAAATATTAGACAATGACCAGAAATACCATTTGATAAAGTAACAGTAGAGTCTAATTACAGGGGCCTTTATGAAAAGAAAAAAACAGAAAAGGAACATTGGGTAATTTCCACTTGATTCCCTTTATAGCTGGAATGGGTTGAATTCAAATTTAATTGAATTCAAAGAGATAAATTCAACTAAATCATACTCTGTGGAAATTGAAATCCATGATGTCTAACAATAAAGGGAAAGTTCTGAAAACCCAAGAGATGTGAAAGAAAGAAGAAGCATAATGATTAAAAAAAAACCAAACCAAAAGAAAACAAAAAAAACCCAACAAAAATTAGCAGAATGAAGGAGACCTAAAATAGGGAAAAAGTGAGAGAACACAACATTTTGGAGAGGGCTTTATGTAAACAAATTTTTTTTGGTGCATCTTTACTTCCATACATATTCACATCTTACAGAGTTCATTCAGGCTAATTGAACCTAGAATGTTTTTAAAGATTATTTTGCTAATTACTATATTCAGAGCTTCCCATCAGCCATGCAATGTGATGCCACTTTAGGCCATTTGATATATCTCAGCCTACTGGCAGCGATAAAACCAGTAAACTAGCAATAAAATTTAGTTAACTGATAGAGTCATATCAAAACCAGCAACATACTGCTAATTGTAACAATCTAATTTAGAAGTGACAAACCAGCTAAGGAAAAGCTAGCATCAGCACATGATAGCATTTTTGACCTTCTTTCAAAGGGCAACGACACAGCATTTTGGTAAAAGAATTAATGTGAGTTAGATTAGGGTTACAAATTGCTCTGAGAATTACCTGTCAGCTAGAAGTAGAAGAAATGATGTCTATTTTACTGAAGTCCAGAACCGCAAATTTTTTTGCACGTTGTGTGAAATGGTTTCCCTAGGTATTTTTTAACTTGAGAAACAAACATTTTTACATTTTTACACTATTTAAAGAGCATATAATTATGTAGCCAGGTTTCCACCTTGTTTAAGAGGGCAAAACCCCTCCAAAAGCGCCTGCATGAGCTCGTCTCAAAGGGTGACATATGAGCACAGTATCTGGGGATGGAAAAAAAAAGGGAATAAACAGAGAATGTTTAACATTCAGAATTTGTCCACAGCTGATAATTTATTGGAACTCATCTGTAACAAGGTCTGGCACTGATTTATAAGTTGATTTGAAAAATAAATAAAAGTGATAGAAACCTGCATTTGGTTTTAATGATAGACTGTTGCAGCATGAAAAGTAAGGATATGAAACATTGCAAGGAAATTAGATATTATGCCCTGAAGACAACTGCAGCTACCAGCCCATTAATTGTTAGATATTTATTATTAAAAATTTCTTTTCATGAGTGACTGCAGAATATTTGCACTCTTAAAGTTGTTGAGTTCTGACATGAATGAAGCATATGAAGCTCATTTTTTCTTCCCTCACTCTGTGTCCATGTGCGTGTGTTTGTGGAACTGACAAGGTAGCTGACCCAAGAATATGATGAATCTTTCCTCCACAAACCAAACACACAAGTGCTGCTTCTGAATTGAGACTGAATATAACAATGAATACTGGGGAGTTTGCTACTGTTCTGAATTTCAATAGCAAGGGGCTAGGCGGTGCTTGGAAAAAAATCTTTCTGAAAGTAGAGAGGGCCCAACTCTGATTCCAGAGACATGCACAGCATCCCCCAAAAGCTCTGACAGTAAGTATGGATAGTGTATCATCTCCTGTGCGTTCCCAGAGTTGAAACAATTATATACCAAGTGCTGCAGAGAGGGGGACACAGGTAATGAGTCAAAACCAGCAGTGTATATTTAAAAAGCCAAAAAGAAGGGAAATAAAATACCTCTTTAAAAAGTCTTCTAAAGTTCTTGGTAAACTGAGGCATTATATCATGCCTTAAAAATACAGAGGAAATCCAATGAAATTAACTCTGAAACAAACCAAGTTCATGGAAAGAATAGACTTTCTAACACATCCTCTGCTTCTCCACTCCCACATTAGAAACAGCCAGCACTGATGGCCTTATGACAAAGCAGTATCTAAGGAAAAGAGCACACACAGGAGGCACAGGGAGGTGTGTGGGTGTTGATTGCCACACTGACCTGCTGAGTGGCTGTAGGTTCTGACCTGCCTGTAGGAATATGGATACTAACATGCCTTTTCTTTTTTAAAGCATTTTGAGGACAACTAAGAAAAATGGGAAAGGCACAGGGAGAGAAAAACATGTTTTATTATTACATGGTTGTTAGATCGTATTAACATCTAGACTCACCAAACATTGCCCAAATACATAAAGAGAAATGGTCCCTATTTCAATCTGCCTATGATTTTACCTCAGAATTTGCTATGAATTATTAATGGCAGTTACAATAATTAAGTATGCTAATAATGTGATGACAGAGGCTAGGTGGAGGAAGATAGGATTTAAAATCCATGCTACTTAGATTGTCTGAGGCAAACCATGATGATCCTGTACAGCATTTGGATTATAAGAGGCAGCTATTGGCTCTCACCAGGAAGCAGTACATGCCTCCTTGTTCCTCTTTTCCCTTCAAGGCTGTATAAAGAGTTTATTTGCATTTCTCCATCCTCATTTCACTTGGAAAACTTTAAGGTTTCATGCTCAACACAACAGGACTTCCAAAAGTAGTGATGTGTTCAGCTTATCCTTGGGATGTGAACACTTCTCTCTCCATAATGAAATATAACTTACAGTTTACATTACAGTTCTTTCCTTGCTGATATTTCTGAGTTGTTTTTATTGAAGATAAAATCAGAGAGGCCAATACTGCTTGAGAACATGAACTTAAAAACAGAGGAACATTTTATGCAGTGCAAAAAAAAAGACAGACAGCTATTAAAGAAGATTCACAGTTATAGGCAAATATATTAATAGTGGGGTTAGCTCTTGAAATGAGTATTTATAACATGCCTTAACCTAATCCCTCATTAAGATAATTTATTCCCACCCTCAAGGTCTCACATCACAGCTAGCACTAGGCAAATAATTAGTGACAAACAATTCATTTTATCAATTTCAACTCCTCTTTTAAAATGAATTGCTAGTTAGTGCAGTACAGTTTTCTCAAATATATTTATAATTCAACTTTTTTTTTTTCATTTTTTTGTGATGTATTTGTAGTCCAGTGTTTATCCAAGAAGAGTTGGGTGCTTGATGGTAGCTAGTCAAGGCATTTTGAATTTTACTTGCTGAAAACTCATGCTTTCAAGATTCAAGTATTATTTCCCCTAAATTAAGTTGACTACATGAACCTTTTAATCCAAAACTCACAGATGACAATGGGAGCTCTTTGCTCTGAGGTCACATTGCCCAAGAGACTCACAGCTTCCTTTGTAGTAAGGTGAGAGGGAGACCTGTTTTTAATCCTGCTGCTGAGAGAGCATCCTTGCATAGTGAAGTTGCAAGCCTAGGTGCTAATTTAAGGTAGCCTTAGGAAGTTACTGCACCAGAAGCATTTCCTGATGAAACTCCAGCAAGCATCTAAACACTTGCTGAAGTACTGACTACGCTTCTTGCTCATCTGCCCTTCTGCCTGCTGTGGAGAAACCTGTGGGAGTCTAGTTAGTAAACGTGGCATCCAGAGGACTGAAAGGCTGTGAAATGAATTGGGGTCTCTGACACAGCCCTATCTGGGCCACCACAACAGCCCTGGAAGGTATTTTCAAACTACATTTTTTCATGTTATATCAGTCAGAATGAGAGCAGTTATCAAGCTAATGAAATTAATAAAATAATTAATAAGACAAAGGAAGAGCAATACAGAGGTTATGGTACAAAGGCACTGGGCTGGGATCCAGTAGGTCCACATTAGAGTCACCCTCTTTTCCTCTGAAGTGGGGAGAAATATATTGTAATTTTTTTCACATGTGGCTGACTGGCTGTTGGTTTGGCTTGCTTCCCATGACAGAGATGACTTTGCACCACAGGGCTGTTTGCAAGGCAGAGCTGGGTATGCGTTACCCCAACAGAAACAACGAAAGCTACATGGTTCAAATACTCTCCCTAAGACAAGTACCGTAAATCCAGAAAATTCAATTAAAGTTACACTTATGAAACTATGGAGAACAAAGCAGAGAATGTAACTAAAGCCCTCAGCCTCTCCTCAGCCTGCAGAGACACGAAGCTGACAGACAGGCATTCAGTGACTGACAGGAATTTTAAATCTTCAAATTAAAGACTTTTAAAACAACAGTATACATTTTCTCTTCAGTGTTTTACCCTTTGCGTGCCTAGATGCAAAGCAGGGAAAAGGTGTGGGGTGTTTGGGATGAAAGGATAGGTAGGTGGGTAAAGTGATAAACTGGACTGTTCTGGTTGGGCATAGTTATAACCACCCCACAACATTTATATTCTGTGCATTTACATTATCAAAATGGGAACTCAAATTTAATTTAGCTCAAGATTCCTTAGGATAAACTATTAAAAACCTGTTACATTAATGCCAATTAAGAAACTCTACTAAGTACTAGCACTTAATATTGCTAATGAAGGCACCATTAAATTTAAAAAATACTGAACCCTCATGCAGATCTTTACTCAAAAAAAAAAAAAGGCTAGAGCAAAATCAAAGGAAAAGAAGTATACATTTTGACGATTTTTTCTCCCATTTACTTGCTGCTTTAGAGGACTTTCAGAGTGGCAAGATCTTCAAAGGATAGGTAAAACAAAACCCTGGTATTTCTCCACATTGAGAATGCACTCTGGATCCCCTGCTAAACTGCCATGTCAGCCTTATTTTGGGGGAGTAACAGAAATGTGAAGATCAGATTCCCAGATGCTGATGCTCCAACTATGATGCTAGTAAAATATAAAGTATAAAATTGGAAAGAATATTTTGTGCTGATTCTATTTTGTCCTGTAAAACTGGTAAGATACAATGCATCTTTAATATAAGACCTACATAGAAGACCTAATTCTTTTATTTCAGTTCTCTTCTAGCTACAAAACTGCTCAAGTAAATTATGTTCCACAATGTGGTGGGAAAGTGCCCATCTTTTCATCCCCTTATTTAAACCTCCTCTGTGAACTTGTAACATTACAGCCTTCTCAAGTAAAAGGGACTGAAAGAGACTCCAGGAGCCAGGATGACTGGTGTGATAACTCAATCACTGCAAGAAGATCTATTCCAGCACTTAATTAAAAATGCAGCATCTTGTCTTAGGTCAAACATTATTTCCAGTAAGTCTGAACTTACTTGGCTTTTGTTATTCCTACCTTTTCTACCACCAAAATATTCCCTACACTTGATGAAAATTGTCCTCAGCCCAAGCCAAATCATACTCCAGTGTGGCTGCTGAGTTTGAAGGAGTTTAAATTGCTAAAACTCAGCCCCAGGGAGGAGCTGGTTGATCTCATTTTTGGAAATATGTACATTTTTGCTTTTCTTCAAGATTTCTTCAAGTTTCAATTTGTATTCACTGTTTCTTTAAAAATCATTACTTGTTGTTCATTATTCTGCAAAACGCCACTAATTTCATGCATATTAAACATATGAGCTCATACATGTGTGCTGTCCTCCTTGCCATTTACAAGGTAAGGTTTCAAATACTTTCTTTTTCTTCAGGAAAGATGTTATTTTTTGGCAGAACAGAAGCATTAACTCCTCTTCAACAGGACATCCCAAAGATATGAGATTCTGTTCTCTTCTGAAATGTAAGTAGCAGTTACAGTCTTCTTGCAGTGAAATAACAATAGATCTGCAGTTCATGCGGCTCATATGTGCCAACAGGCTTCATGGGACACTGTGCAATGCACTACATTCAATAGAATTTGGACAAATTTGTAGTTAATACACTTCTTGCAAACTAACAATACAGATTTTCACGGATAGCTGTGGAGAAATAGGGAGTTGTGTCTGAACAGAACTTTATTAATACATTGTTCAAAAAAATAAGATGCAGTAGTGCCAGACACAGACTTCTGAGCAACAAATACAAGTAAATCACTTGGTTTGCTTTTGGATACAGAAATTCCAGTGCAAAGAGATGAAATTAAGTTAGACTCATAAGTGTCAGTTATTTCACTGTCAAAACAAATCTGCAATTGACTATATGGTAGTTAAGAGAGTCAGGATGTAGCTCACACTTTAATAGAAATGAAATTACACCTGTTAGAAAAATGTGTTGGTTTTATTTATTGGTAGGATAATATAACAGGTATAAATTTAGATTTAATATTATATGGTTTAAGAGAGAGGGAAAATGTTCATCCCTACAGCAGGAGGCAACTCACAGGCTACTGGTACTGCTGTTTTGATAGCTGGACATTAAAAGAATGCAAGCAGTGGGGCTTTGCTGTGATTTTTCACCATTTTTTCTGCCAAAGAGACTGCTGAAGTTATGAGGCTACATATATATTCAAGGAAGTATAACCAGCATCCCTCTGTTCACTCCCAGATATTCTCCTTTTCCAAAATGTAACTGAGTGCAGGTCAGACACATAAAAGCTGCGGCAAGGTATGGAAGAATGTGATTTTATACTGTCAGCTATTCCATAGTACCATCCTATGTGCTCAATACATATGAAATAATTTATGGGTTTTTCCAGTGAGAAGTGTGCACACATGGGCAGCTCCTACTGCGTGGAATTTTTCTGAGTCTCACATCACAGGAATTAGTGGACACAAACACTTTGCTCTCCATCATCCATTTTAAGGAGCAAAACATTTACATATATTTGAGGATCTAGTCCTTATTTTTAATAATTCAAGACCTTTGTGCAAAGAAATAGTCCATATATCTTTTGATGAGAACAAAATGAATGTTCAATAATGGCATAGTTTTTATGGTGAAATGAATACAAAATGATAAAAAAAAGTCTTGCACAGTACAAAATTAGTAACTAGGATGCCAGGTTTTTAAATGTATTCTCCAGTTATGAAAAAATGAAAAGAGTAAGGGCAGAGGAGCAAACATGGAGATAAAGCCACAAGCAATCCAGTGTGGGCTGCACCTCTGACTAAAATAAAACAACATTCTCCCAAAGGCTCCTGTCCCCATGCAGCTACCTCAGCTCTTTTTCTGTTGCTGCCTTAGAACATCAAAGAACAGAAAAATCAAGCCATTTGCAAGAAATAACGGAGGTAATGGATGTACTGCCAGGCCTCCCTGCTGTGGCAGTTTGGAAAGGATGATGCACTATGCACCATCTTATTTGCTGTTGTGATGAGTTTCAGACATGTACCATTATTTACTACATGATGCTGAGAAAATAATGCAGGTTACCAATTCTCTTGAAGACAGATTGCAATAATAGAAATGGACATGGACAAGAAGAGATGCAGTTTTTAGTGTGAGTCTCAATAAATAAACTAAACAGAGGACAAAAGTATAATATTGAAAACTACTTATAAATAATCCCCTGCACCATAAAATCCTAATTAGGAAAAATAAAACATATTAAAAAGAATCAATCTGAACTTCCTAAACTGTGCAAAACACAAGTCTCTGCATTTTCCAAAAAACACATTTTAACACTCTAAGTCATCAGCAGAAAGTGAACAGTTATTCTGATCAAACAATCACAGCTTCAGAAGAATAAATCTAGCATATAGAAGAAATTGCACATTAAATCCTAAACAGCTCCCTTTGGCCACCTGTGTACCTACTGAACATGGCTCAGCCATTTTCAGTTTTGCACAGATATTCTCAAATTTGGAGGACCTGCACTGAAGATGACCAACAGAAGCCATTCTTTTTCCAACCACAAAGTCTCAGCATACCCTCATCAAGCAAGATACACATTTGAGATTAATCTGTCTTCACAGTGGATCTCCATAATCAGGAAGATAAGTGTTCCATAGAGAGGGGCAGCTTGATGCTCTTCTGTGGTGGTTGAATTTGATATTTTCAGAACAGTAAAGTAGTAAAGGCTCAACAGTATTTAAGTTGTCTTCAATTCCTTAGAAAAATCCCTGTCTCAAGCCTTAGTTTGATTACTGAAAATTGCTTTGTATCTGTTGCATTCAATATTATGCAAAATAAAAAGTAGGATGGCCAAGAATTAGTACTATTGCTCTCCAACACATTTTAGTTTTCATTCCTTTCTTTATCCTACCACAGTACAGAGTGCAGAAGTATAATCTGGTAAAAGATATCACATTGCACATTTCTGATACACAGCTACACCTGTTATCCATACAAATTTAGCTCTCAGTAGGAAGAAAGCTCTTCATTAGCGACACTTTTACTGAGAAGCCAAACTATGTATCATTTATACATAGTCTATGCTTCAACTTCCTGGAAAAAACCCCAAACTCTCATGTATCAAAGAAAGGATTCTACTGAAGCTGTTTTTCAATGCAAAATGTACCAAATCTAAGATGGTCGATTCAAGCAGCCTTTACCTATGTGCCAGGGGATCCAAAAGCTTCAGGCAATAAGTGGTCTCAGAGCTGGCAAGCATGCAAGCATGATAGCTTAATCTCAGGCTGTTTTAATCCCAGGAAAGATGAAGTCTGCAAGCCAAGCTTGTACAACCAGTCATAAGCCATTTATTAAGAATAAGGAGTCCAGGGAAATCAGGTGTGACTCCAAGTAAGGATTAGCTACCTTTAAACCAGTTCTTATCTACAAAGTTACACAGAATTTGTTTCCTTTTATATATTTCCTAACACCAAGAATACGGTGTTCATTTGAAGAGGCCAAGTACTCACAGTTTTTTGTCTATAAGCTGCACTGCACAGGATAGTGTAAACTAGGTATGCAGCACTGCCAGCTGTTTGCTTGAACTGCTTATTAAGGGCAACTTCTAGTGTATTTCTCACTAACAAGATTTTCCAGTACCAAAATTTGGATAGTACATAAAATAAATAATCCTAACTTAAGGCTAAATCAACAAAAGATTAAAGGCATATTAAAGCCTAAAGAGCTTAAATTCTGCTTGTTGCTGCCTGAAGCCTATACAAACTCTTCTTTATGCATTAAAGCCTTCCAGCAGCCTCAAATCATCTTTGAGAACATATAACAGTTTGGTTTAGGAGAGAACTTTAAAGGTCACTTTGTCTAACCCTCTGCAATGAGTTTATACTCAGGTTCTGAACAAGTGAGAGGGCATCTACCACAGCTGTCCACATTCATGCAGAATGCTGATGAGAAGGCAGCAACCAGTGCAGCAACACTCCCAGCACTCAGGTGCCACACCAGAGCAGCAGAGAGCTTTGCAAGATCTAAATGTAGAAAATAAAAAGCAACTTTGAACTCCTTCTGTACTGACAGTATCAATTTCATCTACAAGTGTCTTACATTTGCTCAGAGTCACATACCTTGTTTTGTACTGAGCAGCAGTTACCAAATGAAGGTGCCTCTCCCCCTCCATGGGCTTGTGCTCTGAAGTACTCCCTGTGCAGCCAAAACCACAGTATCAGTTTTTTTCAGCATGGCTTTGCCAGCTTCAGCAGTTACTGTAGCCAACTCAGATACTTGTTTTAAGCATATTTATTAACAATTTGTAAACAGGAGAAAAAGTGTAAGATAGACAAAGACAGTAAGATTGAAGATCACAGAGTGACCAAGATTAGAAGGTGCCTTTGGAGGTCATATGGCCTGACTTCCCCTGCTCAAAGCAAAGCCACACACAGCCAGCTGCCCAGGACCATATCCAAACAGTTTTTGAATATATCCAGTGATGGAGACTTCTCAACCTCTCTGGGCAATCCATGCCAGTGCTCAATCACCTTCACAGTAATAAAGTATTTCCTCTATTCAAGGGAACCTCCTGTTTCAGTGCGTGCCCACTGCCCCAGTGCTGTCACTCCTGACTCCCTTTTCTTGGTGCCCTCCTTTCAGTGTTTCTACACATTGATGGAATTCCTCCCAGCCTTCTCTTCTCCAGGATGAAAAATCACAGCTCTCTCAGCCTTTCCTCACAGGTGAGATGGTCAAGTCCACCATCTTGTCACTTTGCTGAACTCTCCTGTCTAGCCCCATTTCCCTCTTGTGCTGGAGAGCCCAGAACTGGACACAGCACTACAGGTACAATGAAAATTACAAAGTAGAACTTTACACTTAAAACATAAATAATAAATTAAAAAAGAAAATAAAATAAGAGAAAGCATAAAACTGAGAAATCTAACAAAGAAAACATCTAAATAACCAAAAGTAGAGACAAGCAATACATTACTAACACATCTCAAAAAACCAGCATAACAGCACAATCCAGGTAGAGAAGGGTTAAGACAGCATTGTATTCTAAGCCGACTATTTGTGCAAGTATATTCTTCATTGCAATAGTCTTTACTTCTCTACAAGTGAATGGCAAAGTGATACAGACCCCACAATGCATCATAATGCTTAATTCCTCATGTGATGACAATTCCTCATAGTTTTCCCATGGCAGCAGCTTTCGACTAGTAGCAAGATGAACCAGTCACCTTAAAGTGAAGGATGCTTCTCCTAAAACTGCTACTGTGTCTGGCTTGCTTCCACAGCAGTGCTCACAGAAAACAACAAATCAACAAGAAAAAGACAATGCAAAAAAGCTTCAAATAAAATGGAAAAAAGCAATTTTATAGCTGTCTTATTTTCCTTTTAAATTATACTTGTACAGAACAAGGAACAGAAACAATTTAATATCTCTAATGCTGGGGGTAAAAGAAAACTGACCTTACATTGGTACCATTTAATTTAAAGTACAAATGGGCTCTGTTGGACTTGGGGAACTTAGGGTATTAGCATCTATTCTTTGCTCATCAGACTTACCAAGGCAACTTTGGGCAAGATACCATTTATGCCACATCTCTGAAATGGAGATAGGGCTTTTCTGTCTCATAGATAAAACTGAAATTAATCTCTGTGAGCTGAAACGTCAGGAGTTTTATGTTACATATTAATATTAATATAAAGACTTCTAATCAGGTAAAATGTAAAAGAAAACCCCTTCCACTAACAAATTCTGAGCTATTAACTAAACCATATATAAAATCCCTCCAGAAAAAAAAAGTATTAATCCATTTAATTACTTCCTTAACTTGTGAAGTTTACTTATTATTTCCTGCCCTCCAGAGTATACACGCAATTTTATACCACTTTTCAGAACAGTAAACAACTCAAAAAGTTTCCATGATTGAACAAGCAGCAGTCAAACGTGAGAGAGGGGCTTGTTTGTGCCTGGGAGCATGGGAGGCAGAAATAAAAGAAACAATTAAGACACACCAGGTTAGTGAGGAAGGCACTTATTAAAGGGAAAAAAGAGCACTTGAAATAATTTATTTCCTCTTCCTCTAGTTCTCACAGGCAGGCAAGAGAGAAGAGAGATTTTCTGGGAAGATGGAATGAGGTCAAGGAGTTAACTCATATGTGCACTCATCAAGACCTTTCCAAAAATAATGAGAAGTATGAAAGATTTTTTCATGGAGAAAAAAGGATTTAAAATAATCACCCAGATGGTTATAAATGATATAAAACAGAAAATCTGGAATATGACCAACCTGCAACAATGTGATGTAAGCCCTTAAATGCAGGAAAAAAACCTGAAACAATCCATAGTGCATAAAAAGAGCATGTTGAAAAGGGACTTCACATCCAAAAGGAAGAAAGACAAGTAAGGAAGTACAGAAGACAAGTAGGAATTATATAAAGCCCAAGCTTTAGCTTAAAATGTTTGGTATGTTTGAAGTACAGGAAGGGTAAAACAAGATGAAGAGAACCAGTTTAATGTAGGATGAGGAAACACTGCAGGTTTGGAGGGCAGGACATTAGTTCTTCCATGCTTGCATTCCCACAAAGGTATCTGCATAATCAGCAGTTCTGCTGATACTGAAGAACTAAATCCACTGCAAGAAATCCACTGCACTTCATTGTATGCCACACAAATGCAAAAGTGTAATATGAAAGCAACCAAGCTCCCTCAGCTATCCAAAGGAGGCAGAAGAAAGCATCACAGAGGTAGATTGCTGACTTCAATGGAGACGCTGGTCAGACTTAAAATTTTACTCAGAATTTCAATGCTGTTATAACTGATTCCTACATCATAGATTTTTTTAGAGAGAGGAAAAAGTTATATAGCACAAGAATAAGAAGCAATTAATTCACATTATATTTAGATAATAAATTTCCTGGTGAGAGAATTGATTGTTTTTTTTTCTTATTGTTTCACCATGCCTACTGCAGAGCCCAGGAAACAGTAAGTATAAATTGCAATAGTTACTGTGACCAGCCTTCAACACTGGGAAGGGTTAACTAACATCCCAATATAAGTGCTCTTACACAAAAAATAAATAATTTACAGTTACTTTGTGGACAAGCCCTTATTCATATTTCATAGACAACACAAAACCAACATACATATACAGTACAGAAGACTCAACCCCAAAATTTTGTAGTAAGAACACTTGCAGGTTTGTAAGGTTTTCTAACTTGCATGCACTATGAAGCTTATTAAAAAAACCCCACAACCCCACAAACAACAATTCACCAAAATGAAGGTTTTCTTAAAGAAAGCATGAAACTGCACAGACCATGATGTGTGGAAAATTATGAACTAGTCTAACTTGTGTGTGCATTTTTTTTAACATACATATTGTTGATTGGCAAGTACTAGACTCACACATATGAAAATAAAGGGCTAACTCTTAAATCTATGCTATTAATAGTTCTATGCTATTAACAGTAAACCTACAACATCCATTTACATATAAAAATAATTTTGAAGTACACCAGTAAAACAAAACATAGACTTCTACAGTTAAGAAAATTATTAAGAAAATAAATCAAAACTTTCCCTAATGATAGCTCATTATCTCAGTCCTGTATACAATAGAAAATAAATTAAAAGGTGAATTATTGTGATTACTATTCTCTCTAAAGACAAAACTGGATTATATTAACCATCCAGAAACATATATACTACATTTGAATTCTAGTCAGAAACTTAGTGATTGACTTCTCATCTATTTAAATAAAACAGATGCCAAATGAATTACATTTACTATGACTTTCTGAATATATTTCTAATTTTCACAAATTTGTTTTCTTGAAGGTTAATAAAATTTAGCAACAGGTAGAGTTTACAGATGGCAGAACAAGGACTGTAAAATTATCCTGACCTCTCTGGAAAGACCAACTTCATTTAGTGAAAAGAATGCAAAGGAATGTAAGAGTTGATAAATATTACAGGGAAAGAAGTGTATCAATCCCCTTGACTTGGTCAAATGCACTCTTACACCAAATTTGAAATTGGAATGCTTTATCATACCTTACCATAAAACTTTGGCTGCAACATGAATATGGACAGCCATGGCCATCGGTCTCTTTCAAGGTGTATCTGTTCATCAAACTCTCACTTCTCCACCTCATCCAGGACACAATCAATCATGCAGCCACTGGGAATTTAAAACCCAAAACAGTTCCATGCAATAAGTTCTCCCAATTTGGCAATAGCCGGTTTGTATGTGTTGAGAGGCTTTTCTTACGCCCCAGAGAAGTATCAGTGCTGGGAACAGTGCAGTTATGTCAGCACAGCTCTTCTCTTGTTCATGCCATCATGCTCAGCTGGCTGTTATTCCAAGCTCTATTCCATAACATATTTAACATGGCAGATGCAAGCTACCAAATTAATTAGAAAAATTTAAGGCACATTTTGTGTCTGTGCTTTGATTACAAGTTCCTTTGAACAGCAATTCTTCCAATGTGTCTGAAAAACATTTTTTATATCTCGAGTATTTTCATCAACTAGTATTTTCGACAAAAGGCCATCCTGTGAGATTTTTAAATTCTTTGTATGTTTTTTCTGACTATATATTTCTATCATCTAATTAATTTTTGTCTAAATTGAAAGAATATACACCAAGATGCATCTAAGGGACAAAATAACAAAAAAGCCATGACCATGTAAGAACAATGATTTGTAAGGTGATTAGTATTTTTAAAGTGCTGCTGTTAAATATATAATATGAAAGAGATGGCAAGTGATTCAAAAGCAAGTTGACTATAAAAGAAAGAGCGATAAATGGACTTAGTCTTCCTAAATTCACGATGAAAAAGACAGACTGGTAGCACATTGTCTCCTCCTGTCACTGAGGAAAGAAAACTGTAATCTGTACCCTAATCCTCTTAACTTCATCAGAAGACCACACAGACTGACATAATACATATTCCAATCACATTACCCCAATACTGAAATTGAATAATTTTGATATGATGATATAAATTTAAGAACTTTCATGTCTCTTTATACCACTATGAGAGATGGTCACAGGCCACTAAAAATTATGTATTTCTCCACAGATTAAGCAAATAACAGTTTCTTACCCCACTGTTTCCATCTCACCTCATTCAGGCCTAAAAGCTCATTTCCCCCTAGCTAAAGCATCAGTGTTGACTGCACAAACTCAATCTCTGATTTGTGACTTGCAAGCAATACTCAAAGAGTAACACTAGGATTTCAATAAAAATTTCAATTATTACAATAAATATCAAGTTCTGTGATGATCTAAACAATAACTTAAACCCCAACATTTTTATTTAAAATGTAAAAGAGTGACAACATACTGTATTCTAAACTTTCCACCTTTAAATTCACAATTTGGTCAATTAATTGGTGATTAGTACAGTATTACATTTAAATTACCCCACCTAGACAATTAACAAAGAACCACTAATTTCAGATCAGCCACATGGCCAATATTATTAAAATGCCCAAACTAGTCTTTTACTGTGTCCCACTTGAGTGCAGCTTCTCAGCAGTTTGCCAGGAGCTGTTGTCCTTCATTGCTGATAAAACCATCTGACAATGGCCTACAACACCATTTGTGATGAATTCAAGTGCTCTGAAGAAAGGGCTCAAGAAAGTGTGCATTTATAGCAGTCTGCAAGCAGACAATACGCCTTCAGCTCCTTTGGTTTTAATAACATTCCCTTTGGAAAGTGAATCTGTTGAAGACTGTTCCAATAAAGATAGCAAGTCAAAGTCTAGACAAGGCATGAAGCACTGTCTATACAGTTTGTGACAACGTCCTTGATTTTCTTTCTTCCACACTTTTTTTCCAAAGACCAAACAGTGAAGGCAGTTTGATTTTGTCCATATTCTTACTGTAAACATTAAGAAATATACCAAGGACAACCAGTAAGCCTGACCACACGTACCTAGAGGGGAGACAGAGGAGAGGAAAAAAGTTACCATTAGCACTTTATCTGTAGCAATTACATACCAATATTTGTGGATTAAACAAACCTCATGTTAAGAAGAAAAGAGATGAAGAAAAATCCTCCAAAAATCAATGGGCTCTGAGACAGAATTTCCCTGAATCTTTATTATTACTATCCTTCCACCCTTCTTTTTCCTGTCCTGGCTGAAGAGCTTATTGAAATGCATTTATAAACTAAATAATAACTAAACAGTATCTGTTCTTTCTCACATGAATAAAGTTATCCTGAGGGGTTTTAGTATGTTTTTATTTCCTATGGTTATGAGAGCTATACTACCTGTTACTGGTCCAAAACATTTTCTCACTAAGTGCCTTATGCCATATTTCCAAGTGTAGGCACATTTTTGTTTCAGCTCTCCATTCTTTTAAGCCTCAATATTTTTAGCTGGGGTAAATTTAATTTGGGATTTGCATGCAAGCTTTTTTCTTAAATCAATTTGTATATAGAAATAAAATAGAATTTTATGTTGTTTCAAACCTGAAGCAATTAAAATCAAAGTAGCAACTTATCTGCATTTTTCAATGTAAGCCCTTTCTTAATATTTAAAAAAAGGCAATAAACCCAAGCTCAAACATTTGGCAATTTAATATATCAAGATAATACAGTTATTCAAAAGGGCTAGCTCAGAATTCAAATCTGAGTTATAAAAGCAGGAACAATACCATAAAGGAGAAAATCCCTTTGTTTACACAAATTTTCCAACACAGAGAAAGTACCCAAACAATTTATAATGTATCATAAGCACTAGATATTATGATTAATTTTCTTTGTTGTCTTTCAGACCTTTAGAAAAATGTAAACTCTTTGCTCTAGTATGACTAGCATCAACAAACCAGTCAATATTTACAATAGATTGCCAACATTTTTAGAAGATATAAAAAGACAAGCATTAAACCCGGAATATGATTAATAAGTGTCATTATATTTCCATGATGAATAATATAATTTTTCATAAAATACTTTGTAAACCACAAAAAAACTATATACTTACTGTAATGTGAATGGCTTTGCAAAGAACAAAAAAGAAAGCACAATGGACATTGCTTTTCTTCCTGTTGTTACTACAGAGGAAAACAAGTATTAACCTCTTTAAGAATTCAGTTACAACAAAAGAACATAACAAAAGCTTAGCAAGTAACCTCATAAAATAATTGTCTCACTAAAAAGATGATCACACCCTTGGTGCAAACACACACTGCAGATGCACCAGTGCTACACAAAACAGCACTTGAACCATTCAATTTTTGGAAACAAGTACACTTTGCCAGTAGTACCACCTCCAGTCACATTATCTGCAGCAAGGAAATTTCCAGAATAAGACTTACTATTCAATAACTTCATGCTAATCAATCCACCATCTCTGAGAGCAACATGCAAGTAACTGATGATATAAACTCATCTGTTTAAGCTTGGATGTAGACCAAAGGTCAAATATCTTGCCATTTCCACCTCATGTTATTACAACTCCGTGGTGTTGTGGGCTCTATTTTTGAGTGGAATGGGATTATCCTCTCACCATTTTTTTGAAGTTACTAAAAATTTCCCTAACAGAGCAGGGAATTACAATTTTGCTTAGAAGCCTAAGAGACCAAGGATGCCTTGACTTCAATCACTGCATTAAGAAGTTTCCCTCAAAACCACTAAGAGACATTCTTCTACATGTGATCTATTCACTAAAAAGAACCAAGTAGTAAGAAGAGTGGAGAACACAATCCTGTTTCCAAAATACAGACAAACTCTTTGGTTGCTCCGAAATAAACTATAGCTCCAACAATTATTTGCAATTTCAGTGCTATCTGCAATAAACAAAGATAAAGCATTACTAGCAAATTGTGTACCAGGAAACCTATGTAGTTTATCACTGAAAGAAAATCAATAAATGAGTGAAAGTTGTAGGAAATGTCTAAAAACAAAGAATGAAGCCAGGCACACCAGTTTAGCTGTGGACGCTAAGGGCCTGAGAAGGTATTATTCTATATGGTGCCACAGGTTCTCACTTGAGAAAGACCCCAGTACATGGAGCAGTAGGTCTGCACCTAGAGAATATATTTTTTTATTATCAGAAAATATTTTGCTTACCATGAAGTTCTTTTAACTATACCATACTGCAAAGTCCTATTTGTATAACTACATCCAAATTAATCTTACTGCAACACAATGGCAGAAGGAACCAATGACTAGTGATGTATTTCCACAGTACTTTGGCTAGAAAAGCAAGTTTCATTCTTCCCAACTCTACCCTACAAACAAATATTCACTTAAGAGGGTTTTATAGTAGAAGAAACAGCCTTCACTACTGCTACATCTGCCCCAACTTCAACTTCTTAGTAATAATTTTCTTTTTACATTTTAAGAAATTTATGCACATCAAATAAAATTATTTTCTATTACATGAAAAATTAAAGGAGAATGAAAAAGAAAATTGAGTTTTAATTAGAAAATAGTTTACAAATGAATAATTTAAAAAATGGTTAAATTACTTCAGTTTTTCTAATTACAATTATTTCTGTTCTTTCAAATCAGTTATTAATTAAAATATTTATGTAACCATTTCCTTCTAAATTAAGTGCCTTTTCTTCTTTTTCCCAATTAAGTCTGATAATTTCTCATTCTGCTAATAGAAATACAATTTTCATTAAACTCTTTCACCCCACTCCCCTCAAGAAGGAGGAGGGTGGATGGGGGAGCTGGGAGGGACAGTAATGAATGTGGTGTTCTTCCAAGGAACAATAAACATTTTCATATCGCTACAGGCAAGACAGAAAGGGCTCAAATGGTAGAATTGTCAAGGTCAGGCATAAGAAAACTGGGGAAAGGTTTACTATTCTACGGCATTTTTAAACTTTTTTTTGGTACAGTGAGACTTTTTTTTTTAAAGAGGTATTTTAATAAATGAAACCTTCTCCTCTGGGTCAATTTCCAGTCAAGAGCTACTGAACTTGGTCAAAAGCAAATACGAAACTGATATGCTGCAGAGGAAATAACTGATAGGAAATCAGAGCATGCAACTCTCAGGTCAGTCAGAGAACAATTATGTATTTTCCCTTCCACTACTGTGAATGAAGTAGAGCTTCACATGACAGAAAACAGGGTGTCTTTTAAAAGAAGAAAGGAAAGGAGCTACATGACATCTTGCTACACCTTCCCCCCATCAGGCCCTTGTGACTAATGTTTGTAGTTTCATGTGCTTAGAAACAATGTCACTGCCTACTATGCCTTTCTAGAACATCCTTACTTTTCCTTTTACATTTCAATTAATACACATCTTTTCCTTTCTGTATTTTCCTATGAAGGGAGGCTGAGAGACTTGGGATTGTTCAACCTGGAAAGCCTCCCCAGAAGGCTCTAGGGACACCCTATAGGACCTCACTGTACTAAAGGGGGTATGCATGAGAGCTGTAAAGGGACTCTTTACAAGGGCATGTTATTACAGGACAAGGGGGAATGGCTTTAAACTGAAGGAGAGTTGCTTTACATTAGACATTTCAAAGGAACTCTTCACTGTCAGAGTGGTGAGACACAGATTGTCCGAAGAAGCTGTGTCTGCCTTATCTCTGGAAGCCCCAAGTTGAATGGGGCTTTTGAGCAAACTGGTCTAGTGGAAGGTGTCCTTGTCAACAGCAGGGGAAGTGGAACAACATGGTCTGAAGTTCCTTCCAACCCAAATGATTCTGTGATTCAATTTCAACTCCTCCATTTAGAAGTGTTTGCTTCTGCACTAAAACACAGCACGGACTATATGCACGTTCACTTAATAGGCTCTTCACAGTTGAAACTGTGGCACAAAAAGAATCAAGATCTCAAACACATTCTACCATGTGAAGATCCATGCTACACAAGTCAGTCAGCACAAAGAACAGAAAAAAAGCCAGAGTAAGAACAATTCTCAAAAGCTCTGTCCTAAATAACAGAATAGGATTACTTTGTTTTTATACAAAGGCAGTAAAAATATCGTTTGTTCATACCTGTTACAGCAAGAAGGGCACCAAAGATTTTAATCAAAGCCAGAACAAAGGATATACCAAAATACCCAGTCAGGGAGAAAAGGAATGCATAACCGTAAGTCTGAACTGGATGCTGCAACAATAAAAAAAGCCGGTTAGGAAAATGTAAAACAAACCCTGAGGTATTGCAAAATGACATAAAACTACAGACTTTAATCAACTGCTTGAGCAATAATAAGCTGTTCAACAATGCATTCATGCAAAAATCCTTATTTAATTTTAGTTAAATAATGGAAAAATAATAATGAAATTATAAGCTCATAAATCGAGTCCTGTGATTTAGTTGCTTTTCAAAATGTTACCCTAACATATCAAAGACTGGAAAAACTTGCTTATTGTATGAACTACATAAATTAACCAGTTTACATGATGAAAATAGAACTTTACAGAGAGAAGTGGTACGATTTTATGAATCACACAGAGCAAGGTTTTCCACTGAGGTTCTTCATAGCAAAAGAGAAATCTTTACACCTACCTTTGAGCAAAATGTTACTGCAGGGCTTAATCCACTAGTGCATGTTAATCCAAATAAAATATACACAAAACCTATTGAATAGGAATACAAAACCTAGAATAGTGTAAGAGAAAATAATTACTAGGTGATACTATACAAAAAGGCAGAATTAAATGCTTTTAGATGCTTGGCATCTAAAAATACTTTTAGATGCTTGGCATCTTTTATTAATAGCTCAGCAACTCAGAGCTGAATTTGAAGGGTCTAATGATATTTTTACTAGCATTTATATAATCGTTGATGTACAGTGAAAAGTCAACATTAAGTGTTAGACACATTCTTCCTACCCACAACAACATTAGAAGTTGGGAAAGCTAGTCAGTTAATATCCTGAGGTCAGTGTCAACTGCGGCTAATCCTTCAGGTTCAGGATTTTACAGCCTAAATAAAACTCCCCACAACTATGCAATTTAATAGTCCGAAGAACATATTACACATATTTCATTTTCTGCTGCTTATCCAGCAAACACCCACATTACATTAAATGTATAAAGGGTAGCACAGAATCACCAGAAGTGTCACGTAAGTTTCATCTGTGTCACTTCAGTTCACATGCATGGCACACATGCATCATGGTTATAGCATGTAGAATTTCCAAATATGACCAGTTTTGGCCTAGTCAAGTGCTCAGAACACTCAAGAAACAGGTAAGCTCTTTATTTTGTCTGCACCCTTACTCAATTCATAGGTGCACTGAGCAACAAAACAATCTTCATCTATCCTTTCCCACACTGAGCCACAGAAGTAGAAACTGAAACTCTCCATCCATCACCATTCGGCTATTTGGGCAACATTTAGTAGCCTTTTCTTGTCAATAGAAATATTTGACACATTACTGGCTAGAATGTGCTGATCTACTGTGCTTTCAAAACTCTGTCTTGTTCTCAGTTATTGAGAAAAAATTATTAAAAATTGTTAGCAATTCCATGAGACAATAGACCACTTATCACTGCTCTATAATAAAGAAGGATGCACCCATGTTTAAAGAGCAGACCTGCTTTCAAACACTTAACTCAGAGCTTTTACTTACACTGTTTATACAAACAGAAGTCAGACCCTAGTTCTTCCATCCAGTTTGTCTCCCTAAGTACCCAAAGGCTTCACTTTTCACAGCCAGGAATAAGCACTACATTGCTATTTCCTTGTTACGCAGTGTAATATATGTCGCTTCCATAAAATTACACACGGCAAAAATCAGGTACAACCTTTCAGAACAGTGATTATCGTTTCAGCCACAAAAGATCTTTTTTCTTTTCACAATTGCTTAAATCCACGGCAATTTCCAAATTTGAAAGAGTAAGAGAGACCCTGTGGATGACAGGTTCCTTTATTGTTCAGTTTTATTTCCAGATCACTGTCCATTAAATATGATCTCCAATTCCAATTCAATTTTTATCCACAGTTCAAGTATAGAAAATTACTTCCAAAATTCTGCTTGTTTACTTCCAAACTTCCTGCACCAAATTCTCTGAACAAAATCCTTAAGTGGGATGTCTAAACCACAAACAAAATCTTTATATCCTAAACCATTACACTCATTCTCTACAAGTAACATGAGTATACAGTATGAACACCAACATTTGTCAGACTAATGCAGAATAAAAAGCAAAATCCTGGAGACAGCAGGTAAGGCAGCAACAACTGTCAAATGCAAAGCGGGCAAGAAAACAGCTACAGATTGTACTTCAGTTTCAGATTTTGGATATGTTTCAGATTTTAGTTGTCATTTTTGGAAATGACAACTAAAGAAGGCTGCACCAGGTCATGTAGCTAAATCTCTGCCCCCGGTAGCAGGCAACATTGAACACTAAGAAAAAGTACAAGAATAAAAACAAGGATACAGTAATACTTTTAGGTATATATTCTTCCACTTCCCAGAAACTTGTAGCTCAAACTTCTTGAGCCATCCTGAATCACTTCTAGCCTTAAATGAAGATGCCTCCTAACTTTTTCTCTATTTTTGAAGATATTCTTGTGAGAAATTAGATTTTTCTAGTTAAATATCAAATACATGCCAAATATAGAAAACAAATTTCAGTAACTTTTTACCTGTGGCATATTCATATCATGCTGTTAATAGTAAAAGATTTACTTATTTACTCAACTTCAGAGAAAAATATGCCAAATTCAAACAAGTTTTGTCTAAAAAGAAAAATAACTTCAGATCATATGAATAGATAATCCACATTCCAGGTAAGTATATTAAAGAAACTGCGCAAGACATTTTCACAATTGTATTTCACTGAATCAGGAACAAAAATATTCACCCAGAGTTTTACAGATTTCAAAAGATTTTAAAAAACCTGCCTCCCAAGTGCTAGCACACTCCAGAATATAAAGTATAGCAAGAAAGTAAAGCAACCCGTTCCATGCAGCACATGTGCAACTACACCAGAAGAGCAGGGTCTATTTTTCAGAGATGCACATGATCATACAAAAAACACTACAATGATCTCAGGCCTGCAGGGTAGACAAAGGAATTGTTGATAGAAATGAGTGTTTCTGTAGCTACAATATACATTTGAAGTTACACACAGAAAGCAGCACCCTTGAAAAGTTAAAAATGAAACAGAAAAATCAGAAGTCCTGAGACAAACAGAAAACCTCAAGAACAGTACACCAAGAGCTTTCCCTTCCATAAGCAAGAGAAAAGCACAGTAAGTCCCATGCTTTGTCAAGGCAGGCCTTGCCTATGATAAAACATGTTATTTTAAAATTGCAAATGTGGTATTTACCATTTCTGAATTAGAACCATTGTGCAACTTCATAGCTTTTTCCTGTACATTTCCTATAACTGCATCTGCGCAGAGGGCAAGGGATATTAGGACCACACCTATTAAAACAAACAAAAAATAAAACCTCTTCAGAATATTCACCAGCAAAATGGTGGCAAGAAGTCCAAGGAATAGAAAAATAATAAGCCCTCTCCCCTATAACATATCCTAAATGTCAGCAAAAATATTTCATGACACCAGTACGAAGAAGTGCCTACCTCCACTCTCCCTCCACCAATTAACCCCTGAGCACTGTGTGTCTCTAAGCTTGATGGGAACATCCAGACATTGCTATAAAGAAGCCAGCTGTAGTTTTTGTAGTAATAAGAGTGACAGAATATCAGTTGCAATCAGTTAATGAAGATAAATAACCAGAGAAAATACTCTTTTTGAATAGGTAATCCCACATTATTTTTTTTCCTGACGAAGGCAAATAGAAATGTTAGATGTAATGGTAAAACAAATGCAAGAGGATTGACAGTCGAAATCTTCAATTACTGAAACATTGTTTAAAAAAACCCTTACTTCTCAGGTACAAACTCCACAGTTTTAGGTTACCATTTATGCTCACAACAAAGTCATTATGCAGTCACTACTGTAATCAGGTTTCTGAAAACAAAAAACTGGTAACTCTAGTCATGGCAGGCACAATTCATTTCCCAACCTACAAACTGTCATGACTGTTGCATTTAATTATGAACTTTTCCTAATTATAAAACATTACAGCAGATACTAATCATCAAAATGCAAATCAAAACCTGCTCTTGTCTTGGTTCCTTAAAAGATCATGCAGGAAGAAACTAGAAGACTAGAAACAAGGAGTGTTTTATTTTCATAATCCAATGTTCTTACAGTCAGAGGTGAAAGATTTAACATTTTTAAGGCCCATGAAGTTTAAGGTGGTCTTTTCTTGGCAAGAACTTTAAACCAGTGTTTTTAGTTTGGGAATAATTTACTTTCCAAGGCTAGACTTACCAGGTCTCTTCATCATTCAAGATTATCAGGCACTGAAAAAGGTATAACTCAATGGAAAAGCCATGCTAACATGAATAATACTGGCAATGCTAAAAATATAGATATCTCATCTGCATGGATTCAGCTCTGGTCCAAAGATATAGTAACAGCTCCAGCTCAGCAATTTCACTCTGTAAGGTGATGGATGCATGTCTCCATGGGCAATCTCCACCATGATTCATGTTCCAGATGTGCTTAATGGCCCAGGCACACCACTGGAAAAATGCATGGTTCAGCACTGGACTAAGATGAAAAGGTTACCTGGAACTTGAAGCAGCAGTGCACATGGAGAGGAGTAATGTGGGGACAAGAAAAATGTTAATCTTATGCCCATTACACAGTGTGGAGTGTGAGGAGAATTGTTCCACCATTGTGGCAGTGTTGAGCAGAAGCAGCAGCAGCAAAGCCACAGATAGGACCAGCAGTGTTTTATTGGATGTAAAGTGTGAGTAAAAACAATTGGAAAAACTGGACCCAAATTAGTTCTGAAAGAAATCTGCATGGAAACAGTTCTACACAAATCATTGAAATGAACTCAGGAATTCAGTTACCATTTGTCATTTGACAAAGAAATCCAACTAAGTTTTTAATTCCAAGCAGGTTAAAATCCTTGCTTTGCTTCTGATTTTAGATAGTATTAAAAGGTTAAAATGTGAGAACTCCACCTAAAAATTACAGCAAATCTGACTGTGATCATCTGTTAATATAAAGAAAATGGTTTTGAAATGGAAAAATACTTAAAAATTTAACTAGAAAAGACAACTTATGTTCTTAAGTTGTAAAATGTTCCAAATGGATTTTGTCATATTTATTTTAATATATATATACTGGGGGTAAGTCTTTCTTGAGAATACATGAGACATTTCGATCAAGAGGGTGTGGTTTCTGGAAATCTTAGGAACCTAAGAATTTACACTTTGAATAAACGCCTCTTCTGCCACAGAGTTCTGCTAGAGCAAAGCTACAATGAAACTTGTATTTTCAGTAGAATACCTGAAGGCACTCCAGCAAGAACTCAGAACTTCTCTGGAATGCTTATTGTAGGAAAACCCAAGCATTTTCTTAAAATCTAAAATATAATGTCTTTACCTGTCAAGTTGAAGTTTGGTGCAACTGTGCTGTCAGCTAAAGTAAACCATATTAAACCAAGGCTCATACATAGGGCAGCAGACACATCTACAATATTGTAACGTTTTCCTACAAAATACAAACAGCAAGAATGGGCTATTAGCACACTCTGAATTTTGTTTATCCTGTTTAACGGACTAGAAGACAAAGGAAACATTGCTTAAATGTCATTCTCCTACTCAAACAGAAGACTCAATACTCTGGTCTTTCACAACTAGACTCAGTTTCTTCTAGAGCAGAAATTCCTACTACAGGGGAGGAGGATCCTAATGGGGAATACCTGATTCTTGTGATCAACTTTGGTTTGAGTTCACAGTTACAGCACTGACACAAAGCACATTCTCTCTGACAAAGCATTCCCTTGGCAACTTCAGGACAGCCCAGATGTTTCTTAATACTTAACCCTCAAACAAGACATGTTGGCTGCCTTTACTGATGAGAAGGACGTGAATACCAAACACTAACAGACAACTTTGGTATTCCAAGAATCCTACACTGTCTTATAGCTTGGGAGAGACGGGTTGTGGAGGGGAATGGAAAAAGAAAGTAAGGACATGAAAAAGCAGGGGTTAGTATATCTTCCTTAAAATAATGTATTCTTTGCTCAAAAGCTGAACTTTGAACATAAGCTTCCAAGGAGACTTGGTTGAACTGAATTTTTTAAACAATAATATTTAAAAAATAGCTTCTGAGACTACAAACTACTACAACACAAAAAGTTTCACAAAGCTTTAGGGAAATACCAGTCACTTTGCATTAAAATGAAAAACAATTACTCCTAATAAAAGGTAAATACTGTGTAGGCATGTACATATGTAGAGTTGGAATCTACTCTGAAAATTCAGCTGTTTTTCAACCAGAAGGCCAGAATTACCTACAGAAACAGAAATACAGCATTCTACATTTTGTTTCATAATACCTGTCCATGTGGAGCTTTACTGATTAAATTTTTGTGTATTGAACAAAAACTTATTATATGCTTGACCCTTCTAAATTCAGAAACACTGAGTATATTTATTCACATAACCACAACCTTTTTCTGTTTTTCTCCATATTATATTTTCTCTTATTGGAATATGAACCATGACTCTAGGACTAGCCAGATACACGCTAAATCAGGTGCATTTCTGATTAAACATTTAATCAAAATTTAGGAATTAATCTTTTCAAAGAAGAGTAGCGATTTTCTTCACAACTCATGGTTGGATTTTTTTTTTCTATTTCAAGTTGTCCATTTCAATATTGAATTTGTTTCATTTATGAAGTGTTTTTGTTTAGAAAATAAACTTACACTTAAAAATTAGGAAAGCTTGTGTAAAAATGAGGTTTTGCAAGTGACCCATAGAATGTCTTTCCCCATATTTTCTGTTGATCTAATTATATTTGTACATTTTCTCAGAAGATGCTTCAGACATTCTCATTTTTCCTCCATAGGAAAAATTCTACCAGAGGAATTAAAAAAAGTACAAGATTCCATCTATGACTGCCTCCCAAAGAAACAATTAAAAAAAATCATCTAATAGCAAGACTAACACTTACCTTGTATAAAAACACCACCTATCATAACTGGAATCAGCTTACAGCACTTGAAGATGACTTGAGTAGGGTAATTCAGATATCCTAAAGAGGTATTAGACAAACCCATAGTTCCCACTGTCAAAAATGCTATTATCATGTAGGTTTTGCCAGGAATTCTACAAAACATAAAGATACAAATCTTGGCATTACAGACTCATCTAGAGGAGGTTTAGCTTGGAAAATTCAGGTAAAGAAATACTTTTGTAATGCAACAACATCTTTCTCACTGAATTTCACTTCATAGAAACTTAAAAATGCACAAAAATGTCTGACTTCATATTTCATTTCTTTCAATTACTGCAAATAAAGAGCACAAATACAAGATAATAAAAACTTCATGGCTCATGAAATATTCGAGAAGTAATGCTTTAACCTCCTTCTGAGAAGGCATGTTACTTACACAAGAATCAAGACAAAGGTTTCAGGTCAAAGGAAATGCAGAAGACTGGTATACTGAGATAACCTGCATCTTAGTTCTGTCACAAGTCAGTGTGACAACTTCTTTGGTGAAATTTTCGTGTAAACCTTGACATTTTTTAAACTAAGAAAGTTGAAAAAAGTACTATTTTTAAATGAAACTCAATGAAACTAAGAGAGCAGTGATTCAGATACCATGAACAGAGAGGCCTGTTGAACACTTTCAGACGTTATGTTCACAATCTGACGGAATTACTACCCAACAACAGATGACCCAACAGTTACTTTTGTGCTCACTTTGTGATTTTTTTACAGTTATTGCTGTGCATATGTTCAGCTATTTTTCATGCATACTCAGAACCACACAAAGAACATAAGGAGCTGCCTTGCTGCAATCCTGTCTTATTTGTAACTCATTATGTGATGTACACATACTGAGGCATGCAAGAAAAAATTTAAATTTAAGAAATATGGATTTCTGCATGTCTACAAGAAGATGTCTAGGTTATAGAAAATAAAATGTATTTCAGATCTACATTTCCAACACAACTTACTTGAAGGTTAATTCTCTGCAAGCATTACCAACTGGTAATAAAATCCTATAAATATAAGTAACCCAAAAGGTAACTGTGCAATATTACCTGATTCATCTCAAGAAGTCAGATAACTTGAAATATAAGCTGTCAGTGTTTAAAATAAAAGAAATAATTTATCAAAATTATATTGTTTGGCTAAAAAATCATTTTATAATCTAAAACTAGTAATCATCCAAGGCTGACTGCAGGTAAGGAAAACTACATATGTTCAACTAGAACATAAGGCAACTTTAAAATTCATGTACACCATGACAGGCCACAGAATGGCTACACTGAGTCAGAAAATATCCCATTTCCATGGGATTCAACACAAAAATCTCCTTGGTCAACTGCAGTGAAAATACAGAACAGTTTTGTGGCAGAGTGTTATGAGTGGTGTCTTAAATGACAACCACAACACTTCAGCACATCCTTTGAAGCAAACCCACTCAGCTCCACCGAGTAAGCAGACAGCAGACCTATGACATTCTCCAAGATGCACAGCAAGTTAGAGGAACTTGTGGTTGAGGAGGCGCCAATATTTGAGGAAAACATATTCACTGACAGATGGCTTCAAGTTCTGTGAAGTGCACTGGCTCTATTTTAGATGTGATAATCCCAAACAACACATATGTGAGTCAGCTTCTATCAGCCACCTTAAGGATACAATATGTTCTGTAAGCAGGACAGTGACAACAGAGTCAACAGAACTACTTACAGGTCTGAAATCCAAGTGGGTGCTTCTAAAATACTCTCTAACATCATCCAGCAAATTAACTTCCTTTTATCTACAGAATTGCTAGCAATGCCTCATAGTATTCACACTCAAAAAACAGAAATTAAATTTACAGTAAGCATCAAAGACTTCTAATTTCATGGACAGTGGGTAAAATGCTTGGAAAAACACATACCTTCTTCTTTTGTCCTGAATCAACTGCAATTCTATTAGTCCAAAAATGGAATAAAATCCAAATTGCACTAAAGTGAGGTACCAACCAAAAGGTTTAAAACCTTCCACTGAAAATATCAATTCCTATAAAAACAAAAACCCACCAAAGTCATGTACATACACCAAAATATTAAATGGACAAAAAAAAAAAAAATCAACAGACCTTTTTCCTTCATGTACATGCAAATCTAGCCTTTGCAGTTGCTGGTTATTAAGTATATTTATCTGCCACATGTAACTTGCAAAAATATTGAAAAAAAAAGATAATTTAGGTTCTCCAAAATGAAAGAAGAAAATTTACTGTTATTGTAAATACACTAAAATTAATGAATCAATTCATTAGGGCAATACATTTGATGCATTAGTAATTATCTCATATTACAGATGGCTTCTTGCCTGCCTTTTTGCTGTTCTTCTGTTCATTTACTTCAGTAGACCGTTTTTATTCAGATTTTATAAATATCTCAGGATAAATTTAATGCAATTTTTCTCTAACAAACATGCTAACTGATAATTTTCAACTGTTAGGAATGTGCACTTAATATTTTTAGTGATGACATAAAATAGCTCTTATGAATTCATAAAAATTTGCATGCTGTTGGAATATTTCAAACCAAAGCAATTTGTTATGCAAAACCAGATACACTGCATAAAGACTTATGTAGGTGTATCAGTTATAGAAACA
This sequence comes from Lonchura striata, assembly GCF_050655825.1. NCBI lineage: Eukaryota > Metazoa > Chordata > Aves > Passeriformes > Estrildidae > Lonchura > Lonchura striata. Next base: position 64,631,908 of record NC_140704.1, read on the forward strand.
AAAGACTACCTAGTAGCTGCCTTTTGAGATTCTGCTTTTAATTACTGATCGTGTTCTCCTAACTCTTTTGAAGTAACTTAATGTTAACAAACTTATCAGCGCTTTTGAAAACTGTATTAGAAACATGACTTTTAATGATCAAGTTTTTTAATCACTGCTTTATTGAGAATACTCAATGAATTTAAAAACAATTTTAAAAAGGGAACAGAAATGTAGCTGCTCAAGATAAGAGAGAAAAGATTAGCAGAATGGTGAATGTATAACTAAAATGGCATAAACATTATGCTCTATTTAACAAATTAGCATAGTACATGTTTCAGCTTTGTTCTGAGAGCAGAGAGAAAAATAAGATGACTGTAAGTGTACAGTACTCATGGAACTTAGGGAGATCTAAAGGTTTCAGCATTAATGAAGACTTTGGTGTATCTTGCACACAGAAGTAAAAGATCAAGTTATGAAAGTCCAAGTGATCTAAACTTTAAAGGCACACGAACCATAATGGCAACTTAGATTATATATTACTTGCTGCTCTTGAATACTGAAAGGCTGACTAGCAATAAATATCTAGTTTGAACATCTATACATATTAAAATACACACTGTATTATTATGCTATTGAAAAAGACAAGGGGTAGGAGGAATTGGCCTAAGACACAAGTTCATAATATTTACCTGTAAATATCCATAGATTAGATAAAACATAAAAACTCCAGAAACACAGATGAAAAATTGAGCAGGTTTGCTAAATTTGCTGAGATTCATGCCAAGAACTACAACATCATCTACTGATTTGATATGGGGAGACATAGCTTGAGATTTGGAAGGTACGCTGATGGAAATGTATTTTCTTGATGAAGTGAATTTCAGATCCATGGTTCCTGGTTCGCTGCATTCGGGGCTACTGCTGTCTTCTGCCTGCTTTTCTCCTTCTGTATGTTTTCTGTCTGAAAGCTGAAAGAAATGCTAAAGTCAGGTGGGACATAACATACAGCCTTCCAACAACAGTAAATGAATGTGACATTTATAGGGAAAAAATAAAGGTTTTGGAGTTTTGTTGAATTGTTTTTATTCACAAATTTTACTTATCTTTTCTGATATCCAAAATTAACACCAGAGGCCATCAAGACTTTATGAAAGCAGTTTTGCTTCATTTCTACACTCAACATGGCCAACAAACCCACCAATCAACCCCAAAACAGAAATCCAGCTTGAGTTTCTGAACAGCTCTAACTGGTCCTATCATGTACTCTCTTGACTGCTTGGGAGAGAAGTGATCTCCATGACCAGCTCACAGTGCTATTGAAGAACTACTATTTAAGCACTGTGGTTCTGCCTACCTTCATCTTCTCAGCAAAACACACCAGACTAGCTCACAATATGGGAAGCTAAAAACTACAGATTTGCTAAAACCTACAGATTTGAGCCTATGACCAGTTACAAGCATGGAAGCCAAAGAAGTTATCCCCTCATCCTCACGTATACTTACTATTTCTTGCACAGTTTTCCAGAAAAGAACATGGAGATTGAAACAAGCAGATTGAGATGCCAGTCTCAAAAACCAGACTGTTTATCTCATGAGGTCTATGATATGGCAATCCCTTTAGTATTTATCACATGCAACTATTCCCACAAGTAACAGAAAACAAAACTGCATGACTGAAGCCTATAGAAGGAATGTAGCAGCTCAGTAGACTGAGATGCAAATAATTCTGTTCTCCAGCTGAGCAGACAGTAAACATGATATTTGATGTTTTTTTTTTAAGATAAAACACACTGGTCAGCCATTTGTCCCAACTGTTTAGTGATTTTTTTCCAGCTCAAGAGTAATTATCCTCATCAGACATGCATAAAAAATGCTTTCCCTATTGTTTCTAAATTGAAAATGTCCCAGTATATTAAAACTGGATAATGCAATAAAAGTAGTCTGCAAGAACACTGGTAAATACAATATATTATATAATACTATAAATTTTAAGGTTAGTTGAAAAATTAAGTATTATTATGAAGCCTGCATTGTGCTCATGTTTTTCATACGAGCTACTATCACGTTGGAACAAGACTCCTATTACAGTTTTAAAAGAACATCTTGAGGAGTATAACAGATGTTTAGAGACCATAATAATTATGTGTGCTTAAATTCATAGCTCTTCACCTCAAGATCAGAAGTGAGAGGTAGAAAGTTTATCCCTGTGGATTTTTAGCTAATCCCAACATGAAGTGGCCGTAAAACAAAAGAGAAAAAAGTTTTAGACTAATTTTAGTAAAACCAGAAAAGCACTAATGTCAGACAACAAGTCATGAGTGAGCCTTCACATACAATGTAATACAGTTCTGATCACCCTCACATAAAGTGGCAAACAAGGGTTATCAGGATGGAGGAACAGGCTGCCCATCTTAGGAACTGAAATAAGATAAAAGCATAACTTGTCTAGCCTAACAAAACCCCAATGAAAAGGAAATAGATCTGCTTTCAATACAAGTATGGAGTACCACTAAGGAGAAAAATCAGTATTAATTTGAAGGACAGAAGAATGAGAAGAAGTGGGTATGAAGTGATCATGAACAAATTTACGCTTTCCAGACTATCTGGTTAGCCAGCATTTGCTCAGCAACTGGCTGGACATTGATCTACCTGGGTGTGGAGTGATCATCTTTACATCACCTGTTTTGGTTTGCTTCTCTTTTCCCATTTTTTTCTACACTTCTTAAAAAATATTTATCTCAACCCATAATGTTTTTTTTTTTACTCTTCCTTTCCTCTCACCCCATCTCTCTGGGGGCAGTCAGGAAAAAGTACGTAAGTGGCTGTGCAATGCTGAGCTGCCTACCAGCATTACATCACACAATTAACATAATCTTCAATTTTTAACTGTTTCTATTAAAACTATGTCCTCAGATTTCACACCATCAGATTTCATAGTGTTTCCACTTAATTTTTGGCAGATTACTGAGTCTGTCATGAAAGTGGTAAGAAACGCTGATCACTCCAGACACACCCACGACCATCCATAAAACTATGATACATGGTAATTGTTTTTCTCTACACCCTTCAAAGAAAATTACCGAACATCTGAGGAAACTGTAAATGTATGTATGCGTTTGAAACAGTCTTCACCAAGTAATTTCATTAGCAACAGTGACAGAACTCTTTTGAAATTCACAATAACTTCTCAAACTGCTAGTTTTCTAAGTATGAAAACTGTTATTCCTACTCATCAAAATTCCTCAAGCACCTAATTCTCATCTTGAACAAACATACAGCAAGAATCGGTTTTATGAAAAGTTAAGAGCTGTTCTGATTTGTGTAAGATTCCAATTTCCCTCTTTTCTTTCTCCTCCTGTCTGTAACAGTGTAAACAAAAGGTTCTTTAGATCAAAGACTTCCTGTTTCTTCCCCTTTAAATAAAAAGTTCCTTGCAGATCAGTACTTTAACCTAGCACACAAAACAGTGATTATTACATAAACATGAAGGAGAAACAAATGAACGAGTAGAAAAGCAAAATTTCTTTTGCCTCCAAAAAGTTAACGACTTGTACTAAGCATGGAAAAAACATCAGGAAGGAGCTCGAGCTTTGGCTGGCCAAGGTTTTTTAACACTGAAGAACATCTGTTAAACCCATCATTTTGGCAGAAACCAGCGTCTTAGTCCGCTCAGACAAACTGCTCGCCCGAGACACACAAGGCAAGCTCCAGGTTGCCTTTGGCCACGACGCTCCGGAGACTGTGGCAGAAATGCTTGGTGGCAGGACAGCAGCTGGCACCACAGCAGGGACGCGCCAGGTGACAGAGAAGCCAAAGTCTATCTGCGGGAAACCTGAGCAGATTCTTTGCTTGACTCTGCGTCCCGCTCCAGAGGCAAAAGAGAGAAGGAGACAGGGTCCAGCATGGTCCCTGAGGCTTCCCTCCCGCCCACTCGCCCGCTCCAGGCGCGTCCCTTCCCGAGCGCCTGGCAGCTGTCCCGGGCAGGGCTGCCACCGGCTCTCCAGCCGCCACGGGCCGCCACTCCCCGCCCTTCCCGCGGCAAAGGAGCCTGCGGCAGCCGCCGGCTCGGGCCGGCCGAGACCCTCCGGACACGGCGGCAGCCCCGTCCCGCTCCCCATCCCGCCCCGGCGCCCTCACCGCCGCGCCCATGGCCCCCCGCTGCCGGGCGACGCTTGGCAGGAAGCGGCCCCGCCTCCTCCCCGCTCGCCCCCCGTCCCAGAGGGAGGAGAGCAGCGGGGAGCGGCCCGCCCCGTACCTGTGCGGCGGACGAGGAGCGGCGCGGCGCCGGCTCCGCCCGCCCGCCGGCACCGCCGCCCCGCGGGCTCGGCCAGGACGGAAGTGCCGGCCGGGAGGCGCCGGGGTCGGCGCGAGCAGCGAGCGCATCGGCACGGCGCCGCTCGCTCGCTCGCTCGCTCGGCGCTCCGCTACCCGGCCTGAGGCGGGCGGGGACGGCGCCCTCCAGCGCCTGAGGGGCGGGGCCGGGCCCGGGGCAGCGTTCCAGGCTCCCGGATAACATTCCCGGCTCCCGGATAACATTCCCGGCTCCCGGAGGCGACTGCCAGGGGCTTCCCCACGTGCCTCTGCGGGAGACCGGGCAGATCACAGAATCACAGAATCCTTAGGGTTGGAAGAGACCTCTGGGGGTGCAGTCCAAATCCCCTGACAAGGCAGGGTGACCTAGAGTAGGTGGCACAGGAACACGTCCAGGAGGGTTTGGAATGTCTCCAGAGAGGGAGACTCCACAATCTCCCTGGGCGGCCTTTTGCAGTGCTCTGCCACCCTCAATGTGAAGAAGTTCTTCCTCGTGCTGAGGTGGAACTTCTGATTCAGTTTATGGCCATTGCTCCTCGCCCTCTCTCCGGGCACTGTCCTCATGGCACCTGCCTCTGAGATATTGACATGCATTAATGAGATTCCCTCTCAGTCTCCTCCAGACTAAACATCCACAGTTCCCTCAGTCTGTCCTCCTAAGAGAGGTGCTCCAGACCCCAAAACACCTTTGCGTCCCGCCACTGGAGCTCTCCAGGAGCTGCTTGTCTCGTACTGAGTAGCCCAGAACGGGGCACCGCGCTCCAGATGCGGCCTCGCAGGGCCAAGCGGAGGAGGGCAATCGCCTCCTCCACCGGCTGCACCCCAGGGTGCTGCGGCAGAGCAACAGCCCCGCTGCGCCCTGCCCCGCCAGCGAGCAGCCGGGACGCGGGCAAGGAGCCCAGGGAGCACCGGGAGGGGCTGCGGAGCTCCCTGCCTGCCCGGGCTCCCTGCAGCTGCCAGGAGGAGGGACAGGGATGTCACCTCGCCTCCCAGGTGTGCTGCGGTCAGGCGCTGCTGTAGGTCTGCAGCGACTAGCACTACCTTAACACTCTGCCTCCCGCAGCAGGCGATCGTATTTCACACCACGGTGACATCAGGATTATTTGGAGTCCTGAAAAAGTTGGTGGGTTTTTTTTTTTTGTTTTGTTTTTTTTTTTTTTTTTCCGAGGTGTGTTTGATGCTCTGCTGTTCTGATGTGAGCAATGAATCACCCACACAAAGCTGTTGCTTTCATTAAAAAAAAAAAAAAAAAAAAAAAAAAAAAAGAGAAAAATGCATTTAGAGAGAGGTATTCTTGTGATCATTCCGCATGAGGCTGCAGAAAGGAAATAATAAAAGTATTTAATAATGACAGGCGAAAAGGTAAATGAGAGCAATAACAGCAGAATGCGTAGAGCATAATGGCCAAAGGAATCAGGTAAGGAACTTAGAAGAAAGGTAGCTAAAGGCATTTTGAGCAAAATATGCAAATTAGATGTAGCTTGAAAATACATAAAATCCAGTTATTATTCATATCTGTCTATATAATGGCAGTGTGGGTTTTCTGTAATTATGTGCAGAGGTATTTAACATTATACATAATCACTACAGGACAAGGGATTTATATTTAGGAAATTCAAGCTTTTATGTTTACAATATTTTAAGTTTCTTTTACCTTATCCAATGTTAGTATAGTAAATCAATGTGTATTATAGATACTAGCAACATCTGCTCCAATATTTAGCATCATATTTTTTGAGGATATTTATTTAGTGGCAAACACCAAAACTTAAATGTGCAATGGTTACTTAAAAATAAATAAACAAATAAAAAATTGAACCCCCTAAAACCTTTTAGCAACTAGCTATTTCTGAAAAACAGGACTAGTGTTTGTTGAGAAAAATACTTGCAGCCACACTGTGAAGTTCCAGTGTTTCTTGGTTCAAGTTTCCTTTACCTGATTGAAGGATTTCACATTTCATAAGCAATTGTGCTTTTTTTTTGCAGCAATATGGATCTCCGTGACAGAAGTAACTACCCCAGTAACTCAAGTAAATATATTCATGCTTGTGTGTGATCAGCTGGCATTCTCTAGTTTTGTGTAAATAAATTCTCTGGATATGTCAGCTGTAATAAACTTTACTGTTACAGATGTTAAGTGGAGTGATTACACAGGAAGTTCCACCTGAACATGAGGAAGAAGTTATTTTCTCTCTGTGTGGCTGAGCATTGGAACAGATTGCCCAGAGAGGCTGTGGATTCTCCCTCACTGGAGATATTCAGGATTTTCCTTCACTGGAGATTTTCAGGATGGTGTCCAGATATTCCATCTGGACACCATCCTGACTAATGTGCTCAAGGGGACCCTGCTTGAACAGAGTGGTTGGACTAGATGATCTCCTTTGGTCCCTTCTAACCTTACCTGTTCTCTGTTTCTCTGAGTGTGTCTTACTGACTCAGTGGAGGCAGGCAGATAGCAGGAAAAATCAAATTGCACCACTGAGTTGGACTGACTAAATAACCTGTAGCTGGGTGGAAGGAACCTGAGTATTTGAGTCTCTTGATTAGGAAGAGTATTGAGGAGAAACACACTGGCAGATGTGATCTGGTATTTTCTCACATCTGAGACTTGTTGATACCCTACTGTATTTTTTTTTTTTTTAATTCAGAAATATAGAAATTAGGCTGCTTGATTTTGGGAGTCTCCTGCCTGTTGTTAAAGAGCATATATTTTGTTGTTTGCAATGTATTTTTCTATTTCTATTATCTGGATTCCATCATTCCAACTGGAAAGTGGCAGGTATGCTGGAGAATGTTCTCTTTAAATAAATCAGAAGAGTAAATGATGAGTAGGATGTTTATTATTGATCTCACAGATGCTTTTGCAGTCTGCAATATGAACACGTATGGATTACTGGTAAAGCTGGAAAGCAAATTACATTTTCTTTTATCATTTGTAAAAATGAAGTTATGGCTTATGAAAGGTACTGGATTCAGGCTCTGGGGACCTAACTTCTCTGATTATCCAGGAAATAGATGTTGTACATCACAAGCAGAGACAGTGGAAGTATTAAAGATCTCAAAGTTCTCACACTCCCTGTCTGTACTTCTTTTTTGTCCTGCTCAAGGTACCAATAGGAAAGCTTAGTCTGTGCACAAACTTAATCCTATTTTTTTTTTCTTCTGTGAAGGTACACAATAATGCTGTTGGCTGTAGTTTTATTAACAAAAGATTTTGTTCACTACAGTCTAATTTAGAAATGTCAGCTCCATAATAGGCTTTGTTGCCTTTGTTGTCAAGTCTAGATTGTTTTCATACCCATTCAATACGAGCAACTCTAATTTTTCTGCAGTGAAATGGTACCCCTGTACCCACTTCCTATAAACCAGAACAAAGGTTTTAGGCACTTCTTATTTGTGAAGAGAACACAAATATGGAGTATTTATAATAGGTGCACATCTTGCATTTTGTCAATGGGCTTTGGACAGTAATATCTTTGTGGCATAATGTGTGTTGCTATTAAGAACTTAAAGGAGTAAAAAATATTTCCTATGTGTGGCAAAATTACCCAATACGGGTATGTTTCCCCATGAAACGTGTGCAGGTATACCATGAGTATACACAAGTATCCATGAACATTTTAACCAGGGTTATACATAAAATCAAGCTAATGAAGCAGAGCAATGAGGGGGACTTGCTATATTTCAGTATGAAAGGCAAATTAATACCACTTTCAAATGCTTGAATCCACCTCTCAGAGATGTATGTTGGGTAAATATTTTTAGAATCTTCTATGTTGACATAAGTCTATCAGAGCATAAGTCAATGAGGATGCAGTTTGTGAGTTTTGATGCAGCTAAAGCTCATATCATTTACTGCTTTATCATCTTTATCAAAAATGGTGGGGAATTACATGCAAAGTGGTCATTTTTTTCTGTTGATTTTGTCTTAGGGTTTACATGTGAGACAATTAAGTATTACACAAAAGTAAGTATTTTGGTTAGATGAAAATGTGTTTTGGCTGTCATAACTGGTCATCTGCTGACTTAGTGGGAGTTAGGTAAACTTAGAAGCTTGACTGAAAGAAAAAAAGAGCAGCTGTTTACCTCTGTAGCATGGGGAAAAGGGGGAAAACAATAATTCTTCTCTCCTGTTGACAGACATAATCATATTTCTGGTGATTTAATACAGTAAAATTTTTCAGCCAGCCCCCTACAGGTTTTGATTGCTGTTACTCTGAGATGCAGTAGAATACAAACAAACAAAAGACACACACACACATGAGAAAGTCTTGATGGACTTTCTTCTCAGAATACTTTCAAAATTAGAAATAAGTGTCCATCAGAGGATGACTAGTTAATTAAAGATCCATATGTTTTAATATATATGTTATTAAAATCTGTATGTTGTTTAGGCTTCTGTAATAAATGTTTTCTGAACACTTTCCTATAATTTTCAGTGCTTAAATTCCAGGTGCAGTGATTTTTCTTAGCCTAATTTAAAAAACCGTTTCTAATGTATTCCTTGTACTACTGCATTTTACTGTCTCAGAACCTAAATTGTGGCTTTAACAGTAACAAAAAAGCTCTATGATTATAGAATACAAAGCTTGGAATGTGTGATACATCACTTCATATTCAAGGGAAAGCTATTTTATCTAGAATTATAAAGCTAAATTAAAGTTCTGCCTTCTGACATTACAAAGTACTGTAATACTGATTTTTAAATTTTTAAATTGCACTTAAAACATGGAATGTAGGGCCAGACAGATAATCTATCAAGTGTTGATAACAGTCTAGATACAACTTCATTATTTCTGTCTCGTCACTGGTGCATATAAATGCTAGTACTTAGAAATGCAAACAGTAAGTAATTTGCTCAGAGAGAGTGGATGTCCAGATATATATTCTATGACTTACTTGGAATAAAAATGTAGAGAATTTTGCAGTCAGAAAAATTGTGCTTAAATAGTTTTGTACTTTGTGATTGGAGGTGGTTGAAGTAACCACCACTTCTTTTTAACTGGTCAGTTAGGTCACAAGCAGCCTTCTTTGAAATAATTTCTTTTTATTAATACACAGTTGTGAACAGGCTTATGACTTGGTATTGACAGCATCACACTGATGACACTCCAGATCATGGGAGTAAAAGTGGTCTCACTAGTGTCTTGCAGGTCTTGTGTCATGCTGGGGACAATGGCCGAATAAGTACTAGTGAGGCAGGTCAATTGACAGAATGTTTTCTGTAAAAAAAAACTCTCACCATCCTATTGCATTATTTTTGAAATAATTTTGGTCCTTCAAGACTGTAATTAATAGAGTATGTTGTGGATGTGCAAGGTTTGAAGTCAGGCCCTGCTTCTGAGAAGTGAAGGTGTGATGGGTATTTTTTCTTGAAGTGTAAGGTTTGGAAGGTTTGCTGAGTAAGGATGAATCTGTTTATATGTCCTGGAGATATGTGGTGTGTGTTTTGATAAATGCTGAGGCATATCTAAGCGTGAGAAGTAACCTGAGAACAAGTGTTAGGTCAAGTCAAAGGTGTTTAGCCATTCTCTGTGATGGAGTATAGGGAGTTGAGGATAGGTTAGGTAGTCCCTCTCTTAGCATAGGCCCCTGACTTGTGCTAGTTACTTTTGTGGAGGTTGTATGTAGATTGTTTGATGGTCTCCAGTAGACATTTCCTTCTACACTTTGTCTATTGCTTTGAAGTAATTTAAGATTTTGGCCTCTGTAATGCTCACTTAGGGAGCTTTAACAGATTATCAGTCTGGATGAATCTAGGACTGAACAGTACTGTGAAGGTCATGGAATTGATAAGTGAAGTTACCATCGAATGGTTTGGGTTGGAAAAGACTTTAAATATTATCTAGTTCCAATCACCCTGTCATGTCAGAAACACCCTTCCACTTGACCAGGCTGCTGAAAGCCCCATCCAGTTTGGCCTTGAATGCTTCCAGGGATGGGGCGTCCACAACTTCTCTGGGCAGTGTGTTCCAGTACCTCATGGTAATCACAATTTTTTTCTAATATCTGATGTAAACTTACCCTCCTTCAGTTTAAAGCCATTCCCCCTTGTTCTGCCACTTACATGCCTTTGTAAATACTCTGTCTTCAGCTCTCCTGCAGGCCCCTTTTAGGTACTGGAAGGCTGCTCTAAGGCCTCTCCAGAGTCTTCTCTTCTCCAGGCTGAACAACCCCAACTCTCAGCCTGTCTTCATAGGAGAGGTGCTCCAGCCCTCTGATATTTTTCATGATCCTCCTCTGGAGTTGCTCCAACAGATCCATGTCCTGCTTATGTTGTGGACCCCAGACCCTGGACACAGAATTCCAGGTGGGGTTATATAAGACTGGAGTAGAAGTGCAGAATCACCTCCCTTGATCTGCTGGTCACACGTCTTTTGATGCAGCCCAAGTTATGACTGGCTTTCTGGCCAGCTTGCTGAAGGTGTGCTCAATCCCACTCTCCATGTTATGGACGAAAATGATAAACAGTAACAGTCTCAACACTGACCCTTGAGGAATGCCCCTCATCACTGGTCTCCAGTTGGACGTTAAGCCATTGATTGCAATTGTTTGAGTGCGACTATCCCTGCAATTCCTTATCCATTAAGCAGTCCACCCATCTAATTGATCTCACTCCATTTTAGAGACAATGGCACAGTGTGGGACAACATCACATGCTTTGCACAAACCTGGGCAGATGGCTTCAATTGCTTTTCCCTTTTTCACTACCACTGTAACTCCATTACAGAAGCCCACCAAATTCGTCAGACATGATTTGCCTGTATTGAAGCTATGTTTGCTGTCATGAATCACCTCCTTATTTTCCATGTGGCTCAGCATAGTGGCCAGGAGGATCTGCTCCATGATCTTGCTGGGCACAGAAGTGAGACTGACAGGCCTGTACATCCTCAGGTTTTCCTGTTTTCTCTTTTTTTTTCTCTCTCTCTTTTTTTTTTTTTTTCCTCTTTTTCTTCTCCTGCATAATTGTACTTATGCATTATGTGGTATTTCCAGGTACATAAACTTGGAAGTTGGTGTTTGACAAGCAAGGTATATTCCTAGAAAACAAACAAAACAGGTTTTTTTTTGTTTCAGGTGTGTACTGGAAAGATTGATAACTCTCAGGAGAAGAAAAAAGAAGAATATGGTGGTCTGTCTTATACTTCTGATTGGTAACTTTGAGAAGAGAGTAAGTTTGGACAGGCTTGGCTGGAGAATGACACTTTTTTATGTTTATCTAAAAATTATATCTTAATTCCTCTTAAAAGAGAATTGAAATAATTTTTATACCACATTGTTTTCTTCTTCTGAATTAGGTTATAAGTTATAATTGGTGTCAAAGAAGTCTATGTACTTTGCTGACATGCTAGAAAATAAAATCATCTGGGAATTAATCACAATTAAAGTTAAAAGCAATATACTCTATTTATTACTAAAGAAGTGGCATAATCAATAATGGATTTTATATGTATTCTCAAATTTTCTGAAGGCAAGATTGTGAAAAACCTCTGTAGCATAATGTAATCTGAAGTAACTAAAGTGTTATGCATGAGAAGGTATTGAAATGAATTTTCACATCACTTGTTTTGTACTCATGGGTGTTTTAATGATATTTTATAGTGTCTTACTAGTATCTTTCAAAACTAAAGCAGCATTCCCCTGAAGTAGTTTTGTCACTGCTTTATTGGCATCTGGTATGCTGGTATGCCACAAGATATGATGATATGAGAACTGGTATGCCACAAGATATGATGATATGCTCATGTTTAAATGGACTCCAGTGTCTAAGGTAAGAAGGGAATGCAGATGTCCCTCTTGTGTTAACTCTTTCTGGTGTTTTATAAGGGTTGGGAACTCATTCTCTGTGTACTGAACCATTTTAATGGTAAATTCTCTTAAGGTATTCTAATCTCTACCCTGCAGTTATCTGAGAATGGATCTGTAAGGCACACTACAGGGAAGAATGACCAGGGAAACTATTTGCAATTGAGCCTAATTCTCCCTGTCCCAAATCAACATAAAATTATATCTTCCATGTGTGAAAAGACTACAGAGAAATTACCAGAGCAGTCACAGAGCTGATGACAAAGATGTTGTCTTCTTGTCATTGGGTGTATTCTCTTTTGGACTGACATGTGCTAGGTACAGCTTCCTCTGGTCCTTTTGGTGAAAAATATCACTCAATTTCTGCAAAATTCAAATGATCAATGCTATCAAAACCAGATGCTTCTCTATGTGCCAGCTTCCCCCTCTGGCATATTCTTCTGCTAAAAGGTTCCATTTTGGGTTGGTTTGTATAATTTAGTGTAATCAGGAATGTTTTCTGTTACAGATGTCCTAGAAAATGTATAAATATTTTATTTACATAATATTTTATTTTAGAGCGACTTGAAAAAAAAAATGTTACATAATAAGTATCTTGTTTGCCCATGCTGAATCTTTTTTATTACTATGATAACATCTAGATTCTTTCAGCAAGACAACTTGAGCTGTGGTCAAATTTGCATAAATTTACAGCAAATATGCCTCTTTAACCAGGGGAATAACTCAGGGAAAAAATAGAAATACATAGTAATTCATATGGTGCACACTCCATTTGGTGTAGTGCACTGTCTGCATGGTCATGGTTTTTTGGCATCTCCTGCTGTGTGTGGAGAGAATGCAAGGATGACTGGAACTCCATTGTCTTTTCAAAGCTTTGAGGATTTCCTGCATTATTGGTGTTTTGTTGGTTTCTTTTTATTAGGATTAAATATTTTGGTAAATTTTTCTTTTTGCTTTTTAAAGTGTTCGCTTTTTACAATAGAGTAAGATATGATGTATCCATAGTCTATGTAAAATGTTTGAATGGAATAATATTTCGTGGCACAATAAATGCAACTGACAAAGATAAATTGATATCTAGAACGTTAAATGCAATGCCTTAAGATTTGTCCTGTGTCTTATGTGACTTCATGGCCTTCTTAAAAAATCCTCATGGATACATCCAGCATCTAACTACACAGGGATCATGCCCAAATCTGTGCTCAATTTATTACAGTGACAGTCAGGAGAGGACAGTGTAAATAGAGCTTGAAGTTCTAGATAATAGAAAGAAATTGGAAAAAAACATTGTAGAGTCAAAATTTTTTTATATATAATTTTTATAAAATTTTGAATTTTATTGAATTTTGAATTTTATTGAATTTTGAGTTCTATTTTGAAATTTTATTTGCATAATTTTTATAGCAGGCATATAGTAGGCATTAAGTAATTATAAAGCACTACATTTCTTTGAGTATTTGGTATGTATTTCTTTGAGTATATGGTAACTATGCGTTATCATAGGTACTTCATTTTTATTTAATTTTTTATTAAAAATTCATGCATGAAATAGAAGGGAAAATTTACTGATTTTGCATGAATTTGCTAATTCCACAGTCTGTGAGTATCCATTGCACCATGAAACAAAGAATATATATTTTTTTAAAATCTTCTACAAAAAAGAATACTTGATTTTTTTTTTTTTTTTTTGTTTGGAAAAGCATCACTATATTTTCACCTCTTTTTTTTTACTGGAAATAGTAATTGCAATAATATGGCATACCATCTCCAAATATGGTGAAATGTTAGATTATTTACTGCCATAGTAGAGATGTAAAAATAAACTAGTTTTGCTTTACTGAGTAAACAAACAAAAATATGTTGATTATGAATATGTAAGTGTCATTTATATGTGGGGTGGCTGACTTTTTCCCATCTGTCAAATCTACACAGATTAAGAGTCTGATGTAAATGTCAATATGAATCCAAGTATGACAGCTCTATTTATTTCTAAACATGATGTACACTGTGGTGCCTGTTTCTGTAACGAAGTGTGCCTGAAAATTATGTGTGTCATAAGCATTCATTTAAAGAAACAGCCTACCGTCTGCTAAAGACATCATATAAAGAAAAATATCCTTTTCAAGAAGGGAGTTTGTTACTTGACTATTTTAATGTAGATTGTTTCTTCTTTGCAGTGTGTCTACTATGTCTTCAGTAGCCAACCTGATTACTCCATATCATAAAAATTTAGTACCTTTCTACTGCAGTAGTTACTGGGTTATTGTTCATTTTGAAGGTATAATCAAGTCCATAAATTGCTAACTCTGCTGCTGAACTTAGGCCAATAATTGAAAGTCTTTTTTTTCCCTATGGTCCATCTTACAAGCTTTTTCCTTTGCTAAGCAGTTTAAACTGATATTTACAAATAAGTGAAGCAGCATTATAACATGCATATTATTCTCAGTTTAATACAGTTATATTCTGATTGCTTGGATATGTTGAAGGTAGTGTATTTCTGCATATTTTTTTCTTTTCCTGAACCTACACAACATTATTATTTGGGGGTAATCTGGTCAATTTGTCCAAAGCCTTCAGCATGTTCCTTATAGACCCAAATCACATTGCAACATGGCTAGGTTGCAGTGTTCTTTGGCTCCATTAATTATATTGTTTAGTGATACCTGGAGCACTAGCATTATTAATGGTGTGTGAGAAAGATGAAAATTACTTGAGGCACAAAAGCTAGTGGCAGAAAATCCTTCCATAAGCAAGAATCAGCAGAGTTCACTGTAAAGGAGGAAAGATAGTGTTAAATGATTTTTGTTTTAGTAGAAACTAGTGGCCTTTAGTTCCTGTGTATCCACTGCATTTAATGTTGAACATTAATCAATTCTTTTAAAGAGAAAAAGAAATTTAGGTTCATTAACATAAAGCAGTGTTCTTTTAATGGTAATGGCTGTGGCAAATACTTTGACTGGTAAAATTGTTTAGAATTATTCTGTTTGTTTGTGTGAGCAATAATCTCAATTGGCCATTCTGAAAACATATTATACTATAATTGTATTAGAAGAGCACCTGGTTGTATAGAAAAATTCATTTCATGGTCCTTTGCTTGTAAGATATTACACTTCAGCTATCTTAAAGGACATTTCTTATGAGAAGTATTTAGAACTGTGCTAGCTTGCAACCTGGTAGTTTGGAATCTCCCTATTAGACACTTTGATAGTTCACTCACCAGAACAATTTTCCCTAACTAGGACCACTGTTTTTGGCTGAGGTGTCTGGACACCTTTCTGTGACTCTTCCAAAATAAAAATATCTGTATTTTTTTAGATTGAAGCAGAGTTTCTTTGTGTAATTTTCCATGGGATTCTTTAGTCTCTTAATGTTCAATATTTTACATGCTGGAGTGTCCATGTAGGTGTTTAATTTGCTCAGCTAGAAAAATGAACATCTCCTCAGCTCAGTTCAAAGGGAGTGTCGTGGTAGGAATGACTTTAAGTGGTGAATACTGATGCTTCATGAGTCACACCATCCATTTTTAACATTTTCTGTTACGAAAGAATGAGAACCATTTTGTTTTCTCATTTACTGAGGTGAAAAGTCATCTGCATAGAAATATGGCCTTTTAGTCTAACCATTTATCTGTAATACTTTAATCCAGTACAGCGTCCGATAATTTCTGAAGCCAAGGTAAGGTCTCACAAGTAGTTTTTCAACACATGCTGTTTTTTATTCCAGCTCCTGTTTATAGGTGAGAAAACTGAAGAAGAGAGTGAAGCATTTATAACACAGTGGGCAGTAGTACTTTTACTGTTAGAGCTCATTAATTCCTTTCACAGCCCAGTGATCATTGTCCCAGAATGCTCTACCTTTAAGGACAGTTTGACTTTACTTTGCCATTTAAAATGTGGGCTGATTCTTTTAATTTTTTTAATTTGTTGCTGAAGACAGGCGTATTTGTCTTTGTTCTCAAAATTTGGCTGTCTTGGTGCATTTATCATTAAAAAAAAAAAAAAACCTCATATATGCATGTTTCTGTTCTTTGATTTATTTTTTTTTTTTAGAAATCTTTGTGTATGTAGCCTAGTCATGGAAAAAGTTTAATTCAACCTGATTTTTGTTGGATGACATTGAAGAGTTAGTCAGGATCAGTAAGGCTTCTCTGATCATGAATGTGAATAGTACTATTGCATAAATAAATTTTCCTCTTAATAGTTTGTACCCATTTCATTACTGGAACATGAAGCCTGTGGATTAAGTAATGAATTTTAAGGAATTAAAAATGCAACTGAACAACTAAACAAGCTTTTCATGGAGATTTCAATTTCTGTAATGTTTGTTGAGTAGTAAAGTATCTGTTTCCCACCAATCTGGAAGAGTCTGAAACATTGATCTACATTTGTGGCCATGTCCTTGAACGCTATTAGACTCAGCAAATGTTGCCTGAATTTAATATTCTTTGGCAAAAATATTTTTCATTTCAAGCAATTGGATTATAAGTGTGAGGTTACTAAAGTGATGATTTTCACCTACTACTGAACTGAAAGTCTGGTAGAAGGATGCAAAGTTTTCCCTGCTGCATGTAATACTTGGCAGTCTGTGCCTGGACTTGTGCTAGATTTAATTTTGCTGTGCTTGAGCCTTACTTGGTGCTTCCTGCTGCTCTGCAGACCTGGGGAAAGACTTTTTCATTCATCTGTTTTGCTGAAAAAATGCTTGGTTTTGGGGATTTTTTTAAGTGAAAATGCTTTTTAATCTGTTCAGCAAGGCACATCTTGATTCCATATTTTCTTAGGTAATGGATGTGGATACATTATTTGTTGTTCTTCAGAGATGAAAGTGACTAACCTAATTTCAGCTATGAATGTATTCTCCAGTATTTTTTGCTCACTTAGTTGCTTTGGATATTTGGCTGATTGAACAGAAGGGAAAGGGAGATTAGGGATGCACTTTTCCATGCCCTGGAGAAATGTGCCTAGAGGCAAATTTTGCATAGTTTCTGAGGATAAGTGAATATAATGCTGACAGACAAGGTATTTTGCTGTATGTTTGTCATGAACATAAAAGAGTGTGGGCAATCTTGATGGAGCAGAGAAGAACTCAATGGTTATATTCATAATGTAATTTGTTAGATAAACATGTCCAAAGCTTCCAAAGTCATTCAAGTCCTGCTGTTGTTGACCACTGAATAGATTTTGAGGAAGATAATGCATTCACAATGAGTGGAAAATACTTTGTTTATTATTATTATCTTTATGTTATATCCCTTTCTTATGTTAATAAATCCTCTGAGTAAATACAAGAACAGTTTCACAAAAGCTTGTCTGTCATATTTGCAGAAGTGTCAGCTGCAATCTTTGTTTTCTTCATGTCAGTTTGATGAATGAAAGGATGGCCTGTGCTAGATCGTCTGAAATTTAAATACAACAGTAATTCTTACTAAACTATCTCGGTTAAACTAAAACCGTGTTCACATGCTGAGAGTCAGAAGTGCTGGGCTGGACTGGGAGATTTGCTGGTTGAGAACAACCACCAGCAGTACCATCTCAGAATGGTGACTGAACATGAGCTATTAAGGGAGATGACTTACACACAAGTCCTGTGCCCTTCCTCTCATGGCAGTGGCTGACTAGGAAATGTACTCTTTTTGGCAAATTCTGTTGGCAGCAACAAGGAGACTTTGCATTCTTGCATTTTTTCAACTTGATTTTGATTGCTTGATGAGCTACAGTATACAGGAATGGATGATAACTAAAATTTCCTCACAAAGTGAGAATTCTTTGAAAACCATAGTACATTTTAAAATATTTGTTAAACTTACATATTGATTTTGTAATTCTGCCTACTTCTACTAGTCAGAATAAAAATTTGGGAGACCTTCTCCAAAAGATGTTTTACTAGTGCTTGCTTTATATAATGATGCTGCAACTAGATGGTCTTAGGTCTCACTGCACAGTTATATGTTCTACTTTGAGGTTATGGTGAACAATTCTTTTATGAGGAAGGCAGCCTTAAGAATAGAAGGATAGTTTTAATCATGCAAAACATCAGGTATGAACCCACTCTTCACGTCCTTTACCTAGCTAGACTTGTGGGCCACTATAGATATGTGTGTCCATCCAAGATTTTTCTTATGCTAGACTCCATTGGTATCACATATCATTGTGAGTTTTGTATATACGAGAGGTTTGGGCTGAGTGGAAATCATTTACTTCTGGGCTTTGTTCATAACTTCCAAAATGAGTCGCTCCAGGAACATTTTTGTCTTGTGTAAGATGAAGAATAAAAAACTTTCCACGCTCCTACAGAGCAGAAATGTACTGTATGACTTTCACAGCCTCTTTCTTGACTAGCATGTTACTAAAGAGATTTAGGTCAAAGCAACCTTGTTAAACTTGGTATGGATTATTTTCTCCTTGGTGAAGTCCTCTCATATGGTTGCCTCAATTCCAACACTGCAAATTTCTGTAGCTTGTTATTTACTGGGAATGCCAGCATTGCTTCATAGGAATTGACACCAAGGAAACCAGATTAAACTGTATGGTGTTTTATAGACATATGTATAAATGTAATATGGTAGATAAGTCTTTCATGCCTTTTTGAGTATTAATTGCCCCAGAAGACTCCCTGTTCTATCACAAGGCTAGAAACAAAAAAAATTTGAGAAATTAACCATGTGGTTAGCCAGCACCTCCTAAGAACTTTGAAAGTATGAATAAATGTATTCCAATTACTGACTAATGCAGGTAATGGGTTTATGGTACTTAGAGGGCTGGATCTGTTCCCTGACAGCCTGCAGACATTAGGGGCCCCTCATGACCAGCCTTCAATGTAGGCATTATGGAGTGATTTTTACTTTACTGCCTTTTCCATCAGATCATCCCCTCTCTTTCACACACAAGGTTAATTCACTTCTTGATCACATTATTTCCTCGCTGCTCTTTGACAATATAAAAATTCTGAGTGGACAGCTCAATCCCTCTTCCATCTCAGATTTGATTGTTATGGTATTGCCTGGCGTCCCTCAGAGGCCTCCAGCAGCCTTTGCTGCACTTTATGACACTTAAATGGCTGGGCTACAATTTCTCCATCTATTCACAAAATGCTGTTAATAACTCATTTTCAAAGAGGCCCTTCTTTATGTCTTGGCATTAAAGGATTTTTTATTAGGTGCCAGGATAGGTGACACACAGCCCCAGTAACCAAAGAGTTAATTAATCTGTTGAAATTTATTGCCTTTTATACTGCACTCAGTGTGACACTCCCTAAGAGAAACAGATACTATATTTACAACTGAGCTGAAATATTCAGTAATATAGTCTGCATACTGACCCACTCCATCAGTGTATGCCTTTTGCTGGAGTACCCATTAATCAACTAAGATGGATTTGTGTAATCTGTCTTTTTTCTTATTTTGAGATTCCAATAAATATTGAAATAATAATTTATTGATTACTCTGCAATATAAATGTGTAGTAAAGCCACCCAAGATATTTGCATACTAATGCATTTCAAAGCTCTTGGCATTATGTAGGTATGAGGAAGAGAGAAATTGTAACAGGGGTTAGGATGGAATTCCTCTGGAATGTAGAATACTAAATTCTGTGTTAGCAGGATGTGGTGGCCCTCTAAGGTAATTTTTGAGATTTTATGTTGAGGGAAAACCTAACTTGTGTCATTGGGGTTACGATAAACACAAGAGTGTGTGTTTTGTTTTGCAAACAAAAATTTTTCAATTCCTTTACAGTGAGGTGTTTATCAGAAGATTCTGGCTTTGTTCTTTCTGAAAATAACAGTCTGGGCTGCCCACGATATTGAAGTCCTGCTGTAAAGGATGTGTGTGTCTGTAATATGCATGATGCAGTGCAGCAGATTATTTGATGCAACTCTCCTGAGAGTTGAAATAAAGAAGTTTCTGTCAAAGGGAGGGATTATGACAGCTTCTGGCATAAATTAGAGAATTTATGTGGAATGCTGTAATTCATTGCAGCCTTTCTTCAGCAGTGGGATGCAATATACTATGTATCTGCTGTAGCACTGAGATGCAAGGTTTACACACACCTAATCCTGCTCTGTACTATGGCCTGACATGGACTATAGGCAGTTTTGTTTACTCTGTGTTGCCTTCCTGTGGTAATTTCTCCCTACTTCCTTTTGATTTACTCATTTTTCTTGTTTATCACATTAGTAGTGGTTAATCCAAGCAGCTCTGCTTAACTACTGAAATGTTATGTCCAAGTAGAACAGTTTGCATTCATTTGCAAAGCTAATCTCTTTGTTTATGACCTTGTATGGTACATAGCACTAAATAGAATTTAAACTATGATAAATTTTAATTATGTTTAAAAAAAAATACTGCACCAAACAGTTTAGGCTGGACAATCTACTTGGAGTATCACCTGAGGAATATTGAATTACTCTTGTGAGGTAGTAACAATGTACCTCTTTATGCTTGGTTTTCTCTTCCTCTTTTCTTTATAACTATGACAGCTGGAAGCTGCCTTACAGTAGACAGTGGGACTCTAGTATTTTTGCGAGAGAAAACTGCAAGAGAAAAGCTGAGCAAGGTTTTTTCATCTCTTGGAGATATATTCTTTTATCAACTTCAATTAGAATATTTGCCTTTACTTCATAAAGGCTTCTCCCTTTGCCAACAATGGAGAAATGATTAGGTAACATTTTCCTTGCTGCCATTTAGAAAAAGCAGGTCACTGTGTTTTTTTTGAGAATGCCTACAAGTAAAAAAGTCTGCTCTGGAAAATCTTTTTCCCAGAGGAATTAGAAGAACCAGTCAGTATGCCTGATAACCTGCACTTTCTAGCATGGACTAAATTTGTTCTAAGGTTTCAGTGGCCTGTTTAGGAGACTCTACTGTTTCAAACACTGAGAAAGATTAATTTTCAAGAATTAAAAAAGAAATACATCCTTTAGAAAGTAGCTTTCTTAATAGGAGATTACTTATGGTCATCAGCATGACTGTCATGTGGTATATGAGATATTAGTCCTGCTTAGCTCTTATGCTATACATTAAAGAGTTTTTTCTCTCATGTGTATATGGATAACAACTGTGTGAGACTTTGAATGTAACTATTGATCTATAGGATAAATATGTCCATTTTCCCCTGAAGAATCAAATGCAAAATTTACTTGCTGCTTATTTTTCTAAATTCTAAAGTTACTGAGACAGGAATGTTTGTAGCTTTTGCATATGAAGAGCTTTAACCTGCTTCTGAGTGCTCTGCTTTCTCAGTACTTTGGTACCAACCAGTATTATCTATTTGTCTAGTATCAAACATAGCATATACTCACTCATGAAAACCATGATCATGAGTGGAGTTTTGGGGGATAATATTTTTCCTTGAATAGTTCAGGAGCTCTTAGTTCAATTCAATCACAAGTGGTTTATGCAGCACATTTCAAGTCTCCATAACAATTTTTCATAGTTTTTGGGTAACAGCTTCTGATCAGAATAACTGAAGTATAGATAAAATTGTATGGCACAGGATTTGTTTTCTAGTGTCTTGCTGATAAGGTTAACCAGATGGTGAAGTATAATCATCTAGGCAGCACCATAGATCATCACACACACACAAATAGACAAAAACGGAGAATGATAAATTTTCCATTAGTTTTATTTGCACATGAATCAAAAACGACTCAAACCCTACAGAAATCCAACATTTTGAAACTAAAGAAAACCAATGCCATTAGTTTCTATATTTCTGTCTGTATTTCAACATTCTAAGGAAGTCTAAACCTATTTGTTGCCTTTTTTCTTTAATAAAATTTCACCTATTGTGAATTTTATATCAATTTTAAGGAATGCATATTCTCTTTCATAATTCATGACATTAAGTATCTTAATAGCAAAATAAAATGGGTACAAAATAAACTACTTAGTGTGGGATTTTTTATGCCATGTTGCTTGAAGTGATCTGAAGTCACAGGATTAACTGCTTTGCACCATGATTTGTCTAACCTCAAAATTGGGTTAACAATAATAATAATAATTCTACAAATTTATTTTTTCTTTTGAGGGTTTTCCTCCTATTTGATCCTTGTTCTCAGGAACAGCAGCTTTTAGTGATAGCAAAAATACCAGCAATGGTCTTAGGGTATCTGGTGAGATTGTGCATTTTGTATATTAAGTTATCAGTTGTTTCTTTAGTCAGTAGCATTCCCCAGGGTGGCCTGGTGATTACATGGGCTTGATATAAAAATGATTGCAGCACATAGCATTGCAAGATGCACATCACTCAGTAACTGTGCTTCTTCAGCCACAAATTAAGTTGTTTTGAGATTGACTGTACTGATTGGATATGAAAGACTTTGGGTGTCATGAGATATGTTGCTGCTTCTGCTCAGCGTTGTGGGAATTTTGGTTCAATGAAGCCCTTTTTGGAATGCAAGATCAGGTTCTGTATCATGTATATGTAATTATGTTAAATATTGTGGGACTGGGCTTTGCAAGCTTTTAAAGGGTGTATAAATTTGGGGTTTGTGGTGAGTTTTTTGGTGAATTATAACACAAGGACTGCTGTTTCAGTGAAAGGATGAACAAAATGAATGAAAACAAACTATAGCAAAGTATTGCTTGTGGGAGAATTGAGGTGAGTTGGCTGTTAGGAATGTGCTGGGATTTCACTGGAAGAGAGGAGTTGGAAAGAGGACTGCTGTAGAGGTAGATGTGAAAATTGTGGCAATTTATTGTACTCCACTGGATATATTGATTGATACACTACTGTTTTGTGATGGTTTGTAGGAGGAGACCAATTATTGCAATTTCATGGTTGCTTGTATTTCTGGAAATACTTCTCTGTAGGCACAAGTTTGCAGTAATTGGAGTGGGGCTGTGGCCGAGCGTCATCCCTAATGGGCTACAGCTGTGCAGGACAGGTGAGCAGCACTGAAGGTAACGAGACATGGAGTGCCAAGGGCTCCTGATCTAACACAAAAGGGTACACAGGGCACACAGGTGTAAGGCATGAGGGGT
Source organism: Lonchura striata (assembly GCF_050655825.1). Classification (NCBI taxonomy): domain Eukaryota; kingdom Metazoa; phylum Chordata; class Aves; order Passeriformes; family Estrildidae; genus Lonchura; species Lonchura striata. Next base: position 64,654,985 of record NC_140704.1, read on the forward strand.
ATAAAAGGTTGGACTGAAGCGTAATAAAGAGTGGCTGCTTGAAGCCTTCTGGTGTGGTATGGTGTTGCTCTACATGGGCTGATGCTTGAAATCTTCTGAAGTTGTATGGTAATATTCTGTGTATGGTGGCTGTTTCAACTGAGATATGCTGTGGCACTTCTCTAGTTTTTTATCTTTGTTCATACTCAGATTAAAAATATAATATTTTACAATTTGAGAAGTTTATGCATCGATTATTTTTAGCTGTTATGTATTATTCAACTTGAGTATGAAGAAGTATTTTCTAACCAACTATTTTTGCAGGAAATTTATTATTTCTATTTCCAGATGTGGATCTATATGGGACATTTTAAAAAATTTACTTTTAGAGAAGTTACACATATTAAGAATTGTTGTGGGTGAGTGAACCCATCATTTAGGCACTGAAACAACATATATGTTTTAAAATGAGATTAAACAGAAAAAAAACATCCAATGGCTTAAAGGTGATTTCTGCTTCACTCTGCTTATTAAGACTTCATAATAAACCTGAAAAAAAAAATTTTATATATGTCTTTACTCTTATGCCTGTGATTAATGTCAATTGTGATATTTCTTTAATTGAGATTGATATTTCTTTAAATTGGAAGTCACTTGGGGACCATGTGCAACTGTGATGTGAGGAAGTGTTACACCATCCAAAGTCAATGGCAGCTGTGCCCTTATATGCCAGGCTTGCCTATGGCCTCTGACTCCTCAGCCATACTGTATTAATACCATTTGGATATTCCCAGAGGTTATTTTTTTCTTACAAACAGTGTATTATGGTTGGCAACTTGTGACAGGTGAGTTCTGGTTCTCATATGTTGTATGCAAGACTGCAGAAAAATATATCCGTGTACTTCACATCAAACTGCCAAAATGTCAGCAGTCACATCTCAGCATGAAGACCCTCAGAAATACAAAAAAAAATTGCTTAGCATCATCCCTAGTAAATGCAGGCCTGTCTGAGAAACTGGTTGCAGAGCTTTATCTGTCAGTCACGGTGGAGTCTGGTGTGGGAGGGAACATGGCACAATGATGTCGCAGCTTGAGCATGGCACTTTCCTCCCATGGAGTGATGCATTTGGCACCGAGGCCAGCTGACCACAAAATTGAATGACACTCAAAGTGACTCTGTCATTGACTGTTGGCTGTTATTAAACCACCTTCTAAATGAGTAAAATTGAAGCTGGGCAAGTTGTAATTAATCCCAGAACCATTGAAAATTCTGATTTGGAAGGGACCCACAAGGATCGTTTGGTCCAGCTCTTAAATTTCTGCACAGAACTTCACCTTCCTTAGGTTTGCCTCCTTAAAATATTTTTAAGCTTTGATGTATGTATCTGAGCTGTTTTTCTGGTCTTTATTAAAGACAAAAACCTTGTAAATCTGTGTTGAGTTATATTAGATCTCTTTAAAAAACCCCTAAGCTGTGTGGTAGTTGATGTCTTTATCTTACCCAACTCTGAGCTGCTTTTTTTTGTTATGCTTCTCCTTGGTTGCTACTAATTAGGAATACTTTGCCTAGCATAAAGTTTATGTGGGAATCCAGGGCTTCCCTCTGGTTGCCCTGGAAGGCCTGGGACCCTGGCAGGGGGTCAGGAACCCCCCTGTACAGAGCCCCAAGAGACACTGTCTCTGATCTCTGTCCATGGAAAAGAGTTTTCAATGTTACAGGATTAATTACAAGCTCTGAGTGTTTGATATGAGTACTAATTAATTGTGGCACGGGTGCAAAAGTAAAATTTTAGGATTCTAGATTAGGGGTTCAAAGGGGAAAAGATAGAGGAAATTGGGTGTGTCTTGTCCTTTTTCTCCTTCTTCATGCCCTCCATGTTTCACTGTAGTGTTGTCATTATTATATTGGTTTAGGCTGGGGACACACTGTTCAACGTAGGTGACAGATATTGGCACATTATTGTAAATATAGCACAGGTAGTTTCTGGTATATAATGTTTGTAACATCCCACTGAGGGCAGAGCCCTGCACGCTGCCCTGCAGGACAGACCTGCGGCAGGGCAGCAGAACATGTTAGAGATAAGCAAAAATAAACAACCTTGAAACCAGCACAGACGAATTATGACTTCTTCTTTGGCAACGGGGCAGAAAGACAGACTTTTGCAATTTCAGAATCATCAATACCACAGATTCTAACAAGTTTAGAAAGCCAAACTGAAAGGAAATATTACATGTAATATTTAAATCTGATTAGAAAGAAATTAAAATAATGGAAACAAGTTACAGTCTATGTTCATACCACCAAGAATTAAAAATGAAGTTATACCAAACTCTAACATCTATAACCTTGACGGAAAGAACTGCCATTTAAATTCAGCAAAAACTAATAATGTTATCTGGAGGTCTGATTTTTAGGATTTAAGGTTTTGATTTTTTTTCTTTGATTGTTTTTCTTTTTTACTCTATAGTTTAAATTTTTTTTCTTGAAAATTATGAGAAACTGAGATATGCAACATGTATTTTGAACTTTCTGCTGTCGAGATCTACTTTGAACAATGCTAAAATTGTAACATATTGAAAACTGGCAGTTATTTTGTTGAAAAACAAAAAAAAAATAGAAATACTGCTTGAGGGTGGCATGTGAAAATTTCAAATTGCACATGTATGAACTTTTATCTTTTGGATTTGTTGTTCATATTTCAGTTATATTAATAAAATTCCATGTTTATTTGGGCAAATAAGAATATAAAATTTAATATATTCTGGTTGACTATTTTTTCCTTCAAAGAGAAAATCCTGGAAACAAGGTAGAGAAGGGTATAAAACATCTCATACCTAATACCAAGTTCCTTAGAGATTTAGAAATTTGGGTTTTAGTTTCCCAGACTTACTCTTGCTATTTAACACTTTCTTGACTTTATTTTTTTGTTGACTAGATGCTTTATTTAATGCTTGTCATCACTGAAGCTGGCAAAAATTTTCTTGAATTCCTCTTTGTTCAGCTGGGCTTCATGTGTGGGGAAAGTTTGTCATCTACCAATGTTAGCATTTCTAATGTGAGTGTTCTTGGGGGATTTAAGATTCAGTAAGCAGATCATCTGAGACAAAAGAAATTTATGAAAGTTTGTTTTAATATTCAAAACAGTGTTTCTCTGTGCTCTATAAAACTTCTCTGTCATTCTCTTATGCAACAATATTAAGTGAGGAAGTCAAGCTTGCAGAGGAAATAAACTAGTGTTTTATTTATGGAGTTTTTCTAAAAAGCTGTATTTTGAAGAACTTGCCATTATAAGAAAATTTTGGTGCTGTATCAAAGCATATGTTGAAGGAAAACCTTTTAATATCTTTCTACCAATAAAATTAATTGTAATTCAATGCAAAAGAAACATAAAAATAAGAATAATTTAAGTCCAAGTTTGGCCCATAACATAAATTTCACCAGCAAATTTTTTTTTTTTAATGTTTCTGAATAGTTCACAACTTTTTCAGTGAAAATTCATTTTATTTATTTATTTTTGTAAAATTAGGGATTGACTTGAACTTCCAGGACATTATTTTTAGAGGAGGCCAAGTGATTTTTATTTTTTCCTCCTGACTTCACATTTCTCCAAGGGAAAAAAACAGTGATAAGTTATTGTGTATGGAGGGACATACACATACACAATATGTGTCCATATTCCAGACACTTATTCCAGAATCAGTTCTAACTAAACTAACTTTTGCATAATTTACTGATATAGAACTGTTTTTATTTGCCAATAAATTGGAAGAAATCTCTTTCTCTTGACTGTGAATGTGTGACCATCCTCTTAGGCATTGACTTCCTCTGGGGTTCAGCATTGATAAGGTAGTGTAACAACTCAGACTCCAGAGAAAATCTGAGTTGTTAGAAAGTACCTAAAGAAGAATTACACCAGAAAGGGGAGGTAAAATGGCAGATGAAGGTAAGCTAGATGAACTGGATTTAGATAAAATTTTCAGGGATTCAAGAGAAAAACTGGTAACATGGAAAAATGTGTTTGGCAGATAGGTGATCAATAACATCAAAGAGTAACAGAGACCAACCTTTCCCCACCAGGCTGATGCCTGCCTAGCTGGAAAATACTCATTTTACTGAGGTGCATTATTAAGAATGGTGACAATATTAATGCTTAGTTTAGTAAGTCATTTATCCTTGCTGTCTTTTTGTGTGTGTTAGCCAATAAATGTAATTTAAACTCCTGTGTTGCATGTGAAATATACTTTAGCAAACTGATGCAGAGAAGACAGAAATATAAATGCAAATTAGTAGTTTCTGTTCTTAAAGCTAAATTAATTCTTACCCCTTCCCTGCCTGCTTTCTCCCAGAACAGGCTGCTCTTATTCACATTGTGCATTGAGAACAAGCCCTGTACTGTGTTGCACCACAGATGAAGTCTGGGAACGGTCTTGGAGATTGCTTCTTGGTGTGGCATGAAGCTGTAGTGGACAACACCCACCAGCTATGTATTAATAGATGGTTATAGGTGCCTTGGCTGTGCTGTGTGTGCTGCTGTAGATGCAGCTCTTCATTCTAAATGAAACTTGGATTGAGTTTTTAAATCACAGGTTTTTATTGAACTCCTTGAGTGGCAATTTTTTAATCTTGTGTTGACACAAAATTGCACCTTGTTAAAAGTATTCCTTTTCTCTGTCCATGTAATTTCTTCCTGGCTCTCTGCAATGCTGCAGAGCCAAAATTGTGTGTTTTGTTTGGTTTTACCAGTGTTGGTTTTGCTGCTGTTTTAACATGGAACTTTGATGACTTTGCTATGATTTTCCCTGAACAAAAAAAGGTAGGATACAAACCAGAGGTAGTAGTCCCAGTGTCTGAATAATAAAAGAAGCAAGGCAAGTTAAGGGAAAATTAATGTTATTAAAATGATTCAGAACTAAGTGGCCACATCAACTTGGTGGAGGGAGAAAGGATCTTTTTATGAAGAGATTTTGTGCTGTTAGCTCCTACCAAAAGAGTAGAAGTCTTAAAGTACAAGAGAAGAGAATAAATTTTTTTCATGTCCTCCCCTGTTTGCCATCATTAACCAGGTAATTCCCTTGCCTTGAGTGACATGTGCTGTACAATGAAACCTCTCTGCTATTTTTTTAGCAGATAGGACTGATAGAATTTGCAGTGAATGAGAAGCTGAAAGTGTCCTGGCAATAAAATGTCCCAGAAAAGCATCAGTTTGGAAAGCACATTGTCTCAGCCCTAAATGTTGGCTCTTAATGTTGCCTTTTGTTGAGAATGTATAACACTAATTGGGACTGTGAAAAAAATTGGATTTCATCAAATTTCTCCAGGGTGCAATTCAAAAAGAGGAATGGACATGGGAGAAATGGCACCCAAAACCAAGTGGATGGTGATCCAAATAGGCAAATGGCTGGACTTAGTCTGCTTTTAACAAACTAACATGGAGCAGACAATATACTGTTCTATGACAATCCTTACCTCCATGTGCATTTCATTAGAAGAATCTTTCTGTTTGCATCATCCCCACATTCTGCATAATTTATTTGAGCTTTAGAATCAGAATAAAATTTTGGGCCCTTTGAAAGCCTTGTCCTTTCAATTTTCCCTTATTTTCATGGGAGTTTTCTAGGAAATTTTTGTTGCTGGTTTTCAGCCATTTCTTGTTTCTTTGTATACTCTTTAGCTGGACTTTTGTAGGTGTACTTTTGTCTCACAGATGAGGTAAAAAATAGCTTCTGAACACATGAGACGAGACAATTATGCATTGAACTCTGAAATTTTGTTCTCAATGACAATAATTTTCACTGATTTCCTAAGGAGTTGCTCTTTCAGTTCAGTGTGGTATTGCTTGTCTTTTTGGTACAAATTAATTTTTTAAAAATGTACCTTCTGGTAAAAAAACATAATATATGCTCTTGAGCAAGCACTGGTACTGTTAGTGGTGTAGTTCGGTTCTTGGGTGCAATATGTAGAAAGAAGATATTCTGGTTTGGGGCCCTTCTTTAAAAAAGTCCTTTTTAAGCTTCCATAAATACCAACAGGTATTTGGATTGCAGCATTGTTGAAAATTAAAAGGTTAGCCAGGGCCAAATGAGGAATGATTTTTTTTTAAAATATAATATTAAATTAGCTTTCAGTTTAGCTTTAATTGCTTTGGTGGGAGTTTTTTATAGTTTTTCTTTTCAAGAATATATATTCATTATGTGATAAATGAGCTGGCTGCATGTTTCTGAGACCCGTGCTAATACTGCACTATCAGTAATCTCTATATGAAGCTCCAGAAAGCAGATATTATACAACCTTTCCTAAATAATTTTCTGAAAATTTCTGATCTCAGAACTAATTTCTGAAAATATATTTAAAAAATATTTAGATGAATTTTTTGTACAGAAAAAATAGACTTGTATTTAAATTTTAAATTCTACAAATTATGTGATTTCAATTAAAAAAGTAAAATCAAAGTTTATTTCCCTCCAGTTTTGGCCAGAAGAGGGAACCATCTCACTGTATCAACCACTTCTGTGATGGCACTTCAACTTTTTTTTTTCTTTTGTTTTTTTCTCCTGCATTGCAACTAAATGCAAATCTAAGATTGCTGAACCATCTCAGGACTCTTTCACAATCATAAAGATATTTCTTTACTTTAGGATTTATTAACGCTTTAGGATTACAATGAGCATATTGTGTTCTTCATTTACAGCTGGGGAAAAAAAAAAAAGAGGAAAGAAGTTGCTTAATGCAGACTTGCTAACTTGATTGCTTTGCATGTGAAGAGCTTACAACCTCATTGTTTGTGCACCATTAAAATAATATAATTTTCGGTAGTAGTGACTTTGAGAAGTACAGCAAATTGAAAAGAAAAAGAAAGGTGAATATGAGGCTTTGAGCAATCCAGGGGGGTCTATTAGTGCTGTTTCTGTTACACTGCTAGTCCACACATCCACAGGATTTCTAGATTGCAGAGAATTTAAAGTACTCAGGAATGACTGATAAAGTTAGGGGCTTTAAGCCTGGGAATATTGCTGCCAAAACCATGTAATTCTTCCTTACTGTGTAGAAACCTCCCTGTAGGTAATTGCAGACACTGGGTTTCATTGATTGGAAAGGGGAAAGAATTGTGTTTTCCCTCAGCACACAAACATTATTTTAAAAATATATTGGAATCTCATTTATTTTGCTTGGGTTTTGGCACTGGGGACCTCTGTCCAGTTCCTGCAGTTGTTATGAGATTGGCAGGCAGAACAACACCAGGTATAATTCTCAGGCATCCTTCAGCTGCCTGACACTGTTACAGCTCCTTTTCTGCAAGTAGATGAGTGGAGGGAAAATGAATTCACAGGTCAGTTTTTCCTCAGTTGGAGAAGGGTGTAACTTGCAGATAGGCAGAGATGAGACAAAATGTTATTTCCTTACTCTTTTTCCCAATAGCTCAAGACTGTGCAAAATGGTTTTGGCACCTGGGAAGTGAAACATGCCATAGTAGAGTATTTTGCAAGCTTTCTAGCTGTAATCTGCTATATAAGTAATACTAGTGCCTAAATAGCAAGGTAACTGTTAGAAAAAATATCAGTCGGCTTTGAACTGGTCTTTACTTGTTGAGTCTCATTGTGTTGCTGAGATTATTTGCTTGTCAGGATGCCACTTTGGTCTGAGATGAGTTGCAGAAGCCCTTGTACATTGTGCCCTCAGGACAGGAAGGCTTTGTGTATTGGATGACATTGGAATGCATTAGTGTGTTATGTCAAGGTACCTTTTGTTTTTAATTTTGTTTCTGGGCTTCTGTTTACTAGTTTGGTTCAACTAATTTAAAATTGCTGGTAATGGAAAGAGGTGATCAACAATCAAATACATAATTTGACTGATCTTCGGTTTCTTAGGGTCAATGGCTCTGAATTGAAAGCAACTAGAGCAGATTGTTGGCTGAAGAAATTTTACAATTGCATTCATTGCATCAAAAGATCTCAAGTTCTGTGACTAATTAGTCTTTGGACTGAGGTTTTGTCTGGTATTGTTCATAGTGTACCAAAATTATCAAATTTATTTTTAGAGAAATTTAATTTTCTGTTTGTAGTGACTAATCTCCCATGTATATTTACTGAAGTCAGCTGGAGCTGTAATACCTTGCATTCAGGGGAATAAAATTACTCTGAGGCTCTTAAACACAAGTGTAGAAGTATTGCTTCAAGCACCTAGTAGTAAAAATGTAAAACATACTGATAGACATAACATTAAAATGAGACATAGAAACACTCTTAGGAGAACCATCCACTTTAAGAAAATGGAGTAAAGAAAAGGTTATGACCAATTGAAAATGCTGTACTTAGAATAATGGGAGAAAATTTAATTGTCCAAGATGTACATTTCCTAGGGCACACGATTAATTGTAGTGGAATTGTTCAATTGCTTGTAATTTTGCAGAGAATTCCCTCCTGGGCTCTGAAACTTTACATGCTTAGTCATAGCCTAACAGAGCATTTTCTTAGAAAGTTCAGCTAATTGTTTTTAGTTATATGTATATGGGAATAAAAACAATTTTGGGAGACAGCTAAAAATAGTTCAAGCTGACAATAAAAATTTTAGATTTACATGAGACTAGTAGTGATCAAAATTAAGTTTGTTTTGTTTGGGTAATTTTTTTTTGTGTTGTATTGATTTTGGTTGAAAGAGATTGATATTTTTTGATGTAATTTTGGAGAGAAAGAAACATAATTGATTTGTATAAATAAACAGATTATGTGTATAAATAAATACATAATCTGTGCTGTGACAGTTTGTATCTCCAGTGACTTCTCACAGCAATAATATGGCATATGTTCAACTGTGCACTGAAATATGCACCCACTGTCAAATAGAACACCTTAAATATTTAGAATATCCTTATTTAAGCACTATAAGCATATAGCATATGCAAGATGTTCCTCAATTTAAGAAAATCTTGGGAAGTTTTTCTTGAAAAAAGTTACTGGCTAGACGAGAACACCTTGTGCACAATAGGTAGATTGTTGGAACATTCAAATGACTGTATTTGTTTATGAGAATATCCTGATGGTGACCTTGCATTGCAGTATGGTCTCTGTCTGTCCCTTCACTGACCTATGCTCCATTTTCAGTTTATATCACACTGAAGTAAAGGTTGTGATAATTTCATGTTAATCTTATTTGTCATTATCTTTTTAGTTGGAAGTCTGCATATTCAACAAACATTCCTTTCTAGAATGTCTTTGTTGCAGAACTACTCAGTCTTCTAAAAAGCATTATGTCAGTGATTTTGAGAAAACTGATCAAGCTGAGATGCATGTTAGCATGTTATATTTGGATTTTGCAGGATATTTTCAACATCTAAATTGAAATGTTGCTCATTTTTTAATGCTCTGTTTAATAAATATTTTTACTCTTGTAATACATTTATAACACTTTGCAATGTTTTATGTTGTGAATTGAACTAGAGTTTTAGATAAGTTGAGTACTTTTAATGGTGAGCTAATCTTTTTTTAAGCAGGGTATTATGAAACTAGAGAGCATAATAGTATGTAGAAGTCTGTCTACTTTTGGTGTGTTATATCAGAGTTTATTATTTGGTATTATATAATTCTTACTCAGGGAGTATGCCCATATGGAATAATTTTTATTATCTACTTTAGAAGTTTTCACAGTAATTTTGCTACAACTTAGTTAAAAATGACCTTGGATGAGGCTAGTTTATTTTTGGTCCTCCTGTGGTTACCTAAGGCAAGTTTCATCATGTATCCTGCATCAAATCTTGGTGGCAAATCTCAAGTTAACGGAAGAGAGAATATTGCTCTAAATGCTGGTAATTATAGTTGTTAAATACACATATGATAATATATAGTTTGTTTTGTATTTCTCCTCCATGATTGTAGAACTCTAGTTGGAATAATTTTATTGGGCATTTTTTCAAGTTTAGGTAATGGAGGATTTAGAGTCAGAGTTGTCAGTATTTATTGTCAGAGTTAAAAGTGGCTGGATTTGCACAGAGTTTAGGGATGGAGAGAGTAACTGTGTTTCTGGTGGGGGTTATTTTACCTCTTTTCAAGTTGTTTTCTTTCCCAAGTGGGGAAGTGTAGAATAAATTTTGAGCCCATGAGATGTCATGATTCATGAAGCCTCTGTAACCATCACCTCCCTTCACCAGCTTGTTTGAGCCTCTGCAGCACATTTAGCCATAAATACTCAGTACCACACTGACTTGAAATAATAGTTGCTTAGGTTCTGAAAATGCAGGAAATATTCTTCACCTGCGGCTAGCATTTGTGGAAGAAAGATCATTTAGATTAATTTGTTTCTAAACTTTGCAGAAGTGGTTTTGCTGGTTAAAAAGAAGACTCAACATGTAGATGTATATAAAGCTGTCTACACTCTACTTCATCTGGTTTTAAATAGCTATTAAAAGTGTCATTGGCACAAAACAAACTTCTTCCCTCCTAGAATGGTTGTTAGATGCTAAGCACTGTTGAGAATGGAATAAATACAGAAGAAAAAATAGAGCTAGTAAACCAGAGTATTTATGGTGGTGTGTGCTTTGCTTTTATGCAAAATAAAAAAATGACTAATAATGAAATTGGAAACTAACATGCATAAGTAGTTGTGCAATATACAGATGAATGATTTACATGCTCAAGTGTAGTGTTTGCTTCCCTTTCTGTGCTGTTAATTAATGTTAGAGTGGATAAAATTTTTAAAATTATTATTTCAAGCCAGTAATTTAGCAAAACATGTTCAGAAAGGCCCAGTATTTTTTTTTGCTTTGCTTCTTGTGTGCCTGCTTTGAAAGGTCTTCAGTGTGGTTTTTAGCAGGAGGTGAATGATCTCAGCTGCTGTTGAGCTCAGAGCAGTGGGTACTGATTACCTTTAAAAGGTATGCTTTGGGAGTCCCAAAATGAGAATTCAGATACTGAATTACTCAAATTTAGCAAATGGTTTTAAATGCATAGCCTGTGATATCTGTCTTTCCATTCCTTCATTTACAAGGAGGCAGAACAGCAATTCCCCTGTCTCATTAGGGTGTTAAAAGGTTTAGCTGAAAGTCTCTAGGATACTTTGAAAATGTAGAACATCATCAAAGACCAATTTAATATAAACCAGAATCAATTGTAACCTGCTCACTGGCGACATAAAAATGAGGATCTTCTTCCTCTTCTGTAAGGGGTAGCAGTTTTGCCAGCTCTGAGGAGTATGGGGATGTGTAATAGTGGGCTTCATTCTGGATCCCCAGTATAGCCACTGAATGAGGGCAAATCACTGCAATGAGTTCTGGATTCCTTCCTCTCTTCCTTGCAGACACTGTTAACTCCAATTATTCTATATAACGAACTCATAGCTTGTATATTCTTTATTAAGTTACATTAACATTGAGTGAGAGAATGTATTGACCAAAATCTAAACTTCCTTAAGACCTCTGGAGGGAACTCGTCTTTAGAATACAAAGTCGAATGCTGAACCTGATCCTGTAGTGTCTGCTTTTAGTGTAAAGAAATGGGTATCTAGGATATGATTAATTTTGACCATCCTTAAGTAAGCAACAGGTTAAAAGTAGAACTGCCACTGCTGGTGTCATGAGCAGGCATGTACCTTCTGAATATCTGAAGTCAGAAAAGATGCATCCTCTCATTGCTTTCTGGAAATCCCCTGAGCTGACCACTGCAGAGCTGCCAGATTCACACACTTCAGCTGGGCTCAGGTGCAACAGGAACATTGCCTCACTCAGACTGACCAGTCCATGTGCAAGAGGAGAGCTGCACTCATCCAGGGAAATTCAAAGCCAAACCCAGGATGTTTACTGGATTTGTCTAGATAACTGGTTGACTGGGAAATTATTTCAACTGAAGTTTTTTTACTGGAGTACCACTGTTCTGTCTAGTTATTGTGCTAGCTGCCTACAACTTGCACTGGCTTTAGACCACTTTGCTTTCCCCTCACATTTATAAGCCAGTAATTGCATACCAAGATCTAGAGTCTCTTGAAAACTCATCAACTTTCAGTGTGGGCTCTGAGCTCTCTCAAGACTTGAGACTATCAAAGAAGAACAGGATTAAAACTGTGATAATCTTAGTAAGAGACAGCCTAAGAAAAATGCATTAATTTTCTGTCTACTAAATAAAATTGCCTACTAAGTGTATTTGAGCTCCATTTCTTTTCATTGGTAGACTTAAGAAAAACTACTCACATGAACAACTAAAAAATCAGCAGAAAAAAGTAAAAATGAGAAAGAGAAAACCATAGGACGAATTGTTCATTGTCAGATTTTGATGTGAGTTTTTTCCCAAGGGTAAGCTCCTAATCAGAATTTCTGTGAAAATATCCTTACAGTGTGAAAGTTTTCTGAAAGGGCCTTTTATTTAAAAGCCTTTTGTTTAGTACTGAATTAAAGAATGAACAGTCAAATAAACTGTGAGCTTTCCTGAGAAAAATATATGTGAACATGTAGGCTCCATGGGTGCTGCTCCAGCATGTATTTGAGAGGATTCCTGTCACTGAATTAATGGTAAAAGTTCTTAACTATGTGATGCTAAGGTTTTGTTTTTCCCGTTTTCCGTTAGAAGTAGCCTAGCTAATATCAATAAATATTGTGAGCTGCTATGCAATATTGTATCCTCCTTGTCTACTTAAGGGCTGGATACTTCTCCCTTTGTATGCCCTGCCAGGAATGAGCAGTTGATGGAAGCTGCTGCTCTTCATAAGGGAATAATGGTATTTTCTACCTCAGCAGAAATCTGTTCCTGTAAGAGGCACCATGTCCTGCACAAAGTCCCTTTTATTTTAATGCAAATACCTTTGAATATGTTATTATTTTGTGTCACAGAGAAAGAGAGACTCTGGCACCCTTGAAGGGTGAAATAAAAATAATTTTGATAAATCAGATGAGAGCTGATGACAGTGAGCTGTGAAAGGCAAAGATAACAGTTAAATATTGAAATTAAATCAAAAGAGAGGAGTTAAAAGTTTGAAATCATAAAGAATTTTTTTTCACTCCTCTGATACCTTATGTTGAATAGCCAGATCATTTTATTATTGAAAATACTGTGGCAGTAATCTTTTATTGCTTGCAGTATAGGCCTACAGCATTAAGTTAGTATAAAATTACATATAGTTTAATATATCTGTACAACACCTTTAAACAAGCTTCTCTAGGCAGGAAGGTTATCCGTCTTATAAATCTATTATTTCATTGTACATCTTGATAGCCTAGCATTGCTTCTAGCCATGTTTAAGCATTAAATAGTGCATTATTATTTCACATAAATCAACTAGAGATGTGTGAATTCATAAATTTTGCATTTGCACAGACAGTATTTTAAACGTTTTATGGCTTTGTGGGAACTTGGTATAAAAGCCTGTACACAAATCAGTGCCCAAGAAATTTAAGCAAAATTTTATATTGCAATTACTGCTTTTCAAAGTCATTGCTTGTATATGTTAGAAATGTTTTAACAGAGTCTAAAAAAAAAAAAAAACCCTGGAAACAAGGTGTTCAGTCAGATTTTGCTGGATAGCTCCTTTGCTGCAGTGGAGTGGGTGATTAGTTTTTCTATTTGCTCTGGTATAATTTGTATTGTTTTTTTCTGCTTTATTTGTACTTTGTTTAAGGCTCTAACTTTTTGCAGCTTTTTGTCTTTCATCTCAATTCTTCTAGGCTTCTAAACTGTAAAGAATCATGCACAAACCTGATGTTTTAAAGAAACTTCACTGATGGAAATTCTAAATATATTTTTGAGGTTTCTCAGGTTTGAGTTATTTTGAACAAAACCTTGAAAATACCTTCTCAATATATTTTGTTTTCAGACAATATGTAAATATTCTGCTGCTAAAAAGTATAATGTTAAGAAAGGAAAAAACTATGTATCAGGTATTGCACCATTATATCACATGATAAAGGAACTTTATGTTTTACAGAGAATAAACAAGAACATTGGGGCAAGATGTCCGCAAAAAGCTGAATTGTTGCTTCTGGAGTCCACTGTGTTTCCCATGTCACGTTTTCAAAATTGGACAGTTGCTTTATTTATCTGTAGTTAAACTTCGTGAATTCTCTACCCTTTTCTTTTGCAGCTGAGAATCAGAGTCAGGGATGCTAGAAGCTGTGTGTTTCCATGCCCATTCTGCCACAGGAATTACCTTAACTTCTTTTGGACAACCCAAAGAGAACCAGGAGATATTTTGTAGGAAATGAAGCCCAGCTGTATTGAATCTCCAAATGAATGGAGATAAGAGGAACATGGGAAATTACTCACAGGTCTCTTGCACTTTCTGGAGGATTATGGATCTCTGTTTCTGCTGCCATTCAGCCTCCTTCTCCTCACCCTTGTATGTGCATGAAGAGACCTTAGGGCCAGATAGACAGAACACCAGTGAGCTGAATCAGGCTCTGAGTATTTTACTTGCGGGTTGCACAGGTAATCTGTTGCAGTGACAGCAACGAAATCTGCATTTAGAAGGACTGAATTCTGTTGTCTCTTCCTTTTTCTTCCTTAACGTTGTCCCATGTCAAGTGAATGGAAATTTTGCTTTAAAATTTAATGGTGATAGAATAAGATCTCATTACTATATTTTGTGTCTATGCAAAAGTTATCTTTAATCATTTAACTAAAAACCTAGAACAGTTTTGACTTTTTTTATTTATTTTTTTTTTGCTTTGCTTGCTTTTCTTTTGCACTTTTTTCTTCCTTATGGCTTAGAATTCTTTGTGTTTGCAAATTGTAATTGAGGTAGCAAGGCCTATGCATATTTAAATCATACTCTCATGCAATTAGTTTAAACATTCTCCACTTCCATCATTTTATCTGTGGTTAAAAATTTGGGTAGATTTTCTTTTCCCCATCTGGAATGCTTTTTATTTTACCTTCCCACAAATAAGGGTCTGAAAATAATTTAATATTAATTTAATATTAAAATATTTCAACATTGGGTGAAGACCTAGGATGGAAAATTTTACCCTAAAAAATAGATTATTGAAGAGCATGTATTTTGGTTTTTGTTAGGGCAGCCATAACTGAATAGCTGGTAGAATATTGGCTTTGTCTTGGAGCTACACATAAAGTAGAAGATTAGCCCTTTACAGGATGGAGATCATGGGGTAAATTTGGTACAGATTTTGCTCCTAGATAACTATGGGAAATTCTGTTTTACTGACTAAATGGGCAATAAGAGTGACAAAGAGAAGACCTTGCTCCAAGATTTTATCTGGTCTGCATAATTTGGGAAGCAGTAGTTTTCATTTGTGATACTGACAAAACATGTCAGGTGACTCCTATAAATACTTTCTCTTGAGCACATTGCTCTTTTCACTTTTTTCCCGGAGCTGTGGGGTTTCTGGTGATGAGAAAAGGAAAAAAATCATCTGCATACATGTATTTGAATAGCATTGACTTTACTCATAAGAAAAAGAGTGCAATATCTGTGTGGGTGGCACACTGTGAGAATTTACCTGAATGTGAAAGTGTAGATCTAGCCAGGAAGCTATATAGGGAAATTTACACTGATTGGGAAGAGGGATTGTGAAAGGTGCTCTGAAATTGATGGATGAAAATTTTAACACTTCTCACAAACAAAGGTTTTGAAAGTTTTTTGCTGCATCAAAGTTCCATTATTTTTATAACCTCTTTTTATTTTTAAAATATTGTGTTTTATTTACTGTACTAAGGAGAATCTGTGCCTATGTGACATACATATTATTAAATTAATTTCTCCAGTGCTTGGAACTCTAAGGAGCCAAGATAGCCTGAACAGAAAAAGAACCCAGTTAATAGTTTTGTCATGAACAAGCTTAAATATATTAGCACTGTTTCACCAGCAGTTCTAAGGAAGAGAACACTGTGCTACTTCATACAGAGAGCTTAGATTTGGAAGCCATATAGATGGCTTTTATCTGAGTGAATAATCCCCTACTAGACATGGGTTAACTGTTGTGAAACAGCATTGCTGTCTGGAGAACTGGACTTTCCAGTGAATTTGGTGTTAATGGAAAATATTCTATATGAAAGAAAATGGAAAAAAATGGAAAATGAAACTTTTCCATTTTTCAGTGAGTTTAAATTTCTGCTAAGAATAAGACTTTTTTTTTTTCCTGGAAGATGCAGATGAAAATTACTTGTCAATGTTTCTGGAACAAGGAATATCTTTTTCTTATTTCTAATGAATTTATTTTAAAGCTGGTGAAATGAAAGTGTATAAATGACAAGCTTCATAGAGAGGTGAGTTCTGGAGTTTTTATTGAGGGCAAAATATGTGAGCAGCTGAACATCTGAGCAATAATTCTGGAAAAACTTTATTAGCCTTTGCCATAGAAAGAGTCTGTCTCTGTAATACAAAGAAGAGCAATACATTTGTGGTACAGTGCTGGACTGCAGAGCCATCTGTGTCGTGGAGTGCATGTGGCACTGAAACCCTGGCACTGTTTTCTACTCTGGCTGCAGCTATAATTATATTAACATAAGCAGATTTAGTTTGGTACAAAAATGGGGCAGTGATTTAGAGAACAAGAATGCCTCACCTGGGTTGCCATCTTACATTGATGCTGTGCTGTAGTGAAAAATTACTCCAAGTGCAGGGTCCCAACAAATCAGGTCCCTGTTGTTTTTGAAGGAAAGACATTTTTTGTGTTACTGTTCATTACTGGGCAAGAACAACAAAGAAGTTCAAGACTAAGATTAATGATATCAGCAGATCATTGTCTAAAGATTAATCTTTTTAAAATGATGAGAAGGGGATAGACACAGTGAGCTTCTAGATGCCTACAGCTACAAAGAGTAATAATAAACATTACTATGACAGGGCTGGCTCTGGAATACTAACAGAAGCATATCTAGTTATCATCAGTAAACACTAATGGTAGGTTCGTGTTGTTTTTTGGCTACTGATGATTGTTGAAAATGATGTGGCTTTCTCCCTCTCCTTCCTAAAGCAACAATTGTGTACTTTCTTTTGATGTCTAGCTATTTAATATTCATTTGTTTGGAATCAATTCTCTCCTTCATGATATTGTCAGTGTACTACTTTCTCTTACAAAAACTTCTACCTTATGGCCTGGGTCTAAAACTATCAGAAAATTTTAAAATAAAG
Source organism: Lonchura striata (assembly GCF_050655825.1). Classification (NCBI taxonomy): domain Eukaryota; kingdom Metazoa; phylum Chordata; class Aves; order Passeriformes; family Estrildidae; genus Lonchura; species Lonchura striata. The sequence goes on from NC_140704.1 coordinate 64,672,029, forward strand.
GTTCATATAGAAATTACATTTGCTCTGTAAACCCAGGAGGCATTGTCTTTCTGTTAGCTCCCCTGTAAGTAATCCTCAGTGCATGTGTATTTTTGTGCATGCCTGCTGTTTTTATATTTAGCAGAGTATCTATTTATACCACACAGGAGGTCTGCGTAGCAATTGCATAAATCTGTTTATTTTTCAAGGGCTGCATGTCAGCAACTGATGGTATAGGAATAGTCTGTGTAAGCTAAAATATACTTGTATTCTTTCTTTTTAATCTCATCACTATTTATGCATCATTTGCCAATATTACAAACTTTGTAGTTTGAAAAGGAATTGCAGACTTGTGTTCAGAATAGTCTGAGCTGAGAAGTCTTCAAATTTTGAAATTTGTTTATGCCAAGCAGTTACTTTCTCTCATAAGCTTAAAAAGACAAATACTGATAGAAGCAGCCCATTTTCGTATCTGACGATGGCATCAACAGTGATGATCTAAACATCCATGAGAATCAGAATATGTCAGTCTCACCATTGAACAGAGAAGGATTTAATAGCAGGAACAGTTCCACTGACTTTGTCCAAGCTCTTGGGGGAGTAAAATATGTAGTAGAATATGTAGTAAATACATACAGATACAAAATCAATCAATACAAAATATGTAGTAAAATAAAGTATGGTGGTGTTGGTTGCGCATGGGATCTTTATAACGTTTGACATGAGAGGTTGTTTTCATAATTTGCTTCCATAAAAGAAGGCTTCTGTTCTTGCATTGAGACACAATTTTGATTCAGGTTTAAAATGAGATGTTTATGTATTATGAAGTTTGAATTTTACCTACATTATGTCCTGAGGGCTGAGTTGTGATCACTACCCTTCATATTTAGGTATATTGTTACATGAAGTTTTATCATGATGATCAACTTCAAGCCAAGCATGGTAATAAGTGAATGGGTATGGTCAGGGGGAAGTAATTACTGTGGTACCTGTGAATGTATAATTGTAGAATCATCTTTGAAAAGACCTCTAAGATCATTGGGTCCACCCATTACCCCAGGACTGCCATGTGCACTACTAAGCTGTGTTCTCAAGTGCCACATTCAAACATGTTTTGAATGCTTCTAGGGATGGTTATTGCACCACTTCATTTAACAGGTGTTGCAATGACCGACAACCCTTCCAGTGAAAATAAATTCTTAATATTCAGTCTAAACCTCCCCTGGCACAACTTGAGGCTATAGCCTCTCAGCCTGCCACTTGTTACCTGGGGGACTGACCTTCATCTCATTACAACCTCCTTTCAGGTAGTTATAGGGAGGGATGAGGTCTCCTGAGAGCCCTTTTTACAGGCTAAACAAACCCAGCTCCCTCAGCTGCTCCTCATCACACTTCGGTTCTCATCTTTTCACCATCTCCACTGCTCTTTTTTGGACACGATCCAGCACCTCAATATCTTTCTTGTAGTGAGGGGCCCCTGTATCATTGTCATTTGTCAGAGCTTGCAGTGTTTCCCAAACATGGGAGTACTGCTGATTATGCAGGAAAATGTTGGAATATATAAATATTTTGTTTTACAACTCTTTCCCTGAACCATTTCCTTTCTTCAGGGCTGGATGAGGGCTGTTGCTCCCTTTGAAATAACCTGAAGGCTAATTGCTCTATCTTTGAACAAGAAAAGCTTAAATTTGAATTGTTACAGCATGGTGAATGCTTAGCAATGCATGACTAAGTCAAATGAGTACCTATAGGAAAATTTATTTCATTTTAAAAGTCTGTAAACTTATTTATGATGGACTTTATACAATGCATTTCTCTTGTGGCTAAAATTTGGTTCAGCATTTCATTGTTGGTATGTATGACTGTGAATTCAGTATAGGAAATTGCTTCAATAAGGAACGAATAAATTATACCTCAGGGTCTTATCTAGCTTTATTGCAGGTAGTCTTAAAACTAAAATCCATGATGCATTTTGTTGTATGCAGAGTTAGGCAAATTAGGTATGCAGCTTATTGAGAGAGAGATCTAGATTTGTTTTAAAAGTCACCGTAGTGGATATACCAGCTGAAATAAAAGTAATGGAAAAAAAGTAATAATTGGGAAGGCATATCCAGATCATCCCAAGGTACTGTAGTGCTCCCTTTGATTAGAGGGTCTTTAAAAATTCAAACTCATGCTCTTTCAGTGATTTCAGTAGTTCCATGACGTAAAAAAATGGAAAGATGCAGTGCTTGAACAGGTCTTTTGTTTAAAAAATGTTTTTTATGTAGAAGAAGAAGCCCAAAACAGTTTAGCAGAAGTATACAAAAGTGCTTGTAGAGTTCATACCAGTTTTGCTTGCCATCTGTCACACTTGGTTTATAACATCTGACTTGGTCACCCTGGTTCAAATTCCTGTATGCCACTATAACTCAGTGAAAAGCTCTTTTAAATGCGTCATTGGCTTTGTGGCAACACCGTAACATTCCCATAATTTTTGTCCTGTGAGGAGAACTGGACAAGTTCTGTATTGAGTTGGACATTCCTAAATTGTCAAAAAATGTTGTAATGGTAAAACTTTGTCAAAATTTGGGATTAAGAGTGAGTCTTTGTGTTAGAAGTTCTTTGGATGATCCCACCATCAACTGTAAGAGTTGCTTCAGTGTGTAAGTGTGTATTGCCCGAGACATTGTGCATCACTTTTAAAATATACTGAGCATTTATATTTGGAAAATATCTCCCTAATTGTATATATTGTTCTGGGTCATTATTTTCTCATTGTTTAAATTGCAGCTCATTTATTTAAAAGAATACTTGTCAAAGGAAACCTTTAAGTACTGATTTAAGAAAGCAGTGTTAAATAATTGAAATGACTGTGATAAAATTGCCTTAGTTTAAACAGACCAGTTTTATCAGTCTGTTTAATGAATTGTGCTTTTATAGGGTAAGATAAATCTAATGTGAATTCAAGTGGTTGCACTAGAACTACAGCTCTAGGTGTGATTTCTAGTGGGTTTAACTAGCAGAATTAGAGGGGAAAAATGGCAGCTCTACTCCTGCAATTCCTTTCAAAAACACCTCATGTACAATAAGCAATGCTGAAACCTTGCTGAGCTTTTTAGCATAATCAACGTACCTGTAATTTCTGGGTATTTACATTTGGATTGTGTATTGGTGACAAAGTGTCTTGGTCATTACTGCAAAAATATTTGTGCCTCTTGATGTAGAAATAAACTAAGAGTTTCATCCAGTCCTGCAATCATTAATTTTCATGCACTGGAATAGTGACACAATCAATTTCTTTGTAGACTGAGGGGACTTGGCAGGCAGGTCTTGCTACTTACTGGTAGTTTAGAAGGACATTTCTCACACAAAAACCATCCTATCTGCCTTGCAACCAGGCTGAAGACAGCCATTCATCACTGGTTGACACAGGAGAATCCTAGGATATTTTGTACTCTGTTTTTTATGCTTCTGTACATTGTGAGAACACATCTTGCACACAAAAAGATACAAAATCATTAAAAATATGTAGTAAGTCCTTTAGCACTTCATCTGCTTTATCTATTTAAATAACCTATGCAGCAGGAATGGTATCTAATTTAGTAAGTAAGTGTTTCTTGTAGGACACAGTCACTTGTATGCCTTCCGTACTGGACTAGCATGCAAGGTGCCACAATTTCTGTAGACATTCTAGGAAGGTAGCATACAATGTGTGAGACATTGCCATATCCTAGTCCCAAAACAATGGTGAAATTTTTGTCTAGTAGGACAAGGAGTAAGCAGTTGATGTTGCATGTCTCAAAGGAGATCACTGAAACAGTTACTAACAGTTTTTATAGCTGGACTTACCCACATTAGGTGTTTCTTAAATGCTGTTAAACTGATTTGGGGCACAGTTTGCCCTATCAACAATTATTGTGGATCTAAGGGTAACTCAGGAGCCAAGGCAATGCTCTGAGTGGGGCATATGTCCCACATGTCCCTTCAACAGCTTCCAGTCTTCGTAGTCCATCTAATGAAAGAAATACAAACTTGCAGTGTGAGCAGAATTTATCAGACAGTATGTGACTGACTTCCCAGGAAATTTTACACTAGCAGCAGTTGAATGCATTCAGATATTTCTTATTCTCAACAAGGCCTTCATCACTAGTCCTGTGTAACCAGTCTATACTGTCAACTCTGCAACCTCACTTGCAGTGCTGGAAATTATAATGATTACTTTGGGATTAAAAAAAAAAAAAAAAAAAGAGGTGGAGGTTTATACAAAACAGTTTCCAGGGGAAGGCCGTGCTATGAGACACTTGTGTATAATGTCATTTTGCTCCAATCAAACAGACGTGTATTTCAAAATATTGGGTATCTTCATGCCTTGAAATTTTACTTTATTGTCCTTAGATGTGTTATTCCCACTCAGACTGCTTTCTATGACATTGCTGTGTCTACTGACTGATACCAGGGTGTTGACAAAAGCCCCAGTTCACCTGAAGGAAATTTTTTGAGATTTCATTTGCTTTGCTGTTCTGAAAGGTGATGGGAAATGCTCTTTATTGCAGAAATTGTGAAATATTTAATAAATATTTCACAAGTATTTAATAAATTGAGTATTTAATAAATTGAGCTGGCTATTACTCCTCCTCTTCTTCCCCAAAACAACCTATCTCCAAGGTTGTGCTTTCCTGTTTTGTCTGCTACTGGCAGAAAATGGTCTTGCAGTTTTTATTACAGACTATCAGCTTGTCCATCTATAGAAAAACAGACAGGATTCTTGTATCACTTAGCAGCTGTCTAGGGAATTCAGCTTAAGTTTTAAGATTGTTGAAATCAAGTGCTTTGAAGAACAGCTTGATTCTGATGGATTCTAATAAGGGAAAGAAACAGATCTATATAGCTGTCTTTCATACTGGATTTATGATATGAGAATGAATCAGAAAAAAAAAAGTGAGTGTGTAAAATGGCACTTGAAGTTAAAAGGTTAACATTTTTACAGTTCAGGAAGTACTTATATTTTTATTAGACAGTAGACTTTTCTGTATTTGTTTTCTAGCCATTTTGTATTTCTACTAGAAAATTTTAAATAGTGGAAAGATATATTAAATACCAAGGAAAATTATTTTTAAAAGCTATTAAAAAAATAATTTAAATGTAGACAGACATAATATTATGGCATTAAAACACCCCAGGGTCTTTTTCATTGGTCCATTAATACTTGCCTCGAGTGGTAGAACACACCTAAGGCAAGATTTAATGAACCAATAAAACATGCCCTAGAGTGCCCTAATGCTATATTGCAAACCATTCCTATTACATAAATGCACTGTTTGCATACTTCCTTCATATATTTCAGAAAAATCTTCAATTAAGTGAAGACCATATGACAATTCTTATCCAGAGTTTCCTTCAGCATATTTTGAAGTGATTAAAATGATTATTTGATATATTTTCAATCAGCCAAAGCAATACATTGTGCCTCGAACTTTACAGACTGTCTAGCTGGCAAATCCTTTAAGTGTAGTTATGTGTTAAGTCAGTGTGTTTTCTTTTAGTTACTGAAAATTTTCTAAAGTCTTCCTAAAGTTTTTGAATGGGATGCTGTTCTCTTTCTTTTTTTATCTTGATACTACCCCACTTGTTTGTCTGGAATCCACCCCAAAGCAGAAATCTAGCAGAGGAATTGGTCATATGTCCATTCCATTAAAATCCTTAAGGATTTTACTAAAATGGTGTTGTCCGAAAACTGACATTGTTTAGTCCGAGTCATTTTAGTCCTTCTTAAGGACAGAGATTTTAGTCCATCTCTTTGCTTTCCAGCATATTTGGTAGGATTAGAAATGTTATATTCGTATTAAATCCAACAGCTGAGATGGAAGAAAGTATGAGGGATGCTTATTGTATTTTGCAATTTTTAATTTAAAGCCTTTGACTGAAGTTAGCTTTTGCCCTAATGATTTAGAATTCATAACCATGAGCAAAAATTGATAAATATACCAAAGAGTATATGTACTTAGTAATAGGAAAAAGAATGAGAAGATTTATTTTGAATGTCATTGCATGAAGAATAATTACCCTTCATCAGAGAATGGGAGTTTTTGTGCATTATTAATTTTGCTTTCCAGCATTGTTTTGAGGGAGGATGATATTATCTTAAACAAAGAAGACTGAGATTTATAGATGTAGATTGTAAAAATGGCTTATGACTTTTACATAACTGACAATATAACATGAAATAATTTTTGCCTTAATGTAACTTCAGAGTAGTCAGAGCCAAATTAGATATGACTTCAGAGATATGCATTTAGCAGATTCCTTACTTGAAGGCCTAGAAGGGTAGAAAGAGAATCCCATGTTATTAAACTGATATATAAAAATTAAAGAAATTATCACTTAGACATTTTCAGGAGTGGGGAATCTTTGCAGGCCAGGCTTGATCTTTGCAAGAGTGTTTGACAAGTTGAGCATACTTGAGGATATGAGCCACATATACTTGTTAGGGCAGAAATAACTTCATGTACTTGTGAGTCTAGAGCCTCAAATATTGTGAGCTGGCATAGTTCCATGTAAGGCAATGTAATTATACCAGCTTATACCAGAGGATGAACTGGCCCCTAATCTTTCAAGTAACATGCTCATTAAATGCTTAGGGCCAAATACTTTCCTGGCATGACTCCATGGCTCTTAATGGAATTAAGCTAGGAGAGCATTTGGCCATTATTTGAAACAGATCATAATCTAAGGGGAACCAGGTTTCTTTCTTTTTCTTTTGATATGTAGCATTAGCAAACTACATGTGATTTTTTTAAAGACATAATATATGAAATACCGGCTAAAAGAATTTGCACAGAGATCTCACAGGTACACCTCCAGATGTTCTTGATGTGCTACCTTCTTTGGAACAAATATTATTGACTTGATCACAGGTTCAAACTTTTTACTCTCTTCTGGAAATGTACTGTCCAGACTGTCATCTCTTGTCCCTGTTTCTTTTTTTGATTGTACAGTCATCTCAGAAATTCAAGCAGAGTTAAGCTTATTGTGGAAGTTAAGACTATCTGAAAAATGATGCTGTTTTAATTCTAGGATCAAACAACTGATGTACATTTTCCAGAGTCATTAGTGGCATAGTGTTCTTCCTTTCAAAAGCATTGTGGCACATTCTGTTTAACATTTTTTGCTGCATCAAGCAGCTAAAAGTCTTGAATGAGTTAAGCAGAGCATTCTGTTACCAGGAATTGTTACCAAGAGACAATTTCATTCTTTTTAAAGCTTGAGGTATTTGTCTAAGCTTTACCTTCATGTCTTTTCAGTAGCCTAGTTATGGTTAGATAGGCCTTATGTTTTTGGCTCAGTGTGGATGACCTGAGCTTGTTAATGCTGGACATAAAATGTATCTGAGAATTAGTCATGAACATTTAACCATCGTTTGTTTTGTATTTTTCTTTTTCTCCTTTTTCTGCATCACCCCCACCCACTCACTCTCCCCCCAGATCTTTGGGGGAAAAAAGCTCTTTGCTGTATTTTTGAAGGACAGTTTTGGAAAGGTGAATGTTACTGCCCACCCTAACCCATAATTAGTATTTACTAAGGAAGAAAACCATTTTTGAAATAAATATTTACTACTGAAGGGCTTGAGGCCTTGATACAGCGCTTTGCAGCTGAGTTCAGGCATAGCAGGAATCCTATCTCAGGGAAGATGGACTTCACATATAAGGGTTATAAATCCAGTTCAGTGGTTGCTTTGTGACCTGCACACAGTTTTATGGAAACATGAGTAACCCAAACATTAAAATCCAAAACAGAATCACCAGCCCTTTCTACAACATTCTTATTTTAGCTGGGCCAAGAGAGATCACTGCAAACTATTTGCAGTTGTGAGTGATGTAACACAGCTCAAAGGCATTCAGTACCTGGCAAGCAGAACTGTGTTTGAATGGGCTTAGATAAAGGACCACCGCGAAAACAAAGAATGAAAAACAATGGAAAGGAAATCCTTTGCCAATTAGTACCCGAAACATTCAGATGAACAAGAAGTACTCCTTAAGCAAACTAAGTTGGGGGATGAAGTGTCTGGAGACCAGGTGGTAGGATGAAATGACTCATTTGAAGTTATGAATTAAAACATAATCGAATGTCAAGGAGTCTGTAAAACTTCTGGCTTGCATAAGCAGGGCTAATGTTTTCACAATATCTTTAATGTTTTGGACTTGACCTAGGGCATGTAAAAGAAGTAGGTATCTTTCCATGGAAGGGGAAGGGCTCTATTGCTTTTACAAATAATACCTTAACAGCCTTCTTTAATGGAAGCCCCTGCCTTCTCTCTTTGCTCAACAACCTGTTTTGAATTACTCTAAATCAAATCTAGCCAAATAATTTATGACAAGTAAATGTGATAGAGGGAGAAGGAGCTGTGTGACTGTCCTGATAATGCCAGCCTGCAGAGTTGTTTGCTTGTAGAAATGAGAGTTTCCCAAATCTCTGATGAAGTGATACAGTGGAAGAAACAGAGCACAGTAGGAGCACAAGTTCTTGTTGGGGCCGGTGAGTGACTTACTAGCACAGTCTGAATCTGTTTATTTAATTTTCCTTTTGTTTCAAAGAGGGCATCTGCACGTGAGCATGTTTTAAGTTCTACTGAGCAGCAGAGTAGTAATCTTGCAATAACAGTCAATGCATGTGCAGGACTGTGTGTTTGCAAAGAATAGATTTATTTTTTCCTGGAAAATCAAATATAGAGATGTATATCAAGTATAAATTAATGGCTGTTCTGTGAAACTGGTGGTTTTTTCCTCTCAATGCATGCTTGAGTTGGTGGTTACTTTTTCTATTACTAAACACAATTTATGGGAAAAATATTTGTGTAAGATTGCCCAAGTAATTAGTCGGTTTACTCATGCAAATAAATATTTTTTATTCAAATTGGAACATCTTTTTGGCAGCATTGCCTTTAATTACAGAAACATTTAAAGGATGACAAGGATGTAGTGCATACTAAAAATGTTCTGTACAAATAGTGAGAGGATTTAGGTGAGAAGCACCAGCTCTGTAATTACCTTGCAGCCAGAAAGACCCTCACGTTGTTCGAAGGCTGTTAAAAATAAGGAAAGAGATAATTTTCTTCTCATGGGAAAGGAATTAATTAACAATGTGCTGAGAGCCTTGGGATTGGTTCTCATCCAAGTAGATAAATAAACCAAGCATTATTTCAGACTACTCAACACGAGCAAATGTTACACTGGGAGATCACCTTTGTAGGCAAATCTGGCCCATGAGGGAAATGGCTAAGGGAATTTTAAAGCACCTTTGCTCCTTTCCAGCCTGGCTTAGTCCAGAGGTCACTGAGATGCTCTACTAAGTAGAGGCAGCCTGAAGGCCTGGCTAAGTAACTCCATCCCTTTGGCTGACCTGCCAGCTGACCTACTCCTCTTTTTTAATCTGTGTTCTGTCAGTTTGGGCTTGCAGTGAGGTCTGCAGAAGGCAGCTTCAAAAATAAGTTTGTGAGACATCTGCAGTGAAGGACACAATCCTTAGACACATCATTAGATCTGGAGTTTGATTGTGTTCCAGTGTTTTTAGCTGACCTCGGAGGTCTAGATCCTAGGATCATAGACCTATCCCTAAATACCAGTGTAAATAAGTCTTTGTGAATGATCTGATAATTATTAATGAATGAAAACTGAAAAACCTTTGCCTGCTATAGCTTAACATGGTCTCAGAAGGAAATACAACTTATCCTTGTAAGCATCTGTTTTCTAGGACTATTTTTTTTCCTATTTGCTGGATTTCAACCATGCAATTTGACAAAAAACCTAGAGGCATCAAAGATGATAATTTTGAGGACATTTCTCACAAAGCATCTGGATAGAGAAGAAAACAATTATTAATGCCTCTGCAGGAAAGAATTGATGTTGGAAGCATGTTTATGACCAAAAGTGAATCTGTGCAGTAGGGAGAAATTATAAATGCCCTAACTGTTAGAAATGCATTTGGAAGTCACATCGGACTAGAAAATCCCAGTCATAAAACACAGACTCCTGTGAGGTATTCTTGAATCTGCTGCTCACCGAACTTATATATTTTTATATATTTCTAGGTTTTTCTCCTCTCCATATACTGAAGCCTTACATTTAGGCCTGCTTGCTTCCATTGAAGTGAAGGATATTTATTAGTATCTCCGTATGATTTTTTCTAGAAAGTTGCTTTATCTGGTGTTGGAGTTCTCAGGGGATCAGGTGACAGATAAAATTTCATACATAAGCAGTAATAGGTATCCCCCTAAAATTTATGTTTTCCATATGTTGTCAGTCACAGTTATTCAATTCTGATACTGTAATAGCTGCTTATAGCAACAATTAAAGTCTCACTATGCAAGATCTTGTGAAAACACAACACAGAAGTGTCAGATATTCTGTCTTTAAGCCTGCAGCTGATCTCACAGGCTTATTTTTTAACTAACTTCTGTGTTACAATTTACTAGCAAATATCCAACAGTATCTTATAGCATTAGGATTACTAAGGTGGTCAATTGGGCAAAGCCTTGTCATAGGTCTTTGGTTGTCAAGTTATGAATCTGAAAAATTCTTAGTTCTACAGAAACAAGAAGAGAAAGGTGTTGACAAGGTTTTGGATTTATAAGACAGAAGTGTCAAAGGCTATTAGTTTAAAAGGAAAATCCAATTTATAAAACTGTTCTTGATTATTTTCTTTTGTCTTCAGTAGTGATTGCATTTTTGGATACTTTAATGTAGTTTTGTGCTGCTTTCTTAGCTGTCTAATTTGTGCAAATTGAATTCACTTTGTATTTTGTTTAGTGCAAGAGAAGCACCCTGCAAAGAGGAAATGATTTTCAATGCCAGTTCAAAGAAGAAGAACATCTAGAATTCTTGAAAAGACTTAGTATAAAATATTAATGAAATATTCGTGCTAAGATGCTGGTCTACTGACACTTTGCCCTGTGTCAAAACTGTCTCTATAATGTGTATTTCTTGAGAATTTTTACAACTAGAACTAGAAGATCAATTTGGTATTCCTGCGATGAAATATGCTTAAAATAATTTGCAAAAGGAATGAATTATTAACTTTTCTTATTAATAATTTTCTCCTATGTTCATTTACATTTGTTGTATGTGGAAATTTGAGTAGCTGATGTCTATGTCTAGCCAAGATTCGGCTTACCTTTAATTTGAGAAAACATCAAGACAAAAGGGAAATACTATTTTGAGGATAACTTGCCTTCTTTTTGTGGAGAAACAATATGATTACCTCATAATTTTTGAAAAATGGAAAAGAGTGCTATTTCTGCATGAATATATGAAAATGTAAAGATAATAAGCATGAAGAAGAGATTAAAATATTCAGTAGGCATGTTAGCAGAAGATATATGTATAAATGCATTTATGATGGGTTTTTAAAGATTTTTAGCCACTAGGGTAATATAGATTTTGAGTGGCAAAGACAAGAAGCTTACTTATTTAATTGTAAAATACACAAACCTAAGAACAGGATTGAGTTACTTAGGCCCAGAGGGTTTGGTTTGGTGACAAAAGATATCTCTCTCATTCATTTATTCCTAATAAATTCTGGTAAACAAACAATATTTAGAACAGTGTTTTGGTCAGCCAAGGTGATTACAAATATTTGTCCAGTGCTCTTCACTGGCTTAACTCTTATAAAAATTTTCAAATACATTGATTCTTGTGAAGCTGCTTAGCACCTTAAGAGTTTAGAATGGAATATACTCAAAATGTCCTAGTTATTTTGGGGCAAGATTTTTGAATATGATAGATGTTTTTTCTTTCATGTACTATTCTCTGAACCTTTTAAAATGAAAATAATTTTTATTTGTTTACATGAGCATGAACACATTCCTAGCCCACTGATGATCCAAAGCTCACTGATACCAGGATTTATATTTAATTTTTGGACAGGATCAAATGAAAGAATTTTTTTTTTTTTTTTTGCTGTATTTACAGGGGAAAAATAAAATAATAAAATTCAGGTAAAAGAGCCATCTCTCTTGTCTAAACTTGTACTGTCCTAATCTTCTCTTTGCTCATATATATTCCTGTTGTTATAAACTAAATTCTTGTTTGAAACAAAAATTCAAGGCCCCTCTTACTAACTTGCATTGTTTATTGTACCTTCAGGCTATAACTAGTGTGTACACCAGAACTGATGCAGAACTATGAATCCAGAAGATCTATCACAGCAGTACGATTTCGGAAGCATCTTTGCACCAAATTACTTGGTATACATTTTCAGAGGCCCAGAAACCTAATATTCTGTCAGACTTCAAATTAATGGGTAAAGCTTCAACACATAAGAATAAAATATATTTACTGTATGGGTGTACATATGTAAATACTTAAGTCTGTTTATTGAGGGCAATGGTGTTTTACCATTGATTGCAGTGGGACTAAGCTTTTGTTCATATGCTTATATTGTGTGACAGCAAAAAAATACACTCAGATGAATGTCTCTAAATAAATAAATAGAGAATGTCTTTCAGTTATTCATTACATTCACCATATTAAACAATGATTGCAAATCCATACGCCCACGACCATATATTTTCTGTAACTGTGAGTCTGTGGCACATAGTATAATTACTAAGTCGTCACAATCTTCCTTTCTTTGTCTAAACGGAAAAGCAGGAACCTGTTAAATATTTTAAAATTGTTTCTCCAATTGATATTAGTAACATCTTGCATTTTTAAGGCTTTTTTTTTGCAGGACTTAAATTTTTAACACAGTATTGCTTACAGCATTTTCTTTGCTTTGGAGATGACATTAAAAATGGTTTTTCCTTGTCTCTGCTTTCCTAAGATGCACACAGTATCTAATTTCACTGAAAACTAATTTTTTAACCTTAAGTTTAAAAGTTATTGGACAATGGCTGGGGGGCTTCAGCAATAACACACAGTTCCTTTTGCCACTGAGATGATTCCAGGCTGAGGAATGTAGCATTTATTAGTAGCAGGAATTGTGATGTGATTAAATGGACAAGGCAGGCTTAGGTAACTGTCCTGTGAAAGATATTGACACACCTTAAAATGACCATGTTATGTGCAGCCCAGCTAAAGGCAGAATTCTCCCTGGCTGGAAAAAAATGGGAAGGAGCATCCATTGTCTACATTTTGCAGATCGCTGAGACAGAGACTTCTTTGATATTTTAAATGAGATCTAACTGTACATTTCTGCACTGTCAGCCTGTTGGTGAAGGAGTATTTGCTTTCTGTGCTTTTCAAAGTGCATTCTTACCAGTGGTGGGCATTTAGAGGGGATATATGTGGATTCTGGAAGAACAGTGAAAACAGTTTCAGAATTTCTGCCAAGCCCTCTGGAGCCTCTTGGTTTTCACATGGAGAGGAAGTGTTCTCTTCCTTCTCCTTTGGTGAGGGCAATTTTCAGTGTTGGTATTCCTAGTGCATGTGACATTTGTGTGCGGGTCTATTGGCAGAGAATGGTCCCTGCCACTCTGAGGAATCTGCAGGGACACTGACAGTGAACTTGGACTCTAGAATGACAGATCTGCACTTGAGATACTGGAAATGCCAGTGGTGGCAAACTGAATTGGGTCTCCCATTGTTTATAAGGCAAAAAGAAAATGAGATGAACAAAAGAGCCTCATAAAAGGATATTGTTTTTATTGGAAAATTAATAAGGGTGGTTTGTTTATATTAGTTAAATTTGGGTATATTAAATACATCTGTAATTCAGATTCCTGTCTCTCCTGTGGGATATGGTAACTAAATTACTCGGAGTTTCACCTGAAAAATTTAATATCTAAAGTCATCTAGGATTTATCAATTTAATTCTTTTCTCTTTTTTGAGTTAGTGTCTTGCACAGAACCATCTCTAAAGGTGGCTCACAATGTGATTTCATTTCTCGTTGTTGATTCTTTCCAGGACTGACTTACAATCAGGAGCTTATGAACTTTATTATTTTTTCTGGAATCTGCTTTGACATCCCTTTAAACACAGAGCTACTGTAATCCCTTCAGGGTTTAACCACCTCCTCTTCCTTTCAAGGCTTCCTCTTCTGTCATTCAGGCTGTGGCATTCTCTTTCCTCTGATCCAAGGAAAAAGTCTTCATTTTTTTTCTCTCTGGTCTTTCTGGGTAGTCTTTTCTGCAGATAGATATATATATATTAATTAAATGCAAGGTGTACTCCTTTTCCCAAGACAGAGTTATTTGATTCTTGCTGTAGTTCTGTTTCTCCATTGTTCCTGGGGCAGGTTCTTAATAGAGCCAGGACAGGTCTCTCCATGTTGTAGCTGAGCCAGGAGTTGTGGTTGATGACAGGGCAAACACAGCAGTGTCCTCACTATCTGGTGATGCAGTTCCACAGCATGTAGTACAGAGGAGGAAGCTGATGGCAAGTGGGATCACCTAATAGTGCACTGATTGTTCCCCTTGAATCAAAGCGATGCACCAAAAAACCAAATCCCGTTTGGACCTCTGTCTGCCAAGGTCCGGAGGGGATTTGCAACCCACCACCCTCAATGGCTTTGGTGGCCTGTGATTAAGGTCTGCCACAATGTGATAGAGCCCTACAACCTTGTGTCAGACCTGTGAGGAGTCTCCTTGGAGTCACTCACCCTGAGGCTTGAGAGCCTTGTGGCCTTGCTGTCCCAACCTGCTGGCCTGATTTCCCAGCTCAGCTTCATTCCCAGCTCCTAAGTGTTGGGTCTGCTTGCTAATTTACAGCCAGCACTTAGCTTTATGTGAAGTTTAATTCTAAGATTAGCCAAAATGTGAATGATTCACTGTTCCTGCTTTGTTGCTGAAGTTTGCAGCACCCAAACCTTGGTTTGTGTCATAGTTTTATTTTAGATGGGCACACAGCTGAGGTTCAGTGAGGTTTTGTATCAAATCAACAGAAAGACTTGACAGAGCATTAGGAGTGAGAGCTGTGCCATTTGCTTATCTTTGTCACAGGCCTGGAGAGCTAAGATATTTGTATATACCCGAATAGATTGCCAGAATCAATCCACTTTCCAGAGATGAACGTGGACATGTCCTCTTTTCCACAGTAATGTGAATACTCAAATCTTTCCACATAAGAAACTCATATATTTGAGTTTCACAGCATTCCCTAATAAGGTTTTATAGCCATTAGTGTCAGTGCCATATATCACTAAGGCATTGAAAAAGTGAAGTTTCTTTCCCAAACCACCTTTCTAAGCATCCAAGATGAAGTGATTTTATAGCTTACACTTCCACAGATCTTTCAAATCCCACAGCACAACTTGTTTCACCTGAGCCTCAAAGATTTTTGTAAATGATTTCCCAGAAGCTCTTGAGGGGGTCTTTTCTCTCTTTATTTAAATTTATGCTTAAAATATGATTAGATTCTGTTCAACACAAAATTGTTCTAGAATACATTGCAAGAAATGTGTGTACAAAAGGTAATCTACATTATCTAATAAATAAAATCATGTAACAGTTTGAAATTTCAAATGTGATCATTTGCTTTAATATTGCGGAGTGTTTGTTGAACCTTTAAGCTTGTGACATTTTTCCACACTGACAGCTAAATAATGAATTAATGGCTTTAAAGTCCATGGCAGCCTGAGGGTTTCAAATACATGTTTAGTCAAAATAATTGGTGCTTTAATCATTCGTTATGAACCAAAATTGTTCCTTAGTTATACAGGAGCAGTGTTAAAGCAAATATCTATGCTGTGAATGTTCTTTTGTAGTTCTAAAATTATCTGCTAAGTTGGAAAATGGTGTCTGGATGCATTTTCTTCTCTGGAGTTTGAGGGTTTTTTTAACTCCCTTAATGACCACGTACATAGCTACAGTCTGTGCTGTCCCTTCACTGACAGTGAACAGCTTATTTTAGATTTTGTATGTGTATACAGAGACAACCAAGTTTTGAAAGCAGATTGGAGGGTCTGTGGGGTGGGTGATGGGGGGAGCCCCCTCAGCTCCTGCACTGTCAGATACAGTGTTTAGGATATAGGTAAATAACTAAATTAGGGGATCTGTTTGCAGCAAATTGAATCACACTCAAACTACAACACAATTAAAAGTCTCATCGAGAATATATGCTGGTAATAATAGGAATAAAAATTTCAGGTTAAGCAAGGTAAAAACCTCTGCCTTAATATTATGACTGGCATCATATTAGTAAACTACTATGCCTGCATGATTCTGTTAAGATGCTCGTTTTGACTTCAGTGGTGCATCTGTACCATATGAGGAGGAGATACTAACTCTGTTAAGAGAGATCAAAACTTTCCAGAAGGCCAAAAAGGGTCATAAAAGGTGTCTGTTCTTGGTACATTTGTGACTGAGATAGGATCTCTTTTATAGCATGGAGACAATTTAACATCTGTCTCAGGGAAGCTTGTAAAACAACAGCTAACTATGATATGTGCTAGAAAATTTATTTTTAATATTTTTTTTGCTAGAAAAAATGTTAGTCTAGGTTTGCTATTTCTTTCACAGAATAGCCATTAGTGATGTGTGTTTGACCAGATATAGGCTCAGATGAATTGTAGATGTGACCCAGTTCCTGTGTTACATGATTAACTTCTACAAAACATTGCTTATAAGTAACTAAAATGATTGTATTAGAACTTTTGTGGTGCTTTTTTAATAACAATAGTGGGGGCAGATCACAAATGGAAATTACTTATCTTCAGGACATGCCTCAGTACGTATTTAGAACAAACTTAGAGTGTACTCTTTGAGAATTCCTGCCACCATATATGGTTTTGAAAACTGTTTTAGAAATTGCTTTCTGAGTACCAAAGACTCTTCAGCCTTTGTCTACAAGCAGTGAATTCCCACAACATGTTGTCTTCTATTGTCACAGCTCTGTGTGGGTTTGAACAGCCTTTCTCCAACAGCCATGTTGGACTTTTTCTCTGAGCTCCTCAAGGAGTTTTGTAACAGCCTGGGCACAAAGCACTTTGATAGAAGAATGAGGAGCTGGCTGCTCCTGTCTTCCCCCCAGTGCTTGTTAGGATTGAACTGATATACTGTAGTTGAAGTGTAATGCTTTGAGACAGGTCTTCAACCTGGCAAAAACCCAAAACCAATAGTGTGAATGGCCGCAAAATGCAATTATTCTTCTCTGACTGTTAATGCAGGAGGAAAATGGCTAATTTATAGCAAATTTCTTCCTATTTGGATAGCGTGACTGTATCTGATTAAAATGGAATACTTTACAGAAGTTTTATTTCCTGACTTCTAGCTCAGTCTGGGCTGGTACATGAGATTTTTCCTTCCTGCAGGTAGAAGAGGAAGCATGACCATGATGTTGGGGGTAAATCTGTCAACATTGAGGGGTAAAGTGTCTTCGAAGGGGAGAAAAATATCCTAGCAAGATACAGCTGGCTCTTGTAAATGTTAGATGTTTTTGACAGACTGCAAAAATGTTTCTGCATTTCTTTGAAACTTTTCTTTAGTTTAGTCTGTGGCAATTGAAGTGTAGAATTTCATCTGTACCTGTTTTTTTTTGTTGTTTTTTTTTTTCTGATATATCCTTGTTAAGGCAAATCCTGTATTTTCCCTTGCTTTATTCGCCCCTCCATTCTTGTCATAGCTTCAAAATGTTACAATAAAGATTTTCCTACCTATATAAATTACATATTGATAAATGATAGCTAATTATATAATTAGCTATTATATAAAACAGTGAGTAATCCTTTCTACTGTAGATGTAAGCACATCAAAACTGGAGTGCTTCATCTATAGATATAGATGGAGTAATAATAAATTTTTTGACATACAGGCCTGAGATATTGGACAAATTCTAGTCTCAGTTTGTTGCAACAGCAACAAGTAAATGCTTCCATCAGTGTGCAGATGACTTTCCTAAATACAGTATCTAGATTTTGAGTTGGAATAGAACACAATTACAAACAAGGACAGTACTGAAAAAAGAAGAAAGGGTGAAAATTGTTCTTTGAGAAGTAGGAAGTTACTGTGGTCAAATGAAGCAAAGAAATTTAAGAATGGCATTGCAGTATTCCTGCTGAAAGAAAGATGCATGCATTCTCAAACTATTAAGCTTTGGAAATGGATGTCACCTTTCAGGTGCCTTTCTAAATATAGATTGATCCTTCATTCATTTTCCACTGTTGACTCAGTTTTCTTATATTCTGCTCTTGGAAGTTAAAAAACCACATATTCTTCCACAAGAACTCCTAGAAAATTTAAGCTTCTCAAGCTTTTCAGCCTTGAGGCAGTCATGACCAGAAGCTGTACAAGCTGTTAAAAGCTGCTATTGTTGTATAACTAGGTGTGATCCAGTTATTGTTTGAATAAACAACCATGAAAATCTGAACTAGGGAATAACTATTGAATTTGCTCCATTTCCTGAGAAGGCAATGCTGCAGTTTACTATGTTAATTTCAAAACATACAAATAGATGTTTTAATTTCTACCATAGTTAAATCTTTCACTATTTTAACTAATGACTTAGAACAATATGTTTTATTAACTCCTTACGTTTGTGCATGAGCTCCTCTTCTGATATCATATTTTCTTTCTTTGCCATTTGACTATTACCTGTCTCTTTTGATCCTGTGTTTAAATATCATCAAACAATCTCATTATGGTTACTGTACTGCTGTACTACTTAATTTCTTTTTTTTTTTCCAAATTACTTTTAGCACTGATGAAACTGCTAACAAGTTACCAGTAGTACCATGAAAATATTTACATCTTGATTTTTTTTTTGGTTTTTGGGCTGAGAATGTAGCCATCCAAGCATGTTCCCACAATTTCATCAACTGAATTTAAATGAATATCTGTGGTTGTGATTTTTTTCTCTAATTGAAATCGATTTCTAATGCAATCTGTACATTACAGCCACTGAAGCCCTTAATAAAAGGAAAGTATATTTTAATCCACAAGATAAATATGAGACTTAGCAAAACTAAGCCTTCCATTTTTATCTGGAAATATACTGAAGTTTGAGTCCACTTTGATAGTAGGCATAAGAAAAACATGAATATTGCAACTTGACATTGAATACACATAAAACTCACAAAAATGCTGTCTGTTTTGATTGTATCTTCAGCTTCAAATTTAAAGTCTATTTAAACATAAAACTCAAAATGGAACATAACTGAAAAGGTGATGTGTGGATTGAAATGAGCAAAAATAGGAAATCTCTTAAGCTTCAGCATTGTGCATCCCTTAAAAAATTTTAAAAAGTGTATTGCATCTCTTGAGAACATTACTGTAAATGTCCTAATGGAATCTGACTCCTTTGTCATAATCTCTTCATCTAATAATTCCTGTGTAGCCTTTTTTCCCCTTATCATTCACTGTGTGTTAATTTATATTTTGATTTGTGTCCTTGACCCAAAACTGTCAGGCCAGGATGGTGCTATCATATGCAACAGATTGTGAACTATTAATTCTCTCTTCTTCTATGTGCAGTAGTGTGCCATATGCAGATGGGGCTACTCCTCAGAACTTGTGTTTTCTGGTCCTCGAGTCTGCCACAGATGGTCTGATGTGGAACAGGATCTCAGAATGGGGTGGGTTTGTCTTCAGTCTCAGAAACATGAGGTGTTTCCATGCTGTGTCTCACCCATTAAATATCTGGCCTCATATCTCCCTTTCAACAGTGACCATTACCACATATTCCAGAGGAAAATGCAAGCAGCTTCAAGTGGTTCTCTGGAAATTATCTATCCATGGAGGAATTTTCTTTTTAGTTACCATAATTTGCCAGGCTATTTATTTGCAAAATAACACATCTTTTCTAGGTGTATATTCATGTCTGGATTTGTATATAAATATTTATGTATATATTTTATGCCCACGACTACATGTATACACAAGGTAATTTACAGTCTGAATGACAGAAACTCAAATATGTGGGTGTGGGAAAGGAAGAAGCTGAACTTGGAATTTCAGTGGAAACCTAGTTCTGATTTATAACTCTAGCAATTTTCCCCTCTCCCTTAACAACTAAAATATTTTTGAAAGAGCATGTTAAAACACAATAACACTTAACAGGAAAACAAGATGGTGTAAAGGAGCCGACAGGTCAGAAAAATACCTTTACATGGGGTCTGTATATGCTCCTTAAGTTGCCTTTATTGTGATATCTACCCACTCACTCAGCCAAGGCTGCATGTGTTTCTGGAGAGTGTTGGGGAATTCTGAAGGGAGAATTAAAGTGAGCATAGAGATATGACATGGACATTGGTAGCTGTCTAGCTGGACAGGCTTGCTGTCTTTCCCATTCTCTGCTTTGACTAGTGCCATCCATGGGGCTCTCAGCATTTTCCTAATTCCTATGAGGCTGCTTTAAGTCATCTGCCAAGTCTCTCTG
Source organism: Lonchura striata (assembly GCF_050655825.1). Taxonomy (NCBI): domain Eukaryota; kingdom Metazoa; phylum Chordata; class Aves; order Passeriformes; family Estrildidae; genus Lonchura; species Lonchura striata. The sequence goes on from NC_140704.1 coordinate 64,692,294, forward strand.
TCCTGCAGCAGTTCAAAACACAGGGTTGCTTCATTAAGTAGCTCTGAGTAATATGTACCATCTCACCTTTTGAAAATGGCTTGCTCAAATCTCTCATCATGTAGGCCTCAAGAGGATCTACTTCAGCAATGCTACGTATCATTTGATAATATAAACCCAGAAAGAATTGTTGTGTAGCCCTGCTGCTTGAAAACATGCATTATTAATAGCAAATGGCAGATAGATTAACTGGTCATGCCGTTGTACAACAATATGGGTCTTCTCTTTTTTCCAGTTAAAGGGTAGGATAATTAAGTAGAGAGCAAGGAAAACTTAAGTGGTGCCAATAGAGATTGTTGCTATATTCCAAATAACCCCTTTTCTACTAGTCTTCTAGAAGAGAAACTACTCACCTCAAAATTCAGTACTGAGAGCACTGTTTTTTATGAGATGGAAAACCACCCAGATTCTCCATAATTTTTGGGTAGCTGTTTTCTTTCCCAATTCCAGCTCTCCTGTTGCTGAAATCCTAAAATTAAATGGTTATATTCACATCTGTGTCTATAAGTAGTTTCTGTACAACACATGCTGTAGTTACTGATAGATGGGGATTGAAACTGGTGTCAGAGTTTGGATTCCTCATACAATTAAGGAATCAAATTTCTTTACAGCATCATAATTTCTGGAACCTTTTTTAATATCCTGATGATGATCCTGAATGAGGAGATGATAGAAACCCTGACTAGTTGCAGTTAATCATTTTTGGTGGAGTGTTTTTCTCATTGAACTTAGGAATATTCAGTTTTCAGCTGGAACTTCGTACTGCCTGTAACTATTCAGAGTGGCCAATGTTTCGACTGAGATTGCAGATAATGGATTTTTGCTACACTTCTAATATGGTGGCCATGACAGAGATAACGCAGGAGTATCAACAGCTTCTGAAAACAAAATTGACCCTATCTGTCATGAGTGCAGCCTTTCTGCTATTTGAGAAAATCACATTCCCCTAACCCATAAGATATTCAGTGATATTGATGATCTCTTGAATAAGAAAGTATAGCAAGTACCGACTTTTCATTGCTGTAGAAAAGAAACCAAGCCCTCTTTTATATTATAATGTATGTATTATTTCCTGTGTCCTCTTTATGAAGAAGTGGAAACACTTCTGCAGTTGATCTGTATATCAGAAAAGTATCATTGGCCACATTAATTTATTGCTGGAAACCCACTTCTTATAGGAAAAATAGAAGGAGCCACAAAACTTGATGATAGCTTTTCACTGGTTACCTTAGAGTTTAAATATGTATACAGAAGTAGTTTTGTACAGGGTTTGTGAAATCAACTATATTATTTCTTGACTTCCATGCTTCAGTGATAAAATTCAACTTTGCTAGAAGAAAGTCTTATAATCATCTTCACATTTGCTATGCATTACTCTCTTCTTCTCTCCCCCTCTTTCTTTTTCTTAAATAAATAGTACTTTGCAACAAATTGATTTTGCTAGATAGTGCATTGATCATGCACCTTGCCTGGGGACAGAATATAGCTTCAAAAACAATAATAACTAAGACAATCATCTAATTTTACTGAAATAAAACTGAAAATGTACACCCAATGAAATAATCTCTGAGACTACTTTAGGTGCATTTGTGCTTGTACTTTATCCTCAGTGACACAGTAATCTACTAAAGTTCTTCTCTCGATTTTTCTCTTTGCAATCTGGAAGAACAGATTCACCAGTGATTGTACTCATTTATAAAAGCATCCAAAACAAAATTGAACCCCAAGGCTGATAAACTATAAAGATGCTGATCAGATCTGAGCAGAATGGACGGGATGCTTTGGGGCTTGCTCAGTTAAAGATGGCTCTGCAAGACTGATGGCTTTATATACACAATTACAAACACCATAGCTTTGTTGAACGAATGGGAAATCATAAAATATGTTGCTTGCCCGTTATTAAGTAAAGAATGGTATTTTGTAAAATACTTGCAAAGATTTACTAAATTTTTGTAATTTAATTTCTGCCGCTGTATTTTCTTCTTTTTGCAGAAAACTTAAACATTTGTTGGAAAGGATAATCCAATAGACTAAACCTCCTAGTCCTGAAGAGAAAGGGGCTAATTGATCTTGCTTACCAATACATAGCAAGTGGTGCACACTGCCTCATAAACTCATCCATTTTTGTTAGCTGTCATAACCAAAAATGGTTTAAAATTTCATTCATTCTCCCAAAATTCTCTCTAAAGGAGATAATGAATGTAAGAGTTCTCTAAAAATTATTGGAAATCATTAGACAACAAATGCAACAGGACAAAGATTAAAAACTTCTGTAGTTCCTCTCAGTGACATTTCCTGTTACCATTAAAAAAGCTTTGTCTTTATGATGACATAAACCCTCTGATGTAGTTATTCATAGAGGATCTGTAGTGGCTTTTGAAATACAATAATATTAGATAGAATGACTTTAGCAATAATTAACAATAGGCTTTTAAAACTCATTGATTTCCTAAGGACTGTTGCATTTTCTTGCATTTTACTAGTGAATACATATTTGAGTCTCTTGACAGTCTCTGTCATTTAGGGAAGCACCACATGTATAGACATATATAAGCAGGATGGAAGGGGGGGGGGGCAGAGAGAAAAAGAAAAGGAAATAGGTCAAAGTTATTAAAAGTTATCTACATAGATTTTAAAAAGGAAGAGCATTTCCTGGGTGCACAGACATGGTAATGTTATAACTATTTATCAATGCAATGAATGAATTAATATAACAGAATGAATATTGTGTTACCCTTGACCTTTAGTTATTCTAATTACTTATGATTTTAAAATTAAAATGTATAGCATGTCAGAAGTCACACACACAATTCTCAGCTTGCAGAAAGTAGTTCGAATGAAGTAGGACCAAGTACACTTTTATTTTCTTAACAGGCATTCCTAGGATCACATTGATTTGCTATGAACTCTAGGTTGTTCATATCCATGTCATACTCACGATATCACAGAATCACAGAATGGGTCAGGATGAAAGGGACCACAGTAGGTCATCTTGTACAACTTCTCTGCCCAGTCAGTGTCATCCCAGAGTACATTGCACAGGATTGCATTCATATCATTCTTGAATATTTCCAGTGAGGGAGACTACAACATTACTGGGCAATCTGCTCCAGTGTGTGTTACCTACACAGTAAAGAAGTTCAGGTGGAACCTCCTGTTCAGGTGGGACTTCCTGAGCATCAGCTGCTGCCCATTGCCTCTTGTCCTATTGCTTGGCACCACTGAGAAGAGCCTGGATCTGTTCTCTGGGCACCCTCCCTTCAGATACTGATAGGATGCTGATGAGGAATATTCTCAGTTGCCTCTTCTTGAGACTGAACAGAACCAGCTCCCTCAACCTTTGATCATAAGAGAGGTTCTCCAGACTCTTGACCAACTTAGTAGCCCTCCGCTGGACCCACCTGAAGGGCTCCATGTGTCTCTTGCACTGTATAGACCAGAATTGGGCAGACCATTCCAGGTATGTCCTCACTAGGGCTGAGTAGAGGGGCAGATCACCTCTCTTGACCTGCTGGCAATGCTTTTCCAAATGTACCCCAGGATTCTATTGGCCCTCTTGGCCACAAGGACACACTGCTGGCTCATGGATAGCTTGTTGTCCACCAGGACCCTGAGGAACTTTGCAGTACAGCTTCTTTCCAGCAGGTCAGATTTCAGCCCGGTGCAAGGAGTTGTTCCTCCTTAGGTGTTGGACCCTTCATTTGCCTTTGCTGAATTTCAGAAGGTTCTTCTCTACCCTTCTCTCCAACCTGCTGAAGTCCTTCTGAAGGGCAGCACAATCCTCTGAGGTATCAGCCACTCCTCTTTGCTTTTTATCATCAGCAAAGTTTCTGAGGCATCTGTCCTCTCATTCAAGTCACTGATAAGCAAGTTAAATATATGCCTGTGTCAGGTTTAGGCAACAGAGGAAGAAAAGCCCTCAGGTGATTCAGAGCAATGAGGCTGGTAGAAATTATATCCTAGGAAAGTTAAGCATTTTCCATTAAGTATGCAAGGAAATTTGCCTTATAATTTGTGCACTGGAACTAGATTTTGTGAATCTTTCCCTCTTTTCACCTCCATGTTTTGGATAAACTTTCAAATTGTGCTTTATGTCTTTTGTCTGTGACAGTCGAGGGCTTATTTCTGCTAGTGAAATCCAACTAACAAATCTGTCTAAGGAGTGATTTTGCATGCGTGTGCGTTTTTGTAGAACTACTGCCTGGTGGGATTAAAAAAGGATCTTTTTAGATGGGTTTCACTTAGACTTTGTATATAAAATGTTGTCCTCTTTATTTTCCCTCATGAAACACCACTCTTAATGACTTCTTGTAGGATAAGTGATTTGAAAATTTTGAGGCATAAGCTAAAAACAGTTTCTACAATATGTACGTGATGTAAAAACAGAGTTTATAAGTAGTTTTTTTTTTTTTTTTAATGCCAGACACAATTTTGTCCCTCAGATTGGCATGCATCTTTCTTGCATAATGACAATACACTGAATAAAAGGAATAACAGACTGGCGAAGAGTATACTTAATGAAGTGAAGCAGATTATTTGGCACTAATTTTTTTCTAACTTTTCTAGATCTGTGATGTCTTGTTTAGGGGTAGTAGCATATTTGCTATACAAAGCTAGATTTTTTATTAAAGTAGTAAGTAGCGGTATGTGTTTTTATATTGTACTATGAAATTCTGCTGATCTAAAACTGAGTTACATTTTCTTAAAACATGAGCTAAAAAAAAAGCAGGTGGTCATTACTGATTTTTCTCAAATATTTTTTTCTGAATCTGATAAGAGAAATCCATTCCCTTCCGCTCCATTTTGTAAATGAAGAGAACTAATTTTAAATGGTATGAGCTAAAGAATATCTTCATAATGTGTTTGTAATTTTTTTTTTACTGTTCTAGCTTTAATTCATAATTACAAGCTTATTCCAATCTCTGCATTATGGAACCACATTTTAGACCAACAGCTGTTATCTACTTTCACTTGTAGCCTTGGGGTATGCATATTTTAATATTCATTTACTATGTGCTGATAAACTAAATACTTCCTACTGGAAGTCTATGAAATTAATCACAGTATCTTAGTTGCTGTTCTGTCTTCCATGTAGCTCATATTTTTTAAACTTACTGTGTTATATAAATTCCTCTCCTTCTCCTTCCCTGAATAAAAGGGGAAGAGGAAAGGTTATTACAAAATATAAAAACAGAACAAGTTGATTAAATCTGTGATAATTAGAAAATAGAGAGGAATGCAGTGTAGTCATTCAAGTGACACAACCTTCTCTCCTGTTCCTGTATCTTGCATAAAACTAGTATAAAACCTTGCCACATTGCCTCCAGCAATATTTTAATAGCTGGCTTTGCATTTGAAGGTTCTGGTTTTAACTGTTATTTAAATAGTATTAGGTCCTCATATGCATATAATATAGCCTAAAGCTAGATATTTTCCAATCTTCCAGGCACAAACACAACTCCAAGTGTCTTTGTGTTAAAAATATAAAATATGTGGCAACTTTGGAGACAAAATGTAATGAACAGGGAGGAAATAAAAGTCATGCAGCCCATTAAAGTTTAAGGCCATTTGTTGTGCAGCAATGAATAAAGGATTGGTGAAAAGCTGTAGAAGGGCATGAAAATAGATTATTTCAAGGATGGGTTTGGTGATACAAAGTAATAATGTCAAGGCTGGAAATGTTTAGATGGATTTCTCATATATTTATATTTCTGGAGCAATGTCCTCTTCACACAAATTACAGCTCAATGGCAGCACTTAAAGACAATAACAGACGATACATACCTGCTTCTGCTCACACTACAATGGAGAGTTTTGCTATAGAATTTGGTGGGAGCAGTGTTATCCAAAATCCCTTTGGGACATAACATTCACTACTGCATTGTGAATAATTAAACTCTGGGCTGTGCTATTGCCCACCCTTGTGGAATATTATCCAAGAGTGACCATAAGCACACTTCAGGCTAGATTCAGTGAATGAGCTTGTAAGACACAGACATCTGAAACCATAAACTGCCCCAGAAAGTCCCTGTTCAGCTGTTGGTTAGGGCTGCAGATGTCAACTTCATGAGGCACCTCCCCACAACTGTTCTGGAGCCTTAAATACACTAATAGGTTACCTTCCACGCTTGAGAACTAGGGATGTTTTGATGTTGCCAGTGTATGTTCCTTAAAAGTTCATTTGGGATGCAGAAACTGGCTCCTCCTTCATGTAACTACCTGGAAGCAAAATTCCAGCAGCCATATTACAAGCTGGCTTGATGCACTGGCACTTTGCATTGAACTGTACTTGAGAAAATTCCTAGAATTCAGGTCATCTCACTCTCACTTAGGTTCTGTAGCCAGTTACTCTCTCTCATCCAATGAATCTGGGTTTCTACCACTACAGTTTCATAGCCTCAAAGGGAAATAGTGAGGAAATTCCTTATTCCAGAACAGACTGTATTTTGGTGTGGACAGTGCTCTCTGGAGATGGGGGTTTAGACTCTGTAAAGTTGATGAAGATGCTTTTGGAAAAGGCTTTTCCATTTCTCAAAAGTCTCCACTAATCACAAGGCTGCTAATCAAAAGCTGGATGACAGCCCTACCACATTCTACTTCACCAAGAGGAGTGGAAGGTTCCTGTCTTTAAGGTACCCATGCTGGGAGAGGCAGATGAACAGAGGTGCTTGAAAAGTAGTGGAAAAAGAATTCAAATACACCCCCATTATCAGTATATCTTAAGTACTATCCAGTTCTTTACTGTGTGTGAAAGTTCTCTTCAGTTTAATTCTTAATTACCTTAACATGAATTTGTTATATTGTTATTATTGTTCTGGTCCATGATACCTTCTGAGGTATAAGGCTGGCTTAGTTTAGTTTTCTGTGATCAGAAAAATCAAAGTAAATTAAAAAAAAGTGCTATATTATGTTGATATTAAATATCTTGAGGAGGAGCAAAAAAATTTATTTGTAATCATATTAAGATATAAAATTATATCTAATCTGAAATTTGTATCTCTAATTAATCTCATAAAATGTATAATGGCCTACAAACTGCAGTTCACCTTCACAAGTTCACTGATGCCTTTCATACCTCCTATGAAATGCCTAGTGCATTTTTGAAGACTAAAAAGTTGTAAAGAAAACTGAGTATCAGTTTACCAGTTGCATCTTTTTAGGTAGTGAAAAAAAATTCCCAAGTCATTAAAACACATACACACACTCATAATAAAAAGGAGTCCTAAACATAAGTAGCAAACAATGAATTTAAAAAAAGTAAACTAAGTCACAACCTGTATCAAACTATCAAACTTTACTCAAGCTTCAGAAAATCAGGAAATTGAACTGATGGCAGGTCATTGAAGCTTTGTCTCAGCACAATCATGAGGAAAGCACAAACATAAATCACAAATTAACTGGAAGCTGGGTTTTTTTTAAATATAAAAAAATATATACAAAGCACTCTTTCAGGCTGAAATATATCAAAACACTCTTTTTAGTCCAATGTGGAGTTAAAAAGTGGAACATCAGTCCTGTGGGACATTACATTTTTATAAGTGGTACAAAATTTGCAGAATACTTGGAAGTGGAAAGGTGCACATTTTACTTTAATGGTACTGCACCCACCCAAAATGCTCTACTGCTGCATGAGAGCTGTCATGTGGCTGTGTGCTGTGTACCTGCTTTTGCCCATCAGGGCTATTGGGTTTCCCATAATGGCTCATGTTGTGTGATCAAAGCATAGACCCCTCTCTGATGGGAAATACTGTCCCTGCTGAGAGCAGCCCGTGTGTTAAACTGTGGGCTTCTGCAGGTGCAGAATGGAACTAACTAAAGCAAAATATTTTGGTTTGCAATAAAACTAACTTGAAACACAGTGCTTTGATTTGCTTTCAGCATTGAAAATACCTGTGATAAAATTAAGGTGCTTCTAGAGCAAAGAGCAACCTCTTAAAATCATTCTTGCAAAGAAATCCAAGATACAAGCAAGGAGCTTTCCTTTGTATAATTGCACGTCTTACTTACAGAAATTCTGTGAAGCTTAGGGACTACTGAAGTGAATATTGGCATGGTTCTTATATGATTTAAGACAGAAATCAGGTCAATAATTAAGTGAAATTTGCATCAGACTCTGATGTCATTGTCATCTGTGTAACATTATATAGTCCTGAAAGAGGAGACTTTCATCTGCTTCAAGTAATACTGATATTGCTGCACAGTTGCTTTCGAAGTTCCTTGATTTTCAGATATCTAAACATTTCCAAGTGAATGTCCAAACCCTTTTGTAATTAATTTATTATGGATGCTAAGCTCCTGTCATGGTCACCTCAGAACTTGCCTATGGATCATGTATAAAAACTATTGACTTGAACAGCTTCACTTCAATTAATGGAAAAGAAAAAATTGGTGGACTTTTAGGAAAAGATGTAGTGGAATATAAGAAACTCATTACTTGTTTCGTGCTTTTATATGTGTTCCTTTTAAGAGAATTGTCATTTAGATTATTTGGCCAAAGAAAGCAAGCATATAATAAAAAATTTCAGGTAGATACAGAAGCTTAGCAAAGAAACATGGAAGAGTGCTATGAATGAACAAAAACAGATCAATAAAAAATACCCACTGCTGCCAAAAAAAAAATTCATATTAGCTGTGTTAAATGTTGATAATTGTGAAATTTTATTTGGTTTCATGTCTACTTCCAGATATTAGTTTTAGTCCGCTGCAGTAAGTGAAAGAAGAGTGAAAGAGTGGTACCTATTACAGCTGTTGCATTACAGGTTTCAAGGGCAGATAAAACCTTTGTGTGTCTGTATGCAGAGGATAGTTTCTTATGGTAGTAGGGTAATGTCCTCATGCTCTAAGTACCTTAACTCCTTTCCATTGCAAGAAAAATAAATATGTTTATATGATAATAACAATTTTTCATTATATATCATAAATTTGTTTATGTGTCCAATACTTGATAATGTCTCAGACTGCTGCCTTATTTTCTTACTCTTTCCCTCAGTGGTTCATGAATGGTGCATTTCAACTCTACCAATTTTCCAGTGATTTCCATTGTTTTTACTGTATTTCACCCTTTTCCACTCTATCAAAGTCTTTTTCAAAAAATACATGAAACACCTTTTCTAGTTAAATTAAAAAGGCTTTTTTCCCCTCCCTAGCTGGCAGCTCTGGTTTTCTGTCTGTTTTTTAGGATCTTATCCTTCAACTCCATGCCAGAGAGGCTAGATAATTCTGACAGTCAATGTTAGATTATTCTAAGATTGATGTTCATGTGAAGTCTTTAATTTATTTAGGTAATTATTAGTGTCATCAAACCTTAGCCATATTGACTGCCTGACAAATGGAATTTGTCATTTGGTTTTTGTGATTTTTCTCAGGAGCTGGTTCATCAGTTACAGTCTGCTTTGCTTTTTTTGGGTAGATGACATAGAGTTGTACAAAAGAAGGCATTTCTTTAATTTTGCAAGCTTTTAGAAATAGCTTGTTCATCTCCTTCAGTGAATTATATTTTCATTACTATTATTAAATAATATAATTATGTAATTAACAACAACAAAGCAACAGCAACGATAATAATAGGAATAATAATAATAGTAATAATAGTAATAATAGTAACAATAATAACAATTTGGGCAAGCCTTTGCTGTATTTAAGCTTTCTGAAATGTTTGTGTGAATGAAATGTTGGTCAGCTGAATTAGCATAACTGAGAAAATGACAACAATAAAAGCAATTAAATAGACTAGAAAGCTTTGTTTATGGGGTTGTTTGTTATTTTGAGGTTTGTAATAGGATAATTTTTGGGCTCATAATATGCACCTTTCTGATTTTTCAAACTTGTTTTTTTCTCTGGTTTTTTTCCCCATCTTCCCCCCCTCCCCTCGGTTTGGGAGTAAAAAAAAAAAAAAAAAAAAAAAAGGGAAAGAAAACAAAGGAGGAGGAATAAATTTCCCTCAATGAAATCTATTACATTGAGGTCATATTTCAGGATAATGTGAAGGGACATGAGGAATGATGTTTTCCAGTTTCACAAAGATGAAGCATCCTTATTATATGTTAACCATATCCAGTTCTCATTTCTGATGAAGGACAAAGGAATTTAGGAGCCTAATCTTTTGAATTACAAGAACCTGCAGGAAAGTTAGGGAAATGCACACATCTGTGTTCTTTCTGAAGAGTGATGGTTTCAGAAAGTAAAATCAACAGTAGTCTTTGTCTGGAAGTTGTGAATTCTAACATTTCTTGAACTTGGCAGCTGGAGATCCTCCCAGTAGTCTTAATTCTATGGTGTATATTCTGTTTTTATGAGATTTTCTTTTTTTTAACTGAAAAGCATTCCTGCAGGAAAGCAACATGAGTGGCATGTTATTGAAAAAAAAGTGTAGAATCTTTTGTCTATCTGAAATCATGTGGTTCTGAACTTTCTGTCTAGATTTCATTAGCAGTAGTGTAAAGATCCAAAAAAACAATAATTAAATTTACTGAGAATTATCATAGAAATGGAAAATGAAAAAGAATAAATGTATGAAGAATAACATAAATGAAATAATCACATCAAGTGAGGTTTAAGAGCTCAAATAGATGACCTTCAGTTTACTATAGATTACTAAAAATTAAAATGAATAGATAAATAAGCATTCAAAATTACTGTTATTGTCATTACAAATATGGCTACAACAGATTCCAGCAGCATTCATAGAAAGCACATGCAAAATCAGCAAACAGAAAAAGTGAAAAAAATTAAAAAGCCCAGTTCTCTTCCAGAGGGTCAGAAGTGCTGGTTCAAGTGCTGTGAGAATTCTCTTGAGTCTCTAGAAAGTGCCTTCTGAAGGAATCTCCTGTCTTTCAAGCATACAGGAAACATGAGAAAATAAACTTCTAACAAGGGTGTTATGACTGTCTCCCTACTCTCATTCTTACACCTAATATGTATTTCAAAGGAGCAGGACTCTTGACTCTGGGATACTTGTTTCAATCCATATATAAATTCTGAAATCTGCCCAGTATAGGTTTATTAGTATAGATCTATTACTTAGTATAGATCTATTTTTATTTTTTGACAAAATACAGTAAGAGGTAGTAAGCTTATGGTCAGAAACCTCCATGCACCCAATGTGTTCTTCATGCACACAAGGACATTCCAACAGCTTGAAATTGCGAATATACTCAGTCTTCTTTCTGATTTCAAATTCAACATTAGCAAAGTTTTCACAGCAAACTTCTTTATTTTTTGTCAATTTTCAGTTTGGGATATTTGTGCTTTCCTAGGTTAGAATATTGGGGGTTTTTCCACAAAGGCATAAATTTCTATTTGTGAGATGGCTATAATTTCCATGGCAACAATGATAGTATTAGGAAGGTAAGCAAAACCCAGCTACAGAAGACTGCCAATTGTTTGGATAAAAGCTTGAGGAGAAATCGTAGGCTAACTAAAAAGTGTTTTATTAAAATTCTCCTTGTCTTTATATTTGCTCAAGGATAAAAATGTTTTTAAGAGGGGTGTTACAGAGTTGTCTGAATTGACTTTGCACAGATTTGGACTGGCTCCTGACAGAACTCTGATAACACTAGCTTCTCCTTATTTCTGGCAGGTTCTGAGTACCTTATTCAGGCAACATCTTTACTGAATTCTCTGAGAGTTTTCCAATTATACGGATTTTTATGTCATAGGTTAGTACAGTTACAATATTTTAACCTATAATTTAAGTGTATAACTTGTACAAGTATACCAAATGCTTGCTCAAGATTTCTAGAATGTTTCATCAAACATATCTTATACCCACAACTGGTGCTCATGATCTTGCTGGTGATGTTTTAAAAAAGTTCTGCAGTAACTCTTTGAGGTATATTAATGAAGTGTTTCATCTGTACAATGGGACCTTATACAAATTAGATTCCAAAGAAATAAATTTTTATGGTATTTTAAAGATTATTAGATCTTCATTGAGTACTGCAGCACTTTATTTTCTTCCATATTGATTTTTAATTATGCTGACCCTGTACATTATTTAAGAGAGGGAAGAGGAAGTTAAATCCTAATCTTATTAGTACTGATATAAAATGCATCAAGTTCAATGGGATTTTAGCTTGTCCTGGGTCTGATGTGACTGAGAACAGATGTGAGCCCTTTTGGATTAGTCGTTTTATTCCTATGACATAGTCATTTTGTTCTGGATTAGATTTTTCATTCATATGACATGGATTTGGCACATGTGGAATTGATCAAAGAGTAGACAAGGCCAAGCCTATCTGATTATATAATTGCCTCATCTGTCGTACTGTAGTTGCACAGGGCCAAAACCTGAGATCTCCAGACATTCTGAATCAGTCCTTTTTGAAACAGGCCTCAGCTGTCTTCTACATCTGTTAATGCAATGGCACTGAAAACTGCCAATTTTCCTAAGAAATAAGAGTGGTTTAAACAGAGAGGTGTAAATCTGTTAGTTCCCTTTATCTGGTAGATTTGTACCCAGGTAATTACAACCAAAGGCTGACCATGACCAGAAGAAGGAGGTTTCAGCTGTTTGGCTCAATGTTCAGCTTTTCCAAGGGTTTCTGGTCAAGGTATGTTGTTACTTTGTGCCAATTTTCCATATAAATGTCTTTAGTTTTCACCTTCGCTATAACCAGAACCTGAAAAGCCTGAAATGTTTTTTACTGCCATTAGGAAGTGGTCAGTAGAACAGGAACACAGTCTTAGAGGATACTATGGGATTTGACCTCAGTTCAACTGCAACAGCCCAATAGTTGTGTATGGCAAGGGTTTTCAGTGTATGTATGGCTGTACAGGTACTTAAGGGAAAAAAGTCATACTGTGGCTTCTACACCTATGTTCTAGTAATGGAATGTTATCAGGTTGCCTTGTACACGAGACTTATGTGACCTTTAGATGGTACAAAACTGTCTGTTAAAGTCAAAAGTCTCCTTGTATTAAAAGTGAAATGTTTGGCTCAGTTGCCAGTTTTCTAATACTTTCTGAAATTGTTCTTGTGGACTAGCTCCTTTATTGTCAGTGCATAAAATAACTACAGTCACAACAGATGTTATTGTACTTATTGCTTGAGAAAATATCTTTCATTTTTCATTTGTTCTGAAAAAAGCAACAGCACTAGAGAGCCCTCATCCCTGTCAGTAATAATCATATCGTTTCACTCACTCATAGCTGGTGATTTTTCTAAATATTTTTGATCAATATAAAGAAATGTAAAAAATCAGTAGATTGCAGCTTGTAGCTGGAATTGATAGATAGTTTAGGTGGCTGGCTTTGAACTCCCTTGGCAATGAGTAGTTGAAAGAAATTACCTTACTTCCACCGCTAGGATCTTCTGCCAAATTTATCCTGTACATGTCTAAATCTCTTACATATTTTAAAGGATTAAAGATGAGATTAAAAACTTTCCTCTTGGCTTCAAAAAAAGAACCGAATTCTCTATACAAGCATAACTGACAAACTCCCATGAGAAAAACAAGTAAAACACTAAAGATGTTTCCCCATCTCCTTAACCATTTCTTTTTCTTTTTTGTTTTTAACTAGATGTCTCACTGAGATGCCTCTTTACAATATAGTGTTGTTAGACCTTATGCAAAGGTTATACTTTATGATTTGACATACAGTATTTTTTCTTCCTTTGAACTCTTCTTTGAATCTTTAATTTTTAACAGTGTAGTTAATTCTGCATGTTGTGGCAGAATTAATTGTGTTGCCACAACATCACTTTCCCCTAATAAATTTTCCACTGTGGGGATTTCAGCACTTCAAAGATGATACAACATACCTTTTGCTAACTAGATGATAAGGTTTCGTCTATGCAATGGAGCCAATGATTATTTTTGAACCAACATATAATTATGAAGACACAGTGAGAGAACTTTCAACATGCTCACAAGTGGCAGAACTAAATGCAAGTAGAAATGTCATGTTGGGGTGGAGGTTCAAAGTTAACATCCAGTCTTCAACTCTGCAGCTGCTATAATTACACAACTCTGTAAATTGGAATCATTTATCCTCTGCCAACTGCAGTAATTAATTTTCTCTTCAGTCAGTGGAGGGGGGATTGATCTTTCCTTTGTGAAAGTCTTTCTCACGCAAATACTACTCTGCTCTTCTATGTTTCCAGTTCTGGAAATTTGTCCTTCATGCAAGAACTATTAAAGAGTGGGGCTGCAGCTTCCTTGCCTGTGTGTTCCTGTCTTGTAGCAGTGATGAAAATGAAGATCCGAAGTACAGGGTTTCATCTGATTGTGGAATTAGGGTGGTTTGCTGGTAGCAAATGTGCAAACCTTTGGCTGATTCTAATAATAACTAGAAGACAAATATTACTTCAGTCTAAAGGCCTCTTGAAAATCTCTGAAAATTATGCATTATTTACATCACATTCATAATGTGTTTCTCCATTTTCACACTGTCCTTATTATCTAAATAAGTGGCAATTCAGGAAGAAATATTGCATTAAAAAAGCCATAATCTAAAATTTAGGGATTCATCCTTAGAGATCAATTTTCATCTGGGCTTTAGCTTCTTTATAATTTTTGGTTGCTGGAAAAATGACATTGCCAAAAAATTAATGCCTAATAGATATTTTGCAGGAGAGAAGTCTTCACTGTGATAGGCTTTGTGTTGTCTTATTGTCCTAACTGATCTGGAGTTAAGCACAGAGGCTGTATGTAGTTGTGAGTGGCAACATGGTGTGCCTCTGCAGGATGGTCAGTGTTCCTGATGGTCTGAAAACACCTCCAGACAGTGACAGCGATGGAGGTTTCTGCTGGTTGAAACTGACAATTCCTCACAGACCACAGAAATAAATCAGCAAGAATGGAGTCACACTTACTTTCCAAAGGGATGCTGGTTCTAAATATGTGACTGGGCAAGTCAGGACTTATAGCCAGGGAGAACAGGGTCTGACTTTTCAGTCCAGATCCTGCACTGTTGTCCTTCCAGTTCAGGAAGAGGCATTTCTACAATGCAGTGTGGGTGACCACTTTGTTATCATTACCCACACTCTGCTTGTCCACAAAGAAATATGTAAGACTTCTGTCTCATGACTGTGCACGGAACCCTTCTCCTAAACAAGAACTTTCTCAAGTTTTCTTTGGTCTTAAATACTGTATTAATTTGGCCTTTTTACATACTCTATCTCAGACTTTCGGGGCCAGATCTTCCACTGCAGTAAAGCTGTTGGCATTTTTCTGATGTCTTACTGGGTTCTGATGAATTCTGAGGTGTAAGCTGCTCTTAACTACTCTGAAGTTACATCATCATCCCTGGTGACTTATGCTACTGGACTATACCAGCCTCCAGCTGCCATAGGTTGCTCACCTGTGAAGGCAGGTGGAAACCCAAGGGAAGCATTACCTCCCTCCTTCTAGCTAAGATTGCATTTTATTTAGGCTAGTGACTCCCCCCCATGACCTCTAGGACCTGACTTGAAGTTTAGTGTGATTCTGAATGAAGATACAGTGCAGTAAGGATTAGAGACAAGGCAGAACTCTTCACTGTGTTATCAGTAAGAGGATGGGTCTTTTAAAATGTTTGTCTTTCTTTCTTTCTTTTTTGGTGCCTGCTTGAACCGTTTATATAATCCTCTGCAAATGATCTGGTGCTTCTGAAAGATTTCTTTGTAGCAACTAAGAAAAAATAAAACTATAGGAGTCAGAGTACTTGTAAGAAGTAAAAGGAACATTCTTATTGCTTTTTTTCTTTCAGTCTCTATATATCAGATATTTATGTTAGTAAAACTACTGTATATACAGTAAAAAAAGAGAGCCATTTGAGTAGAAATAAAATTATGTTTACCTTTTGATCACAAAGGAGAAATGGGGGATTTCTCTTCAAGAGGAAAATCACTATATTCCAGTATGAGATACTTGATAATCCTTCTTTGTATCAGAGTTTACTACACAGTTAAAACACATCAAACGTGATCAAGCTACATTTATCAGCAGAAAACAGCTCAAGTAAAATTATTAAAAATCCTTTGAATTTCAAAGGTAAGAATACAGCATGCTCCTTTGGTGTCTAACTTCATATGGTGATGCAGAATAATCTGCTTCCAGGCCTTGATCTTTGCATATTTATATTTCCTTTATTGGTGTTGGGAGTTTTGTTTGCATTTAATAATAATGCAGCTCACAGTGGCTGTTGAAGGCATTTCTGGAAGTTTTATAAAAATCAGTATCACTTTGGCCAGGCAAAGCCTGCATATTTTAACAATAGACATGCATTTGAAATCAATACATGACTTGGATTCAGGAAGCCTGGAGCAAAATCCTCAGGTGGACTAAATCACCATAACTCCTTTGACTTCCATGAGATAAAGCTGATTTTCACCTGCTGGGAATCTAGACTTTGTTTTGGTTTCTCCTTTGACTAAACTGAGACAAAAAGCAAAGGAAATGTTTTAGAGATACTTAGGTTTCCTGAAAAAGAAATTAAAAGGGAAAAAAATATCTGAGTGGAGATCGCAGTAAATGAGCATCTCTGAGTGGAACAAAGGAATAGAAGAGAGGGGCTAATTGTTTAATTAGTAAATGTCTGCTTGGTTAATGACATATTAATGAGTTTTTAAGACAGTCATATCATTTACCATAAAAGACCCATGTGCGTATCCCTGGATGTACTGTATAATTAAGTAATGTGACCCATAGGAGTTCATAATTTAAAAACCTGTCAGCTGTCTCATGTTTGGTAGCAGATGAGTAAGCTCAGGAGGGGCTCACCAGGAGGACTCAGTTAGGTGTCCAAAATGTCTCACTGTAAAACAATCTGTTAATCTGTCAGTAGCCCGGTACCTGTGCATAAAGACAGCATAGATTAGGATTTGCCCATCGGTCTATTGAATTTTGTTAACAGAAAAGTTGTTTCTGTAAGGTGGTGGGTCCCACCAGAGAGGCTTCTTCCTCTCAGCTTAATTTCATCATCCATAGCAAGTTAGGTGTTTCTTCAAGGTGCTAGGCCTGGGTTGAGAGATGAATTTTACCCAACACTGATGCTGTTCATTTTATTTTCTAGCTATTTTATCTCTGCTAGTAAAAACTTTGGATGTAAGTCTGCTAAAAAATGTACTGTACTCCTAAAGCATTCTTCAGGCTATGAGAACAATGCACACCCTTGTAAAAATTTCTTCCCTCCTTCTCCTGCGCCCCACTATAGGGCCACAGAAGGCATAGGGGTGTTTTAATAATGAAATGTATTCTTCACCCTTTTCATATCTGAAAACTGCTTTGTGGAGTGTTGTGGCAAAATCCTTGTTATTCATGTTCCTTTAGCTTTTAAGATTGAAGGTGTACATTAGAAAAGGTGTGGCTATTGGAAATACTTGCCTTCATCTTTAAAGAGGGGTGTAAATGTCAGTATCATTCATCCTTTCTGTCTCAACATGTACATATATATAATTTCATACAAAAATACACTTCATACCTGGGGCCAAGATTTGAATTTCAAAATTTTGGGTTATCCTCAGGTGCAGAGTGTGTTGGCCTAATGTGTATGCTTTCTGTCAGAACTGTCTTAAACCTTTGAAAGAGCATGGGCAAAGTACGGCATGATATTCAGAGAATGCTAATTGCACACCTAATTGATGGGAAGGTGCCAATCCAATGCCCATCCATTATGCAGCACATGTGATAAATCTGATAGTTATGATATTATAGACACAGGTCTATAATTTGGAGAGATTACAAGAGCTCACTGTCTCCAGACTTACAGGTTTAAATACAGAGAATACAAATAGAGCCTGAAAAGAGATGGTTAGGTCTAACTCTGCTATATGCTCTTCTATTAGTAATTTGGAGTCTGGCCTAAAGGGAATATGGGCACATCGAAAAAGGTCTCTGGCTGCCATAATACATGCTTAGCAAGTTAAAAGAATATCTGTGTACAGAAAAACATGAAGTAAAATGGAAACATTTTTAAATTTCTTTGTGTTAAATTTGCATGACTTTTTCCAGTTTATTTTTTTAATAGGACACCTATTGTAGCAATACTTGTCTAAGAAAATATTATAGTTCTTGAAGCAAGTTTTATTCAAAATAACTATATTTTTTTTCTTATTTTCCATAAAAATAAACACACACATATGTGATGGAAGAATAATTCCAGGAGTTGTAGAATGAAAATTGTGGCTTATTATGAGTTGTGGTATCTGGGAACTGGATATGTTTTGAGGTTCTCTTTCTAAAGCATCCCTTCAGTTTTTTCAGGTTTGGAAATGAAATAGACAGAGACAAAGGAGCTAAGCTTCTTTATCATACATGTAAACAAAAGCAAAAATGGTGCTACCTTAGCAGTAGGGAGGACAAGACAGCAGAAGAAGCTAAATGGTTCATTATATCGATGCACAAGCAGAAATAGGAGAGCACTTAGTAAAATACCTGTCCCTAATACATGGTGTAGAGGTCACAGAGAGAAATCATATAGACCTTATAAATTTTTAATTCTTTTTTCCTATTCGGTTTTTTGGCAATGGTAAGTGAAGTAACATTGCTCCTGATAGATGAAGTTTGAGAGCAAATATTACACACCGACTAAGGGCTTAATTCTGATCTCCCCTCTGCGGGTGTGTATCATTAATGATTCATTGCATATTTTGAATAATAAGCTGTCTGCATAGCAGAGGGCAGAATGTGGTCCTAGGAGACTATCACATGTGTGATGCATTAAGAATGATATTGAGAATGTGTAGCTTATTAAAGTAGTTGTCTTGGGTTAAGTCACTTTTGGGGTGTATGTATGTCTATTTATCTGAAAATTAGAGAAAATTAAAAAGCCATCTCAGAAAACATTCTACTTAATGAGACTGTAGAAATACAATTTTAAAAGAAAGCTATTTTTTTAAAGGACATGAAGCATGACCTTCACCTCCTGAGTTAATAACATTCAAGCAAAACTGACAAAATGTACTTGCCTGTTCTAGTTCATTTATATTTTTTTAATCTGTTTAAAGTGTAATCTCCATCTTGTAAAATGAATGTGAAAATTAAGTGACTTTGGCAACATTCTGCTTTCCTAAAATGATAACTATAATGAAAAATGAATAATATTTCATTTGTCTCTAAAATACATTCCTGTGTAAGAGAACAAGCAGAACCTTGGGAAGTTGCTATGTGTATGATCTGTACAGACTCAGTTTTCCGTGTGTGTGTAATGTGCGTATTAGACTGTCAAAATGTTTGTCCTCTTATTGTCAAGTAAGAATGGTTACAGAAATATAAAACTAAAACAAAATGCTCAAACTATTTTTTCCCCTTTCTCTTTTCCTCTTCTTTCTTATTTTTCCTTTTTTTCTTCTTCTTTTCCCCTCTGTCTTTCAACAAATCTAAGTATAACTGGCTTAGCTTTGGGTTGAGTTGCAAGAGTCTGCCCCAGCCAAGGATCTGCCTTATGGTAAGTATGGCGTGGCCTGTTAAAAGAGCAGGTTAATGCAGTGTTATTCCACATTCTATTGTACCTTTAATGTATTTCATCACACTATGATTATGCATATTATATTATGACTATGGTACATATTATGACTCTGCAATAAAAAAATTTCAGGAATGTAATCCTAGCATGACTGAGGCAAATTCACACTCTCAGGTCAGGCAACTAAAACATTACATCTCTAAAAACAGTATTAATTTAATGTACTTATGAGAAAATACTCTTTCTAAGAAGTATCTTCCATTTTTCAACCCTTTCCATAAGAAAACCTTGTCAGCCTATTTAAGGAATGCAGCAGGATTGTCGTGTCCAGGTTGGAAGGTGAAGGTTTTTCTGCTTGCTCTTGCTCTCCTTGGCTGACACTGAGAATGAAGGAAAACAGAAGGGGAAAACAAATAGAATTGTAAAGTACGGCGGCTGTTACCCTTTTTCCCATGCTTCCCATTCCCTAACCTCTTTTTAAGCACAGGCAGAAATATGTTATTTATAAACAAAACTGAGGCGTGTGGGAAATTTGTTTTGACCCAACAATGCACATGTACCTTGAAGACCATGGCTAGCCAGGGGTAGTGGTATTGTTGTTACATTGTGCAATTCTAGTAGCTGCTTGAAGAGTACATGTGAGGAAATGTTTTGCTTGAAGAAAGTCATGGACCCAGGCTTTGGCAATCTTCCTGACAGGATGAAACCGTGAAAGAAGTAGTTTGTCTGTAGTAGAGCAGGGGTATTTGATCTATTGATGCTACCATTTTCTAGTTCAGTTTCTGTACTGGGAATATTTGGGGGTAAATAGTAGCTACACACTGGTATGTGTGGATTTATTATATTTACTCCTAGCGTATCTTATTGTCTGTTATGTGTACAATATGCATAGATAATAGAGTAGAAAGAAATGCAATTGTGTGTATTCTGGAGTAGATAGTGCTGTCTGTGCTGGGAGGAAGGAAGGAGGGTTATTTGATCTGTGTTTTAAGAGAGAGTGATACTGTGAAGTTTTTTAACTTTGTAAGCTTTCCCTTTGAGGGAGATATGTGTGCAATCTGCATGCCTGGCTAGCTCTTTGATGATAAATTTGGACTCAGTTTCTAGTCAACTACAAGAAGGTGCCAAAAGCATTGGCATCTGTTTTAGAAAATTGGCAGACTTTCCTTGGCTGCAAATTTCTTTATCCCGCCTCATTACTTTGCTCCTATCAGCTTTTACCTGCATGAAGAAAGACCAAAAGAAAAAGGCAAGAAAACCTTTTAAAACTTAAGTAGCTATTACAACAACAGAGCCTAAACCACTCAGGGTGAAGATTCTATAATTTCCACTCTTTACACATACTAGGTGCAATCAAACAACTTGAAGCAATAACACAGGGGGAAATATGTTTTACATAACTTGACTTCCAAATAGTGATTATCCCTTCAAGGCTATTTGTTTTCCCAAGAATCCTGCTGATTATAGGCTCTATGTTAAACCTGTTTTAGATTATAACCTCGCTAAACCCTGGCATCCATTACACTAACTGAATTGTGGTTGCTATGAATGAGCAGGAATTATGGGTTTCTTCTGCATGCAGAAATGTTGTCCTAGACAGACTAGTGTGGTGATATGAGGCACTGATTGCAGGAGATTACAAAAGATGAGGTAAAACCTCAGTAGCTGAAGACCAGTAACAGAAACCTTGTTGACCTCAGTGCAGCTAAGCCATTGCCTCTAGTATTTACAAGTGATTCTTCTAGCTGGCTGTAACTTTAGTTACTAAGAGGGTAACTGGTCTTGTTTTATGGTGAGAAGGTTCATGGCTTAGTTGGTCTTCTCATATTTTGCTTTATTTTTTAAATATCTTTTTTGTTGCTTTTTCTCCCCAAGATTTCTTATGATTATTTTGAAAATACAAGGCAGAGTCAAGTTCTGATCAGAATTAGGTGACAAAATAAATAGGAAATACTGCTCTTAATCTATAATTCATCATATAAGGAGATCTAAAATCATCTAAGCAGATCTGAAGTTATGAGATCCTAGAAAGTTGTCAAGAATTAACCTCTATCTTTTGTAATAATATGTAGTCCCAAGGGAAATCACATTCACATTTCATGCTCCTTGCTTCTGTCTGGAGCTGGCAGAGACAGGATGTTTCTAGGAGACAAAATATCTCAGTTTTACTTGTAAACTGTTAGTTTTTCTTGTAGGGCTGTCAGTGCAGAGCAACTTAGGCATCTAGTGCAAATATCAACCCTTGCTGATGGTCCTTGTCTGTCTCTCATTTAGTTCGCAGCCCAGCTCTCTTTTTACCTGGGTTTCTGAAGCCCATCTTGCATTGAACTTTATGATGCTTGAAGGTATTTGGAAAGAAACTCATAGTGCATTGTAGTTCCTGGAAGCTGCAAATCTCTCCAACAACAATTTCTTAGGTATGAGGGTTTTTTCCTAGTCATTCTTAATTTCTTCCTCTTCCTATTTCTACAATGGAAATTGATTCTACCCTATCTCCAGAACAAGTTGCATCTGTAAAATAGATGAAACCACAGATGGATAATGTTAAATTTGTGGTAGAGCGTAAAGAACATGTGAATCAACACAACACAAATAAAAAATATTATAATTTTTTCTGTGCATACTTTAAGAAATATGTTATTTGAAAATTGTTTCTGCAATTATTTGAAAATTCACAAGGGTAACAACTATATATAAAGAAAATAATTGATATTTCATAAGCATATTTTTAATATTAGCAAGGGCTTCATTTATATTAACATGCTGTGTCAGTACCAAGAGGTCTCTGTAGCTTTCACTTTCAATATTGCCAATTTAGGTTATTTTGTTAAATTAATTGTGTTTCATAATAGGAAAGCTGAAAACAAAATTAAAGAATAATGTTAGATATTTTCTTCCTCAAGCTTTGAAAGACTAAAATTATTTCTTGCAGTCATTTAAGAATCACTATTACATTCACACCCCACTGCAAATGCTCTAAAACATCCATCTTGTGGTAGTGCCCAAGATATAAGTCATTGGAGCAGCTCTGCAGTAAGGAAGAAAACATAAGGAGTCAAAGAATCATAATTCACACCTTCTGCAGTACAAATGGCCTGCCTGGTGATTTAAGAACTTAGAGCTCTATAGTTTAACTTGGTAAGGGTACTAAGGTAAAACCCAGACTTCTGCACATTTGCTGGCATTTGCAGTCACAGACTTTGTAAGTGGTATTAGATATCCTTAATATTATGTGGTAGATTGTGTACACACCTTTATTGCATCAAAATATCATTGGCTTTTCCAAGATTTTGTCTTGATCAAGGATTAAATAAATTGATCTCCTATGTATCTTTGCCTGTTACTAAAGCTGGTAGAGTATTAGTGCTGTTCACAGGTATATGAATTTGTAAGTTAAACATTTAAACAGTTTGAAATACACATGTAGGAAAAACTAATGCCTACTAATACCTAAATTTATAATTGCTATTCACTTAGGTGACTCATCAAGGTCCATAAGGAATAGGGCTGAGGGACTAGAATAAGAAAATAAAGATGTTTATAGACATATATATACATATCTATATAGTGATGAAAAGCTTAATTCTACTTATTGAATTTTATTTCTTGGTTGAAATTTCTTTATGCTTAGATGGTATAATAATTACTAATAGTCTGATACTAGGTAGTTATTGGCATTACAAAGGGATAAAATCATTAAGAGCTGTCCTATCGTGCATGCATTTATCCACTTGTGAGTGGAGCATTAAGATGAGCATATGAATCCTTGACTTGCATACTTTTATAAATAACTGGAAGAGTGGGGAGGAAAATTTTCTGATGCCTGAGTTCATGGGGCATTGTCAGTATGTCAGTCTATTAATTTTGTTGTAGTTTTGTTTGTTACTTGGTTTTCTGCAAATATAGTATCTTTCCACAACCCTTTTAAACATTATTGAAAGTTCCTCAGTGGGTTGATTGATCTGCAGAATTATTCAGAGAGATTTTATACAGTCTTTTGAAAGCCACAGATACATGAACAACTTTGGATTGTAGAATAAACTCATAATATGTGGTAGGGTTTTTTGGTGGCTTTGTTTTTTGTTTGGTTTTTTTTTTTTTTTTGGTGGAGGGGAGGGAAGCAGGGAAGGATTTGTTTATTTCTAGGAGTGTTTCTGGTGTTTATTTAGAGAAGCACACCTGAGTAGATTGACTACTGCCTTTCTAGACACTGTTGGCAGGCAGCACACAAGTACTGAATGCTTAAAAAAGTAGCATATCCTCTTCTTTTTTCATTCTAACTGCAATGCAGCTAGAGGAAAGTAGTGGAAACTTTACACTCTTTACCCAGGTTCAATAAAGTGACATTTGATGCTTAGTGTACAATTCCCTCCTGATCCTTTTTTGCCTGGTCTCTTTCATCTGTGTGTCTCTTAAGACAGAATTGCTAGGAAGAGAGTTTTGTGTCAGGAAGGTCAAAATGTTGAACTTTAAGGGATATCATTTGCAATTGGATGGCAGGTCAGTAGGAGGATCTCTTAATGGGGTGGAATAAAAAAAAAATTTAGTCTGCTTAAAGGTAATACTTAAAAATGTTTGCTCCAAGGAAACAGTCTTTGATTTAGCATATTTTGTGTCCTGCTTTTCAGAACATGCAGGCCTTAGATCTTTGGATGATTAAACTATTTTTAGTAGATGAGAATTCCTCTGAATTTTATTACAGTTTCTTTTGCATTTAACCTTACCTGAAGAGGGGTGTAACTGGGGATTTTTCTTCTGTTAGGTTTTTGGTGTGTTTGCTGGAACTGTGCCACTTTCTCCTTTGTTAGATCTAAGTATCTTTCTATTCATATTAATTTCTACCTATCAGTAAGTATATACATAATCTCTGAAAGCCAGAAACATGGAAATTGTCCTTGTTCACTTGATTGGCCAGGCTGGGTAGCTGATGAAGCAGGAACTCCTCAGTCACAGCTGAACTGAGCAATAAAAAATAAAATTATTCATATTTTGTAAGAAACAAAACAAGTTTTCTTATGAAAATTTTCTCCTTTGCTTTCTTCTCTCATAGAGACACTTCTATCCATTAGGTTCATCTCTGAAAGTTCTGTGATCACATGGACACTAATATTTCCTTGTAGAGATCTGTCTGTCGTAGCCACTAAAAATGACCAAAGTGGCAAAATGAAAAGAATGTGAAGCTAGTAAGTTTTAAAGGAATATAGCCAATATAAAATGTATCATCTTTAGACAAGGACTGATTTGTATTTTGTATATAACTAAGTTGGCTTATTGAAACTGGCACACCACCACCCTAAGAAAAGATGAACAGCTCAGCACTGGAAGTGTTTTCTGCTGCTCAGCTCTAGACTTTACTGCACAATCACCCTTTTATGCCTAAAGGTCTGGGGGGAGATATCATTGCCATCTTTATATGTCAGGAAATAAAAGCCAGGAAGGAAGAATGAGCAACACTGGCACAGGAATAAATGGATATAAAACAGCCATAAATTCATTAGGATGAAAATGGAACATTTCTCTGATAGATTCTGGAACATCTCTGTGATAGGAAGAGTGGGAGTGAAAAATAACTAAATCTAACACAAATACCACACCAACAAACCCAAAACCTTCTAACTCCTTTAGAAGTTAGAATTAAAAAAAATTGATAGTAGTAATATAATGCCCATTCTTTGGCTTCACTTCTCTGACTTAGCAGCTGGGAAAATGTCATCCAATCCAGTGCTCCTACAGCTCATTCCAGTGAATTCACTGACACCACTGACATTCACCGGATCTCCACCAGTTGCTGTCAGTGACAGGTGAGCACTGTACATCATCTACAAGCTGGCTTGTTGAAAACCTTTACGTAGATTGAATGAGAAAAACAAATGAAAGAATTTTTCTTATTTCAAGGCTTACAAATCACACAGTGCTTTCTTTCACTTTTCTCTCCAGAGCTTGGAACAGTCCAGGGCGAGCAGAGGTGAGGAACACAAGCCCTGAAGCTGTGAGCAGCATATATTTGTGACTGTTAAAACAACACTTAGATATCAGCCATGAAAGGGTGATTATCTTCTCAACATCTATTCATTTAAAGGAATACAAAATGCTGTAATTTGAGTGGCAGCTCTTATCCATAAAGCATTATTTTCTCTCTTAAGCTTTGATTAGATACATCATGTGCCATTAGATTCCACTACATTACGTTTAATTTCTCTTCCACAAAGAAATATTGCCATATATTACAGTTAAACCTTAAAAACATTAAAGAGAAGATACTTTAATCTGAATTCGGAGTGTATTTAGCTATCCATAAAGCTTTTATTTCCCATAAAGATAAATATCCAGACACTTAAATAGGCACAATACTTATGCTAAAACAAATAGATTCCTATAATGCAGTATTTATTTTATTTTATTTTATTTTATTTTATTTTATTTTATTTTATTTTATTTTATTTTATTTTATTTTATTTTATTTTATTTTATTTTATTTTATTTTATTTTATTTTATTATTTTTTACAAGTGCCAGGCTTGGTACAATTATACTTTGAAGAAATTTGTTACTATAGGAAAACCTGTCGTCTGACAATTCCCAGGAACCCCTCTGCTGCTCAAAAGTCTTTTTCTCTTTGGACAACTGCCAAAATCCACTTTAATCCAAAATACTTTAAAGACTTACGGGTTTGATTCAAAGTCCGTTGAAGTCAGTGGAGATTTTCGGTGCCTTCAATGGGCTGAACAGGCTGTTGAAACAAGCTGAAGGCTGACATCTCATTTACTTTGGGGATACTGTTATCTTATTTATGTAGGTTAAGAGTAATTACAGGTAACATAGTGGGACAAACCCTGCAATCCTTAGATAATTCCTATTTAAACTCCTGTTTAAATCATGGATACGGATGAAAATATTCTACTTTGTTCTTTAATTAGCAACAATAACCAAAGGCACATATCTTTAATTTCTCATTAGCTATAAGTATATTAGGCCAGGTAAAAAAGCAGATATGGAAAAAAATGTGTTTTGGTTTTAAATGTTTGTCCCCAAGAAGGGGATTCAGAGGATTATGGCATTCATATTCTTGCCTAATAAGGTTTTATGCCACACCCTTAAGCACATTTTCTGAAGTATCTTTAGGAACATTCATAGCAACAATAGACTAATTTTCCTTTCCTCCCCGAGGCAGCTGGTGCTCTTGGTTTTGTTGTTTGTTTTCTTGCTTGTCTACTTTTCTCTTTTGCCTGTGACTTGGCACACTGAAGCTGGTATCAATGTATTGTAGCTCTCATTGCACTTTTGACAACAGGGAAGATAAAAAGAGGATGTCCAAGTGTCCTGGGCCAGGATGGATTGGAATGGCTGACTTTTATTTCCACTTTTGAAGTAGTGCACTTTTATCAAATTCCCAAATCACTCCAGTGTTTCACCCCTTTCAGTTCCTCCTTTTGAAAGAAAAATTCAAAGGATACTATATTTTTAAAAGTCTATAAAGAAATTATATAATTTTAACTTTCCCTTCCCTTCAAAGAAGCTTGTGATTTGACAGTTAACCTTTTTGAAGAAAAATTTTATTTAAAAAAATTGTACTGGAAAGCTTCTGATCAGATTCTAGCTGAAATCCTAGTGTCTTAAATGTTTTTAGCTGCTCTACTAATGACAATGTTCACCTTAACAGTTTTGGGTTGATAATCTGTCCAAACTATTGTGTGAATCTGTTGTAGCTTGTCAGCAAGCTATCAGGTTTCTGTGCTTTTGTTTTATTAAGAAACATATATATTTGAACCTGTTCTACCAGCAGCTCTGTACCTTTCCAAAATCTGTCAGAGCCTTGACTATTCTTGACTGATTCTATTTGTCCATTTAGACACAGTACCTTTTAATTGCACAAAAATATCTGAAGTGAGAAATGTTGCTCAATTTAATGATGATTTTCTGGTTATGGTATACATCTTCAGCATTTTTTCATAATTTAATATTTAATATTTTATTTGGTCTCTGTTGTAGATGTAACATTCATGCTACTTTTTTTGTCACTAAAATCAATATCAAAGACATAAATTGTGGAGATAAAACTGAAAACAACTTTCCACTGGGATTCCTAGTTGTATTTTCTTCTGAAACAGATGCATCAATGTTGATACATGTATATACACAATTAGAAGAAAAAACAAATGCCTTTTTGTCTCGGTTCGACAAGACAGGAGTCTGTGAAGGAGGGCAAAAGCCTCCTGTGCAATGGAGAAGGTAAACCCCCTCCCTCCGAATTACTAGGATTTTTAAATCAAAAGGCTCTCAGGCAAAGATATGGGAATGGGAGTAACGATTATTTACTAGGAGAAAACTAGATAACAATTTAAAAAGGCAAATGCAATCGGTACAAACAAAACTAGTGAAAAAGTCCACAACCTGAGGATTCGGGGTGTTGGTAGCAGTCCGGTTGCAATGATAGCTGGTCCTCTTGCAGTGGCTGATGAATTGCAGCTGAAGTGGTGATCTTTAGAAGGGTATAGTTTTCTCTGAAGATCTGGTGGCAGTTGGGCCGGTCTTCCTCTGCGCCGGGGTTGCCTCTGAGCTCCGCCGCCACTGCCTCACCGCGCTCCAGCCGCTTCTCTGGGAATCCTGCCGAAGGAGCTGCTTCTCCGCGAAATCCCGCAAAGAAAGAGCTGCTTCGTCTCCCCTAAAGCTACCCCTTTATACAATAAAAGAGTGCTTGGCTTCCCCCTCTGGGTGGAACATCTCACAATGGGATGGTGTTATGTTACCAGCCCTGCATTGAATCAGTCAATGGCCCATTAACAAGCCATTACCTCTTCGAGCAAACTATTGTTCTTGAGAGATAACAAACCTGCCCAACCTTCAACAGATGGCAAATAGAATACAAGCTAATTTACAATCCAGGACATTATCCACCCCTTATTCTATTTCCATCTGCACACCATGAAATCTTACACCCAGTTCTCATTAAGACCAAGTTTCCCTGTGGTACACAGCGGGTCTCCCCATCTTTCTGCATTACCCACCAAGTGTAACCAGGTCCTTGAGCAAAGACAATCCCACGAATGGGTTGGTCTTTGCCTGAGGTGGGATTAATCCAAACAGTTTTCCCTAAAATACCTTTCATATGTACTACAGGGACCTTATCTCCATCTACTGTGTGTAAGGGTTCTGACTGGGCAGGGCCAGCTCGATTGACAGACCCTCAGGTGTTGACCATCCAGGTTGCTTTTGCCAGGTTAATTTCCCAGTTTCTAAATGTTCCCCCACCAAGTGCCTTTAGGGTAGTCTTAAGGAGTCCGTTGCACCGTTCAACTTTGCTGGCAGCTGGAGCATGATAGGGAATATGATATATCCATTCGATACCATGTTCTCTGGCCCAGGTGTTGATAAGGTTGTTCTTGAAATGGGTGCCGTTGTCAGACTCAATTCTCTCAGGGGTGCCGTGTCTCCACAGGACTTGCTTTTCCAAGCCTAAGATGGTGTTCCGGGCAGTGGCATGAGGTACAGGGAAAGTCTCCAGCCATCCAGTGGTGGCTTCTACCATGGTCAGCACATAGCGCTTGCCTTGGCGTGTCTGGGGCAGTGTGATATAGTCAATCTGCCAGGCCTCCCCATACTTGTACTTGGACCACCGCCCACCATACCATAGGGGCTTCACTCTCTTGGCCTGTTTGATGGCAGCACACGTCTCACAGTCATGGATAACCTGGGAAACACTGTCCATGGTTAGATCCACCCCTCGGTCTCGTGCCCACTTGTAGGTGGCATCTCTGCCCTGATGACCTGAGGCATCATGAGCCCATCGAGCCAGGAACAACTCCCCCTTATGGTGCCAATCTAAGTCTATCTTTGACACCTCTATTTTTGCTGCCTGATCTACCTGCTCATTGTTTCGGTGCTCCTCATTAGCCCGACTTTTGGGGACATGGGCATCTACATGACGGACTTTCACCGTTAGCTTTTCCACTCGAGAGGCAATGTCTTTCCATATATCAGCAGCCCAGATTGGCTTTCCTCTACGTTGCCAGTTGGCCTTTCTCCACCTTCCCAGCCAGCCCCACAGAGCATTGGCTACCATCCATGAATCAGTATAAAGGTAGAGCTTTGGCCACTTCTCCCTTTCAGCAATGTCCAGAGCCAGCTGAACGGCCTTGAGTTCGGCGAGTTGGCTCGATCCACCTTCTCCTTCGGTAGCTTGTGCAACTTGGCGTGTGGGGCTCCATACGGCTGCTTTCCACTTCCGGTTCATCCCTACGATGCGACAGGAACCGTCAGTGAAAAGAGCGTAGCAGGTCTCTTCTGCTGGTAGTTGGTTGTATGGTGGAGCTTCTTCAGCCCTTGTCACTTGTACGTGCTCCTTATCATCAGTGAGACCAAAGTTTTCACCTTCTGGCCAGTTCGTAATTATCTCCAAAATCCCAGGGCGATTCAGGTTTCTAATACGGGCGCGTTGAGTGATGAGGGCAATCCATTTGCTCCATGTGGCGTCAGTGGCATGGTGGGTAGAGGGAACCTTTCCTTTAAACATCCACCCCAGCACCGGTAGTTGGGGTGCCAGGAGGAGTTGTGCTTCTGTGCCAATTACCTCCGAGGCGGCTTGAACTCCTTCAAAGGCAGCCAAGATTTCCTTCTCTGTGGAAGTGTAGTTGGCTTCAGACCCTCTGTAACTTCGGCTCCAGAATCCCAGTGGTCAGCCTTGAGTCTCCCCAGGCACTTTCTGCCACAGGCTCCAGGACAACCCATGGTTCCCGGCTGCAGAGTAGAGCACATTCTTGACCTCTGGTCCCATCCTGACCGGTCCAAGGGCTACAGCATGAGCGATCTCCTGCTTGATCTGGGTGAAGGCTTGTTGCTGCTCAGGGCCCCAGTGGAAATCATTCTTCTTTCGGGTAACCAGATAAAGAGGGCTCACAATCTGGCTATACTCGGGAATGTGCATTCTCCAGAAACCTATGGCACCTAGGAAAGCTTGTGTTTCCTTTTTGCTGGTTGGTGGGGACATAGCTGTGATCTTGTTGAAGACCTCAGTGGGAATCTGGTGCCGTCCGTCCTGCCATTTCACTCCCAGGAACTGGATCTCTCAGGCAGGTCCCTTGACTTTGCTCTTCTTGATGGCGAAGCCAGCTTCTAGTAGTATCTGGATGATCCTCTCACCTTTCTCAAACACTTCTGCCGCTGTGCTCCCCCACACAATGATGTCATCAATGTATTGCAGGTGTTCTGGAGCCTCACCCTTTTCTAGTGCAGCCTGGATCAGTCCATGGCAGATGGTGGGGCTGTGTTTCCACCCCTGGGGCAGTCGGTTCCAGGTGTACTGCACGCCCCTCCAGGTGAAAGCAAACTGAGGCCTGCATTCTGCTGCCAGAGGAATGGAGAAAAACGCATTAGCAATATCAATGGTGGCATACCACTTTGCTGCCTTGGACTCCAGCTCGTACTGGAGTTCCAGCATGTCCGGCACAGCAGCGCTCAGCGGTGGAGTCACTTCATTTAAGCCACGATAGTCCACAGTCAATCTCCATTCTTTGTCAGATTTGCGCACAGGCCAGATGGGGCTGTTGAAGGGTGAGTGGGTTTTGCTGACCACCCCTTGGCTCTCCAGCTCCCGAATCATTTTGTGGATGGGGATCACGGCATCTCGATCCGTCCGATACTGCCGGCGGTGCACTGTCGAGGTCACAATTGGCACTTGTTGCTCTTCCACCCTTAGGAGTCCTACTGCAGAGGGGTTTTCTGACAGTCCAGGCAAGGTGTTCAATTGCTTAATGTCTTCTGCCTCTACAGCGGCTATTCCAAAAGCCCACCTGAGTCCCTTTGGGTCTTTGTAATATCCGTTCCGGAGGAAGTCTATGCCTAGGATACACGGAGCATCTGGGCCAGTCACTACAGGATGTTTCTTCCACTCCTTCCCAGTCAGGCTCACCTCGGCTTCCACCAGAGTCAATTGTTGTGATCCCCCTGTCACACCAGCAATGGAAACAGGCTCTGCCCCCACATGTCCCGATGGTATCAGAGTACACTGTGCACCAGTATCAACTAAAGCATCATATTTTTGTGGCTCTGATGTGCCAGGCCATCGGATCCACACTGTCCAGAAGATCCGGTTTTCCTGTGCCTCTCCCTGGCTAGAGACAGGGCCCCTCTAACACTGGTTATCATTCCTTTCCTGGGCATACATACTAGAGGTCCCTTCAAGGGGGTCTGACAGATCGTACCCACAAGCTTGGTCACGGGAGGTTGAGGCTACCTTCACTTTGGTGGAACTCCCCCGGTTAGAGTTTCCCTCCTTGAGTTGACAGACCCGTGCTGCCAGGACAGAAGTGGGTTTCCCATCCCACCCCCCCATGTCTTCCCCATGGTCACGCAGGAAGAACCACAGATTAGCCCTTGGGGTGTACCCTCTCTCTCTAGCTGGGGATTGTTGGGCGCTGATTCTGGGGCCTGTGACTCTCATGGGTGCTGCATTAACCTTCCTCATCTCCTCCCTCATCTCCTCTTTAAACTCCTTAATTACAGCTGAGATATGAGCCTGCATTGGGCCATTAATCATACTCTCATAATTCCTAAGTTTGTTGGCAACAGAGCCCACTGTCTCCCGGTGAGCGTCAGCATTGATTGTTGCAATGAAGGTGGTGTATTGAGATGGCCCAAGATTTGCTAGACTCCACATCATTTGTCCTGTACACCTGACCTTATCGGGGTCATTATTGTGTCGTCCATCCCTCCCAAAGAGTACTTCCAATACTGCCACTTCCCTCAGCTGTTGGATCCCTTCCTCGAGGGTCTTCCAGCACATTCTATGATGGTGCTCTTGCATTCTCTCTCTGTGGACAAACCTCTCCCTGACACTCATTAAGAGCCGCTCCCAGAGAGAAAGGGACCCTGGTTCCCTTACAAAAACCTGATTTATACCCGAGTCCTGGGTCAAGGGTCCCAAGTTCCTTGCCTCACCACCATCCAGCTGCACGCCTGTACCCATAAGATCCCAAACCCGGAGTAACCAAGTAGCATAAGCCTCACGCCCTCGTCTCACAATGTCTTTATGCAGATTACGAAGACTTTCGTACGTCAGGGACTCGGTGATGATAGCAATCTCTGGGTCCCCTGGGGGTTGTGAGGTTCCTCCATTCCTGTCCCTATCTGCAGGGTGCTCTGCTTTCACCTTAGACTTCCTTGTTTCTACCGGGGCCACTGCTGCTGACCGTGACTGCCTTTGTGGTTCAGCTGGAACCTGGACAGTTGTAACATCTGTGGGTTCCAGGTTCCACAGCTGTACTATTAGACTGTCCCTCCTCAAGGCAAAGGACCGGTTTCTCACCAGCTGGGGAAATGCACTCCTTCAGCATCTCTCGTATCTCCTTAACCAGAACCCTCACCCAATCTGGGTGGTTCATTTCTGAGGTGGGCTGTGGGGCAGGGTCAGGCTCTGGAGCAGCAGCATCTCGAGTCTCTGGGGCAGTGTCAGGTTCTGCAGGAGCATCCCTAGCCTCTGGTGTAGGTGTGAGGGTAGTTATCCAGGTTAATCTTCCCTTATCTCTGAGTGCTATATATAACAGGACTATCAGCAACACCACCCATTGTATGGTATCATTAGCACTTAGAGAGGATCTTAACCCTTTGAGAACTGGTGGAGCAGACCCAAAAAATGGTTAAAAGGTTGGGAGAAAGTTTCCCCAGGTGCTATTTCCTTGCAGTAGGTACTGTTATTAAAGTAACCCCAAAAACATACAGTTAGTGTGTGATAGCTATGAATCCATGTACCTGCCTTCCAGAGGAAAGTAAAGATCCATGAATTCCTCACCCAATTAACCCAGAAGCCAAACTTGATAACAGACACAGTAGCCTTAGTTATAGGACCCATTTTTAGATAAGGGTCTGCAAATGGGAAAAGTATAGCTACGAACACATGCCACCCAAACCAAGGTAAACTAGACCACATGGTGATGCTTAAGATGTTTCTACACACAACAAAAAAACAAATTACTTAAGAACTGTTAATCCTTTTTCCCTCTCAATGCCCTCGAGCCCCACATTGATGTGCCAAAATCTGTCTTGGTTCGACAAGACAGGAGTCTGTGAAGGAGGGCAAAAGCCTCCTGTGCAATGGAGAAGGTAAACCCCCTCCCTCCGAATTACTAGGATTTTTAAATCAAAAGGCTCTCAGGCAAAGATATGGGAATGGGAGTAACAATTATTTACTAGGAGAAAACTAGATAACAATTTAAAAAGGCAAATGCAATCGGTACAAACAAAACTAGTGAAAAAGTCCACAACCTGAGGATTCGGGGTGTTGGTAGCAGTCCGGTTGCAATGATAGCTGGTCCTCTTGCAGTGGCTGATGAATTGCAGCTGAAGTGGTGATCTTTAGAAAGGGTATCGTTTTCTCTGAAGATCTGGTGGCAGTTGGGCCAGTCTTCCTCTGCACCGGGGCTGCCTCTGAGCTCCGCCGCCGCTGCCTCACCGCGCTCCGGCCGCTTCTCTGGGAATCCTGCCGAAGGAGCTGCTTCTCTGGGAGTCCTGCCGAAGGAGCTGCTTCTCCGCGAAATCCCGCAAAGAGAGAACTGCTTCATCTCCCCTAAAGCTACCCCTTTATACAATAAAAGAGTGCTTGGCTTCCCCCTCTGGGTGGAACATCTCACAATGGGATGGTGTTACGTTACCAGCCCTGCATTGAATCAGTCAATGGCCCATTAACAAGCCATTACCTCTTCGAGCAAACTATTGTTCTTGAGAGATAACAAACCTGCCCAACTTCCAACAGATGGCAAATAGAATACAAGCTTATCTTACAACCCAGTACACTTTTTTTAAACTTTAGTTCTTCATATTTTCTGGCCATGCTTAAAATGAAATTTTCTGATAGTTACCAGTCAATGTTATTTAAAGATTAGCCAGCATAAAAAGGGCAAAGAAAAGGACAATCATCGCATTCATGATCACCAAGTATTTTTCAAGTAAGACCCTTGTCAAAAGTGTGCAGATTCTTGATAGGCAGAAGTATTTAACCTTTTGTGTATTACTTTTGCGTTGTGTCTACTGGTGACTTTGTGATTGTTTGGTTTATTTAGCAAATGTTAACTCTCTTATGGTTGCCACCGTTGCAGTAATGTCATTAGGAGAGAATTTGTTTAGCAAAGCCACTGTCAATAGGAGCTGGAAAAATATTGCTTTGACAGATAATGCACATTGATAATGCATGACAGATACGTCACTTCTACTGCATTGTGGCTGCTCATCACCTTGTGCAGTGCAGCAATAGGGATGATTTGCAATTTGGTGGCTTTAGACATAGTTTAATGCTATCAGTTGGATAGGACTCTGAAGAGATACTCTGACCAAAAAATAGTATGTATCTTCCTCAGAGGGAGATAGTCCCCCAGAATTAGCCATTCTTAATACTGATTTTGTGGACACCCCAGATCATATATATAGTCTTGATATACAGCATATATACAGTCTTGATCATAATTTTTTAGGGCTACCAATTTGCCTGAGAGAACACCTCCATACAGTGTAGATCTCTATAGCTCCATAGGCAACTATGTTCTGAAGAGGCTTATTGGCTAAAAGTGTGATATAACCAAGGTGTTTTAGAAGTTACTTTTAACATTCCTATTTGGAACATTCCAATTTGGATTGATCAAACACTTAACACTAATGTGATGAAGGAAGACATCTGTATTATTTGTTAGTATACTGTAAAATGGATTAACACTAAGCATGAGTTCAGCAATATGTGGTGTTTTTGGCTGTATAGAAATGTTTTACCAGCTATGGAAATGATGGTCTTTGAATATACCCAGTGCCTTGTATGTAGCTTAGGATTTTGGCCAACCTTAGACCTCTTCCTGAGCAAGTCAAACTAAACCATAAAAGATGATTGAAGCTTATGCTCGAACTAAGTGTGCTATATCAATCTTAGATATTTACTTACTTTTAAATCAGTGCTCTGGCTTTTTATGTAGGAGAGGTATCAGGAGCAAGTAGTGACAAAATTTGCCAGAGTAGGCCTACAAATGGTAGCCAGTTGATAGAGGATTGAGTTAGAGTGGTGAATGAAGGAAACGTGTTTTCCCTTTCTTCTAACATACTAAAGGAATACTATTTGGTGATTGTTCAGCAAATGCTCCTCAGTAGGATATATGCCTCCAGAGATCTCATTAGAACATTTTATTACAGTACGTGTTACAAAACTTTAGAAAACAAACCCCATTATGCTAGTTTATTCCTACAGTGTCCATCAAAGTGTGACTGTTACAATTTTAGGAAATTATTTGATTGTCTAACAATTATGGGGATGACTGTAACTTTTTGGGAGTGGAACTGTAGAGAGGAAGCTACTATTGTCTAGTCTAACCTTACTCAGAAATTTTCTATGATACTGGCGAAAATTTCTGTCTGCATGGTGCTGGCAGATGCCAGGATGAGGAACATTTATCCACAGCAGTCAAGTCGTGGAATGCTTTTTAGAGAAGGAAGACTAGATACTAGTCTCCACCAACTGGACTCCTGGACACAAAAATAGAGGAAATGTTTTGCTGGGACAAAACAAAACCAAAAAACCCACACAAACTGCCCTATTCTTGAAATGCACTCTTTCCTCTGGCTAGTGCCATTTTATCTTGAGGAATGATGAAAAGAATTGTAAACCTAACTGCAAAGTATACCGAGATTACTTCACACATCATTGAAGTATATCCTGTCTCTGGGGCAAAAGCTAGCAGTGGTTTAAGAGCATACAGGAATTTCTTTTTGATACTGTTCAAACTCCTATATGTAATTTCCCAC
This sequence comes from Lonchura striata, assembly GCF_050655825.1. Classification (NCBI taxonomy): domain Eukaryota; kingdom Metazoa; phylum Chordata; class Aves; order Passeriformes; family Estrildidae; genus Lonchura; species Lonchura striata. The sequence goes on from NC_140704.1 coordinate 64,728,488, forward strand.
TATCAAGTTCAGTGCTGCTGATGAAGCTAATGTTGCTGTTCTTATTTTAAATGTGCCAGAAGGCTCTTTGATAATCCAGAATATTCTGGGCATCTTGAATGTATCTTAAAATTGAAAGAATCTCTCTTCAGTGAGAATAATTCTGTAGAGTTCAGTAGGGCTAGGTGGAGATAGATAAACCATATTCGCCTATGACATGTGTGCCAGTACTGTAGGAGATTGCTTTGCCTCTGTTGCTGGCCAGGTAATTCAAATCAGCCAGTGCATAATTAATGATATGTTCTTTGCAGTAAGACCATGTTCTGCATATGGCCAAATACTGATTCACTTCAGATGAGAGAGAAATAAATCCACACAAAGTAATATGGTTCAGGTTTTGATGGGTTTATAGGTGTTGAACTGGGGAAAGTTGTGGTGTTTAGTAGTTTAGAAGTAAAGGTTAAAGCTCTCCAGGACCAGTCTACACTTGGTATACAGTGATATGGATAGTAAAACAAAAAAAAGGTGCAAGAGAGAAAATAAAAAATCCTGTCAGGACCTGTAATAAAAAAAATAATCCCACAAGAATTTTGGAGTGTTCACTTAATACATTCCATGTGTTGTAACTATGGCAGAACTTTTTGAGTCATGAGGTAACATTCCCAAGTAATTTCCCGAATTGGACTAACTGGCAGGGATAATTTTTTTCAGTCAACATAACTGTATTTATAAAGTTTGACAAACCAACTGTAGTTTACTTCAGGCTGTTGTATCTGGTTTCTTATTATATGTTTCACCAGTTTGCTTGATAGCTCCGTTGCACAGAACTAGACAAATCTAATTGACATAATGGAGGCTCTGTGGTCAACTGGAGTTATGTCTTCCCCTTCTAATTTTGTGAACCTGGATTCACATGTGATGGGAGTTCAATAGAATAATGTGTTTTGTGGTCTCATTTACCAGCACGTCACCAGAAGAAATTTGTCCATATTAGACAAACTACTCAGATTTGATGGAGTCCAGGGCAATTTGCATCCTCTGATCCAGAGAAGTCAACTGGTGGAAGAGAATGGCAGGAGTTCAGAATGGATTAGCTCTGATCTGGGTATCTAATGGTCACAATTGGTACTTGTACAGTAGACACTGCAAGCTTTGCTGATATGACAATACTGTGATGCGAATATATTAATAAGAAAGGACAGTTGTTGAAATTCTTTAATATGCACACGATGGATTCTTTTTTCATCTAGATTTAGTGAATGTCCATCTCTGTACCTGCTGTGACTGCATTTTCTAAGATACAGAGCAATATCCTCTCTAAGAAAAAAGTAGATTTCTTCTGGTTCTGTATCAGAACATAATTACTGTACACCAGACAATAGAAATAATTTATTTTATGGGGGTCTGTTATTTGGTTTCTTTAGTTGATTTTTTAAAATTTTCTAAATAACAGTAGATGTGTACCAGTGACGGTACCCACTAACTTTTGTAGCAGTGACTGTAGAGCCTGTAACCATATACTCCTACTATCACCCTTCCTCTGAGAGTGTGTAAACATGGTATAGGAGAATCATAGAAAAATTTAGATTGGAGGGAGTTTATGGAGGTCATTTAGTCTTTTCTGCTCAAGGTTGCTCTGCTTGCCCTGTTCAGTTTTGGATAAGGATGTTCAGGCAATTAGACAAGGATCTTGAAATCTTCAAGATGTAAAGTTCTCTGCCTATCTGGGCAACTGTTTCAGTGCTTAGACATGCTTATTGTGAGGAAACATATATATATATATATATATATATATATATATATGTATATATATATGTATATACACAGTTGGAATTTGTATTGGAATTTGTTTCTATTTATAACTGTTGCTTTTTGTCCTTTCTATGAAGGACTTTGCTTCTGTCCACCAGCACACTTCTGGAAAGTCATCATTAGTCTCTTCTTCATCTCCTCATTCTTCCCTTCCTCTGGAGTGCTTAGCAAGTCATAAGTTTAGCCTCAGACTTTTCTACTGTCTAATTTTCTTCAGGAGGGGAAAAAATAGGAGACTCAAAATTATCTTCTGTCCACCCCTCCACTCCCACTATCATGGAATGTCTTTACGTAAAGGATGCAAAATTCCCTGTATTTTGCCTGCCCCCTGTCAAAATTACTCAAGACATGGAGAAGTGCACTAGGCAAGTGTTTTTAGGAAATCTTCAAAAGCAAATGAAACTGAGTCAAATCCATGCTTCTCAACAGCTCAAGGTAGTAGACACAGCTGCGTATTTTTGAGGTAAGAATCTCACTTTGGTACCAGCGCAAACCTCACACGAAGTTTGTGAAATTCTACCATTTAAGAAAAATTTTTGAAGTAACACAGAGACTGCTTGGATATTTTTCTATATATTCAAGGTAAATCTTGATTTGGAATGCAATTAAAATGCTTTTGTGTGTAAGTGTAAGCATAAAAAATGTAGAAAGTTATATTTTTACATACTCATCTGTATGCTGAAAGAGAATCTTTTATCTATGTGATTGTTAATACACCCAGACACAGAACCATATTATGAGATCAGCAGCAGATTATCACGTGCAGCAATTCCATTAAATGCCCTGGAAGGAATGCTCTCCTGCCAAATGACATGGTTTATGTCCAAATGACAGTGTAAAGGCTAAGTGGATTTTGTTCACAGATACATATTATATTGGTAGTGCTCGTAGTCTGCTTGTTCCAGGCAACTCTGGACACTTTTGTATTTCTTGATGATCAACAGGTTATTTATATGGTTTGGCCATTTAGTTCCCTGAGCATAGCAAAACTGATTGTTTGGGATAAGTATGTGGTAGTTTTTAATTTATGCCCACCATAGCAAAAGTTAAGTTAAAATTCACAGACTTATGCTAGGAGCCATGCTAGCTGCATGACTGGTGCTAGTTGCTACATGAAATCACCAGGTTCATTAGCTGACCCAGTCCATGTGCAGTGACATTTTTCCTAGTAGTATCTATGATATTAGAATTCCTACATAAACTAAAGCTGGCAAAGGTTTCTGCCCCATATTAGATGAAACTGATTCCTGTTTTGATGAAGATGAGTGGCCATTATGTGTTCACAAAATGCATATTATCTGGACCAGGTCTTAACTTAAAAATAGATATACTAAGAGGGCAAATAATGAAAATTCTAACTGAAGTTATATGAAAAAATTAGTTAAAAGGAAGCAAAGAGAAAAAAACCTGACAGGAACCACACAAACCCCCCTAATGCCCCTAAAAAACACAAACAAAAAACACCCAAAAAAATCAAATCCATTTGAAGGCCAAACTAGAAACACTGAAAATTATAGAAGAGTCTCCAAACAGAGATTGGAGCCCTGCAGTTGTGGCCTCACTATGGTAAACTAAATCATCTGTACAAGCTGGTTCCAATAAACCATTCAACGTGATAAAGGGATGCTATTATATTACAAAGCCCAGAAGGCTCTGGTACTTCCACTGTCATGAACTGAATAGGTTAAAAGTATTTTAATGCAACTGGCATAGCTTTCTTCAGTGAAAACAGAGCTATAGACAGAAAAAAATTCCCTTTATTAATATATATGGTAGGTCACTAGGACAAATTAGAGGGAAGTAATCTGGTTTGTTCCAATCATTCAGTACTGTGAAAACAGTTTAAGAAACTATGTCAAAGCAGCTGTAAAGCAAATGATTTTTGTAAGAAGTCTTGTAATAAAAAGTTTCTCTTGAAGAATGAATTGCATGTTGTAGTAGAAGGGCCCCTGTCAAGATGCTGTCATGTTTTTTACTGGAGAGAAAGTTAGCCCAGAATCAGTCTCTGGAAGGAAGACTCTGCTCCTTGCCACTTTGCAGTTATTTTATTCTTTCCTTCTTCAGTACTGTACACAGTACTATACACTATACACACTTGTGGTGTGACAGAGGAGAGGGACTGTTGCCTGTGAATGATAATTCCTATTCTGAAGCATCCGCTCTTCTTGGAGGTCTGTATTGCCTCTGTGGTCATCTGACATTCAGCAAAATAGGATAAAGACAAAACAAAGCCTATGAGCCAAATGCCAGAATCCTTACTCAAGCTCCATTCCCTGCTTTTTGATGAAAAATGTGTGAGAACAGGCTGCAAGGGAGACAAAATCACTGTGAATTTTAGCTCCTCACAGTTCCCTCTTGAATTCCCTTGTTAGAGTTGGTTTTAAATCCCAGAAACTTCTACCCTTAAAATGTGAAATGCATATCTTAGGTGATCCGAAGGCATCAAAATATCAAATATGAATGCCATAGCATTTGATGATAGCTCTGTGGCAGCACGTTCTACTGAATTTGTCTGATGGTGTTTGTTCATGGTATATTATATAGAGGGATTGCTGGGCCAGGCACGTTCCTTGGGTGTGGGGCTCATGTGGATGGGGAGACACAGGCTCTTTGTACAAGGACCAGCAAGGTGTGATTTGTACCTCAGTCTGCATGGGCAAAAATCCCAGCATTCCAAAAATCATTGAACTTTTAATCATTTTCTTTTGAGAGTCATTTTTACGAACTAGAGAGACTCTGAGAAGGAGTGAGTTACATAACCATGATGCCTTAGCCAGGTAAGGTGATCTGGAGTAACAAGCTCCCCTTACCAGTAAAGCCTTTGGAATCTTTGTAGTGAAAGTTGTTGAAGCCACAGGATGCTTCAACAGGAGGGAAAGTCTATAAAGACAAAGGAGGGAAAACTGCTAAGTCAATGTTTTCTGTGCAGGGGGCGAGTCCTGAATTTCTGTATCTCTTCTGTAGCTGTCATTGAAGCTTCTTAATGAAGGTCTAGAGTCTCTGCAGGTGTAAAAAGACACAACTCCTCCAAAAGCCCACCCAGCTTTGCCTGGCTACCTTGGTTGAAGATCAAGCCTTTAAACACCATGAGGCTTTGTAGAGTACTATGATTTGGGTCAGGTCTCCAGGAGGTACAATCAGTATAAGGCAACACATTTCTAGGAAGTTGCTCCAACAGACATAGTCTGCACAGTTAGTTCTTGGATTTTACTCTAATTCACAGAATCAGAGCCAAAAATAGAGTCCTAAAGGTGTATCGTTTGTGTCAGTCATATATGCTTAGACATCATTGGCCTTCACCACAAATCTGCCAGTGCAATCATGTCCATTAGTATCTTATGTTTTCTCATGTTAAGGATGAATTGAGACCTATCACGTCTCCTTCACCACACCTCCTTCCCACAAACTCTCAATTCTGCAGTCTTTGAGAAAGAAAAGCAAATTCAAATATTAAGCAAAACTTCTTGTCACAAAAATTATGGAATAAAAAAAAAAGACATAAAGTGCTCTGTATCATTTACAATGTAATCTCCTGGCAATAGAAAGCTGGCAATGTGCTACAGTCATGCTTTCAATTACATTACTAAGTAATCACACATTAAATTCTAATGGCAAATTATTCTTTATTCCCAGGCTGCCCTGTCCAATTGTTTTCTAAATTGGTTTCAGGAATAAGGATGCAAGTATGACTGCAAAAATATTATTTATTGTTTGGAACTCATCTTTTGTATCTTTTTTTTTTTTCCCTGTGAGCTTTTGGCAGAGAGTTCAGAATGCAGTTTATTATTTCTAGGGACATGTTATAGTTTGACAGTTAAGAAATGTTTAAACCTCATGATAAACTTGGTTGGATTGATAGATAGAGTTGTCATATTTTCACTGCCACCAAATATGTTGTCTGTCCTGTAGGAAATTATAGTTTCTCAGGAAAGACCTGTGTTGGAATTTGTTATTTTTTGCCTTTCTCATGCACTTCCATTGCTCTTTCTCACTGCCTGCAGCCACTGGTATGCAGTGGAAAAAATGTACAGGTTTTGAGTCTTAACAATACTAGAGTCTTCGAATATGACAAAATGGAAGACTCATGGTGCTTTTCTTAATAATAACAACAACAACAACAATTCCCCGAGGAACAGAAAACATCAAAGTACAAAATAATTTTTAAAGCTTTAAAAAGGTAAAACCTCAAATTGTAGTGGATATTCATGATAAATGTTTGAGGTTTGCCTTTCATATTGCACTTTGTAAAAGTATATTTATACAGCTGACATTTTCTTTTCTCAATATCATTGTGTTTAAACATTTTGGAAGTACTTAATCTCACTATAGTACTTAACTAACAGGTTTTATATTCAGCTGCATTTTTGCATAGAGCAGAAAAATATAACACTTCATAAAATCTAATTAATTGAGCCATCACACATTAAGGTCATCATAAGAATGCTGTGTGTCTGGTGGTTACTTTAGTATTACTTGGGTACAAAATTACTTGCCACTTGGGTACAAAGAAGGAAGAAATGCAAAGCAGGCTTGTGTGAAGAATATGTACTATGAGGTCACAAAGAGAAAAGAGGTTAAAAGATCTAGCTCCATAGGTCCAGACCCACCTTAAGCAGCCAAGATCATGATCAGATGCTGTCTGGCCATTAGTATTTGATGCTCTGAGCACAGAACTTTGGTCTTGAAAAATTTAGATGTTTTGCATGGCCTAAATGGAAGTCTGTTTCCCTATTGACATCAGTCCTAATTTTGGGAAACCTTTCCATCATCTGTGGTACCTTCAGAGAAACAAATCTTTATGCTGCTTTTAATATCAATGTGCATATATAGAGAGAAACAAAAATGCATTCAGGATTTGTATTGCATAGAAAGGTATTTAACAAAGACACAACTGTTGCTGCATTACAACTTATGGAGCAAATATATTAGGGCAATGTGAGCGTCTCTTAGCTCCTGCTGCACTTAACTATTTCTGCCTCCTGTTCTCCCTGTGCTGTGTGGTGTGTTGTGTGATGTGGAGATACTGTGAAACTGATTTTTTTTGTTTTATTTTAACTTTCAGTCTTCCTATGCTTTAACACCAAGTGTGTCATCTGGTGGAAAAATGCTTCTACCAGAGATGCAGACCCAGCAGGAGCCCAGTGTGAGCACTGCCAAGCTGCCCCAGAGCCCAGTATGAGCCCTGCAAGGTTTGATGAATTCTAAATGTTAATTAAGTCAGGTGGCTAGTTTTAGTTAAGACCATAAGTGGGTCTGATCCCTGTGAGATTTTACTATAGTGAAAATGCAAGTGCTAGAAATTACATTGCCGTAATGACTTTTACAGGGTCTATACACTGAACCCAGCAACTGAGCTAGTGAGGAGTTGCTTGTTTTGTGGGAGTTGTATTATGAAGGCAACATTAGACCACAGTAAAGATCATGTTTAACATAGAAGTGGAATTGAAATGAGTGTTGCTGTGGTAGATGGATCTGGTTGTTTGATTTGGCTGCCTCAGTCTTTGCTTTGAACTGCAGTGTTTTATATAATCGTGGCTGCCAGGGCAGATGACCTCTGAGTTTTAGGAAGGAAGCCACCACAATCAATCAAGCGGTGGGAGAAGAGTTTTTCTTGGTGTTGTTTTTCTTAAATACTTGACAATTAGATGAATAAATTTTTCAGAAAGGACCTGGTGCTGCCTCTTAACTCTCAAATCGGGAAGTAAAATGGGTCATTTGAGAAAACTGCCATTTCTGGGACCCACAGCAGGACAACCCTGACCTTACTCCCTGCAGCACTCTGAAAGGAGATGTCTTGCCAACATGTTTTGAACTATGCAATGTAGACTTTGAATGAGACTCTTACCAAGACCTTTCACCCAAGTCCTGAATTAAACTTGATGGACCTAAGCAGGGTTGTGACTCAGTACAAGTAAATAGTCCTGCATTGTTTATTTGGTTGGTTTGCTTTTGATGTAATATTTTACAGGTACAGTGGATTTTATGTGGTGAAGTGATCATTTTAAGGGTAATGCTATAATACTAATATAAACAAGTATTCCTTTAAGTGTTTCTCTGTCTCAGAAGTGCTCTTGAAAGAATTTACCATTAACATGCTTTATATGGAACTATACTTAAGCAGGAAGTCTAGAGTGTAAATAAATAAATGCTTCTTGCATTTATTGGGTCACTTGACCTGAAACAAGATCAGCAGAGGACAAACCATAAGCATAAAAGAGTAAGGTTTATAAAAATGGTAATTGCTGCAAGTGTTCTGTAAAGAAATATTTTTGTTGTGTGATTTTAACTATGCCTGCCTCTTCTAGTGAAATAAGAGGGAAAAGAGAAGAAAATGAGGTTGGAAGTGTTCCAAATACTCTAAGCATAATTTACTGATGCTTAGTTTGTGCTACAAATGTTCAGAAATTAATTAGAAAACTGTCCAAATTCCCTGAGAATACACTAACATGTCTTTCACCAAAGGTTGTTGCTAACAGTGAGAAATTGTTCTGGTAGAGGCTGTATTGAGAGTGTGCTAAGTACTTACTCGTATATCACTTTATTTAAAGGTCCTTAGGCTTTATAATAATCCTGAGGTTTTGTGCTAGGTAATGTACAAAGAATATGAGGACAAGGGAGTCAGTAAGGGCCCTTGAAATGTGGAAAATACAAAGAGGAAAATGTGCATGCAGGATGGTTTTATTTCCATTTTCTGCTGTGGTATTGGAGACAGAGTAAGGTTTGCACTGACTGAGGAAGGGGTTTTAAGCACCTGCCTCCCATAAGCATCTAATTTATCACTTGCAAATATGTATGTTGATATCTAAATAAACTAAGATTATGGCAGGTTCAGGTGTCTAAAATCACATTATGTGTCTACGACACAGGCAGCAACAAAACCCAGACCTGAATTCCAAACCTGTGGTTTAGTAGCAGTGTCAACCTAACTTTAAATATAAATCCATTGCCATTTATTTGAGCTCCTGTATCTCCCTGTTTCACCCCACCTCACAAATTCTGGAGAGTTCAACAGGTTTTAACTTTCTTGTTAATATGAGTTTGTTTTTTTTTTTAACCTTTTTATTTTCCATTATTGTCTGTGATGGTTGAGCAAGGTATGATCTAGTTCCAGTATAAAACCAGTGTGATTAGGGTCAAACTATACAGATGCCTGTGTTTTGCGGCTCAGTTCAGGTTAATAATTTAACCTCGTTGCTGCAAAAATGCACTGAGTCACAGAACTTTGAGTTAGTTTGAACAACAGGGATGTTTTCATGGGTGTCCAGGAGGCACAAATTTACAAGTTTTGTACTAAAATGCTTGCCTATATTTTAGACAACATTTGTTTTTCCAGCCTAAGCATAAAGCATAAATTCCTCTTTTGGTATTAAAAGCATAAAGATTTCACTTATTATTTTATTCAGAGACATTAAAACATTGATTTGGGCTTCATTATATATGGGGGATTTAATTTATTTTGCATTATTATGACTTCTAAAGAAATTTTACACATGAAGATGAAATATGTTTGAGATCTAATTATCTTCTTGTTGTTATGGAATATATTTTTTTCCTTCTAAGAAGGAATTTTGAGAGGAGATTCATAGCAAGTGAATGAACTCACAATCTTGGAATAGCATAATTTAGGAAGGACTTTGACCTCAATAGACTGTGGAATAATCTCTATATGCATCTTGTATTTTGGGTTATGGGATTCTTGTGATTACCATGTACTGTACTTGAAATGAGAGATATTTTGTGTTCAGTAATTTTGGATTTAACTTCATAAAGATTAAAATCTATGACACTGAGAAATGGAAAGCCTCCAGGGATATTTCAGATATAAGAAAGTGCAGTGAGCCTGTCTATATAACTGATCACACCTTGACTTAGAAGCTTATTCTGAAATCAATGCCACACAACATCAGGGGAAGTCTTCAGATTAAAATATGAAGTTAAGCAGTGCTCAAAATTATAAATGCATGACACTTTCTTCAGATGAAAAGCCAGTTATAGAATAATAAAATATTTTGTTTCTTTTAATTTAGAGAACAGGACCAAAGATAACTAGAAATTGATTCAATTGAATTGTTTTCAAGGAATCAAATAACTTATTTCCATGGACTTGCAATTTAAGCCTGTGGATAGGGGAGCTTAGCTGGTGAACACACTCTTTCATATAAAACATAAGCTGTTATCAAAAAGGGGTTTATGTCCTCAAAATTCCCATTAATAACTTCCTTTAAAAATTAATTTCAATATATCATTTTTTGTTTTCTTTTTCTTCCAGATTGTGAGCTAACATTAATAAATATATGTAAAGACTGAAAGAATTAAAAACAAAGGCTTCTGAGTTGAGTTAAATTTTCTTAAACTTTATACAGCTTCAGACAACAATAAATTTATTTGTACAATGTGCATATATATACATATATGCACAAACATTCTGGTGAAGAAGTAACAAAGGCTTGTGTGTTGGAAATGCAAAGGATGGCAAAGAATAGAAATACATTAAATGGTTCATCAGAGAGTCTGAAAGTGCTTCCCTTTCAGAAGTAGTAGTTAATTAGTCCTGAAAATGCCCTTTATGATAAAGTTCATTTTAAAAAAGAGTATTAAGAGGTCAAAAGTTTTTGTGACCATTTTAACTTATTCCTGAATTCAGAATTTGAATTTGTTTCTTATTCTCAAATGCATTCAAGGTAATGGCTAATTGTAAGCATGTGCTAAAGTTACATGGGCATGAATACATAATTAATTTTTAAGGGCTCTTGCTGAATAGGTTTGCTTTTCTGATTCAGCTCTGACTGTGGAAAGTCATGATGCATTTCTATTCCACAATGAATATCAAAGTATCTTAAAAACAGAAACAATTACTGTTTTTTTCTTTTTAAATTATTATTAATATGGGTCAGCTCTTTAATTCCGATTCTACTGTCTGCTTATGTATTGCTGAAAATCTGAAGTATCTTGAATGAGTTACAACATTAGATCATTCATAAAATTATACAAAAGGATTATGCTGACTTTATCCTATATACTCTATCTTTTCCTTGATGTATGTAACCTGCATTAATTTATTAATTACTGTATGTTTATAGCTAGGGATTGAAGTAGTTATCATGCTTTTGTAGTAATCAGTTTCTCTTGCTGATTCTTTTACTCTAGACAATAAAAGAAATTCAAAGTAAAAGCCAATGACTGTATATCCTGTGCATTAAGGTTGCCATTTGGTGGTCTAATTAAAAAATTCTGCCAGTTACTAACGTAATTTCAAACAAAGTTTGATGGAGACCACTAAAAAGGCATTGTCCTACAGCCTGAAGGCAGAGATCATGTTCAGAAACAATCCCTTTTGTCTGTGAGTGAGTACATTGTTCATTCTTTGGAAATCTGACAAAGATATTTGTTGCTGACATTTACATTTATGTTGAGCTGCATGGAAAGTTTCAACATAATTGCATCCCACATGGGCAGACCTCTCAGTGTCCTGGAGTCCCAATGTGTGCAACAGCTTTTCCTGCATCACATGGAGGGAGGAAAAGAGTGCAGGCATCTGGTCCCAGGGGGAGCACAGGTGATAGGACAGAGCTGTGCTGGTGCTGGTTGGGAATTTTGGGGGTCCAGGACTATTGAGAGCAAGCCTCTGCTATAAGGCACGGGTGACCTGCCTGCTCTTGGCGCCTCTCTCTTGCACCCTGGGCAGATGGAGAAGGTGACTGGCAGAGGATGTCTGGTGTATCATATCTGGGGAGAGATGCAATGCTGTCCTAGCAACAATGTAAAATATTGCCATTTGGGTTTTTACTCCATATCCTCTAGCTGTGGGCTCTGCACCCCTGGATCTTCAGAGTCTGCCTGAGCTTTGACTTTGTCTTTTCTCAGCTCAGCTACAGCTGCGTCTGTGCCTGGCCAAGGGCCCTGTTGATCTGAACTGAGACCCGTGGACTGATTTATTGGTTTGACCTTGGACCTGACTTGTCACCACGGACCTTTCCCAGAAACCACAGGGCTTTGTCTAGCCCTGGCTACTCCACAGGACTTGATCTGACTTCCCAGCTTCACCTCAGACCTGCCTCATCACCTCAAAATTGCCTCATGATCTCCTTTTTGAACCTGGCCACCATCCCTGGCCCTTGCTTTACTTGAGGACAATGGGACGTGGCACCTGCCTGGTGAAACCCAATCTTGGCAACTGTGTTATCAGCCCCAGCTCCTGGCCAATTGTGCCTAAAGGCCAGAACCTTGCATCTTCCTGACACAGTGATGACTTCTACTCTTCATAAGTTTCTCTTGTGTGGATACAATTATCTGGAAAGGTGCTATGTAAAACCAAACTGAAGTTTACTTGCTGCCTTACAATGTCCTTTTGTTATGTTGTAGGGTTTTAACCAAGAGAAGTAGGAAAAGACAAAGTACTGGGGTTGACAAATTCCAGCTGTTCATTTGTGTTTCTTGAAGTACAATTTTGCCTTTTATTGGAAGCAACATATGCAACTATTGCTCATTTCTATCACAGCAAGAACTTCTGTTTTGTTTTTACACCTTGTCTCTAAATTGGCATGTGAAGGTGCATGAGTCCCTTCAGTGACCTTTAAGAAAGTGGAGGTGCCTCAGCTCAGTGTCCCTAGTTAGACAAGTCTGAGTTTGAGCACTTTGTGTCATCACCCATTGCACTTTTGAAACAGATAGGCAGATTTCAAAAATCTATTTTTTATTCATTTCAGTTCAGTCCATATGTTTTTGTGCACAAAACCCCCCAACTCTATTTAAGAGTTGGCTGAAAACCTGGCATAAATGTGTTGGCTTACAGCGATGGCTGATTTTGTACTTTGAGAGGATGTTTGCAACACAAGGAAATCAGGCTGCAGATGTCTGGGTTCCTGTGAGTGCTCATGACAGGGAAAACTAGATGTTTAAAGTGTTTCCACTGGAGTAAAAAGTTACTGCAATATAAAAACACAAGGGAGTTTTTAACTGCTGGTTAAAAGCCTTGCCTAGAGTTGTTCACAGTTGTGAAATAGTGACAAATCCTTGGTAATGGCTTTTTATCTGTGCATCCTGTAAAATACTGTAATGCCACTTCACATAATTGAACTGGAAGGTTACCTAAAATTCAACATCACACTGTCCTTACAAGAGCATAGATTTAAATTTTATCTCCTCGGTGTTCAGATTGCATAGAGCATGTTTGGAAGTGCTCTATAAAATAATGTATTATTTTCTGTTCATATTGTAATTTATCTGCAAAAAGTGTTCTTTAAGGTATCTAGTCCATAGTGATACTCTGTGTTAGATACTAAAAACATTCTATAAGAAATAACCATACTAAAAATAGTTATTTTTTCATTGGAAGTCTACAGGAGTAGAACAATGTATTGGACATTGCATTTAATAGAGTTAATTAATGTACAATGGTAATTTAATATGTTAATCAAGATTTAATCATGATAAAATAGACTAATCTTGTCATTATTCTGCCGTTGTAAAAGTGTAATTGAAATAGATTGGAAAAAAAATTACAGTACATTCTTGTTAGTCTCTTAAAAACTCTGGGCTCAGTATCACTGCACTGCTCCGACACACATTTCAAAATTAGTTGTATTTAATCAAAGTAGGTTTAATTCAGTTAGTATTTTACATTAAAACTAGGAGCCACCCACTTGACAGAAACAACTCAGCACATAATTCTGCAAACATGTTTTCTCTTTTAACTTGGTTTCCTAGGGAGGAGGCTGAGGCGGTCATTGTGTCTGTCTCTGCCTTTGTTTATTCTTCTTTCTGATCATCCTTATGACGTACAAACTCTTGGAAATCTTCAGTCAAATTTGTCAGAAGAGGAGCAGTTCTGAAGGAATGAAGTTTCCATGAGCTTCAGAAATGTATGGAAGAAGAGGGAGTTGATACTAGCAGCTATGCTGACAAAGTGACTGCAAGCTGAGCTCACCCACTGGACTCTTGGGAATCTGCACAAGAGAAAGGCACCACAAATTCATAACGGAGTTCCTTTGGGTTTAATTAGATGATCCAACAAGTACAAGTTCATAGGAATCCAGACCCCATTAGCTTCATTGAGTTACTTACAGAAAAAGTTGTGTAAACTTTGCAGCAGGGACAGTTGTTGGTGGGGCTTTAATCTTGATAGATACATTGATTATTCAGACCAAAAATGATCTGTCTTCAGCTACCACTTGGTCTGGTTTCTAAGGGAAATCCAAGCAAAGACACCTCACTCTTGAGTTAAAATACACTAAGGATGCACACTTTTGATCCATACTGTGGTGAAAAAAAAAGAGAGGACCTGAAATTTAGTCACAGAAACAGGGCAGCATATTTCATTAGGAAGGGAGAGGATGAAGTCTCACTTAGGTGTGAAGTAGCCCAATTGTATCAGCAGCCACAGTGTATAAGTAACAGTACCAATTATAAATTTGTGATTAAAATAAATTATTTTCATTTCCCTGTAGCTTTTGGGGCAGTCTTCAGAGGTCATGGTTTTGGTCTATCGTCTTAACTGAGGGGTTATCAATATTTTAGCTATCTCTTAGAATAATTAAGTCTGATGCATTCATGACTTCAGGGTTGACTCTCTAAGAAATCTGTAAAACAAGTACCTGAACTTGTGATGCTCCAGATAATAGTCCTTCTAAATTTTATAATATTATTGACTTTAGAGTTTTCATTGGTTTAAATGAGTAAATCAGACTGGTGTAAATTAGTAAGTTGGACTGGTTGCAAGTGTTTAGAGGTGTGACTTTGTGTGTAAGCCAAAATCTTGTTGATTTCCAAGAGATGCCATGCTTTTATATAGCTATGAATGCTATTGATATCTGTGTATTGTGAATTTGGTGTCTAATTATATCTGCAGAAATACAGTTCTTCCAAGATATTGAAATTTATATTTTCTATTCACTGCATTTCTAAAAAGATGTGTTGTTGTTGTTGTTGTTGTTTTTTTTTTTCCTTTTTTTTTTCTTTTCTTTTTTTTTTTTTTCTTGGATACTACTAAAAACAGCAGTCTGGATAACATCATACCCTGTTAAGTTTTAGTTCTGGAGAATAATTTCATACAGACCTATATGTTGGAAGGCTCTCAGAAGGACTACATTGTAGAGAAATTTACAGTGCTGTGTCTCTTAGAAAAAAAAAAGTCAGGTTTAGTGAGGCTTAGTGATGCTTGTTTCCTACTGATCACTTTTGATATGAGCTATGCTTTGGAATATTTTCTGTGTTAAATTTTGTTATGAATCTGTTAAAAAATCATTCATAGTTATAAGATGAAAATAATTGCTGCTAATTTTTTACAATGCCTTTTTAACAGGAAGACCAACAAAGAGCAATCAAAGATTTCTGATGTGAGGTCCAATTTGACCTAATAGTGACCAAAACAAGTACCTGGACAAATTAAGTCCTGACACAAATAATAGTGTAAATTATATGAACACCTTGCTTTTAGTAGTAAGGCACATTTTCTCAGAACCCTGAGCTATAACACTGGAGAACCCCACGTTCTTTCTTTCCCTGCAATAACCTTGAGCAGCCAGAGCAGAAGCTCTGCCCCAATCAGGATGTGTCATCCACTTACTGGCTGTGTACTGTAGGGATGTTGGCAGGTTTTGGCCTTGAAAAGTGACTGACATGGAATATTCCCTTTATGCCAACAATTTTGAACCTGTTGCCTACAAACATTAATGGCTACTTGGGAGGAACCCCATTTCCCATGCAGGAGTGAGCACTGCCCCTGTAATGTTTTGTGTTCTGTGACTTAAGAGTGTTTGTTTGCTGATATCTGCAGTGCAAAGAATTTGGTGAAATTTTCAATAGGCAGTGTAGAAACTCAATTGGCCAAAACATTTTATGGAACCTTAAATACAAACATTTTGCTCAGTCAGCTGAAATATGAGGTTGTTTTGGATGATTGGGGAAATTAACAGGACATAGGGGTGTTCAGTTAAATGTTGGCAATTTAGTACTCAGATTTTCTGATATATAATTTTTCCTCTACTGAAACTGTTTGAAAAAAAACAAAAAAAAAACCCCAACTAATTGGTAAACTTAATTGATAAACTCATTGTTCCCATTTATTTTTAATGAGAAAGTTATTTTTGTTGTCCAGGTTTCAAAAATGACCCATATTCTTTTCTCATTAAAATGTTCACTGATTATTTTCACTGAAATTTTAATTAAGAATGAATGTAGATCAGTTGCTAAATAGTTCATTTTCCAAAATATTATGGTCTTGGAAGGGACAGGATAGCTCTGGTAAATTTAAAATATTGCTAACATTTTCTTCATTTCAAACATATAGCATGAAAATGAAACTTTTACTTTCAAATACCTAAAACAGTTTTAGAAAAAAAATTAGATGCTTTGATCAGTTTGTGAAAATCTCACATGGAAAAAAAAAGTCCATGTAGTTTTACCATTGTTATTAAACCATCTCAAGAAAAGGATAATTTTTGATATCATGTAACCAAAATGGATTTGAGATTCAGAGCAGGCACATGACTGAGAGCCAGAGGTTAGTCTACCATTTATTAGGGACTTCTTTATATAGTGATCCTCAAGAGATCTCTGTATTTATTACGTTCTGTTTGTACACCAACCTGCTTTCAGATGGTGAAACTCCCAGAACATTGCTATTGTAAATACATGGAATTACTTACTTCTGTATCCTAGTTATTTCTATCAGTAGCTCAAAATTGCAGATGTTAGCTCATGAAATTGAAGAGTAGCATATTAAAAACTACTAAGAAATATGGATTACTCCCATGGGATTTAACCAGCAGAAGTTATGATGAGAATTTCTGAAGAGAGAGTTTATTTTTGAACAGTTATGGTGGGGGTGAATAATTTTGAGTTGTGCTTTTAGCCTTTTCTTTTTTTTTTTTTTTTTTGTGTGACTTTGAAGGGATTTCAGTTCATGTGATTACAGTAAGAAGATGTTTCACCTGGTCTGCTTGCTTGCCTCCAGAGTACGTAATGGCTGTGAGGGCAGTAAATGTTACTGCAATAACTGTGAACCCTTTAGTCCACTTGTGAGCAGTCAGACAAGCTGCTGTGGCCAAGGCTGCTGCTTTCGTGTGACTGTACAGGAGTTCCAAAACTTGAGAGTGCAGAGAGAATCTCTGTGGATAACTGCCTTACTACTCAGCAAGTAGGACAAGTAAAAAACTGCACAGGTGTTTATTTTGTGTTTGGTGGGGTTTTTTGTTTGTTTGTGTTGTTTTTGTTTTTTTTTTCTTTGTGGGTTTTAAAATTTTTTTTGTTAGTTTTTTGTTTTTAATTATAAAATTATACAGGGATTATACAGGGATCTTCAGAATGAGCTGGAAATCAAATTCCTCCACCTTCATACCCTCTAAGCCCAGTTCTGGAGCTGCTGAATGCAGGGTAGAGTGTAAAGAACCTGGAGCTGATACAGAGAGGGCAATGTTTTCGTGCATGGTTAGTTCTGCTGTCCCTGTGACTAGGGAGGATAGGCTGAGGTCAGTGAGCATTTTACTGATGGAGGTGTTGTACCTGAACACAAATCAGTTGAAGAACCACTAGCATTGCTTTCTGACATAGGAACAGCCACAAAATTCATAGTTAAAGCTGGCTGAAGAATGTTTAGAATGTTTTTCCTGCAATTTTTTTTTTCTGTGAACATTTTTGTGGAGGGTTATTTTATCTATTTTATCTTTTTTCTTCTTGTTTCCCATTGTGCTGCTTAACTGTAAACATAAGTCACATTTTAACTAGTGAATCATTACCTGATTCATCCCTGTTATCATCCTGTGAAATGCTAAGATACTTTGGCTGCATGATTGGTCACCTGAGTTACATGGTATTGAAATTATTTTTGCATCTGACAGCTTAAATGTAATGAGTTGTATATTCTGTAAGCCTTGAAGGTCTACTGGATCTGTCAGAATTATTTGACACATGTTTTTTCATTGGTTCCTTTGCTAAGAATTTTTGGCCAGAAATGTAGTATTATACTACATAGTATTCATCCAAAAAAAATGGTAGAATATTCCTTTTCCTTACAAAAGCAATTTAACTCACTGTGGAATACCATTCTGTTTTTCTATCTGCCAACTAGAGTAGTGGGCCTCAAATTTGTTTACTGTAAACACTTGGATGGAGGAAACTTCCCTCATACAAATGTTCACAACAAGCAAGATTAGTTAACATGTTTGAAATGAAATTCTATTTACAAACCATGACCATTTCTTTCAGTGATAATGCAAGAGGCCTGTTTAAATTATGGTTCTTCAATTCTGTGCACAAATCTTGAATGTGACTGTGGCAACGAGATGGTGAGAGATCTTCTGGTTTTTGTTTGGGTTTTTACTTTTTTTTTTTTTTTTTTTTTTTTTTTTTTTGTTTATAGCTTGATACATGCATTATTGTTCCATGATCGGGAGCTAAGGTACAAATACCTCTGGACTTCTGCTGTCAGACAGGGCACCATTACTTCAGCACAGTGCTAGGATCCAGCAGGCTCTGCAGGAATATCAGTAAGTCATGGCAAGGGAAGGGCAGTGTGGCAGTAGAGGAGTTAAAGTAACTCATGCGGAGCTGGCAATTGCCCAAATGATCTAATTCCATTAAACTGAGGACTTGTGACACAGCCCTTAGTGACAAAGGGGATAAATGAAATGGATAGCCACTGTGCAACTGCAGATCAATAATTGTCTTTAAAAAGTAAATACGATCTCCAACCATGTTTGACAATAACTGGAAATTATTCTTTGGCAGCCGTCTATTCGCCAAACCCAATGCGACCTGTCGGAGCTCTTTAGGGCAGGATACAGGCGCTGGGCTGTCTGCACTGGATGCAGTCAGCAAGTTCTCAACATCGTTCAGCAAAAAGCAACTCCCGGCCAGCTGAGCAGGGACAGTTGTCTCTTTTAGGCGAGAAGCTCTCCACCTTTGAGAGCAGCAAGGGTAAATTTATTTTCTGGTTTAATTGTTTTGTTAGTCGGTTTGCTCCCCGCGCTCCGGGAGGAGCGGGAAGTGCCCGCCCGCTGCCGGCAGGTGGCAGTGTGGGCGTGCGGATGGCGCCCGCCGGCCCCCGCCGGAAACGAGCCCCAAAAAAATGGATTTTTGCCTCGGGAGCATTTATTAAGCGAGCCCTTCGCCGTGGGAGTGTCAGCCCGCCAGGTCTCCTGAAAGGAGCCAGCAAAACGCAGGTGCTGCTCTGCAAAGTGCACGCTGAAAAGCCTCTCGGAGGAGAGCGGTGGGGGGGGGAAGGAAACGGGAAAAAGAAAAAGAAAAAAAGAACATATGTGTGCTACTCATTTATTCAGAGCCACGCACTCTGCCAATCATCCTTTACATCACTCGGTGCCTCGGGAAAAGCTGCTCAGAAACAATCTTTGTTACTCGAGAGAACCAGGCTTGTGCTTTTGCGCCACTTGGAGAAAGCATAAAACATTTTGTCCCTTCCGAAACTCGGCAGGCGCAAATCGATCAGGAGGAGATCTGAAACCTCGGACCCTCGCAGATTCAGACCAATCACGGCTAAAACCTCCCCTTGCTTATTCTTTCTTGCACTCACAAATAAAGTAAACACCAAACCATGAGGAGGGAAAGAGGAAGAAGAGAAGGCTGAGCGGGAGGTTGTGCTGCGTGGCTGTAAAGGTGCCGTGTGTGCGACAGAGACCTTGAACAAAGTCAGTGCAGGAGAAGAGAGTATATTTAAGAAAGTATTTCATAAGGAAAGCTCACCTTTAGCAGAAATGACACTGTCAGCAAAAGGGATGGAAGATCTTTCCTGAAGGGAGATCACAGAACCCCATGGAAGAGGCTAGGAACGCTGTCCCATGGGATGCCTGAGTGCACCTGGATTTGCAGCAAGAGCCACACCTGGGGAGGACAGGAGGGCTCCAAGTGCCACTCTGGCAGAGTGAATCATGGACACCAGTCAATTCACATTTCTTTTTTCTTTACTGGGGCTAGGTGGAGGTTGTTAAACGATAAAATAGCGACCCATACAAAGGAAGCAATTTAGAATGCCACTAAAAGGAGATGTATTGATCCCACAAAATCTAAGAGCTATGCTGCATATTTTTGATTATCATATATTGACTTCTTATAGTTATTTTACTTAAAAAAATGTTATTGCTTATAATTAGGGTAGGGTACATTCTCATTCAATTACTCCAGTAATTAGGTTCATAGCCAGTCTTGTGCTATACCTTTCATGCTTCAGTGATCTTTATTCTCCAGTTCAATACATATTGAGCTGGGACAATTGCCTTTCAACTTGGTTTGCCTAAAAGCCATATTAGCCCTTAAGTCCAGGTTATCTAATATTGAGATAAAACAGAGGTCTTAGTCGTGAGGTAGGATTTTCTCCTTATAAATTTCTGAAAGAGACAAGACCTGGCAACTTTGCTAACAGGCATCCATGTGATATATTGCACTCCCTCTATTTCCTGTTAATTGCTGTCTTCACTTTCCATGGGTAAAGTGTTTGTGGAGGTGTAAAACATTATTTGTGCAGGTATAAAAACATTAACAGACCTTCAGTGACACTCTAGATATTTCGTCTGGACCAGCCTGGGATCATATACCAAAAGCACTCACTACACAGAACTGTTTCTTGGGCCTCTTAGTGCTTTTATCAGCCCCTGCCCAGTGGAAGGAATTTGTCCCTTGGGGGAGGATTCTCTCTGCCACCTCTGTGTTGTGGATTTGGGGATTGTTTTGTGAAGCCTGTCAGTGAAACTCACCTCTTAGTGAGCTCATGATGTGAAGGTAGGGTGGGATGGAAGATATCCTATTGTACTTGGCAGACAAGCCCATAATAAACTCCTTCTCCCTTGTTTGTTGTTTCTGTTTTTTCTTTGTTTGTTTGGTTTTTTAGTTTTATCTATTATAGGTCTTCCTAGTTTATAGTTTTTTAAATATCAGGTTTTCACTGAGTAGCTTTTGCAAGAATCAAAATTTTTAAATGTGTTTTGCTGTATTCTGAGTCACATGCATGATCTGGCAGTATTTGAGAGTCATCTAGAAAGTCTAGTGCATTGTGGAAAAACAATCCTGGGCTTGAATCTTTGCATCATTCTCCATTTAAGACTAGTGGGGATAGGGACCTGTGTTAGAAGAAAACCAATTACTTTAAAATACTGAATATCCCTAAAATCAATATTGTTCACTGTCCGTGTGTACTTAGAGAATTAGTCAGTTAATAAGTTTTGCATGTATGCTTCTGAGGGTCACTTTTTTTGTCTGGAGTAACTTATTTCTGCCCTTGATAGAAATAGACTGCACGGGAGGTTCTTAACCAGCAGCCAAAATAGGGACTCACATGTTTTTGTAAGGTTGGTTATACATCTGTTTTGGGTAAAATTGTTGCAGGAATGGAATTTGACCTACAGTATTGGGCTCTTTGTGTGACTTGTTTGGGCTGCATTTATAATTTGGTTTTGTTTATGTTAATCTGTAAATTCTAATAAGAAAACTTACCCGAATCATATAGTGTGCTTGCCTGTTTTTCTGTCTCCTGTATGAAATCTGAAAATAAGAGGAAAAAACCACCTGTATTTGATCATGGCCGTGAAGGAGACAAAAGCTCTTGGATTCTGGGTATGGAAAGCTTTTCTTATTCCTTTTAGTGATGGGCTAGTCTCCAAAAACCCATGAAGTGTTCAGTTTGCATAAACAATCAAAGATCTGGATGTTTATCTGAGGCTTTTCTATGGCTCTTTGGGGTGGAAATGGGTTTGGGAGACTTAAGAAAATGAGCTCTTTGTGCTCTTTGCATTTGGTGTGGTCAGGAGTACCACAAGAACAGGTTTTTTTTTCCAGTCATTTGGCATTTCAGCTTCCTGTTCTGGTTCCACCTCAAGGTGACTGATACTGGAGCAAACAAAAGGGTCTTAAAGCAACATTGTGAAGAGACAAACTAGAAATAATTTTAAAAATAAATTTCTGTCTGGGCTTCCCTTAAATGACAAAGTCCATCTTCCAGATGCACATGGGGATTTTTCCCCATATTGGAATACCTGGGCAGTTGTCTGGCTAGCCAGGGGACAGGCTAGGGGTAGGTTGATGGTTGAGTCTTGAGTCTTTAAAAAAACCCAAAAAAACCAAACCCAAACGACAGTGGGAGGTCAGTTTAAAGCTGGACAAGAGGCAAGACTATTATTTTACCCCAGAGGATTTGCAGACTCTTAGTTTTGTTTGCTCATTTCAAACTAAAATAAAACTCTTAAAAAAAAAAAATCCCTTACAAATCCCTGTTTCCTGATGGGTTGGATCACCTAAACTGCAGGACATTGCAGGGGTATCTTTACATGGCCTGGCTTTTGGTTTGATTACTCAAAAGCTGTGCTGCTGCTCTGAATCTCCAAGCTCCAGCTCTGCGCCAGTCTGGGGAGCTTGTCAGGCTGGCTGTGGAAAGCTGGATGATGTAAATCAATTTTTGCTCACAGGTGGAAAACACCTTCCAGGTGCACAGGAAGGGCTGTTGGTGAGGCAATGCTGAAGGGCTGCAGAGATTACCTCAGCAGGGTGAGATCTGGCAGGGCAGGTCAGAAGTCCTGAACTGAGGAAAATTTTGGAGGAGTTCTCTAACCACCCCTGTGGATACAAACCTCTATGAATTGCAACTCATTAAAGGGTTCTTAGGCATATATAGATATAAAGTGGGCTAGATACATTTCCCATGAAGAGCAGCTTCTAGGCATTAGGAGATGGTCCATAAATTAGGTATACAGCAGTGAACAGCAACCAGTCTACCACTGCAGGCCAGAGTGCAGCCAGCCTGTTTCAAAGCAGTTTGTATTATCAGTGAAAATCTTTTTGGCACTTGTTCATTACCCTTTTTAAGCCAAAGGAGATTATCCACTGTTTCCTTTAATGTCATCTGTTTGGTTTATGAGGAATGGCTCAAGAAAGTTTTTTTCTAATTCAAAACAAACAGTCTGCTTACACATGGATTTGTCTGTCCTGGGGAGCCTGCCCACATCAGGTATTACAGGAGTGGAAATGATTTTCAGAGCCAAGCAGAAGAAAAAGAAACAAAGAAAAAGAAAGAAAAAGTCTTCTAGGAAGCTGTAGCTGTTGATAACTTTTCATCTCTAACCTGTTGTAAAGATCTGAATGAAAATTAGACCCATTATATGGTGTACTGAGGTAGTAAACTATTAGTTAATTAAACCTGAGTTCCTCTCTAATTGGTAGAAAAAGATGTATTACCCCAGAGGACAATTCAAAGCACCTTGGGCAGGAGCCTGCTTTGTGGTCCTATGAAGTGAGTGATTTCCCTCTGCTGACAACTGGCCTGACTGTGCTGCCCAAAGTTAGGCTGTATGTGCTCCCTTCATTTCTCCCTGTTTTGTGCTGTAAACAACAGTTCAATATTGTTTGTACTGAATTGACTATCACAAACAAAATTTCCTTTGTACGTAGAGTGTACTTCCAAAATGCAACTTGAGAATTTTCCGGCTCTTACTGTTGTGTAAAAATTTCAAATAAAGGAATAACTGGTAAGAAGACACATAGCTTTAAGAAGACACATGGCTTAGTGGTGAGAAGGGTAGGAAGAAGTTTTGCAATAATGATACCAAGCAGCTTGGGTTCACACTGGCTCAATTATGCTGTTAAGAGGCTTCTTCCATATCGTGTTTATTGGCCTACATGAAGGGGGGCTTGACTAGAACTGGTAAAGATTGTTTGTTAGGTACTGATGTTTAGTTGATGCTTCATATGATACAAAATGTACCTAATCCCTTTACAATCTACAAAGGAGACACCATACTCTAGGAAACTCATGAAAAAAAATTAAATAGGTTATGGAATGTTATTGAAAAATCTCAGACATTTTCAGAAGCACTGACAATTGGTGTAATAAACACCCATGGGACCTAGATAAATGCTTATTGGGGTGCTTGTTGAAATAAGGGCTCTTTGAACCTGGGAATTAAGAGGACACTTCTAGTTTGAAATGAACATTTGGAAATAATATTCTTAAGGACATTACCTTACGTAGACCATTGTTTAAACCATATTTAAAAACTAAAAGAATAGACAAATGAACATTAGATAAGTGTATACTGACATGCTGAATGTAATGTGGATTGAAAGAATCAAGGAAATCTGAGGCAAGCTTTTATATGGACTGGACAGGTCAGGAAGAGGACAGTTCCTGATGTTAAGTATGTTATAAGTGAGATGGATGGGTAGGAATTTCGACAGTGTTGCTACTGTGTGCTTCCTGCACATGTGTACAATGTATATCTATATAATAAATAAATATAGCTCACACACTCTTCTGAAATCTTGTGTCGGTGGTGAGATCAAACTCACACAGCAGCATATCACTCCTTCACTGCTAGTAGTGTTGCAGATTGCTTAATATCAAAAATTCTTGGTCATTGTATCGGCCCTGTGGTATCGGGACACCGTAAGTTGCCTGCTTCACAACTGACAGGTTAGAGCTTTCTGCATTTCAGAATTACATAGTGTAATCAATAAGGGTGCTACTTCTTGTGTTAAAATATAAAATAAAATGAGTGAAATCCAAGTTGCTTTCATTCTGCAGCATTAGAGTTTTCATATGTTATTTTAAATGCAAAATACAATTCTAATGGTGATTTTAAAAAAGCAATTCGCAACTGTTTCATAGGATAATGGCAAATAAGTCTGAGAAGTATCTAAAATAAGAATCAAATTTATCTGTATTGGTTTTGACATGTATTTGTCTAATATCCCAATGAAAACCTCTGACTGGAGATTCCACAATCACTCTACGCAGTCTATTTTAGGTCTTAACTGTTCCTGCTATTAGAAAGTTTTCACTGTTTTCTAAACATCACCTGCTGAAATATAAATCTCTTACTACTTACCCTGCCAAAGTGTGCAAGTAGAATGGATTATTCCCCTCCTCTTTGCAAATGTCTTTCTTTCTCCCTTAATGTATAAAATACTTTTCTTTTTGTTTAAATTCTAGGCATTTTGATGTGTGTGTTCCTGTTGAACATGTTTGCTACAAAAGCTACAGTGCCTTTGGTTTAGTCATGTTATCCTAAACATTGTGTCTCCTGTATATTTCCTGTGGTGCTGCTTTTCCCACTCTCTGTGCAGGCCGATCCACAGTCAGTTCCTGCAGTGATTTTGCTCACAGTTCCTTTCTAAACTGCTGTAATACCATATTCTCAAGGCATCAATAAATCTGATGTATTTTGACTATTTATCTTGCAGGCAATAAATATCTGTTTACAAAGTGCGTTTCGTGAATTCGCTCAAATTACATTTGGGCTGCTGCAATCTTGGAAGAAAAAAAAGAGGCGGTAAAGGTTTGATGTGGGAGAACATTGCATTTAACTTCAGGGGAGAGCTAAACTTGTGATTCTGTCATCAGAGGTGAAACAGCAGAGCTCTATTTCTCGCTAATGTTAAACCATTTATTCTTATTTACCTGTCATTTTTATTACAGGCATTCAGTCTGATGCTCATGACAAAAAAGTTCAGACATGCTTCAAAATGAATTTGTTGCATACCGAGTGTAGAAAACTATACTTTATGGATGGTAGCTGGAGGTGACTTGTGGTTTACCACTGATTATAAATTATTTAAAGGGAAATATATATAATTGATATTCAGAGCTGATAGCATGTGTATTTATTGGAACATACTCTCATCTCTGGTTTTTTTGTGGCTATAAGCATGTAGATTGACCCAGACATGTGGCACTTTGTACCTTGATGGGCCCAACAGCTCTTCGTTTACACTTGATCTGTCAATTATGCAAATATTTTCAGAAACAGTAACAAGTTATAATTGGGAGTATACCTGTTATAGTATTGAGACAGCATGATGAAAAATAAATTCTTACTTGCTAATAACATAATATTTCCTCTAAGGAAAAGGGTTGTTCCTTAAACAGGTAATGGAAGTAGGACTTATTCAAGGAATTACTCAAGTGAATGATGCGCATATATATAAGAAGCCAAATTTCTGAACCTATATGTAGTCTCAGCATAAATTCATCCCTCTCTTGCATTCATCTACAGAAGCAGACAACATTGGTATTCACAAGTATTCCTAAACCTAATCTGCTTTGATCCTTTTGAATATACACGCTAAGATTCTTCTGGCAGATACCACAATTACCTTTTTTACTGTCTGCTCATGCTCAGCTGAGCAACTGCAGTAACTTGTTGTGCTGTACCTTGCCAAAGCTGTGAAAAGTCAGTATTTGCAACGTGGGCTTGAGCTATGGCTCTTGTTCAAGCTCTGGGAGACCACTGCAGAATGTTCCATCTTCCTCTTTTCCAGTGTTTCCTGTGGTCATGAGAAGATATTTTTGTGTTTGTTTTGATTTTGCAGAGTACAAATTGCATTACTGCCTAATGGTAGATGTTTACTTTCCCTTAGACTTCATGGCAATAAGTGAATAAAAGCAAGTAATTTTACTGCATAGCAATAAAACGAGTGTCCAGTGGTCTTTTGGACACCAAGCTCCCATGCAGCTCTGCCCACTATCAGAGCTAAGGTGCTCAGTTACTAACATCAAAGTGCAAGGATAGGCTTTATCCACTGTTCACAATGTCTCTGTTGTCTCAGAAGTAGGAGAAGAATTGATATTTTAAGTCTGCAAAGTTTTTTATATTTAGAAGTTTAAGGGAATCATACGTGACCCAAGACTGTGTAGTGTTGAAGATACAGAAATATATAAGACAATATTCCTTTTGTTTAAACATGGAATCTGAACTTCAAGCAAAAACTAAACCAAAACTCTGAGAAGATGCTGAATAGTTCATGTAGGGTGGTGCATGGTCCACCTTGTGAACTTCTCTCCTGAGGCTGAGTTTGGCAAAGGCTTCCTTCCCTGATGTAGGTTTCAAGTCCATGCTGCTGCCTGAATGCTGGCAAGATAAAACTAAGTGGGTCTGGAGGATGAGTGACACACCTGAGGTTACAAAGCAGAACAGTAGTGTTGAGAAAAGTAAGAAGCCAAACATATACTTGAGATACTGCTTAACAAATAATATCCTTATGATTCCTCATTTCTGCCAGAAAACATGCATGATATTTTATCTTCAACCTGGTTCATTTTTTGTGTGTAGTTAACGTCCTAACAAAGCAAGAGAAACATTCAGTGTATAGTGATTCTTTTGATTACAGTGCTGATTTTAAGTACTTTAGGTTTTGGCACTCCAGTGTGACACACTTAGACATCATCTGACCTTTATAATGTGATTATCAGGGTCACTGGAAGTGATTTTAATGAACCACTGAGTGTCACTAGTCACTATGGAATGTTTTGAGAACATGTGCAAGACAGGGATCTGCACAAATAATTTTGGAAGAAATTACCTGTAACCTCTAAATCCACTTAAGTGTTGAAATGGAATAAGAACCTGTTAGGTTGGTTGCTGCATTTCTGGTGCTGACCTTGGGAAGTTTAACATGCAACTACATTTGAGCTATAATAAATTAGTCTGTTCTGTGTTTTCCAAGTTCCAGCGCAATAATGGGATCCCATTATTTCAGAAATTCTAATGCAACAGCAATAAAAAGTAATCAATACCATAAGAGGATCTGCTAATTAAATAAAACATATAACATCTGTGAATATCCAGATAGCGTTTTGGCCATATGTATTTTCAAAAACTGATTATAACTGTTGGGGAAAATATGTGACAAAGTAAAAAAGGAACAGAAGTAATTTAAGAAAATGAGCTCAATACTGAGAGCTGTTTGGAACACTCATAGGAATTAGGTTCAAAACATGTATGATGAGCTATGTTATTCCCTGGTCAGGTAATTCAGCAGTAACAAGCCACAGAACATCTTCTTGGGCATATTTTTGACAAAGCAAATGGACCCTTCTGAACAGTTGCTTCAAGTATTCAGAAATGAGATTTTGGCACTTTTCCCCCATCACCAGACGTTCCTGCTTTGTAAGGTCTATGTGCCTTTCCATGAGATGCAGATGTAGCCAGGTATCACTTGTATCAGAGAGATATCAGGTATTATACCTTGCCCAGATTAACTGATATGTCACTGTCACAGAGAATGTTGTGATACTGTGATATATTATGCCAAGACAGGCATGTGCTACATATCATGAAATCCATGAAAACCTGTGCCTTTTTTTTTCAAAATTTGAACAGTCTCCTGTTATTTGGGTGAAGGAGAAATAAGTTACTGTCTGAGGGTCTCTGTAAGCTGCCTCTGTTTGGGGCCTTTCACTAAGGGCATATTCAGGAAAAACTGCCTCATAAAACTCTTAGGCAAATCATAGCTATAAATCATAGGCAGCAAAACAATTTCCCCCAAGCCAATGGCAAATCGTTGCTATATCTTGAGTGTAAATTACTAACAATCAGCAACACACCTAGGAAATGGAGCAAGTCTACAGTATATTTACGATTTATCAGAGCTGAATATACTTTTGACAGAATTTAAGATCTCCAGAAAAACATAAAGAAATAGGTTTGTCCCTTAGGTTGCACTTACCTACCTTTCTTGGGGCCTTCCTGCTAGTGCAGGAGCTGCTCAGTGCTACATTTCTTATTGCTCATTCCCAAGTCTGAGGCGGTTTGGTTGTTTTTTTTTTTTTTCTTTCATCAAGAGATATAATCTGTTAGACAAGATAATTAAATGTGTATGGGCTAAATTCTGTTCTTATTTACAGAGTCTGCAGTAAATCTGAATTCACTCCAATGACTGCAAGGGAGTCATTCTAGATTTATGTTATTATAAATGGGATCAGAATTTGACTTGTATAAATGAATATTAAAGAGGGAAAAGAACTGTTCATGTTCACACTCCTAGCCTCTGGCAAAGGCTAACTTAACTTCCTTAGCCTTCTTCATTGAATGTGGAGAGGTTCAGTCACCACTGCTCTTTAGGAAGGACTGAACCTGATTTAGAGCTTCCAGAGATATATTCATAACTATTAATTAATATTAGTATTTATTATAAATGTGTTATTGCCAAAAAAGTCCAAGGTAATTCTGACTTTATCTCTGGTTCTTCATTCATCTTTGGTAAAACTAAGGATTACTTCTGTGCTTCAAACACTTTTTCTCCTTTTTAAATTATATTTTCCTGTTAATACTCTTGAGAGGCACAGTGGCAACCAAGTGATGGAGGTACACTGTATTATGCAAGAAGTCTGTATTTTTTTACAAATTAGAGTAGGATGCTGTTCAAGGTTTCATGCTACTCTCTTGCCTTGTTGTTTCTGTAAAAGTCCTGACTTAATTCTTAAACATTAGGCTTTCATTGGGATTGGGCAATTCTTTGATATACAACATGGCAGAATGCTGAATTATTTACTACTTAATGTTATGTCTTCCCCAGTTTTGTTTTTTGATTTCTTCTCTGTAGTGGAGAGCAAGAAAACGAGTTTAATATGCATTTTTCGTAAACATTTTTCTGAAAAGTAATTTTTTTTTTTTTAATACTGTGGTAAATCAGTCTCCACTCAACTATAACCAGCAAATGATTCATTTTCAGAACTGGGCATTGTGGTTGAAGACTTTTTTTCTCCATCCTGTGATTGCAGGTACATAAATCAAAATCACTTTCTCCCCCTCATACCCCCTTCCAGTAAACAAAACCTAGCTATTAGAAAGCAGGGAAGTCAGATTCAACTCAACTGGCACTAAGTTTCAAAGAAAGATGGGTGTTTTTATAGAAGTCAGATATAAGTGGCTTCATTATTTTTTTTCTCCCCTGATAAAGAAGGGGATAGATACAGTCAGTGCCTGCAGTAGATACAGTCAGTGCCTTGTTAGTTGTAATGTGCAGTCACTCCGAAGTCAAATATTCCACCCTTTCCAATTTGCAAACATAAAATAAGAAAGTAGGTAATACTGGATATTTTTGTTTTACTGTTTCCCATTATTTTTCTCAGTAGACTGCAGTCTTCTTTTGTGATTATATGTGAAGATATAAATTAGGTGCCTTCCGAGTAAAATCATATGCTATACAGTGAATTGGTAGCTGATTTTTCAAAGGAAAAAAGACCTGAGATGCTACATGAGGATAAAGGAGGTTCAGTGTCTGATCCTGGGATTGTTTCATGTGGGGAGGGGTGAGGACTTACCTTTGTAAGTGGTATTTCCTCCTTGGATTTTCATCTGTGACTTAATGTACCCATGATCCTTTCCTAGCACCTGCCCACCTCCCAGTTTTCTTCAGCTGTAGACTCACACAGTTTTGCTGTAGCTATAGACTTTTACTACTTTTCTGTGAGTAGCCTAAAAATGAAATGATTTGTCTGAACATGTACAAACTCCATTTGATCTTAAATAAAATGGACTTGTGTCACTAGAAAGCCAGATTAGTTTTTTTTTTAATGAAGAACAAGCATGGTTTCTGTCTTGGTTTTTCTCTCTTCAGATAGGTTGATTAGTGTATTTTTAACATGGAAGTTTCTGAGAATGACAGAAGCCAAACCATTAATAAAACCTGTAGGCTGACAGAATAACTTTCAAAATGAAATATATTAATTTGTGTAGGAAAATGTCCCTATCACATTGAAAGTGTCCTTGATCACAGCCAAACAGATGCTCTGTCACATTTTTCCAGTAAGAGTAACAAAGTAATCCCCTTTTTAAATCAAACCAAGACTGGCACTTTGTTGAAAGCTGTTAAGCGATTTAGAATATAAATTCCCCTATCCAAAAAAAACCTTATCAGGGTTCGAATTCCAATGTTTATTCTACTTGTCATTATCCATTAATGTATTCCCTTCTAGAGGAGAACAATAAACCACTGATGTTACGTAAGGCAGGAATGTAGCCAGTAGTGATCTTGGTGCTTTAATGTACTGTGTGAACATTGGAGAAGGTTTTGTGTATTTTTAAAAATCACCTAATCATCTCCTAGCCAAGTAATAGACAAGGTGTGGTAAATCTTATATATTTTATATGAATGAAAAAAATCAAGTAATTGGCAGTGGGGAAATAATCTGTCAGGTCCAATGTACTTCTAAAATACACTTTTTAATTCTTATCTTTACTTGATTCCTCACTCTCATTAGTAGCAATGTGATTTTTGATTAACCGATGCTGGAGCATCATTTTCAGTTTATCAGTGCACACAAAAAGATGATACCAGATATATTTAATTCTGAATTTGTTGACTTGAGTCAGTCTGGTGCTATATTCAGGTACTTCTGTGTTTGTTCTTTATTCATCTTGCTTTCAGTTTGATACACAGCTATTTTTGGTGTTTCACACATGTATTGTCAGAGTAGCAGGTATTTCTTTTAAAACTCCTTTTATGTAATGTGCAACTAATGTAGTTTTTTTTCAGATAAAAAACTTGAAGTCCTCTAAGTGTAAGTCTCTGTCATCTCAGACCATGCAATCAATGCATTTTTGTGCGTCAGTCTTTTAAGATTTTAAGTCCTGGAAATTTCTCATACTTTATGTTGATTGAAATTCTATTCACATAAATGTGGAATAACAGCAAATCTAAGTAGATATGCACTAAATATTTGCATGACAGATTATATTTGGTAACACCATAACATGTTTCAGAAAAATAAATACTAAAATCATGTATAGCTTCTCAGAAGTCCAGATATTTACAAAACCCATTACACAGCTGGCTCAATGATACTGTACTTGTTTCTTCATAGCAAGAACATGTGGTGCAATAACGTTTAATGTGTTTCCTTCACCCTCCTCCTCTCTGGTAACAAGGCTGCTCTGCTTGAAGATGGCAGGCCCTAGAGGAGAGGCAAAGGTTGCCTGTTGTAGCTGCAGCTCAAGAGTCTCTCAACAAAATTGCATTTTGAAAGTTGCCTTCAAAATGCAAACTATTTGTTTGTGAAAAGTCATACACAGGCTAAAAAATCGAATTGCTATATAATCTCCAAGAAATTCGTCAGTATCTAAATCCTGAATACTCGTTGCTGAGATGAGAGGTTGGACAACTTTTTTCAGGTGCAAGAGCAGGGGCAACAAGCACATCTCAGAGGCAAGCTTATTTGAGGAGGTTGTTTGGAAGGATGCACGCTGACCTCTACCAAATATTTTACCATCAGAAGTTTTTATGTGTTCTCTGGGATGATCAGAGCAGACAGAAAGAATATTATGCTGCATCAAATGACTCACTTATCCATCTACTCTAATATACTTACTCCAAGGCTATGCAGTTAGCAAAGCCATTTCTATGGACCTTACAAGAAGTTTTCTGTTTTCCTTTTCATCAGCTGCTTGTAATCAAGGATAAAAGGTGATGATTCCAGAAGACAGTTTGAATTTGCAGCTTTTGGAAAGGAATCAAATATAAGGACACCTCCCCCATTTGTTCCTGCCCACTCACATTTTAACTAACTTGGTTGTTTTACTTTGGCTTTTTTGGTTGGCTTGGGTTCTTTTTCTGGTGGCTTATGGCTTATTGTTGGTTTTAGTTTTCAGTGGTTTGCTGCTTTTTTTTGTTTTGGTGGTGGTTCTTGTTTTCGTTGAGTGTTACTTGGAGTTGCCAGTGGGGTTAATTCCTTGGCTGTACTGTCAAATGCTAGCTTCTAGTACAGATATTTGTGTATATATGAACAACTGTTTTTTAATAACCTGCCAAGAAGCTATAATCTTCCATTGCAATCCCTCGGGATTTAATTAGAATGGTTTTCCACAGCCTGACATGTTTATGGGGCATAGGTAAAGAGACAGTTCATAAAGCTGTCAATTTTCTGAGAAATTAAAGAAAAATTGGGCTGCTTAGTGCCTTGGCAATTCCATGCTGCTGATACTAGCATTGCAAACAATGAAATCAAAGGCAATGTAACAAGATACTGATGCATTAGAGATGGGGAGGGTTTAAAATTATATACAAAGGCATTTGTCAATTTGAATTTGAATGCATAAGAGGACAAATATGGAAAACAAAATATGAACTCCAGTAGCTGCACAGGTTTAAACAGCACAAAGCTGAACAATGGTGTCTTCATTGCTTTAACAGTAGCTGTAACTTTCCTGGGGCAAGGAATGAAAACTGTGAAAGGAAGTCTGGACTATGAAAACCCTTCCTACAGGTTTCCGTGTTCTTTGCTGACTGGAGCCTCAGGATGAATGTTCAAATAACAAAAGGGTCTGAGCAGTTCTTAGAGATACAGTTCACAGTATCTTGTCACAGCTGATGTAATCCAGGTCTCTGTGAGACTCCGTTATGCATTGGCCATTGAAAAGAACCCAACTGCCAAATTCTGTCCTTTTTAGTAACTTTTCAGTCAAACTATTAGGGTGTATTTTAATCCAGCCACCCTCTTTAATGTAAAATAACAACTATTCCCCCTTCTTCATGGCTCTCATGTGTGATTGTTAAAAAGAAATTAGAGTTGCCATCTCTGCCTGTCCTGCAAATTCCCTGTAACTTCACGGTTGAATTAAATTGGTATTAAGAGCAGTGAGCAACGAGAGCTTGGAACATGGTTTCAATGGCAGGGTGATGTGTTGTTGAGGGGGCTCTGTAGTTGGGTTGGCATTTAAACAGAATTTAATTAGGATAGCTCATGTCTGTGTTTAGTATCAAGCATGAACTTCTTTAACACACTTTAATATGACTGAATATAAGGTCAGATGGATGTTTCATCTTTGCCATTCAATTGGAATAGCTTTTGCCTAAGTTCTGGGAATTACATTTTAGGAATAAATATGGACAGGCTGTGGAGCATTCAAGAGAAGGCTAAGAGGTAGTGCACAAAAGAAAAGGATCATGATTAGCATTCACCAAGTAAAACCTTTCTTAAAATGGTGTTTCTCTTGCTTTCCATAAAAAAAATAAATTTGCAGAGACACAAAGCAGCTTTCTGATGTATCAAGGACACATCTCCAGGTCCAGCAAAGTCATGACAGGAAACTATTTGTTCATTTATCAAAAAATGACTGACATTAGGAGGGACTTTTTAGCTAGGTTAATCCCTGGAATGACAGGTTATGCAGTCTTTGCCATTAGAGACTTTTAAGGAGGTTGGACAAATTCTTGCTTGTATGCTCTACCTGCTGTAGTGCAAAACAGAGAACTGTTCTAGTTCTGGTGTTTTGCATTGCACTTTCTGAGAATTGGACCATGGTCAATGTCCCAAACCAATACATTTTCACAGCTTCAGTTAATCAAGAATCACTATGTTGCAGTTACTGTGCCTACTACCACAGATGAGGCACTTGAAAACACAGGTGCTGTAAAAAAGGTTTTTAGGAACCGGTAAGGGAATTAAATACATTTGCTTTATCCAGATCTTGGACTGTGTTTGAAGCTACTCAGGTATAAAGAATGCAAAGCTGAACAGTGCTTCTGTTCAGGGCATATGGACTGGGCTCCATATTTCTCCTCAAAGTAAGCAGAAGTGTGTGACATTTCAGACTGAGGGTGCCTTGGCCTACTGTTACCTTGTGTCCTCTATCTCTGTTTGTCCACGTATTCATCTATTACACCCTGGCAAGACAGCTGAGTGTCTTTTGTGTCTGGAGTTTGTTCATACAATGCAATGCAATGTGTAATTGAATAAAACCCTACACTTCAGTCTCCAGGCACCATTTTAGTAGCAACCATCATCAATGATATCAGCATTTACTGTGGATTAGTTTGTTTAATTTTAATGTGCTATTTCTTAAGCCACATCATTTCCTTTTCATTTTATCCTACTCTGTGTGTCTGTGGTTTCCCCTTTTGCTCTCATTTACTTCTCTTCATTAATATTCTTATTACTTTTTTTTTTTTTATTTTCCTTCCTGCCCAAGTCTCCTTTCTGTCCAGCTTTTGAAGTCATTACTCCTATAAAATATATTGTAGGAGCCAGCAGACACAGAGTTTGTGTGATGTGCCTCTTATAACCATAAAACACCTTAGGGAGAATACTTTCTGAGGCCAAAACATCATATTTTTCCTTCTTGCAAGATTATTTAACTTCCTGTCTTTTTCTTATTTCTTTTTAGAATCCTACCATACTTACTAGGTTGGTGGGTTTTTTTCAAGCAACTATAAAATAAAAGTCACCAAGCCATTGGATCTAGGGTCTTTTTTATATATATTTCTGCACTTACATGATAAAAAAGGGAAAATAAAAGTTTATGAGCAGAGACACTGAAAAAGAAAGGAATGGAAGTCAAGGAGAGTCTGTGCTATAGGTCAGCAAAGAACACAGAGATTGAGTGCAGATCAAAGAAAGTTAAAAATTATTTGACAGCATTTGATTTAGAACAGCCATGCTGAGAAGTCTCCTGTAATAATTTATCCTACCTTTCAGTCGTAGATTGCTGAGCTGTCTTGAAAGAATTCAGAGACTGTGGAATGCAGCCACTCTTTTCATTTATGATTTGAGAAGATGGGAAGCAATGTAATGTGTCAATGTGAGATCAAGATGTCACCCTCCATCAGTATGGCTCCCAGTGATTTTCTGCAAAAGGCTGTGAACTGAATATTCATGAAAAAGAAGGAGTTTATCCTATGGTTTATGAGGCTGATTGAAGAAAGCTTAGAATAAAACATCAGCATGTAGAATTGTACCTCCTCCTGAGATTATTTCATTTTGTAGAAGCTCTCTCACATTATGAGTGTTTTTGTTGTGGTGGGGAGTGTAATAAAAATAGCTTAAGGTTAGTGTGATTCAGGACCTGGTGTGTTCCGTGCCTTAGAGACTTGCTTCTCATCTCAAGGGTATGTTACAAACCTGACATTCCATTGAGTACAATCCTGGGTCTCCAGAATTGGGCTTCATAATTCATTGCAGAGGCAAAGAATACAAATTATATTTGAATGCGCTCATCAAGATTGAACTGTACTGTCTCAACTACAAAAATGTTTTAGGAAAATTTTACTAGGATCCTAAAATCTTCTAATGGGGACTTATTTTAGTTATGCAGGGCTGCCTTGACATCTGTAGCATCTACTGCAGTACAATATCCCTGCTGGTGCTACTCCTGCTGAATTCACGTGTCAGACCATATCCTCCAAACTCATGAGGCTAATTTAAAATTGAGAGAAGTTCATTCAGTGTTCTGAGATTTGGAACTTTTAAAATTACACCCAGTGGTACATGTTTATGAGGCAAAGCAGTATCAAGGTGTGACATCAAAAAGAATAAAGTAGAGTGCCCAAACATGCTGGAGCTGTTCATACTCTCACCACCCTTGGTGGTGGCCACCAGCCAAACAACAATAACTACACAGAGAGTGAACTGGGGAGTGTATTTTGCTGGCAGTAAATGCCTAATAATAATAATATTAATGATACATGCTCTGAAGTGTTCTATAACAATTCCATTTTGGTTTAGACAACAGTCAGATTATGGTAGCTGTTTTCACTGATGGACATGGCCTGATTGGCAGTGGAACATAATTCAAGTATAGAAGGTTTCTACTGATTATCACAGGAAATCATATAAAATATGCCACAGCAGACCTTTAACATTTTTCTTCTGTTTCTATAATGTTCCTTTATAAGGAAAATGACCTGTAGGAATTTAATTCATGAGCACAAATTAGATGCCAATAATTTTTTAAGGGCTGTAATTTAGTTTTTTAGCTAGAATTCACAGAAGCTTCATCCAGAAAAAAAACCCATGCATTTAAAACAAACAAATAAACAAACACAATGATGCTGACTACTCATGCCTGACCAGCACATTTCTTCTAGAAGGAAGTGTGAGTTAGAAGTTTCCAGAAAAGGTTGATTGACATCAACTTCAAGTCTTACATTTTTTTTTTCAAAGTGGATGGTGTTTAGCATGTTTTCAAGAAGATATGTAAAGGTATGAAAGCAACTTTTGAGAACACACAGTATGCTGGCACTTATTTTCTACTATATTGTAAAAGGAAAAGAAATTATAGTAAGAACCATGTCAAGATGTGTTTTTTCTGTAATTGTGCTGCTATTTCATGGCTAGATGCCCACTGTCTGTATAAGAGACTCTTTGAACAGTGAGCTCAAATTTACAGGTCTACATCATCCACATCTATTTTTATTCAGCTGTGTCTGATCCTCAGTCTCTGGTTTGTCTTTAAACTTTCATATGACTTCATTAGCAAGTTTCTAATACTTATTCTGTTCCATTTTGACACTATATGTAAGTTATTATTACCACATACCTCTTCTAATTCTGTCTTGCTTTTTATTAGAGTTTTTGTCTATTTGCTGCCTACAACATCCTGTGTCTTTTGGGTTTTCTTCCCTTGCAAGTGCCCATCTGTGTGGTTTCAATGAGCTCCCACTTTAAAGCTTTACTAAATTTTGTGAAATTTAAGCAATAAATATATCTGAGCTGCTCACTCTTCTACTATATGTATGATCCAGTCTCACTCTAATTGGGTGCCTACTTCACAGGTGAGTTTAATTTTTTACTGCAACAAGAAGTCTGGAATGATGGGGTAGCTTATGACCAGCCATGGTGGTTTTCACTAAGGCCAGCTGATAGAGAACTTTATTTATAGAACTTTTTAATGGTAACTAGCAATAACGGTCTAAACTATGTCATTTTTGGAGGGAGTGGTAATCTTTAATCGTGTCAGAAAAATGAAGAAACTAAAGCTTATTTTTTAATCTAGGGGCTACAAATTTCAGTTGGACTTTACAAAGTATGTTAGTTTAAGCAGAAATACAAGATTTTCAATAGGCTTGTATAAGCCTGTCTGAGCTATCCCCACTTTTCTTCCTTTGAATTAAGACTACTTTGATTAAAATGTTCATATTAAATTCAGCATCTCACTGAATTTTTTCTAGCTTTGTGGAAAAGTCTTTTGAGACTTTTAATATATGATATTTTCACTATTTCTATTTGAAACCAGAGTACATGTGAAGTGTGTATTTCCAAGATTATTAGAGTAAATGCTGTAACACTGCAGCACTAGATCAAAGGATTCACCAATTACAATATAGGTTTTACCATCCTCGCTTTAAATGTGACTTCAAATGCAATATCCACCACTAATGCTTGTAGCTTTGTGCTTTCTAAATTGCTGTTTTGAAAGATCTACTTAACATCTAATTACCAACAGTTGCATTAAGGTTTGCAACAAGGAAACAAGGCCTTGCTTTCACCTGTTAATGTAGGCTTTACTTCAGTTCACTGTCTTCTGTAGACCTGATGTAAGATGATATTCCTTTGACACCTTTAGCTGTACAGTGGAGAATGTACATCTTCCATTTATTCAGAGATACATTTGAGCAGCACTTCAGGGAAATTGTTCAAGTTCCTTATAGATATACGTAAATTGTGATTATTTTGGTATGGGTTTAGTCTATGCAGTAAAGACAGAGTCCCATGTTTCAGTGCAATTTTCCAAATACTAGATTTTGAGGTGACTTATGATCCCTGATTTATGCTTTTTTTTTTTGCACAGATTCTGTGTCTATTTCAGAGGCATCTAGTGAAGTGGGAATTCCAGTTTCCCAGATAACCAGAAATCTTGGAATCATAGAATTACAGAATGTTTTGCATTGGAAGGGATCTTAAAGATCATCTAGTTACAACCCCCCTGCCATGACCTTCTACTAGACCAGGGAGGGGCTCAGAGCCCTGTTCTCCCTGCCTTGATGGGCCCTGAAATTTTACTAGGATATGGCTGTATTTGTATTTATATCTGTATTTAGACAACCATCTCTAAAGTCAGAATGAAGTGATACAGATAATTAACTCCCTATGATCTGTATTACTTATCCTTCTAGAATTGCTAGAATTACAAATGGATATCTGTGTCTTTCGCATTATCTGAGTTGAGTTCTGCTCTGCTTTTTAGGTAGTATTTTCCTAATTGAGGGATTTTAATTTACTGATAGTATTACTTATTATTTTTGATTTCATTTTTCCAAGCCATGGTTGCCTTGACTTTCCTAATCAGTGTTTCTCTAATTTTGCATTCCCCAAAAATCTTGTTATGATCTAACTGAAGCAATCTGCAAGCATGTTTTCTTATGTCAGATGCTACGTACAGTCCACTAGACATGAAATTCAGAGATCTGTGGTAGTCACTGTCACTGTGATGTGCTGTCTTGCACAGAATGTTGGCCTGTTGGGCTGTTCCCATAAATCCCAATAAGAAAGAGAACTTGAAGGAGAAGTTGCAGCCCCAGTGGCAGTTACTTATGTACTATGAGTGAGCCATAGGAAGCCAACCCTGGGTGTCACCTTCCCCTTCCTTTGACATCTTTTTCAACTGAGGAGTTGATACTGTGACTTCACACACAGCATTGATGCTCACCTTTGCTGTGCACCTTCCAATTCCATCACTGTTTAAATAATTTTTGTCACAAAATCTTTCTAATGATGTAATTGCTTCCAGCAAGCTATAAATTACCTTTCCATTGTTTTGGCTCGCACTGTCATTGTGGAACCAGTGGAATCTCAGGTTCTAACCCTGTGTGTACTCCTAAAGCTCTCTTTTGGTAGTTTTAGACCAATTCATCTGTTAGTCTCCGATGCAAAATACAGGCATTTTCCATGTCATTTTTTCCTCAGGGTCACCTGCACAATAGATAGTTCACACATTCAGCACTTTTAGGGAAAAGTGCTAGAAAGGCCTAAGAAAGGCCAGAAATGTGAGAATTTCTGTTCTCCTAAAACCTGGATCATATTTCCTGTGCAAAAGGTTGCACGAGAAACCTTACTTAGTGTAAGTAGTCACCCAGGGCTTGGAAACAGATAATTTGATGATTTTTAAATGTCCTGTTCAGCTACATGCAGCAGGGAAGCACCATTTCTCCTGCTGCACATACATGTGGCTACCAGGGGCTCAAACGAGAGAGATCAATTTTGTGCTCAGCACTTGGCTGTGGCTTGAATGGTGGTGGCATGTCAACAGCCACAACAGGCCATGCAACTCTCAGATGAGGAAAGGATTTTAAGATCTAAAGCTGAAAGTTAGGTGTATTTGTGAAGGGGAATGCAATCAAAGCATACATTTTTTTTCAGTGCATCAGAGGAAGGGGCTCTAAACACCCTCTCTCGAGGAATTCAGCTGCATATCAGTGAAGGTAAAAGTGGATATAAGAAAAATGCCATGTGTATGGAGAGCATTAGGAAAGGTCATATATTTCAAGAAAGAATATTGTTTACAAGGAGTGTTAATAGGTTTCAAGGGAAATGTTAATTTTTTTTCCTGGCTGAAATAGCTACTGTAAGTTTTTAATGGTTAATCATTCATTCTTGAATTTTTATATTAAGCATTTCATATTACTTTATTGACTTAACTTTTATGCTCTTCTTCATTTTGACAGTAAAGAATGACCAGGCAATACTCTTTGAAAATTGGAGACCATTTGCAGCTGCTCTCTGCTGGGGAAAGTGAATAATAGGGTGCCCTCAAGGAATTTCAAAGGTATCACTCAACAGAAACTTTTGTGTCTGAAGAAAACTAGATCATTTTATCATGGAAGGCATACTGATATGTTTGCTTTAATAAAATGCCATATTTCTGCCTTTAATCTCTTGTCAACCAGCTATTAAAACCCCAAAGTGTATGCGTGCAGCACATGTAAACACTTGTAGTTTCAAGTTTGTCACACAACATGCAAACAAAGCCTGTAATTTTTGTTTAGTGAACAATCTGTAATAAACTTACTGAGTAATGGCAATAAGGCTCTTTTTCTCATCCTTTTCTCAAGCCAACAAATCAATTTGGTTTAATTCAATAATCCATGCAATTTTTAAAAAGCATTATCTAAATCCTGTGGAGTCCTCCGAAGTGGCCAGATGATGAAAAAATGACAACTGTTTTCCATGTAAATAGTGAGAAGCACCTGAAATAATAGCAGTGTTGGAAGATGATTACTTATGAGAACTGACATTATGTGCCTCGAGCCCCCGGAATTTTGCACCTGCACTGAACAGTTCCCCTTGTCTTTCAGCATGGCAATTCTGTGCTGTTAACTCACTCATCATTTCTTGCCTGTTAAGGCAAGGCTTGAATTGGTGCCCACAGTAATAGAAGCTTTCTTTGGGAGTAAAAGACATTGTTTGTGACCCAGGTCTTGTAGTCCTTGCATTATGTTAATTCAGAAATTCCTCAACATTTTTGTGGATAAGGATACCTTTGTCAGTTTGGGAATAGTTTCAAATAATAGTAGAAGACTAAAATATAATATTTTCTGAACAATAGCCAATAAATATCTTATTGATAACAGTTATACTGTTTATGAAATAGATTTAAAAAATAATTACATTAACAGATATTGATATCCTTTCTGTTAATCCTCATGTGCTCAAGTATTTCAGAAGGTGGCATACATGAAAGAAGCCTGTTTGTTGATAAAACACTAACCCAAAAAATACAATGATAAAGACTGATTAAAAAACGATGCATTTAAGATTGTCAGCAGTCATATATCACATCAGTGAACCACAAGTATTGTCAGCTGGTGGCTGAGAGGGAAGCATAAAGCCTCACATGCTGCGGCTGCACGTGCTTGTGTCTGTGGGACAGACCCCAGCACCTGTATGTGAACAAATTGGGAGTGAAGTTTGCACTTCCCTGAAGTGGAAAGGGAGTCATACACTGTCTACTGACTGTTTGTACCCATTATTTCTCCCATTAAATTAACTCTTGTTGCTGTTTCTTTCAATAGAATAGTGTTAAACTTTCTTATTTCTACTTCTGGGGAAGATTTTTAGTCACATTGCTAAGTTCTATGCCTTCCTTTATTTCCTGTGTTTTGTTTAAGATGGAATTTGTCACAATGAAGTTAGTGTTATAAGTAAAGAAATGCAATAAATTTCAAAAGTTACTATTTCATTGTTGATATTCCATAAATGAAACCTGTAGTAAGTTTTCATGTAGGCGGGTGGTCCAGAGTAAAACACCTTCATACAGCTGTGCAAATTGCTTTCCTTTTATTGTTACAGTGTTCTAGGTTTTCCTTTATTTTTCACCGGAGTAGCTACTTATACGTGTGTGAAACGAAGAATTTTTTTTCCTTTCAGAGAAAGTTAATATTCCTTTTCTGTGTTGAATTTCAGATACATTGTGTCCTAGGTTTTTTGGGTGCTTTTAAATCTCCTATTAATCTTCTTTATCTTTGTCTAGCCCACATAATTAAGCACATTTTCCCGCCTCTCTATTTCCTTACTTTCTCCTGTCATATATTTTCTTAATTTAGTATGTTGGACCATTTTATTAATTTAGTATGTTGGACCCATGTTCTACTTCTTCCTAATCTGTAAACTGGTAACTAGTTTCTAAATCATAGGAAGATACTCCTGTAATCTATTATTTTCACTGAACCTTTTCTTTAGGTGTGAATTTTTGCAAACATTTTTTTGACCCTGCTGACCAATCCTAATGCATTGAAAACTCATAGGC
Organism: Lonchura striata; assembly: GCF_050655825.1. NCBI lineage: Eukaryota > Metazoa > Chordata > Aves > Passeriformes > Estrildidae > Lonchura > Lonchura striata. The sequence continues at coordinate 64,770,514 of NC_140704.1, forward strand.
TTACATCATGGAATTTGTGTTCAACTGCCTGTTTTATAGATCTGATTTGTGTGTCAGCCTGTTAACTGAGCCATTCTCACATCCAGGATTGCCACTAGTACTTTTTCATTCACATTTCACATTAAAAAAAATATTGATAAAATTTTGTAAAATAAGTTAACCATTGCCCAATAAGGACTAATAAATTATTGAACAGGTTGATGCTGTGTATAATCATAACTTGTTACCTTGCTTATTTTTTCTATGCTATCTGTTATGTATTTTTTTAAAATCTTTTCTAAGGTATTAGTGTCCTCTACCACATTCTTGCTAGTTACTTGAACAATTCACTTAAGAGCTCTTGTTTTCATTTAGACCTGGGTGTGTGGACATCTTGACATCTTGACAATCCTGTAGTTGGAACTCTCTCTCAACTTTTGGTTCAGTGTTGGTTGTTTCTGACTTATGATTGAAATAATTTTTTTTCTCCCCCATTGTTTCCTGTTGTGGAATAACCTTTGACAATTTTTCCGTATTGATAGGAGTGGATCACCCACTTCTGTGACAAGTCTGCAAGCGACCTGGCTCCTGTAGTCTGGTAAATCTTTTTAGTCCCTGATTCCTGTGGTCTCCAACATTATGTGTTTTTGCCTGAGTCTGAGGGCCTCTGATGGGAATTTTATCAAGACTGTGTCTGTAAGCTTTGCAGTGTTCTTCAGTTCCCCCAGGAAGTGATAGGGTATTTTTTTCTTTCCACTAAGATATTTGCTGGAAAAGGCTTTAATTTTTGTAGTAATAGAAGGATCTTTCAGTGTCAAAACAAAGAAAAGCTACTATTAAATGTTGGAACAGAGTGGGCTGTTTGATCAAGGTGTCCTCTTTCTTTCTTGTGTTGTCTTATGCTTAGTATTTATGCTAGTTATTTATCTTAACCAGTAGACCTTGTAGTGTTTCTGGGTCCTGAGACAAGATGTGTGTTTCAGACTATGTTCCATATCTTTTCAAAGTCTAAATATGATTCAATGTGCAGTTCTTAGGTGACTTTCACTGATATGCCATGGGTGTGGATAGATGGGACTACTGCTTAACATTGAAAAGTGAAAAAGCGAAGCTGTGCTGTACAATTATTAATCAGGAAATTATTATTCTGTTGTAATAATATAATTATTACAACTGTAGTCTGTTACAACCATTAAGTTTCTCTAGTGAATTTATTGCTGACAATTTGCTTTGTGTAGTCTGGATTTACTACTTACAAAATATGATTGCAGGAAGAAACTGTGCTTCTTTTCTGCATTCTGTAATGGGACTTTTTGTCAGTTCATTTGAGTGTGACAGGAGGTCTGACAGACAACTGATGAACCCTAGCAGTTCTTGGGAAAGAGTGCAGGATGCTGCCTTTAAAAAATGACTTTTATACATGTGAACATAATTTTTCAACATTCTAAAAACATGCATCAAATATGTCTTGAATTACATATTTTTTTACTCATGAAGTCAGACAACAAGCAGGCAGGCAGTAATTAGGATGGAGCTGCAAGAAAAAATTGTTTCATGGTTATTCTTAGGCTTAGGGTTTTTGTTTTTTTTTTCATTACCGGTAACAAAAAGTAAATTGTTTAAAGCCTTCTTGAGTGCACGTGTCTGGTCTTTAGAGTACAGTAGTTCATTCCAGATCAGGCAAAATCAAAAATGGAAATGTGGCTTTGCAGGAAGTTCTGGCCATGATGACACTGGGCATTTGTTAGCAGTAATTTGAGTCTTGGTTTCACTGCAGTCCTTCAGAGTATTCAGGGATGTGCGATATCATCTCTCTTACATGTGGCTGTCTTTGGGATGTTAAGCTAGACAGGTATTGTGCACACTTCCTGGGACATGTGAAAAGCCAGGCTCCTACTTCTGCACAAGAGAACTCTTGTTATAGAGGAGTACCAACAGTACTAGAGTTGTGTGGGAGACTTTTTGTTTGAGTTCTTTTTTATCATAATCTTTGGCTAGGCAAATGTGGTTATTTTCTCAAGAGATGATCCCCCACTAAAAAAAACCCACATTTTGTGGCTTTTGTTTACTTTGGGTCACCTCAAGAGGGCAGGCAAAATTTTATGCAAGTAAAAATGCACAAAATGTTCTGTGCTAATCTGTATGGCACACTGGAAGAACAGGATCAGCTCCTCAGTCTGCCATGATCTTTTCATGCATATTTGGGAAAAATGCATGTCTGCTTCCTCTACAATCTGTAAACACTTTAGGACAAATTTTTATCTGCAGGACAGAGCGCAATGAAGCCCAGATTTTAGCTTTGTCCTCTGGAAACTATTTTCAAAATGGCTTTGTGGCATCTCTCTAGACCCACATTTCAGTGCCAAGAGTCAAAGATAAAAATGAATGTTGTGGTCTCGTTTTAGTCCTGTTTCTATCCAGGCTTATCTAACACATGTCTGTATTTGGAAAGCAAGGATTTCTGTGGTCAGAATAGAACTGGACTGGTTTTGGGAGGTATGTAGGGAATTACAAAAGCTAAACGTGTTATTTTCCTCTTGCTAAAACTGAATATGTAAACATAAAAGATTCAAGCTACTTGTTAGGCACCATGGTCATGCTTTTTGATGGAGAATAAAAGATGTCCTTCAATCTGATTAGATAAGGTAGTCTTTGCTCCTCCTTCTTGATGAAGTAGAGGAATGCAGGAGTCCAGGAAAAGGCTGAAATCTCAGGGTGGTAGAAGGTGCACAATCTGGAATCAAGCTGGGGTTTGTGTATGTCAGGTGCCTACAAACCCAATGCTTATGGGGTAACAACAAAGCTGAGGTGTTTGGCAGCAAAAGCAGCAATCATGGCAAATCAACAATATAAACACTGTTTCTCCCAGTAGCAGGGTTTCCATTTTCCCCCAGATACAGGATGAAATCGTTCAGAGGCCTCCTTCTGTAAACACCTTTTTGGCATTCTCGCAGGGCAGAGATTTAACATGCAGGGTGAACTAGAGCAGAGACACAGAGCTGTGTGTGTGCACTGAACCTCCTCTCTCTGGACACATGCAATCGCCCTAAGGAGCCCTCTGTGCCGTGGTCTTCCTGCTCTGAAGAGGAAGAAGACAGCTGTTTTTAGAGGTTCACCTTGAAGCTGCCATTGAAGAGCAGATTAATTCTCTCTGCTGTTGGTGGTTTGCAAGTCAAGTAACCAAGCATAAATGCTCATGCAGGTGGAAGTATTTTAGACAGAGTAAGGCTTTGGAAATCTCTAAAGGAAAAACCAAAGCATGGGAGGCTTCTGTCTGATGTGAAGTGTGGCTGGATGTTCTAATATGTTCAATGCTTTCATAGATTTAAGAAATCAACAGCCAAAGAAAAAATCCACTCTCAGAATGAAAATTCTAAGTATGGCAGTTGCAAGATGGCTTTGATAGGATCTAACTCCAACTCCTATTTTGCTTGGGCTTTTTCTTTTTGTTTGCAGAGACTGGCAGGATGAGATGACAGGTTTTTTTTTTTCTGATGGCCTTGTTAATACTTTTCACTAACAAGGAAAGGGGAAGGGAATAATTCTCTGCAATAATATTGACTTCTTATGTGATCTTGGTTAAGTCACTGGATTATTGTGTGCTCAGCTTCCTCAAGAAGAGAACAATACTATTTCTGTAGCTTGCACAGGTGTTATGACTGTTGCAATGAATAAAGGATATTTTGTTTTTCATGGGTTGAACCAGCACAGAATGTTTTTAGTTCTCTCTTAAAAAAAAAAAAAAAAGAATGTTTTCAATCAGTCAAAGTGCTTTGGCCAGCATGTATTGAATTTTTCCATCACACTGTATAAATGTGAGGTTTGAGGTTTTTGATTTTTTTTTCCTTTGTTTGTTTCTTTTTAAATATTTAATTTTTTTTTTTAAAATCATAGGTGAATTTTTAAATAAAAATTGTCTTTTTTGGGAAAACCATTTCTCTCTAGAAAATATTGAAGCATAATGTTTTTACATTTCATACAGTGAAGTCCTTAGCATTTCTGAAATAGCTCTGTCAGAAAAAAACCTCCAGCTACTCTTTGACATGTTCAATTACTTCCTGTTCCACCCCCCATATTTTTTTCAGCCAAACTGTGTGTGAGTTTATTATAACAGTAAAATTCTTTGAAAGATGAACTTAGAGACCAAAGTGCATAAAAAGAAAGCTGAGGTGACTTTAAAGAACCTTTGCAACCTCTGGACTCCAGTCTGATTTATAGATATTCATGTTTGTGTGTCTTCTTTTCTGGGGCTTCCCAAGGAATCAAAAGAGTGACAAAATTTCTTCCATGTTAAATTCCATCACTGAAACATTTTTCTAGTGTCTGGCATTAGCGAATGTTAGTATTCTATGTGTATTTAGGGCACCTCAGGAGGCAACTCTTGAGACCTTTTCTGTAATGTTTGACTGTGGCTTTGCAGAGGCTGCCAGTTCTGCCCCTTAGTGCAGGTCACCACCTGGGCACAGACCCATTCCCCAGCAGTGTCCATGCCAGCAGCTCTTCTAAATTCTTTGATTTGGAGTTATGGTCAGACTGTAGTCAGCTATTTAAACAAAAACTCCCATCTTCTTGATCAAAGCCTCAGTGCTAAAAACAGCTTGTAGTTTGCCTGATAAAAATTTCTTAATGCTTGCATGATACTCTGGATGCCTTGAAAACAGCTTTTATAAATTTCAAGTGCAAATTTTTATGTGGGAATAAGCACACTTCATCCGGTCTTACAAAAGCCAAACACCAAAACCTCATTCAGAAATTCATAGCTTGTCTACCCTTTTTCTTCCTGTAAAGAGACTGAAGAAAGATTTCTTTTATGTTAATTAGCTATCTGCTGAAACTTGTTATAACAAGACAGAAAGCAAACTTCCCTTTTTGGTGAGCAATCCTGTGATTGCACATTTATTACCAAACTATAGTTTGTAAATAGGAAAAAAAAAATTCCCAGACTGCTTAAAACATAATTATTAATGTAACAAAGCAAGGCAAGAACAGCATCCAAAGAATTCATGTTTGAAGTCACAGATAATCCTGTAATTGCTACTTCTTGGTAAAATTCTGAGTATGTGAGAGGGAGCCTTTATTTTTAAAATGGCACATACACATCAAAGACACTTTCCTTGTCTTTCATACAGCTTTCTTTCTAGTAAAGAAACACCCACACAGAAGAGGGGAAAAAAAAAGTTCTGTTGTGCTTGAAAGTCCATTCATTTCTGCTCAAAGTAAATGCTGGTTTTCAGCAGCCTACAGATGGAAATGTGCTTAACACTGCGAAGGCGAATTACTGCTACAGCACGGACTGGAAGTGGATGTCAGCACAAGGGAATTATTATCTGCTCTTTTGTGACTGGCTCTTTGCTGAAGGGTTTTGGACTGGCCATCACCAAGCTTAGAGCAATGTTTATTTCCTCAGTTGCTGATCTTCATAAAAGTATCATGCAAGGAAAATTTGCCTTAGTGGGGATGAGAGCATATTGCATGGAATCCTGACTCGCGATGCATGCAGGCTGCTAGCAGAGCTGCCTGGTCAGTTTTCCTGAGAGTAGTGACCTCACTCTTTTGAGGTACAAGATGTCAAGAATCTGCTGTAAGCATTTTTCTCCCATTGTGATTAGCTTGGACTTGAACATCACTTGTACCAAAACTAGTGTCTTAGAAATTAAGCACCCACATTTTAATAGAAATCTGTTTACGAACATTCACACATAATAATAGAGGATAGCCTATATATCTGATTTTTAATTGTCCTATTGTCCTATACTCCTGTATACTGCATGTATGTATGCAACAGCATTTTCATCTCCACAAAATTTTACAAAACATTTATAAGTGTTCGGTTTATTGGAATTTTCCTAGGACCTTTCTTGAAGTGATTGGCAGGAGCTGGTGGAACTTTGGTATACCCTGAGTCATAGCTGTGCTAACTTGTACCTTACGTTAGCTCCTATGTGGTGGGCTGACCCAGGTGCCCACCAGAGCTGCTCTAGCACACCCCTCCTCCACTGGACTGGGAGTGACAATATAGCAAAAGCTCCTGAGCTGACATAAGGGCAGGGAGAGAGCACTCACCAATCACCATCACAGGCAAAACAAACCTGATCTAGGGAAAGTTAGTTTTATTTATTGCCAATCAAGGGGGAAATTAATTTAATTTATTGCCAAACAAGTCAGAGTAGGATAATGAGAATTAACACTAAATCTTAAAAACATCTTCCCCTACCCTTCCCTGCTTTTCAGATTCAGCTTAACTCCAAAATTCTCTACCTCCTCCCCACAGTGGTGTAGGGCGATGTGGAACTGGGGCTGTGATCAGTATATCACACGTCCCTACCACTCCTTCCTCCACAGAGAGAGGGCTCCTCACATTCCTCCCTGGCTCTGGTGTGGGGTCCTTCCCACTGGACACAGTTCTCCATGAATTTCTGCAAGGCAAGTCCTTTCCACAGGCTGCAGTTCTTCATCAACTTCCCCACTGTGGGTCCCTTCTGTGGGGTGCAATCCTTCAGGAACAGCCTGCTCCAGTGTGGGTGTCCACAAGGTCACAAGTCCTGCCAACCTGCTCCAGGGTGGAGAAGCAAACCTGCTCCCCTCTCCACAGGGCTGCAAATCCTGTCAGGAGTCTTCTCCAGCGTGTGCTTCTCACAAGGTCACAACGTCCTTTGTGCACATCCAGCTGGTCCTCTGTGGGCTGCAGGTGGATCTCTTCACTGTGAATCTCTCGGGGCAGCAGCAGGGGAATCTGCTCTGGCACCTGGAGCACCTCCTCCCCCTCCTCCTTCACTGACCTGGGTGTCTGCAGGGCTGTTTCTCTCACATATTCTCACTCCTCTCTCCAGCTGCAATTGCTCTTGTGTGACAACTTTTTCTCCTTCTTAAACATATTATCCCAAAATTGCAACAACTTGTTGCTCAGCCTTGGTCAGTGATGGGTCAGTCTTGGATCTGGTTGGCAATGGCTTTGTTGGACATGAGGGAAGCTCCTGGTAGCTTCTCTCAGAAACCATCCCTGGAGCTCTGCTGCTACCAAAACCTGACCACAAAAATCCAAAGCGACAAGTCATTGTTGTCTCTGCTAAAGAGCCTTTTCTGAATTCTTGACAAAGGTCCATCAGAACTGTGGTAGTGACCTCCCTTCCTGCAGTTCATGTTGAATCTTTTGCAATACTGATATTTATTTATTCTACTGCCCAAAAGAAGGTGTTCTTTTGTCTTGAACTGTAAGGTTGTTTCAGCGTGGATTGCTTCTTGTTTGGTGTGTGTCTTCACATGCTGATATCCCTTCCTACTACTAAAGTACAGGCATGTACTTACTAAAGTACAGTAAATGACATGTTTTAATCCCAAAGATGGTGCCCTTTTTACTTTGCAAGGCATGTGGGCTTTTTGCCTGTGCCGATGTCCTGGGTTGTAAGATAAGCTTGTATTCCATTTGCCATCTGTCGAAGGCGAACCGGTTGGACAGGTTTTTGTTATCTCTCTCAGAGACAATGGTTTGTCCTGTAGAGGCAATGGTTTGTTTATACACCATTGACTGATTTAATGAAGGGCTGAAAAAAATGTAACACCGTGAGGGGTCCCACCCAGAGGGGGGAAGCATCTCTCTCTCTTCTTCGCGGGACTCCGAGAGAAGCAGCTCTCTCTCTCTCTGCGCGGGATTCCCGGGGAAAGCAGCTCTCTCTCGCTCTCTCTTCGGCGGCACTCGCAGCGAAGCAGCCGGCGCGCGCAGAGGCGACGGCAGCGGAGCTCAGAGGCAACCCCGGCACAGAGGAAGACCGGCCCCACTGCCACCAGATCTTCAGAGGAAAATTATACCCTTCTAAAGATCACCACTTCAGCTGCAACTCATCAACTATTGCAAGGGAAAGCAATTGTCCCAGCAAAACTGTACTGGCATTCCTCAGGTTCTAGACTTTTTCTTTCACTGGTTTTGTTTGTACCGATTGCATTTGCCTTTTTTTTTAAATTGTTGTCCAGTTTTCTCCTAGTAAAGAATTGTTACTCCCACTCCCATATCTTTGCCTGAGAGCCTTTTAATTTAAAGATCCTGGTAATTCAGGGGGAGGGGGGTTTGCCGTTCTCCATTGTACAGGAGGCTTTGCCCTCTTTCACAGACTCCTGTCTTGTCTAACCAAGACAGAATTTGGCGCATCAACGTGAGGCCCGAGGGCATTGAGAGGGAAAAAGGATTAACAGTTCTTACGTAATTTGGTTTTGTTGTGTGTAAAAACATCTTCAGCATCACCATGTGGTCTAGTTTACCTTGGTTTGGGTGGCATGTGATCGTAGCTATACTTTTCCCATTTGCAGACCCTTATCTAAAAATGGGTCCTATAACTAAGGCTACGGTGTCTGTTATCAAGTTTGGCTTCTGGGTTAATTGGGTGAGGAATTCATGGATCTTTAATTTCCTCTGGAAGGCAGGTACATGGATTCATAGCTATCACACGTTAACTGTATGTTTTTGGGGTTACTTTAATAACGGTACCTACTGCGAGGAAATAGCACCTGGGCAAACTTTCTCTCAACCTTTTAACCATCTTTTTGGGTCTGCTCCACCAGTTCTCAAAGGGTTAAGATCCTTTATAAGTGCTAATGATACCATACAATGGGTGGTGTTGCTGATAGTCCTGTTATATTTAGCATTCAGAGATAAGGGAAGATTAACCTGGATAACTACCCTCACACCTACACCACAGACTCGAGATGCTGCTGCTCCAGAGCCTGACCCTGCCCCACAGCCCACCTCAGAAATGAACCGCCCAGATTGGGTGAGGGTTCTGGTTAAGGAGATACGAGAGATGCTGAAGGAGTGCATTTCCCCAGCTGGTGAGAAACCGGCCCTTTGCCTTGAGGAGGGACAGTCTAATAGTACAGCTGTGGAACCCACTAATGTTACAACTGTCCAGGTTCCAGCTGAACCACAAGGGCAGTCACGGTCAGCAGCAGTGGCCCCGGTAGAAACAAGGAAGTCTAAGGTGAAAGCAGAGCACCCTGCAGATAGGGACAGGAATGGAGGAACCTCACAACCCACAGGGGAGCCAGAGATTGCTATCATCACCGAGTCCCTGACGTACGAAAGTCTTCGCAATCTGCATAAAGACATTGTGCGACGAGGGCGTGAGGCTTATGCTACCTGGCTACTCCGGGTTTGGGATCTTATGGGTACAGGCGTGCAGCTGGACGGTGGTGAGGCAAGGAACTTGGGACCCTTGACCCAGGACTCGGGTATAAATCAGGTTTTTGTAAGGGAACCAGGGTCCCTTTCTCTCTGGGAGCGGCTCTTAATGAGTGTCAGGGAGAGGTTTATCCACAGAGAGAGAATGCAAGAGCACCATCATAGAATGCGCTGGAAGACCCTCGAGGAAGGGATCCAACAGCTGAGGGAAGTGGCAGTATTGGAGGTACTCTTTGGGAGGGATGGACGACACAATAATGATCCTGACAAGGTCAGGTGTACGGGACAAATGCTGTGGAGTCTGGCAAATCTTGGGCCATCTCAATACGCCACCTTCATTGCAACGATCAATGCTGACACCCACCGGGAGACAATAGGTTCTGTTGCCAACAAACTTAGGAATTATGAGAGTATGATTAATGGCCCAATGCAGGCTCATATCTCAGCTGTGATTAAGGAGTTTAAAGAGGAGATGAGGGAGGAGATAAGGAAGGTTAATACAGCACCCGTGAGAGTCACAGGCCCCAGAATCAGCACCCAACAATCCCCAGCTAGAGAGAGAGGGTACACCCCAAGGGCTAATCTGTGGTTCTTCCTGCGTGACCATGGGGAAGACATGGGGAGGTGGGATGGGAAACCCACTTCTGTCCTGGCAGCACGGGTCCGTCAACTCAAGGAGGGAAACTCTAACCGGGGGAGTTCCACCAAAGTGAAGGTAGCCTCAACCTCCCGTGACCAAGCTTGTGGGTACGATCTGTCAGACCCCCTTGAAGGGACCTCTAGTATGTATGCCCAGGGAAGGAATGATAACCAGTGTTAGAGGGGCCCTGTCTCTAGCCAGGGAGAGGCACGGGAAAACCGGATCTTCTGGACAGTGTGGATCCGATGGCCTGGCACATCAGAGCCACAAAAATATGATGCTTTAGTTGATACTGGTGCACAGTGTACTCTGATACCATCGGGACATGTGGGGGCAGAGCCTGTTTCCATTGCTGGTGTGACAGGGGGATCACAACAATTGACTCTGGTGGAAGCTGAGGTGAGCCTGACTGGGAAGGAGTGGAAGAAACACCCTATAGTGACTGGCCCAGATGCTCCGTGTATCCTAGGCATAGACTTCCTCCGGAACGGATATTACAAAGACCCAAAGGGACTCAGGTGGGCTTTTGGAATAGCTGCTGTAGAGGCAGAAGACATTAAGCAATTGAACACCTTGCCTGGACTGTCAGAAAACCCCTCTGCAGTAGGACTCCTAAGGGTGGAAGAACAACGCGTGCCAATTGCGACCTCGACAGTGCACCGCCGGCAGTATCGGATGGATCGAGATGCCGTGATCCCCATCCACAAAATGATTCGGGAGCTGGAGAGCCAAGGGGTGGTCAGCAAAACCCACTCACCCTTCAACAGCCCCATCTGGCCTGTGCGCAAATCTGACAAAGAATGGAGATTGACTGTGGACTATCGTGGCTTAAATGAAGTGACTCCACCGCTGAGCGCTGCTGTGCCGGACATGCTGGAACTCCAGTACGAGCTGGAGTCCAAGGCAGCAAAGTGGTATGCCACCATTGATATTGCTAATGCGTTTTTCTCCATTCCTCTGGCAGCAGAATGCAGGCCTCAGTTCGCTTTCACCTGGAGGGGCGTGCAGTACACCTGGAACTGACTGCCCCAGGGGTGGAAACACAGCCCCACCATCTGCCATGGACTGATCCAGGCTGCACTAGAAAAGGGTGAGGCTCCAGAACACCTGCAATACATTGATGACATCATTGTGTGGGGGAGCACAGCGGCAGAAGTTTTTGAGAAAGGTGAGAGGATCATCCAGATACTACTAGAAGCTGGCTTTGCCATCAAGAAGAGCAAAGTCAAGGGACCTGCCCGAGAGATCCAGTTCCTGGGAGTGAAATGGCAAGATGGACGGCGCCAGATTCCCACTGAGGTCATCAACAAGATCACAGCTATGTCCCCACCAACCAGCAAAAAGGAAACACAAGCTTTCCTGGGTGCCATAGGTTTCTGGAGAATGCACATTCCTGAGTATAGCCAGATTGTGAGCCCTCTTTATCTGGTTACCCGAAAGAAGAATGATTTCCACTGGGGCCCTGAGCAGCAACAAGCCTTCACCCAGATCAAGCAAGAGATCGCTCATGCTGTAGCCCTTGGCCCAGTCAGAACGGGACCAGAGGTCAAGAATGTGCTCTACTCTGCAGCCGGGAACCATGGGTTGTCTTGGAGCCTTTGGCAGAAAGTGCCTGGGGAGACTCGAGGCCGACCACTGGGATTCTGGAGCCGAAGTTACAGAGGGTCTGAAGCCAACTACACTCCCACAGAGAAGGAAATCTTGGCTGCCTTTGAAGGAGTTCAAGCCGCCTCGGAGGTAATTGGCACAGAAACACAACTCCTCCTGGCACCCCGACTACCGGTGCTGGGGTGGATGTTTAAAGGAAAGGTTCCCTCTACCCACCATGCCACTGACGCCACATGGAGCAAATGGATTGCCCTCATCACTCAACGCGCCCGTATTGGAAACCTGAATCGCCCTGGGATTTTGGAGATAATTACGAACTGGCCAGAAGGTGAAAACTTTGGTCTCACTGATAATGAGGAGCAAGTACAAGTGGCAAGGGCTGAAGAAGCTCCACCATACAACCAACTACCAGCAGAGGAGACCTGCTACGCTCTTTTCACTGACGGTTCCTGTCGCATTGTAGGGATGAACCGGAAGTGGAAAGCAGCCGTATGGAGCCCCACACGCCAAGTTGCACAAGCTACCGAAGGAGAAGGTGGATCGAGCCAACTCGCTGAACTCAAGGCCGTTCAGCTGGCTCTGGACATTGCTGAAAGGGAGAAGTGGCCAAAGCTCTACCTTTATACTGATTCATGGATGGTAGCCAATGCTCTGTGGGGCTGGCTGGGAAGGTGGAGGAAGGCCAACTGGCAACGTAGAGGAAAGCCAATCTGGGCTGCTGATATATGGAAAGACATTGCCTCTCGGGTGGAAAAGCTGACGGTGAAAGTCCGTCATGTAGATGCCCATGTCCCCAAAAGTCGGGCTAATGAGGAGCACCGGAACAACGAGCAGGTAGATCAGGCAGCAAAAATAGAAGTGTCAAAGATAGACTTAGATTGGCACCATAAGGGGGAGTTGTTCCTGGCTCGATGGGCTCATGATGCCTCAGGTCATCAGGGCAGAGATGCCACCTACAAGTGGGCACGAGACCGAGGGGTGGATCTAACCATGGACAGTGTTTCCCAGGTTATCCATGACTGTGAGACGTGTGCTGCCATCAAACAGGCCAAGAGAGTGAAGCCCCTATGGTATGGTGGGCGGTGGTCCAAGTACAAGTATGGGGAGGCCTGGCAGATTGACTACATCACACTGCCCCAGACACGCCAAGGCAAGCGCTACGTGCTGACCATGGTAGAAGCCACCACTGGATGGCTGGAGACTTTCCCTGTACCTCATGCCACTGCCCGGAACACCATCTTAGGCTTGGAAAAACAAGTCCTGTGGAGACACGGCACCCCTGAGAGAATTGAGTCTGACAACGGCACCCATTTCAAGAACAGCCTTATCAACACCTGGGCCAGAGAATATGGTATCGAATGGATATATCATATTCCCTATCATGCTCCAGCTGCCGGCAAAGTTGAACGGTGCAACGGACTCCTTAAGACTACCCTGAAGGCACTCGGTGGGGGAACATTTAGAAACTGGGAAATTAACCTGGCAAAAGCAACCTGGATGGTCAACACCCGGGGGTCTGTCAATCGAGCTGGCCCTGCTCAGTCAGAACCCTTACACGCAGTAGATGGAGATAAGGTCCCTGTAGTACATATGAAAGGTATTTTAGGGAAAACTGTTTGGATTAATCCCACCTCAGGCAAAGACCAACCCATTCGTGGGATTGTCTTTGCTCAAGGACCTGGTTACACTTGGTGGGTAATGCAGGAAGATGGGGAGACCCGCTGTGTACCACAGGGAAACTTGGTCTTAAGAGAGAACTGGGTGTAAGATTTCATGGTGTGCAGATGGAAATAGAATAAGGGGTGGATAATGTCCTGGGTTGTAAGATAAGCTTGTATTCCATTTGCCATCTGTCGAAGGCGAACCGGTTGGACAGGTTTTTGTTATCTCTCTCAGAGACAATGGTTTGTCCTGTAGAGGCAATGGTTTGTTTATACACCATTGACTGATTTAATGAAAAGCTGAAAAAAATGTAACACCGTGAGGGGTCCCACCCAGAGGGGGGAAGCAGCTCTCTCTCTTCTTCGCGGGACTCCGAGAGAAGCAGCTCTCTCTCTCTCTTCGCGGGATTCCTGGGGAAGCAGCTCTCTCTCGCTCTCTCTTCGGTGGCACTCGCAGCGAAGCAGCCGGCGCGCAGAGGCGACGGCAGCGGAGCTCAGAGGCAACCCCGGCACAGAGGAAGACCGGCCCCACTGCCACCAGATCTTCAGAGGAAAATTATACCCTTCTAAAGATCACCACTTCAGCTGCAACTCATCAACTATTGCAAGGGAAAGCAATTGTCCCAGCAAAACTGTACTGGCATTCCTCAGGTTCTAGACTTTTTCTTTCACTGGTTTTGTTTGTACCGATTGCATTTGCCTTTTTTTTTAAATTGTTGTCCAGTTTTCTCCTAGTAAAGAATTGTTACTCCCACTCCCATATCTTTGCCTGAGAGCCTTTTAATTTAAAGATCCTGGTAATTCAGGGGGAGGGGGGTTTGCCGTTCTCCATTGTACAGGAGGCTTTGCCCTCTTTCACAGACTCCTGTCTTGTCTAACCAAGACAGCCGAGCATGGATACCAGCACTTTGTGGCCTTGAAGGAGTGGTTCTCTTGTTTTCCAACAGATGCTAAAAGCCATGGAGCTGGTATGGAGCACTGGGATATAGGTGAAGTGTTTGGTCAGTTGTCTCCCTGACTAGCTAAAACATATTTCCAGACTATTCTTTTCATTAAATAATAAAGAGAAGAGGGCAAAAATATGTTCCCTATGGGCAGGTTTGGAGATGCCCCTTCTGGTTCTCCTGCAGCACCACCAAGTGATTGGAAACAGGAGCTGCTCAGACGTGATGGAGACAACAGAGCTGAACCTCTCCTAGAAAATCACAGGCCACAGTGATCTGCAAAACCTTCAAGGACAGTAAGTAACTAAATAAACTCACCTGATTGCATGTATCTGATCTGAGTATAAGGACACTGTGTTAGGGTGTGTAGAAGCAAGCAATATAACTGGCATAATTCATCCTGTTAAAACCAAGAGGCATTTTATCGTGGGTTTCTAATGGCAGTGGCACTTAGCCAGAGCTGGGGGCTATAGAACAGGATCTTACTAAGCAGTGTATCAGAAGACCAACATTTATTAGTGATGGTTTCCTTGTGGTTATAACCTTGTTGCCAACAACAAGGTTTGTTGCCTTGTTCCCACACTGGAGTTCTTTGCACAGCATTTCTTCAACTCCTCCCAAGCTTTTCAGGCTGTCATGTGTGCCATTGGAGTGCACTGCTGGGTAGACAGTAAAAATCTCTTCCAAGGAGAAGTGTATGCTTATGAAAAATTGTGTGTGACCCCATGCTTCAACACGCAGTCCTGTTGTCATAGATATCATAACGAGGAAAATACAGGGATTTAGAAAGGAAACCAAAGAAATATTTATTTTGCTGTAAAAAGTGACCTTGGAAATGTGCATATCAATTAAGCAGCATCTGCCAAGAAGTTTTTCTACAAATAGAAAACTAAAGAGCTTTCATAAAAGTACTTTTTTCTTTCTGGAAGAAATGGCTGGATGCCCACATGAATACTGTATCTTCACCAAGAATGTGTATTTTAAAAAATCTCTTATCAGATATACTGGGATGAAATTAGTCTTGACAAAAAATGCTACTGAGAGCCAAAGGAAATTGGAAATAAGAAACTCCACAGTTGCAAATGCTAGTTTAGTTCCTTTCACATGAGCCTGCTAAGAAAGAACAGAACTCTTGTGCGTCTTAAATGTTTTAATAACTCTTCCAATATCCAGCTCTGAGAAGGAGAGGGCTGTGGGCATTCGCTGCATGTCAAGTGCAAGAAAGAGACAAAGGGTCTGAAGGATCAGAGCTCATTCTGGATAAACTAACTCAGAGCTTAGGCAACCATAGCACTGCCTCTTGACAGAATGAGCTTATATACACTGAATAATTAAGTGTACTTACCTGCAGTGGTTTGGTTTTGCATGCCTCTTTGTTATGCCTCTGTTGAGCTTTCTGATAGAAATAAATTTCAGGAATTTCGTTCTTGAGAGTTAAAAAATGAGGGGAATAGGACAGATAGTCTTGAGAGTGGTAGGTGACTCTGGGAAATGAAAAAGGGAGGGAGAGACATTAAAGTGAATCGTGATATTTCAGTTGGGTTATGTGATTTTTGGTCTATCCATTTCAAGCAAAGAGAATTATTACTAAAGGCCAAACTGTATTGTAAATTACACAACCAAAAACTCTTAGCTTTACACACATAGCTTCCTTTTTTACTTTTTTTTTCCCTTTGAACAAATACAATGCTCTTAATCTGTTTCTCAGGAAAGGAGGAGGAAAATAGGAAGCTTTTATTAACCTCTACTTGGGCTAACATCTCAATTCTGAGGGATGCTAACTGCTTATCCTTGAACCTGTGATTGCTGTGCACAGGTTGATGGCTTGTGACTGCAGCACACAATTTGATAGATTAAACTCTGTCAATCACCCCAGTAACTCGGCCAACAAATTCCACCTTATTTTCACACACAGAGCTTTGCCTAATTTCTTTTTATGTGAAGGGCCCGTGAAAGCTGTAAGACAAGTTGGATGGACTCTGTTGATTTTCCTAGTATTTCAGTTTTAGCCTCAATATCCTAAAAAAAAAAAAAACTCTGTGAATAGTTTGAATAGTTCCAATCCGTTCCTATTTTTAAAACTGAAATCTTCTTTACCAAACAGAATTAATCATAAGCTGCCTTGTGCTTGTAGTTGATAACTGTTCCT
The DNA here is from genome assembly GCF_050655825.1 of Lonchura striata. Lineage (NCBI taxonomy): Eukaryota > Metazoa > Chordata > Aves > Passeriformes > Estrildidae > Lonchura > Lonchura striata. The sequence continues at coordinate 64,786,664 of NC_140704.1, forward strand.
GTAACATTCTCCTAATATGTACCTGATCAGATTAAAAATTTGGCAAAAAATTAGTGCTGTATCTAAATTTTTTTTTATTTAATGCTTCCAGGGATGGCGATTCCACCACTTCCCTCAGCAGTCTGTCTCAATGCCTGACAACCCTTTCAGTGAATAAATTTTTTCCTAATATTCAACCTAAACCCCTGCTGATTCAACTTCAGGTCATTTCCTCTCGTCCTATCACCTGTAACTTGGAAGAAGACTCTGACCCTCACCTGGCTACACCTTCCTTTCAGATGGTTATAGAAACCAAAAAGTTTCTCCCTGAGCCACCTTTTCTCCAGGCTAAACATCCCCAGCTTCTTCACCCACTCCTCATTGGACTTCTCCTTTACCAGCTTTTTTGTCCTTCTCTGGATGTGCTCAAGCACTTCAATGTCTTTCTTGCAGAGAGGGGCCTAAAACTGAACATAAGATTCAAAATGCAGCCTCACCAGTGCAAAGTCCAGAGGGAAAATTATTGCCCTAGCCCTGCTGGCCACACTGCTCCTGATGGCGGATGGCAGTTTGACTCCCTCCAAGCATTGATTATTAGTGCCATAGGTAAAGCTCTGATTCCCTGGAATGCAAACTCTGGTCTCATCCCACAGTCTGAGGGAGGATTTGTTGGTACAAGCAGTTCTTTGTTGGAGCTGGCAGCAATATGGTGGCATTAAAAAACAATGATCAGCAAAGAAAGCTTTTATTTGCTTCATTTCCCAAGAGGAAAAACCACAGTTAAAGGCTAAAAATGTGTCAATACTTTATGACACCTAAATCTGCATCATTTTACAAAGAACTTATAGCAAATGGAAAGATGTTTTTTTGCTGTAAAAGAAAAGGGGTGGAATGAGATGAAGTTTTCTTTGAAGATAACTGAGCCATGAAAGTTAGAGCATTTCCATGGCAATGGCTTACACACAGTGCAGGTACTGTTGTGCAGCAAAAATTGGTGCTACCTGGCTTCATCTGCCAAGCAGCTTCCTGGTTTGCAAGTTGCACTGAAGTATTCAGTTTGTTTCTACTTGCATAATTTTTCAAGTGGAGCTTTGGGTTTGCTAGCAAACAAAAACAAACTTTCTTTTTTGCTCCTTTTCTTCATGCTGGGCATTTTTTTGTCAAGGTGTCCTACCTGGGTGATAAGAAAGGCAGTAGAAATACTATGCATTTAATTGTGTGCTAGTCAGGCAGGAGAGGAAGAGCTTTAGCTGACCTTTGTGTGTAGTATGCAGTTAAATACAGATTTCACCTTCTCAAAAACAGAGGAAGCCAAAACAAAATACTTCTGGCTGTGAGTCCTAGTCATTAGCTCGAAACATGAGAGTTTGGCTGGGAAAACTAAGATGGACTTGTGGAGATCTTAGATGGATGTCAATGGCCTTTGAGTGGGAAAAGATCTTTGTGATCTTGACAGTCATTCCTATCTCACCAGTCTTATTATGATTAGGAAATTAATTTAATTCAAATAAGCTGTGGAATGGTTTATGGAGTAAATTTGACTTGAGTTCCTAAATTCATTGGAAACCTGGTAGCATGATTTACTTTTCTAACCTCACATTGTAATTTTCAGCAAGTTTTGTTTGAGCAACTAATTTACTCATAAAACTAGAAAAATGCTTGTTTCTGTAACAGAATTCAGTTTTTGCCTGCAGAACTGCTGCTTTTATTTCAAATCCCATGTTCTTACAAGACCCTCTTCCTCACTCCTCATTTTAGAATTGTTGATTAAAAAAAAAGCTTGATAGCTAAATTCCTGGCCATTCTGCCTATTCATCTTCCAAGACAGGATGATTTCTCACCACAGAATGCTGCTATGTCTTCTTGTGTTTCAGAAAATGGCCCATATGATAGCATGAATATCTCCAGTCTAGCTCAACTGACTGGTGCAAGTCCTATTAAAAATTTGATTATGCCAACATAGACCACCTGAGCAGTGCATATTTACCACTTTCCTGGGATATTTTTTCTGCTGGTTTTACTGTATCATGATCCTTCTAGAGACATTTAGATACATTTCCATCATGGTGCTGCAGTAAAAACAGTAACCACAACTTAATTCAGTGATTGAATCTGTCTCTATCTCCTATCTTCCTGTTTCCATTTCAATGTATTTTAATATGTGAAGTTAAAATAAAAATCTTTCTGGAATAGATGGCAAATAATTGGCTTCAGATTCTCTCCTTTTCCCTTTCCCCACTCAACCCACCTGGGCCCATGTTTATTGAACTCCATACATTGTCAAGACAGTATTTGTAAATGGAATTTAACTGTAGGTGAGCAGTACAAATGTAATAATATTACACAACTCTTGTTTAATTTTGAAAGCTCCATCCTCTGCAACAGCGCTTATAATGGACGGTTCAAGCTGAATTATCCATTATTGCTCCCAAAGTTTACAATTAAACTATCGATCAAAGCTGGCAGAAAATTCTCAAGCAGTCTGGATGTGTACCAGGCTTGTTTTAGATGCAGGCTGAGGGAGAGAGAGCCAGAAGCAGCCTTCAGCTAATCCTCTTAGTGCTAACTGTCCTGGATGCAGCAGTGATTATGTATCGTGCTTATACAGTTTTAATAGTGCAGGTCCTATGCAATTTGCGACCTCTATTTCTGCCTGGAAAGATTGGAGCTTAACAGGTTTGGATCCACAGGGAACCAGCTTCGGCTTTTAGGCTTCTTCAGACACTGCGGAATGCATCTTTTCTGGGGAATTCCACAATAAAATGACTGTTATTTATCATTACAAACCTCTTTATCATTTAGTCAATAAAAGGCCTCTCTCTCACTTTTTTTTTTTCCTATGGTGTGCTCAGAGTCAGAAATCTGTATTAGTCTCCCCTGGCCTGAAGGCAAGAGATGTCAAATGCTAAATCATGATCTGCCCTGGCTTTCTGGCTAAATTGTGTATGAAGGCCTGAGGCAAAAAGGTGCACATGCTCATTATTTGAAACAGAATGATTTTTTCCCCTTTCTTTCCTTTTTTAAAAAAAAACATATTGAGACATATATGGTAACACACATACAGTAAGCTTCTGAAAAGTATCAAACCTGAAACAAACCAGCCAGAGCTAAATATCTCAAATATATATGCTTGCAGATTGGGAAATAGAAAAGGGATTGTCAGGAAAAATCAGATGATCTCCCCCTTTTGAACTTTTTGTTCACAGTGGTGAAAGTAGTGTTAGAAGTTGACAGCAAGGTGACTGATTTGCTATATAATGCATCTGGTGAATTCACGCTTCTTCTTTTGGAGGGAGGAGGAGAAGGTTAAAATTAATCTTAGTTTGATATTGGTCAGAAAACCCTTATGAAAACATATTTTAGAGCCTATGAGTGTTTTGCAAACTGTTTTGTGTGTTTTTTCATATACTTATTTGTTTGCAGCTTGTGATATATCACCTTCCTTACAGGGCATTTGTACTACCCCAGGTTGACAAAGAGACTTTTGTGAAGAAGTTTTAGAACAGTCATCCCTTGGGAAAATTTTTGTGTGAACATATTTGCATATAATTGCCAAAGTCCTTCAATTCTGTAAGTAGTCTCTGAGGGATGTATCATGCATACCAAAATATAGGTGAAAAACTTATTTAAAGGGTCATGCTTGTCTCTGAAGCAAATTTAAATTTGTTATTTATTTATTTTGACACTAGGGAAATGTTCAAGATTGTTGTTTTCCAGTATTTGTTCAGCAGAAGGTGACAAGGAGCTTCTATAAAAGCATATAAAATTTCACTATTTCCACACTGCACTGGAGTTTCAAAAGCTGCAGTGAAACCTGGGGAGCTCCTCTGGAGAATCTAAACAATGTATGTATTATTTTTAGTGCTCAACATTTTCTGTGTTCAACAAAACATTCTACATATTTATGCTGACCACCTGCTCTCAGTGTGAGCATGAAAGCAACCACAGCTTGGAGAAAAAAAAAAGGGTTGTGTGTAACAGGGTATTATGTTCAGCCAGCAAAATTTTTGACATTGCAATTTCGATTTATATTCCAAAACACAATTTATTCAAGAGCTTCATTGCTAGTTACAAATGCTGGGAATGAGCTGAGGCTGCTTGAATTCAGATATTATATTTCTGAAGGGTTTAGGGAAATTTTATGATTGGATCAAAGTTTTCAGGAAGACCCCTCAATGGGATGACATGTCACTGGCTGAAACCTCCACCTAAAAAGCAAACTCTGTGAGCTCAACATCTTTTGAGCCGATCAATTTCCAGTTCTTGGTGGAGGGCTTTAGTTTTAGATATATCTTAAATACAAATTGGTTTGGTTTAAAATGTCACTGATTTATTAGAACTGTTCTAATATGCAATTTTTTTAGTTATCACTGAAATGGTCTGCATTGTCAGTGTGATTTTTCCCAATTTAAAATAATGCATTTTGAGAGCCCTTATAGCCTGGTCTTTGTAGTCAGATAAAAAATGAGGCTGCTCTGTACACATCACTGGTTCTGTATTTCTTCCAGAGAAAATGATGTCGTCTTGAAATTGAGCTCTTCCCCAGCTGTCACATATATGAGAGTGAAATTAAGAAGAGGACTATGGTTTTCAAAACCTAACATGGTCCCTGCTAGTTTGTAAAGTGCAATTAAAACAATCTTTAGGAATTTAACATACAGAAATCATGCCTGACTTTAATCAGAACATAAGCAAATTAAATAGGTTGATGTTTTCATATTTGTCATATGAAAAGCAAAACCAAAAGCAACAGACCAGTATAAAACAGACATTCAACACATGAACTTTTCAGCAATTTGACTTTTTCCTCCAGGTTGTGGTAGAGCTTAATAGAAGAGTCCTTGTAAAGAACAACACTTCAGAAACAATAAGGGACTCATACCAGTTTTAACAGAATCTGCTTCATTCTACTATTTAAGCATGAAACAGTTCTGTGTTCCTTCCTTCTGTATGTAATCTTCCACATTTTGCAAAGTTTGACTTTTCTGCTGCCTTTTTGTTTCCAAGATATCACATGCTCTTTTTCTATGTACATCCCAAGTTCTTCAGTAGAATTCTTCTGGAACATCATGGAATGCAGAATTTAAGAATGATATTTGTCTCCTAAATTTTATTGCAGAATTCTCATGCGTATTCACTTTGCTTGATTTTTTTGCTTCTATTTTTTTTTCTGTTATTTTTCTTTAAAACTGAATCCAGTGGAACCATATATTACTGCAACACGTCCAAAGTATTTTTGCACTGTGGCTGTCTCTTAAAATAACTCCATAGAAAGCATAACAGTTTCACCAAAATAAAGTGGTGAATTAGGCCCATAGGTTCTTTATTCATTACACAGGAACAGAAAATACTTTTGGGACTAACAGACTTTTAATTGTTACCTCCTTTCAACTTAATCACTGTGACTAACTTTCTTTAAAAGCATTTTAAAATTTACTAGCAGAGGAAAACAATAGTAATGAACTTCCAAGATGAGACCTTATATTGACACTCTTTGTCATATTGTGGGATTTTATGCCTAGTTAGAAATCATAAAAATTAGATTTGTAATGTAAAACCTAAACAACACAGACATGTATCTGTAAGAAGTGAGAATCACTATTATATAGTCTGAACTCCCTACATGATTCTATTTCATTAGAAAGTACAATTATAACTGTTTTTTCTTTTTTTTCCTTCATCTTGTCAATGTACAGGAAACTAATCTCATTGTCTCTGTCCTCCAAATTGAAGCTGCTTTCAAGAAAAGGCATACTTCAATGAATGAGACTGTTTATATACTTTTGATGATGTGCTTGTTTTAATTTAGTTGTAAGTTCATCCTTCTGTAGGATCCATCTGAATCTTATCCCCCAGCAATATGTGTAATTCAGGCTTCCTGTTTTAAGGTCATTCCTAATACAGAAAATTGTCATTATATTAGATATAAATGCAAGGAGGGATTTTTTAATGTTCATGAGCTTAGTATAGGTTTTCTTACTTCAGAAGTCAGCTTCTGTATCCTTCCCATGTGGAATCTCTGGATAAAAATTTTGTTCATATCCTTATACAAGTCAGAGCATTAGCCAGAGTAAAACACAATATGTCAACTATTCTTTCTCTTTTCTCATGGATTTTCTTTGTTCATCTGAAAAATAGATTTATTTTATCTTCTTAATTTATAGTTCCTATAGTGCATGCATATTAAAGTCCTGTATATGAAATGAATAAAGAAACTTCACCCTGTCTTTTAGCTCAGCAAAACCCCATGAGCTGCAAATAGAAGCAGCACTTCTGAGTGAACATTTTGATATTTTATTTTTTAACTATAGTCTCTGCAGCATTTGATACCACTCTGTCAGTTCCTTGGGCTACTCAGGTCTTGAATCAGTCAGGTGCTAAATGTCTGTCACTGTTGTCCTGTCAGACATGGCTGTGTTTGCATGGCTGATCACACTCCAGACCCTCTGCATTCCTGATATGTGGGAGCATGCTGGAATATAGATGTAAACTGAGCTTTAGAGCAGGGTGAGCCTGGGAAATGGGGCAGACCTGGGTGTTCAGCACATTGCACCACGTTGCACAGATGACAGCCTGAGAACTGTGTACATCACCTGGCAAAATGTCAGTGATCAGTCTGGGGTTGCTTGCCATGCTCTAACTGTAATATAAGGCCACTTGCTCTGGTGGAGTTCTGCTTTCCTCCACTTGTGCCATCTACTCTAAAAAGGAATCAAGATGACAAAGCCGTAGCTTGTCATAAGGACAGCAGAAGGCTTGGAGGGCAGGAATCTGGCTCGTTTTTTCTTGCAAAGGGCTGTGGAAACTTCTTTGGTTTTAACTCTTCATGTTTGTTCTTTTATTTTCTTAATCCTAAATTTTATGTTGTCTGAGACTGGTGCTTTCTCTTTCCTTTATTTCTAAAGCACACACCGAGTGTGGCCGTTCTCCCTGTTGTAGCCTGCCAAGTACTGCTGCATTACAAAGAGCGAGCAGCAGAAAGAAGAATGGACAGTTATTGACACTGTGTTTATAGGGCCACTGGCAGACTTGCGTCCTGCCACTTGGGTACTGGAATTGGATTTTAAAATCAAACATTATTTTCTGTAAGGAAGCATTTATTTTCAGAGTCCTTGGCACACAGTGGCCTGAATACTGCAGTCATAATTCTGGCAAAACTCCCAACAGACATCTAAGTTACTTTTTCCTTGATTCAGGTCTGCAGGACTCTGCTTTTCAGTACAAACATGTCATATGTCTGTGGCCTGGTTCCCAGAAGTTCTGAGCAGACCCACTGTATGTCGCCAACAAAGGGAATGGAGAGAAAGAGACAGCTTGAAATGTACTTAATGAAATAATTCATGTTGCTTTTATAATTACATTTATAACTGCATCATCATAATGTGATGTGTTGATTAGTATCCAGAGCAGTTCATATAATTAAACTGAGCATAGGGAATTAGCAGAGTTTGAGAAACACCATGCTGCTGTTTCTGGCACAGCTCTGTTCACAGCTCTTTGATGGATTGAGAGGCGAACACAGTGTGAGAACTGATGGAGAGGCAGTAGCTCCCTTCCTTTGCATGCCTCTTGTGTCTGTAAAGGGAATTTGCCACTGCGGCATTGGTGTTGTTGGTGTCTGGGACTGGCACTACCTGAGCATTACCTGGGTGCCTGATCTCACAGCCAGAAACCACCCATACATCTCTTCCTTTTCTATAGAGGTCTGCAAAATTTGCCATGAGCTGCTGCCAGAGATTTGTATTCAGCAGCACACTTTATCTGGAATGCACTGTAATACTTGGTCTATCAAAGTATTACACATGAACAAAAACCTCACATCACTCAAAAGGAGAAACTTGTGCATTGTCTCTGGTCTAGACTTCAGCTGTTTGACCATAAGCAAGTGCATTAAGTTTTCTTTTGCCAAGTGCCAATTTACAGTTGAGTTGGGAAATGTTAGCAGGGCTATAGAGAATGTGTAAAGGACTTTGATTGTGGAGCTTAAATAGTTGCAGTCATAATACAGTATTGACAAATATGGGTGTGAACAATATTTATGTTCAATGAAGTTCCATGACAAATACAAGAATCACATGAGTCTCTTCTATTCCAGCCAAAACACAGCTTCTGCTAAAGAAAAGAAGTGGAAATGTATCGTTAGGCTGGAGACTAGAAGAGGAGATCCGGTTTTGGAGATTTTCTTATTTGTATATTCTAAGAACATTGACTCAGTAACTTAGCCACTAATGGACAGTACCAGATGATTCAGACCCATAAGATCCAATAGCATGTTGCTTAGCAAAGTACAGCAAGGAAAAGGCACAATCCAAAGGCTTAGTTTTACTTTGTAATGCTTTCCATCTTGCCATATTATTTATAATCTACTTTCAGATGTGTCGTAAGGTGATTGCAGTGTGCAAAATGTTCTTATGGGGTTGGAGAGAGTTCAAGGAATTGTGGAAAACTAATCAAGGGTCTAATCTGTATTTTATATGAGTGCTTGAAAATAGTTCACAAATATTCTAACTGTCTTGTAATAATCCTCATAGGTTTTGATAAAAATATATGTTTGAAGGCACTTTGTATATGCATGTTACTTATTTCCTGGCTGTATTCTGAACCACATTGAGATAGCAATGTTAACGTGTTGATGCCTCCATGATTTAGGTTCAACTTTTTACCCTCATGGGTATTTGAACACTTGGCTGTTTCAATTTTCTGACGTTCATGGTAAATTTTCATTTCTTTTCTGGAATATTCCTTCACATTCTCATTTGGAAAATGTCTGCTATGTAATATTTATAACACAAGCAGAGACACTTGTGCTAGTCTGCCAGCTTTATTACACTGACTTGACCCTCTCATTGCTAGATGTCAGTGTAAAAGTATACTTACTATTACACTTTATTGCACCAACAAAGACAAAGATAATAAATTAATATTTTGACTGAGTTGTCTCTACATTTATAGGAAGATCTACTCTGCAGTCTGTATACTTCACTTCAAAAATGCATCTGTAGTAATCTGTGGTAATGGCACAGAATAAAATTTATTTTACAATTTTGAGAAACTATGGTTTAATTAAATTGATCTACTGAGTGCTTGAAGGTAGCATGTATGAAATTTATATATAGAGTACACTATAAGATTCAGTTGTTATCATTAAAAGAATATTATTGCATAAGATAAATGTGATCCACTTATGTCTTTGATTTCTTCTAGTATCATTTTTCTTTCAAAAATGAAATCTGTTATTTTGAGGGAATCTTTCCTACTGTTTAGCAGATTAATGATCATTCATGTCATTATCGGTTCTGCATGCAGTATGTAACTTTTGTATGGATTCCTGTACTAATATTGTACATCACTGGTGACTGACAGTAACAACTTATCCACCTAAATTTGCAGCCTGATTCCAGATATCTTACCTGACAGCATTCTAATTTCTAAGTGCTCATTTTTCATCTCAATTACTTTTTCTCCATACTCCAGATCTTTGCAAAAGACTACAAACAACACAATCCCTGCCACTTACAGGATATCATCTTCACATATTTTAACCTTTTTTTTTCCTGGACCACTTGCAATATAGGCAATTTTTCACATTTAGCTGGGATGCTTTCCAAGAGGGTGGTATACACCATATCAAAAATACTTTTTTGTTTGGATGTACTTTAGGGTGGGTTAGATGGGTTTTTTTGGGGGGGGTGGTGAAACTGGATTAGAAGTTTCTTGAAAAGTTATGATACATGTTTTTAGGTGAGTTTCCTATAGACTTCAAGAAAAATAAATTGTGTTTAATACTACAAAAAGCACATAGTGCTCTGGTAGGTAACAAACTGTTGTGAGGAAATTAAATATTGTTGAACTTTTATGAGAGACCTCCAGAGTGAAAACAAGTCTTGCTTAGTTTGCTTTTGCTGTCTGTAGAAGTTACTTCCAATGTGTCAGATGCTAGATCTGTAGTGGCCATGCTCACTGAAGCAAAGGGAAAGTTTAGTTCAAACCCTCCCTGGACAATTTTCAGTCTTTTCTGTTTCTGCTGAGGTCGAAGACAGCAAGCCTCATACAGAGCCATGGTCCAGCAGGATGGGCTATGCCTGTCTTCTCAGTCATACTGGCAAATAACATTAATATGAAATGTTCATATGGAAATTCCAAGGAATTAGTTACTACAAATATTTAAAAAATCAGGAGGCTGAATAAAATGTTTTTTAAATTATTGTTTTTTCCAATTGGAATAAGAATAAACATTTTAAGTATGGGATTTTTATGGAGTGTCATGGTAACTATGAGTATGTTTCTTCTTCTCTGTGGTTTTATCTCTGTATATCCAGATTCCTGCACTTGTACCTTTTTTTGCTGCTAACATTCACTCATTGCCCACTTCATTAACATGTTGAATCTCTGCCTGTTTTTAAAATCCCTTTATTTTATGTGTTAATTTGTGTATTTTTTCCTGTGCCTTCTGAATTTATTTTCCTCCTCTTGTCCTAAACTGGTCCCTTTTTTGCTGTGCAGTTGCCTTACATCATAATTCTGCTTTGTTACAGTATTCCAGCTTCAGTATTCTGTTCAGCTTTCTTCTTTTTTTTTTCCCCTTTGTCATTGCTCTGCATATGTAAACACTGGCAGGTATTCCAGGGTTCATTGCTAATAAATTCTTGGGTATCTTTCTCTAAGTCATAAGATCAGTAAGCTTTTACTGCTTATGCCTTGTTTTCTTGTGTGGCTGTTCCTCATATGTGGTTCTGAGTTTTTCCTTATGTCTTGCCTGCAAATCTGCAGGGATTATTTCCTTTTCCTGTTTCTATTGTGTTTCAGATATACAGTGTACTTTATAGTAGCAAATAAGGAAGAAAAATGGGTAAAAGAAAAGGTATTTATATTCTTTTCCTATTATCAGAGGTAAATGGAACCTAAATTTAAATCTTAAGGCTCTTGCTATGTCTTGCCTGCAGTGTCTTGCATACTTTTTATACATTTCTGCATTTTCTTCATGCCTAGGAAGGTCTTTAATATGCAATTTCTGAAGTTTTCCCACTGTCCCATGTAGCTGAGAGCTATATTGCTAAGCTTTCTTCATGGCAACTAGTTCAGAATTTAAATTTGGATACTGTAATTGTAGCAGTATTTTGTGGCTTTGCCATTAGCTTCTTCTTTTTATAGATGTGAATCCTAAATGCTACGTGTCTCCCTAACTGTGTGATGCAAAAAGGTATGATTTGCCATTATGGTTCCAGTCTTAAATCCATTCAGCTTCTGAGTCTTTGTGAACAGCTTCATGGGATTATGAGTCATAAAAAGACTGGGATTATGAGTCATAAAAACGCCATTTTATTTTCTGTATATATATTGTGGGCAAGGAAGAACCAAAGTAATGTTTATAAAAGAACACCCTGGGAAAAGTTATATTGATTTTATCTAGCCTACCCATGCTTTTTCATTTTTAATCTTAGTATTTTCTCTGCAAGACATGAATTTTTCCCCTTTTAGTGTTTTCAGTAGCTTAAATTTACTCACCTTTGGTCACATCAATGATGGTTTCCACAACTGCTCTCTTAGGTTCCTGGAGCTCCATGAAGATACTTCCTGTCATACTTATGAAGGGGAAGAATAGAAAAATCAATTTTACTTAGATGGCAATTGGAAAAAACACATTTTTGTCCTGCATTCTACTTTCAGGATGTTTTATTAAGCCTGCTTTTCTAGAAGTAGTGCTGTTTTAGTTTTGTCATTCTCTTTAGAGTCCACTTCATGCTTGCAATATTTGTAATCTCTTTAGAATTCACTTCATGCTTGCAATATTAGTAATTTCTTTCTATTAAGCTTTTATTTTTTTCCTTTTAATAGTTTCTGAAAAAAAAGAACTAAAAGCAATGTTGGGTATGTGCCATAGCAGTAAACATTTTCTGAGGCATAGATGTATTTATTTAAAAGGTTACTTAGAAATTTAATTTAAACTTCTACAGGACTAAACTGTACACTAAGTCGTGAAGATTCTTGATTTCCATGGCTTCAGGTTTTAAGATTGTTTAAGACTGAAGTGTGAAATGGAGTAAATCCATTCTCAATATGCAAGTGCCATGTTTTGCCTTTCCTCTCCTGGTGGGTTCAAAGAACAGTTATCACCAGGAAAAGTAAACTACAATAGTGCAAAGGTTGATAAAGCACATGAAGTTAGTCCATTAGTTTCACCAGTGAGTGGCTTTGTCACTGATAGAAGTCAGGCTTCAAGAACATTTCTGCAGCTGAGATAAGAAACTCTTCCCCCCTATAACCTGCTTCCTTTACCTATGTGCAATGTGTGAGAGAAATAAAAAGGGTGAAGAAAGATTTTTCTAAATATCAGCTATCAGGAAAGGAAATGAAAAATGAGTCATCTATATGTTTTTGGGAAAATTAATTTTACTGTATATAATGTGTATATATATTTATATAACTATATTAAAAAGTTAGATGCTAGTCATAATCAATGAGCACCTAAAAGACTTTGATTTTTCAACATCAGATTAGTCATGACTGAAACTATTCTTTTGCTTTTTCCGTGACTATAAAAAGCCTGGAAAATGGAAAATATTATGTATTTAGAATACATTGTATTCAAAGTTATTTTCATTTCCAACCACAATTTCTCTAAATTCTTTTTTTCCCTGGTGTTCAAGGGTGCATGAGTGTCTAAGGAAAGCATAAACATCTTCTAAGTTTTTGATTTGAGTATTAAACACATTTTTTGTGCTAACACCTGGATGGGTGTTTTTCAATTACCTTTCTTATGCAAAGGAATTACTACTCTTAAGTATTGGGATTCCCCTTCTAGCAACTCTCCACTTTCATGTTGTGGCTAGTGGGTCCTCCAAAAAAAAAAGTGTACATAATGATGTGCATGAGAAAAAAAGGCCAGGGTATTACAGTTTTAGCTGAATGTGCTGTATAAAACCACTTTACCCCAGCGGTATTACATGGTTTGATCCACCAAAATGTTACATTTAGGAATTTCATAGGGTTGAAGCTCAAACCCATTCATAGGCTTGAAGCTTGAGTCTATAATTAGTAGAGAGAGATTTTTGCACCAAATATGTTTTTGTAACTTAAATATAGGCTCTCAAGCTCTTTTTGGTATTACAAGATTCCAGCCCAACAGTGTTGTGTGGCGTTACCCTGGAACATAAAACAAAAGCTGGAGCTAAGTAGCACAGCTCCTCGATCTATAGTTGATGTTGTTTTGCTGTTTATACCGAACGCCAGGTCTCTGGATAATGAGGATGATGGAGAGATGATAGCTTGATTATCCTGCTGCTGTGCTTTTGCTGGGAACTGATGAATCCTTCACACTTTTTACTATCTCAGGCCAATGGTATGGGGGAGGATGAGAAAAAAATCGTAAAGATGACATGTTTGCTGTCCTGTTCCCTGATGGGGCTCCAATGTATTACCTGGATCTAATTATCTCATCTCTAGCTGACAGAGAGGCTTCCATGGCATGCTTTCCATCACTGGGAGCCTCCGCCAAGCTTCCAGTGGGCTGTCTAATAGCTTGATATATTTTTGGACCTCCTGCTCATTGGATGAACAAGCTGAAGTAAATCATGTGTTGACCTCAAAGCATTTATAAACTGTAGAACATTATATTCTCATCAGAGCCATAGGGGCAGTAAACTATAGTTTCTCTGCTGTGAAACATGGTTTTGGTTATGCACTGTGTTACTAGGGTTGTACTTAAACAATAATATATCATTTGTGGCACATGTCGCCTTCTTTATTGAAAGGCAAAACAAAGAGTTGAGGACAAAAATCATTACTACTTTAGCAATTTTTCACAAAATGCTTTTGTTTTGTACTTGACACACAGATGGGACATTGTACTGCAGTGTAAATGATGTACAGCAGCATGACAAATTTCATTTCCTTTATAAAATGAGAATAAGTATAGCGGATGAATTTGGGGAAATTGTGTTAACTTTTTTTTTCTGTTAGTGTTAAAAATAAATTAAATAGGGGAATAAATTTTAAAAAATAAAGTTAAAAAAAAGAGATTGATTATGAGGGAAAAGTCCTCTTGGAAACTATTTGAGCCCTTTAATTGTCTTGGCAGATATTGATTAAAATGCTTAAATGAAAATATTGAAAACAATAAACTCACTTGTGTTAGAGCTTTTGAATCACTGTGATAGTGATAATCCATGACCAAGGAAGAAATTCACACAAGTTGTTAATGCGACACCACAGCTGGACTAAGCAAACAAGAGAAGGTCAGTTCTGAGGAAAGTAAACCATATTCTCCGTACTGCTTTCAATCACAGACTGTTTGGTGTTTCAACCATGTTAAAGCAATATAAATGCTGCTTCTCAGTCTTCTTGCTTCAATTTAAGTCTGCATCACTGGAGTGTAATACTGTGTGATACGTCACACTGTGAAAGGTGTCTGGTTCTGGAGAAGAGTTTTGAATTTGGTTTTGCTCACATGGCATAGGTTTGCCTTTTCCTTTTGTGGTGGATTTCAGGGAAATATGACCAAAGTCTTTACTATGTTTCCAACCAGCAAATCTTACTTAGCGTTTCCTTGTTATTAATCTTCAATAAGAAAACAAGAACTGAATGGCTGTAACATGAGAATGTCCCAACCCATGTACAAGCACCAGGATCCCATACTGTGAAGTATTGTGCACACGTGAAGTGGAGCACAAATTAATAAGAAAATTTCCACTGCTTTCCCAAAACTTTGTGTCAAAGTGTTTTATCTCAGTCCTGTTTGTACAGCTGAAAACCAGTCCCATTGTCCTAAAATACAACAAAATTATTTTTCTCTGTTTCAGCAGATGATAAGTTTTGCAATTTTCACAACAGCCAAAGCCAAGGAAATTTTTAGCTATTTGGCTTTGTGACTGCCAAAATCCTCAGTCTGGACAATCATATCTAGATTGTAAACAATTAAAAGTTGGAGGTTTTTTACATCTACCAGTCTGGGGATGGTGTCTTAGAAACATAATGTCTGTCTGCATAGTATGGGTCTGAACATGAGCTGTCTTTTGAAGTCCTTTTCCCTTTTTGCTACCAAAACTTTGAAATATTACAAATTTCTTTGAAGCAGGTGAGGAAAAGATATCCATGGTAGATAAGTGAAAAACAAAAAAGACTATGAAATTTTTCTATGAGCAATGAGCTTGTGAAATCTGTGGTTAGGTCCTGTGTGGAGTCTCTCGTAGCTAACAGTGAGGTTGCTAATTATGCCATTTTTATCTTAGTCAAGGAACTTTTGTGGTCTTTTTCTGACAGATTTGTTTTAGAATTAACTTGCAGTATTCAAAGTCTTGAGACTTAGACACACACACACGCACAAAGAAGAATTACATATATGTGATTTCCCCACTCTAAAAGAATGTATTTTATTTGTACAACTAGAACCAGATACTGCAGAGACTTTCTTTATCTTTTCCCCATTGTTACTGTGTTAGAAACTATGGGCACAAAGCTGGAATAAAAGCATGGTGCCTGTCTGCTTTCCCTGCAAATTCCCATCACAGATCCAGTATGATGCCAGACATTTATTTTGTCTCCAATTTTAGGTATGAGCTGTAATGATTTGCACTATTTTTATTGTTTTGTGGTTAAGGGTGTTTCCTTTTTTTATCCTCTCCTGTCTGCCTCTAATTTTGTCATAAGAGCTTCAGTCTTATCTTCAGCTGGTCTAAGTTGACTCAGGTTTGCCTACATTTACATTAACGTGCTGCAGCTTTTACATATACGAAGGATATGGCCTTGTGTATGAGATCAGCATGAGTCTAGGAAATGACAGACAACTTTCAAAGAAGTATCCAGGACAGAGGACTTGTCTTGAAGTAAATAATTGGCCCTTATAATAGAATTGGTTTTCTCCAAATGGTCTCCTTTAGAGTATGCTAAATAAAGTTGCTGGATTGATTTTTGCCAAGGTTTATTGAGGTATTTTGCCATCATATGGTCTGCAGGTTCTCCCAGAGCAGCAAGATATGTATCACCCCTGTAGCCTGACCTTGTACTGTGGTCCCTCAAAGCCTGGAACTTAGTTTGAGTAGACCATATTCACAACCCTAGTCATAGCTGGATCTGATATTTTAATAACCCTTGTCTAGGAAATACACTTAGAAATCCTTCCTTACATATTAGGCAATATATACCTTGAATACAGAAGATTTGTTCACTTGGAATGTTGGAAACATTATTTTTCAGCATTTGTCTAACTGAACACTGCTTAATATTTTCTTTGTAAAGCAGCTTCTCAGATGTCTTATGTGTGTATCTGTAGCACCACCTTCTCTGGCAAGATGGAAGATATCTGACAAAAATAAATCACAGAAAGATGAACTTACCTTTCTGCTGTTGTAAGCACAAACTATGAAAAGACACCCTGAAAATCTAGAGAGACTTCTGGGCTAATTGCTTTTCTGTCTTCTGCTAACTTTCTGTGGGTAGTGCCTTTTGGCTTCCTTATGTGAACATCTAAACTAAATGGGATTAGTCTTTTCATGAACTGGGCTGCAGAATTTCTCACCCAAACCGCAATTTTCTCTTAATGTGCTGTGTGGTTTTGGTGGGTTTTTTTTTTGTTTTGGTGTTTTTTTTTTTGTTTTGTTTTTGTTTTTTTTTTTTTTTTGGTGGTGTTCATCCTTTTCTGAAAGAGAACTTCAGTAGTGGAAATCTGAGACAAAGAAAAACGAGATTTCCTTTTACAGTAGATGCTACAGCAGTTGGAGTGGCTGTAATCACATATGTTAGCTGCTAAAATGCCTGTTGAGGATTTCAGGTAGAAGCAGAATTCTGACAATAGTGTTGAGAAAGTGAGATCACAAGGAGCCCAAGGGATAGTGAAGAAGCTAGTAGTAATTATATTTTGGACCTGGAGAAAGAGAAGGAATCAGGTAAAATAATATATTTCACATAAGCCATATTGCTGTCTGTGGAGAGATGGAACACATTGAGACCAAACCCTGTGATATCCATAAACTGTCAGCTGTGGCCAAAACCCTTTGAATTACAACTTGCCATGGGTCGTTGCATGGTGACACTTGGATAATAATTTAAAAAGAGCAAGTCTTAATTTGTTTTCTTTTTGAAGAAAAGCTGCAAGTCTAGGACAGGCTTGACTGCATAGGACATGCTAATAATATCCAACCATGCTCTAGACATGACGACCGAGCAGTCAACCTCAAGCTGGCCTAGCTTCAAAATGAGCAGTGTGTCAAGAGTGAGGCACATCTTTCCTTTCAGGAAAATGTGTCTGGAAATTTCAAACTCTGGGCCTCTGTGCCATGCCCTACACCTCTTCCCCACAGATCAATCACCCCATGTCAGCCATCTGCTACATCTTGACCTTGTGGGTAATGATGAAAATCAGGTATGAGCTGCTGTCATTGTGCAATGAAAAGATGGAGATAATTTGAAAGTCAGGTGAACTGAGATTTGGATTTTAATGGTCAAAAAATTTTGAATGTCTTTTCATTCTGCGTGCAGTATTGCAAATACTCTTGAATAGAGATGCAAATAATATGTAAAGTTGAGGCTGTGCTCCCTGGTTTTCCTATAAAAGCAATAGGTACACTTACAAATTCAGTAATTTAACCTCTAGATTGCTTAATCTATGTTTGTTCATTGCTCTATGAGTGTTAATATTGTTAAAGATATGGTGCTAAGGAAAGAATCCTTTGTCACTACCTGCTGTTCACAGTACAAATAAGATGTAGAGGGAAAAGCATATCAGGTTTCACCATAGAAAAGTCAGGAGGAGTGCCACTTCTTTTCAGGTGGGAGAATCAGATCATGGACATCTTAAATCCAGTAGCAATTTTACAAAGTTATGTTGTTCCGTGATTGGGCCCGAAGTGACGTGTTCCTCTAATTCCTGTAAAGCCTGTAACAATGAACAGTCTGCACAACACTGATCTATTATGGGAGCTTATTTCAAAAATTGAAGCATAATACCCTTATATTTTCCACCTGCACCTCATGTAAAATTAATTTTATTTTATTCCAAAGTGAACAGATGTGTTTCACAATGTCATGAAAATAATTATGCAATAACTTTTTTTTTTCTTTTTTTACTGCTATTAAGTTTTCTCATGTGCAAGTTTTTTTTTTCCCCTGATCCTTGACTTTCATTTGCAATGTCTCTTTAGGCTACCAGCATTTGGGAAAATTTATGTCTTCTGTAGATATAAAAGGCATACTGTTATCTATGGGCACACCATAGGTACAGCTTTATCTAGAAATGCCTACTGAGGTGATGGCTGGTGAGAATTAGGGTTCATTTAAGTTAAAGATAACCAGCCTCTGCCTTATGGACCTGGAATGGATGAATCCAGAAGGGAAGGAAGATGAGAAGATATGGAGAAGAAGGGAGCAGTAGCAGGAGAGTGTCAGCTCATGCCGTGGAGCAAAGCAGTTGCTCTAGTCCAGCCACATGGATGCATGGGAGTGAACAGCCATGTGTGCCTGCACCTCATATTTTAGCCCTCAAGGTAGACAGCAGGAGGATTCTGGTCAATATTAACTGCCTAATCACAGTCCATCAAGTTAGCTGTAAAAACTTCTGTTTCAATTAAATATAAGCTCATTGTATTTTCACACAACAGTTAGTAAAATAAAACTCATTAGGAATATAGTGTTTAGACTAGGAAAACTGATATTTTTTTTGAATATCACAGTGAAAACCACATTTCCTTTAATCACCATCTGCTCTGTGTTAGGCTGCCTATAAAATGCGGTACATTGTTGACAATAGGGAAAGATGAAAACAAACAAGCAGGAAAACTACTAAAGACATGGTATTAATGTCAAAGTGCATTAATCCCTCCCTTTCCTTGGAATATGAAAAATTATTTTATTCTTGACCCTAAATAATTTAACTTTCTTTCCACCAATTTTGATTTTGGACAACAAGGGTGAATGAGTAATGGAAACAAAGCAGAGAATTTCATGTGAATTGAAAAATGAAATAAGGAGACAAAAAAGATGAGAAGATAACACACTGGTCTGAATAAATTAAACATTTTTTTTTTAAATTAAAACAGCTTCATAATTTTGGAATTGATTATACAAAAAAAAACTTTACAGGGACGGAAGTACTGACATTTCCATGTAGTTTCTATTTGTACAAATATTAGTGTTTCTATAGGAACTTAAGGATTTAATGTGAAGAAATGTATGAGAAAATTTGAGAGTACAGTGTGAAAAAGAGGAAATAAAAGGCACTGTGTGGGGTTTTTTTCCTTGTCTAAATATGTAACTATTGTTTATTATTCAGTAAATATTAAATGTAGAGATGAAACTTGTGTAGATGACTGATTTTAACAATGGGCTAAAAGTAAATGACCATAAATCTATTGTATTTAGGCAGTAAGCTGTTAAATACCTAGAGTGAATGGAGGGAGGCGACTTCTTTAATCATTAAACTAGTCCTTGAATATGGAGGATAAGTACATCATCTCTAATCCCATTCATAAACACCTCATGGTTCAAAGTTAAAATCATTGTGATTTTGCTCCCCTCTATTCCTACTAGGAAATATTTCATGGCTCTGATGGTTAGAAACCCTCTTATAATTTCCAGCGTAATTGTGGCTGGTTTATACCCATTTGTTTTGTGTCAGCGGTGTCCTTCAATGTGAATAGCTTTCTTCCTCCCTGCTGCTTACCCCCTGATACATTTATAGACAGCAATCACGGCACCTCTTAGCCTTTGTTCTGCTCTGTTAAACATGCAGTGCGCTGTTGGGCTCCTCTAATAAAATAGGTGTTCCTTTCCTTCTATTGTTTCTGTTCAGTACCTACTCTTTAAACTAATAGATCTTAAACATGTTTGACCACAATGGGGTTTGTGGTCTGTATCAGTCCCCCTGCATAAATCCTTAAACAGGGGCTGTTGATATATTTTTTTTTCTGCTTCTGGAAATACAGAACCTGATGCAGCCTGGGATAATACCCACAGTTTTCAAGGACCCAGTGCTGACCAGTAGTCATCCTGGTTGCTGCAACTATTTCTTTCTACTCCTTCATCTCCTCCACCTGATGATCCCATAGTTGATGGGAAGAATCATCATCAGTATTTTCTGAAGGAGAACAAGCTCGTATTTCCTGTTTTAAGTTCAACATTGAAGTAAACAGGCTCAGCCTGGTGCCCAGGTTCTTCTCTTAGGATGGGATTACTTGACTCTGGAGATGCCCATTGCATTCCCTTCTGTGTTGGCTGAGCAACCAAACTTTTAAGATGTCTGTCAGTAGGGTGGGGCACACTGCTGCCATTTGAAATGTTATCTCATTTATACTGGTCACCAGTACCAGACAGGCTCCTTTTGTGTGACCACCTCTTCTGTGACAACCCCTGCCTCTGGACTGTGTTATCAGCAGATTCATTAACACTTTCCTAATTGCTGATCACTAGAGTTGTTCCAGCTGCTGAAGGTACTGCATGAAATATAGATGTACAATTTCAACCCTAAAGCCTATGGAGTTGGAAAAAAGTTCCAGCTGATAAAAGAAGTGCTGCAAAATAATAGACTTTATGAAAGAGAGCTTTCTATTGATAGGTCTTTATTTTGACAATGCCTCTGCTAATATTTTAACAAGAAAATCCCACAAAAATCTCACATTTTCCACAGGTAAAAATCCTTTTTGAGAACATGAATTAGGAATTACTGCATCTATTTTATTTTTCCTATTTTAATCCAAATGGACTATATCAGACTTTTTGGACTATGCCTATGGGAACAGCAGAGGCCACAGGATGTGGAAAACCAATCTACTATATTAGTACATTTGTTTGAAATGTTTATGAGGTTTTTTTACAAAGTAAATGTTGTCTATTAAAACTAAGGTATTCAAATTGTATAATGTGAAGTAAGAGACAAGAACAAAACCTTTCTAGCAGGCTGTAGGAGGAAAAAACACTTTAATTTACCATTGTTTTATTCTATGATATTTATTACAAACTGTTAAAATTATAATTAATTATTATTAATTAATTAAATATCATACATATTTACAGGAGATAAAAATCAAGTAGCAGAGGATGCTTCTTAATTTTGCATGACCACTTGTGGCAGTGTGTGCCAGAGGACTGTGTGTATGATAGGACTCCAACTACTTCCCACTACATTTCCTCTCTGAGTAGAAATGCTACTTTGATTGGACATTTTATTTTATTCACTATAAGGAACACAGGAAAGTGTTTGGGAGCTCTTAAGAGCAGTCTCAGAAGTGGTTGCAAATGCCATGTGAATGCTCACCTGCATAATTCACACCTCCCTGTGTGCATGAGGAGTATAAATGCTCACAGGCCTGAACAAAACTCTTGTTCTGGTATGCCTGGTGGCATGCGAGTACTTGTCACATCACAGGCCCTGCCTTACCTGCATGTTCTATGTACAAACAGCAAATCTGACCTGAAAAGGGGCATTGCTTTGAGTGCAGCTTGGGTCAGATGCCCTCCAGAATTCCCTCATAGACCAAATTATATAAATCTATATAACTGATTATTGCTGGATCTCTTTTACTTTCCTCTGAAGCACCTTGGTTCTGTTTACTAAGGCAGAATATTGGACTAAATGGGTTTGAAATATCATCCATCCTGGCAAGTCTTGTATTTCCATGTGCAAACAGGATTTATTAGAAACTCAATACATATCGAATGTAGGTCTTCAGGGATCTCTTATTTACTTTGGGCAGGTAAATATTGAATTGTTGTGAATGGTGTTTGAGTCCATTTTGGAACATAAAGCAGAGGAAGTTAATAGAACAAAGAGAAGAAATCAACACCAGCAGTACATGGTAACACACATTACTGTATATCCCCTTCTGACATTGCATGTTTTGCATAGCTGTACCGAGCAAACTTTGTATTATTATAAGCCTCAAAGAAGTACCAGAATTGAGAGGGTGCTTCTGTAATCTTGTCAGACTTGTTTGTGAGTTCCTTTCCCCTGCCAGTTATTTCAGCTATGTTTCTTGTTGTTTTGAAAAAAGTCAACTAATTTGGCCTAATATGTTTTTTATCAGTTACAGGACAGATGAAATGCTGGTGGTTGCAACGTTTCATGGCCAATGTGAAATGTCAGTGGGGAAGCTGAGGCACTTTGCAGGGTTTCCCACATCCACTCAAACATAAGGAGCAGGCAGGAATGGGAATGTAAGTGATAAGTATTGCAGCTGCCCCACACCATGGCTGGAGCCAGGGAATCCAAGGACTTATCCTGGTGCTGCAGTGAGCTTTTTCACCCACTGTACATACATTAATGACACACTCATGGGAATGCTAGTGACTCTGTGTGGGAATGGTTGGCTGAAGCAACATCCAGAAAAACCCTTTTTTCCAAATGGTATTTCTTGATGATAGTTTTTCTTAAAACTTTATCCACAACTTTTGGGAATTTCCCAAAGGCAAAAAATGGTCGAAGTTTCACTCCCTCTTGCACAAGTTTTAATAAGTACCCTAGTGTCCTATGTGATACAAATACCTTTTTGAGATTGCCTATTATTGTTGGTAATATCATTAAAGTACTAGAACAGCTGCCTGAAAACGTTTTTCAGTTAATACTTCTATTTTATTTCAATTTATGCATGTTTCAGTTACTGAAGATTTTAAGTTTTTGTTGCATCTAAATTAGAGAATATAGAAATATTTGGATTCAGTGAGAAGTGTTCTTTCTACAACTCTGTAAATTAGCAGAAATTGGTATAGGAAGAATTCCAACACACACTGTTCTTTCAAACCTAGAGATTTGCAAGCAAGTCCATACAATTATTACCATCCCATGCAACAAGTAAGATTATTTCAGGCAGAAACTATTGCTGACAAGAGAAATAACACTCTCAATGAAACTGTACATATCAGTTGACCTAAAGGTTTTTTTATCTAGCCTTTTTTTCTTTCCTAGTGAACACTACTCATTTAAAAATGTCCAGAGGACACAGTAAAACATGTTTGTTTTTACTGATTAAAATGTGCAGGCTGTCTTTTTAGCCTCCCTGCCAGTGTCATTCTTTGCGCTCTCATCACAACACAAAGAGACTCTGTTATTTACCCTGGGAAACAGGTGACTGAACTTATAAAAATCACTACAGGACAAGATGTATTGAGGCCTGGCACAGAATGACAAATTCTGGCGGGGTTTGCCAAGAAGAGACATATTGATTTTTAAATGATTAATAAGGAGAATATAATTGTATTTCATTAAGATGGATGGGATTTCATTTAGTCTGTCTTCTCCTTTTCCACTTCAGATGCGAAAGGAAATCAAGTCATCATCAATGGCACCTTGTGTTAGCCTGCCATGGAAACGAGGTCATTGATTGAGTAAAAGAAGTTTCGGAGAGGTTAGCCTGGTCTTTAATGGAGTTACTTGCATAGATAATGTGGCAAAGATAACAGCCCTTAGTTTCTCTCATTATTTTGAGAACAATCAAGACTAAGAAGATATTGATAACATCTCTGTTATGGATTTTTATGCTTTTCAACTTGCATATTTTCTCAAGTAAATGGATTTGGATATACAAATACACTGGATTTCTCTTTTTTTTTTAAGTAATTTTAAGTCATTCAAATATCTAAGACTGTGAAATTTATAGACTGAAAAAGGGATGTGATCAAAATCCTATTATCTGTATGTCTTGTAATTCTTATCAAGAAAACTATACTCTTAATCATAAGTATTCAATTAACTTTTCAGTGGATTTTTATGTATTTTAAGACTGTGGTAAAATCAAACATTTTTTTCCACTGCTACTTGAAATTGAGGGTTTTGTGAAATTTTTAAGCAACTGCTTAACAAATAGAGGAGAATTTCCTCTCCTGTTTTCCAGCACATGTGCCCAGGATGCTAACTCATGTTACTCCTGGCTGGCTGTTGCTTTTACTTTTACAGAAGATTTTATTCTAGTTGTTGGGATTATCCAGCTGCTCACATGGCAGTGGCTAAACTACCTCTGAGGATGGCGTGTTAAGTAAAGTGGTTTTCATTGCATTGCCAGTTTCTGTGTCCAAGCATATCAGTAGTTTTGGGGGCATCAATTACATTGATTACATTGCAGTTTTCGTCAGAAGCTCCAGATAAAATATTGAAAATAATTTAGTGATGGGCAAGACTGAATGAGAGGTATTAGGTATTAATTAATGAAAGATGAAAGAGTGTAGGAATTGACAGGAAAAGATGAAAGAGTTAAGGAATTAATAGGGAATGGAAGGAAGAACACATAAAGGTAGTAATCATGTTCATACAGAGAATGCCTGCTCTTTCTAAGTTACAAATATATTACAGTGCAACACAAAAATTACATATTATTTTAGACACAGTTGAAGACATGAAAGACATCAATCTACTTCTACAGTTCAGTTAGAGGAAACTGGATTTTCAGTTCAACAACATGGAAGGGGGTGAAGGTGGAGGGGTAAAAACACGGATGATTAATTAAAAACTGATAAACCAAAAAACCCTATTTTTTTACTGAACAGGTGGAAAACAGATTTTCAGGTATCAGAGATTAATTAATTATAATATAATAAAGTCAGAGTGACTACTCATGCATTCAGACACTGTAAAATGTATTTGACAAAATACAGTGTGTTATCAAGCCCATTTTCCAGGGAAGAATGCTGAGACAATGAAGTGGAGTGGATTATATTCTGAGGCAGGGTATGAAGGATCCATGGGTTTGTTCCCTGAGCTAGATATTAATTTACTGTAAGACTTTGAACGAAATGCTTAGAAGTCATGCTAGGATGGAGATGTTGGTATTTAGTTACGGGTGTCCTGTGAGAATTAAACAAGGTTTTCTGTGCAGTTTCCTGTAAGAGTCAGTTACTCCCTGCAATGTGGAGGCACAAAAATATGTATATATACATAGCTGATAAAGGAGCTGGAGGGGAATTTCTTTTTTGTGTATGCTAGGCTTCTTCCTTCCATGGAGCCTGAGGAGACCAATTCTTGAGGTATGCAAATAAAGGGGAAAGGTAGGAATCTGGGGTGTAAAAGGCAGACCACAAGTGGTTTTATATCTATGTTGACACTGGTTTTGAAACAAAGGGGGCAAACTGTTTTAGTGAAGCTCTTTGTTACCATTGGGAGAGATTCCATATTCATCTTGTTCTTCCACTTCAAATATTTACTGTCTGTGAAACCACAGTTTCAAAGGTTAGCAAAATTACCTTATCTGTCTGAGTTTGTGTAGATTCCTCCAGGTTTCTTGGTGGGGCTGTGCAGCCCAGGCCTATACAACAGGAACTGTCTTGGATACGTGCAGCTGTAAAATGATTTTTATTGCATTTTGGAGCACAAACAGTTTTAGCCTCCCACCCCTGCACTGCTACCAAAGTACCCAGGAGACTTTTTGCTGATATACAATGCACTATGATTCCCTGATGGGCACTTGCTAACTGATGTCCTGCTGGATAAGGGGAGATATATATATATGTATATATATATATATATATTTAGAGTATTACAGAATATACTAATTCACTAAGGCATGACTTATCCTGACAAGTTTCTAACAAAATACCAAAAAAGGAACAAATCATAGTAACTAGGAAAAAGAATGAGAATTTGATCCTGGAGTTGGACTGTGGTGACTGCAGCCAAAATTTTCTAACAAGAACGTTCTCCAAAAGTAAAATGTGAGTTAAAAATTTGGGGTTCTATTCGAAAGGCTCTCATTTAAAGCAGAAATTCTACTAAAAAAGTGTAGTCTAGGATACAATGTGGTTTGTATCTGGTTACTGAATCAGTCAGGAAAAGTCCTGGAATCTGTGAGTCCTGTCTTTGGGGTTAATAGCTATGATGAAACAATGAGGGTAATTTCACATTTCTCATTGTATAAATTTGTTCTGGATTCAAAAAGCTTTACATTAAAAAAAAAAAAAATGATGGAGTAACTTTGAAGACTCAACATTTTATTTGGTATTGGAAAAAAAAACATGTAAGCCCTGGCTTTACTAAGGATATGTTCTCTGGTTTTGTCTCAGAATTTTGGAATGTTCAGCATATCATCTTTGACTATATTAATCTTTTTCTAAGAAAGATCTTATACTGTTCTCCTGTCTTATCTCTATGGACCCTATTTGTATAAAATTTTTTTGACTGTGTTTTGAATCCAGAGCAGTGTTAATCATCACCTAATATTTTTTCTTCTTTGGTTAAATTATTTATTCTAGCTTTTCTTCCTTTTCCTTTCTTCTTATGAAGTTTATAAATATGCATTCTGGTCTTCTGTGTTTTGTTTTGAGAAGCTTTGGCAATGTCTGAGATGATTTCTCATCGGCTCTAACATCAAATGCAAAGGGATGAAGAAATTAGATATTTAACAAAGTCTTCATTTGTTCTGTAAGTTAATTAGTCACTCTTGACCGTCAGATTAGATTAAAATTAAATATGGGTCAATTAACACTTGTTACTTTTGTTAGCTTCATTTCTGACCAGTCACGCTGAAATTATCACTGAAAGCCACAAATTTATTTAAGTGGAAATCAGGATGCAGCATTAGCTTTCTCATTTTTACTAAAATGACAACTGTTTTTTTGTTTGTTTTTTTTTTTCTTCAGAGCTTAAATCTGTTAATCTTTTCGTTTTGATACAGTGACATGTTTAAATATGAGGCAGAAATTAAGTGTCAGAGAAGACTTGCACCTTTTTAATCTTATAGTATATATAAATAGGTTGCTTCCCAAGAACTTCTTAACTTTAATGGTTAATAAACTCCCCTGACCAGACTTCATTGTTTACATGAAGCACATACATTAGCACTTAAGATTGTACTCCAACAATTTTCAAGTTTTGGAACTAAATCTTGCTCTTAGTCCTTTACCCTGAGTCAACCTTGTCCTGCACCGTAACAGAAAAAGATTGTATCCTTGATTTTTCCTTCTAACCAACAAGTTAGAGCCTTAACTTCTTTCTGGGCATCCAGCAGATGCCTTGCTGTACAGTGCCTTCACACCAAGCAAACTTCTCAGGTCTGCAGTTTTCCTCCCTCATATTTCTGCCAAGCTAAAAGCAAGGGTAAGGTCTCATTTCACTTTATTAGGAAAACAGTGTGCAAAATCAAACATTTGCCAATTAGATTACCCCTTTCTCTGTTTTTACCTTCTGAGCTTGTGGGCTGTTGCCATCATTGCGCTGGTTATCATGGATCCCCACTAATTAAAATATGTTTTTGACTTGTAAATATAATTTAAAGCCAAACAGATGGAAGACAAACCAAACAAACCCACTGTTTCAGGTTAGAAATTATTTTCAATGTTGGTATTACATTTTTTTCTTTGAATGTTGCTCTGCTTTCCCCACCATTTTTTCCATTCCTTCCTTTCAGTCCATAATTTATTTTTATTGGTTACAGTAAGACTGCAGGCTTTTCTACAGCTGAGCACAGCTGCTAATGTTTTGCTATTGATTCCACATGTTAGCTCAAAAGTGTATAATAATCTGTTTTAATCGTTGCCTTTGGCTTTTCCTCTTCCCACTCTGAGAAGTGCCCTCTGCCTCTGGCCTGGCATGGCCATAACCAGAAACTGATCCTAATTACATCAAACCACTCTCTGCCAAAATGCCCAAATATCCGTAACGTGTTTGAATAACAACTGTTGGGAGACATAACTCCATCCAGCTCCCTGGAAAATGCTTCAAATTATCAACTGTAGATGTGCTGACAGAAAGAAAACCTTGTGGGCATGGTAGGAGGCTAAGCTACCTCTGGCCCGAAAGGGAATACCTCGGCAGTACAAATGTAATGCTATTTAATTCCCCCCCTGCTTCAAATCCCTGCAGCTCTGAGGAAGCTCCAAATTATAACAGGGCTCCTAAGGGAACGGCACATAATCAGCCCTACTGAAAACATGTTGAATAGTGCTAAATAAATCCCAGGTCTAATTATGTTACTGAGACTGCACGGGGACTGCGCATCTGGAAGTGCCCCCACCAAGTCCTGTGGTAGTTGCACAGTGAAGCACAGCCAGCTCCTCCAGCCTCCGTGGTAGCTCAGCAGCCATCTCCAGGAAGGAGCTGTGAGAGTCCCCTCACAGTGCAGGAATAGCCTACATTAAATCACTGCTTATTTAACCTGTCAAACTCCTCTTCTTCGGTCTAGGACGTGTCTGGTGTGAGGAGCAGAGCTGTGGCATCGGGTGGGAATGACTCACCTGCCTTCTGCTCTTTGCTAACCTAAACAAAGCCAGTCCTTTTCCAAGCATTCAGTACATAGAAATGACAGAACCAACTTGGGGTTTTGTCTGCAAATAGAGGGTGGCGTTTTGTTGGTGCAAGCAAAAGCTTTGCCACTGGTTTCTCTGGTGCTGTGTCTTAGCTGCATTGGCTCATGCACCAGCCAGCACTGGGAGAATTTGCTCAAAAGGCTCAGCACCTTGCACAATCTTTTCTGTAGGAAATTAATGGGATTTTTTTTTAACCTCAGGAAGTGTGGTTCCTTATCTTAATATGAGTTGCACCTTTCTGAGAAGCCCTTGCAGTTACTGTCATGATTTTAAATTGCAAACACATACTACCTAGAGTAGACTTCACTATTGGTAGCTGACTCAGACTACATGGTAGGTGTGAAAATAAAGCCTCTTGTTTAGGATCCTGAATTTTCTTATGCTACTCTGTTTTTCATCAGTGATTCTGAAGAAAAATATCAGTGTACATGTATCACCAAGAGGTAGAAAAACTATTTACAACTATTTGCATAACTCTCTTTATATTTTTCTTATGTTCTGCTTCTGTCATTTGATTATTTGGCTGTCAGAAAAGAAGATGACATGCTAATTACTTTTGTAATTGTTATATCAGTATAGTGCTGGTAGTCAATATTACTGTGGTCTGTAGTCAGACTTCTGCATTGCTACATATTATTATGCATCAGTGATTCTTGATGATACATGAAGTGAATATTACTAGGCTTTTCACCTTCCTAAAGAGGCCTGGAAGCACCCTGAGAACCTGAGTGCTAATTATAGAGACCACAGAGACAAATTCTTTCCTCTTTGCTTCATTAGAAAACAGTAGAAACCAGAAAATTTTGGATGGTCAATAGCTCTGTTTAGTGTTTAGAAGAACTTGTAGAGAATATTTTTTATTGCTAAAACATATGGGAAAAAAAAAAGACATTTAAATTTCTCTGTTCTATGGGGTACATATAGCTATTCTTTGATAAAATGCTCCTTTAATGTTGTGCATAAGAAATCAGGTCTTTCCTTTGAAGTCAGAAGGAAAAAGTAAGGAATTAAATTTCCTGTTCTCTGATTCCCCTAAATTTAGATACTTTATCTTAGAACTTTATTAAAAAGAGGGTTTTATTTTCTCATATTTTCATATTTTCTCTTTCCATGTGCATGGGGGTTTTTTTTGGTTTTTTTTTTTTTTTTTTTTTTGTGGCTCATTGTATATAAATATATTCCTGTTTCTTTTCTCCAATCTGCAATTCTACCTCCAGTATTAAGACTTATTTAAGTTTTGCTTGAAAACATCAGACCTTAGCAAGACTTCACAGGTAAATTTCTATTAAAAAATAACCCAGATGTCTTCCCTACTTCTCTTGAAGTGACCACAGATTTACAAAAGCTCTAGATTTTTGTTCTGTACTCTCAAAAAAATATTGCACTACAGAAAATGCAGATTTTCTTTCATCTTTGGAGGGCTGGTGCCACATCATGTTTTTCTCTCCTTGCAGCAGTTTTTGGGCACAAATGGAAAAATCAAGCTGGACTTTTTGAGGTTCACCTCTCTTGAACTTCAGTCTAGTCCAGTGATACCTGCAGCACCTTTGCCACCAATATTTTCTGCAGTGCTGTTTGAACTGTGTGCCTGACTAAGCAACAAAACTGCTGAGTCCCCAAAAATGAAATTTCCAACTAGAAATCTCTGAGGCCTTCAATATTTCTCCAGTGGCTGCTTTTACTAATGAAAGCCCTGGTCATGTCTGTGGTACAGTAGCACACTGAGACCCCCAAGAAATTCAGAGTTGCCCTGGAATACTCACTGCTTAAATACCCAGTGAGAAGGACAGTGGCTCAGGGGGGTAACATCCAAATTTTCACCAGGGAGAGTCACAGCACAAGCAGGTATTGCAATGTTCTTAAGCCTTTCAAAGAAGGGGTGAGAAGTGTTTGGGGCTGTAACTGCTGCTCCTGCTCCTTGCTCAGGCCTTGGCCCCTTAAAAACCCTGACTGAGACACTGAAACTCCTCCTTTAGCTCAGTGCTGCACTGGCTCTTTATCTCCCCAGGCTTCCACAGAGCTGGTGTGTTGGCATGATGTACTATTTCTCTCCTGACATTTAAAAAGAGTGAGGAGATGCTGATAAGGGAGTGGAGCCACTTCTGCCCAAGGAACCCTAAAGTAAGTCAGGGTTCTTCAGCCCAGCATGGAGAGGGGAAAGATGGGCGTGAATACAGATCTGCCTAACTTGTGGAAGAGTTAGGAGGTATCAGATGAAGCCAGAGTAGTCATTTCAAAAAAAAAAAAAAAAAAAACCCAACAAAAAAACAAACAAAACAAAACAACAACAAAAAAAACCAAAAACAAAAACAAAAACAAACAAACAAACAAAAAAAGTGTTCCCAAGGGACACAGCAATGTGCTGAAACTATGTGCTAGAGGGTGATCTAAATCAGATGCTAACACAGGTTCAATAACTGGGTAACTTCATGAGTAAAAAAGCCTGGTGGTTATGGCAGACACGTTTGTTGAATTAAACATCTCCCAGTTAAAATCTGGGAAAGCATTTTGGTTCTTTTATCCCCTTTTGGCATTGACAGACACAGGACACTGGGCTAAACAGACCCATGGCCTGATCCAGTCTGGCTGCTCTTAGGCTCCTGCACTACTGTGCTTTCCTACAAATACATCACATCACAGAAGGTCCACAGGGTATCCGTGGAGTTTCTTAGAGGAGAAAACAACAGTGTTTCTTTTCAAAACTGATCTGTTCAGTGTGGCTTGTGCCATAACATAGTTGCTTTCCCAGGCTAACAATTCTCATCACTTGCAATGCTCTTGCCAGTGCCCAGGCTTTCAGGAAGGGCCTCATGCTGCTATCCACTTTGTTAAACAGAAGTTGGTTTTATATTTAGTGGTGCATGGAGCGTACAGATGAAACAAGTCATTCTTATAGATTCAGAAAGATGAATAGGTCCTGTTGAAAACTAGAAAGGAAGGCTGAATGCAAGATTAATATGTAGTCCCAAGTTATGCTTCCCACAACTTTTATTGATTATTTTGTAAGTAAAAAACCACACAATTCCTTATGTAATTCAGGCTAAAATTCTTGTGCAATCATTCTTAGAAGAAAATAATTCGTCTGTGAGGAGAGCTTTTTTGACTGGTTACTCTTTGAGGGGTAAGAGGTTTAAAAGCATCCTGTCATCATTTTAGTATTGTTAACAGATTCTTAAAATAAGCACAGAATTCACAAATAAAAGGATTATGCTGCCTAGAGGATTCTCCATGCTGGAAAGTCATCTCAGGCAATAAGAAAGGACCTGTGATCTATTGGTTTCTTTCACTTTGATTTGTAGCTATGAACTGGTGACTCTTACTGTGAGACAGTAACCATCTCTGTGCTGAGAATGTGATGGAGATCTGGCATCAAGAAGTGTTTCAAAGTTCAGGGACTGGACGAGGTATGGACTGTGAACATGCAGTGTGTTGTGTGAAGCTTTGATGTTTGAATTATGTCCTGTGTTGTTCCCTCAGCTGCTTTGTAGATAACCTTGTTGAAGAGATGTACTTTCTGGGTTAGAGAAGCTTCTTTCTAACCCAGAAATCCTGCAGTAGTATGTAAATTGTCAAATTTACACAGAACAGAGAATGGCAATGTCTTCTCTTCTTTCCCAGTCAATAAGTAATGCAATTATCATTAATCTGCTATCTTAATTATGTTTTTTAAAATTCATATGAGTGCTTTCAAAATCATCAATGCCTGGCTGCAGAGGGAAAATTCTGACCAAAATATGAATCTATAGCGAGTCATCTAGAGGATGTGAAAAATTATATCCTATAAGGTCCAATGCTTTGTATTGATCTTACAGAAGAGACAAATCTCATGGGTCAAAGTTGAAGTGATATGGACAAAAAAAATCAATAATAATTTTAAAAATAGACATTTTTTTTTCCTTTTCTTTTACTAATTCATGAAAAAAAATAAAAGCACACCATAAGATTTGCACATTATTGATGTTTTATAGATTACTACTGTTTTTTTTAAAAATTAATTATGTTTTGGAAAATATTTTGTGCCAGCATCCTGTTGGCAAAAACATATTTTCAAAGCTGAAATCAAGTATTCCTATCCCAAAAGATCTGGCTTCTGTTTTGGGATTAGGACAAGGGTTTTTGGTACCTTGAACACGTAAAAAATTACAGCTTTTCTTCTTTCTTCAGTAACACTCAGAATTGCCTATGACAGGTTAGAAGGACCTCTGACATTCTGTGATGAATCTCACTGGCTGGTTTCTGACACTGCTATTCTTGTCTCTCCAGGCCTTTTCCCATGTACTCTGAAGGCAAAACCAGGAGGTAACAGGAACCTGTGCTCCAGCTGACTCATTCTCAGTCTGGTGTAAAAATGCAGCCCCATCTGCACTGCCATGGTAAGCAAAATTAGCTGAACAAACAGTACAAATATTTTTTTTTTTTCTGCTGCTACTCCCAAGACCATAAGCACTAGTGGGCCAGGTAGGCTGTTGGAGATGCTAGCCTTTTAATCAGTAACCACCAGAATTTCTCTGAAATTATGTCTGTGCAAAGTGATTTTTGGTACCACAGACATCCCTATATTTTCTGACTGCTTGTACTAACTCCTATTTAATAAATCTTAGTTTTTTTAGATGTGGAAAGATCTAGATTTTTCTTTGTTTTATGAAAATAAAAAAAGATCCTCTGGGCTGGAAGTTTTTGAAATCTTTCTGTCACTGAATAAATGGTAGCAGATTTAGAGTAAAGCTGATTGCTTGTAAAACCTTGCAGTCACTGAGGCCCTTGATCAGACATCTGGCCACAGGGGATGGAAGAGGAGGCATACTGTCCTATCTGCCCTTACACAGAGTCAAAATCTAGGAGAAATCTCCTTGGTTGAAAGTATTCCAGAACTTCATTGACTCCTGGAGGCTGGTTTGGACTTGATCTAGCATTTTTTAAGGTTTCAACTGGAATTTCATGCAGCTTTACCCTCTTACCCACTCTTTGCCAGCACACAGAAATTTAGCTGAGAGCTGCTTAGCTTTTTTCCTTCCCTCTTAGGAAAATCAAGCTGTTGTAGAGTTTTGGCATGTACAAATACACCACCTCTACCAATAAAGGAGTCCCTCTGTAGTGTTTTCCATGACACCCACTCATCAGTGTCCACCTTCTTAAATATCTGTGTGCTGGCATGATCACATTAGTGTTTTTGTTGATGACTAAAATGGAGGCTAGTGTTCTGCAATATATGCCAGAAATAAATTTTTCTTGGCAGGTACCCTGGTAACAGCTTATCCATTTAAAAAAATAAAACAAAGTTAGAACCCAGATTTGAATTATTTTGTTGAAGGGCTCAGGAAAATGCTTCAGATCCATGTTCCTTCTTTCAGTAAGTACTCCCAGTATTTTGCTCCTGCCTATGTCTTGTGGCCTCTCGGTTGAAGAGAATGAAAATCAACATTAAATAATAACAACATTTAACAGCAGTTTAGTTTAAATCCTCAAAATACTGTCCTGAATAGACCACTGTGGAAGGTGTCAACCATCAGGAGTGTTTTTGGCTCCTCTTATGAGCCTGCTGAAAAGAAGCATGCCTTGTACCTTTGCATAGGAAAGCTTGTCAACTGAAGACCATGTGTGTGGGGCTGGGAATACAGTAGGAGAATCCCACACACCTCATTGCAGTCTTTAATATTATACAATGTTTATCAGCCTTAAAAAAACAATTGTTTAATTTCTAAGCTCTTCTATCTGAACATTAGTCACACATAGCCCTTGACTTGCTGCGTTAAAAATCATGACCCTAAAAGTGCTTATTTGAATGATTCCATAATTAAGGAGTCAGTCCAGGAATATCCTTTCCCAGTGACAGCAGACATGCTTTTGGGTGAAGGGTTACACCAGGGTAGCCAGTGGCAGAATCCAGCTAAGAGTATATAGAATCATAGAATCCTTTGTTGCACTACAACACAAAACAACTCACACACTCACTCTAAGATCAAAAGAACAAAAGGAAGGAAGTTTTATTTCTGACTTTGCAATATATAGAATCCTAAAAGTGACAGTGGATTGGAGGATGAAATTGTTACTTCTCTAACTACACTGGTCAAACTAACAGTCTATTAATTCTCTCCTCCCACAAAGAAGAATGCAAAACAATCATTATTTACATGAACAGTGTGTGAGAAACTCCAGTAGAAATATGTAAACATCATAAGGCATAGAAAACTGTTAAAAGAATTTTAAAACATTTAAAAGAACAGGATGACAGTCCTTCAGTTTGGAAAAGAAATTTGAGTCCAGCCAGTAGCCCAGCACTGCTAAGTCCACCACTAAACTGCGTTCCTGCATGTAACATCTACTCATTTTTTTAAATTATATTATCACTTTATATATATATATATATATATATATATATATATATATATATATATATATATTTAAATTATATTATCACTTCCAGGATAATTGCATCACTTCTGTGAGCAGCCTTTCAGTGAAGAAATTTTTCCTAAAATCCAATCTAAATCCTGCCTCTGCCTCTGCCCCCAGTTCAACTTGAGGCCATTTACTCTTGTTCTATCACTTTTAACATGGAAGAAGAGACCAATCTGGCAACACCTTCTTTTCAGGCAGTTTTAGAGAATAATAAGGTCCCTCCTGAGCCTCATTTTCTCCAGGCTAAACATCCCCAGCTCCCTCAGCTGCTTCTCAAAGGACTTGTGCTCCAGACCCTTCACCAGCTTTGTTCCCTCTCTGGACCTGCTCCAGCACCTCAATGCACTTTTGCAGAAAGGGGCCCAGAACTGAACAGAGGATTCAAGATGTGGCCTCACCAGTACCAAGTACAGGGGCGCAATCACAGCCCTGGTCCTGCTGGCCACACAATTGCTGATACAGGCCAGGATGTCACTGGCCATTGACCTGGGCACACGCTGGATCATGCTCATCCACTGCTGACCTTCACCCCCGGGTCTTTTTCTGCTGGGCACTTGCCAGCTGCTCTTCCCCAAGCCTGTAGCATTTAAGAAGTGCAGTGGAAGTGGATGGAAGGAGTGTAACAGAGCAGATTGAAATAGAGAAAGAAAAACAATAGGTACAAATTTCTACCAGTTTCCTCAGGCATCCATAGCAGCTGCTTAATGATACATGTATCATTATATCTTGGAGTAGTTGGAGGGCAGAAGCAGACTTGATTACACTACAGACAATTGTTTCACAATAATTCTGGACCATTTTTCATTAGCTGTCTCCCCTCACAGCAAAACAAGGGATAATTTTTTTCCTAAAAAATCTTATACCTCTAGAAGGTTGTCCAACAGTTAAAGATTTTTAATAATTCATCATGCGAAACATCTTGAACTAAATACTAAATTTCCCAGCAATAACAACAAAAGATGAATGAAAGGAGCTGAGGTTAACTTGCTCTGATAGAAACAAAAGGGTAAATAAAAAGAAAGATGCTATCGCTTTTCCACGATTTATCAGTACATTTTTATTATACCCTCCTCTTTGACAAGTTGTCTCACTCAGTCTGTTGAGCCAAATCAGTTCATTCCAAGGAAGCTGATTAAGTAACTGATTAAAACAAAGCAGCAGATTCATCTGCCTATAATAATTTACCATGACACAAGTGTTAGGTGACAGCCCATATTGGTAAGTGCAGCTGCTGACATTACATTTCACAAAAGATAAGGACTTTTGGTTTTGATCACCTGTCCTAGACCAGCAGGCCCCAGGTGATATGACTGTAGTGATGTGAACAACAACTTTTTATGGCAATTACTTTGTCTTCTTCCTTTTGAACCACCTTTAAAAATAAATGTTTAATTCATAGTATCATTCAAAGTAACATTTATATGTGGCACTCCTGACTTCATTAGATGGACTGAATGTACCCAGCAATGAGCAAGGAGCAATTTGTAGGATGAGACACCTTGGTAATTCTTTTAGGCCTTCCATGACACTGATTGCTCCACCTTGGCTTTCCTGCGTGGATAAAGCAGGTGATGGTGGCAGTCTGCATAATTTTCAATTTGCTCCTAAAACTTTTTTTGGGAGCCTGAGAATGCAGCTGGATACCAAGGATTTACCAAAGCATATCAAAGAAGTGAAATGAAAGTAACTGAGAGTGAGAGACTCAAACCAACCTCTGTGGTTTTCAATATGGGATAAGGGGTCTATCTGGCTATCTAGCTACCTGCCATGGAGCGTGATCATCCACAACAGACTCCTCCTGTGAGATGTTTCGAGTATGGCTGTGATTGGTTAAGTAGTAGCTGCCTGCCTTTTTAAAATGACTATCCTCTGGAAGTCAAAGCAAGAGGCTGTCGCTGTTCAGGGTCTCAGTGCCAGACATCCTCACAGGCAATGTGTCCAGGAATTCTATTTCCAAAATCTTGTTTTGTGTGAAGCAGCTACTGCAAATGGCAAAAAATGATAAATTTTGATTCTTTGTCTGCAAGCAGAAAATACATTTTTCTTTCCTCAAAGGATCACAAATTTTCAAGTTATAGGAAAAAATCTTGTCGTCTTTAGATACTGAATCCTTAAAATACTGAAATGAGACTCTATATACAAAATGTATTCACATTCCCTGCTTCCTCTTGGTAATCAACAAAATTTAAACTACTTCTGAATATAAGGACAGTGGAATTTGGATGTGCTTCTTAAACCTGTTGGTTTAGCAACTGATTCTGAGATCAAATGTGTTCTGAAATGCTGAGTCCTGCACTAGGTTGCACTTTCATTGCAAGCTAGACACTTCTCTAATCTTACTCAATTCATCATTGCCTTGTTTGAAGATTGCAATTTCAATAGGTTTTCAGAAGAAAAGAAGATACCAGCTAACTACAGAACACAGCAAACTGTAAAACATCCTGCTGTGTTCACTTTTACATTGCCCTAGCAATTGATGCTGTTTCTTCTCTTGCCCTGTGAGTTACAGCTTTAGTAAAGCATTGCCAGATTCAAGAAAGGAGGCCTGTGCTGGCACTGCAGAATGACAATTCTTATCTGTTTTCTATAGCTTGACATTTTCAGTAAGGCCTGGAAGGTTTGGTTAATAGGGTTTGTCAAAAGGGAACTACAATATAAAATGTTGAAATATGGAAGGAGAGCATAGCAGAGAACCCGTGTCACGTTAAATGTTACCAAAGCAATTTTTAGGAGACTAATTATTCACAATAGGTAACTAAACTGTAAATCTCTATTACAAGGGGGGGGGATTGAATGTGAGTTTCCTTGGCAAGCAGTTCTGAAGTCTGCTTCTTTAATAGCTAATGCATAAGGAAAAGGGTAGATGTGCCAGAGGCTCTGGAAGATGAGAGGTCAAAGGATGAATGGACGATAAGTCCTGGATTCATTCCCTCTGTAAGTCCTAAAAAGACATATTTGCATTATAAACTGCCTGATAGAATTTTTTTTAATAGTCTGATATTGAAATAATTCTGATATAATAATTTTTTAGGACTATTGATAACTAGAAAAAGAATGAAGGGACAGACATCTAAAGAGGGGCTTCTATATATGCTTAGGCATTGCTCATCAGGGGTTCCAAAGAACAGTGATAATAAGGTACTTCCTAAAATTTCATGTCCTGCCTTTTGTGTGCAACGTCCCTTCTAGGATGGCAATTGCACTTGCTGATGTTCCTGTGAAATGCTGTGCCCCATTACCTGAACTAGCACATAGCCAGTAATCTGTGTCCTGAGGCAGTATTTGTTCTTGTCCTTTCTATTATGAGGCATTTTGTTAGAGGAGAGGAAAGGTAGTGGACAGTGCCTCTGACAAGAAGCTTTCTGACATATTCTTCTCTAGTGGTTCAACATTTCTGGTTTATTTTCTCTAGATGGTACTCAGCCTTATGGATCCCTTTGGATGTTTTTATCTTTTACTAAGTAGTTTTTAATAAGTAGACAGTGCATTTTGGCAGAAACTGTAGGTCTGACTATAGTTTCCTATATTACCTCTGCTCTGCCACTTTATTATTGCTTCTGCAGTAAATTGTGTTTGGCCTGTAAATATATGGAGACTTGCCAACACAAGACAACTGCTATGCAACTGAAAGTGTATTCTTAAGTAATAGAGATGTAACTATACTACAGGTTGTGTGAACTCTACTTTCTGATTTGAAGGGTATCATCCAACTCATTAGTAAAGCATACTTAGAGAAGCTCTTGCTTCTTTATGGAAGAGTTAAAATGCAAAACTGTTCAGGAAGGTAATTTCCTTCTTGGCATCTATCTGCAGCTGTAGCAGTTAAAAAATGCAGTAAGATTGTCTCTGGCAAAGCATTTGATCATAAATGGAGCTCCAAATCTTGGAGTAGTTGGGTATTAATGAGGAATGTTGATGTCCTAAGCAATTGAATTTGACATGTCTTAAATGTAGACAGGATGAAGGAGAGATGGATTTCTTTTCTTCTGCTTACAAACAAACATGCAGGTTTTTTTAAGATCTTACCATATTGCAGAAAGTTTGCAAATTCCATTATTCCTTGCCACAAACATGAAAATGTTCTTTTTGCTTTTTTCTATTGATAGCCAGCAGTGACTATGACTGGAAAAAAACAAACTCAGCACTTTTGACTAGGCAGTGACCATGGTGACACTCTGTATTATGATGGTGGAAGGTCCTGTTACCTACTAATGCAGTTGTCTTGTTGATGAATTCTATGGGCTTCAAGCAATAAACCACCACTTCCTGTTGCCTGGCCCTGGGATTAATCTGTGCCTCAGGACTTCATAGGTTTGGAGTATTTTCAAGTACTCTGCTCTGACAGGCAGTATGATTCTCTTTGTGCTACTGCTGAGTATTTTGGACATAACTGCAGCAGGTTGGTTATAGTTAATGTGCAGAAACTCTGTGCAGAACGGCCCTTTTCCCTGTCTTAGAAAGCACAGAGTGATGAACTGCATGCATCAGACAGTCACTGCTCTTGCACAACAAAGTGGATATTTCTGGAGCTGGCTTGTTTATTATGCACCTCTTATGACTGGCGAATCCTAACATATCAAATTTATTTCCTTCACTGTGCATCTAAACTAAGACTATTCATGTCTACAGAGTCATGAACAGAAATACAAAAACTCTTGTGCAGGGGAGTCGGTATTGTATCTGTATTTAGAGAGCAGCAAGGAATCATCAAGGAATGAATGATCAAGGAGCTGCAGAGAGGAAGTGTGGACTATTTTACTACTGAAGTAATTCTTTACACAGAAATGCTCCTAATTATTAAGCTGTTTGCACTCTCATAGTGCAGATGATTGCCAGGTTTATTCTAGGAAATCTCTCTTCTGTTGAGTCTTTAGATTAGCCTCATAATTTTAATATCTATCATTAGTAACATTGCTTAGTCTTTATCTGCAGCAAAACTACCATTGATATCTGTCATATATGAACAGTAATTATTGGTAAATATGTGTTTAATTATTTCTGTGCATCTAATTTTTATTTATTAGAGTGGCATAATTTTCTGTGTATTAATTTTAATTCAAAAGAATGACAGTGAAATTGTACAAGATAGTATAGCAATAAGGATTACAGCAAAATAAGTACAAAAGCAGGAACAAAGTTTCTTGAGTTTGAGTAAGATGTGATTTGCTATGCAATGGAGCAGTTCCATCAGAGTTGCAGGACAAAGGAGTCCTTCAGAGGTAGTCTACAATAAGTGGTTGCTACAGCAATAAAATATGAAGAGAGACTTGTAATAGAAAAAAGATAAGCCTAGAGTCTCATAAATGGACAGTGAAACAGGGGATTAAAGGTCTGACTTTCTCATAATAGTCTCCAGTGTTTTTGTCTGAGTAAAGTGTAGAGATTCTCTTCCATCCTGGTATAGCTGGGGTCTCTGAAATTTCCAGAGATGTTAGGGCTTCACAGAATCACAGAATATGTGGAGTTGGAAGGGACCCACAGGGATCATCAAGTCCAACTCCTGGCTCTGCACAGAATACCCCAAGAGTC
This sequence comes from Lonchura striata, assembly GCF_050655825.1. NCBI lineage: Eukaryota > Metazoa > Chordata > Aves > Passeriformes > Estrildidae > Lonchura > Lonchura striata. The sequence continues at coordinate 64,826,783 of NC_140704.1, forward strand.
ACACCATGTCCCATAGAGAGCAGTCTAAGCACTTCCTGAACTTCCTGAACCCTGCCAGGCTGGTGCTGTGACCACTTCCCCTGGGGAGCCTATTCCAGTGCCCAACCACCCTTTGGGTGAAGAACCTTTTCCTGATATCCAACCTAATCCTCCCCTGACATAACTTTAGCTGTTCCCTCAGGTCCTGTCACTGGGCAGCACAGAGAAGAGCCCAGTGCCCGCCCCTCTGCTTCCCCCCTTCTGTCAGTGCAGAGGCCAGAGGCACAGAGGGTATATTTGCAGAGCTTTCATTTGTAAGAAATGTCTTTCCAGCAGAGGACACAGAGAAGAGGTGAGGTGGTTGACCACTTGGGAAATCTGTCTGACGCTCTCATGCAGCCAGCCAGTGATACCATGGTCTGTGTTAGTTCTCAGATCTGTGTTGCTCCATTTGGGAGTCAAATTCAATTTCACTATTAAAGGATTCATACATATTATTATGCAGCACGGTACTGGTACTTGATGGGGAGGATGAAAGCTAACTCTTTTTCTAATATTTTAAGGCTGTAGAGGCCAGACAAAAGGGGTGTTTTGACTGACCTAATATGCACTGGATTTTAGCCTATAAGTGTGAATGCAGTAAGAATTCTGGACACACTGAGGGCTAAGTTATCTGGAAAAAAATTTGACATAAATTGTAAATATGAAAATTTCCAGGAATATATGGATGTAAGGGCTATTTCTTTTATTTTCATTTTTTTAGAGCTTTGAATTTATAATTGAATTTAAACAGCTCTCTTGCACAGGTGATTCTCAAGTGAAAACTATTTTGTTTGAGAGCTTTGGACCAGCTAACTTCTTGAACATAATTTTAAAATTGGTTTCTTTTTACTCCCTTGACTTGATTCTATAAGAACTGGTGCAGATTATTATATAACTCTTATTAAGTGTTCAGGAAACTGAACAAAGTTTTTAACAAAGTGTATTTTTTGGAAAATTTTTCTTTTTATCAAAGTGTATTTTTTAGAAGAAAAGGTGCCCGGTGGTGGTGTCTTTTTTTTTTTTTTTTTTTTTTTTTTTTTTTTTTTTTTGTCTGGTTTATTTGTAGCAATCTTTGCATTGACTAATGCTTGAATAAATCCCATCTGTACTATCTTTTTTTTTTGGTGAGGAGCCTTCAGTCAAATATCAGGTCCCAGCAGTGATAAAGTGTTAAATAGGTTATGGATGAACAAAAAACCCCAAAATATTTCCAGTGATTTTCCTTGCTTTCCTTCTAGGCACTCATTCAAGAGGCTGTTAGTAATTTGCTCAGCAGTCTACACGCATGCAAGGATAGGAAAATAAAATTTTATCAGAGCTCTTTGCATTAAAAGTGACTTTCTTCCCTGTAAATAATGTCACAGAACAGTGAAATAAAATTTCTGAGAAAGCTGTCTCTAGTAATAGAATTGTGGTGGAGTCAACTCACTCCAGAAATGTCACAGAACCTGCATGAGGGAGGTGGAGCCACTGGGATACTGCTAAATTCCTTCTGGTATAAATCACCAACATTAACATGAGATTTTCCTAAACAGGTGTTTCCTCTTCTTCCTCCAGAAGATGTTGTTAACCATGCAGATGTCCTTTGAGACCAGCACCTACTAACATGTATTGGGTATGTTCTTTTACTATAGGGAGCTATAAAATTGTAGGAATATAAATTCTTCTGCTAGAGAGTATTACCCATATTAAATGATTTCTTTATAATTCAGAAAAAAACCTAATGCACAATTGCCACTGCTATCTCTTGTGCAAACCCTCAGCTACAACAAATAAGTCTGTTTTACTACAGAATTAAGTATTTCAGTGGATAGTTAAAGTTAATTTATCTTAACATTCTTATAATATAAACATACAGAATGACTGAAATGGAGGGAAGAACATTCTAGGTTGCAATGGTTCTTTTTAGTTATTTATGCTCACACTATATTTTTTAGTATATTTAGCTGCAGAAACAGTAGTTTTTTAAATAAACACTGCCTGGAACTAGGAGCAAAGGGCAGCAGATTTTGACAAGGCATTTACATTTTTTTTCCAAAAAATGACTCAGTAGTTTGCATTCACCAGGATTAAATGGGTTTTTTTCCTAAATAAGCCATCACATTCAAAGTTGATTTGTTCCAAGGAAAAGAGCTGAAATTAGTTACTGACATGCAATAACTCATTTCTTATTTTACCAACAGTAATTAAATTGCCTGGAACTGTTGTCATTTAACAGCTTATTAATTGACTAATGTGCATTACTTGCACGCAGGCTATAGGTAAAATCCAAGGATTAGGAAAGGAAGAAAGCAGAAGGAAAAAAAACCTTGCTGCTTTTTGTGACCATCACAGATGAATGATTATTTTATTTCTTAACAGAGTGTCATTTTTGCAAACACTAATAGGTTAGATTTTAAAGATGCAATTTCGCCAGCAATAGTCCTAAAGAAGGAAATGGTAGTTAACTAGTAATTCTTTGGAGAGGAGAAAAATGAATAATTGGTTCTGCTTTCTTTTAACCATATGAAGGTTGTATTTCTCCTTCTTCCTTAAAAATCAATGATTTCTGCTTGGATCAGTATTTACATTATAAAATTCCTTCCTCTAATCCTATGATTGGCCAAATATTCTGAAATTTTCCTCCTTTTGTTCCACCAACATGGAAAGAAACTTTGTCACATGCATCAGGGAGTCTCAGCCTAATAGAACTACACACAAAAGTGGTTATAGGCAAGTTCAGCAGCTTTGATTGTGTCCAGTCAAATATGATACATTCCTGTGCTGCATTAGTGGCCTATGTGGGGGAAGAAAATCAATGAGGTCAACATCTAGGTCCCAGCTGAGAATAATCCATTTCATAAAAATAAACTGAAAAGTTCTCAGTCATCCCAGTAAACTCTAATTTATAGTGTTGGAAGCTCCTAACAGAATCCATGACTGTGTACAGACAGGGAAACATAGGTCAAGTTTTTAAAGGGAGAAATGTGAGATGGGATTTTCTGAATTACCTAACCATCAAGAGACTTATAACAATAGTGTCCTTCTATGAAACTTGAAATCATCAATTAGAAGACGTGGGAGGGGAAGTGAATTGGCTATGTGAGCTGCCTAAATGCGAGAGCAGCATGGAAATTCAGTCCAGTGAAGTCGCAGTTAAGACACTGATGAAAAAAAGACGAAAATATGGAAGTCATTGCATAGGGCTACTCAGAGGATGAAGGGGAATGGAATAGCTCCAGGACACAAGGCTGAAGAGATCATCCATATTACTCAGTTTATACACTATGGCTGGGAGTTGTTTGTCCAAATGCAGGAATCAATAGTGCCCATATCTCCAGCTGCTTGGCTCTGTGGGTCTGTGATAAAAATCAGGTGATTCTTAGTACTGTTTTTCCTTTTTTAAGGCACTGTAGGTGAATTGTAAGCACTCTGCAAGTGCTTACTTTCCTGCATTGAGTAGGAAGGGAGTCTGTACCAACAGATGGGATGTAGGGACTTCCACTGTGGATCTGTGAAGTGGAAGAAGATTAATCCCATATGGAAGTACTTGCCTATGGGGACTTGGCCACATGCTTGGTTTTTAATAAGTACTTGGCCACTGAACCTGCACCAGGCCTAAAATATGGTGGTGGTTTTGGGGTCACCATCATTCCTGTTGTTCAAAAGCAGGCCACAGGTAAAGTGAAGCCTTCAGATTCCTATGATTGTGGTGCAGAGAGAAGGAAAAAACACCGGGTTTGCAGTCAGACTCCCTGGAATTCGTTAGGCTGTCTTTCAAAGTGCAACTTCATGTAAGTCCATAACGTGCTTGTTTTTATTTCAATAAAACAGTAATTTTGACAATAACTAAGTACGTCTGGCAGAATAGATGGAAAGGCTATGAAGCTATTAATAACATTTAGACACCTCCTGCACTGTTTTAATGCATCACAAGTTAGCACAGTATTGATTCAGTATCAAAGTTCTGAGAAACAAGCCTCTTACCAATATCTAGGATCCGATGTTGTAATTGAACTAGAAAATGTTAGATTTCCAGCATTACTGCTGAGAATTCTTCCCAATAAATGTGTGTTTTCCACTGGGGCTGAAATCACTGCAAGTGTTAGTTTTAATTTTTTTCCTTTTTGTATTTTTTCTCATCATACAGGTTCCCTTTCTCCCCTCTGTGTGTAAAATAAACATAATGGGGCCAGCTCTTGCATTTTACTACCTTGACTTGTGGGAACATCCTTTCACATACTTGGGCTAGGTAATTAAATCTTTTGTGGAAGGACTGAACTCTGTAGAAAGGAAAATGGATGGAATTAGAAAATACTGTGTAGGGAAAAACACCCAGTAGGGATCATGGGCAGAAGAAGCCTTTGTTAGGAAAAAGGAGAAAGAACAGAAAGAAAAAGAGAGCCATTGTTATGACACACATTGTTATGAAGTGCTAAGAAGAATCAAGACTTACTACTTGAAGGAGAAATGAAATAGTGTGAAGGAAGGATGAGAGAAGAATGGCTGTGTATGTAATGGCTGTAATGAGAATAGCTGTAATGAGTGGGTGTTGGTATATCAAAAACGGATGGTACACCAATTTCCATTATATGTGCCTCCTTATTTCAAGATGTCCCTCAGATTTGCATGTATCCAGCACCTTACATCTACAGCTATTAACCTCCAGAGTTTGTCAGTAAAACTGAAGAAATGCAGAATACACCTTTTTTATTTTCAAAGCTTATTTTGATTTTCCTTCTTAGGTCTAGGATCATATTAGTTTCTTTCAGGATCATAAAGGTAAGAAAAAATAGTGATTTTTTTATTTAGTATCCTTGTCTTAGTTAGATGCCGGTGGTTGCTAATTTATGCAGGGCACCTGCAGAATAGTGTCATTCTTTCTTTCCTTTTACAACATCCTGCAAGGTAAAAGGTAAAAGGCTACTTTTGTTAGACAGCAGAAGATACAGCTATGCAGAAGGGGTAAGAGGAAGGAAATAGAGAGTTAGAAATGTCACTGGCACTGCAGTAATGCCTCTTGTCAAGTTACATCAGGTAATTTATCCAAAGGATCTCAAAATTACATTTTTTTTTTCTAGTCTGTGAATTAACAATGCTGGGCATGGTATGCCACCATGGGCATTTGTCTCCCTGGTGGCTTTTCAAAGTGCCTGGATTTTCCTTATCTGAAGCTATGCTGCTTTTGGTGAGAGTAATTTATGTGTGAGAAGATATGTGGAGTGCAGGAAATCTTATTTCTGGTAGGAAGCCAAGAGTTCTTATCCCTACAGGGTTCATCACATAGTTAATGCCAAGTGGCTGAAAAGCCACAGCTGCAAGTAACTTGCTGGTTACATGTATTTTGTTCTTTGATCATTTTTCCATAGCTAATTATGTATAACAAAAATAACATGTCAAGTGTAAATAGCCTAGAAGTTATTTATCCTTTTTCGTATTCATCCTAAGTGGCTTCTAACCATGAATAAAATATGCCACAAGTGGCAAAATCTGAACCTGTAAGTACCTGTGATCTACATGTTTAGCATTTAAACTGGAAGTGACACTGGTTTCACATCACTGCACTCATCAAAATTTCAAAATCTGAAGAACTTTTGAACCTCCTATGATTTCTAAGCAAGTGCAGTCCAAAAAACATTTACTCTTTCTGACTGATTGGGCTGTAGAAGTTAAAAGAAATTTCAGTGGTTCAAATCCAGTAAAATTTTGTTCTGGACCAAATATATCAAGAAGATACAGCAATTATGAATTGTCTGGATTAAAAGTAGTTCCCAAAGTTATCTGGCATATCATCAGGCTCTGTGGTTCTTCATAATCTGCTGTCTCATTAGAGTAGCTGACAAATCTCATTGAAAAGTACTGCAAATCTGTATATCTCTCAGCTGTAGGAGCATAAGGGCAAGTACTGACAAGTACTTTCAAGAAGATACCTTAGTAAGGATGCCAACCTCCTGAGAAAAACATTAAAATAAGATTTATCTTTTGGTGGTTATGGTTAATGTCACAGAAATTTATGCTAAACCTAATTTCTTATACTGGTGTATGAACTTCTGCACTATCACACCACTTGGCTTGAGTGTCTGTGCATTCCCATTTCAGATTGAAGCAGGTTTTAGATAAATGGAGAAACATAACCTGAAATTTTCTAGTCACAGATCTGAATGTCTTGCTCTTTCAACTGCAGAAAAGCTATTCTAAAATACTTTTGGAATTTTACATTAAATTTGGCCAAATAGCAGTGATTACTTGACTCTGCCAGTGCTTGTTTCATGCTACTCATCTGTTTATGAGACATAATGCCAGTCCAGTTGCAGTGTTCTGGTAGAAGTACCTGTGCATGAGAATTCATACCTGTAGCTGTTGTTCCTGTGGTGACATAGTTCTATGTGTCCATAACATCATTATTATCCTAGACAATACCAGACATGTGCCATTGTTGCCGGGACAGGGCTCCTGTCATTTCAGGAATGGTCTGATGTGTTGTTCCAATTCAAAGTGAGGGGCTGTGTATTATTTAGTGCGCAAAGTTTAGTTGTCAGTGTGTGAAACTCACATGTTCATAAACCAACAAAGGGAAGAGCAGAGAGCATATTAACATAGGATTCAGAAATAATTCATGATGATTTAGTTTAATTTGAGTTACTATAACCCTATAGCTCCATTAAAACCTAAAATGAATGCTATTTCCTCCTGAGAGCAGAAAACAATCTGCTAACTTTTGCCGAGATGAGAGCTATTAGGGTGTACAACAAGAATGCATATAAATTACAAGTTTTATATTTGCTGTTTTTGCTAATGTTAACTTTGACTGGCAAGTCAAATTAAAAGCAAGAGGGAAAGAAAAGGAAAAACCTGCATCAGATTAAGGAACTTGCAAAGAAGTGCAATTTCTAACTACAAAACGCAAGACCTTCACACTTCAAACAATCCAAACAGGTTTTCTTTTAATGATTAGGTTTCACTTTTCCCCCCTTTATACTAAGGATGCATAGAGAGCTACAGTAGTATTTGGAAATAATTCAGTAAGCTGGGTATCTCCTTTTTTCACAACTCTGGTAACACTGGGGATGTTTCAGGTTTCCTACTGTTACTGTTTGGTGCAAGGAATACAGGAAAATTAAAGTAGGTTGAAAATTCCTGATTGAAAGCAACGTAAAACATCAAAGAAAATTTTAGGACATGGCATTGAAACTATCCTGAACACTTTTTTAATGGCACTTGCAGCCTTTTGCAGGTAAACAAATAGGAAGTTTCTTTCCATTAAGGAAGACAGATGCTGCAGAGAGTCTGTGTCTCCCCAGAGCAGCTGCTCTATCTAAGATCCAAATAGGTCATTTAAGCCCTGATCCCGGAATGAGAACTATTGGGTCAAAATGTGCCTTTCCAGGGACTAAGTAATGACCTGATAAAAGTAAAAAACAGTGATTTTTATATATACTTAAAGCATGCTTTCAGAACATGAATATTTCAGAAGAATATTTTTTTCTGCCTCACTCTATATTTGATACAAAGAGCTTCACCTTTTGCTCATTTTAACTCAGCTGATTTTTGGTCCCATAGTTCAGCTCTTTTTTCACTCAGATAGTTTAATTTACCCACTCTTTTATACACAGAGCTACTGTGTTTATGGATAGTGAAATGTTTTTCTATATGTCAAATGAGCTTTTAAAAAGTATTATACTCTGCAGGCATGCAGGGGATGATGTTTAAACATAGCTTTCTCTTGCCTAGGCTTCCAGATGATTGAATTTTGAATCTCCTATAAGGTAAAAAAATTGATTATGGACCATTTTGGATAGGGTTTGGAACATAACTCTATCGCTATCTATTGATGTGCATTACCAGAAGCATCGTAGGATGCTTCAAGGATCCAGGATGTCTTTTTAAGGAGATTATTAGATAGGGAATGGCCTAAAATTTCTAGCTTCCTTTTGAATATTTTGAGCAGGGAAGGATATTGCAGCACAAATCTTCTGGAATATTACCTTTCCCCTCTCACAGAACCTAAACCACTCATCAACATGCAGCAGGAAAAGCAACAACTGCCCATGAAGCAAGGGGCAGTCAGGAAGAGATGGCAGAGACAGGCTGAAGATTCATCTTCCTGTGGTGGCAGGGAGCTGGGGCACAGGAAGGTGATGTGGGTGGTAAGGAGGGTGGAGAGACTGCCATTTCCACTGCTCTGCATTGCCCCATCCCACATGCCTTCTCTTCCACTGAGATTTGCACAAAACCTTTTGGCTGCAGTGGCCAGCCCGCAATTAATGGCAACTCAGATGCCAACAGGAGTGAAAATAAGCTTTTTAAGATGTCTCAGAGGTGTTCAGTAGTGGAATTAAGAAAAGGCTAGATCAAAGTTGTAACTTTCCATTTTTGTTTTCCTGCATTGTCACTTGTATTTTAACCCTTTTCCTACTGAAGAAAAGATGAATTTATAGTCCTTACAGCTTTGGTCTTTCCCTTTTCATACTTAAAAGAATCAATTCCTAATGTTCTCCTTGAGTCTAAAACATTTCCCAAGTCTGTTAATTTCCTTACTGTATTATTTACAATTACAAAGTCATCAGTCTCAATTCTATCACTGGTTTTGACTGTCTCACTATTTTTTTCTTTATAGTTTCAAGTTCACTCTTTTATTGCTGAAAAATCCTAGTATTTTTATTCCTTTTCTAAATCTAACTGCTTCCAAATCCCTAGGGTTCCAAGCCAATATGTTTGGTAATGACTTTATACAATGGAAAAGGAAACAAAGCCAATTTGTGTTTTCCATTGTTGTGATAAATGCATATCTGAACTTTCAGCTGGTCTTGTCTTCAAAAAATAAAGTAACCAACTTTTCTGGGTAACACCATAGTCTGAAGAGCAGACATAGTTTTCTTTGCTTATTTTTTTGTGCTCAGTTGACTTATCCTCCACTTATTCATTTGAAAGCAAAAGTAGGAGATGCAACCATAAAATTGAAACAGAGGATTACTGTAATAATGAAATTAGAATTAGGTCCAGGCATTTGAACAAAGATTAATGTCATCCTATAGCAGGCACTGCATAAAAATCCCACAAAGAAAAGCCATGCTCCTAAAGAGAGCACAGAGGTACAGATGACTAAAAAGCCTTTGAAAATAACCATCACAAATTCAGGTTTTGAGGAAATCAAGATTTTCTCTGGAGGACACCAAATATTATCAGGGTTTTTTGTCAGGAATATTTTGTTCACATGCGTTGTAGGGTAAACCATCAGTAAAAGCTACCAATAACCCTGAATTTTTGTGTGATGTTTTCTTTCCCGTTGTCTCTTGGAGTGACTGTATTCTTCATAAGAGAGGTGTTTGCAGACTTTCCCAACTTCCCCTTTCTTCTTGTCTTACCTTGGAGTCTAAAAAAATGAGATCAGGTTTTGTTTTCTTAAGAATTCTTGTATATTCATACCCATGCTAAGACAAACTGAACAGAACACACATGTGGAACCACAAAACTGAAAAAACCCTCAAGCAAAACAGCTAAACTTCAGCAAAACTACCACCCTTACAGCACCTGCTCATGGACAAGTTTTCTGTACTAGGAGCTTCCCAATGCACAGTGTGTAAAACTCCTTATCTGGACACATTGGTTTTGGGGCAGAGCTCCCAGTGACCCCTTTAAAATCAGGGCAAATTTAGTGGTCAGTGTGTGCTGCTGTAGCCCCACGAGCAGTAGGAAAGCTGGCTGACACAGAGCAGGGTTCTGCATCCCAGCCCTGCAATGCAGCCACACAAAAGTGACATTAATAAATATGTGCTTAAGTAATAGTATAATACAAGTGTCCTCAGAGGATGAATTGTACTGAGAGCCAGTATACTGATCCTAAATTGTGCACTAAATTGGAGGCTTAAAAATGAGGAAGCTAGTAAAAAAGATGTTAAGGTGAAAAGTGAGGAAATTAAAGTGTTGCAGCTCAGCATGGGGGCTACTTAAACATCCCATAAAATGAGTAATAAATTACTACCCCTAGGAGGGGAAGAAAAAGAAAAAGAAGAAGAAGAAAAAGAAATAAGAGCAACTCAAAGAGTAGGATTGCAAATTAATAGGTATAGGTAAAGGAAAAATTCTGGAAAATTGGACTGTGTCTCTGTACCGGAAGGGAAGATCTCAGCTTATGAAGAGGATTATAATTAATGGCAGGTAAATATGAGACAAAAATGTGGGGATATTAAAAGGTATTTTGCAAAGCAAACAGCCAAAAGCATATAAGCAAATAACAAGGAATTTGTTTAAATCTACAAAGAGCAGGAAGCCTGCTAAAGCAGACAGGGCCAGAGTCAGCTAAAGGACAAAGCACTGGGAGAGGGGCAGAGGAGGAAACAGCTGTGTGGTAGCTCTCCTGGCTGCTTCTCCTGGCCATGCTCTTTCCTGACCTAGTGTCCCCTGCTCTGAATAGTTCCTTTTCTTGCCACAGGCATTCTCAAGTGATTTTGAATGTCTTTCTTTCCTATTTTTCTTTGGTCTGTGGACTTTGCTCTGTCACTGGGCACAGTCTATGTCTTGTGTTTCCAACTGTGCCCTGGAGAAAGGGATATTTCCCCAGGATTATTTAAGTCTAGAAGCATTTTGAAAATGGAATGCCTGTAAAATCCCAGACCCAAAAGGTCCTTAGGGAATTTAATCTCTATAAATGTTTTGTCAACAGTTTCTTTTACCTCTTTTGTGGCTTATATCGCAATGATTGAAATGTGGGACCATATGGTATAACATAAGATATTAAAATGATAAAGAATACACAAAGCATCCTTGCAACAGCTTTGTGCATCTGTTTCAGCATCTTGGCTAAATTCCAATATGGGTTATTAGATTCCTAAATTCCCTACTCTTTAATTGTCTCTGTGATGATGTTGAATTTTTTTCTATTCTAGTGTCCTGTGCATCTGTGCCTCAGTTTCCCAGCTGTACTGGCCTCTGATTAAAGAGCTAATTTAGGATTAACCCTTGAGCCCAGCTGCTAAATATTGCTGTATCAAAACAGTCTTTGAGAACAAATTAATGTTTTCAGCCACTCTTCTGAGTTGCTTGTATTCTGCTGGTGTCTTTGGAGGGCTGAAGTGGATATTTCTCTCACCTTTTTGAAGTGCCCTGAACAGGGCACTTGAAGAGTAAGACACTTTGCCAGAGTCCCATGTCTTAAATAAGGTGCTGCTGGCACATCATTCCCCACTAAGCACCCTTTTATATGGTGAACATCCACCAAATTCTAGCATTGAGACTAACCTGTGAAATGTAGAGGGGAAACAATTTAAAAATAATGTAAGTTTATAGCATGCAGCCTAATATTGTTCTAGTTTGTTCTCTGAATATTTTGGGAGTGTTTTGTATTTAATAAGTATAATGCTGTCTTTAAGTACTTTCTTTGCCTTAAGCTCTTAAGATACTATTCAGGCACCAAGAGTAATGGAAAATCACTACTTAACAAAGAAACCTGATTTTTAGGTGAGGTAACCACTTTATTTTGTAGGGTTTTATTCTATATTACACTATATTTAACAATAGACGTAGATCAGGGGATGAATGAAGGGAAGTAGTAGGTTAGTAAAAATGATGATAGATTTCCTTGTGTAATCATGAAAATGACATAAAGAACCTTTTCCTTTGTAGAGGAGAAAAAATAATCTGTGGTTTTGAAATGTAGCTTAAGGGAATGGCCGGTAAAAAAAGTGCTGAAAAAAGTTAGGAACATGTGCCAACAGTAACTGCCTGTGTTTGTTTTGCTTTTGGTTAAAAAGTCACTTTAAATTGGAAAAGTAAAAATTTTCATAACTGGGGATTTTGATAGTGAATGAAACTGAACTTCCAGAATTTCCACAGGTTTTGAGAAAAGTGGACTTTTTTATTATAAAGCATATGTTTTAATGCTTTGAAATAATATGTCTAATAATGCCTATGTATATATATGTGTGTCGGTATATACAGTATCCAGAGAAGGTGAGAGGAGGAAAAGTAGAACTTCCTATAACATGGTAGTCATATAAAAACAAACATTAATCAGAGTAGGTCAAAATCTCACAACAGGAAATGTAGAGAGCCAAATCATACTCCCTGTGCACCATTTCAATCCGTAACCACACTGTGCTGTGGGGAGTCCTGGGGGCAAAGGATCTTCCCACCCAGATGTTCCACAGCTGCAGCAGGACAGGCAGAACAGGCTGCTTCACTGAGGAAAGCATGGTCATGTGGGGAAGGTGTTTGGCTGAGATCTACAAAACTGTGGAAGGAAAACACTCAGGGTGGTTAACCAGCCTTCAAACCAAGGTGATCTGGAAATTTCCAGGCTTTTTATTTTTATTATTATTTTATTGTAGTTTTTTTTTTTTTTTTTTTTTTTTTTTTTTTTTGCTCTGTTGCGGGGAAAATAAATCAGAGCGGTAAGAGGCTTGAGAGGAGATCAGGTCCCTACGCTGTATTTCAGCTTACTCATTGTTCACTCATATATTTGGGTAATATTATCCCAAATATATTTTTTTTCCTAAACAGACATGACTTACTATAAAACTGGAGGCCAGACATCACTTTTTTATTTGTATCTGATCTACCTCTGAATCAGGAGTGCTTGGAAGTAGGCCACTGTTCCATCAGACAATCATATCAGAGAAAACATTTAGTTGTGCATGCAATATGTACTTTTAATGGAAATGTTTGCCTAATGCACATGATGTTGTACTACAGGATAATTATGTCTTCCCTCTTCTTTTATTTCCTGTGTTACTTCTAATGTAGACCAGACACCAAACACCCATATTGGAAGTGCATCTTCTTAGTTTATGCAAACCACATTGGTGTAACAAAACTTAAGGTAAATGCTGTTTAAAAAAAAAAATAATTACGGGATGCATTTTATTTCCTTGGCTTCTATTTCTCATGCATTGATGATTATGACTATGACTGTTAAAAATCCATTGAATATTTCTTCTGTTTATTAAATTTATGGGCTTGAAATTCCTCATAGAACTGATCAGTTCTGAGCTCAAGGAAACCTTGACGGAGTGAAGAAAAATAATAGTGAAAATATGAGTGACATAGGAAATAGGTGACGGAAGAGTATCATAGAGAAGAAAATATATTCTATCAGAATTATGCTTCTGATGGGCATTGAACCTCATGTTTCATATCTTGTGCTGCTTTTTTGACATGTCTGTCTTACCCACATAGCTGCAAATTTGTTGTCCCTACACCCTGTGGACCACGTGCTTAGCCTGTGGGAGCAGCTCAGCCAGCAATACTTGGGTCTGCTCCAACAGAAATTGTCAAATCTCCTCTCTGTTCACAGCCTGAGTACATCCCATGCTCAATGATGCCAGACTCTGGGAAAACAGTGTCTTGTCTCAGGCAGCCTGCAAGTCTGTGATGAATCGGTGAGGTTCCAGAAGACTTCAGCTATCTAAATTAGTGTTGGACTCCCCAAAATAGAAACCATCCTGCAGGTCATCATCCAATGGCTGTTATCCATCCTCAGTCCTGTTGGGCTACAGATCCTCAGTGCCTTGAAAACTCACACTGCTTTTGCTCAAGTCAAGAAGGCTGGCTGTGAAGCAAATGAAACAATTCAAATAATTTTGTGTGCTTCTTATCACCTACTCACTTTGCTCACTAGGTCTTTCACACCATAGCAGGCAGTGAACTTTTCCAAATTAAGACCCTCCTTCCTCTTTTCTGCTCCCTCCCCCTGTTATGCTTTTTATGATATGCTATGGCTAAGAGCAGCCAGACCTATGTGAGGAAGAAGAACGTGTATGAAACCCTGCAGAAGGAGATCCAGGTGATTGTGCACCTTGGGAGAAACAGCCGTCAATTTTGACACTTTTTGCTGGCATATTATGTGGTGCACATGGAAAACACCAAAAATTCAATGTTTATGAGATTTACCTGCTATTTCCAAGCTCATAATCTATGGGCACCATAACTACAAGTATGAGGATCCTTGTGGGAAGCCAGAGTCAAATGGTCAAATATTCAAAAATAAACACAGTTTTCTCAATGATGCTAATGCTTTTCTGCTGATCTCAAAACCATTTTTCTACATTATACTCAAAAAAAAAAAAAAAGAAGTTCTGATAATTTATGTTACCCAGATGTTTTAAAATTCAACAGCTTTCACTACCCATAAATTTAATAGCATTAAACACCTGCTGGGTCAGAGAAGCAGCTCTTGCCAAAACGAAAAGCAGGAGCATAGAGATACACTACTAATGTGCTCTCTTTCTTACTTTAAGAGCTAAGGCTCTGAGCTGAAGCCCAGCACAGCATTACCCCATGCAGAGAAAGTTTTTCTGCCTCTGTGCTTCAGAGTACAGGATTCATAACATTTCTAGCCTGCCAAATAATTTAAAAAATAGGGGAAAAGAAAAGTAAGTTTGGAAAGTTTTGTAAGGAGACTTTTCTTAGTCACTGGTTGAAATTCAAAAAAGGGTAATTATTGGAAACTGTGGAGAAATCTATAATGAAACATCAAAGCCTGGGGGCTCTTAGAACTGGGAAAGAAGCACAGGTTTGTGACAGTCAGTGGCACATACATCAGTCTGGGACCCACACCTGGAATGTCAGAGGCATGTGATGGGTCAGACTGCAATAAACAAGTATCTTGGTGTTGGATAAGCTTCAAAGGACAGGTTTTAAAATCTGTAGGGAAGGCTGAAAAGAAAAGGGAAATGCTGGAACAATTGAATGAGGTGGGAAGTCATTTAAGAGTACAGTTTTGGAAGGAATGCCAATGCACTAAAAGCAGGGGAAAACAATGAGGAGAGAGCTTTAACAGGCTTGGCTGAATGTAGCACATAGAAGTTTTCAGTAATGTTCTTGCAAATATAATCTTTAGCATAGTATCACTAGGTTAACATGCCTTGTATTTCTTCATAATGAGCATGTGAATGGTTTTTTATTTATAGAATAATTGCTCTTTCAGCAAGAGAATAAACAATGATTCAGAGAGGAGTGAGTGTTACCAGATTGCTGTGGGTCAGCTGCTAATAAAGAAATGAAGGAGAGGGACTCTTCTCTCCATGATGGACATTGGAGGCTGGTAGCAGGGAAGTGAGGCACATTTTCTGAAAAAAAAATTTCTAGGTGTTCCTGTGGTATTTTGGATGAATCTCCTAGGAGTCAGGCCACGTTTGCAAGATGACATTAGCAAATAAATGGAATGGAAATGTTCGAAGTTGAAGCTCTAACAGAACAAGGAACCATGTCCTGTTTGACTTCCATGAGACTGTACCAGTAAAAAACTATGTGTCTCAGACACTGTGAACAGCTTGGAGTGTGGGCTATGAGCACCATCCTCTCCCAGCAGAGAGTAGTGTACAGAGCCAAGTGATTGCTGGCTCATGCCTCAGTCCTTGCAGAAGGATTGAAGCAGTGCTGCTTTTAGGAGCAGCTGATTGACAAATCAGTGAGAACCACACACTTCAAAATAAGTAATTTGTGTGAATTAATTTTTCCAATGTAGCTTATAATGGACCTATGCTTGTATGTGGTATCGTAGTTTGATTTGCGAGAAGGAATAGACTTGAGGCTTTTTTTCAAGAAACATCTCCAGGTAGAAGCTGCAATAATAATGTTTCACAAATAAGAGGCAGTTTATGTTTTGCTTTTGGAGCAAACCAATAATGTACCCCTGACTCCAAAGGGAAATATATTGTAAATGGAAAAATTGTCTTCATCCTCTCTTACTATTTAAGGCAGTCTTTGCTGCCAGTTTATCATGAACACATAAAGGTCTAATGCAGTAGGCATTAGATTGAATAAAACTGAGAGAGCAGCTAGGACTCCAGATGTTCATTAGTGGAGTGGCTATTGTAAAAAGCCACTGAGGAACTTCATTTGTTCTCTTCCCTCAAAGATTTCCAGCCAATAAATAATTTTCAAGGGACTCATATCAGCAGATTCTGTTGTGTTTTACAAAACCTTTCCTTTTGGACACTGTGGGCCTAGTTCACCATTGGCATCAGAAAAGGAGCTCCATCGCAGGTGCCCCTACTTATGTTAGTGCTGAGTTCAGCCCCCTGCACTTGTGCATACCTACTGCAAAGGGCACTCAGGTGCAATGACAGATGGGGTCTTAAAACTTTATAGCCCTGTGTCTCAAAGCATAAGTAATAGCCAGTTTTGCATTGCTCTGATATTTTTTTAAAGTAAATTGGATTTTTTTGATTGTATTTCATTCTTTCTTTGTTAATAAAGTGTAGCAGGCATACTTACAGGGTTAGATTTTCAAATTATATAAAGAAAAGCATTCTTTTCCTCCAAACAAGATGCATTTAGTCCTGCTATTGCAGTGAGCTGCCTCCTACCATCTGCTGTTGTGCCCTACACTGTAGAGAAATGCCTTATCTGCTAAGAGAGAAATCCGGTGTTGATCTTGATGTTCTGAATTTCAGAATAGCTTTAGACATAGCTAAATAAGAGGCTGAAGACTTTTTTTTTTTTTTTAATTTGTGTGTGCATGGTAGGATGTTTGGAATGTTTTTATCACCTTAAAAAGAAGAATGGTCCTCTGGGTCACCCAAAGACGCCTACTTGTTCTCTTTTTCCAAGTCTGTTGTACTTTTTCTCGTTCTGCGCCACCATCTGTTTTTTTGCTTTAAAGTACTAACCTTGCCCTTCTTTTTTGCATAATTTCATATGTTTATTTATACAAAGAAGAGGTCCTTTTTTATTAGTAATAAACTTAGAATCAGTTTCTAACAGAGAACCAAGATGTGCTCTGTATTCTTGATCATTGGAGAATTTAACTTCAGGGATATAAATAATAACATTAACCTTAGTACCAAGCATATGAAAGTGAATTAGCTACTGGGAAAGTTCAGTGACTTTGGTTGTCATTTCCTTTCCATTTTCATAATTGCCATTTTCTGTTTAAGGTCAGTGAAGATGTTAAATGTAAAACCATGACACAGAAAAAGTTTGTCTTGCTAATTGAATATACAGTCCTCAAGTAGGGACTCTTCTAGAAATTGAAAGAATTTGTGTTTTATTCTCATTCCTGTGAAGCAATAGTTTCTCAAAGCAGCCTTAAAATATATATATATATATATATATATATATATACACACACACATATATGTACGCATATACATATATATATATATATATATATACACACACATATATGTACGCATATACATATAGGCAGAGAGAGAGATTCCTAGAAAAAAGTACATTTTCATAACTTGTCAAGTCCAAGTGAAATAATGATACATATTGTTACAGCTGTTCCTAAATAGTCTTTTTGAAAACAGAGATCAGTCAGGTAGTGAGAGGACAGAATGCTATTTTTGGCTTCTATGCCTTCATGAAGCTACTGCCTCTTATTGGCTTAAAATGGAACTAAATACCACAAACCCATCCCACCTTTCCTTTTTAATCAAAAGACCCAAAGTTTCTTGCAAGTTCAGTTTTTAGGAGCTATGCATGATGCTTTCTAATGTTTGATTCAGAAGGGTTTTTAATACAACCTAAAATTGGATTTTCTGCTACAAAAACCCCAGCTGTTACTTTTTTGTTCATTGTGTTAAAAATACATGGTACAGAGGGCACAACCTTTCCTCAGTCTTTGTTGTGACAGGTGATGACACTGCCATATGAAGCCAAATTCAGTCCTTGACTACAATGAGAGATGGGAGAATGTGCCTTTAGGGAGAAAAGCATTCTGGATCTCTCAAAAGTTTTTGATTAGGCTTCTCTTTCATTGGGTGTATTAAAACTCAAGGCTTTTCAGCTAAGATAGGAAGCCAGATGAAATACATTGAGCCATATCCTTACATTATTTCACTCAAAGCAATTGTACTGAAGCATATTTGTGGTGGTGGAAGACAGAGCCATACAAGTTCCATTCCTGACAAGTTCCTGGATCTGTCAGGGCAGATCAATTCTGTACTTTCCACAGTGTAGTGAGATTAGAGTCCTCACAACAAAAAATATACCTATGAATGTACAGACATGAAGCTTAATCAATAACTGCATTATTGTGAATAATTTCCTGATTAGTTATATACATTTAGGCCCACAAGTAGGTGAGAACTTAATGGAACTGATCCCTGGTTTCAAGACTTGTGGCACCATAACATAATTTACTGCCAAGTAGAATTCTTAAATTAGTTGTTATTTTTGAAAACAACAGATTATTTGCGCTTAACGCAATGCTAAGCCCATTTAGTTCTAGGCCCATTATTAAGCTTTTGGGCAGCACCAACTCCAAGTGGAATCCAAAGCCTCATATTAACTGTATTATCTATGCATTTCCTGGCAAAAGGAGGGCTCATAGAAAGGGCAGAATAATTGCAAAAGGAGGGAGAACTACAGCTAACCAGGACAAAATTCTCAGTGAAGAAGTGGCTTTAACTCCCATCACTTCTCAGAGCTGAGCTGTCGGTGCTGTCTCCACAGGACCCATGGTCTGGCACTCTTTCCTGAGGGCAGGGGCCCAAAAGTGTTTCTTTTAAAGGGCTGAGCCAGGTTAACTTTCATAAAGCATTACCAGCAGGTGAAATCAACCTTTAGTAAATTAACCTTGTAATTAATGTGCTCTTCCAGGTGCAAAGGCTCTTTAATCTACTATTCCCAAAGGAGGTCTGAAAACACATCTCCCATGTGGATACCTTAAATCCCAGGCTATGAGATAAAAACAGCATGACCATTCAGGTGTAGTAGTGACACACCTCAACTGGACAAAAATCAGGGGTCTGGCTCATACATAATATGTTATGAGACACATGCTCATTTATTTTGCATGCTTTGTTCTCCAGACTGTAGATGAGTGTCCTGTTTTTGATATCTGCTCTCAGAACTGCTCACATGCATTACATTACACTATAACCAAAAAAATTGCAAAAATAGTTTTGAGAGTGACGTGTACTACCTTGTTTCAGTGAATCCCCAGGGGAAAATCAGATCTGTCTCTTCAGAGTTTGAGGACACTGATAATAATGACTTACTTCACAGGAGATTGTGGGCACATTACACTTTCAGAACCAGAAAACTGTGTTTCATGTTGCCACAGTAAAGGTACAATACTGGCATATTTGCAAAAATACTTGATCTAAGGAGCTGATGTGTCCTTTCTGGTAGAAGGCACAGTCTCCAAATAAAAGGATTTGGAATTAACAAGAGAAAGAGTATTTCCAGGCTTGGTATCCCTAAGTAAAGGTTCTTGCCTTTTGAGCTAAAGCCAAATTTTTAATGACAGAAATGTGGAGGAATCACATGCACTTTTGTCCAGTCCACAGGATTTCTGAAGCTGACTACATGATTATTTAGAAAGGATTATTTTTCCTTTTTTTTGATCATCTTTTTTCTCTGGTTGATTTATCCTCCTGCCCGCCTTACACTGTCTACACTTTAATCTGTTTCTGATTTATGGTAACTATAAAAAATCTTTTACACTGAGAGATTTACTTTATTTGAATGCAAATTAAAACTATTATCTTTCAGTTACAGGCCAAAGATTGCAAAATAATGCTTGTTTATATCTTGAAAAACTAATCTTCCCCCCTCCCCTCCTGTAATGCCATGTAAATTGTTCAGTTAAAGTAGAAATGTACAGTTAATTTTTGGCAATCATTTATATATTTTATATGCTAATTTGCTGAAGTAGATAACAAGATGTAGAAGAGTTAGATTAGAATGATATGAAACGACAATATACTTTGCTGCTGCTGACTCTCTATAAACACAGTCTTAGGCTCAACCTCCTATGACAGTCTATGTCTAGTTCAGACTTTTAAAGTTAGTGGTTATGAAAATGTGAAATTTTTTGTAGACAGAAGGTCTACAAAGAGAGGGAGAAGACGAAGAACACACTACCTTTAGAATATGATAACACAAATTTTATTTGAGGCTAGATAAAGAAATAAGTGCATTTCCCACACACTGATCCTGCTCTGTCTGTGAGAAACTTTGGGTAGCACAATTGGGTCCTTTTGTAAGGCAGAGAATCAAATGACCCAGCAGCTGGGTCGTTTAAGGGGAATGTTTGCTCATTCACAAATTCAGAAATTAATGGAGGCTCAAGGCCATACCAGCAACTCTGGCTTGATTTAATTCCTAAAGGCTAATCAGACCAATCAGTGATGGAAGAAAAGACATTCTTAAAGGTCAAACACCTCCAAATCAGATCCCTTTTCTGTTTCACCAGTATTGTTGTTAGCTGATATGGAACATTTTTGACGCTCTGAGAGCATCTTTCTTTAAGCAGTGAAAGCCACTTTTGATTGCCAGCATTTTGGTTGTGGGTTTGGTGTTGTCTGCTTGCCAAGAGAGCAGTTAGGTCAGCTGGGGAAGAAAGAATTGTCACACTCATAACTGATAACACAGCCAATATCCACTGCCTTCTGTCTAAGAGATTTTGCTTCAGCTGAAAGTCTTCCTTTGTATTAAAGAATTAAAGTGTGATGTTTCATAACCCTGAAATCCTTCCAGGATGTTTCTTTTTCAAAAACTTTCAGTGGGTTGTCACAATATGAAGTTTGGGATCTTCAGTTAGCACAAACCATGCCAGTTTCTGAAACATAAAAAATCAGTTCATGGTTTTGTCTGCATCTGGTAAATTTATTTGTGGGACATTAGGCTGTTGCTGAAGAATACAAATCACAATCTTTGGAATAAAAAGTGAAATTATAGTCTCTGGTTTTCTTTTCTCCTGGTTGCAACCTGTTTTCCTCAAGTCAATCAAAAGTACTTAAAATATGTGTGACTTTCCTCTGTAGAAAAAAAAGCAATGAAAGATAATGCTGTTGTAGTTTCTCAATACCAGTTGCAAGACAGGGAAATGTATTTCAGGTAATTATTTTTTTCAAGTTGGAAGTTTTTTGTTAAAAAAAAAGTTTTCATAACCAAAATTTATAAGAAAAGAAAAGTCAGTCTTTCTGACAGTTTTAGGAAATTCTAGCAAGAAATTCAAACTTTCACTTGGTAATAACATGTGTAGACTTAAAGTGTTTCTTAAATTATTTGAACTTTAAAAAAACTGTATTTATGTTTAGTAAAAACGTTGATTCTGGGTTAATAACAAATATTACAACTTGGAAGGAATCCTCTGCATGTGACTTGATTGACTCTCTGGAAAAAAAAATCTAGGATATAATCCAGTAAAATTTCTGTTAAAAAACCTGTGGTTTGTAGACTGTTTCTGCTGGAGCTCTTCTTGATCACTGCTTTATATAAAGTGACTTGATTCCTAAATACTTGAATAGATAGGAGGGGGGACCAGGGAATACAGATACAATCTTTAAATACTGTTGCTGCTAGTGTTATAAGAAGTGTCTTGGTTAATTTTGACTGATATACTTTTATGCTCTGTTTTGAAATACTTTAATTTGAATCTTGAACTGTGAAATAACAGGGCCAGAGGAATTTCCCTTTTGGATTTTACTGCTCCCAAAATTAAGTCATATGGGTAAAGATCTTAAAATCTGGCGCCAATATGTGGCTTTACTAATAGTATCTATGTGATCGTGTCATTCCTGAGAAAGCCATGTTTCCAATAAAAAGGAAATGTCAACCTTGAGTATGTTTTATTAAATCTCTTTTCTTCTCCTCTTCAAGTTCAGCTTAAACTGGCCACTTCCTTTGTCTGGTTTATTTTTATTAGAAATTGTAAGATTCATTAACTGTGCAACTTGGTGGTCAGGCAGTGACTGGATATGTCCAATAATGGGTAATAGCTGTATTTTTCATTGGGAGACCAATGTTTGCTTTGGAGATCGCCTGGGGAACAGATGTAATCTGAGACGGCACCATGTTTACCTCTTGTTTCACTGATATGCCGAGCATGTTTGAAACCAGTGAGAAAGAAAAGCAAACATTTGAGGAGAGAGAACCTGCAAGCACTCACTGCACCCCAGACAGTGTCCCTGGGCTCCAGTCAGGAACTGCAGCAGCAGGGCTGCACACGTGCACGTGAAATGCCAGCCCATGCATGCACATCTACATTTGTGTTTCATGGCACAGTCACGTCCTGAGCCTGCCTCTCCAGCTGGTCCCATCAGTCACCTTTTTGCTGTGAGGGTGACCAAGCACTGGCACAGATTGCCCAGGGAGTCTCCATGCTTGGAGGTACTCAAAAGCAATTTGGACGTGATCCTGGGGAACCAGCTCCTGCTTGAGCAGGTGGCTTGGACTATGTGACTTCCAGAGGTCCCTTCCAATCTCAACCAGTCCACGATTCTGTGATTTTATGTGTTTTGATGAACTTCCTGTCAACTGATGCAAGTCAGCACCAAGGCTACTGATCAATGTCTTTCTGCTCATCAGAAAATTTCCTTGATTTACAAAGTTTCATCCAATGGGTTTAATTTTTTTTCTTTTTGCTCCTATTAGTGCCATAATTCTTTTCTTTCCAGCAGTTTCCACTTTCTACATGAGTATTATAGATAATCAAGGCCATTTTAAGAAGTAGTTACATAAGTAACTCAGAAAACAATCTGAGGAACATAAAGAGAAGTAATTGAGTACTACACATGATATTAAACTAATATGATTCTTGTCTCCTCGTGGTGTTTTCAGCATTATTTTCTCTTTCAAAATGACTTAATTTCACATTGCAGTTTGCATTTATGCAATAAGGTAAACAAGGAAGTAGAACAAACATTTCATATTGCCCATTTCCCAAAACTGTCTCGTTACTCTTTAATTGTTTCCTTTGCCAAGCACTCTTCACATGGCAGCAGAATAAAACATTTATCCAAGATTTACACAGCTGCCAAATATGTACTCCAGTTTAGTTTTACTCAGTAGAAATTGCTATGGATGTGGACTCTGGAAGGCATTGTCCACTTCTGTGGGTTGTTCTATGGCTCCCAATGAATATTCAATGGTCAGTGTGTTCTTTGATGTGGTTCTAGCAGGCACTGGTCTTATTTAATGTGTCATGGATGAACTGGGAAGGAGTGACTTGTCACTAGGGCTGTTCAAAGTCTACAGGGTTGGTTTGTGCAATGGCTTGTGAAATGAAATGTGCTTTCAGTAATTGGTAAAAAGCCACATTTTCCAGGAGGTAAACCCTTCCCAACAGGTACCAGTTTCTACTTCTGCAAGGTAGAGTTGGGGGAAAGGAGAAAGGCCAGGTTTAAGGACAGACTGAATGATCCTCAATTACAGACAGGTAAAGAAAACACTGTGAAAGACCAGTCTGTCACTGATCCCCCTGTGGCACTCTTCATGTGTTTTCAGATTGTCCCCAAGAACAGAGTTCCCCAGCTGGGCAGGAGGGCTTTCCTGAGCAAACAGAAGCTTTTATTGAGTAAACAACCATGTCAATATCACATTAGTTGGCAGATTTTTGAGGCTGCTCTGCAATAAATTGAGTATGTATTCCATTCAGGCAGAGAGCAAGTCACAAACCTGAGCTTTTAAACTAGCATTGCCTGAAAGTGGGATCTGGGTTTGCTATAGGAATTGTACTCTACTGACTGTCTTGTGGCAAAATTTCTGCCACTAAGGAACTGAATACATCTGTATTATTTTCCAGTCGCAAACCCCCTCCTTTCTTGACAGCTTTTTACTGCTAAAAGAGAACTATAATTGGGTGAAAAGGGGATAGTGTGAGTCAACCAGCTTCTTAGGAACTTTTAGAGCTGATGCTTTTAGACTGGCCAATTTCCCAGAAACAACATGAGGATTTAGGCTGGACCACCAGATGGAGAAGGGAGGTGGGAGAGAAAGATAGTTCTGTAGTGAGGACATTATTTTCACTATAGGAAACAAAGATACAATCTAGTTACGAACACAGTGTGTTTGTATGGCTGTTCCAACCCTGGCTGCCTAGAGTGGGAGAAACATTTCTCTGCTTAAAAGGCAAGGAAGCAGAGTTCCTCCTGCCATTTGCAGTGACAGAGCTGATGTCAAGTGCCATGGTTCTCTCTATTTGGATCTATTCTATTGTGTTACAGGCTCCGGGGATGTGCTCCTGAGTGATCAATTTTCTAGCTACTAATATTGTATTGGTGTTTGTAATATCATGGTCTTTTGGCTGGAAGTCAGGAGCTGGCAGGTAGGGCTCCTACCTGACTTCCCAGCTGCTGACTCCACTATTGCCTGCATTTTTGTCAGTGGGGAGAGGTTCTGGATGGGCAATGAACAGGGAGAGTTTAAAAGAGGAAAGGGAGATGGTCAAAAGGGAGGGTCTGACAGATGCATTGGTGTTACTAGTCACGTTTTGAGGAAGACTATGCTCATTTTGGCACAGCTAGCTTTACTCATGGAATCTGTCACATAAAGGGGTGCCTCACCTTCATGACGGCAAATCAGCACACTACATATTATCATGGCAAAAGATGGGAAAGCATGGAGAGCTTTGGGAGTGTGTCTGCTAGACTAGCAGTGAATAGGCAACTCCTAGATAATATGGTGCTTTAAGCATATGCTTGTCTTCTCATCATCTGCTGCTGGAATTGGGAAAAGTTTTACAAGAAAGAAGTCATGGATTGCTTTCATGTGTCACAGTACTTACCCTCTCACACCTCCAATCTGTGTGACTGCAGACTGCTGAAGGCAATGTTCAGATAAAGGTTTTATTCCGAAGTCACCTGAGTATCTGAATCCCTCTGTCAACTCTGTTTCTCTTGGGAGCACACTGTAGGCTCTTGAGACTTGCTGATACTAGATGCTGCTTAATAATTTAGTAGGTTGTCTTTTCTAAGGACATTATCTAGACAAGGAATTAATCACTTTCTGTTGAATGAAGTTATTTATATTGAATGTTGAATCACTTCATGTTGAAATCATTGACACATTTAGGTTTGGAAACAACAGATAAAATAATTTCAGAAAAAAAAAGACTGAGATGGAGGAGAGCAGGTGATGATTGTAATAATTATGGTATTTGAATAAATGCACAGTACATCACACTATTAAACAGCAAATGTACTTTTTACAGCTAAATTTTTGTCAATTTCAAATTAAAACCAAGGTCAGATTTCTGGCCTGACTTACACCCCATGTGATTTCATTAAATGTGGAATGATTCCATGGCATGTAACTTGGCACTGAAGTTAGTTTTCATTATGTGGTTTTATAGTTCAGGTGCAAAATACTGCTCTGGCTCGCTTGTATCTAAAAGTTGTTATATCTTGGACTGTACTTCTTTTCTTTGTTTTAAAATTTAGCAGATCAGCTGAACTGTTAATTTTCTCAATTCCCCTCTGCTCCCTCTCCTTTATTGAAAACAGGTTTATTAAAAAATTACTGAGTGTTCACCCAGAATGTGGGCTAAGGTAAGTTGAAAATTTCAGAATATTAAATCAGACAAATGAATCATATTTGAAAATTAGCTCTTTGACCATATTTGACCAGCCTTCTTTTTCTAATGTGCAGATCAGTAATCAGAATGTAGTAGCTACCACTTGTGCAATGACAGTAGGAGGGCAAGAGAAAGGAAATTATTTTTTTGTTTTGTTGTTCTTTCTCTGTGCAAAACACAGTGACAAAATACTCTAAGTAAAATTGATAAATTTTCTGGCTCTGCAGGTATCTTATAATTAGGAAAAGTAATTTCTTAGTGAATTTCTTGGTGCCTAACAAAACACATCTCGCAATGAATTTTTACACATGAGAATGTTTTGTTCAAAAGCATCATCACTGCACTTCTCACACACACTGGATCAAGTAATGCTGGACCTGCAGTGTATCTCAGTGTAACAGGTTATTTTGTGGTATTATAGTTATTTATATTGTTTTTGCCTCTGATGTTTGAAGTCAGGAGAACCTTCAAAGGCTCCTAGTATGCTAAGAATGATTCTCTATTTGCATTCCTCTTGTATATTTCTAAAAGGTTGCTGACCATTACTAGAAAAGATGCCTACCTTGTACATGTCATGAATGCTTAGCAGTCAGTTTTAAGATGTACAGTTAAAGCAATAAATCCTGTTTTCAGTTCGTTTTTAAATACCAGGTGCCCTCAACTAGATTTCTGGCCTAACGATCTGCCAAATACAATTTTAAGCTTAACTAAACAATTAAGATTTTTTTGCAGAGCTGTATGCAGAATTAGCACCTATTAGATTTCAAAATTCTGTCTGTGAAGAAGGCTGAGCAGGAGAACACAGCAGTGCAGGTTGTGACCTGACTGTTGTGCTGGACTCTTCAAACCAGTATAGAAATATGGTTTGCAAAAAATGGTCAAGCAATGATTTCAATGCTGCTTTCCAGAACTTGGTCCCTCTACAGCTGAAGTGTTTGGGGATGTTTTTTAGTTTTCACAGGGAGAAGATCTGGATGATTAAATAAAGCTTTAGGATAAGCAGCCTTCTTTAACCTCTAAGAAGGTCCAGAAGTGCTGGATCCACTTGTAAGATGTTATGCAGAAAGAAAGTCTGAAGGCCTAAGATGGTCCTCAAATAGATAACCTCATTGGCACCATCTCAAATTGTCTACCTATCCTGCAGATGGCAGAAAATTCCCCTTCTTATGGGATTTCCATTACTTTGGACTTCTAGTTACACTGGAAATGTTAAGTGCTTGCCCCTTCTGATCCTGCCATTCTATTTTCCATCTACATCTAGGGAAGAGATGGGGTATCTAAAAGGAAGCAATATGAGGTCAGCTTTTCAATGTTTTCTAGTTTGATATTTGGTTGATACTGGCAGTACTAAGGTAAAATTTTGGGTTGAAGCTTTTTCTATAGTTGGGCTTTTCATAACACCACTGATCCTCTCTGTCTCCTTAAGCCTTCACACCTCTAAACCTTCAGCTAACAGGGATAGAATGAGCCCACACCAGACAGTAACTATGAAGTGTGTGATAACATTAATTTCCTTAAAAAGCCAGGATTAACTTGTAAACTTTTTAATATCTATAATTAAATGCATATATATATATATATATATATATATATATATATATATGTTATTTTATATTTGTTATTTTAGCTGCACTAGTTTATGTACATGCTGTCACAAAAGAATGAATGAAGTTGACCCAGTTTTGAGCAGGAGGTTGGATTTGGTCTCCTCTGACCTGAACTGACCTAAACTGACCTATGGTCCTATGGTCTAACAGCTTATTTCTGTTCCTATATCCTGCTGCCCTACTGTTCTCCCCATGCAGAGGGATGTGAACTGGCAAATAACAGGTTATTTGACTGGGATGCCTCTCTGAGCTGTGAAAATGTCTCTCTATCTCATATATTTGGAAGTTATTCTCACTGTAATAGTAATGCTTCCTTGTCACTTAATTGTATCTGTCTTTCCACTAGAACTACATGCTGTGGATGACACCTGTCCCCTAGCTGCCCTCAGCTCATTGTTTATACGATTTGTATTATGAAAATTGCATTTCTGATTATGTTAATGACAAAAAACCTGGCATTTGAGATATGATGTGTAATACACCGAGGGAGCAGCTAAGCATAAAAAGTACAAAATTAAG
Organism: Lonchura striata; assembly: GCF_050655825.1. Classification (NCBI taxonomy): domain Eukaryota; kingdom Metazoa; phylum Chordata; class Aves; order Passeriformes; family Estrildidae; genus Lonchura; species Lonchura striata. The sequence goes on from NC_140704.1 coordinate 64,854,161, forward strand.
TCAATTGCTGTATTTTTTTTTCTTTTTTTCTTTTGGCTGAGTTCATACTGAAGTCCATGTGTTTGTTTTAGCCCTTTTGGGACATAGTTAAGCACATTATTTATACTAAGTTACTTCAGTGGCTGATTGTTATTAATTACCACCCTGAGTTATTTGCAAGTCAAGCTGGACTCCAAATGAAGTTTGCTTTCCAAAGTAACTGAGAGTTAATGTTGCAAAGTGTGTTGCTTATTGTATTCTTGTAATAGCATATTTGTAAAAGTGTTCATTTGCTTCAGAACCCCCAAATCTTTCTCTGAAATATAGAAAATACTTTAAAAAATATTATAAAAGGCCTTCCTCAACTCGATACATGTTTGACTGGGTGCAAAGAATTCACACATTCCTGTTATTCTGTAGCTTTATGGGTTTAAGGCCCCTCATTGAAAGTAATATGCAAATCTGAACAGAACTTACACTGTATTAGTTAGATTAGACCATAGAGCCACTGTCTATTCACCCACATCATTAGACTCCTTTCAGACCATCTTATAGAGATTTTCCTTGGTTTACCACTGATCTTAGAGTCTGGTTTCAGCATGTTGAAATGTAAATGCATAATTTATTGGTTTTTTTTTTAGCCAGCATCTTTCAATCTTATTTCTATGTACAAAAAGATCTGATGAGTTGAAAAAAAAATTATACTTTTTGGCTAAATAATAAGAAAGGAAATAACTGCCTAATAACAGATTTTCAAGATCTAAAGTTTTCTGAAAAATTATGATTTCCTCAGAGTTTTGGGGTTTTTTTAATTAAATAAACCTAAAAATTGTATCCATGGTTGTAGACTGCATGCCATTGTGGGGAGTTTTCATGGGAAGAACAAGAGTCATGATGTAGAGTGTGTTTTCATCAAGATACCAGTTTTGCCAAAATTATTCTCTTGTTGTATTTTTGTGTATACTCAGAAACAAAGCCATCACACATTTTCTTTGCACATTTACAACTTAATTGTACATTTTTCTTCTCACTAAAATATACAGGAATTTCTGCCCTACTCTTTTTTTATGTTTTTATAAATCCTGACAGGAATGGTGCCTGGCAAAGAAATTTCAATGTTTGTAACATACACTTCTAAATGGTATTGCTTTTTGACATGCCTGGCTAGAACTTTGCTGTTGAGTGCTGGGTCAAAGGTTGAAGAAAAAATGCAGTGACCTTCTGGCCCTTCCTTACCTATTTCCTGTAAGAGAGAGACATTTCAGCCAGCCATGAGCCTCTTCAGAAATTTCATTGTGATACAATGGCTGATATTCAACTATCATGGTCTTTAGATAAGCAAATTTTGAAGCGGCAAGTCTGCTTAAAATTTTTCAGAAGGCATGTATGATTCTATGAAGATCTCACTTTAAATGACTGCTCTTCATCAACTCTCACAGGTCTTAGTTTCCCAAAGTGTAAGGCAACTTGTGCACGTTGCTGAAAAAAATAAATGCCTCATTAAAGGGCAGAAAGCACAGACTTTGCAGAAATCCAAGAGATCACAGAGTAATCCACTTTGGTAAGAACATACTCATAGTGGCTGTAAGCATGCCACAGACACCCTTAAATATAATTTGTTTCACGGGATGCAGCAGCTGATAAAGGTGCAGGGAGAAGTTGATTATTTTTTTTGTTGTTTTCTTTCACCCTAAGTTTTTTTTGGGGCCACCTGAAGCCAGCAGCTCTCTGCAAGTATTTTTCCACTTCTAATAACATAGTGGCTCTTGAGGTGGGGCTGAGTGGCAATAGAGGTGATGGAAAGAGGGCCCTGACAGGCATTTAACACGTAATCTATTCCTTACACCATGGGGCTCTGAGCTCTGCACACCAGGAGAGCTTATTCCCGGTGTCCCTGTTGTGTTATTTACCTCTGCTCTGAGCAGTTAAGTCCACCACAGCTATTTAGTAAATTATCAGTTTTCTTATTGGCCCTAAATTGCGCCTAATTAAAAATCTGACCTCCACAAAATAGTCGTCTTCCTAAAGACACAGAACATAAACAGGAAAAATCGGCTAATTGCTGCAAAAACTGCTTTTGTGGCACTGTAATTGGACCTCAGTGAAATGAATGAACCCACTGGGGATTCCCTAATGAATGTTTAACTGCAAACAGTAGTTGGGCACTTAAGCAGCAAGGCTGATAGTCCCTAATGAAATCAAATGAAATCAAATAAAATCAAATAAAAGAATCTGGTACTTTACTAACCAGATTTCTTGGCATTGGGACATAAAAATAATATAATTCTGGGTAAATAAAATGTAAAGAGAAGTTATTTATAAAGCAGTGAAAAGTTAGCCAGTCTTGCTTGGATTTTCTTTATTTTTCTAGTGAAAAAACTCACCATGGAAAACTCTATATAATATCTCTAAGCTCTCTAAAGAGCTTTAATTTATTTTGTTCCTTTCCTAAAAACACTAAAACTTTTTGTGTTTCCTGTTAATCACATTCTGTGACTTTATTTTGCAATGTTTTCAGAGGCTAGCTATGGAACTGTATGATATTGACAATTGATTAAGATCTTCATTTTTTCAAACCTGAACAAGGAGACAAATTCTGATGACCTCAGTAATGTGTGCTGTGCTGTGCCTCCAAATATCTCTTTAACATGATGTGTAAGAATCTGGACTTAGTGTTTCATGTGACACAGGACCTCAAGATTGCATTAATGCACAAAGCAAGCTTAAAGAATCCAGGCTGTGGCAGCACTACATAACTTTGTGTAATATTATTGTTGTTATTGTTATTAGTCGTAGTAGTATATTTTAGGCTGAGTTGCATAATGATGGGACCTTGTAAATCATTGAGAGTGTGTGTTACATTAGTTAACAACTTGCAAAAAAGATCTTGTGTTTGGGTTTTTTAAAATACAATTAAAAAGGCTTAATAAAATTCCACTATTGAGTTGTAGCATTGATGACGTGAAAATCTGGTGAGCTGCATTTTAATTTGTATCTCACATATTTTAAATCTTTGCTGAAATTTGCTGAGGTTATATGTTATTTTGAAAGTATTGCAATTTATCCAAGTAAGAAGTGGAGAAAGTTTGATTTAATCATGTTCTGCTAGATTTATTTCAATGGAGAAAAAGTGCTACTTATCAATGTGTCTAGTATTCAAATACATATAGTTTGTTTACATATTATAAATAAAAAGTCTATTGCAATATATTTTCAGAATTATGAGTTAGAATATCTGCTGGCTGTTTCTTGATGTGTGTGATAAATGAACTTTCAGCCTTCTCATTAACAACAGGTAGCATTGCAATTACTTATTGTTGCCAGTGAAAATATTTTTCACAAATAATTAACACAAAGAGAGTGAAGTTTGCAGTATGATTTAGCTTCTAAACTGCGCAGTTAGGGTACTCCTCCATTCTGAAGTATTTTGTGTAACTTGATGGGCTTATGAAAAAAAGTGAAATATAAAAACATTAATACATATATTTATATATACATGGCAGGGGGACAGGGGTTCTGAATAACAGCTTTGCATACTGAATGATGAGTTGTGGTATAGACAGGAACCAGCAGTAAATGTCATGATGGCATCAGTTGCAAAGCAGCTATTCTCAGAAGAATCACAGAACATTCTGAGTTGGAAGGGACCCATATGGATCATCAAGTCTAACTCTTAAGTGAACGGCCCATATGGAGTCCAAACTCACACCCTTGGCATTATTAGCCTTGTTCCAGATACTGTAATGAAGAGAAAAAGGGATTGAGCATCGGGAGCATCAATTATTACCAATCACCTCCTGGTTGTTTCCCAGTCTGGTTAGCACAGCTAGCAAACAGTCCCATCTAAGTTCCATTCCACTTGCACTGGTGAGCCCAGACAAAAAACAAATCCATCCCTTAATAATCTCTGAGTGAAGAAATAGTTACCAACCCAACTTGTAAAAGCAATGAGCCCTCTCACTTTCAGAAAGCAGTCAAGAAGATGTTTTAAAATAAATCAAAGATCACCACCTGTTATCCATTCAGGGTTTATTGAAATATAAAAATGAGTGGTTAGCGCTGACTAAAGTAGGAGTTTTCTCAAAAAATTGGGACAAGAAACCTCAGGGATACATATTTCATGATGGGCTAAATCGCAGCTATGAAAGAAATCCCTCATTCTTCAAGGAGAATTTCTCTTTTGAAGACTGTAAAAGCTGAGAAGTGCTATGTTGGAGCCTGCACTGAGGAAAATTCATAGTTCTTGTACAGGAAATGCACCCACTGCACTGGCTAATTTGACATGTAAATACTTCAGAGTGTTTGGAAGGGATGGTAGGGAGAAAGAGTATGTCTGTATCTGCATCTGAGATCCTTGCTCAGTATGCTGGTGCTGAGTTCAAAGGACATCCTACATGGACTTCACTCGTTAGCACAACTGTTTGGTCCATTACAGTCGTCTACAAAATGACAGTATTTGAACTGAGTATAGAAGAATTGAAAAACATTCAACATGGAATATCACCTCTCAAATTGTAGTTTTTTGCAATCACTGCAAGGACAAATGGTGTTGTCTTTCTATATCTGTTTCCAGTTGCCAGATCATAGAAAATGCACAGTTTGACAGTATTATTATTTGTAGTGTCTCATAGCATTGCACATTTACCCAAATAGTTTCTTGCACATTTTTGTTTTAAGTAAAGAGACTTTAAAATTCATTCTTATAGTTTGTAAAAGGTTTTGGGGAGTACTTCACAGCTTTACAATTTTTTTCCAATACTTGTATCATGAGGACACAGGTACTAGAGGAATACCTAACCCATTGCTTTTAGTTATGCTTTGAGGCCTCATGAATAAATGGGCACTTTTTAATTGAAAATTTCAACTCCTTTTTGGTGAATTAAAGTAGTGTTATTAAAGAAAAGTTGGCTGGTATTAACTGTCAAAAAATTTAATTTCCTTTGAGGATAGGCAGCAAGACTGAATGGTGGTAAAAAATTTAGGGGTGTAATGGGATGAGAGGCTATTTGATGTTCTTTGATATAATACTCAATGGTATGGAACAGCGACAGTTTGAATACACACATTCAGATGTTGTCACTGTATCAATGTCCATTTCAGGATGGAAGCCCAGCAGGTAACTGTGCAGAGTCACCAGAATTTCCCCATCAGGGCTGTGTTTATTTCTCATCTATGAATCGTAACTCTGATGGTTTTCAATATTCAAATGTAAAATATAAATATTGAAAACTTTCCAGGAACATTTCTCTGAAGGTAAAATTTAAAATTATTACTGAAGCTTTATTAGCCAGATTAAGAAATTTATTTAATGAGACTCATGAATATACACAACTTCATATGGATAATATAAAATTAATTCTTTTCTTCAGGACTCAAGATGAAAATTTGAGCATGTCTCCTTACAGTGTGCTGCTACACTGCTTCCAGTTACCTCTCTGTACCTTGCCATTTGCACAGCTTTCCAGTTCACTTCCTTCCATGAATAACAAGATGTTCTTCATACATGCATTAAAATTTTGAGGTTTATATTTTATTATAATTTTATGTGTCGCCAATTGTAATTTTACTCATCTAATCCAGTGTCAGAAGATGAATCTGTCCATATTTACTACCCATGGCAGAACCAATGGTCACTGAGGGCATCGCGCTGAGTGTTTCACAGAGCTGCCACCTTCCCTGCTATAGCCAAGGCCTTTGGCTGTCCCAAGGCAGTGGCAGCAGCACCCTGTCTTCTCAAGAATATTATAAACAAAGCAGAAGACACTTTCTTTTTGACAAGTAAATCTAATTTTATTGATATTGTCAGCTGATATTTTTTGTATTTTCTAATTGATAGAGTGTGACATCTCCTAAGTTTCTACAAACAAAAGCAGTGAGAAAAGGTGTAATTTATTCTTCTGTGTAAATTAATGGATCAGATATGAATGTGCATCAAACAAAAAATCACCTTTTTTGTGAATACAAATGCCAATGCTTCTTACCTAGTGTGGAAAAAAATCATTACTTCAGTTAATAATCTTCTATTCCTTCTCCTCTCCCTTTCTTCATTTTTCAAATAATGGCATTCCATTATTTGAATGCCAGTTAAGAATCACAGAATATCCTGAGTTGGAAGGGACTCACAAAAATAATCAATTTGATGACCAGTAAGGATTTTTAACATGTATTTATTTTAAAGAGGATTTGCATTAGTCACTTGCAAATAGGCACATTCTCTAGCACAAGAATGCTGGAAAAGCACTTCATGCATGGAAGTTTTCCTGCCAGAATTAATAGCTCTTCATGTGTCTTTGATTTCTGAAAATTTAGACTCACATGTCATTCTGTGCCAAATGGTATCTTTGTGTCACCAGAGATACTTTGTGTGTTTCCCTTTTTCACTCTGTTTTTCAGGAAAAATGTTGTTTGTTTTTTTTTTTTTTAATTGGCTGATACAAGTTAGAGCTGTCTCTCCAAAATTTTATCTGCTTAAGTAAATACCTGTATATACAATTGATCTATGACTAATCTGCTCCTGTGTCTGCCCCCAGGAAAGCCCACAAGAAAGCTACTGCTTATGCCAGTGGAAGCAGTATCAGTCTTTATAAGGAAGGTATTTTACATAAGAAAAATAGGAAAAAAAATTTCCTACTACTGGAAAATAAAAGGAATATACTGTTAACAGTAGTCTATCTCCTTCTTTTAGCTTGTACAAAAATAGCCCTGATTTTTTAACCTTCAGTTCTTCTGCATTTGTAACAAAGCCAAAATATTTTATCATCTCCCACTCCAGTTAAGGAAAAGGGACTGCTATTTTTTTTTGTTAAGATCCTTAATAAGTATAAGAGTATAATAGACATAAAGACATATGATAGAAACAATATTTTTAAAATCACTTCACAGCAGTAGGCATAATTTAGTAGTTCTCTATTCATCATTTCATATTTATAGACATGTAGTTATCTACAGAGATATCTATGTCTGGATGGTGTGCCATCAATTGGTCTGACATCTGTGTGTGGGTATCCTTTACCTGGACTGTGGCCCTCTGCTCTGGGTGGTGCTTGTAGGTACCATGTGTGAGCTGTTCACTAGGGAAGCTGGGCATTAGGCTCCTGTGCATGCACGACATGAAAATCTCTGGGAAAACAAAGTCTTAGAGAGGTGGGAATCTCACACTGATATTCTCTGAGCGGGGTGGAAGAGGAATGCACGTGTCAAGACCTGCGTGTGTTTGATATGGGCTCTGGAGTAAGCCATGAGTTGAGCTGGTGGCACTCAACCTTGGAGGCTGAAGCATGGCTCTGCTGCTCAAACATTTGCTGTTCTCAGCCCTGATCATGAGCAGAAGGGAAAAGTAATTTTCCCCAATAATATGTTACATGTTTCATTGACTAAAATGATGCATTTCTCAGGCAGGTCTTTATTACAATTCCAGCTGTGAATCACTGCTCTAGATTTCCTCTAGCACAACTGAGATCAGAGTCCCTTCCACTCAATGTGTCACTATCAGAATGCTGAAAATCAATCAATGATTATAATTTGTGATTATTTGTGTATCTACAGGAGTAGCATGTATCGATTCCCAATCTCTACATTGCCCTTTATGCTGACAGCCATATAATGAAGAAAAACAATAAGGAAAAAAAAAAAAAGAAATCAAATAAAATAACTCCAGTATAGTCTATGTTGTTGCAACTGGAATAAAGCAGTTGTAAGCATGTTCAACTCCAGCCTTACCCATTTTATATTCAATTTGTAGAGAACCAGGTAATTAAAAAAAATATAAAATAATAATGCATTAATGCATCACCTGGAAATTAAAAACAAAAAAGTGAATTTCTTGGTCTGACACTATTGTAAATGCAATGTGAGTGAATTATTCAAGAAAGAATGAAAACTACCTGAAATATGGGGAGACTACACGAGGGAGCTGAAAAGCATATGCCCACAAACAACAAAGGAAGAAAATACTTTTTTTTTTCTTCTTCTTCATTTTAGGCTTCTGGGATTAATAAGCAAAGGGGAACTTGAGTGCTAAATTTTTTTATGTTAAAAGGCTCATTTACAATAAGACAAAGTAAATGGAAGAAAAATAATTTATGCAGTGAACTGCTAATCCAGCTGTTTTGCTTCTGGGCTTAATTGGATTTACCTAGAATTGATATTTGGTGTCAGCATGTGTTATATCTTCAGCACAAGCAATAGTTACCAAACATAAAGAATCCTATCCAAGACAAAATATTAATTTATTTGTCTCATACTTATTGCAATCACTTTTTTATTCACGTATGTTACTACTTAGTATTCCTGCTTGATGATATTTCATGTATGTGATCCAGTCTTAATTATTCTATCTTAATATCTGAAGCAGTTCAGCAATGTAGAAGACTCACAGCTGAAAAAATGGACTAGGAAATGGTTATTCATATCTTGTTCTGCCTTCCAGGCAGCTGTGCTGGCTATAAAAGTGTGCATTGTACCTAGTGGCAGGTGGGTGACATCTTGAGTAAGTGAATTCTTGAGTAAGACGTAGCCTGTCGTGTACAGTACCTTCAGCAGCAAGAACTTTACTGGTTCATTCTGGCAACGTGGAGCTGCCCTCAGTGGCTGAGCAAGGTTTGTCAGCCAAGAAACTTTGCTTACATATAAATGCAAACCTGAATCTGTGCAGCGAAGCAGGGAAATTGGAGTCTTTCTGCAGTGCAGGGGAACGGATGATTTCATTAAAAGTATGCATCTCATGTTTTTCAGAATGGCCAGATTATCTTTCACCTATATTAGATGATAAATATGGCATTTTTCTCCTTGGTGAGATAATAGCAATCCATGATTCATTTTATACAGGGATTCAACAGATATTTGGATGTTATCTCCCAGCCTGCAATATTTTGTTGATCTGTTCACTTTGCCTCATTTGTGGTGATTGGTTTCCTAGTAACAATTTGTCCTGACTCCCCTGGTAGCAGAAAATACTGAGAAAACCAAATAGTTAATGTGACAAGTGACGAATAGACATGAATGGTGCATGTTCTTGTTCATGAGTGGATATTCCTATTTGCTAGTGAGTGCAATGGGACCTTTTCCCCCTTCCCCAGCCCCCGCTCCCAATATTATTTAAACAAATTATCAGCGCTGATGCTCCATTTCAGGGCGGTGAGTGATTCTGCACCTACATGGCAGTATATGGTGGGCAAATGGTCCACATCCCACAGCACAGGAGTTTGATTTTTAACAGTGGAGTATAATGGAGCAGGTGACTACATCTGAGTGTCCACAATCAGAGGCTCAGCTGCATTCGATCAGCTGTGCTTATGAACACAGCCCTAAAACTGAACTGCTGCTACACCTCAGCAAAGGAGACCATTGCATTACTTGCCATCTTCTTCTGGTGCCTGCAACCCATCCTGTCCACCTGTTTGCTGTTATTTCTGCATGAGGTAGATGGGAGAGCAATTGGAGACTCTATAATTTGCTGTGGCCCTCAGTCCAATGGCCACTGAGCCCCAGGGCTTGTGGTTCTTCCTCAAAGCACATGCAGAGCCTGGCAGCTCTGCCTTCTGTCCTCGCGCCATGGCCATTGCCTGGCACGCCGGCATTGCCTCCACACTGGGGTGCAGTGAGAAAGAAATTCCTTCAGTGACAGGCAACAAACTGGGGCCCTTCCAAGCCTCCTGATAAAACATAACTGCAAGATGGGCAGCATTATCTGAGTCAGGGTTGTTCAGATGGGTTTGAATTAAATGCAAACAAGATCATTCCAAAAGTGGTAAATGGTTATTATCACAGCTTTTATTTGTTGTGGGCTGGCAAATATTTTCACACCTCATATGACCTTGTTGAGCTGGAAAATAAGAAAACCCAGAAGGACCATCTTAGAATTTCTGTCACCAAGAGCCAGACTAGTAGAGCTGCAACACCTTTTTAAGCACCTTAGGTAGCTCTAGCTGCCTCACCAGCTCTGCAACGAAGGAAGAATTTAGAAGCTTAATGTGGCTCTGGCTGCTGCTAATGGATATTTGGCTACTGTCTCCTCTCTAAAGCACAGGGATAGAGTATATGTTTGGGAGCTGGAAGTCAAACAGGGGAGGATGAACTTAAAACAATCTCTGCCTCTGGGAGTTCTCTAGGAGTGTCTCACCTTTGATCTCTACAGGGTTTTCTCTAGGAGGTAAAATAACTTCATTTAGAGTCTTACTTTTGTTATAATACAATTAGTTGTTAATGCAGCTCCACTGATTCCAACATTTTCCTATTGAATGACATGCAGAGGGAGAGACATTTAGTAACTTGGTCTACTGATACTTATGCTCAATCAATGCATTACAGTTTGCTAGACAAGAGCCACCCTCTGAAGTCAATGCAATGTGTAAAAATGGTAAACATTGAAAAAGGAACTGTGGGGAGTCAAAGTAGAAGAGGCAACCTTTTGCCTGCAGATAGCTAAACTCATGGTTAGGATACTGGTACTGAACAATTTGGATGGAGTAAGAGAATGTGAAAGTAAGTATTTTGCTATGTATTTTGTCGGAGAATGTAGGGCTGATATTATTTTTCATTTCACTAATGTTCTTCTCTTTGATATGGCTGACCCCCATGGATGAGGCCTGAACTGTCCCTGTCTTTAAGAGCAGGCATGAATGAGGTTATTCCTACCATACCTTTCCAGATATTGGAAGTACCTTTGCTGCTGACATTTCACAAGTGGGAGTGAGTGGCAAGGGAAGACTGTGGTAAGCAAGAGACAATTTAGGAACTTTAGGAGACCTTTCTTCACAGATTGTATGGTCAGAACATTGGCATTGGCTGCCCAGGGAGCTGGTGGAGTCACCATCTCTAGAGGTGTGTAAGGAAAGACCGGACCTGTCATTTTGTGCCATGATCTAGTTAGCATAGTAGTGTTTGATCACAGGTTAGGCTTGATGATCTCAGAGGTCTTTTCCAACCTAACTGATTCTATGATTCTGTGATTTTGTAAAACAGGCCTGAGCAGCACTGTCTCAAAGAGGCATCTTTCAGAATTCCTGTGTACTAGTTTTCCTCTGTCTTTACATCACAGCCTCTGAATACAAGATAGCTTTGGGGGTCCAGATTTTCATAAGCCCTAGCATTACTGCTGTTTATGCTTATGCCTACATTAATGATTAAATATGTCACTTAATCACAATTTAAGCAAGTAAAATGACCCCTGCTTTTCATTTGTATCTAGTCCTCTAGTGAGCATGATAAAGTGTATTTGGATCTTTGCAATACTGAATGAGGATCATTTTTTCCTGAAGATCTGAGTAGCTTCCAAACTCAGCTTCTTGATGTGGTTATTATTTGTCACAGCTGACAAATAGTTCTAATACTTCTATCTCTTCAAAGTTATCATCTTTCTGTCTGTTTGTCTTATCCACAGGTGCATCTGCTGCCTTATCGTTGGCAGAAATGCTAAGGAAGAAGGAGTCATGTGTATGTTTATAATATTTTTAAGTTTCAAACACCTTAATTTTGAGGTATAATAGAGATAATGTGAGAAAATTATTATTAGCTGCTTAATTATTTGACCATTATGAGAATGCAGGCAACAGTATGCTTGGGGATATGTACATGGGGAACAATAGGAAAGATTTCTGCTTGTATGCCTTGAAATTTGGGAAACCAGTGTAAATAAAAACAGGACAACAAAATGTGTTGATATTAATATATGCCCCCAGCAAATCACAGGAAAACCTTGCAGTATATAACTAAAAATGCTGCTTATACATTCAATAAATAGTTGTGGTAGAAGCTAGTGCCAACTTAATATTAAGCCAAAGCTATAAATTATATTATTGTTGTTGATGGAAAAAAAAAAAAAAAAAAACCCAAAAAAAAAAAAAAACCTGTGTCATTTACTGAACTAACTACGTTTTGAGATAACCTGCCTGTGGTTTTCCTTGACATCTCCACAGAAAGCAGTGTCGACTGCAACTCCATAGATGGCAGCATTTCCCAAAGAACTCGAACCCTTTCTTCCTTCCTTATTTTCGTTCCTTTTCCCTTTCCCTTTCCCTTTCCCTTTCCCTTTCCCTTTCCCTTTCCCTTTCCCTTTCCCTTTCCTTTTCCCTTTCCCTTTCCCTTTCCCTTTCCCTTTTTCCATTCTCCTCTCCTCTCCTCTCCTCTCCTCTCCTCTCCTCTCCTCTCCTCTCCTCTCCTCTCCTCTCCTCTCCTCTCCCTCTCCCTCTCCCTCTCCCTCTCCCTCTCCCTCTCCCTCTCCCTCTCCCTCTCCCTCTCCCTCTCCCTCTCCCTCTCCCTCTCCCTCTCCCTCTCCCTCTCCCTCTCCCTCTCCCTCTTCCCCAGCCACTTCCCTGATCCATAGTTGAAATTAAGAATTCTCATTATTTTACAGGAACTAAATAAATACTTTAGGTATTTTGAAAACCTCTGAACTATATCAGAGTAGTTAGAAAATATTTTAGTATGGAAAAGATATCAAATGGATATCCAAAGCATTTAAATCATTGCCTCAGATTGGTGTGAATGGGATTCTGAGAGCATACTGTTTGCAGTACCCACTTTTGAATTATTTTGTCAAATCCTAGTGTGGTGTGACTAAGACTTCAAGAGAGCAAGTCTGTATGTTTGTGTGTTGGGGTTTTGGTTTCGAGATTTTTTTTTTTTTGAGGACTGAGCAAATTCCAGGGTAGAAAGTATCTCAAAATAAAGTAGAAAAATATCAAAAGGGCAAAGTCTCCACTAAACATATCAGAATGAATGATTCAAAGCCTGCTTTATTAATATATCATATAAGACCTGCACTGCTTCAAGACAAAAGTCTTGAAATTTGTTTTTCATATCAGAAAGAACTTTCTGCAAAGATTTGTTTTCAGGGAGTTCTAAGTTTTCTCACAAATTAGCTTTTAGACTGATGTAAATCTCCTTATCCTCAGTGGTTTTTGCATCTCTGTGAACCTGAAAAGAGAGCAATGAACCTAATTTTGAGTTACACATGCACAAAAAAGATGATATATAAGAAGCAATAAAGTTGTTGAGTCATAAATGAATACTGGAATTACAAATTGAACCATTTTATCATATAATTAGTTCTCCAAAGGACAACATATTTTGATCAAATGGGAAAAAAATAGCTGAGAAGTAAAATGAAGAAATGTAGAATATACAATATATGGAGCTAGTATAACTCGGTGACACAAGCATTTGACAAATGCAGCTATTCAGTTGTTTTTACAGAGGATTCAGGTCTATGTGGACAAATCTGGCCATTTGCCCACAATTCAGTTGGGTTTAGATTCTGGATGATTTTATTTATACTAATCCCTGCAGATTCTACTGAATTCTTCAGACTATAGGAATTAAGTCTAAGCATGTCAGTAAAACGTATCCATCTTTCCCTTTGGTCTGGGTTTCTCAGGGCAATATTTTGCATCCTCCATTGGCCAGAAATGTGAGAAATCTGGGTGGAGTATTAAGTATGGATGAAGAGGTTCCTTCTGAAGTGCCTGGATATTGCTGAGCTTGTTTAATCTGTAAAGGCAGCATTTAGGTGGGAAGACTTTTTTTAATTACCAAGAGCTCTGGCATGTTACATGTGATTCCTCCCTAACAATTTTTATCACTGTTTTTATGAGTGTTGATGTAACTGTCTCCTTCCATATCCATAAATAGCAAATCATTGTAACTATATTGCAGAATTCTCAGAAGATCCCTGAGAATTGCTGTGGTTAGGACACATATTGGGAAGGTAGCAGACCACAGGTAAAATTTCTTATTGGCTATTTTAGAAATTTAAAATAGGTGTTTCACATGCTAAAGTGTGTGAGAGATTGGTGACTAACCACCAATTTATTAGACTTTTTAATGTGTGTGTGTGTGTGTGTGTGTGTGTCTTGTCTAATCACCTATTGTGGACAAACAAAACCTTTGTAACACAAGCACTGGATTTGACTAAATGATTTGTTACCAGCTATATGTGGAACATGTGGGTTCAAACCCTGGTTCTACCACAGATTTCTCATGTAACCTCAGGCAAGAAAATTTATCTACCTAAAAATTAGGCACCTAATCTCAGCTAGTCATCTAGGCTCCCACTGTAGTCAACGTGAGAGATAGGCACCTCCAGAAGGCAGCTGTAAGCCCTGGTTCAGACCCCTATCTTTGAAGAAGATGAATCACCCCCTGCAGGTGCCTGTATCTGCACCCATTGATACTGAGGGAGCCTGGGTGTCTGCCCTAAACAAGTTGCTTAAGTATTAAGTAGCTAAATAAAGGCAAGAAGCATTTCACTGTGGGTATCCCTGTGCCTCATTTTCTGTGTGCACTGAGAGGAATTCAGCCTGTTTGTGAGGGATAATAAAACAGACACATACAGGCACGATGGTTGTGGGTGGTTTGCAAAGTTTGGTTTGTCGACATCACAAGCCTTACAGTCTCAACATGTAGGAACCAAGAGGATGATTTGGTCTTCAGATATCAAAGCATATTCCATGTTTGCAAAGGAAAGCACTCTCACTTTCTGTTAGTCCTATGTACAGAGATACAAAGCAGAAGGAAAGAGACACATTTAATCTAAAAATGATCCTTTTAGCTGTAAATATTTTTAAAGAAATCTGTGATCTACACAGATTTTGTATCTTTGACCTAGATGTCAAGTGAGACTCAATGTGTTCAACTCCTTTCTGCTAATGAATCAATCCTGAATCATTTGATCATCCTTCTGCAAGAATGATAGGAATTTGAACAGAAATGAAAGTCTCTGTTGGTCTGTGAAGTATTTACTTCATCCTCCAGTTTTATATTTATTGCTAGCTATCTCAGGAATGTTTGCTCCTCTTCTATTAGTTAGCCATTTTGGAGTCTTGTATTGTCATTTATAAGGGAGTTCCCAGTGGAAAGGGACAGGTTTGTAAAAGAGAGACCATGAGCTAAATATTTAGCCTTGTGCTACAGTCTGTTACCATCTTCTGAGGCTATGGTATGTAAAGGTCAGAAAGACAGTGTTAACCACAAGGCCAAGAATGACTTCAGGAAGAGGCACAAACTTTTATTCTTCTCTTTGTCCAAATGCATGAGATGATAGAGTATTTAGGATAGGGGAACTGGAATCAAAATGGAACAATGGAAGGACTGTTCTCTTTTCATTTTTCCTTGGGGCTGCTGTGTTTCTATTGTGATGCAGCTAAATCTCTCTTATGAAATACAGAGGGTTGGGGAAGTGGATACCTATATGTGCATTTGAAAATGCATGCAGTATTGACATAGAAAAGCATATTAATAGATCAAATTTGGATTAGATATGTTCAAAAATGTCTTTCTAAAAAATAAACGTGATACCACTTTAATCTGCAGTGTGATTTAAGAAAAAAGTATATGGAAGCATGGAGAACTTTTATGCATTCATGTATTTCATTAATTGCTGAAATGGACAGCTAAAAAGGGCAGAAGCAGAAGCTTATATGCTGAAATATATATTTATTTTCAAAAAGAAAGATGTAGCTGATTCTCTTATACTTTGAAATCAGGCCTAGGGTGTCTAATAAAAATTTGTGGCTTCTCAACTTTAAGGCAGGGAACTTTGATCACATACTTGACAATGAAGATTGTTCTGTGGAGGTAAAGAGCAACTTGCTGATTTAAGCATAT
This sequence comes from Lonchura striata, assembly GCF_050655825.1. Lineage (NCBI taxonomy): Eukaryota > Metazoa > Chordata > Aves > Passeriformes > Estrildidae > Lonchura > Lonchura striata. The sequence goes on from NC_140704.1 coordinate 64,869,743, forward strand.
TCATTTTTCTCACACTGTTAAGTGAAAGCTTATGATCATGAAGAGTGAATTTCTAGGTGCCCTTTTGTCTGTCTGCTTTTCTTTTTCATCTGCAGTAAAACAATATTAAAAAAGAGAAAATACTAAGAAAGGCAGTATATGGACTGAACTAAAGAAGACAATTTCTTTATTTCCGTAGAAAACAAGGCTGCTGTTTCAGATGACATTTTTGGTTTTGACAAAATAGTCAAAAGTGATTTAACTCCTCTCTTTCCAGATCATAAGATTTCTGTAAAAGCAAGAATGCCGAGCCAGATTTCCTCTGTCTGTTATTGAAGACAGATTGGATTTAGCAAACTCGGTGTTATTTTGAGATAAGAAAATTGCACAGAAATAAACAACTTGACATTTTACTTCCTCTTTACACTCTGCCAGAGGTGGAAACCACATGAATATAGGCATACTGGCTAGGAAATATGAAACATGACAAATCTTTGTTTTGCTTCGCTTTCAAACTCTAAGCTGAAAAAATTGCAAGCTTTCCTGTGAATTACGTTAAAGTTTCCCTGGGTAACCTATGATTCTTCGGAACCTTTTTTTTTTGTGTGTGTTTTTGAGAACTGTTAAGCCAAGCTAGTAATTGTTTATTAGTCCTCAGTGTACAGTTCAAGCCAGATAATTGCAAACATACCCATTCTTATATAATCTTAAAACTACTGATACTGAAGGGAGGCTGCTTCCTCTTAGAGGAAAAGGCATACTTTCTTATTAAATAGGACTGTGGGTCATATAAAGTGTGGCCCCGCTGCAGTCAGTGGAAGAGTTGCCCTTGAATTAGGGCGACACAGTTCCAACCACCTGGTGTTACATCCCTTTTTGTGCAGTGCCAGTACACTGTCTTGCTTGTTGGAAGCAGAACCTCAGAGCTGCATACACTGACTGTCCCAGTCCTAAAGTGTGCCTAGCATTCCCTTTTGAAGCTAGATTGTGAAAGATGAGAAGAAGGAAATTATTATGGAAAGATTAAAAAAAACTTACTAGTGAAGTGCACATGTTTCTATGATTTAGCAATTGTGTACCCTCCATTAGATGATTTTTTCCGAGTTAAATCAAGCTATTCCATTGGCATGATTTTCTACCAAGGAAAAACATTTTTGGAAACTAATCAGTAAATTAGATATTAACTCATTATGTGATGTTTATCTTAAAAATAGGTGTAAATTTTATTTCAGAAAAGTTCCTAAACTTTCTTTAACATGTAATTGCTTGATGTGCTGCTCAGTTATTGTAAGAAGTTATGAAGGATTTTTTATGCATGTTACCAAGTACTCTGCGAATTTCCAAGAGGAGGTAAATAGCTTCTAAAGAACTGTGAGAGTTTGAATGAGCTGGACTGAAGACCTGAAAATGCAGTAGATAAGTCAGACTTGGGTTGTACTGCCACTGTGGGTAAAACTCAGGGATGTGTACTAAAAGGTCCAAACCTTGAGCTTTGGAATCACTTTTAAGTTGACATAACCCATGCTCTTTACCTAATTCATTACACTAAGCCCCTGTGAATTTCATTTAGTGTTCCCCATTTCTTATATTAGTCCTTTTGTATTTTTTCCACATATGAAAAACTGAGATAAGGCAAATTAATTCCCAGCCAGAGGATGAATTAGTTATTATTCAGATTGCATTTCCAAATATTATATATAATACCATAGGAAACTATGGATAAATATAATTTAAGATTCTGAAAACCATCTCCAAGGTATGGAGAACTGTTCTCTTTAAAAACAGGCCTGTTGATACTCTGGGGAGACACACTGTACTAACAAGATATATAGGAAAAAATTCACCTAAAGCCACTGTATTTTGTGTAAGGTAGAATTTCATTGCATGAATAACTTAAGAAAATAATTTTAAGGTTGGAAAAATCAGTGTCTTGCATGAAGAGGGAAGGATTATTGTTTGTAGAAGCTGTTACCAGCCATAATACTGGTGGAAAGAATGTGGTTTTGAAATCACGGAGACATCGATGGAAAAAAGCTTTCAGGTAAACCATACGGTCATTTTGAGACACATGAAACTGAGATTATTTTGGCTATTGTAATTTTAGAATATATTTATTATTTTTACAATCATTATTATCCATATTACAATTAACCTTCATCTTCTGTACCAGCCAGGCATTAATTTATAAAGGGAAGAGGAAAGAACAATCCTTGTATTGAATGATGGACAGTCTACTGCCTTGCATACTATAAGTTTCATTTAGGAAACTTTGATGAAAATTTTCCTTATGGTAGAATATTTTTAATTGTAACATTTGACCTGAATTAATTTAAGTATTAAACCACAGTATTGTTAGAAATTATAACTTAGGTCTGCAGGTCGTTGTGTCTTGGAGATTTCCCTACTCTTCCTGTGGTTCAGAGATGATTCTTCTTGTCATAATCAAGTCATTATATTATGACTGCCACAGCTGTCTGAATGCAATAAGGAATATATGGCCTGGCCAAGAAACCAGGTCTCTAGGAGAAAAAAAATGTTGTATGTTTTCTTCTGACTGCCATGAGATAGTTTTAGTGATAGAGCTGATCACCAGTGAAGTGATTCTGACACAAGTATTGAAATATATCAAACATTTGGGTAGAGGAAAGCCCAAATTTTTGCTCTAAGAGAAATGTTGAAAGGAATTGTACTATTATTTCCAAACAGTTGTCTTGATTTATAGTCTTTGGTTTGTATTTCTTAATTTTGGACAGAGTGGCACTCCCTCCTAAAATTACAAGAATGATACAGAAATGGCAGTTTCTTCATGGTGGTAATTCTGTATTCTGCACATTTCTCCTAAAATATTCCTCTGCATAATGCTTTACTTAATGCAAGCAGTCTGCAGTGATCCCTGTGACAATTAACTGGGTGATAAATACTCTGTCCATAATTCAGCCAGTTCTCCAGGTCAGTGAGTGATAATGTTCAACTTTGACATTCACCTATGTGAATTGCTAGAGTGGGCTGGAAGAGAAATAGCTGGGAAAAGTAGTCTTTTCTGGTTGATATCAAACTTTGTTATTTTGTTTTAGGCTGCCACTAGAGAAGGGGCCGGGCTGCAATTCTCATCTATCCCAACTGAACACCTTCCTCACTGAAGTTTACCTTTTGTAGATGACCTCCGCTTGTCCCTTCCTCTGCTGCAGGGGATAGTAATGCTTCCTTTTTCATTGCTCCAAAGGTACATCCAGAGTCCTGGTGTTTGATATAATTTTTTTTTGTGGGTCACAGTGCAGAACAATGTAACAATCTGGTTTTCGTAATCAGGGCATATCATGCAGGTGTTGTGCTGTGCTAAGCAAATGATGACTGTGTTAGTAAACCCAGACCTCTGAGCAGGCACGAGCTGGCTGCTATAATAAGCACAGCAGACACAGGACCCAACTCTATATTCTGATTAAGAAATGAATGTACTGTAATGCAAACAGAGTGTTTCTTCCTGGTTCTGTGTGAAGGGTGGAAAATGTCTTCTAGTGGTAATGGACCAAGACACAATGAATTATCTCTAGTAAGAAATCACTGCTGGGCCTAGTTGGTATCTCCTGCATTGTAATCATGTGCTCAAGACAGAAAAAAGAGACAAGCTCACATGCTAATCATTTATTGTTTCAGATGGTAAAAGCAAGTGGAAAGTAACGGCAGTGCTGTCCTTTGTTTCTTTCAGATTTGTATTTTATTTCTATTGCTTTAAATTTTTAATGTATGATGTTCTGCCATGTTTCCCTCATTTTCTGTCATCATTTACTAAGTCAGGAGAAAAAAATCGACTCTTTTAACAACTCTGTGAAGCTGACCAATTTTTGTTTGGTAAAAATACATAGTGCAACTTATATTATTCTGGAAGCTTGGTATTTCCCATGCATTCCAATGGTGATCTCCATTTCCTCTGCTCTAATCAACACCATCAGCACAAGAAAAAAATCTGCTTCCTATTTGGTTTTAAAGTCCCCTATATTTTTATATATCTAAGACAGTTTGAAAAAGTTTTTAAATGCCTAGCCATCAAAAAAAAAAAAAAAAATCCATTGGTTCAGTGGATGAGCCTTTCCACAGTAATAGTTCTATTACCTTCAGTTTTGCTCTGAGACAAGAATAAGTGTGATGGGGGGAAGGCTGTTCCACAAGAAAGAGTGGTATTGCATCCAGGAGTAAAGATTGCTCATCTGGTGCAGCATGTCAGGATTAAAGCTGCTCTCTCTGTTTCAAACAGGTTTTAGAGTATCTTTCAAGTTTCTCCTAATAAGCAGTCTTATCAGCATTTATTTTCTTAAGATTGAATCTCTGGACCTAGCACCCTAAGTCTGAGTCCCTTTTATTTGGGAAGATTTTCTTCTAAAGTCTGTGACCCCAAGTGCCTAATTAAAGCGTGACTGGCAACTCGCATGAATTGTGGGTTTTCTGAGTGCCCTAAATTAGGGTGATATTCCACTAGAAATACACATAGAAAGAGGGATTACTTATGTGAGTAGCGTGAACTCGTCCTTCCTTATTTTTTGTGTCATGAAGTGCATTTGATCTTATTCTATTGCTTAGTGTACTGTTGTAGAAGTGAAATAGAATAGAGAGTCATTGAAGAACCATAGTGAGTTATTATGGTCACAGTCTCTCCCCTGACTATTTGCATATTTGCATTTTACTAACAGGAGAAGCATGTGCTAGATTAAAACAAGGAGGCTTTCTTTTCTTTCTTTCTTTCTTTTTCTTTCTTTCTTTCTGCAAAAATTATGCTTTAAAGTTTTTGTGAAATATCTCTTATTTTCAGGGAAATATGTTTTCAAAATGGATTGCCACCTGCAGAGTTTACTATATATTTTGTTAAATCATTTTCTGTCTCTGCAAAAATAGCAGTTTAGTTTTGCAGTATTTTTTAAACAAAATGCCTGAGCATTTAGCACAATTATGTTCAGCACTATAAGCTTTTTTTTACTTCTTTTGTCAAGCCATCTTTTAACAGGGAATAAAAAATGAGACACACTGTAAGCTATTTTGCATAAATGAATAATTATGATTGCCACATATTGCCAATTGTAATTAGAGATAATAATGCTAGGATTTTGGTGCTTTTACTCATGCCTTGCTTTTCCAAGCAAAACAGAACTCTTGTGACATTCATCCAGTTAAGTGAACAGACTGGGTTTTCTGCACACACACACACACACACACACACACACACACACACAAGAAAAGCATGTGCTTTTCTCTTCCATTACATTTTTTTTAAATGATAGCTTTAATTAGTTGAAGGTAAATAAGTAAATAAATGGCACACTATAAATAGTAGGCTCTTAGCAAAATTAGAAGCACATTAAAGATAACATGCTTTTGGGACTTACAGATCAGTTAGCAAGTCGTCTGAGCATTAGAGGGAAATTGGCAGCTGCTTACAGTTAGCAACCAAAAATGCTGTAGGTAGTGTGTGCATGTGCAGATCATTTAAGGGCTCAGTTTCCCTTATTTACATTCCATCACCTCTGGGATTTGAGAAAGGGTTGTTGAGTTTTTTCTTATTGGGGTTTTCTTGGTGTTTTTGGTTTTTTGGGGGTTTTGTTTGTTTGTTTGTTTGGTTTTTTGGTTTTGTTTTTTTTTTTGTGTGTGTGTGTGTGTGTGTGTGTGTGTGTGTGGAGAGGGGGTTGATTCCTGAAAACTGCTGAGTTTAGAAAGTGTTAGGCATACCTGTTCACAGAGCAAGTTGCTCACTGCTGCTGTAGTGAAAGCTTCACTTTAAGCAGTTCTCGGATACTGTGCATCCACACTGACAGGAGAACTTGGCATGGTGCTAGACTAAAAACAATGCTGTTTAATCAGGTGTGGAGCGCTGGCTTATTACTTTTGCCAGTAGCTTTGTTTTATTTGGACCGCATAGCCTTGTAAGAATTCAAAGCCACTGCAATATTGCTGAAGAAGCTTTCTGAGATGTATAACTAACCATAATGCTGTATCTCCAGGGTACTGAATGAATGTGGCAAACAAACTGTACTTTGCAATTGTCTCATTTTCCAAGGAAAAATGGACCAACTTCGGGAATTGTTGTTCAGCTCTCAATATCAGTGGGAGTTCTGTCTGAGCACAGACAGACTAGAGTCAAAACAATGAGCATTAAATTTGGCCCCTTCATCTCAGATCTCACAATTCTTTTGGAAATGTTAGCAAATTAAGGTTCACATCCCCCACCCTGTAAAATAACCCTGTTCCTCTTTCTCAGATGAGTAAAGAGCATCATGAATCAGGGACAACAAGAGCTACAGATCAGAAATCTGACTCTAGAGTAGGCTGCTTCATTGTCACTGTTCATTATTTTCCATAGCCCTGTTGATCCCCATCTCTCATTATGCTTCTCAAGAGTTTTCACAACTGGAGTTGAGGGTGCTTGGATGTGATTTTCCACATGGATTATTTGATGCATTTTCCTCATTCTGCATATCCTGACTTGACTTTGTCACTTAAACCCTATTTGGAAGGATTCTGTAGCCATTTCAGGTTACAAATCCTGCTGTTTTGCCTACCACAGGATGATTTAAATGCAAACATAATCTCTGTTCCTTGCCCTGCAGAAGCTTTCATGTGGCAGCACATCTCACAATTAGGCCACACCTAGCTGAAATCTCCCAAAGGAGTGCTCTAGAAACTATTATCCTCTTTAGGGATTGGTAACCTGGTATAGATAAAAATAGGGGGAAAAGGAGACCCAATACTGTCTTAAAATATATTTTTAATGGAATTTGAAAATGATGTGACTATTGCTGCTTTCTTTCTTGGACAAGGGATGCATCAAAATACTCTCTAAATAGTTTATGCTTATCAAACAGGGTAATTTTCTTCTCTCAGAGCAGAATCTATATTTGTATCTTAGAATTTTTACAGAGTTTTACAAACAGAGCTTTACAGGATTACCTTCTCACCATTCAAGATCTCTCAGCAAGGTTGTTGTAAAAGAAGACACAGTTTTTGAAAAGAGTAGTATTGGAAAAATACTTTCTGTTTTTAACTTGCTTTAATATAGTGCATTTACTACTTAGATGAATTCCTAGTCACTCTTTCTATTTTCCTTATATCTGTTGTTCTCTATTCTCTACTATCTTATCCTCTTCTTCTTCTTCCCTGGGTACACATTTCCTGAAACTTCATTCCCTTCTTTTTCTCTTCGGTGAATATTCTGTATCATTCCTTTCTTTTGCTTATTCCTTTGTAAGCAAATTAACAAATGGTCACCCTCTTTCACTTGATCTTTTCTATATAGTGATCTTCTCAAGGCTGTAAGTCTGCTGATTTTCTCAGAGTAAGAGCTCAAAGTCATGTGCTTATTTTCTATTTGAAAAGCTGTTTGCTATTGTCTGGGCTTTTATCATGTAGTGGTTCAGTATTTTCTTCTCTCTTATTTTGTTTCTCTAGATAAATACAGTTCTGTTCTGTTACAGATAATGCTACAGATACGAATTTTCTATTCTTTTAAATAAACTGTGATACCCCTTCTATTTTCATTGCTTGGACAGGTATGCCTGCTTTTAAGCTTTTTTAGTTTTTGTTCCACTGCTTTTAGGTTAATTTTCAAACTATTCCTATGATCTCTTATATTCTGCCCTTAATTTATAGGAGAAATCCAGCAGAAACTTTCAGGGCCACTGCATTGCCTACATTTCAAAGCCTTCTTTGAAATTCTCCTTGCCTTCTTACATTTCTCCAAATGTCACAGACTTAAGTCTATTGTCCACTGCTTATCCTTCTTATCAATATTTTCTCCATGTTTCTTTTTATTCCCTGGATAATTACTATTTTTAAAGCATTAATAACTTTCTTTATATTACAGTTGTAATCTGTTGCAGCTCTAATGATCATATTAATCTTTGTAGGGTGCTGATTACCATGGAGATGTCAAGGACATCTAGTACTGGGTCTCTTAAGAATTGTGAAAACACAAGTAAAAAGTTACTGCCACTTCAGTCTGTTGTCCTGTGTTATACTTACCATCATCAGGAATCAAACACATGCAAATGCACCTATCCTGCAACCTCATTCTAGAGTTTGCTCTACAGCTCTTATGTGTCAAAATCCTGCAAAGTTGTCCAAATAAACTTCAGTGTTAACTAGTCAAGAAAACACTTTTTTTATTATTATTATTACACACAAAGATCCTTGGCTAATGATTCCTAATGAGCCTGAGAACTATATGGTGCAAGGAACACAAGGATCACTGGTTCCTCTTGTTCATTTTAGGCCACTCTGTGCTGCCATGTTCACATATATTCAAGCTGAGCATACAAGCTCAGTTAAACTAATTGCCTTCAGTATACACTCAAGGCCAAAGACATAGAAGTACAGCCAAAAAGGAGGAGAATGTGTCTAATGGGGACTTTGCTAGTGCCAATTATTTTAGGGAATCTTTTTGAAATGAAAAATGAATAAGTAATCACACCAGATTCCAATGATAATGAGAAAAGGGCCAGTTTAATCTTTCAGTTTGTTGGATGAATGGAGGAGAGAGAGTAAAATAATTTCACAGTAGCACAGATTATGCTGAGTTGGAATTTTTCTGCTGACACCCACCTCAGAGCCATGCATTGGCCTGATGGATCTGCCTATTCCTGTCCTTGTAACCAGAAGAATTGAGGAAATTACTACCTGTGCTCCTGATCCTTTCTGCCAATCATCTCAGGGCACTGCAGTCACTTTCAATTGCCCTTGGACTTCTCTTTTTTATTTTGTCACTGCCAGTTTGAACAGCCTGTAGTTGTGATCAGAGAACCTTACTAGACTTGAGAATTTTCCAGTAATGTCCCTTATCTCCCCTGGATGACTGCAGACTTCCCTGTGAGTTGTGTCTGGTCTGCATATTGGGCCCTCTGTTCCCCTTAGGAGGGAGTGTCCTATTTAAACTCTCCTTCTTTTCCTCTTAACAGAGGAGGTTGTGATGAATGGTACAGGAAGTGCTGTTTTAGGACACCCTACTCTCTCTCTAGAACCTGTGCCCACCCCATCAATTGTCTGGCCTTACGATTCCAGAGCCTCATACCTGTTACAGAAAGTACCATTCCTACTATGCAAATTCTGAGAAGAAGGAGAAACCTTCCTCCTGGCATGTGCTGTGACCTGCTCTTCATCAGACACTTGACTAACAGTCCATTGACTAACTCCCCTGCAGGTTCTGAGCCCACCTGCTTCTTTGCAATGATGGAGGTTCCAGACTCCCAGGAGACTGTAACACCTCTGAAAGTAACTGGTCAATGTCTTGCTCATTTGTTTGAGTACTGGGCACACTTGTACACTTCTCCCTGTAGCTCCTTCACCTGGTGATGCAGCTCCTCAACCACAGCACAGTTTCTGCAAAAGAGCTGTTTGTCAAGCCAACCTTGCTAAGAGGCATCAGACACTCCGGGCAAGCTCTGTCCTGGGGAGCTGCACCTCCCATCAGCAGGTCTGTCTGTCTGTCTGTCTGTCTGGAGGCCTCTGACATGGCTGGGGCAGTGACCCTCACAGTTACAGGGGATTGAACTTTACAGTGTGTCAGCACCATAGCTGAGGAAGCTTAAACCAGTACACTAATACTGGAGCTAAAAGGATCTCCTTCCTCTTCCTTACCACTTTCCTCACCCAAAAAAATGGGCTCATTTTAGTGGAATGACATCTTTCAGAAACAAACCAAAAACAAACAAAAAAAGAATAGAAAACCCTGAGATTATCTTGGTTAGAACATGGTGCTGACCACCCTAAGGTTGTGGGTTAAGTCCCCATATGGAGCATTCACTTAAGATCTGGACTTGATGAGCCTTGTGAATCTCTTCCAACTCTGAATATACTGTGATGCTGTGAAATGATGAATCACAGAATCACAGGCTGGTTGGGGTTGGAAGGGACATCTGAAGGTCATCTGGTCCAGCCCCTCTGCTTAAACAAGGTCCTTCACAGCAAGCTGTCCAGCACCATTTCTAGACAGCTTTTGAAAGTTTTCAAGGGTGGAGAATCCTCCACCTTACTGGGCAACCTTTGCCAGTGCATCCTCACTTTTTCCTCAGTGAAAAAGGGTTTCCTGATGTTCAGAGAGAACATCTTGTGTTTCAGTATACACTTTTGTCCTGCCACTAGGCACTACTGGGAAGAACCTGGGTCCTTCTTCTTTACAAAACTTCCCTTCAGGTATTTACATACATTAATAAGATCCCCCTGAGTGGTCTGTCCTCTAAGAAAACAGTCCTGCCTGTATGTCTAACCTTTCCAGCCTTTATTCATGGAAGAGATGCTCTAGTCCCGTCATCATCTTAGTGGCCCTTTGCTGAACTATCTCTTGTGGCTCCATATTTCTGTTGTCGTGTGGCTGTTGTGAAACACTTAGCCCTTCTCTTTTAAAAAATGCATTTTCAGATTAAAACATCCAACTACTTAGTCACAAATGTGTGAATAGCTTTTATCAACCCAAATTATTTTCCAAAGGACAAAATATTAATTTTTTTCTTCTTTAGGTCAAATTACATCAATGGATTTCTTGTGTGTTTTTTTACAGAATACATATTTCACAGGTCAGCCTTTCTGTGCTATATTGGTACAATCCCTAGATAACTCCAATAAATTAATACAATCACTTCTGGTTTACAAAAGTGCAACTCTACTGAGATTTTGAAATTTATTATAATATTGTGTAAATAGATTGAATCTCTCCTCTTCAGGAACTGAATCTAAACATTCATACTAATTTTTTTTCCTTGGTGTTGTTAATAAATTTGAGACAGTTAGTATTTATAACATTAGCAGTTATTCTTAATGATTATCATTGTTAAGGGAATTTTTCAGAGTATGAAAAATGCAAGTAAGCACCCAAGTGAGAGAAAAAAAACCATTTTGCCTATTAGTGTTAGTAGATCCTTTATTTATAATATATAATCCATCCTCATTTTCTGGCTGTCTTGATAAGCATTTGAGCAAGAGATAATGTTTGACTAGAAGCTCATGTTTGCCTTGTCTTTTTAAATTAAATTTTAAAATTTCTCCAAAAATAATGATTCAGTATGCCCCTTTTTCTTATATTTTGGTTAGCTGTATTTTTTTGCTTGCAATAACAAAGCCATGGAAAAACACAGCAATCCCCTTGCTCGTGTGATATAATTCCACACTCTGAGTGTGAATACTGGCAGATCAGCAGAATGAGCCATCTGCAAGCTATAAGCTGTGTCTTTGCATGAGTAGATTTAGGATAAAAAAAAATTGTCTGACCTGGAAGCCAAACGTTACTTGGCATCTTTACCAGAGATCCCTGCGAGGCCAGCCACTGCTTGTGCTGAATTTGTGTCCTTTCTAAAATATACGTCCCTCCCTCTTGTCATCATATTTTATAGTACATGTTCATAAGTGCACACACAGAAATGCACACACACAGGGCTGCACCATGGGCCACCTCAGAGATGCTGTACTGCAGTTTAATGAATATCAGACTTCATAGTCAGTCTCTGTTGGATTGCCATGCTGGTGAATAATGAATATCATACTTCAAGGTTAATCCCAAGTGGCCAGTTTCCTGGTTTTAACAGGCTGGGTGTTAGTCTGAAATGCTTGTAAATGTCTACAGTTCATGCATTGTGCTGTGTAGGAACATGCACCTCTAAATCCTCACCTTACTCAGGCCAGTAACTCTTGCTGAAGCCAAAGGAATTAGTCAAGAATGTAGCACAAGATGGATTTGTTCCTGCAGTCTTCCCTCTCCACCCCTCATCCTGGTTATTATCTCCAAAGATGCTGAAGTCCACCTCAAACAGAAGAGCTATGCATTCTGCCGGTTTTTCCTTTTCATGTGCTGATGTCACTCTTCTAAGCTTGTTTTTGTTGCCTCTGACATCCTGGTCCTCTGAATTATAGCTTGTGCCTTTAACTAATGAAATTGTTGGCAAAATTCCCACTGACTTCATTCTGAGAATGATCCAGCTGAAATAGTGCTGACTCCTGAGAGCTCCTGAGCCCTTGTGGCACAAACAAGAGCTGTGGAGCCACAGGATTTGTAAAGATTTGTCCCTAGATTATAGAAAGAACATTTGGGACTGGTGGAGTCTATCTTTTCAAATTGCTTGCAAAGTGCCATTTTCATTTCTAGAAATGATTAAGTGACTGTAACCCTTGTCAAATGACACAAAATCTCAAACTCATGGAAAGAACAAGGAGCAGGAAGCCATTTGCTTTTATTGTCCTTTGTGAGATGCATGTGGGAAGGAGCTAGAACTACACCTTCAAAAAGAAGTCCTTTTTTACCCCTCTAGTTTGTCTTTTTGGCCTCCTTCTCTGTTCAGCCCATTGGGAGAACTAGAATCTGATCAAACCTTCCCAGCTGTTCTAGCTAAAAGTTATTGCCAGCATTAGGTAGGTTTTTTGATCTCCTGTGCCTGCTTCAAAAAAGACCTGCTTTGAATTGCATTAAATTTTTCCCTCCCATGAAATTCAACATCAGCAAAAACAGATTAAAACAAAAACAAATGAAAAAATATTCCCTTTTCCAGCATTAAAAGACATAGAGGTTTATTTAACACGAAATAATGTATTGCATGATCCTTCTTCTGCAATTACAGAGAGTATTAGTGCTGCCTAACTGCTCTTTTAATAAAAGCTATAATAACCTAGAGACATTCTCAGGTCTTGGGACTATAGGTGGTGACAAGCTTGCACTACAAAGAGAAAAAGCAAGGTGTGATATAAGCATGACAGGCACTGAGGGGGAAATATTTGGTATATAAATGTATGAACATATTGGCTGTGGAGCACAGACTTACCAAAGGAGGTTTCAGCACCCCAAATCAGGAGGTAACAGTGACTGTGCAATAGGGAAGGAGTAGTTCTTTGAAGGCTGATACGACTCTGCTTGGCACCTGCTTGTGTGAGCCTGGGAAACACTGGCAGCATTTGGGAGGGCAAAGTTGGCCTCCTTTATGCCTTTCACCTCCATACATCATAGTGACTTAGAGCACTTCCCCTTAAACTGTGCACTGCTGGCCATCTATAGAATGGGGCCTTTGTTCTGCCCACCCTGATATTTATGCAACATCCATCTTTGTGCTTCATGACATTTAAATGACAGAGTGCTGGGCTTTGGCTCACTGTAATAATGTGGTCTCTATTCTACCTGCCCTCTAGAGACTAAGGCCATGTTTTGAGCAAACTGGCCAATTATTCTGTTTAGAGAGACAAAGCAGAAATGCTACAACAGAAGAAGGAATGACTTTATAAAGCATGTGCTGGTACAAATACAGCTCTAGGTACCTAATGCTGAGCAAGTTGGCACCTTCATACGAGCACCTTGCTTCCACTCTGTGGAGTACCTCACTCACTTTTTTCCTTGCACAAGAAGTTAAGGATGCACAACAACATTTAATGCCAGCAATAACCACATCCTGCCTTACAGCGGAGGGAACAGCAGGCAAGTTCTCAGAAACAGAAGCTAGAAATTGGATATCCAAGTAGGTACTTAACTATATGTCTACTGTGCTAATTTCCTAAAGAGCTTAATGCCAGTCCTGGAGTTTGAGGTCAGGCATGACAGCAGGAGAGGCAGCCACGTTAAGGGTCAAGGGCCCCAGGAGGCAAAAACTTCTGCCCATTCCCTGACTCATTTAGGTCAGACAGAGCTTACCAAGAGTTGAGAAAGCTCATTAAGATGAGGAATAAAAGGAGAGATGTTGGCTTTAGAGCAAGGAGAGCTGCAGCGTGGGGAAATGGCCCCTGCAGCTCATGTTTTGTGAGAGATGGTTTCTTTTTCTTTTCTTCTTCTTTTTTTCTCCCCTGAATTAATAAAGTCAGCCTGAGGGAGAAGCCTGAAAAAGATTTTGGCAGGATGTTAGTCCTTCCTGGGTTAGGGAAACAAGCCAATAGCCTTACAGGCAGCTGACTCTTTAATCACATATTTAGTATCTGGGAGAAAAATATTCTGAGGTAGCTAAATGACCTCTAGAATCAAAACCTATTTCAAATGTTACTCAGATATTTAGGAACCAGGGCACCATATGAAGCCCATCTATCATCTTAGCCCTTATAAGGGCTCAGAATTTTATCATTCCCTAAAGTTCAAATTTTTTTGTTCTTTTTTGTTTTGTTGTTTTGTTTTGGTTTGGTTTTTTTGTTTGTTTGTTTGGTTAGGGTTTTTTTGTTGTTGTTTTGTTTTGTTTTAATTTTTTTTTAATTTATTGTCCTGTGACATTTTGTAACAGACTTTGGATTCTGTATGACATTGTCGTGTTTGAGAATATTCACTTTGATTTTCTCTTCCCAACATTCCAGCTGGGATCAGTTGGTTTCATGAATATTCAGACCCTTTAACAACCTTTCTAAGCATGGAACCATGGATGTAAGCAGTTGAACATCGACTTCTCTCTCCAAGCATAGGTCAAATTATGAACATAATGAATGAAAACAAAATGTGTTGTTTCTCTATCCAGTGAACTGTCTTGAAGCACAAAACCAGATTGGGTCCACAGAAAACATCATGTCCTCTTCTCCCTTATTCCACCATTGCTGATAAAACCCTTTTCAGATAGACAGGGATTACTCAAACATCCATACATCTCCAAAAACACTCCAAAGGGCTTCAGGAACATGGGCTATGTGATCACCAGAAAAACAGGAAAAGTTGGGAACCAAATGGTGGGTATGAATACATGTAACCAAGTACTGTAATTCCTAACTGGATTCACCTACTGCCTGTAATCACTTTGCTTTTGCAAAGTGTGCTCTCACAAGAAAATGAGAAATTACTGAACACAGTTATCCAGCTTACCCCAGAAGGACGTTTGAATCCCACAAGAGAAAGTTGGCTGAGACACTACACCTAGGAAATTTGTTCTCCCTCTAGCTCCAGAAGCAGGGGCCGTTTTGAGGTTGTGGGGTGGTGGCTGCAGTTGACAGATGAAAACATGGCCGTAGTTTGACTTTTCTCTTTGTTCAGATGGAAAAACTGAACAAAGTTTTTTCAGATGGAAAAACTGAACTGAAAAAAGTCTGAAAAACTGAAAAAGTTAATAGCTTTCATATATGCAGATGGGACTTAAAATGGTGATGCTAATGTAGCCATATGTGCCACTTCAAAACATGTAAAGGGCCCAGCAGTCAGAAACGAACTAAGTTATAGAAAATGTAAAAGGAAAGCCTTTGTAGCCTTATTAAATCTGGAATTCACCAGTTTAAGTTCTGACCTAAAGGAGAAATACAATCACTCATTTGTCACTTTTGGTTCCTAATTTAAAAACTTTCCCAATTACCAGAAAGTGCTGGAAATTAAAAATTGCTTTTTTTTTTTTAATTAATAAAAACACAGAGAAAAGTGGAAAATTATGTGATATCTCTTACTAGATACCTTGCTGGAGAGTTTCCTTTCAGCAAAAGTAATAAAGCAATCTGCTAGAGGAATTCTCTGATGAGACAAAAGGAAACTGAAATGACAAAGCATGTAGTAGCACCATAGAAATTTGGAGCACATATTTTAAAAAGGGAATTTTCTGGACTTCATTTATGACTTGGAAGCCAGGGATCCATTTAATCACAGGAGCAGAAAATCCAATGCACTGGTAGCTGTTTGTTTTTCAGGTTTCTTTATTTTCCATATGCATCTGAAACATTTGGAAAGTGGGAAACAGAAAATTGCTTCTAAAAACCATGCCTTTGGTGACTGGTATCCCTGAGAAAATTGGGCAAGCTTTGACTCCAGCTCCAAGCTGCTAATGCATGTGTGGCAAAGAAGAAGGGAGGAGGAAGAAGGCAGCCAGCTACTGATTCAGACAGAGCACAGAATTCCAGCACAATTAAGCATGAACAGGAGTGGTGGCAGAGAAGAAAGCTGACTGCACCGTGTGTGCTGAGATGGGGCAATATCAGGTTATCACATCCTAGTTAAGCCAGGAGCAGCTGCTGCCAGCAAAACCAAACCTAGTTTGCTCCTTGGCTGAAAACTTAAATATCAACACCCTTTAATTATGCATAAAAAGATAAACAAAGCTAGCAGCTTTAAACTACTCTTATTAATTGCACCAAATGTTAGTGAAAGGTTGAATTATTCATAATTATAGTTCTCAGGGGTTTCTTGGTTAAGGGAAATAAGGAGAATTTGTTGTATCTCATTCCACACAGCGTTCTCAGTTCCCCTAATCCAAGAAACAGGGATATATTTTACATGTCAGTTCTGCAAAAAATGCATATATCTGCTAGTTCCTTAGCAACCTTCTGGGATATGCCTGCATCTACTCCCATAAACCCTGCATATCAGAAATCATCTCCAGTGGGTTTCCAGGGATCAGTGGATTTTGCCACAATAATAATACCACCATCCATGTGCAGTTCGAGTAAATAATTTTATTTACTTACAGGATCATTGCTGTGTTTTGGGGCTTATTGAAATGTTTCTCTAGGAAAATAATATGTAAACACATTTCATTGAAAGCCCTCTGTATGAATGAAGAAGGCTGGAAGCTGTACTAGCTGTAAACAATTTTGTAATAACTGAAAATAAATACTGCTCCTTCAGAAGCCAAGTTGTTCTTGTCATAGCCCTGGCCCTCTTTTCTCTGCATTTTAGCTAGAGGTAGCCAAAATCAGTCTAAACTTCTGGAAAGGAAGATTTTAAAAGAACAATATGTCTCTAAAGTTTGTGCGATTTCCTCTTCAAAAATTATCAGCACAGCATACATGCCTTAAATTTATCATTCTGGTATAATTTATGGGTGATCCCAACCTTATCAAACAGCCTCATACTTTGGTAACTTGCATATGGTAACAGACTGAGGGAAGTTTCAGCTGAGTGATTTTTAGTCACGTTAGTAGTGGAAACTAGTTGGAGCATGGAGTAAGGGTCCTTTGCTTGAGACAGTGCTTACTGGATTAAAATTGAGCTCAAAATACTCACTGCAATCAGGAGTGTGTGGGTCTCCTCCAGCAGATTATTCAGTGCACGTCAGACCTTCACCAAGAGCATCTGAAGAGCTTCTGCTTAGCCACTCATGCATCTACCTTTGTGGGTGGTGCTTTGGCACGAATGCATGCAGGTATTGTTACTTAGCCTATCCAACACTCGTCTACAAAGAGTTTCAAGACTGCGCTTCCTTCTGATGAAATTGATGGAGTTTAGCTTAAGTCCTTGGAGGAGTTTTTACAAGCATAGTAGTGACACAACAGGGGATAATGGCTTTAAACTGACAGAAGGTGGGTTTAGACTGAAAAAATTCTTTGCTATGATGGTGGTAAAGCACTTGGACAGGTTGCCCACAGGAGCAGTGGATGCTCCACCCCTGGAAGTGCTCAAGGCCAGGTTGGCTGGGGCCCTGGGCAATACCCTGATCTTGCCCAAAGTCCATGCCAACACAAACCATTCTATGATTCAATTTGTGGCATGTGAAAATGTAATCTATTTATGTTAATAAACAGCTGGAAAAATCCTGTGTTTTAAAGTCACTGAAGGTTTTGTTGTTTCCTTCACAGAGTCAGATTCACACTAAATATTTTTTTTTTATTTAGGATGAGAGGCTCATATTTATCTACAATGTTTTCTTACAAGAAAATGGCAAGTCATAGTAATTTAAGTCATATTTTAGCATCTTAAGGCCTAGAAAGACTGAGCAAAAGTCACACAGGTCAGGTATATAAATAATTCTTTAAATAACTATGGAGGCCATCTGAAGAAATAGATATAATGTATCTATGAAAATACATATTCAAGATACAGAATGCATATATAGTCACACAGATTTGCACATCCATTTAAATTAGTCCCATGTAAATACATGGGACTAATTTTTGGTGTGATAAATGCTCTCGCTGTCCTTTCACACATTTATGTAATAAGGGTGAAATTGTATTCACACTTGCTTTATCAAAATTAATAACATTTGACAGCATGTGAATACGATCTTTAAGTAGCTTTTAAATATAATAAAAATTACAGTTTACCCTTCATGTGTCAGTTTCTATACAAAACAAAGAAGGATTTACTCCAGGGTTGCCTACTTTCTCCACCCATTAGATGGCATTTCTGTGGCTATGATCACAAGACATGTGCTTGAGAGAAATCTCTTGATGTAGAGATGACAAATTTCCAGCAGTTACCATTTCCTCCAATGATGATGCTGGGCTGGGCATGAAGCTGAGTCCCCAGGCAACCTAATTATTGCAGCTTCTGATAGCTCACTTTAACCAGATCTGTAATCCTGTTGGTCCTATTCCCCACCTTAGCGGTTGCTTGGTCACCTTGGTTTAGCAGCTGGTTCAGAGGATAAGTATTTTTAGAATAAATGAAGTCCCAAAAACTGCTATGGATACCTTGGGCAGAAAAGGATAAATAGGAGGCATGTATGAGTTTTGATATTGAGTTTGATTGTGCTCATGGTGGGGGCCAGTGTCCCTTGTGTCATCGTTTTCCCTTACGCTGCCACTGAGGGCTTGTCAGCCAGGTAGGAGTGCCTGTGCCAGCTGCTGTGCCAGCTGGCCCCGTGTTGACTTCTTTGGCACATCCGTGCTGTGCAATGATGTGGTGCAGAGGTGTTGGGATTAAACTTGCCCTGAGCTGTTACGTCCACACTGTGTGTTGCAGCATCGCGCAGAGATATTGGCTTGAGTCCCATCAACAATGTATTGCAATAGTATTGTTCCACCAGCTCTGAGAACTCTTCCCTACATTTTCTGTGGTAGGTTTGATCATCATTACTCCCACATTTCTCATTTTTGATCATTTCAGCACTTTATTCCATTTTAGTTGTGACACAATCAGACAAAGATAAACTCAAGCCAGCAAATAGTTACTGAGATAATCACTGTCAAAACCTGAACTCTACATCAGTACTCAGAAAAGCATAAAAGTTAGTGTGGTTGGCAAACCTAATACTATTAAGTTTGTTGTGTGGATTAGAGTTTCTCTTGACTGCATCTTTTCTCATTTTGTAATGTTGCATCCAGACCAGAAAAGCATCTTATTATGGAATTACCCTCTCTAGCAAGTCACTGGAGCTCATTGCCTCCAAGGATCATGTGGTTTCTGGATAGATATGCTCAGAAATGGGTTTCAGCTAACTGGAGACATCCCATGTGCTCTCTGGGAAGTCAACCATAATCTTGCGCTGCTGTGCTGGAGGAATTGATAAAGGATTGATTGACCAGCTTTGCCCTGAATGAGGATAACCATTTTCTTCTTAAACTTCCACCCAGTACTTTGGCAAGCAGAAAGTCTGTACCATTGCCAAACATGGAATTACTTCACTAACAGTGATGACATGTATGCCTGTTCTGCATGATCCTATTTTGTTGCTTCTTCTGTTGGCTATGAACGACTCAGATAATAGGAACCTCATCCCTGCATCTCTGTCTCAGCAAGGGGAGCTTTAACCTAAGCTTTGAGCAGATTTTAAGGAGGAAGAGAAAAAGTACATCAAAATAAGAAAAAGCAAAAGTTGTTCATGAACAGGTACTGACTTGGTAAAAAAAAGAGCAGCATGTGCTGTCTCAAGGGCAATAAAAGCCATATTGCTGTACTGAGCTTTGCACATACGTGACAACCATAGCGAGGTGGAGGTCAGCAAAAAGCTGCCACAGTGTCTTGGGACATTCTCAAAATATATGGATTGTGCCACGTGGTGTAGTAGTCATCAGTCCACGAGGGTCTGGCTTCTGCCACTCCATTCTCTAGTCTAGTCTCTTCTACTCTTCACCAAAGGAATGTTTAGTAAGTAGCTAAAATAAATAAAATTTAGCAACATATTATTCTTTCTTGCTGTCTCATAGAGAGATAATCATGCATGCAATATGTAATTTTATTTTAAGTAGCTTTCATCTATTTCTTTTGTGACCTCAATTTAGAAATGTGCATGGAATTAATTCATCATCTCTAGACAGTCTCCTCAGATGAGGACTTCTACTTTTTTTATATGTTTGAGTATAATGTTACTGCAATTAACAGAACTCTTTCATAATCCAGTTCAGCTCACTGCTTTATTCTAATTTCATTACAGATTTTCTTCACTGTATGTGCCTGTGGATACATGTATACGGACACACACAAATGCAATATGTATCAAGGTAGCAAAATTACTCATTGTCATGCAGAAAAGGGATCAGTGTCCTGTAGGTTCCATGTGCAAGTTACTTAAAATTCACTCTTTATCTCCAATGTTTTCTCACCTGCTTTGTTCAGTAGAATACACATTTTTAAATGACCAAGAAGGAAATATACATCCTTTATACTAAAACTTTTTTTCCCTTCTGTGCAGCAGCAGCTGCCTGCCATGTTATTGTTTTTTGTCGCTAGCAGGCTTTTTGGGTGTGTGCCAAGGATTTCCTGTGGGGAGCAGGACGATTTGCATGTGAATGGTGAATGGCAAGGCTGGGCGTGGGTACTCTCAGCCACACCAGGTGAGGTAGAACAGCCGCTTCCAGCTCACCTGGAGTAATTAATTCAATAAAAAGTTAATTACAATGAAAGGGAAAAACAAACTTCCATATAACAGATGGTAAATTTTTAGTGTGATGAAAACTAAAAAGATTTTCTTTTTAAACACCAGTATGGTGTGCCCTAAGTGGTATACAAAATTCTCTTGGTATACACTCAAGTAATTGCATATGTTATTTCTGTATACTGGCTCTGCTGTGCTTTTTTTCTTCTGTTTCAGATGTGTGAGTTCATCTTCATAAAACTTTCAATCAACATAGAGTATTCCTGGCAGAGTATGTTAGTAGCTTGGCTGCTTGAGGAGTTGAAAGTCTTCCATGTCAATCAGTCACTCCTTTTCTAGAAACTTTTGAACCTGAGAGTTGAGACATCACCCAAATTACAGAGAGGAGCAGATGCCTTATAAAAACTGAGACTGGGTCACAAATAAAAGCTTTGTCCACTCCTTTATCCAGAAAGAGCCATGGTGTAAAGTTTAGCCCTTTCCCAAAGCATTTGGCTGACCCAGCCAGTCAAGTATGCAGCTGGGCAGTTTACGCAGAGGGCAATCCACATGCATCTTCTGCTTAGCTGACAAAATTGAGTGAAAATATGGAAGAAAAGAAAAAAATATATGTTGAGATGGGCACAAAACCATTCCTTACTAGAAATTGGTGCACAAGTTGATGGTAGGGTCATAAAACTTAAGGAGGCAGAGCTGGGGTTTAGTTAAAATAGCCTTGAGAAACTGTGTTTAATTAATATTAGTGCTTGTAATAAATTCTTTCTTGACAAAGAGAAACTTAGTGTACAGAACAGAATTTAATTGTGCTAGAATGATGTTAAAAAGTCTGAACTCAAAGTTCCTTGCTGTTTTGCAAGCTAGCAACATGTTTATAATGATTACTGGCTCAAACGTTCAGAAATGAGAGGCACATATGAATGCATATGAATCTTGGAAGAATCCTGATTTTTATAAAATACTGAGCCTCCACATGAGAAAGCTGAGGCATTGACCTCAGCTCCTTCTAAGGTAGTCCTTCAGTATCAACTGCTATTATTGATCCATATATTTAAAGTATTTAAAAATAAGAATATTGTGCAGGCTTAATTTTTTTCAAAAACTTACCTAGTCATTCTTAGTGCATTTTGCATTTCTTCCCTTTCACTGGCTCTAGTAGGAGGTTAGCTTCTTTTCAAAAAGCCTGATGGTATCAGACAAAAATGTGTCATTGAGCAGGCAGAAGAAGAAAACCATTGCTTTTCTCAGTGATGGGTCTGATCCTACACCATTTTAATGCTTTCCATCGAGCCAACTCATACAGAGCATTTATCAAAATTGAAGGCTTCCAGCTGGAAGAGATCTATTCAAAACACTGCCAAAATTTTCCATCATTTTCAGAACTAGACCCCCAAAAGTAGGCTTAGGAAATCCTGGTCCTGTTGCTGTCAGTAGGCAGACTCAGTGTTCTCTATTGCATAAGGGATAAAAGGAAGGGAGGTGATGATTTATTCTACAAGATAGCAATTTCCCCACATGCTCCCACTCCATCTGCAGGTAATTAGAAGTTGCTGGTGTAGTTAATCACACTGATAGTGTAGACAGACTTCAACCACAGACCTGGGTGGCACTGCTGCCAGTGCTGATGCACAACCCAGGTGTATTTAACACCCTCCTGGGAATCCTTCTTGCCCTTCCCTCGCTGTGACTCCAGGCACCTCTGACAGCACAGGGACTCTGTACCAGCTATCAGATGAGATGCTGTGCTGTCTAAGAAATAGCAAATGTAGTGACATGCTATAGCAAAAACACACGCTGTGGTTTTGCTGCAAACTACATGCTGAATTATTTTGACATGAGTGTTTTACTGGTACAGACAATGAGAAGACTGGTGACACTCTGTGTCTGCTTTCTCTGATGCAGATCTTTTCTCTACAGAAGATGGCCAACGAGGAAACCTCACACAGGTTCATGTGTGCTCTGTAGCAGTCTTACTGTTTGCTACTATCGCACACTAAATTTATTGAATGTTGTTTGGTTTTTCAACTGGAACAAATAAATCTGTCAGTATTTTAACTTGAGCTTGTTCTGCATGCAGTGGTTAACATTCCTTAAGCCTTTGTGCTTGATATTGTATTTGGAAGCTCATTTCATAATTATAGGTGGGGCTGTTGGGCTCCTTGTCATTCAGACTATTCTAGACCTGAACCAAGGTTTTGTAATGAAGGAGACAGTTGTCTCAGGGACCCTTGCTTGATTGTTTGAGAGACCTACAAGATGTAGGTACACAGGGCAGGGGGTTGCATGTGAAAGTGATTACTCTCATAGTAAAGCCACTTAGGCATCACCCACATCAGTAGGATTCTTCCCTTTCCACCAGGTCCTCACAGTTGTTTTCAGGAAAAATTTCTGATTGTGGAATATTACTTCTTTTGTTTTCACAAGATGAGAGGTTAGAACAAGGTCAAGAGAAATACATCATGCTTAGAGGGGTAAATGGTAGCACTCTGCACTTGATCTATAAAACCAGTGGCATCTCAGACTGGGTACCCACAATGTGGTTTCATGTAAGATCTCAACCTTTCTGTGTCCCACTGCCTGATTTGTAAAACACAGATGATCAATTGTTACCTCAGGAGGATATTGCTGAAAAAAGAAAAAAGACAAACCAAGCAGTGATACTGATAGAGCATAATAATGGTGGAGGCACAGAAAAGATTGTGAAAAAATTATTTTAAGACCTACATAGAGTTCCAGCTGCAGAGTTGGAGACCTCACACTAAGGTGGAAAAAGTTATTGCAAAGTCACTCATTAAATGTGCCCCATCCAATCTGCTCTGGATAAGGTGAAATTCACTTGATAATAATAGACTTTAATTACTCACATGCTGTTGTAACACACATAGTGTGGCTGAATTAAATATGTAGATAAAATCTGAACTTCCAAACTTTCGGAAGCCTGATTTTGCAACCCAAGTAATACTGTTCTGGCACAGGAAGATGGAGGGAGATAGGGTTGTTTGTGACAAACTGTAGATTCTTATAATTACTTGTATGATTTCTAGTCTCTCTTTGTTCCCTCTGCAATAGCCATAAGATTATAAGTGGACGAAACAGGGAGAAAAAAGGCTTTTTGGTCATATAAAATACTGTAGAAGGTAATGAAATTATACTAGCACCCTACATTTTTAATATGATAAAAAGAATTTTAGTGACACCCCCAGGAAGTCTTGAACAATATCATTAGACATTTGATGTGAGATATATTAATTTTCTTATGAAAATTATTTGGGTTACAAGATTACCATGAGGCGTTGATCAGAAGTCTGTTGCTGTTCAACAGGCTATTATGCAGGTATTTAGTAGAGGAAAATCCCTGCTCCAAAGGACCTTCAAACTAACTTATATCTATTCTGAGTAGGTAGAAGGGCTCAAATGTCTGACACAGGCTTGTGGTGTGCAGACAATGAGATTATTAACTCAGGACCTATAGCTCTACAGCACAGTGATGTGCAGCCCTTTTGGGCTATCTTGAACTCTAGAACATTCAGCCAATATCTTCAGCTTCCTTTATCCAGCAGCTGTGTTGGCAAAACTGAGCAGGAGGCAACAGAGATGGAAAGGGAAAGTAGCAGAGCCAGGATGGAGAAGACTAGTGAACCAGTCTTGCTGCTTCTATATCAGCCTATGGGATGTGGGATAGGTTGAAAAGAATGAAGAAAATACTGTTACTACTGGAATGTTGATTTTGGTGTCCTGAACATCCCGTGCATCCTGACTATGTCCTCACTGATGGTGGCAGGTGCAGCCATTTGAGTTTCCAAGGACTGGGAAAAAAAGGCAGAATAGGCAGCTACTGTGCTGGCTACAGCAGCCTGCTACCTTAGGCAGTGACAGGGTTTGCTGTTGCAGCAGGGCCAGGAGGAAGCAGCCCAAGCAGGGAGCTGGTTGTTCATACTTGTGCTGAGTTCCTCACTAAGCACTTTCTCACTAAGTGGCCCTGCAGAGCTTGTGCTCAAAGATCTGCACACTAAAACATGCCTTGTGGCCCTCTTCACTCAAAAAGAACAGTTTTTGGTTTAGTTTTCCCTACAGTGTGGATTTTGTAAACTGAAGTTGCCTCCACGGCCCTGACTGAGGTACATGGTCCTTTGTTTCTGTTTTGTTTTTACTAAGCTGCTTTACTTGGAAATCTTATCAGTGTTCATGAAACTTTAACTGTAATGCATTTGTTTCTGCTGAAATGCTTTTTTACAAAATGGTATTTTGTTTCTGCTGCTTGAAATTATATTTAACAGTATCCAAGCTAAATTTATGCATGCACATTTAAAGAAGGAGCCTAGATATAATGCATTTTTAACCATGTGAAATATATTAGTAATGGTACTTACAGAAAGAAAAGAAAAGTTATTTTGGCTTGCATTAGTTCCATCTTTGCAGTATGCAGATAAGTACCATACCTTTGACAGTGTAACTATATTAGGTTTGCCTCAAAGCAGCAAGCCTTGTGCACAGCAGCCATAACAGGTGTCTGGTGTAAGGGGTGCTGTGGTAGCAGGAGCTCCACACACTTTTCACTGTGCTGTCTCCCACAACTCATAATGGTCCACATAAAAGTAGGAGAGACAGAGCACAATAAGCATCACCCTGACCGAACAGTTGAGGAGTGGGGTATTGTTACAATCAGCAGACATCATAAGGGAAGAGGAGAATATTAAAATACAGACTTGACCTTGACCTGTTCCCCGTTCCTCCAGAATCATCCAAGGAAAGGAGAAGTGCCCTCATTTGTTCTTTCAGGTATTTTTTTTCCCCTTAACATGTGTTTTCTGTGTTAGAATGGAAGCAGCTAAATGCAGAAATCCAACTAAAGGTGGCTGAAAAAAAGGTCAAGGAGAAAATTACTTCTTACACTGTCATAACTATAATGGTAATGAGAAAGGATGTGGTAACATCTCAAACAGAAGACTATTATTAAGTGGAAACCAACCATCAATCAGATGTGGGGCTGGCAGACTTCTTTACTTAGCTCAAAATAAGCAAGCTGTTGTTTTTAGTTTTTCCAAGTGTGTTCAAACAGTTTGGTAGCACAGATGGAAACATGAAGCATTATCCTGGCAGAACGGATGATGCTTTGCACGGCTCTTGGCTGCTGGTGTTCAGGATGCCTGGCTGCCAGGCTGGTCGTCAGCCTGGGAAGGATCCAGCCAAGTAGGGACCTTTCCAGCTGTTGTATCCTTGTATCTCACCAGCATGTGCAGCCCTTCCAGCGCTCAGCTGCTTCTGCTGCTCAGGAGAGACTGAGGAAGGCTGGAGTGACAGCAGAGGGTTTTGGGGGCTGTGGATGAAGTTGAGGATTGTTGCCTGCTTCTCTGGAGGCCTCAAGCACATTGTTTTGGGCCTGGCCAAAGTCTGAGCTCTTTGCTCATACAGCCTCCAACCTTCAAAGGTGCTTTACCTTATCCTGTCTCCAGTTACGGACAGATCACACTTCATCCATTGATAGAAATGCCTCAGCCTTCCTGGCAAAACCTTCCTACCTAAGCCCACTGGGAAGCCAGGAATTACACATTTTGCTAGTTAGAAGCCCTCAGGGGCCACCCCAGGAGCTGTCTGTGAAACATCCTGCTCGCAGGATGTGGTCCTTTGGGCAGGGTCAGCAGTTGAGAGCAGTCCTTCCACAGCCAGTGCCCTGAAAAGTTGTCTTTGTCCCAACGGTCCTCAAGAATATTCCTGTGGAACGATATGTGCTTAGATGGAGGGAGGCAAGTCCCCTTGTTCTCCTGTACCTACCTTTATTGCCATCAGCCTGCTGACGTTGACTTCCAGGATTAGGGTGTGCAAGCTTGCATTCCCTCAGGCAGCCGGAGGACATGGAGCAAGCTCTCCTGCATCCTGGATGAGTGTTTTAAGGACTGCATGAATGCAAAAAGCCTCCACAATGGCAACTGCATGCCACAAAAAGAAAACCTGGATCCTGCACTCAGAAAGAGTGAAGTGAGAGCTGTGTGTGTTCAGCAGGAAGAACCATGTCCTGGGAGAAGGAAGCCAGAGGAGAGGGGACATGTCTGTGGAGAGCCAGAGGAAGAAGAAATATTTAAATCCCACCTCCATTCTCAGCTCCTTTTCCTGGACAGTCTCTTGAGTGCAGACATCTCCCTTTCCATGGGCTCTTGATTTTGGTGCCATTCTGGGGCACCTAGAATAAGGGAAAAGGTGGAAGGATGGTTGGCACTCTAATTGTAGACATTGCAGTTAGGTCTGAATGGCACAATGACACCTGCAAGATACCTGAACCTACCTAAGGAAACTCTCCTGAGCACTGCCAAGCACCTTATAGGCAGCTCAGTGACTCATGAGGACTGGACTTGTTCCTGGGTTCAGGCTTTCACACATGAATAGCAGACAGACCACACCTTTGTGCATCTTCGTTCTTTTCTTTGCTCTAGATTTTTTTTAAGCTATTTCAGTTCACAGTTCATACCACATGGGTAACTGTGTGTCTGTCGCTCTCCTAGGACAGATCTTAGTAAAATAAGTACAATTAGGGTTGTGAGGCACATGAGTCCTGTGAAAAGAGGAGGCAGAATGCAGAGATGCTGCAGACAGAGGTACATATTTCTGGATTTTTCTCTAAGACACTACTTCCACTTATCATCACACAATATAGTTCCCCAAGCAGACATTTTCCCCATGAGAAAATGTAAAGCTATAAAAATAGCTATCAAAAATATAAGGTCCAGGTTGAGGTAAAACACTTGCCAGTGTCAGACAGGAGCAACTTTGTATGCCCGTGTAGATTGAACTGGGAGCCAGATCTTACTATGAAATATTTCTTGTATGGGACAGCATTTTTAAAATCCACTGAGTCCATTTCATCACTGTTTCAAAGAGAAGAAGCTGGATTCCAGCACATTTTATCTATGAAAGATCATATGTAGTCAGCAGTGTGATGTTTTTTTATTGCTTTATATGATCTCTGGGGAAAGTATTTACCTCAAGAACTATTTTGCCAGATGATGAGTAGTACTTGTACTTCTTTTCATTGTGTCCAAGCCATAACTTTGCCTCATTTGCATCTACTGACTAAATGGTTTAATTAATTTTGCGTTGTGCTTACTGACTAGTTTTAATTAGCAGTTAAATCAGTTCAGTTAACGAAAAAATGTAGGTGTTTACATGAATGCAAATCATGATGGGCTCTCAGGGCTTGATTCGAAAAACAGTTCCACACCATTGGTGATGAATTCCTGCAGGCTTTGTTCAGGAACTTCACACTCCTCCTCCAACAACAACAGAGTAGGGCTTTACGATTCATTTACTGGCCCAGGATTTCTTGTTGTCTTTCTTTCCTTGCTGATGTGGAGAATAAGGAATCAAGGCAGATCAACTGAGGTTTCAATGCATCATTCTTAGGGCACGCACTCAATACTTGTGCAAGAAAGGACAAGAGTGTCTTTGGGCTAGTCTGTGCAACTGTGTCTCCCTCCAGTGTCCAATTCCAGCCATTATGGCTGCTGACACTATTTTTAGCCAGTTATTTTTCTCCTGGCTGGATGTTTGCTTACATCTAGCCAAAGTTGGAGTTGTGAAAAATGGATTTTATGACAAGCAACTTCTGTATTCTGCTGCCAGCTAGACTGGTAACACAAGCACATTATAAGGTCTTATTTCCATTATCATCGGTCTTTTATATGCTCAAAGGAATTTCTCTTGGAGAAGCCCTCCTTCAGGAGTTGTTGGAACAAGCACCAATGGGTACTTTATTGACTTATTTTGAATTAGAGATGCAGAACAATTCAGGATCAGTATGATGATATTTCACACCAAACTCACACATAATTTGAAGGAAAATCTCCTGATTTTTGGTATAAGAGCTATGATTTACCTGTATGTAAATATCTATGTTTGCCCCATCTCCTGTCTGTCATTATGTTGAGCTCTTCCCCATGGGGTGTAATAAAGTCTGTGCTGCATCAACTCTTAAAGGCAAGATACACAATAGATGAGGATAAATTTGTCCTGAGACTACAGTTACCTTACTCAGCTTTCCCAATAACCTTACCCAAAAGGGAAGATCAGAGACAAGAAGATAATTAGTGAGATGATCAAGAAATGACTTCATAAATTCAGGACTTTCACTTGGAGGAAGCTGGCAACCTGCCCCCCTAGAAGGTGTTATTTCACTAGTAACTGTAGATCAAAGTGATCAGGGATAATTATTTGAGGAGTTAAGTAGGTAATCAGTTTAGGAAACAAAAAAGAAAACCAAAAAACCCAACCCCTCAGTCCTTGGAGCCTGAAGAAAAATTAACTGGAATTCATGCTGTCTGTAGTCTTGTTCTAAAATTAAATTTAATTTCATAAATGTAATTTCATAAGCTATTCATCAGATGTCTTGTTGAGGGACCCTGTGCCAAACTCACGTGACACAACTCTCTTCCCAAGCCACAAAAGGAGAATAACTCTTTCTTGGTTTTCCCTGTGCCTTACCTATCCCATGGAAATAGAACCAAGTCCCATCCCCATTCATGGGCACTCTGCCTGTAAATCCCAAAACAAGATTACACTCCTTTTGTTAGCAATTCCAGTCTCCAGTGCTGCCCGACTGACACTGTTTAGTAGAGCTTACGCTCACCATGAAGAGAAAATGAGGTCATAGAAAAGAAACCTGTTTCTCTGCAATTTTGAGAGAACAGGTCTTGCTGATGCCATAAATTTGAAAATAGAGTTGTGTTTGGGACGCAGGTGAGTGCTCCATGAGCCAGTGGGCTCACCTTCCAGTGGGCTCTTCTCTACCATGTCCTCCTATGGTAACTTCTTCCTTTAATGCCATCCTGCTGTGTGCTCCCCCACATCAGGCATTTACATTAATCAACAGAGGTCAGGAAGCAGCAGAGCCTACTCAGTACAGAGCACACTGCTCTCACAGTCCCCTTCACAATGGTCTTGAAATGTCAGGAGTGTTGAGATATTAAAAAAGCAAATTCATCTTGCAGCCAAAAATTACAGACCAGTACTTAGGGGACCTAATTCTGGTCTTTGTTGGTTTCAGTAGCATAAGTGAAGAAATATCATCCATTGACTCTTGGCCTTTCACTGATTTTCTATTTTTTTATCTAATTATTGATTCAGAAGTCATGTGGATATATGAGGGAAGTGTTGTTTCTTTATCTCCCCAGAATATAAATGGATGCTTTCTAGAGCTGCTCCTTTTTAAATTTGTGATTTCACACAGAGATTTGTGAAGAATCTTGTACTGTATAGTTGTATCTCAGATTAGAAATGTATCACCTGGTACTTGGATTCTTTTGGTGTTACAAAGCAAACTTGTTGTCTAGAATAGATCACATGAGGGCACTGCATAGCATCATTTACAACAGTGCAGGAAGTTGAAAAGAAAGGCTCAATCAACTTCCAAAGCTAGTAGAGCTTAATAGGCCAGCCTTTCATTAAGTGAATTCCTAAATGTTGAGCAAATTCTTTCAGATGTAGGCAGCTAATGGTTCAGGATGCATGTGATGCACTAGTCATTACACAGACACTGATAAAAATCCTTGAAACTACATTTTTTTCTCAGAAAGTTCACATGAGTAGAAGGGAGGAAAAAAAAAGAGACTTCTCTTCAGTGGTTTCTTTTATGTCACAAGAAGGTGGGTCATGTGTTTTAGTTTAACTGATACATTCCAATAAAATGATTTTCAAAGAGACAGGACAAGTAATGATCATGTTGCACATACTGGCTGGTGCACATCAGATGGAGCTACTTTTCCCATATACAATATACTTGTTATTTTGCAAGATGGTTATAATTCTTTTAAAGTGTCTTTTTGTTTAATTTTCTCTAATAAACTAATATCATGACCCAGTGAAGCCTTTATGGCTGCTAAAATTTTGATGAATTATTTTAGTTTCCATTTTCATTAAAAAATCAAAAATGCATGCCATGCTCACACACAGTTCCTATTAAATTAAAAAAAAAAAAAGAGATATCTGAAAAAAAAGTCTTTTAATCTAGGCCATGTTATTTTTTTGTCAATCTAGATGCCAGGATATGAGCTAGAAGAGACTTTTAACTCACATATTTTATGGATGACACTTAAACTTGCTTACATAGTTACTTGCAAATGACTCCCTATAGCGCCTATCCTTTTGCTCCTGACAGAAAAATATGCTAGTGCATTAAACCAGTGTACTTTAGACTTGACATTTGCATAGGCTAAAAAAGTTTTCTTCATTTACAGAGTCTCTTAAAATGAGGTTTTCTTTGCTGTCTAGTCACTAGAGATTTTCATTAGCATCCTGACACTTTGCCTCTCAAGTTAGTGCATTTATCATCGTCCTTGTCTTTTGAAAGGTGATATGATGTCTTTGCCCCTCAACAGTGTAACAAAATGACAAATGAAGCATTCAACAGGCCTTTGTATAGAAGGGAATTGGGAAGGAGGAGGAGGAGGGAAGAAGGATGCAAAAATAACCACCCCAAAACAACAGCAACAAAAAAAGAGTTTGGCATTCTGCTGCTTAATTACCAGACAGAGCAGAGAAGCTTAATAGTCCAGCACTGGGTGGAAGGAGCTTCACAGCATCACAGGAAACAGTGTGCAATTAGTCAGGGTCAGGATGCCCAAGATCAGATTTGCTTAAGGCTAAAGAGAGACAGAGCAAGGCTATGGCAGTGTCACAATCTGCAGCCCGGTTGTCTCCCTGAGGCAGGATGCCTTTTGCTTCAGTTTCTAATTAAACAACCAGGCAACCAAGCATGTCCACTCCTGGCTTACTTGTATATAGTTTGTTTTATATTCAAAGACCTGAAGTGCTTGGGAGGATATTTACTAAAGCAGAGGACTAAACTACAGATATAATTATTAAAAGTGGTGAATGCAACAACTATTTGTCAGTACAATGAGAAAACCCGAGCTGATCTCCTAAAAAAAATTAAAAATCCAGCATCTTTAGTTTCACTTTAGAATGATTCTAAGTTCCTCAGGGGCATGTTAATGCAGCCTTTCCCCTCTGTTGCAATAAAAGCCTAAGGGTCTCTGACTGTAGTCAGGAAGAGGAGCCTAGAGAGTGAGGGTGTCAGTGAGGCAAACACAGAGTGATGCTGCTTTCTGTCAAGGCCTTCCATGCCTGAAAACCTGATCTTCCTGAGCTGGGTGTTGTGTTTCTTTCTGTCTTTGTGTTTGAGATACCACAATGGACCTTTGCTTCATGAGTGTGTCTAAGGATGTTTATATGCTTATACATTTATACTCATTTATACATTTGATGTCCCAAGCATCCCATTGATAAAACTTTGTCTCTGGAGAGCAAGAGCTTTCATTTGTTCTAAACCTTTTTCCTGTTGCTACCAGTTGTTCTCCCCAGGTTATGGAAAATAACATGCACATACATATATATATACATAACTTGAAAGGAAAATACTCTGTGATAATTTTCTTCGTGACATTCATGATTTTATGACCTTTAACATTTTGGGTGTCTCTTTCACATGTCCCAGGTTATTCAGTCTCTACTCATAAGGAAGCAACTTCACACTTCTCATCATCTGTACTGCTTTTGTCCCTACTGTTCCAGCTCTCCCACATACTTTCTTAGATGTTTGTTATCCAGAAGCAGATGCAGTATCAGATACAGCACAGTTATATACAGTGGCATATGTTATTCCCATATGTGTTATTTTGGACTTATCAACAAAGCATTCCATCTGCTATTTTTTTACCCAGGCACCCAAAGCCACAATATCTTTCTGCAGCTGTTCACAGTCAGTTTGATGACCACAGATCACTTTGTATCAACCCCAGTCTTAGTCACCTCATTGTTGACCCTGTCTTCCAAATCATCCATGAGTAGGTTGAAAAACAGATGTTGCAGAATAGGTTCAGTGGAATCCCAGTGTGTCCCACTCCTGCTTGCTCCCATAATGTGTTCATACTACTGAAATACAATGCCTTTTGTCTATCAATAAAGCAAAATTAAATAATTCACTTTAGAATATGTGAATTCCTCATCATTGCTATAATTTTCAAGTTGTTAGCCTTTGAACTGTTCTGCTGTTGAGCTATTTAGCAATATTTATGGTGGTCAGTTTCTTCCATGCCAAAACCCAGTGTGCTGTTTTATTCTCACAGAAAAAAAAAATCAGAAGTCTTTGGGCTTCAGATTAATTCAAGACAAATTTGACCTGCATGTCACAACATGCAAAACTGAATGAAAATTAGTTGATTTGGAGCAGGAGGTGATGAAAGTAACGGAAAGAAACCCATAGAAAGACCTTGCCATTTTACATTAAAGGAAATGACAGCATTCAGGAGTAGAAAAATAATACATTTTCTGGATGTTTCCTGGAGACTAGTTTGTGACACCAATACTCAAGTGTATTGCCCTTCCATTAGATCTATAGATCGTTAATAGGTGGAAAAGCAAGACTGGATTTCCTGAATACAAGCAGAAGAGACAAAATCTGTTTAGGTCATAGGTAGACACTACTGTGTCTAAGCCTTTGGTCTGGGTTTGTGCTTCTGTTCATTCCTGATACATTGCTCTGGTGTTTACAATGTATTTGGTTATCTGGTAATATTTTCCCCTGTACAAGAAGTGATCATCTTCCTAATGGGCAGCACAATAATTTAAGCATATTTATATTTGTACTAAAAGACTACAGTCTCAAAGTATAATCTAAAGGATGGTTATGTGACAGATTATCCCTGACAGGGTTTAGGAAAATGTCACGTATCAGACATACAGGCCAACAGTATGTAACGGGACTGCTGCCTCTGGCAGCTTAGTTCTAGCAGATTTCTAATCACATGTATTTCAGGATGATAAGAGGCTTGCACAAATTATTTATAGCTTTTGAGGGCTCCTCTAGATTTGAATGAAATGCAGAGTTACTTGTACTCTTTATTTGAGGAAGTTTTTATACCAGCAATCCTAAAATTGCCTGTGTTGCTCTTTTACTCTTTGGAGATTACACGGCAGATGTAACAGAACTATTTCCAAAGCAAGATTCTCACAGATTTAACAAATTAGGTGACACTTTGTCTTTGCTCTCTTCTCCTTCCCACTCTATGCACATTTTCCTGTTAACACACTGGTTTGTGACCACATTTAACCAACAAGCTCATTTGTACTCCTCATGTTTATTTTTCTTGCTTTCATATCATATTGGCAGAAAATATAGTTCTTGGGATACATTGGAGTTTTGATTGCTTTCTCTCCAAGATATTGTTAGGAAAAACATAGACATGAGAAAAACTTCCCTTCTTAAAACTGATGTTTCATGGTGGTGTTTCTTCTAATTTTCCTTGTTTTGTCTTTTGGCATCAAACACCTACTAGACACCTGAAAAAAGGGTGCAGTGAAGAAATCCCTTTCTACCTCACCTCCTAAAGACAATGATACAACACAACAGCTCTTTGCCCTGCCAACATTACGAATGCTTCCAAAACCCTGCCAGGAGAGTAGGAGAATGCTAACTTATCTTTATTTTCTTCTCTTTTTTTAGTTTTTTTTTTTTTTTTTTAATTTTAATGCAGCTTCTAGACAAGCTTGGGGTTGCAGAACTGTTTGTAAGCTCTTGCGTCTTGGCCTATGAACAACCTCTTTGCCCAAACTTGTTAGTGAGCTGGATGGCTTAGCTCTCAAAGAAAAAGATACAAGCCCTTGTTGGAGCTCAGAGCGTGATCATTTGTTGGAAAACCAGGAAAGCCTGGATTCATTCCATTTTGTGGCTTTCTGATCTGTTGTAGATAGGCTTGATCTTGTCCTTGTAGAAAACAGAGGTCAAACTCTTCTGCTGCGCTTGCTGGCATGTGTTGCTTGGGTTACTGAAAGCAATATCTGCAGTTTGCTCAGAACACAGGATCCACCAGCTAAAACTACTAGTTGACCATGGTCATTATCACATTTCTGACAGTAACTGCAAGCAGATGCTTCAGAAACAGAGAATGCAAACAAGATAGTGCATCTGGGAAAACAGGAAGTAGCAACCAATAGGAAGAAAAATTGTTTTCTAGCTTTTCTTTTGATCAATGTGTCCCTTGAAACAGAAAATGCATTTGTCTTGTGTGTAAGTATAGTTAACATCTATGTCGTTTGTTGAGGAGCTTCATATATTTTCTTGGAAGATAAAAACTGTCAGATCATCAGAAAGAGAAATAAGTCAGATATGGAGCACAATACATGCTGAGTTCTTTAAAATTATTGATAATTATTCAATGGGGGGAAAAATATGTATTTTGAATTAAAAATAATGCAATTGCTGTTTTTAATAGGAAAAAAATCAGAGATGTTTTTAATTTTATCACTGTAGGTTGTGATCAGGAGTTGAGTTCCATCATATGTTGCCACGTGCTGTTTTGCAGACACTTCCATAAGTTCCAGGCAAGCATGTGATTTCTTCTACTGACCTGCATGTCACAGTGCATGAATGGCTGCTCTGTTTGCCATGAGTCTTCAGATCAGGCTTGGATGCATTGGCTAATTGACTGTCGGCTTGTGCCCTTCTCTTTGGGCCTGCTGTACTTGTAGCCTCTCTCCCCCACCAGTCCATACACTTTCCTCAGATCTTTGTTTAGGAGGGAATGAATATGAAGCTGCTCTTTGTCTCATTAACTAAACTGTCTGAGCTTCTTGGCTGGCTTCTTGTTATGTGACAGTTTTGATTAGACCATAGGCATTTGGGGACTATAAATACACTCAATCCTCTATGGGGCAAATGGGCAACATTTTTGGCTGCAGTTTAATTGGTGGGTCCAAGGAAGTGGGACTGGTGTTTTGCTTAATTGAACTGACTTTGAAAATGCGTGACCCTTGTTCTAGTCACAGAATAGTTTTCACGTGCTTAAAAGCACAGGCTTCAGCATCTTCATCACCCATTTTTCTCAGTCTCAATAGGGCAGAACCACTTGGAAGGGTACAGGATATAATTAATCCTTTGTGTTCAGACCTCTTTTGCTGAATCTGCTTTGGTATTTTTCTTTAGATGTTAACAGCCTGTCTGGCTGCTACAGTTTATTCACCTTGTCCTTTACACAGGCCTGTAAAGAGCAGGCATGTAGTAACAAATTTCAAACCTGTTACAGATCTGGGTTTGATTGCAGGAAATGACCACGGACAGAGAGGTTCTTCATCTTTGTTGGGCATAAAGTCATGATTTCAGTAGCCAAATGTGTCTTTAGGGATGGAAAAAATAATAGAGAATGTGATAGCAAGTTTTAGACCCTTTTACTTAACTGGTAAAATTAAACACCCATGGCTTTACACATAAATAAAAGTTTTATGGAAGGATTATACATTTGATTTGGTCAATAGTTCCTAAAATATTGCACTTGTCTATACCATTTTAAATAGAAATTAAATAGAAATTATGTATATACATATGTTACTCGTGTTCTTAGGCTTTATGGCTACAAAAATGTTGCTACCCATATATAATGGAATACCAGGATACATCTTCTGATAAATCAAAGGCAGTAGCCCCATACAACTGAAGTAGTAGGCCTGCTCTGTTGGTGAAGAGAAGACTTCAGCAGATGTTCAGGGAGATTTGCCCTATGTCAAATAGGAATCTCTATTTACAAAACAAATATAGGCACCTGCTATGCCAACATCCCTAAGGGTCTCTCCACTTGAGCACAAGGGAGATGATATTCCCTGGGAAAACAGCACTAAACCCAAAGTTATTTGATAGTTCAAGTTGTTTGTGGTAGAACTGAGAAACATATAATGGATAATCTCGCCAAATTTTGGCCATTTTTTCCTAAAAATATTACATATCTGAAATTTTTGTCAGTACTCTGCCAATTCTGTGTAGAGGGGATGCTGTATCAACAGGAAGAATGCAGTTGCCTTTGCAATAAGACTCAGCAGGCAGAAACATGTTTTAGTGAGTCCAATTCACCAGACAAGGTTCAGCAGACAAGGTTCCTCCTTTCTCTAAAAAATACTTAGCCAATACCTCAGACAATGACAATAAAAAAATACTTTAAAAATAAAAGGAAAACAGAGGAAACAATATTAGGCAGAAAGACTCTTTATTATTTCCCTTTGACTTGAGAATTTAAAAATAAGGAAACTCTTCCAAAACACCAAAATTTGAAGCAGACCTGATTCACCTCTCACCCTTTTCACACTGAGAGGATGTATGTACAACTTTTTTGAGGGAAGATTGCATCTTCTTTGCCACTACAGTATTGCAAACATTGTACAATTAAAACAATTAAAGAGCAAGGCTTGCTCATACTAAACTCCTGGATCCTATGACATTTGTGACAAAGTTTCCACCAGTGCTGAATGTCTCAGGATTTTGCCCTGAGTTTTTACTCAAACATAATCATCATTGAAACTCAAGATTTTCCAGAGGATAAACTTAGCATGAATCAGATGTTCTTCTTCTAGGAAGGTTACTATCCCAAGTGTGTAGTTTTCTGTAGCTCTCCTGTGATTATTTTGCACATATGGATGAAATATAACTCAGAATACACACATCTGTGCATATCTTGCTTACCTGTGAACCCTGCAGGTCAAGTATTAAGCACCATACAAACTATATCTATCAATAGAATGGAAAGTGTCCTTAAGAGAAATGTTTTTTTTCCCCTCCCTTATTCCCAACTGAGTGATCCTAGGATTTGTGGTTTGGTTCTTTTTGTTGCCTTTTTTTTTTTTTTTTTCCTCTGAATAGCTGATGGCTTTCTTGATTGGAGTGGAAGGGAACAGCCATTTCACTCCTTCGACCTTGTTCTGTGCAGTGCTCCACTCGATGTGCTCATGCTGAGTTCACTGAAATGGTATGGACATTTCAGCACCCAGGCTCCATTTACAGGGAGACTTCTCCATGGATCAGCTCTAACAGAACATGATGTTGGTAGGACAGAGAGTTCAGATCACAAGCACTCATCTGTTTTCCTGTGATATCCCTCACCCCCATCCCTCAACTTTCTCTGTTCATAAAAACAGGGTTTATAAATTTGCCTTTAAAAATATGGTCTGCTTTTCCAATGCACCAGTTCTACTTTTTGATTAATAGAGAAAATGTGCTGTGACAGTGCAATATGTATTCAAGGTTATTCTTACTGGTAGTAAAAAGCAGATTATCTCTGAAACATATGGAGTCTTACACATATGCACATCTCCTGCCAAACTAGAGGAAGCAAGTGGAAACAAATGCAAGCAAACTCCAGGAAGAGTAGATACAAGGTGTTTCTAAACCATGAACAGCAAAAAAGGAATACTGTTAGTCTAAAACAGAAAAAGCTGGAAGGAAAGACAAGACAAAAGATATCATAGCACAATGTGTGTCATTTTATAGGTGGTGATACCTTTTTCTGCTCTTAGAAAATTGAGAGCCAGACACGGTTAAGGGATAGAGGGTTTTACCTCAGTGTTTTAATAAGGGTCCTTATTGGTGCACCACTTTGCAAAGGTGCATTGCGGAACATTCCAAGGTAAATACCAAGGTAAAACCTCTTATCCTTTAGCCATGTCTGGCTTTCAATTTTTTAAGACCAGGAAAAGGTATCCTTTCTCAATTACAACTCTGTCACATGCTGAGAGATTCCAGAATGTGTGGAAGGAATGGGAATGGAGGAATCCATGTCACACTCAGTAACAAAATGATGAATGAGGAAAATGGGAAAAGAGTGAAAGAGCTAAACTTAGTTCAGGGAATACATATATGAGTTAAAATTCCAGCCTAGCCAACAGAGTAAGGTAGGAAACCAACCAACCAACCACAGATTTTTTTTTTTTTTTTTTTTTTTTTTTTTTTTGTGCCATGTAACATAACTCTGGTTTTAGTGACTCCAAGGTGGGGGAAGATGCATTATGTGGAATGGCATTGCACAGATACCCCATGGATCTTTCTAGAATTTTTCTGGGATGAATGTAATTTGGGTCCTTTTTGGCTTATAGATAGAATATGAGATGACAAACTCAGACCAGTGGAGAAGAGCTGTCAGTTCCACTGAAAATTCAGTGGTCTTGAGAACCAGACGAGAGAAGATAAAAACAGTGGTGCTAGGATTCTGGGGGATCCCTCACAAAATGAAGAGTAATTTGGAACTATCTCTTCCCTTTCAGCAAAAATATCAGAGAACTCTCTTTGATAGAGAGTAGAAGGCACATGATCATGCTGCAACTGGGTTGCTACCAAATGAATATAAAAAGCACCTGAATGCAAGAGGTACTGCATGAAGTGGAAGTCTTTGAGTCTCTGATGATGCTTTGACACCTTTACAACATGCAGATGAATATGACACAAGCAATGCTTTAATTTTCTTAGTTATCCTTACCTCTTTAACTGAGACCTAGCAAGTTGGAGTGGACTCAGAGCTATTTGCAAAGCTGAGCCAGAATTTATCTAATGGCTGCCGGACAGGTAATTTCTGTCACTGCAACAGATAGGAGCTAGGTTACCAGTAACTCTACCAGGTATTCCTACAGATTTTTCAGCTGACTCAGTATGAAGCCAATTGGTGTGTCTTCTCCAATGGCCTGAGTTAGGATAGGTCCTTTTGTGTCTGAACACCCTTTGGAAGAGGACATGAGTTTCCAGGAAAGACACCAGAGACCCAGAGTGCTGGGACCATAACTTTCATGCCTGTGGAGGTTTTGTAACAATGCTTGAGGGAACTCTTGCTAAATTCTCAAGACAGTGGCCCCAAGGCCAAGCTGCCCTACTGAGCCTTTACTTGAAACAAGGCCAGTGTTACTCTTCTATCCATGGGGACATGGGGACACATCCATTAAAGTGTGTGTGGTGCTCTGCTTCTGAGACATAGGGAACAACAGAGAAGTTAATAAATAAAAACAATTAAACAAATCAGGTCTTTCATGAATGCATTGTCTTCTCTCTTTTCTCAAATTCTTTACATTCCAAAACTATATTGGAAAATGTGAGGCAAATGCACAATAAATGCTGTGGATTGCTTTTTGGGCCATGCTGTTTCCATTTCTATGGCTATTTGAAAAGTGCATGAATTCAAAACACTTTTAAACACTCTAAAAATTAATACAGAAGAAACAATAGAAACACATTTATTCTTGTTTTATTCAATGTCAGTGTTGCTGAGTTGTGCCTGACCAGATGTTACAGAGTTTCAAATCAGTTCAACCATAGCTGTTAACAAAATGTCCTTCTTTCACCAAAATTAAAAAAATATACACATTTATTTTAGAAAATCTCTTTGCGTTTTTAATATAAATGGAACAAAGATGCAATTTATCCTTTACTGGTGCTAGTACTCATGATTTCTGAGAGTACTGATCACAAGACTTTGGGTGTGTGCTCTTTGTACACTATTTGCACAATTATTTCACAATTCTGAATGCACAGTTTTAACTCAGTGATACTGGTCCTGCAAGTTTGGAGTATGTTTTTTCCTTGGGTTTTTTCCTTTGTTTGTTTGTTTTTCGTTTTTGTGTTTGTTTTTTTTTTTTTTTTTTTTTTAAAGGACAGGTTGAAGATAAGAAACGATTTTTCAGATAGCGGCTGGAAAAGCTTAAGTCTTTCCTCTCTGTGTGGTAGTTTCCCTTCTCTTTCTTTTCCCGGACAGAACTGACAAGCAGGCATTGTCCCTCTAGTGAGCTCTGCAGTATTACTTTGACCCTAACCCATCAATCTGCCTCAATTGGATAATGATCTGTAATCACTTTCTTTCAGGGGAGTCTATAAATTTGCCAAGACCCCATTCTTCTCTGAAGGCCTCCTTATGTTCACTCCCGTTTGTGCAAATGCTCTCTCTTTTACAGCACGAAATAGCCATGCACATGGCCCTTTCTGTTCAGAGGCACCAGGCTGCTCACTGTTGATTTTCCATGGCTCTGCTGTCTAAAAGGAGGCAAAGCTCTGCATGCCAAGACTCGGCAGGGTGCAGGACGAAGCCACACCACTTCAAAAGCAGCTGCTTTTCTCATTAAGACTGACCCATCATTAGGCTGCTTTGTGCTGGCCCTTGTAATCGATGAGAGGACTGTGTAGTGTGAAGAAGCTAATAAAGATGAGCATGAGGTGGTAGAGAAGGGGGTGGGGGGAGTAAAGGCACTAACCCCGGTCAACAGAGAACCCCTCCTTCCCCAAAGCTTAGCCACATGAGTGAGGGGCAAAGCTCAGGGTAGCTGGCAGGGTGCAGAATCCTTTCAGTCATTTCTTTTATTGTCTTGCACTTAATACCCTGAGCATCCTTGTTCTGTCCTCTTTATTGGACCTAAGAATTAGAACAAGAATGAAAGAAAGCTCATATTCTCCTTCCTTAGCCTTCTTCCTTCTCCTGATTAAACAAGATCAAAGGCTGAAGAACATCCAGCTGAACTTGAGTGTAATACAAGAGAAAGCTCACATATGTGCACAGAGCAATGGAGGTTTTTTTTTCATATTGCCATGAGACTTTCTGAGGTTCTGAGAACATAATGGAAAAGGTCAGAGAAGATAAAAGATACTAAAGCTGCTAATATGTCTTGGGAAAGCATCAAATGTATTCTTGCTCTGTGACATGTCTGATACACTCAGCAGAGAGCAGAGGGAACAAGAAAATAAGTAATCTCCAAGATATGTGCAGTGTGGAGGCAGCATTGATCATGGGAAAGGGCAAAGATGATTATTCTCTGCCTGTATTGCAAAGACAGCAACACATCTCTAGAAGTGCTGTGCATATGGACATCACACCAGAAATGAGCAGCAGGAATCTGCAGCCACGACAATGTGCCTGAGTCAAATGAAAGGATCCTCTGTTCAGCGGAGGAGGAATGGTGACTGTAACAGTGTGTACACTAGTGAGAAAACATATGTAGAGTTAGGTTGCGAAAGTGTAGTGTCATATGTTGTACAAATGTGGGAGAGCTCAGTGAGGGACGGTTTCTCCCTTCAGAACAGGTGGCCTGCAGACCCCAGACCACTTTCCAGAGCAGTGCTTTGCCTTCACACATGCTTTGTTTAGCTTTGTGTGCCTCATGGACAGGAAACACAGCCCACATCTCACCTTCTCTCCACTCTGTGCCCCCTTCCCTGCTTCCCCAAGGGCAAAGAAAGCAGAGAAAGGGCAATGTTACTCATCCCCCAGCCTGAGAGTGCATTTGTGGATGGCTTTTGTGTAAGAAATGGTACATGGAGTTGATTGGCTGCACTCTCCCTCACACCTGTTGCCCGAGTGAGACTTTGATGAAGGGCTCAGAAATTTTCAATATTAAGTTTAACTTTTCTTTTCTTGGATATATGCAAAATTACATGAATAAGATCTTAAGCTTGTAAATTAATGTTTTCATATTAAGAGAGTTCTGTCCATGGTCTCATCTTCTTTGTGACTACAGAAATTCTCAGAAAGGCTCAGAATTAAAGTGAGTTGTTAAAATCTCTCATGTGCCTAATTAGCACATTGTTGATATTAGTGAATTCTGCTTGTATTTTCTGCTTGTATTGTTTATGCATCATTCTTGTTGAGAGAGTTGAAGCCTCTCTCACCCACTAAACACCTTCATCCCAGCCATCATGCTTGCCTGGGACCAGGTTTGGTCCTTTACTACTGTAGCTGAATGCTACAAATATAGTCTGTGCCAATGCCAGAATTTTGGAATTGTTGTGAAAAGGCTGTGTCCAAGTGGAGAAATTTCAGCTGAGTTGAGAAATGTATGGGATTTGTGGTTTTTGTTTGCTGAGGCTTTTTTTTTGTCTTTCATTCTTTGAAAGAAGCAAATTCTAAGAGGATTGCACAACAGAAGTACCCACTTCAAAACAAAAGCTGCTTGGTGCAGTATCTTCTGCTAACATTCTGCCTCAGCTGTGCTATTTAATGCGTTTCACAAGGGATTTTGTGTTGCTGTCAAAAAGAAGCTGCACAGATTTACTTGATTTGAAACAGGGATGCCTGGCAAGTTGTTATGGGCAATCTGGATGAATATGTGTTGGCATTTGCCTTATTTTCATTCTCTTCAAGATTCCAAATGATAACCATCTTGAAGGTAATTTGTTTTCATTGCATTAAAAATTCCATTGGAAAGTTGCTTTTTATTGTAACTTGTTAAATGGTTAATTGATATCACATAATAAAAAGAATCAAAAAACCCCTCTGGTCCCTCTCAGGAGCTCAAGTTAGCTGCAGTGGAGCCAGCTCTGTTGCCATTTCCAAGTTGTTCTGTAGTGATCTAGCAATTCATCAGTGTCAATGACACATGGGAACTCTCATGTTTGTAAAAGCCTGCAAGGGATCCATGTCCTACATTTCAACAAAAATCACAAAATCACATTTCAAGGTGGTCAAGGTTAGGGAAACATCAGGCACATAATTGCTAGCCCCTTTCTGAAATGGATGATAAAACATGGAGAAACAGGCAGAAGCAAGAGGTCAGCAGCTGCAACAGAAAGGTGAATGGTCTTTTGAAGGATCTAGAAAACTGGAAGTGAAACATAATTGTCAGGATGCCAGAATCATTTGGCTTCTGCAGGAGGAGGAGTGGTACAAGAACCTAAACAAGCAAATATATTGGTGCATACATGTCACAGAAATCACAGTGGAGCAGTCATGGAGGGACCAATGAAAATAATCTGTGGTTCATTGCTTTATCTCCACTGGCCTGCATCATGGCAGAGACTTCACTCTCTCTCTCCATGATCCCACCTAATTGTATACCTTTGAGAAGCTGCAACAAGGCCATAGGTGTGTGAGTTTTAGTCTGCCTCACACCTCACCATCTATGTGTAAGAACAGACAAAATCTAGCCTGTGAAGGACTGCATCATAAAAGTGTGAGATTCTTTGCTGTCATATATTATATTTTATGGATAATTTCCTTGGAAGATGAACCAGCATGAGAGCAAGCACACATATCCAATATGTTTGGTATTCTCATTTAAATTTACTGAGATTTTGATATGCTGTGGTAGGTGGTCTGATATTTATGTATGTCAAAGACTCTAAGATGTTTTCTACAATTATTCTTGTTTCTTACTTTGCAGGACACAGTCTACATTGTCTCAGGCTGATCAGGAAGTTTTGGGTAAAATGTCCACATTTACATTGTTATGTTATTTTTTAACTTACAAGTAAAATTTGATTGGTTTTCCAGGGGAAGGTTAAAGGAACCTGGTTCAAGGATGAGAAGTTTTGACCATTTAGAAAAGATCTGGGACAGCACTTTTTAACTTGGAGCTATATTGCATATTGCCATGTCCTTAATACTTAAAAACATGGCAGAAATGCTATCTTCTTTCAGGACACAATCCATAGAATGTACACAATATCAATACTTTTGTATTCAAAGTAATGACAGTGATGAGGAAATTCTTCCTTCTGATCGATCAATGTGATTTATTCACTGAGGTTGCAGTGATTCCTTGACTGAGATTTTAGCTGGCAAATTGCTGATTAGCTCACTGGAACACAGAATCTTTCCGACTTATCTATTGCATCCATCATGTTGCAAAAGTGAAAATACTAAGAATGTACTAAGCACTCAAGTGCTAAGATGTATTTTAAATGTCCATCAAATGAGTAAGTAGAACAGTTTCTAGTGTATTCTGTCTAAATCATTGTTAGAGAGTTAAAATAGCAAACAGTTGCATTGTGAAAAATGATGTTCAGATTAACTTCATAGGAAATGGCCTGGTGTGATCTTGGTATCACTGATATTAATTGCAATCTTCCTGAAATTCGGAAGTCCTTTTATTAACTGTAAACTTGTTTTATGTCTGCAGCAGTTTGTGTTTCTGCGTTTTGCCTGTTCTTCAAGTGGGTGCATGTGTCATGTACTCCTCTTGCT
The DNA here is from genome assembly GCF_050655825.1 of Lonchura striata. NCBI lineage: Eukaryota > Metazoa > Chordata > Aves > Passeriformes > Estrildidae > Lonchura > Lonchura striata. Next base: position 64,913,883 of record NC_140704.1, read on the forward strand.
CAGGATTTCCATTTGTGATGGTTGCTGAAGACAAATCTCTCCCTGAAGATGTCAGGCTTCATGGTATGGGATGGGGGCTCTCATAAATCTAAGCTTGTAGTCCTGCCAAGCAAGAAACTCCTGTAATGCAATTTTCTCCTTGGGTTTGAGGAATATGACACTATAATAATGTCATCTGCTTGCCATTGGGTGATTTTTAAAATACTTATAATTTTAATATGGTTCCTAGACAAATACAAGTGCTTAGGCTTATTCACATATATATTAATACCAAAATATTAGAAATTTATGAGTGGCACACTTACTTGAATCTGGCATCATTGGTTATAAAAGGTCAAAGATGTCCAAAGTCTAGGGATGCAGTCTTGTACTCACATTTCAGAATAAATTACTGAAGGTGATTTTTTTTTCTTCAAAGTTGTCTTCACCTGTTCTGAAAATCTCAGTTAATAAAATTCTGTGTTCTGTAATCTACCTAATTCCCACCAGGAGTTGCATTATGCTGTTTTCTTTTTAACTGACTAATTATTATTATTGTAGACATGTTATTTACTCTAAAGTGGTTTGGGGATAATTGATTAGGTTGCACCATGTCATGAAAGAACAGATGGCAGGCTAGTCTGTCAGTTCATCCACAGCCTATAAGAATGCTAAGAAAATTAAAATAGAGGAGGGAAAAGAAATAAAAAACAAGAAGAAAAGAAAAAAGAAGGTGACTAGGAGGGAATGAACTAAGCTATGCTTACAACACAAAAAACTTCTTGTTGTGGGTGGTCCTTTGGGAAGGTAATTGGAGATCTGCAATATGTCCACTACAATCAACAAAAGGGTACAATACTTCTCTGCAGGGAATTGGGTAGGGAAGAATTTGTTTAAATAAAATTGCAGGGTTGTAAGAATGTTAAACTAATTCTCTAATGTTCTGTGCATTGTCTGGGGAATTTCGGCTTTGCATCATTTGCTGTAGTGAAGTACTGAAAAAATACTCTATTAGAAGTGTTTTGGAATGTGTTAACATGTATTTTAGCTTTGGAAACCCTGACTGTGTTTAATGACAACTAAAAACGCCTTTAGAAAACTAGACTCTCTTGTGTTCTCTCCCTGAAACCTCTCCCAAATTCTTAGTATAATTCTTTATCTTTATTTTGCAAAGTGAGTTCAGTTTGCTGTTTTTTGATTGGTCAGCATCTGTATTTTAGTGTGTGTGTGTCCATGTTAATTATTGGTGATAAAATACTATGGATAAAACTGTAGGTGGGTTACTTGCATATAGAGGAAAGTAAAGACTTGAGCTGATCTCCCTTTAGGATTTGTATCTATGTGTGTGAAAATGAGGGAAACTGTAAGAAAATGGCAGGAAGAGAAATATTCTCTGTCCTTCCCAGAGTGCCCCAAAAATACCAACTATACCTCCAAAACCCAAAGATCCCAAAAGAAGAGGTCCAGAAGAAAGTAATTTCCATTAAAGTCTTACTCTTTTAGACCAGCTTCTCCTTTACATATTAGGCGGTATTTTACTTTGCAAAGTATCATTTAGTATCAGCAAACTGAAAAGGCAAGACCTCAGCCTCACTCTCCCGGTGAGGTGGAAAACAGGGAGTGTCTCACTCCCAGTCAACCGTCTCTGATGAGATCGCTCCCAGCAGGACTCTCCTCTCCCCCAGTGTAGCCCATTTTCTTCCCCTCAGCCTCTTATCAGTCTGGAAAAGATCTGCTATGCTGCTCCCACAGAGCAGCAGGAAGACTTACCTCACTATCCCCTTTCTCTTGTCTCTAAGTAATCCTGTGTGAAGAAAGAAGAAAATTGCATTATTACAGGAGTTCCTTGCTAGGCAGCGCTACAAGGTTAGATTTATGAGAGCCCCTATCCCATACCATGAGCCCAGTTTTTTAGGTGCTGGAAAATAAGTTTCTTGCTCCTAAAATCTTAATGTCCCAGAAGGGAAGGAGGTCACAGGGATTTGTCATTAAACACAGACAGCTACATAATTAAAAATCTTTTCAATCTCAGAATTTCAGCTTGTCTTGCAGTGTATTATCTCTCAGCCCAATGACCTTCTCTCCCTCAAATGTATAATTGTGTTTTCAATTAAGTAATTCCAGTAGAAACAACTTATATAAGTTAATTTTCTCTTGTAACTGTGCACTGGCAAAGCTCTACTTCTTATTTTTCTATGCATGTTGGGCTTTCCACACATCTGGAACTGCTGTTAACCCAGCAAATGGCTTTTTTGCTGTCTGCATGCCTTCCCCAGCACTAAGCAGCTCCAAAAAGATCTGTCCTCATCACCTTCACGCGCTTTTTCAGTTTAAAGAAAGAAAATAACCAGAGTCTGATCACTGCATAAGTATTTAGGGCCTTATCTTTATCAAAAATTGTCAGTGAGGATTAGTTCTCATCGGATTGTGAGTCAAGGATTAATTACACTGACCACAGATGGGCACGGTGCAAAGAATGTCGGTAAACTCCCCACACAGCTCCCAGAAAGTACTTTAATTATGGCCTGCATAAATTTCTATTCCAGTTTTCGGACTCCCTTAAGCAGAGACTACCAACTGTCCTAAATTGCTTGGTGGTTTGCTGAGGTGGAAATGTATCCTCTGTGGACAAAACTCATTACTGGGAGGTTTATTAGCAAGAAGGTAGTCTAAGTCCATTAATAAATGAGGAGTGAGGCAAAATCAATTATGATTTTAATATGACTGAACCACTAAGCTGCTTTTTTTGAATCCATCGTTTAAAGGGAAATAAAAGAGTATGGGCAATTAAGAAGCAAAGAAGATCATGGCTGGTGTGGTTATTGATAAATGCAGGTGAGTAAATACCAGGGAAAATTAAGTGCACAGATCAGCAGTACTTACTGCACCTTAAGGAAATCTGTGAACTTTTTACTGAATCGCTAAGAGGTAGTTTTTAAAGTCAGCTCACTGGTCCCTGCAATAAAATAGAATATGTTTACATTGTAAAATGCAGAGGGAGTGAGCATGGAGAAAGAGAAATACGATCATTTAGCATCTAGCAAATGTGATTTGCCTGTCCAGTAAAATGATGGAGCTAACAGGACAGAAAATCTGAAACTGGTAGCAAAGAATACTACGTAAGTACCTATTTCAAGCTGTGCCACGGCAACTTGTGCACTGTGGCTGTTCTCAGCTATATGGCAGAAAGAGCAGATGAAAGGAAGAGGACAGAGATCATATTCCTGAATGTTAAGAAAACATCAGGGTATGTGCTTCACAAAATTTCCTTTGGAAAACAGTGCCAAGTGGTAGGGATGGGAACACTGTTACATGGGCTGAAAGTGATTAAATATTTCTAAAGTAGAAGTAGGAATGAATGACAACAGGTTTTTGATATGGGCAGTTTGAGTTTTTGTGGGAATTGTCATATGATCTACTTTTCTACAGCATCTTTTTTAACAGTCTGGAAGATTCAATAAATAATACTGAACATATTCCCAGTACCAAGCAGATAACAACAATGAAATCTGTTCTATCAGTGCTGTGGTTGGATGCCTGGGCTGCTTTGGACAACAAACTTGATTAAAGTGAGGTTTTGATCCATTGTTCACAGATACCAAGGAGAAGACTCCAATTATATTCACTCAACAGGGGTCAGTCTTGGAAAATTTTGCAAGACTTGAAGAATAGTCATGTAGGGAAATTTTTTGTTGATTTCAGGAAAACCTTTTTCAATAAATCTTTAAAAGTTAACATGTCTTTAATTTTCATCACTTCTTGTTGCTTTATTAGAAGGCCTTATTGAACTTTAGGGTAAGATTTTTCCTTTTAGGTCTTTGAAATGATGAAATTTGGACTGCTGACATTCTTGATGGGTTTATAAGAAAATATGAACAGCTGTAATGAATGGAATGATATGCTATATTAATTTTCTCTACCTAAATATTAGAAGAATATTTTTTTTGTCCTGGTTGAATGGTTTAGTTACACTGGCTGAAATGTTTATGTTCTTACTGTAGTCTTTTGCTAAATATTTAATTTAAAAGATTACTTCTACTCAAAAAAGACTGATAGCATTAAAACTTCTTACAAGTATATGTAACATTTATGCCTAAACAGAATCTATGAAAAAAGTTCTGTCACTGGTTTAGCAATAAGGGTCAAATTCTTCTGGCTTGAGTTTTGTAATCTCAGTATTTTCACATGACAGGACTTTTTACAACAATCAGCTGATTGCTCTTCATGACCATAAACTTAGTTCTCTATGGAGAAATCAAAACATCTGTGAATTTTATGCTGAATTTTGCCATCAACCAATTGGATTCTGGAAAACATAAAACTGAATTAATTTCTATGATAAGAAGCTTCTCTGAATACCAAGTTAAAGCCAGTGGGAATCTGTCCCTGAAAGTGTTGAAATAAACTAACAATAAATCAAAAGTCATGCAAAGCAAAACTGGAAAATTTTATCAAGCATTAAAAAAATTGTATTGATGTCAACAGTGTTAGAGAGGATGACTGAAGAGGGGCATTTTAATTAAACAGGTCTGAATAGGCCAAACCTCTTAAAAGCCTGTGAGTTTTAAATGTGGTTTACAGTTATTCACATCTTTTTGAAATTTCAATACAAACATCCCTTCCAGCAAAAAAATCCTCAAGCACAGTTACACTGAGTGCTTGTCACCCTAGGAAAATAGTGGAACGTAGTGAAGTCACATCTCATTCTCTAATCAAAGTTCATTAATCAGGTGCCTCAACACAGCACCCAGAGTGCAAATATGCAAATATGGAATGACCTCTGATTTTGGTCTTCATATTTTTAAATATGTTTGCCATTTTTAGATAAGGCTTTTGTAGCATCTACTTTTTTCACACAAACAGTTTTCTTTGATGTAATCGCCCCGCAGCCATTGAAACTTACATATTTTGACTTATTTCTGAGTTAATTTTAATCACCTTTAGAAATGATACATGACATTAACTTGACCACTCCCATCCCTGAGTACTATCCACAGGATAATAAAATAGAATTACAGAATCACAGAATAACTTGGGCTGGGAGGCACCTTTAAAGGTCATCCAGTCCAACCTCTGCAATAATCAGGGACATCTTTAACTAGACCAGGTTGCTCAGAGCCCTTGAATGTTTCAAGGCTTTTACAACTTCTCTGGCCAACATCTTCCAGTGTTTTACCACTCCCACTGTAAAAAAAAAAAACAAACAAAAAAAACATTCTTTAATCTAAACCAACCCTCCTTTAGTTATAAACCATTGTACTTGTTCTATCACAACATATACTACTAAAAGGTTTCCTGTCATCTTTCTTATAGGCCCCTTTTAGGTACTGGAAAGTTGCTCTGATGTCTCCTTGGAGCTCTGTCTTCTCCAGGCTGAAGAGTTCCAAATCTCTCAGCCTGTCCTCATAGGAGAGGCTCTTCAGCCCACTGATTATCTTTTGTGGTTTCCTCTGGACTCACTCCCACAGGTCCACAGGTCTCAGTCCTCCAGGTGGTTTCATGATGTTGAGGTAACTGCTTGCTTTCCAGCCTTTGGCTGCTGTCCCTATGGTTCAGGCATTTCCAGGCCCCAGTATAATTTCCCAGTCTAATATTTTCACACCAGCCCACTACTGTGTATCAGTTCAAAGTGATTTCTGCTGGTGTGACTGGTACATGGGCTCCTGTTTCTTATGTTCTTTAAAGGAGTTTTCATGTAGCTTCCTCAGAGATGTGGCATTACTGCAGGTAAAAGGGTTAGGGGTTGGAATCTTGTTAAAGTAGGACTGCACAAATTCTCCACAACTAAAAATGTTCTTTGCTTTTCAGATGAAGGGTAGAAACTTGACTAACTATATCATTAAACAAACAAGGCAAACCCCATTTTCACCTGAAATCTTGGTACTTGCTTTTTGATTTTTATGTGGGTTTTTCATTTTGTTTTGTTCTGAAATGAAGCACATTTGAAAACTTGTTTGTGCTCTTTGTTTCTTGACTGTTGACTACAGCGTTGGCTTTACAGGCAAATGATGCTGCTGCTTACAAGTAGTGCAAGAGCTGATGGTGGTGAAAGAAGTTGAAATGGAAACTAGAAGGGACAATAAAAGGTGTTGTGAGGTCAAGCTTGAATAATTGCCCTGCTGCCTCCTCAGAAATCCCATGTACATTAGCAGATGAGCAGGGAGACTTTTCCAATGTAACCACAAGTCAAGAACAATCTGAGCACACTGTGTAGGCTTTCTGTGTAGAGTGTAAGTATGAGGGACTTGGTGATCCAACACCAGCCAGCCATGGGACATGAAGAATGAGTCTTTATTTAAGTTAGAATGTGTATGATCTGGGGAAGAGGGATCTTAATTTTAAAGGTTGGAATTGTCAACAACAGAAATATTAATTTCTTGATTTTTTAATTTCAATTTTTGTAGAGATTTTTTTTTATTTAAGGAAGTGAGTGTTGTACCTTAAACAACATATACATATACTGGAAAGTATTAAGTGAAGTTGTTTATAATTTTCATATATATTTTTTCATATGTAAATTTTTGGATCACCATTAGGATTTATTACCAGTGTTGCTCCTGCACTTTTGTCATGGTTTATTCCCAGCCAACAACCAAGTCCCATTCAGTCACACATTTACTTCCACACCAGTGGGATCAGAGAGAGAATTGGAAGGGTAAAAGCAGGAAAACTTTTGGGTTGACATAAAAACAGGAAAAGCAAAAGCCATGGACATAGACAAAGCAAAGCAAGGAATTAATTCACTGTTTCCCATGGGCAGGCAGGTATTCAGTCATCTCCAGGAGAGCAGGGCCCCTTCACAAGTAGCAGGTACTTGGGAAGACAAACACCATCACTCCAAACATCCCTCCTTCTTCCTTCTACTCCTCAGCTTTCTATACTGAGCATGATGCCATATGATTTGGAATATCCCTTTGGTCACCTGGGGTCACCTGCCCTGGCTGTGTCTCCTCCCAGTGTCCCACACACCCCCATGTCCCTTGCCAGCATGGCAATGCAAAAAGCAGAAAATGCCTTATCTCTGCACAAGCCCTGCTCAGCACCAACAAAAACATCTCTGTATTACCAACCCTGTGTCCAGCACAAATGCAGAATGTACTCCCATGTTGGCCAGAGTGAAGAAAATTAACTCTACCCCAGCCAACATCAGCACAACTCTGTACCAATTTGCCCTGAAATTGGTATGCAGTCTAGGACAATTTCCAAAGGGACAGTGGACACTGATCCCACAGGATGGAATATATCAGAGCTTCCTTGTGCACAGATAAAGTGTACCTATTTACAATTTGGTCATTCCACTTAACCCTTCATTTAACTTTTACCTCTTTCTCTTTCAGTAAATGAGTTTTGGGCTGTTGTGAGAGCTATGACACAAGAAGCATTCAGCATGATTGCTACCATACTGTCCAAAATTACCTTATATATATTGATTTATACAGCACTTAAAATGCATGTATGAATACATATATGCACATATATATGCATCTATACATATGTGACACAACTCAGTATTTTTTATGAAAGATCAAAACATATGTTTGGTTAAAATAAATGCATGTCCTAAGACATATTAATACCAGGAGCTACAGGAAGTCTTGTTGGATGAAAAAGGAAAAGCAACATGTGCAGTTTTTTAACCAGTTGCCTTTGGCACATGCCCAGCTCAGGTGTGTAATGAACATGTCAGAAACCTGATTTTTGCATTTATTTTGGAAATAGTTGCATGTGCAGTCACTTCAATGTTCAGCTTTCTGCTTTGCGTCTACAAATGAGATGACAGAGATTTCACATCTTGTGCCATCTAGATATCTTCTGAAATTTGATCTTAAATTTGGTAAATATCTTTCCTGAACTAAGGGTCTTTGACAACCCATTGACTTCTATATTTGTTTTTAATAGAGTGATTGTCTCTTCTCATGTTTGGCTACACACACACAGCCCCCCACCCCCACACACCCAGGCTCCCCCTCCCCCCCCACCCCCAATCTGTTCAACTGAATTTATTCTATAAACTTTGTAGAGGTAAAATATAAATTAGTATTATTCAGACTGACAGGTTATTTTAGAAAATATTGTCCTATAATTCAAGATGTGCCGATGCTACCTAGAATATCAGAATAGCCTCTGCAATCAAAAACTTGATTATTCATGATCTCTGTGTCTTTTAGAGACACTTTGTAACACAGGACCAGACTGGGAGTTTAAGTTTAGAAGGAGCACTGTTAATCTCAGGATAATTCTTTATTTATATCCTTTCTTTTATGGAGGTTTTCTACTTGGGTGATTAAAGCATCAAAACCTGCTCTGAGGCCACCTCTATTTCAGGGCTCTAAAGGAACTCACCACTGAATGAAAATCATTTCAGGAACAATTAGAGAGAAGGTCCGCATAAATTCTTCCTGTATCCAGGGCATTAGCATCACCCAAGTGTCTCTTGCTTACAGTACGTTGTGACAAAGTAAAAGCTATTTCAGCTGTTATTCTGTGATGGCTGTTATTTATGGAACATAAAAGGATACTGAAATACAAAAGGGTTTGAAAAGACCAGGGTAAGATCAGATAAAAAAAAATGAGAAAGAAACAGGCATCTTGGGATGGTAACAACCCTGCCATGTACTGACAGGGAGGTTGTATATTTTTAGAATATACTGAAAGGAATGGTGCTTTTACTTAGGTTTTTATGGTTTACCATGAGATGCAATTTTCTGGCCTTATATGCAGTTGTAACAAAAGTCAGAGAGATTTTATGATAGCTGCCAGAGTTCATAAATGATGGCATACACTAAAATATTTATAGAACTGTAAAATCTTGATTTCTCTCTGGTTTAGCAGATGGGGTCCTAAAACTGGTTCCCAGATTGTCACATTTCTTTACCCTTTGATGACAATGAAGCCTGTTATCACTTTTTTCCCCGCTCTGGAAAGCAAGTTCACTAGTGTAATCAAGTTCATACTTCTATCCAATTATACGCACCAGGATCTCATGAATTAAGATGTGTCAGCCATATAAGATTTGTAATTATTCAAGGCAAAGAGCCTATTGTTAAACACCAGGATCTGAGGAGCCTTACCATGCCTCTGACCAACGACCACTGACTCATGCCAGTGTAATTGCTGGTGAAAATCTGCTTCCTGGTAATTAGGCTGCATCCACACAGCACAGATAAATGCTACTTATCACCAGAAGTGGAGAACTTAGGCGCCTGTTGGATGCAAAGCAGCAATATAGCTACTTGCTTCTCTTCAGGATGCTTTTTTGTCCTCAGATAAAATGTCAGCAGCCCTGCTAAACTCAGCTGTACTTCAGAATGAAAACTGATGGTTGAGGTAGCAGAAGCAGAATAAATAATCTCTGAAGCAGAATTTTTCCATTGCTGATCAGGATTTACCCTGCATTTAAAGACTTTTCATCAAAATGAAGATGCTGAGAACACCAAGTAATGCCCCTTCTCTATCGTATTTTCATGAGAGAGTTTCTAGGCTTTTGCAGATAATCAGTGAATGAATGTGCAGTACCTACTTATATACACATTTTGTTGCAATAATTGTCTAAATATTTGCAAGACAGAAAAGCAGAACAGGACCTGAGGTCCCATCTTTCCAGATCTTCATCTTCACTGCTGAACTTAGTGCATCAGGTAAAATATAAATTAGCAAAAAGGGATGAAGAAGGGAGGATCAAGAGAATTAAAAATGGTGCAATAAATATTTTTTTAAAGCCCAAAGCTATCTCAATTTAGTGTCATTTCTCTGTATTTAAATAAATGCAAAAATCTGAATACCAAAATAATTATGAATCTAAATTAATTTTGGTTTTCGCACATTATTTGTAGTATCTACTTGCATTATGCCTATAGATGTGGAAGACATGACAACTAGGCACACACACCTGAATGCCACGGACAACTGTAGCAAGTCTGAATACCAGAGTTCTGAGTTTGGTCTTCTAAAAGATCCCAGCAAAAAAGGACAGCTTCACCAACAAAGCAAGCCCATTTGAAATGGCTGAGAATGTGGACAAGGTAATGTCTAGGATTATTCTGGGATTTTGAATGATTTCTATTAAAGGAATTATTCTGGGATTTGTTTGAGTGGGTTTTTTTTTTGTTTGTTTGTATTTTTTGTTTGTTTGTTGGGTTTTTTAATGCAAAAAGCTTTATTTCTTAACTTACTGTTCCTAGCTGCCTGACTCTCCACCTTTTGGGTTTTCTTTTCCTTTCTCTGTTTCTATCAGGAGAACAGAAGAACAAATAAATGAAAAAAAAAAAAATGAAAGAAAGCAGGTTAAACACAGTACTTAGAGAAATATCTCTTACTCAGATTCCGTAGGCAGAGCTTTTATGCAAACTGCAGTGATTAGTATTTTCATTTTTGTAAGAAATGTTTATTTCTTCAATAAAGTGACTCTCATTTCCAAAGACACAGTATTTTTTTCTCTCTTTGCCTCTCTGCTCCTCTCTTTTTATGTGTCTCCTAGTACCTTTTTGTCTATGTGTATCCCATGATTTTTTAAAATAGGTAGAAAAACAACAATAAATGGTAAATGCCTCTTTTTTTAAATGGCATTTATGAGAATTATCTTGTTGAGTATTTATAAGGTGAGGTCTATTTGTGGGGATATGAGAATTTCTTTAACCAGATGGCCTTTTCTAGACATTGTTTTGCTTTAACTTCTGCATGTGTTGCCTCACCAACTTGATTTTCAGTCAGACATTAAATATTGAAACATAAGGAATAGAGAAAAGAGCTGGAAATTCATTGACGGCTGCATTGTCAATGGAAACCTATCTTTGATATGCTGTTCTGCTTGGTTTGGTAGGAAAACCTGAGGCTCTTAATTTCATTTCCATTTTTCTGTTGTCTTTTGGAGGTAGAAGTAGAACATTATATGATAGGCAGCATTACATCTGTTGCACAGAATGTGTGCAGTTGTGTCTTTCTTATGAAAGAGATGTATGACCATGGGAGAACCAAAAATGCCTGACCACTGGCTCTAAATCAGAGATTTCAAATATCTGTCAAATGGCAGTGATGGTTTTGTTTTATTAGTTTTATTTCATGTTAGAAAACAGTGTGTGAAGTCTGGATTAGAGCTGGGGTGCTGGAAGTACAGAATATCTCTTTATCCAGTAGTGGAGAGGGGAACATACTCATCATCAACCGTAGGAGAACTGCAGGAAAAGTAGGAAATAATTTTTCTTTGAGAAAAGGTGGGTTGAAATTGGTGCTAGTCGGCCAGGTTTCTTTGATGTGGTAAGAGTGAAGACCCATACAACTATCTTCCATTTCTTCAACTGTGCTTAATTAATTCTTGGGCATGGACTTTGAGGTCATGAACATGTGTATCTGGCACACCTTTTTTGTCAATTATATTCAGTTTGGACATATGAACCTGCAAACCCCAAGCTGTATAGAGTTTCACCACCTTTAGCAGGCTCTCAAAAAAAAAAAAAAAACAACAAAAACCACCAAACAAAACCCAGCTGTTTTTTGTGTGCTTGGCTGTGTCTCTAACAAACAAGAAGGTAGTTTCTGTAGAACTCTTAATTTTTTGCCCCCAAATGCATTCTTCCTGCATTAGCTGCTGGTCTGAAGTTAAGTTAGTTGAACTTAATTTCTAGCCTAAACAAGCTGTTTGGTTTCCCTGAAGAGAAAGTCAGCCTTGTCAGATGATGACTTGTCCCATTCTGAAATGCATCTTACATAATTTGCTAAGATCATTTGATGGGAATTCAAATAATTTATGTCAAGTAAGAAGAATATTTTTAGGTCTTAGATGTGTTGGTAAGTCTAAGGTTTAACTTGAAATACTATGTGATCTTTTTTATAATTCTGAATACCCTGATTGCCATGCAGTCTACTGTGTGGTATTGTTCAGATGAGGCATTAGAATAAAGGGTGCTACACATCTGAGCTACTCTGGCACTATTTTCATTGTAAAAATAGATTGTGATATTTGTCTTTGTTTCCTTTTTGCCTTGCTTTGTTTGGCCTTTAGTGATATTCTTCACAGTAAGATACTGATCAATCATTAAATACTATCTAATAAATGTAAATAATAATACTTTATAGTAAATGAAGTATATAAGAATAAAGTAGCACATAATATACACTAATCTGTGTATATAATTATGGAAAATTTGTTACCAAGCATAATACCTGCTATCATAATTTTGTTTAACATAGTTTTGGTAAAAATCTTATATAATCTTATATAATCTTTGTATAATTTTTAATTTTGATCTGAACATTACTACCTTCAGCCATGCACACACTCAAAAATTATTAAGTGTTCACAATAACAGAGGTATATACATGGAAAAAATACTGGAACCTAAAAAAATACGCAAAGATATCTGTCATATACGTATAGGTTAAACAAAAAAAATACTTTTAAGGTATTCAGACTAATTCTATGGTATTGATTGGGAGTACAATGTGCTATTTCACAGGTGGTACATGTAGCTATATTTTTCAAACTTAAGTCGAGATGCCTTAGAAGAAAATTTTGTATCACATGATTTTTCATACATTTCTGCTTGTCCTTTGAGGTGTGAATTCAGCCCCTGGAGCACAATGTGACAAAAAGGTTTTTCAGCTTCAGCAGTTCAACTGGAACAGATAATGTGATGAAATATACTAGACTGTGTGTGTTTGGTTGGTTGTCTGTTCAAAAAGTACAGGCCCAGAACATAGGGAATTTTGAGAGAAAAATAGTATTATGAAATGTCATTGTATATCTTGATAGGAATTGTTAGTATTACGTAACTGTCATGCAAGAAAAACAGTCTGTCATTCTCCCAAAAAATCCTGAAACATTAGTAAAATTGCTTTATATAATTTATTCTGGTCAATACAGTATAGAAAATTAAACAAAATGCTCTTGCTGGAAGCTAATGAGAAAGTATGAATTGACTAGGGGGCATTCCGTCCCATTGATGCAGCTCTAGGGTTGATGCTAGAGCTCTTGTGTGCTAGAATCACCATGTTCTTTTAATAATACATTTGTAGGTGGTGAGATACTAAACATGGTTGTGAGTTTGTCTTAAGTAAAAATTTGAGAGAAAAAGCCATACAAAACCCTGCAAAGTCAGTCATAGGCTTCACAGTTATGGTCAAAAAGTGACTTTAGATTTGGTGGGTAAAACTTTGGTCTCAGTGCAAGTTTTAACATTGACCTCAACTGAGATTGAACACACAGGGAATGCATGCAGCCAGTGACTTCAGAAGTATCCACAACCTCATATAGGAGGGGAAAAAAATTGTCCATATATGCTTTCCATGTAACTGATTAAATAACACCTCTGGATACTTTTATTTTTAACATGACTAGAGGTGAAGTAATTACATTTCAACCAGCAATGAGGTGAAGCTCCCATGCTTAGTCTAACAGGGAACAAGTTTCCTAGACAGAAGCATCTGATTATTCCAACAATTTTTATATAGTTCAGCAAATCTGTTCTTTTTCTGGAGGTACAATCCTTTCTTTGCCAATATTTCCCATCCATCCCTGGGAAGAGTGCATGGCTGGTAAATCAACACAATTATTATTCTATTCCATAGAACATACAGTGATTTACATTTATATGCCAACATCTTCTTCCTTGTTGCCCCAGCAAGAGCTGGGAAATGATTTATAAGGATGCAGAAGTGCTGGCACAGATGTTATACAGCCTCAGCATGTTTGCAGTGCACAGCTTGGCAGACTGTTCTGGAAGAGCTGATGCACAGGTAGGGCAGGAGGCAGCCTGTGTGCCAGCGGTGCCCTCCCAGCTACTGTGTGGGGCAAACCCTGGCCCTGCTGCTGGCAAATGTATTTGGCACCCATCTTCCTAACAGGTCATTTCTGTGTGCTGCACTTTGGGGAGGAGGATTGTTTGGTTCTTCTAATTAGATGCTTCTGTTGAATTTCTGATGGACCTGTGGGACATTAAAATCTTTCTGTTTTGGAACAATTGGCAGCTCCATTTCACATATATGCTTTTTTTCCCCTCTCTTCCCTGCCCACCACCTCCACAGAGGGGGCTTGGAGGCTGAGTGGATAAACAGAGTAAAAATGTACTTTGCTATGGAAACTGTCTTCCTCCTTCAGAAAGCTTAGCATGATTGATAATTTTTTTTTTTTTTGTAAGTATTATTAGTGCAAATGAAGACTATAAAACCATTAAATTCCACATTTCAAATGTTAGCATTCAGGAAAAATAAGCCATTGGAAGGCCAGATTGTGACCACTGTATTTAATCTAAAAAAGTCACCTTAAGTAGTTTAAAGACATTTCATATTTAATGATGTAGTGAAGTATGGGAGTCTACCTAGTCTAACTGCTGCAGTACTGATCCAAATACCTCCTTTTTCTAAGCACTGCCATTCATAAATCTTGAAGGCCTGAGGATGAGGAGGGCTAGGAGTTGGGGACAAATATGAAGCCTGCTACTTTTCCACATAGCTCAGCTTGGAGCCACCTGCAAATCTGCTGAGGGGACACTTGATCCCTTCATCTATATCATTAATGAAGACATGAAATAACACTGGTCCCAGTATAGACCCCTGGGGAACACCACTGGTTGTAGAAGTAATTTGGGACCTCTACCCTCTGGACGTGACCATCCAACCTCTTTCTTCCCCTTCTAACAGTCCACTCATCAAATCCATCTCTCTCCAGTTTAGAGGGAAGGATGTCATGGGGAACTGTATCACAGGCTTTAGAGAAGTCCATATAAATTTATAATATCTGTAGCCCTTCCCTTGTCCTCTGATGAAGTCACCCCATGACAAAAGGCCTAAAGGTTGATCAGACCGGACTTGCCCTTGGTGAAGCCATGCTGGCTGTCCTGAATCACTTCTCTGTCCTCCATGTGCCTTAGCATAATTTCTTAGGAGGATTTGTTTCATAATCTTCCCAGGCACAGAGGTGAGGCTGACAGGTCAGCAGTTCACAGTGTTTTCCTTTCTACCCTTTTTAAAAATTAGTATAATGTTCTCCTTTTCCATTCATCTGGGACTTCACCTGAAAGTACTGAATTGTCTGCCTGGGGAAGTGGTGGAATCACCATCCCTGGATGTGTTTTAAAGAAGATTGGGTGGGGCACATGGTGGTGCCATGGTTTAGTTGAGGTGCTAGGGCATAGGTTGAACTCGATGATCTTGAAGATCTCTTCCAACCTAGTGATTCTGTGATTCTGTAATTGCCACAACTTTTTAAACATCATGGAGAGTGGCTTGGGAACTATGTCACACAGCTGCCACAGGTCTCTGGGATGCATCTCCTCAGGTCCCATAGACTCATGTACATTAGGATGCTAGGTGGTCGTGAACCTGATCATCACTTGCAGTGGGAGGCACTTTGCTCCTCCAGTCCCCATCCTGCTCTCTGTCCACTTGAGAGGTTGACAGTGAAGACTGAGGAAGAAAGTTGATGAGTACCTCAGGCTTCTCGTCATCCATTGCTATGAGATTTTCAGCCCTCTTTATCAGGTGAGGTACACATTATTTGACCTTCCTTTTCTGGTTAACATACCTGTAAAAGCCCTTTATATTATCCTTTGCAACTCTTGCCAGGTTCAATTCCAGTTTTGCCTTGGCCTTCCTCACCTCATCTCTGCAAAACTGTATTTCATCTCTATACTTTTCTTAGGTCACTTGTCCTGGCTTAAACTGTCTATGCATTTACTTATTTCCCTATAATTTGACCAGCAGGTACCTATTCAGCCATGCTGGTCTTTGCTCAGATTCTTGCCCCTGGGGATTGCCAGCTTTTGCAATCTATGAAAGAATTCCTAAAACATCTGCCAGCTCTGTTCTCTTCTTTGTCCCTAAGTACACACTTGCAGGGGATTCTGCTGACTCTCTTCCAGAAGAGCTGGAAGTCTTCTATCCTAAAGTTCAGGGACCTAGCTTTACTCTTCACCTGACACATATTCCTCAGGAGTGCAAACTCCACCAGTGCATGATCTATTGGTGACCAACATATATGGGTAACACTCTCAGGCACATAATGTGATTCTTGGGGGGGTTCTGGGTCAGGGGTTGGATGTCCATGATCCTTCTAAGTCCCTTCAGCATATTCCGTGATTCTCATCTCTGATTCTATGAATATCTAGCTCCATCTCCCCTGCCATGGCCTTCAACATCCAGCCTGGCCTTCATCCAGCCTGGCCTTCAACACTTCCAAGAATGGGGTACCCACAACTTCTCTGGGCAGTTCCAGTGCCTAACTCTTCCAGTGTCTAACTACTGAGATTATTGCTATTAAGTTGATAGAAAAAAAATGTTTATACGTAGGATATAAGTCAAGGCAAAAATGTTACATTCCTCTCATCAGGAGAATAAATACTCATAAAACTGAACCATGAAAGTGAAGTAATTTTTGAGGAACATGGGTATAGACTTGAGGAGATTGGTCCTCTCTGAGTTTCAAAAAACAAGGGCCTAGATTTCGGGACATTATTGCTAGAGATGTTGCTGCTTTAATGCAGTTCATCCATTTTAGGCTTGGTAATATAGGCTACAAGAAGAAGCACTCAGGGTTTAAGTAATTTGGTAGAGGAGCAGTGATGATGGTGATGAAGAAAAGGGAGAGAATTGTACCTTAGTCATGTAAATTATGCTCTACCTTGCCCAGAGTCAAACTCCTGCAATGGCTTTGTGGTTATAACTTAGGGAAGAACTTTAGCCCACATGAGGATGAAATTAAATAATGCAACAAGGATGGGCTCATATTTGGGGCAAATCCCTTCCCTCTCGACTACGTACAGTCCCACCACAGGTGGTAGATTGAACGCACTTATATTAGGACTAATATTTACTTTGTGTTGGCTGGGTATAGTGAGCAAAATGGGCTTTAGTGACTCCCCATAGTAGTAAATAACCTCCTGTGGGTCCTGTAAAATACCCCAACTCCTTCATTCAGCACTGAGAGCTCTCCAAACACTTAGTTCATAAACAACCCAAGCATTTTAACACACTTTTCTCCTTCTCCCAGGAGATGTTCTTGGCTTGTGTTCTCTCCCTTTATTACAGCTTTAATCTTATGATGTGAACAGGGACTTGTTTACATTTTTATTTTTAAAGGGTTTTTTTTGTGTACGTGTATGTGTAAATGCATGCACATTAAATCTAAATTGACAGATGCCTTTTTGTAGAACTGAAATGACATATCTAAGTTTTACTGCTCTCTTCCCTGTATTTGCATTTTTAATTACTTGCATCATATTTTATTAGTGTGTTACCTGATGAAGAATTCCAACTAATTAATTTCACCTGGAATTATATGTAGGTATATGAAAAATTATTCTCAGCCATTTGTGGAGACCAGCTGTGTATTAAGAATATCTGGTCCCCATCTGAAAGATTAAAGAAAAAACGGTAATCAAGAGCAAACAGCTGACTGTAAAAGCTAATCCCCTTTTCTTCTCAAGCTCTGAAGACATTATTATTGGCAGATATCCTTTATTACTCACCCTATATACTGCACATTAACTCAGAAGTTTGTTCTAACTGAACATCATTCAGTCAGATGACTTCTTCTTCAACCATTTCAGCCTTAATTTTTAGTAAAGCTAATGTTGTTCTACCCATATGCAAAGACTGGTTTGTTTCCATTCCAGCATCACTCACAGAGGTATAACTTCCCTTTGACTAGTTTGAATTTTTTTCCACTCTAATTTTCTTTTTCTAGAGGGGGAAAAATTGATTAGGAATGTAGGCATTAAAAAAAAAAAAAACAAACCAAAAAAACCCCAAAAAAACACCTACCTGTAAATTAAAAGGAAAGAAGAAAAGAGAATATGAAATATGGCCTGATCCTGCAACACAGCTGAACATACACTCACACACATGCACATGCCCACTCTCTCTCAGTGGATATTTCTGGTTTGATTCTTTGTCTGTACTGACAACAGATGGTGTTTTAATAAAGTCCAGTAGGAATATTACTGTGAGTAAACAATCCAACACATGCCAATTTCATAATTGCTGGGTACTGATACAGGCTCTTACCTGATGAATCCAAATTGGGAGGAAACCAACTGTGCACACACCTACTGGCAGCAGCCAAATCCACAGCTGTGGTATGCTCCAGCATTGAGCTTCACCACGGAAGGTAAATTGCAGCTCCAATCATCGTTCTTGGCACTGGGCTTGGGGAACAGCTGCCATCTGGCTTGTCATCAAAGTATGGTCACCGAGTTTCTGGGAGATGAAATAGCTTGCTTTTTTACCTTGACATGCACAAAGATTGCAATCTTCATCCTTACAGGTATCTCTTAAAATAACATTCTTGGCTTCCTAAGCTAAAGATTTACCAAGTGGGATTTTCTTCTTTAAGTGATTCCCACGCCTATAGGGACTTGAAGTCTAAACCTGTTATATGCTAATTAAAGATTCACACCCACATGACTTGTCAAAGAGATAAATCTTACTCATTTGTTTTCATCATTAACAGGGAAAAAAAATGTAAGTAATACTATGCCCTACATTAGCAGGTTTATGTGGAAATGTTTGTTTTTATAGAAGTGGAGATGCAGTTAGAAACATTATTCCCACCACTGTTGATATAACACAGTATGGAAATTGCAACTTGGCAAAGAAGAAGGAGGTGAAAGGCAAAAGAGGGAATTCAAATATTCAGGACCAGCACTCCAGCTTGAAGTAACTGTGTAGACAGCCCTCAGGAAGTGACTGCTTATTAAGTGTATTACATGATCATTATTTATATATTCATGCCTTTAAAGATACACTTCAAGTAATGGCAGATCAAATCACAGAAGAAGGAAGTGTGTCCCCTTATCTATGGCAGTATTTAGGTCCTTCAATTCTGTTAGTTTCTAGCAGGCCTCGATGCTGCGCAGCTACACATCAGAATAAAAATTATTTATTTCCATCAGTAATTCTTAGTATTGAGAATAAAATCTTCAAATTCCATGCAAGAGACAAATCTTTCGAAATTTTACTTCAGCTTAGTTTGGGACATGGATTGAAATCCCAGATAAATCTTAAATAAATTAAAATAGTTGTTTAAAATATGTGGTAAATGTAATTTCAGGCAATTATCTGACTTTATCAAATTTGTTCTTGTTGATGAGATCTAAGTATGCTTTTTTGCATTATTGCCTTGATATATTGTATCATTGTCTTTCAAGATATTTTTATATCAGTGAATTTGTTTTCAGATGGAAAATTAATATCACTGGAAAATTTTCAGCTGTGATTATATTCACAGCCCTTTCAGGAATCAAGATTTTTGCTCAGTGAAGATTACCAGGCTCTTGGCATGAGAGCAGAACTCCTTTGCTCTGGATTTAGAAATTCTATTGAATTCACAGCTTGCGATTGTGGTTCACCTCAGTAAAGGTTTTGTGCAAGAATTTGAGTAAGACAGGCAGAGAAGGCTGTTCCTCCCACTTAAATGCCTGCTTTGGAGTTGCAAGGTACTGCTCCTGTCTGGCAGTTTGCTGTCATGGTTTCCTGTCTAACTAGAGGAAGATGAGTGGACATGGATACACAAATAAGGAATTGTGCTGCTGCACCCAGGCTTTTTCTTACCAGGCCACAGAAGGTCTGCAGGGATACACCTTCTGTGGCAGACAAGGTTAAAAAATTGTGCATAGATGTTTTGTGGACCCATCTACTGAAAGACATTTGTGCTGAATACCTTTATGATTAATCCAGCTGTCAGTGCTGGGCTGAGTTAGTTTTGCATATGCTTTCTATTTCATGGTGTTCTCTCTACAGATAGGCTAAACAACACATCTTGCCCTTCTAATTCCCTAATGACATTTTATTTCTAAAAGAAAAAAAAAGAAAAATTGGTGAATAGGAGTGGATCCATACTAGAGGAATAGCTATTTTATACATGCTAAATAAATGTACAAGGAAGTGTTTTGGCAAGAGCTACTGTGATGTTCAGTACCTCTAGCAGAACTGAACAAAATCTCTGTGGGAAAAAGGCTTGGTGGAGCTCCAAGACACATGTTCATGATATCTGCCTGACACAGCAGTCTGCCTGCAGAGTGTTGCTGATGGACAGAAAATAAAGCTGTTGTGTGGAAATGCTTAGCAACTTTCTTCTGGAAAAAAAAAAAAAAAAAAACAAAAAAAAAAAAAAAACCTGCTCCCAAAAGAAGTTTATGTAGAAGATGAAAAATTGTTCCCTGTGGGTTTCTCTAGCTCAGAGATCGGCAGACCTGGAGATGTTGGAAAGTGCTGACCTCTCTGTCAATGTTTGGCCACATCCATGCCTGGGTGGCATTTCAACACAGTAGTTGCCCACTGGATTGGAATCTCATCAGCCCATGAAATTTCAGTTTTTCTGTGGAAGGAAAACACTACAATACTTCCAAAAGATCACAGGGGCTGCGAGATGTGGTGGTTTCATCTGTGAAGTGAAACTGAATGCCTGTGACAGAACTGATCATCCTGTCCCTTTATTCTTTCTGTTCCCAAAAGTTGGGATAAGAATTATGAATTAAGAATCAGGTCATGTAATCTCCAGAAAATATTTCAGTCAGGGTTATATGTTGCAATGCCCCATTTTTTGAAAGCCCTGAGAACAGGGAGTGGACATGTGAAGGCAGTACGTGCTATACACTGATAAACACTGATTCACAAAAATTGCACTTTTTTTTAATTGAGAGCAGAGGTTGTGAAATAACTTTCTTTTCCAGGACCTGGGGCTCTAAACATTGACTTATAGTAGAACAACTTAATTTGGCCCTCAGCCAAAGCAGAAACAATGTCAGAATCTGAAAATGGATGGGAGAAGCAGTCATAAATCTAGCACTTAAGTAAGGATTGATCCAGCATAATGATGAGAAGTGTTTATCTCATCCATCAGCCAATCTGACCGGCAATCTATTCAATCGTGTACAAGAGCTGTTGTCCATGCCTTTTCAATATCTGATAAGAATTTTAGGCTTAAATATAGGATGCAATATTCAAAGTAAGCTTTGCTGGGATATTCTACAAGTTCTGCTTATTGTGTAGGCAGTTCTGTGTTCCTATCTCCTCCTACCTTCACGGAAATTTGTCAGATTCCTAGCATCAGTAGTTGCTGTAAGAGGGTTAAACTTTTTAACATCAGAAAGTTAGCCTTAGTTTTCCACAAGTCAGTGCAATGCTGTCAAATCTGATGACCTTTTTTGTTGGAATGCCATTTACAAATATGACTCAATTATTCTCCAAAGCTGAATTGATAGCTAAAGTAGATATATATTCTTCTAAAAGAAATAGAAGATATATTGCCTTACCCTTCAATGCTCTAACCAATACTTGGGCTTCAGAGGGAATGGACGTGCCCATTTTCACAGCTCTTTAGAGCAACTCTCTGAAAAAACTTTACAGCCTGAGTAATTTTTTTTTTTTTTGGGGGGGGGGGGTACAAGTATCCTGTTTCTTTTTGTATAGGTCCATTTTCACAGAATCACAATATCATCAAGGTTGAAAAAGGCCTCCAAGCTCATCAAGTCTAGCCTTTGACCAATCACCACCTTATAAACTAGACCACATCACTGAGTGCCATGTTCAGCTGCTTCTTGAACCCCTCCAGGGATTGGTGACTCCACCAAGTCCCTGGGCAATCCATTAAAATGCTTAACTATCCTTTCAGTGAAAAAATTCTTCCTGATGTCCAGCTTGGACTTCTCAAGGCACAGCTTGAAGCCATTTCCTCATGTTCTGTCACTTCTTACCTGGGAGAAGAGACTGACCCCACCTGGCTACAGCCTCCTTTCAGGTAGTTGTAGAGAGTGATAGGGACATTTCTGAGTCTCAGTTTCTCCAGACTAAATACCCCCATCTCTCTCAGCTGCTCCGCATAGGACTTACTCTCTAGACACTTCACCAGCTCCATTGCTTTTCTCTGAACTTGGTCCAGCACATTTCTAGCCAATGCAACTCTTGCTGCACAGCTCCAGAACAAATGTTGTCAATACTTAACAAAAAAAAAAATTCTCATGCTTATTTGTGGCTCAACTGTAATATTTAGAGCTTATTGCCAAGACACTTGCAGAGTTATACAGCCATAGACATGGAGATAAGCTTTGCTTTACTGTGACTGGTCCCCATTCAGTCTCACCTTCTCCATGCATGTGGCCTGTTGGTGAAGACAGTGTACATTTCACAGCTAAACAGGGATGTATTTAAATAAATAAATTCAATCTCCAGCCCAACAAAGAACATGCTTAGTTTTAAGTACATCAATATTGCTTAAAGGAAACTGGACTGTTTGAATGGACTAACTGAAATATGTGCTTAGAAGCAAAAGCCTCCACAAAACCAGTAAACAACTTAATGACATGCAAGACCAGTTCTCTTTTACAAACAACAGAAAAAATGTCTAAACAAAACAAGACCAAAAAAAAAAAACCCACAAAACAAAAAACAATCCCCCCACCAAAACAGCCTCAGACCAAGATTTTTTTTTCCAGCCAGCTCAACACCCAGCATGGAGGTGAGATTTTTCCAAATAGCTCAGCTCCCATTTATGTTCTTAAATACAGGCCAGATTTTTATAAATGCTTACAATCTAGTGTTCAGAGCTCTTTGGACATCTGGCCACTTATTTCTATGCCAGAGCTAAAGCCTTCTAAAAATCTGGTCCCAATTGTGTATGCTTGGCACTTTTGAAAATCTCACCCCGTGGAAACTACTTTTATAATGGCATTTCTTTTCCCCAAAAGGAAAAGCTATGAGATGTAATTATTTTATGTACAATGTCCACACTTCAAATACAATTGCTGTCACTTTTTCTTGTGCCTGTTAAAAGTCCCAGATAAAATAACATTTTCTTCTGCTCCTCCAAGCATTTGGGACCTATATGCACATTTATGCTCTTATTACATGATATTCCTTCAAGATTGAAACTAAAGGAGGACTCACAAGCAGAAAGAGGCAGGGAAAAACTACACAAAATGAATGGATATCAAAGCAAGGCCTGAGTTTGTTATGCTGTGTGTAATGAAAAGTCAAGTGTCCTAGAAGTAATCATAGAATAAAAAAAATTATCTGAGATGGCCTTAAGACTAATCAAGCTATAAAATCTTCTTAACCCTTGCAAATGTAACTGGTCATTTAATATTCATATTTACCACTCAAAGTCTATGTTTATAATTGCTATCCTGCTCTGAACAAAGACTAGCCAAGATACCCTGACAGAAGTATTTTTACTGGTCTCTGCAGTACTGCCGATGCCATTGGGGTTGCTGCTGTCTCTGAACAAGCAGAATCCAAGTACCTAACTATTAGATACAACAGCACCATTTAACAGCCACTCACACAAAGGGTGAATAATCATCCTCAAGTGTGTAAACAGCCTCATTTTTACAGAATCCACAGTGCAGAATCTCCCTGCAGATTCTAGCAGGGAGCTTGCTAGAAGGTTATAAGGTCTCATTTTCCATCTGAAGAGACACATAATGAAAATTAAGTAGCATCCTTATCTATCAACTGCTGTGTCTTTCTGTGCCTCATTCCTTACCAATAATCATGGAGATAAAAATACTGGAGGTGCAGAATGCCCTTTAGATCATACAAGTCATCTCCTTGCCAAGGCACAGCCGTTCCGTCCAGTGACCCTCCTCCTGGACAATTCCCAAAGCTTTTTCAGTCATCACAGATGGTGGCGATTTCCTTGCACCGTCAGAGACCATGTCCACAACAGAAATATTTCCTTCTCCTCTGGAGTCAGACAGATGATGATCTGACAACATTCTTCATACAGGATTGCCATCTCCCCATCCAGTGCTGGAGCACTAGAGCATGCAGCTGTGATGTCAGCATCTACCAGTCCAAAATCCTAGAGGAGCAGTGCTGGCAGCCAACAGCTGGTTCCTGGAAATTCCAGCCTGCAAGCTTTGATCTCTCCAGCAGCTGTTGAAGAAATGCAGGTGGGACACAGTGCACCATGATTGCCCCTGGAATTGTGCTGGAACATGGCCACCACACCCATCTGTGTACATTAATGGGTAAGAAGAAAATAGGTTAATGTCACCCTCTTAACCTCCTTTCCATCAACCTCTCCATTTATGCCATGAATGGGAGAATTCCACCTGTACCTTGTAAATTCTGGATTTTAAACTGTGGGCCACTGTCCAGCATGAGGAACACACCTTTTCCTGAATTTCAAGACTCACATCTATGTGGAAGTACTTAGCCAGGATCCAAAGTAGTAGTTTGGTAATTAAAATGCACTCTAGGGAGCATATATGCAATTAAATCAAGGGGAATGATTAAAACATAAATAGCAATGGCATTGCCTAATTATTAAGGGTAGGAGAACCTATCCAGGAACCTCTGTTTACACCACAAAGCTTATTTATAGCCTTGAAGTGATGTTACCACATGCATGCAGGGTTGCCTTTATCATAGTTGGACAGAGCACCACAGAGCCAAAGCCCTGTAGGGCTTTGCAGCCTTACCATTCCTACATCTGAACCTCAGATTTGATGGGCCTGGGGAGATAGGAGTGCACCCAGCAGCACTGTCATTACCCCAGTGCACAGTCACTGTCAGTCAGAAACATGGTGTGAAGCCCGAGGGGGAAGGGGTGTGGTGCAGTCGAAAAGGAAAGTCTGCCTTTTGGAAAATGAGAGTTGATTAGTAGGTTGGAGTTCTTGCACATGACTGGGAAACCTGAGCCATGCATCCAGTTTGAAAGTGTTTGAACTTACTTCCCAGGAGGAATGATATTTCTGCCAGGTCATCTTCCCATCATGAGGAATGAGGCAGTCATCTACATTCAAGAGACTGATTTACAGTTTTAAGTACAAGAAACCATACCTTGGCCTAAAGTAAGAGTTTCAAAAACCTGCTTGACTCAATGCTGTGGGTTGGCAGTTTTGTATGGCAGCGGAGAAGGGTGTTGTTCATGTGCTCCGTGCAGCAAAATTTGGTATGACTTCATTTTGATAACCCCTCTGCCACTCATCTCAGTCTTGGGACTGTTGAGACACACAGCTTCCTCTGTTTTTTGTATGTGGACCTTGGCTTTGTGAATTCTGCTCATGGAAATTAATACTTTCCAAGTCCCTTTGAAGCTCCAGTTCTTAGGTTTGCTCTCTGTCTCTCTCTCTGTGCTCCTCTATCCAGCACTTTTCCTGTTTTTCACCAAGACAACACATTTTGTATTAGCAACAAATGATCCCAATGATGCCTTCCTTAAAAGCAAGCTTTATGGCTTATTTTTCCCTTTTGACGTGCTTGGTCCACCTTTCTCAAAGCCAGTAATTTCCAATGTAAAGTAAAAGCAAGTTCCAGTGATGGAACATACAATACTCAGGAGACTCTTAAATGGAGTAGGATCAGAATTGATTATTTAGATGTATAAACATTGATAGGTTCGATTGAGTTGGGGTTTATTTGCTAGTTTCTTTTTTTTGTATAACAGCAACATGGCTGACGTTCCTAAGAAATTTTGTCATAAGATATATACCATCTTCTTGCACATTTCCATGGATTCTGACACAAGATGCTTCATCCATATCTATATGCAATCCAAAGGGCTTTTGCTATTCCTGCAACACTGTTGTGTGCTATTTATTGGACTACACTGTAATGAGAATAATGAACAGGGGTGCATTTCTACCATAACCAATATGTACAGAAACTAAGGGGGTTAGGAGCAAAAAGCTAATCAACAACTTCTCTGTGGTCAAGGTGACCCATGTAAAGCCATTTTGAAAAATTATAAAATTTGCTTTATCTTAAAATGAAATATCTGCTTAGTGCCAGAGCAATTGTTTAAGATCACTACAGTGAAACCAGTGATAATGCAGTGTTGGGATGGTCAACATTTCACTGAGTGGAGCACTTAGCCAAAATATATCAAAAAATTCTTTAGAGCTCTCACCTGGAGCTGACTTGAGAAAGACATAATTTACTCTCATTACCCACCCAGTTTCACTGGGAGCTGTATTACTGGCAGATGACGAGGACAGGACTGACTTGCTTTCTTTTATGGGATTCACCAGCTCCCGTGGCTATCTCATGTGGAAGAACTAATAAGAACAAAGCAGAGATCTGAAGGTTGTCACTGCCAAAAGAGTAAAGAAAGCCATATCCTTAAAAGTCAACATCTCTGCTAAGTGTGATGTCTTAATGAGTGATTACTGGGTTTATTTCCTTGGAAGTATTCTGAAAACATTTTTAAGATCTGAGTAAACTTTATGGTGCTTTTTCAGAGACTAGTTTGTGTTCTGGGAGGAACTGCCACTAGGAGAAACTGCCTCAAGATGTTTTGTTGCTGAGGATCAGGGGCATAGGATAGGATTGGTGTGAAAAATCTGCTAGCAAAAGCAATAGCTGTTGGCTCTGAACATGGAGGGGCTGCAGGAGGAGACCTTCAAATTTGCATTGTGGCACCCATCAGGGAGTGCTGATGGGTCTTCCAGAATCAGCATTTGTCCCAAGCAGAGTAACACTCCAAGAGGCAGCACTCCAGTCCTCCACTAGATAGACCCTAGTCAGTTTTACAGGAAGAACAGAAAATTTAAGCAAAATTCATGACTGGATATAATTTATTTGTCATTGTAAACAAATAGAAAAACAAAACATGCCAAATATGCTGCTTGTGCCTTCATATGCAGCAAACACCTTATTGTATTTTCATTTACAAAATCATTTAGTTTCATCAGCCATGGGAAGCCTGGCTTCCTTCAGTGAATTTCTTCTCAGAGAAGCCAGCCCCTGAATACTGCAGTGACACAGTAGACATTCAGCAGGGCATTGGTCCCATCACATTAGGCTCCGTCACATCACATCAGTTGAAGTGACTGACAGAACCTGACGTCTCATGTCACAGCAGGGCACTTCACCCAGCACCGCGAGTTACAAAGATGCACTTTCTAGCAAAGTAAAATAAAGATGAATTGAAATGATGTTGGGTGGGGGAACATTCTCCAGGTCTTCCTGGTCAGAGCAATCTAAAATTTGTATTCCAGCTTTTTACTGGAGTAAGATGGGTGAGATATATGAGATACTGAGAGGCTCTACATAATTAGCTTCTTCAGAAAGGAGATTAAGAGGCAGCAGCTCCCTCAATAAATACCTTATAAATGTGTATATTTAAGCTCAGCAGGCATTAAGCTAGCTATTTGTATGTTGTATGTGGTTATATTCCCATACACAGGTAGACAACTGGATGAAATGCTTATGGGCACAAGGAAAATGGCTACAACCCTTCAACTACATTGCATTTTACATTTTGAGGTATCTGGACAACTCACACTCCTGCATGTGAAAAAGCTGCTAATACCATATCCAGTTGTACTGGAGGGTGAAATGACTGCCTGGTCCCCAGACTGGGTTACTTTTTTAGTGGTGTCTTCCTTTCATGTTAATCTGCAAAATCCTCAGGACTGCCTTCAATTTCCATTTGTGTTAGAGACAGACATATTTTCTGAATCTCACTGTTGCTCCATTTTTTAAAAATTGTTTTTGTGTTCTTACCTTTTAAAAGAGTGAAGTTTTTTTTCTTCTTGTTCAGTGTGCATTACAGGAAGCATGTATCAGGTCTATTGTGCTGAAACATCTTGTACTGATGAAACCCTGAAAATCATTATATATATATAAATATAAATATAAATAGGTGTGTGTATATATATGTATATAAATATATATGTATTATATAGTGTATGTGTATTACCTACTGATATTGCAATGATAAATATATTTTGCAAGAATGCATACATATGTACATCTTAGCAATTCATTTACATTAGCACCTCATGTTCATCAGAAGTTTTGCAGTACAATTATTTTTAGAGGCTTAGCACTGCAATAATTTTCTATGTACACATTGCATCCTGTATTCTGCCTAGAGACCCCACACTTTCTTTTAGCCTACACTTACATGGTGACACCCTTTCCCTGTGTTTCTTGTTCATGCACCCTTTACCCACAGTCCATTCAGACCCATCCCTTCAACCCTCTTCAATCACCCTTAAAGTACTTTCCCCTTGGCAATCCAGAATGTCTTCTGCTTCCCCCAGTCATTTTTCGCTTACTACTGCAATCCCTGTCTGTGGGAATCAGGAGGGGACTCCCTTCCCTGAGTCAAGCTGAATTTCCTCACTGCAAGTGTTGGAAGTGGCAGCTATCAGCACGGGGTGGTCAGCCTACCTTTCCCTGGGAAAGCCTTCCAGAGAGAGACAGCCCCACTGAGATGGGCTTGACACAAGTCCACAGGAAATAACAGTGGCTGCACTTCAGGAAAGGGGAAAAGAACCTGAACTCTGAAACAGAATATTTCACCTCAGTCACACCAAGCCTATGTGAGAAGACTGGTAAAAGAAAGCTTCAGGAGTGTGAAAAGGCTCTTTCCCCATCCCTATTTATGTGTATTTAGAGCAACTTGGCCTGTTGGCCTCGATACCTGATGGATAGTTGAAATCACTACACATCACATTTTTAACTTCATCAGAAATACTGCTGTGTGAGTTTCCCTCCTTTACTTTCTATTTTGATGGCATTTAGAACTGTGTGTTACCCTTCCATCAGTAAATGATAATTTCCAGTGCATTAACTGACTAAATATTTCTATAAAAATAAACCCAAATGAAATATTTATATAGAAATAAACCCAAAGTGGCAGCTTTTAATTAAACACTCACTTATTCTGAAACTAAACTGTGAAGTTTGGTTTCAGATTTGCTACAGAAATGCTGGCCTATCTAAACTGTGAGTGAAATATACTGTGTCTGGAAAAATATTCTTGATACTCTGAGTGTCTATTACCATTAAACACTGAAACACAGTTTTTTGTCTTATCTGAATGCTTTTCTCTGGTTTTACTTTCCCATGGTTGCTGACGAAAAGATTTGTCAATAATACTTTATTGATAGGAAAGTAAATGTTGTTGCTGCAGCCAGACTCATGCTGCTGTACTGAAACCTGCTAGGGAATGTTCCTTATAATTGGATACTGACCCTCTGTGCTATTGAATTGTTAGTTTGGGTTCTTCCATTGCTTTGGACTTGCTAGCACCACCAGCCAACATCACCCTGAGTAATTCTTAGGCATGTTTCCGGAGATTTGAAGGGGCAGAGATAATTTCCAGTGCCCTGTGTTCAACTGTCCTGTTTTAGAAAGTAAGAACAATTCAGTCTTATTTCAGGTAATCCAGGACATTTTGTGCTAGTGGTGTCATCACAAGAGCATGGTCCCCTGTCAGCCCAAATTGTCTGTGTTGTGCCCCTATTGGTACCTGAGCTGACTCCAAAGCTTCATCGATAATTCAGCTGCTGCTGCTGGCAGCAGTGGGAGCTGCCAGGTGCTCAGGGCTGCTGTCGTCAGGCCAGGTATGCACGGCTGTTTTTAAGAAGCTGAGATTTGTAAAGTGATGATTTATGTGTATCTGGTTCCATGAAGATGTATACTGAGGAATACAGAAGGCAGGTTTTAGATTCAACAGCAGAAAACTGCTACGGAGCAGTGATTTGTGAAACACTATCAAGTTGCACGCTGAGAAGAGGAAATCACCTCCCTCGCTCAATTGCCCTGGTGTGTTAATCTGACAACTCTGGTAGTCAGCACTGACTGCAGTAGGTCTCTGTTTGTTGTGCGATGGATAAAACAGCAGCTGTTTTGATTTGTATTATCATGTACACTGGGATTTTCCAAGATAATCTATAAGGGAATGCATAACCAAATCCAATAAAATATAGTGATTGTATCTCCCTTAAGATCTTTTGAAAAGCTTTTTAGAATATTATTTGCTGCAGTATATAAATGCTCCGGAAAAATATTTATAGTCAGATGTTGCCCGGTTTTATTTTTAAAGCTACCCTATTAACATCTCAGGACAAAACATTATGAAGTTGAAATTGCACTACACCTTCAAGCATATGCATTTTTTTCAGTAATCCATTATGTACACCTACAATATTTAAAATAATAGTTGCTTTTTTTTTTTCCCCTAAATAAACATGAGTGTGGGAAGCTCTGTAACAGTTAATTCTTTTCCTGATATATTCCCCCCATGATGATGATATAATGATTATAAGCTCTGTCATGTTTTTGGATTTGTCTTTGTTTTTTGTTTGTTTTTTTTTTTTTAATTCAGCATTTTCATGAACATTTTTTATTTCCAAAATATATATTACTTAGGTGGAAGTTACAGTCAAATTTTCTCCATTTATTTTAATAGGAATGCTGTTAGGTCTGCCGTAACATCTCAGGTATTATTTTTCCCTTTTTTTTAACATTTATATTATATTTCAGATGAGCCTTTTTAAACATATTACAGGGTAAAAGAGAATTTCAATTTAACTTAATTCCAGAGAATTTGTTATAGTTGTAATCCTTGTATTTTGAAGACTAAGGATATATTTTCTGATTTTTTTTTAAGATTAATGATTTATGCCTAACTGATTAAAAATAAGTAATTAAAGATGTAGAAGTTTTTTTATACAAAGTAGCCCCTTTTTATTTTCCTTTTATGATTTCAGCATCAGAAAATGACATGTTAAACAGTTAATAATGTTACAAGTCTTGAAATTCTTATTCTATGTATTTATCAGATTCACCTGAATCTGATGTGTTCTGTTACATGTTATGTTTTTTAAAAAATTTTCTGGCATTTCTATCATTAATTATTAGAACTGAATATTCCTCTTTTCTTGCCTATTGGTGTATCTTTTCTATGTCATAGAATTCTTTCAGAAACAACCTTCCTTCAAAACTTCTTTCAGCCTCCGATCATTTGAAAAATGCTTTATTAATTTTTTTTTTAATTTAGATTGACTAAAATTAAGTCAACTGATCTTAGAAAAAAAGAGAAAAATCCTACATATTTCATGATTAGTTGTCCCTTTATATTTTTTTTTAAGGTATCATGAATATCAGCATCAGATTAGCTGAATTAAAAACCTATATTTAAGCCAAACTAAAAAAGGACAAATTTAATATTTCTGATGTTCCTAAAACCTCGGACAAAACAAAAAAAAATTCAAATAGTATAGTTTTCTAAGAAAGACCCAAATGAAAAAGGTCTTTAAGTGACAGAGGAAAGGCTAAAATATGTTAAGAGATAGGTTTTTAAAAGTGACAGATATGCAGAGGAATTTTTAAAGCTCTACAAAACCTTCTTGCTCTTTCTCTCTGAAAATAAATGTGGCTAATCTGTCTATCTGAAAAAAAAAATCATTAAACAATTAATCCTAAGTAATTTTGTGCTAGTAGAAGACAGAGAAATACTAGGTAGAAAGCAAATATCTAAACTCATTTTCTGATTTGCATCACAAAAAAAAGAGAGTGAAATTATAAGTTTATTTTTGGTGTTCTAGTGGGACACTCTCTTCCCCATAACAATTAATTTGGCTAATAATCAGGCTAAATTAATTTTGTCATCCACAATAATAGGTGAAAATCAAAAGCATACTACAGTATGAGAGCGACTTATGTTACTTCATTAGACATTATAAATACACATTGCCCAAATAAAAATGAATGACATGGTAAAGGAATTTTTCATTATATATTTGGGTTGAATGCAACTCATGAATGAATTATGGAGGCCATTCCAAATATGTGCTGACAATATGTGTTGCAGAACAAGGGCATTGATGTTGCTAGTGTCCAGCTTTCAGAAATCTTGAGTCGGGTCACTCAAGATTTTTTCTCTACAGCTGTGTGATCAATAAGTGCTCAATATTTAAATGAAAGCCAAGATAATCTTTTAACTGCTTAATTGTAAGAATGCTTTTTTAGGAAAAAAAATACCCAAACACCTGATCTTTATAAAAATAGTAATAAAACTGTAAGAGCTAGAAATGATCTGACGTAAATGTTAGGGATTTCCACTTTAGTATGTTGCATCTTGTAGTTTTCAGCAATTTTATTAAGATAATTGATTTCCTTTCCCTACTTGTAAAGTGTGAACCTTAATTAATGAGCCCTTGTTTCAACAATTCAGGTGAATTCAGTGGGGTCCAAGACTATCTCTAGATTTGGTACATACAAACCTAACCATGTCTCTATATTAAAATATGTAGCCCAGATTTTTTACCCTGCTGGTCAAGCAGAGGTTTTGCCTCAGTGGCACCTGTGCGTGCACTCGCTCTGTGTGGGTCTATGTGACACGTGTTGATGGATTGTCAGCACCAACACCTCCTGCATGTCAGGGAAGGAAATCTTTGCTGATGGAAAAAAAAAAAATCTCTGGAAGGTTCAATAAACATACCCAGTGACCATGAAGGTGGGACCATGCTGGTGGCACCTTGCTGGCTAGAGCAGTCCCACCCATACTATGGTATCCCCATAAAGGGAAGCCTGAGCACACTTCCTCTGATCCCATCTCTCTGACAACGCTGTCCTGCTCCCGTGCAACTGCACATTGTTCTCCACACCCCATCCCCAGTACTGAGGGCATTTCTCCCTGGCTACCTGACCACACAGAAGAGAACATCCCCCATTAGAGAAAGGTATGCCTTTTACAGGAGGCAGCTTGACTTTAAAAACGAGTAAATCTCTTCCCCTGGATGTTGTGAACTAGGATGGAAAACTGATGTCTGCAGAGGTGACACAGCAGGGTAAGACACTCACGAATTATGAGGGCAGATGTCAGTTCCAAGTGACATGTTTTCCATAACCTATTGCCTCTCTTTGTTTATCCATCAAATAAAATCTATATAGCAACTGCTCATCTATTTAGTCCTGGGTAGAACATAGAAATGCAAGCCAGACCTCAAATTTAGTTTGTCATTTGCCTTCTCAAAAAGAGATGTGATTTATGTTTATAATAAAGTATTTGAAATGTCATTTAATAGGAAAACAAATGGCAGTTGGATTCCCATGAGCAAGGAGAGGGGATTGTGAAACTTTGAATTAAGTGGTTCTATCTTATCACACTTTAAGTTACATATTTTTATTCTAATTGTAAAAATTATCTGCCTTGACATATCTTTTCCATTATTTTTGTTAAAGGGTATTCATCAGCGGTGTTAATGATGACACAAAATTTTAATATATGCATTAAACATTTAAGTTTTAATATGTTAACATGACACAGGATGTGAATAATAACAATGTTTTATATATGAAGTGAAAACATATTTTATGTTGGAAATAGTTAGAATGCCTGGCAAGTGACTTATATCCATAACAATTTCATTTAAATATTGCTTTTGCACCCCATCTATCTTAGATGCAATTTTATAGTCCTTTTTAAAAATTCATTTCTGCATGACCTCTTTGAGGCTGCAACTTAGTGCCTCTAGCCTACATATTCAATTGCACTTGTACTTGTTCCCATTCAATTACCTTTCAAAGCGGAGAACCAGCAAGTGCCCAGATCTGAACAGCATTTACCATTCTGGGACTTTTCAGGAATTACAACTTCTGTGCTGTTACACAGTAATAAGGGTAAAAGGCAAGAGAAAATCCATCAAATTGCTAAAATATGATGGTTTACAGGTTTGATTTAGATCTTCATAATTTGGGACCTCTTGGAACAGCCAGGTAGTTCCTAATATAAGATTATATTCCCTTGAATATCAGAAGATTATGATGCATATATACAACAGCTTTCCTTTTATTTCCTCATACCCTACCTTCTGACTTGCGGCTTAAAAATGATCGTCCCAATAGCATCAGGGAAAGGGATATCTCTGAAAAGATATATTGTAAAAGGAAAGGAAATGTTTTGGTGTTTTAATGTGCCTAAGTGGGAAAGTAATTTGCAAAAATCTCTGCAGAATTTCCATTCTCTATTGGCCTGTTATCATATGACCAAACTGTGCTGATGGAATGAAATCTCTGCTCTCTGACTTCATGCACAACATAAATTCAGGAGTAGTTTCCATTCATGACAGTGTATAAGTTTAAACAGACCTTGTACCCCAAAAGTTCACACTTCTAGTCTGTTACTGTGGCAATGTGTATTAAAAAAATATATAAATCAGAAAGCAAGCATTCTGGAGCTCCAAACAGGCTTCCCTGTATGGTGCCCATTCTTATGATCTGGCTGAGAATTTACAACTTCTGAGCACATTTCTCTCAGACAGCAGCAGACACTGAGGTCCAGCAGCAGGCTGCCTCTACCCCACCACCTCCAGCAGATGCACGATGTCAAGGAAACAGATCAGGAAAAACACCAGGGAATGACAGCAGATACTGTAAATCCCACCTGGAAACATTTTCACTGCAAGAAGGCAGAGATTTTTTTCTCTACATTGAATTCCAGGTGAATGTGGTAGTGTGATATAATAAGCAACAGAGACATAATAGGAAAATCATAATTTCAGAAGTGTAGCTAAAATTTCATATTGAATATGCAAATATTAACATGCAGATGGTAAATATTTTTATCTTTAAAAATACTAGCTGTAATTTGCTTCTCTGTTTATTTGTGTCTGGTATGTAATGTCAAGCATTTAAAATATTTATGGTCATGTTAGTTCTAGTCCAGATCTTTGATTTGTACCCTTTAAATGAAGTTCCTTGTTAGTAACCTAGAGTAAATGTATTTTGAAAGATTTTTCTTTTCTATATGCTACATGTACATGTATATACGCACATACATTTTTAAGAGCACAAATCGATGGGTCAACTTTTATTTTGAAGAAAATGTTTTTTCTCCTTATTCAATTTTTTTATTGCTGTCTTGTTTTAAAAAAGGGTGCGAATAAGTTTACGCAGGTCAGAAGAATTGTTCTGCCTCAGCAGACAATTCACCTACAGAGGTTCAGCCACTGATGGAAAATTGCAAAATGGAGCTACTACTTTTTTCCTGTAGTGAATAATTTATGCTTGGGAATGGTTTCATCACTGAACACTCTTCAAGTCATTAAACTGAACTGAAGAAAATGGGGTGAAGTCATCATCAAGAAGGTCAATTTATGGAAATACTGTTATCTCTTTTACAGTATTATTAATACCTACTGACACCTTCATGTTCGCCAGGGTAAAGCCAACCATTAGCCTATAAGGTATAAGTAAGGTCTCAAGCACATGCTCACAATGAGAACATCATTATTGTAAAAATTATCTGAATGCAGCAGGTATGAGAAGGGAAAGACAGTTAGACAGGAGGAAGAGGCAGGTTTTGCTCT
Organism: Lonchura striata; assembly: GCF_050655825.1. Lineage (NCBI taxonomy): Eukaryota > Metazoa > Chordata > Aves > Passeriformes > Estrildidae > Lonchura > Lonchura striata. The sequence continues at coordinate 64,948,904 of NC_140704.1, forward strand.
TAGAAAGCCATAAACATAAAACCTAATTTTGGGCAGGCTGCTGTGTTTTTTGCCATGGATCTGCATGATGCTGATGTTACTAACTGCATATTGGTTATCTGTATGGCAAATCACTTCAATATCTGAAGAACAGCCACTCTGTAATTTTAGGAAGAATTAAACTTGGCAGAAGGTTAAAGGGAAAGGCTATTTGACTCTCTTTGAAATGTGTGTAATTGTAATATTTACAATGTTACTTACTAGCATCTAGTTAAAGTACATTGGCACCTGGGAAAAATTTCCTTCTGCAAGTCCTACTGTTTTCAAATCTAATGATTTGCATGTAGATTACAAACATGGTGATCTTTCCAATCTGACTGTCATGACTTAAGGTTCAGATAAGGCTACTTTCTTAACAGGATTTTTGGCACTGACAATCACAAAGGGAGCAAGTTTAAGAGTCTTATTGGCTAAAAATGCTATTCCACTGTGTGAGTTTAGGAGGATATGACACTTTAGTGATAAGGTTATATATAGTACCTTTAGAAATACCTCTGAAAATTCTACATTCAAAAAAACCTCAAAAATTATAGCATTACACCTGTGTATCATAATATTTTGAATAAACATATAATTGATGTACACATCATTTTTTATGATCTTAATAAGTAGCCAGTCCTACTAAATTTAACTTGCAATTTTTGCAAATCTGCTGATCCAAGTGCACTTCTCCAGGAAGAAGCATAACAAATCCCAATCCTGAACACAGTATTCCCTCTTGTAACCAATAAAAATCATGCCTTTTATTTCAAAGGGATATGCACTCTCCTTGCATTTTTTGAGACTAGTGAAAAGAGTTTATCCAGATTTTGTTTGTTTTAATGAAGCCTTCCACACTGGAATGTAAATCCCAAAGGGGCTATCTGCAATTGACATGATCAGTATGAATTTCTGAATGCATTGAATCTCTTCTATAAATGCGAGTTACTTAAAAAAGTAAATATGGATTTTAGGTAATTTAAAGATATTATATTCTAAAGACTTCAGCAGTAGCATCATAGAAATGCAGGAATGAAAATAATCTTTAAAACTCATCTTTCCCTGCTCTGAGAGATTGTCAAATATTCTCAGATGATCTGATTTTTGTCTAATCTGTTCACAGAGGTCTTCAATTATTAAGTAAAGAAGCTCCATAGGCAGCCTCTCAGTCCTTAAAAGCCTTTGCAGGTAGAAAGTATTTGTTAATGTCTAATTTAATCTAATCTAAACTTTTTCTCCCTTTTGAAAAATTAAGGCTGTGATTTCTTTTTTACATTGGGTGAAAATGGAGAGTAACTGATGACTGTGATCAATATAGAACCCTTTTACATATTAGACAATTACTGAATTGCTTCTCACTCTTCAAAACAAAACAAACCCATTTCTTTCAACCTTCTGTCACATTTTGAAACATCTTAGCAGTGTTTATGGCCCACACTCTAGTTAGACTGCATCTTTTCTTAAAATGCTGTGCTCAAAACGTGACTACATATTTTAGCTGAAGTCCTGTTACTGCTGCATAGGCCAGAATAAAATCCTCCATCTCTGACTTATGGCATGCCACTTAGCATACTCCAGAATGACACTGGTCTTTTTACTTGATATAATGTTCAAACATATTAAGATATTTTTACTCATCATTGCTGCCAGATATTTTCCTGTTCAGCCATTTCACATTTTCTGTGGGTTTTCTTCCTTCCCAAGCATAGCATTCCTTAGAATTTCATATTGTGTGTTTTGGAGTATTTCAACATTTTTAGGATCTCTGTGAGTACTAGTCTTATCCTCCCAAGTGTTTGGAATTCTTCCTAGAAAGATGCCATCTGCCAGTTTTATGTGTACTCCATAATTCATTGTCCAACTCAGTAATGTGACTGTTCAATAGATTGGAGCCAAAACAAATTTGTTGTGTGAGTTTTATAGCAAACTGCTAAAACTGACAAATTTTAGAGTTTATTTTGTTTGGAATCCTCCACTCAATTTATGCATTCATAACAACAAATCTACCTCCATATATGAAGCTTTGCATCCTTATTCCTTTACAAAGATTACCATCCATAAGTAGCTGTGTCAGAACCAATGTCTTTCATAAATTGCACATAGAAACAATAGTGCCGCTGCTTTTTTGTTTTTGGTTTTTTATTTTTTGGCTTTTCTTCAGTTCTTTACAGGAGAAAAATGCTAACTACATTAGTTCTTTGTCATGTTCTTTGACTAGTTTTATGACATACCTTTGCAGAGACTTGGAAATAACTGGGGTTTACCACTGAAATTATAGCTTATGATCTATAATTTCCTACAGCATTTCAATATGAACTGGTAAAACTGTCACTAGCAGAGTTTCTACATACTGCGCGAAATGTTCTTTCTTACATATAGCATACAGTAATTTAAAAAACACTCGAGAGTGTAGATGTATGCATGACACTTGTTTTGCACTTGGGATTTGCATTCAGAGAAGCACATAAGATTGCTGACTCATAAAGTAGATTAATTTGGAGGACCACTGCTCACTAATTTCCCCCATTAATTTCCCCACATTGCCACTAGTAAAACTATACAGGAATAATGCACCTCATTCACTGAGGTGATTTTGTAAATACTACTGACTCTCTTTCTCTCTGGGTGCTCAAACGCCTTTTCATATCTGGCCCCTAATAAATAATGAAATGTAGACGTTGCCCTCAGCTTACCAGTTTTGCTTTAGCATTGCCTGCATCCTGCCTGTCAACTGGATTTAGCATATTTGCATAATTATGTTTCATTCATTCACTACTGGATTTTTTAAAACAAGCAAGGGAAAACCAAACCAAACAAGGAAGCAGGGAACAGCCTATCTGCATGAGGCATTTAAATGCCTCCTGCTAGGCATGTTTGAGCAGATCCTATTTATGCATTTAGTTTGAAAAAAAAAGTAAAACATTTAAAGTAATTAAAATAATTCTGAATTCAATTTTAAATCCTGCTGGCATTATTTAGTATTCTGTGAGGACTGTCATGAAAAGAAAAAAAAAACAAAACAAAACAAAAAAAGGAGGGTAAATAATCTCTTCCCAGTACAATGAAGTAGTCTTACTGCTACTGAAATGTGTAACAAAACTTCTGGGGTCTTTTGGAAGAACAGCAGGTAACTTTTGTATAGGTCTGGCTCTTAAAAAAACTCATAGCAGTTCAGTGACTAAGAATTCTCTTTCACTGCCAAGTTCATGGTGACCAAAGCTGCGTATAATAAAAACTTTGCTTGTGCTAACTTGAGGATCAGAAGCTGGAAACAAATCTTGATATTTTCTGCAGGAATAGGATTATTTCTGTAATTGAAAACTGGGTGATTCCAATGTGCAATCAAGCAAGGGTTTAGTATAATTTTGCAGGGAGGTACTCTGGAACACACAAGAAAAAGAGAGTAGTTTTGCACAGATGTGGAAGAAAAATTGCAGAAACTTAGTCTACAATGAGACAAAAGCCGTTTCCTTTTCAATGGATCCAGAAGGAACAAACAGAAAAGAGAAGGAAAATGTGAGAAAAATAAGATTTTTTTTTTTTTTTTGCTTCCAAAATTTTCAGGTCCAAAGTTAGTTAGTTTACTCCCAGACCATAGAAAAAATAGCTATAACAGGGGCATAGAAAATACACTTCATCATAGAATCCTGTGTTTTAGACCATCTGGTCTGTCCTTCCACCTTTCTGATGGGAATAACTATTCATACATGAAAGCATCTTCCCAATGCATTTTTAAAAATCTTGACTGACACATGAAATTCAACAGCTTCTCTTGGCAATGTTTTCTGGTGTTTCATTTCTTGTATCACTAGAAATTTTTTTTACCTGAAAGCTAAACCTAAGTCTCTCTTACTTAAAATAAATTTTGCTTTATCCTCAGTGGATATGAAAATATGTTTTTCACTCCTTTATAAGTAGATAAACTCTTACCATTTTTCTCCTGCTTAGTTTCCTTTAACTAAGCTTTTGACCACTACTGGCAGACTACCAGTGTTTCCTTACATCCCATGGGCTCTGAGTTCCTTGCAATTCTCATTGCCTCTTCCTGGCCTCTGTCCATCTGATCTGAACCTTTCCCTACCTGTGAGGCTGGAGTATGTTCCTATATCCTGTGGCCTCTAGGTGGAAAAGGAGAGAGATGACTTCTCACACATCTTTTATTTAAACCTGAAAAATCAGAGTGATTTCTGTGAAAGTGATAATTTCTGTCCTCACAGGAAAATGATGTTATGCACTGTTTCATTGACATAAGGTGAGCTTTTCTTTGACTGCTTGTTTGCTATATATATCTGTCATTGACTAACTAAAAATTTCAATGAGTATTAAAGAAGTGGCCCTGACATTTTCAACAATGACAAGTTGGTTCAAAACCCAGCTACTCAACACTCTCCATATTAAATGCAGAAACAAGTTAATACTTTTATATGCTCCAAATAAGTCAGTAAGAAAAAATGCTGAATATTAAACTGAGATCAAATCCCTTTGGAGAAATTCATATTTGGTGCTTTAGGATTTCTAGGACTGTCATGTCTCATTTTTGAGCTATTTCTAACACTAAGTATTAAAGCAAATTTATCTCCTGAAACATGATAGGAGGGAAAATGGTTTTGTAGGATTTCATGGATATTGTGTCTTTGTTTATCAACATGAAATACATTGCATTTACCAGTAAGAAATTAGAAATTAATTTATGCATTTTTCTTTTTTTAATTGCCACTCTTGGAAGCTCATTATGTTTATGAAAGTTGAGCAGCTCTTTCTGGCTCACACACATCACTACCCATTACCCAGAGCAAGCAAGAATAGGTGCAAAATAGGTTGAAATGAGGGTCATCACACATACTGGAGGTAAAGATTCTCCTGCTATAAATTAGATAATAATGTATTTGACAATACAGAGAGCTAAATGAATGTCTCATGTCTAACAAACAGCTGTATTTGCATTACTACAGATAATCGGTGAGCACTCTACCACAACAAATTTATTGAAGGAGGCTGATAGTTCTTTACCATAAGACTAAGTCAGAGCATATTAATGTAACACACAGTCATACATGTGCACACAAAAATGTGGGACACATGTGCCAACCATCCAGCCATGCTGATCTTTGGTACTCTGTCACCTTTCTTACAGTGGATTACTGCTGACAAGTTGTAAGTCCAGATTGGCTTGATTCTGCTATGGGATCTGATCCTTTGTGATGCTGAATATTGCTCTAAGTGATACAGACTGCAGACTGCAAGTCAGCACTTCATGGAAAATGTTCAGGAAACAGCAGAAATAAGTCCAGGAGCTGCCACCCCCTGAGATGAGACACAGAAAGCAAGAAGTTACTCAGAATGATCCCCAAATCTCTGTTCTGATTTTCTCTATTGCCCTTGTCATCAAAAGAAAAAAAAAAAAAAACCAAACAAACACAACCAAAGGGATGCAAAAATTGTAATTAATGGCCAAGTTATGTGTGGATCTCCTCCTGTGGTTCTAGGCATGAGGTTGTTGTGGCAAAATTGAAGAAAATAGCCTTTTTTGGGGTTGGTTTTTTTGTTTTTTGTTTTTTTTTTTTCTCTTTGTACGAACCAGACCCAAGCTCTGCAGGCTCCAGGATTCTATTGTTCATTTTATTAGTCTTTCCCAAGAAAAGTAGTTTTAACCATTGAGGAGAAAGAGGCAAATAGTACTGTTTCTCCAGAGAAGCCAACTAGATTATGATTATGAAAAAAACTGTGAGGTTTGGAAGCTTTTATTGTTTAACTCTTCCTTTTTACCAGCTGGGTCTACAGCTCTCATGCTCACGTTTCTGTAGGCAGACATGCACCCACACCACACACCTGGCTGTGCACAAAACTCTTGCGCATGGTTGGCTTGTTTTTTGGAACTCACTTTTTCATGTATTCAGAACAGTTAAGAGTCTCTAGGGCAAGACTGGAGTCCCAGTTGCTTTTTATCTGGATGTGGGAAGAGGGAGAAAATGCCAGGCTCTTGGGCTTGTACCCAGTTGTCCCAAAAGACCAAAGCTTAAGCTCAAGAATTCAAATATGAAGCAACTAGAATCTTTCACATATAGATGCTTGGTGTTGAAACATTTTTGGGAAGTTCAAGAGCAGGTTAAATAGTCCATTTTTATGGATTATAGGCATACATTTTTTCAATACAAAAGACAAAAGTAAGGTTTTCTCTTCCAGCCTAGTGGTAAACTAGTCTTTCTGTTGGCCTTTCATGTTTTTGCTGCGTTATCATCAACTGGAGGCAATTTGCACAGCTTTCCTCATGTCCAGGTAAGGTCAGAAAATGGCCATTAAAGTCACAAAAATCTGGGAATGAATGAGCAGACACCAGTAGCAATTCTAGCTGGGATTACTTTATTCACATGTGAATCAGCTACATTGTAAGATGGGAGTACAGGAAGAGAAGCAAAGAGAACTTATTTGCTATGATTGGCCAAGTTCACAAAATATACATATATTTTTTAAGGAATACCAATGGGAAAGGCATAGCAAAAGTATTATGTGGTTTAGATTCAGGAATTTGGTAATGAAAAATGTTTTCATAGTTTACTTGTCCAGCTTGTCTGAATGGAATTTTTTTGCAAATGATCTAGTCTTGTGCACCTAAACTGAGTCTGTGGACAAGTTGACTCTTCATGTCTGCACAAAAAAAGTACTACGAGTTTCAAACTGAGCTTTCTGAAACTCATTACACTTGGTTTGCTGCCTTTAATAATGATTATATGAACCACAAAACAGATGCACAAAATTGCTAGAAAAGCAATGATCAATATTGCCATTTTGCTTGGCAAACCCAAGCAGGGTGAATTAGAGATGGACTGAGCAGTAATATGGGAAATAATGGAATGTTGTTACATAAATCACTAGCTATGCCTGATCTCAGCTGTGGTATATAGTCATGTACTTCAAAAGGATATTGCAGGATTAAAGAATATTTAAGAAAGAGGATCATGATAAACAGGCTTCAGGAAATTCAAATATCTAATGAGGAAATAAATTTTCTGCTTTAAAATTAGACTAGGCAATGCAGTGTATATTCATAAGAAAGGCATGGAGAAGTTAACGTGTCTCATAGTGCAAGGAGAAGGAAGGCCCTTGTTGAACTGCAAGATAAAAAATGCACCTTGGATTGAAATGTGCCTAGGCAATGAGGCCCAGAAGACATGGAATGTGAAGAAGAAATTTCTTTGAACAGCAATAAAAATATGCAAAACTTTTTTTCTGAAAGGCAGATTAAACCACACAAAGCTGGGTGTGAACACTTTAATTCTTCTAACTTAGAGATCAAGATGAGAGCTACTTCCATGCCAGAGAGCAGGTGTTACAGTAGTTGAGCCATAGGCCTAGTCTGATCTTGTCTGGCACTTCACCCTTTCCAAAAAACACTCTCACTGAGGATAGAGATTTAGTATTGCATCAGAACATTGTTGCCAGAACCAAGGAAGGAAAGGGAACTGGCCAGCATCAGTGTTGGTGACTGATGAGGCCACTGAATATTCAGCAGGGGCACTGATTCAGGATGTAGAATCATAACCATCAGGAATCTCCAAAAAAAAAATAGCCAGGTTTTGTTTTTTTGCAAAATTTGGAGAGTCTAATGGCCCTTCAAGCTGAGTCTCTGATTCTGGAAAGAACTGTGCAATGTGGTGGCCTGTGATGGCACAAACATAATGATTCCCAGAATCCTGGATGCAGCCATTTCCATTTGTTCCTGCATTCACATGCCCACACATAATAGTTTGTTCCTGACTGTTACAGCTCCAAACAAAGCCCAATTTAATATTAAAGCATGATGTCAAAACTGCCCAACTCCTCTGAAGAGGCAACCATTGAAAGGCTGCTGTAATTTCAATGTTAATGAAGCATAAGAATTCATGTACAAACCATTGTTTTGACTATGGTTACTTAAAAATACATAGTGAGATGTCATGCCTTAAAACTGAAAGCTTTTATTAAAGTAGAACAGAAAAAACTAGGGTAAAAGCAAAAACGGATGCAGAGACTACAGTTACATACTGGGGCACTGGCTGAGCCAAAAATACACCTGTCTCAACATTCAGTCCAATCTCCCTGCACTGGGCTGTCTACCAACTATTCATAGCAAGTCAAATTTTAGCCAGAAAAAGGCTGTGAAAGGAATCGCGTGCATGTGTGTTAGTGGAATATTACTACAAACAGCATTTACAAAAATAAACAATAAAAACATATTCTGAGCTACTGTAGTTGAATTTTTCAGGGTCAGAAAAAAAGAACTCCCTGTGCCGATTGCTAAAAAGGAGGGCATATGCCCCCTAATACCTTTAAATCTTATTTCTTGTGAAAAGGAGCGCTTACTATTTTTGTTTCTAATCTAGGGCAAGTTCTGAAATCTTTGTAAAAACCAAGGGCTTAATAATGAAACAAAAAAATAACTGGTAGCTTTATTTTTATATCAAAAGGAGATGAGGATTAAAAATACTAACGGTGTCTAACTGAGTATATTCCAGTCTGTTTCCCCATGGTAAAACAAAAGGGGTTGTAAAGATTAGGAACAAGACTCTATTGCCTGGCACATGAGGATCTATGACCTTGACCACGGTCATGACATTCTGGCTGAGCTCCAGCTGTCCTCAGAGGGTGCCTGGCTTCAGCAGAACATGTAGAATAGGATTGGTCATTGACACAATTTAACCAGTCACTTCTTATTAGCAATTGTCTTTCATTAGAATCATATTAAACATGAAGAGATGCTTTCATCACTATGTCCTGAATTTACATTCTATCTATACATGTATTTTTTTCCCCAGGTTATTTTTGCCATTGCTACCACTTCTACACTAGTGGAGAAACTACAGAGTTGCCCCAGATTTTGTAGACTCTATTTTTTTATTTTCCAAAAATAGGCTTTCAGTTCTGTATAAAAATTTGATGAGATACTGAGTATTTGGCAGATAAGACTTTTTTTTGCATTTTGAAAATTATTGGTCATTCCCATGGAGATGTCACATGGAATCCCCCTTATATAGGGTGATGCTAGTTGCCAGTATCATGTAAGAGGTACCTTTCATCTACTCTGAAAAACTGCATTGCATTCAAAATCCCTACAGATCCCTATAAATAAACTCTAGAAATTTTCTAAAAAATAACATTCAAAGCAGGTGTTCACTATATCCTGATTTTTCTGTGAAATATGCACATTACATCATTCCACTAAGAAATTGCAATGAAATAATGTGTACAAAATTGCTTCTAGCGCATTAAAAAAAGAAAAAAAAAGGCTGGAATCTCTATTTATGATAATCACTTGAGATTTTTTATCTTGATACCATACTGAATTATTTTATCATTTTGGAATGCCCATTCCATGTATCCTTCTTGAAGGATACCTTATTTAAATACATGGATACAGAGACACATATATAAATATGTCTTGTTGCTAAATTTCATTCATATGAATGGAGGTGGTACTTCAATAAAAAGCATCAAAAATACGTTCACCTTCACTGCATCCCTTGTATTTATTCCCCATCATTAAAAGGTATGAGATGGATGGTAAAATGGATTTGCAAATCACTTATTTCCTCTCAATATTGTAGCCTCAGAGCGCATCATCAGTTTCAGCAGATGAGCTACGGCTGGAGAAACATTTTCTAATGGTCAAGAGTCAATGGCCCATTTGAGAGAAAACTATGAAGATCACAGATAGACTTTCCAGCACATAATACTCTCTGGTCTTTCTACCTTTTCTGGATTTGAAGCAAGCTTAACCACCAATATTTGTATAGTTTGTTATAGTTTACCTGCTGTTACTTGCATCTGTAATGCTGGGAAATGTTTCTGAGTACCTTCTGCTCATCTGTCTTCCAAAAGAAGATGTCACATATATAAGATATTAACGAGATATTTGCTAGTCTCTTGCCTGCTTATGTCTCATTCATCTACTATGTTCATGCATCAGTCCTACTGGGTGTCAACAGATGAGGCCTGAGATGAATATTTTCATTAATGTCTCCTGCTTTTTACTGCTGACACTTCGTTACCCTCCACAGGGCTGTTGCAGAGCTTCCATCAATGCTGCACTTGAAGTTGTGACAACGTTACGGTACAAAGCACATGCCAAGGAAAATGCAAACCAATTTCCTTCTAGCCGGGTCTAGAAGATCCTCTCATTAGAGCTGGGCTGACTGCAGTGAAGTGATGACAAGCCCTCTGCTCTGCCAACTCTATGTGTACCTGAATGCTGTGAAGAACTATCCTCAGAGAAGAATGGAGTCTGACGTGCTCCAGAAGGAAGGCTTTGATACCATAGACTTTTCCAGGGATGATTCAAATTACTGCTTATGTACATGATCAGCTCCAGGAAGAAAGTTTGTTCCCTTTTCAACAAGCACTTCTGTATTTACATGCCAGAGAACATTTGGGCCCAAAAGCTTTGACCTGGCACCATTGATGTAATGCACTCGAGGTTTCAGATATACTCCAATTTAGACTCTAAACACATTGGGATTTTTCTCCATTTGCCATCAGGATAGCTGGTCTGGCATCTGCAACCTTCTCAAGTACTCCAGGAAGAGAGGACTGGCCAAAACAATCTCCCACTGGGTGGCTTGGGGGGAAAATTTGAAGCTACTAGGATAGTAGAAGGTGAAGTGGGTAAACCTCTGAGGAACGTATTCCAAGCTCTGCTCATCTGACAGCTATTTTCACTGGCATATCCTCTAACACTGAGTCAGAAGAAATGTTCCTGAAAAGCCCATAATTCCAAATAGTTTTACACATCATCCTTCATTCATTCTGATGATGGAATGTAAAAGTCAAGGGGTATGTTAATCAGTTTCTTTTCTGAAATGGATGATAAATATGGTTAGAAGATGCAGAGCAGAAGAGCAAACTGTGGCCTTCTGTGGCCATCTTGCTGGATTAAGATTTTCAGTAGAAACAGAAAAAAATCTGGTTATCCATACTGACTCTGGTTTCCATGATCAATGACTTATTTTAATGAAGTTTTACGTAAAGTATTACACAATGCAGGTATTTATGATGCAATAAACAATGCAGACACACTGCATTAGGGTGATAATGTTGAAAGAATCTGAACTGCATGTGTTTCTGGATTTAAAATTTTACAAAGTTTGGCAACAGACAGCTTTTAAAATTGTGAGTTTTTTGGATTTGGGGAAAGGTTATTTTGATACTGGCCTAGGTCTAGTATCAGAGAAAATTCACAACTTGAAGACTTGAGACTTTATACTTTGATCCATCCATTGCATAAACAGCCTACCACTTGTCCCTGTCGTGGCATTTGGAAAAGGTCCTACTATTCAGTGGAAAACACTCAGGTCCAAACATCACAATGAAATTTGGAAAAGAATTATATAACTTTAAGCAAGTACACTTTTCTGTTCTTTATCATCTCACTGTTCGCTAGCACTCAAATCTGTAGTACATTTGCTATGAACATGCATTACATAAAAGCATATTAAGATGATTAAAAAACAACTACGAAATAACATACAGCTTGCTTTATTGACTTGTTTGTATACCTACTTAGTGATACAAGCTAGTTAGCTGCTTTAAAAAACAACACCCAAAAAAACTACTTGTTCAAGTGACTGCAGAATATATTAGGACACCCTTTCACATTAAGGATGACTCTTCTTGCTTCCTGCCTCCCCACAGAAGGATGACTTTGACTCCTAGTAAAGGCAATTGCGAAACCCCCACTAGGATGACTGTGATTTACATTAAGTTCTAAATGTTGAGCTTCTGCTCTTTGATCCCTTTTTGCAAATTTTGGCCAAAGCTGCCAGGCAGTGACATACCTGTCTGTGGGATTCTGATGTTTTTGATGTTCATAGTCTGTGCATTGTGCTTTGATTTATGGAAGCTTAACTAAACCAGTAACAGTCTGCCAGGAACTGCAAGTTTCTGGTTAAAATATGTATCTCATGACACATAAATGCTTTCTGCGGAAAACCCTTTGATTCTTTTGCGTTTTCTGACGTGCCATCAACAGGTCTGAAAATCTGGCTAAAGTTCAGGGACTGTAATGAAAACTTCATCACAGCACTGTCACACAAGCTGAGACAGCATTTAGGACAAATAAGCAAAGGATCCTTAACCTGACCTCCTTCATTTCTGCCCATGCACATATGCTGAAGTGCCTCACACTAATTGTGGGAAAACCAAAGAAGTTTGGAATAGGAAAGAGTTTACCTTGAACTTGAGCAGACTTTAGAGGGGGTTGTTTAAGGAAAGTTACTTGCTCGTGTGCTGGTCCTGGCAGCACTGTGATCCAATGCTGAGCAGTTAAACCAGCCAGGTGGTCATCCAGGGTTCCCTCTGTAGTCAGCAGGCCAGTGGAAGAGAGTGGCTCTTCACCATGGGAGAGAAGAAGGCAAATTTTGGCATTAGCATCACATTATTATGTAGCACAATCATATTAGCACATTGCACAATACTAGCACATCGGCATTGTTAGTACATCAGAATTATATCAATGTTTCATTAGCACAGCCTCTTTTTCACTCTGACCACAGGGGGTATCAGGGGTAACTTGACCCTCATGAAATACCCACATTTGGGGCATAAGAATAACCAAGTGTGGTATGTGCTAAAAACGGTGGCCTGGCAACTGGAAGGCCCTTTTCAAAACATGTCTTATTGTACAGGTAGGTCTGTGGTAAGTGGCAAGGGTAGCTCAGAGTATACTGAGCTACGCTTTGCCAGTGGAGGGAGATTAAACGATCAGAATGAATGACTGTGTGCCTGGCATTTCTATGGCTTTCAAGGCTAGATAGTTGGTTTCCAGATCCCCAAAGATGCTGAGTGTTAAAAGCATTTCTCCAGTGGAAACAACCCACTCAGGGTGACGGCAGCCCTGCCGCATACGGCAGGCTGGAAACCGGGCTGCGCTCACTTCTTTCCAGGACAATAGCACTGTTTTCCTTCCTTTCATGCTGCAAAACAGATTCAGCCTGGTTGCATTAAATTCTTACGTTAGTGTTCCATTAGCTAGCCTCCCTTTCTTTATATTTGCTGCTCTCATTGTTCTTCTTTTACTTTGTTTCACTCCCCGTATAATTAAAATGTTTAACACTGCTCCTTCCTGTGGTCGGGACGCATTCGCTTACGTCCGTGTCGCGCCCACCCCTGGCTGAGGCCAAATGGAAGCAATTAAAGCCGGGGTCCGCGTTCTCCGTGTGCCGCCGCCCAGCCCCTAACGCGGCGGCGCCTCCGACCTTTGTCAGGCAGAAGGGCTCGGGGGGTCTTTCTGCTGCAATAAAGGGGCGATGCGTTTATTTGTTTGGGGCGATGTCCGTGCGGACGGGCCGGGCGGCGCGCCCGCGGCCCCGCCCCGCCGCCCCGCTGAGGGGCCGCTGCCGCCGCCGCCCGGGAGGGGGCGCCTCGACACCGCCCGGCCCGGCCCGGCCCGGCCTGCTCGGGAGGCCGGAATGAAATAAAACATTAAAATAATAAAGCGGATGAGAAAAGCTGCCGACCGCTCCCCCTGCGCGATCTCTTCTAAAAAGCGGAGCGGCAGGATGAGCCTGCAGCCCGCTGCCGGCACCAGCGCCACGGTCCGGCTTGCCCAGATGTCCGCCCCGATGGGCTTTTAGGCTTACGGAAGAGCTATAAAGAAATGCGAATTAAAACATTTTAGTCTGGGTCAGCGGGGCCCGACAGAGCCTGCCCGGCTGCAGCAGCAGTCACCGCTGCGGTCGGTGCCCGGGCATGAGAGGTTTCACATCCCCTGGGATCACAAGGCAGGCGCAGCGGGGTAGCACAGAACTGGTTCGTGGAAAGCTGAGGCGCTCCCTTTGGGAATGAGGAGCTGCTGTATCAGGAGGGAGTGCTGGGCTGTGGCTCGCCACCTGAAGCAGGGGAGAGTGAGGCAGCAGGTCAGGTTAACGCGAGCCCCTCGCTCCCTCTCCCCAGGGCTGCCAGCTCAGCCTCCCGCCAGCTCGTCCCCGATGCCCGCCTCTCGCAGGCTCTGCCCGCCCCGCTGAGCGCAAAGCAGGGCTGCAGCCTCCGCTCGAGAAGCCAGGACCTCATCTCTCCTACCTGCTTTTGTTCCGTGACTATATAAAGGAGCTAATGGTGTTTTGCCTACGCTGAAATCAAACCCATTAAATAGTGTAGGACAGCCTTCTATCATGGTGATGAGAAAAGTAAGGGAAGGAAGCTATAGATTTTTTAAAAGCTCATTTTCTTCTTTGTGTGTGTTTGTTTTTAATTAAATACAGAAGTTCATTAAAATGCACTGGTAAAAATCAAGAGATTTATTTAGGTGTTTCTTTGTTAGCCCATATCAGTTTATACTCTATCTGCATGGTGAGGTAGTCAGCTGCAAGATGTGTGAGGGATTTAAATACTGAATACCAATATTTGGGAAGCAGGCAGGAAGGAAGTGAAATAGTCACGGTGTTTTGGTGTTTTTTAAATTATGTTTGACAAGAGTCACTATGCTCTTCGAGGAATTCACAGCTCAGTGTCAAAAAATACTGTTTTGGTTCACTTCTCCTTGAAAATCCTCTCCTGCAATAATGCAAGCAGTTGTCCCGAAATGATAGGATATTTTTGGAAAGGGAAAAGTGTTGCTGTTGCAACATCTGTGCTTCCACTTTTGTATATTTTTACCATAAGCAGCTAGGATGTTGGGAGGAGAGGGTGCTGGTATCACATCTTTGTTACTAGAATATTGACATCTCTTGCTTCATTGATTTTTTATTACAGTCCCAAGGTTGGAAATAATGATTGTCAGTGACAGCTTCTTTGATGCTTGCTTCAGCTTCAAGTGGTAATTTCAAGCATATTTTATTTTAGTTTATTTCTCCCCCTCTATATAAACTCCCTACCTTTCTGTCTGCAACAGGAATAAGTAGTTTGTGAAAGGCCACCTCTTGAAAAGTTCAGGGCTGTAACATGCCAGCATAAAAGATAACACCAAACCAAGCTGCCTTTGTCACTACTACCGCTGCTTTCTTGGCATCTGTCGACAAAGAGCTGCTCCAATCTGGGGATCCCTGCTGGGGTGAGATATGGCCATGTCTCCAGCAACGGACCGGGCGACACCAGTGCCAGAACGCTGCGACCATCTGATACAAGTCGCTCCTAATGAAAGTCCAGCATGGGGCTAAATGAGTTTCCTCCTCTGCTGGGTGAGGGGCTAATGATAAAAGCCCTCCCTGGGCTCGGCACTGCTGTCAGTAGCTTTGTCAGGGCATATGGCAGTTCGCTAACTGCAGCTTGTGCGAGGTTTCCTCTCACCGTGTTACCTCTGGATTTGGCTGGCGGGCTGGGCTGGGGCTCCTCTGCCTGCTGCCCGAGTGGTGTGCGGGTGTGTGGATGCTCGCCGTGGCTAAAGGGCGGGTACTTGTGGGGTGCTATCAGTTTGGCACCTGGTGACTGTCGCTATTGCTGCCGGAGAAGCACAGCTCACATTAAATCTGTACCAGTTTGCTGAAGAAAAGGCTAAAATTTGCTAGTTAATGTGGTTAGCTGTGGTCCCTCACACGTAGACACCTTTGCTGCCCCAGTTGTGTTGGCTCAGGCATTCTGCATTTTCAGTCAGAGCATTCACAGGCTTGTAGCAGTAGCACTAGTAGTAGTAGTAGTAATAATAATATTATTATTAATAATAATAATAATAACAATAATAATAATGATGACGATGTTGTGGAGTAATAACAATAAAGAAAAAAGGAAGAAGAAGGCAGCAAAGTAAATAGGACAGTTGTGGCCACCAAGTCCCTAAGCAGCTCACAAAATGTAATTTAAAATAATAAGAGGAAGAAAGCAGATTCCGTCTTCTAGAAGTAGACCTTTCATTAGAGAAACCAGTAAGAAATTCGATGAAGTAGATTAAAAAAACCAAAAGACAAATGCACACACAGAGACACAGAGATCCTGCATGGAAAATGTGATGACTTAAAAACAAACAAACAAACAAACAAAAAACCACCACCAAACCACTGTAGGGATAGGAGCTTGCTGGCTCACATTCTTATAGCAGTTTCTTCAACCTCAACTTTTTGTAGTTGATGTTAAATGTGAGACCTGTAATTTTTTTTTTTTTTTCAAACATAGGAGCAGCAGCATGTTCTCTGCACCTGTTGGTTTTATGATTTGCTTCTCACAACAATTCCTTTGCTGTTGAGACATGATTTGAATGACAGGCACTGCTGAATCAGCTTGTAAATAGAAATGGAGGTGGGTTTGATGTATTTTCCAAAATAACGTCCCTCTTCATGCCTTGTGTAACTTGCCCTTTGCAAGGCATATTTTATTCCTCTTCATGTCTTGCCATTCTATTTCTCTGTTCTGTTTTAATATTATTTCTATCTCTCACCATTATTTCCACATTCTTGTGTTGTTCTCTTTGCTCTACACTTCTCTGGGTTTACTCCTCAACAAGATTCCAACAGCTTAGATAACAGCAGAGGCATTAATAAGTGAAATGTTTATTTAAAGCATAATAACCTGCCCTTGACATGCATTCATGACAGGTCAAAACCATATAAGGCTTTTCTCAGATACCTTCAATTACAGGATAGTCAGTGCTCCAGACTGACCACACTAACTCCGTGGTGCCCTGGGATTAATAATTCCCCAATACTGCGTTAGGCCGGCTTTTTGCCTCTAAGGACACAAAGCAGCTCAGTGGAAGGCCATAATCTGAAGCATTATGAGAAACAAAACAAAACACAGCCTTACTACTGCAATCACTGTTGATTTTCTGTGGGTTAGAAACTCTACTCAGTAGAGTCCTGAGTCAGGATTTTGGAATGCTTTTGGGATTTGTCAAGGATGTACTTGTTTAAACATGCATTGCACACTCTGTCTGTGGATCTCAAAGTACCTTAGGCCTGTTTATCGTTTGGATTCTTAAGACCCCCGGGACCCCTGGCTGGGTAGGTTATGTCAAGACTGGAAAACTTAGGCATTGAGGCTGTGGTTTTTAGGAAGTTTATTACTGCTAACATCCTTTCCAAGATCTGTGCCTAAATGCTTGAGGCACTATTGAAAAAAGGGTTTACGTGCCTTAGCAGATTTGCCCTGTTCCATAAGCTTCTCGCTGGCATTACTGTCAATCTTGAAGGCCAGTGGGAGTTCTGGATAGGTCAGGGAGGTCACACAAAGGTCCATTTAATTGTATCAGATCGAAGCAAAGTACAGATGGAAGCCTGCTGCGTTTTTCTGGCACACGTTCCTCATGCATTTCAAAATGAAATCTTTGGATTTAGCCAACACATTCATTAGTAAGTGCTTCGTGTGGGCTTCAGGTGATTTTTCTATTGGTGGTGTTATCCAAATTAATAATTTTTTAAAAGGTGTGAGAACCCCGGCCTTGCTCTGGGATCTCATGTGGTGGTGAAATTCCTCCTCCAACCCGTGCTTCCAAAGAAAAACTCCACAGGCTTTTGCTGTTCGGTCTCAAGGCAGTTTATTGCTAGTTATCTAACAGATTATGTTCTTGGGCTGCGGCTATTTGGTCAGCGGCCTGGGCAGAGGCACACACACACCCTGACATCCTCTCTATCTGCTGTCTTCTTCGTCTCTCCCTCCGCCCAGGGCTGCTGCTATCTTTTATAAGATATATTACGTATAACATGTTTACAATTATTCCCCAATACCTACTACCTACGTTGCCAAGTGTTTTTCTACTCTAAACCAATCTGTGAGTGCCAACATCACCAAGAACATGGAGGCAAGGAAGAAGAAGGAGGAAGAACAGGATCAGCCCACTTTCCTCCATCTTAGAACTTCTGACCCCCATGTACAAAGTGAAAACCCCCCTGTACAATACTAAAAAAATTTCCCCTCTACTTTGTAACTACTTATACTATACTATCTAACCTTTTGTGATTGCTTGTTCCACCTCCAAAGTTGGCAATTCATTCCATGGCTCAAACTCAAAATCACAGCTGTTTTTCAGTTGTCTGCCAGGGTCTAGAATGCCTCTGACCAAGACCTGGAACCTCTAAAAATGTCTGAAAGACATTTTGAGTTCCCACAAAAAGGAATTACTATTATTTAATATATTTTGTATAGTGACAGTGAATCACATGGGAAGCTCCATCAAGTACCAAAAGCATTATGTCCCACTTGTCATATTGCTGTAATAAGTTATTCAAAAAATTAAATTTGCAATTTAACTAAAATAAAAAGGAATTTAATGTGAAAGCATTTTTTTTCCCTGTTTTGCTCTTGATTGATCCACATGTATCCATTACAAACTTAAGATATGCTATGCTATCTCTGGGAAGCTATGGGATGAACAACTGAAGGGCTATGCATCCTATGAAAGATGCTCAGAGCAGGGGTGTTCTAGGGGTTCCTGGGATGTCTGCTGCAAGCTCCTCTCACTCCAGTCCTCTGTTTGCTGTGCTTATCATGCAGCACTGCCTCACTGCGGGCTTCTGTGTCCTGGTGCAGCATGCATCCAGTTGAGGAGTTAGGGTCCGTCCCCAGCTCCTGCTCAGGAAAGGCTGTTTCTGGCAGCCTGAACTGTCTGACACAACACACTGCTTACACAAACTGTGTATTTGAAAGATACTTGCAGAAAGGGGAGGGAAACTTTTCAAGTAAGCTTGGCCTGTTAGAGCAAGTTTATATAAGGACTACAGGGCAATTAACTTCTTGACAACTGCTTTTTCCTGATGGGCCCTAAATAAACAAAGTTACCTGAATGCAGAAAACTGAGAGTGATTTTTATAAGCTTACTATTTATTAATAAAAATGCCCTAAAAGGTGTAGTGTAGTTTGCCCCATTCACCTAAAATCCCAGGTTTCTTTATGGAAAAGGCTTCCTGAAATATTCTTCACTTTTTCCATTCAAGAAAGTTTCAAGGGAAATTTTAAATATAGACCTCACCTGATCTCCCCCTCTCCTCCCCCAACAATTTAAAAATACTAATTTCAAGTGTATTTGCATGGAAATTTTTTGTTCTAAGTCACTTTATCTCAAAGCCTTTAATTTATATAGCATCAGCTTTTTGTCTTCTTTCCACCTTTTTACTTTTTTACCGCTTTCTCAATACTTCAGGATGTGTGGTAGCTTTTTCACATTATTCCACTTTTCCCTTCTGCCTTCCAAAGTAAAGGAAGGTTTGAAAATTGACCAAAAGGAAGGTGGGTGGGGGCACACACAGGTGAAAATAAGAGTAACAGAAATCAAGTCACAATGTATCCTCTTTATTACAACCATAACAACGATAATAAAAATTAAGAGTCGGGAAATTTTTGATTTAATGTATTAATATTGTTCTTTTGTGTCTATAAGTAAACATTTAAGTCAGCAAGCAGAAATTTAATCTGATTTCAAAATTTCCAGTCTAAAATATTTGGAAACATATTCTTAATTTTATTTCAGCAACTGTTTTCAATGAAATGACATTTTAGCTTTAAAAGAAGCCATTTGGTTTGACTTACAGCTTGATTTGCATTATTCCAAAGGCTCCAACAAAGGTGTGGAGCCATCATTTGTGGTCTCTATGAGTGTGGTTCTTGGACACCTTTGTGGTGGCCACATTTTCAGTATCCACAGGCACTTTCTATTCCTGAGAGGAATAAACTAGTCTATAAGATAATGAAACCTTTTAAACAAAAGAGTAAAAAATTAGTTAGTTTGAAGAAACAAGATGACAGAAATAGAAATACCAAAACTTTTTATGGAATAATACTTGGTTGAAAATGTTTTTAGCTGGGTAGAAAGGGGAAGGACCAAAAAGGTAGACTATGGATAAAGTGTGTGAAATTTTATAATTGTCCTGTGCTCTGGTATGTTACCAGCCACAGGAATGGGCTGGAACAAGTTCTTATTCCACTACTTATACTGTTTCCTGTGGCCTCACTAAATCACTTAACCTTTGTCCCTAAGTTCCCTTATTCAACAATTGGGAATTTTAAAACTTAATTTTCTGCCTCAGAGAAATGTTGTGAAATTTAACTTGTTAGTTTCTGAAAAAGGCTTTGAACCTCACCAAATAACTACATTGGATTTTTTCTTAAAGTGAGGAATATCACAAATGCAGGGTGAAAATATATAAATAATATCAATTTATGCATTTTTTTCCCCGCCCTTCAGAAACAAGACCAAACAAGCTGAATGTGAAATCAGTATTGCTGTAGAGTATAAAGAAGCAGTGACTGGATAAATCTGCTTTGGAACACACCCTGGTAATTCACAATTCTATCAAACAATCTTCAATCTCCACATTTCACATTACTGGCATTTATGATGACTCTACTATGCATTTTTCCTTCCGATTTTAACTCCCCTTTAAACAACACAAGTTTGTGTTTGCCCAGACAAGTAAGAACATTTTCAGTATAGAATATGGAATGAATTAATTGCTTGGTGGGTTTGTTTTTTTTCCATAAATGTTTTTCCTTCCCAGTAATATCTTCTATAGTTTTCTTCCAGTGTGCTGTCAGCCCTACATTTATCAGATGTCGTTTCTTCTTATTCAATAATTATGCTATTTTCAGTAGTGCTGGATAAAAGCTCCAGAAAACTGTCTACAAATACACTTAAATAAACTAATTTCAATTATGTTCATGCATATTACATGTACACTTCATCTTATCATTCTAGTGAATGATTTATTGGCAGGAATGTTTGTACAAATGAAAGACTTTAATGTCCAGGTAACTCACAAAAAAAAAAAAAAAAAAAAAAAAAAAAAAAAAAAAAGAAAGTGAAATCTGCATTATTCATAATAAAAATCTATACATAAACTCAAGGTCAATGTGTTACATAAACATGAAAAATTAGCCATAGTCCAATAAAATTCATTCTACTTTAATTCATTTGCAGTCAGCTAATCCAGAGGAAATGGCAAACTAAGAGCAAATAAGAATGATTTTTAGAACATCATAATATTCCCAACAGGTAGTCAATGAAAGAAAAACAACATTCCAGTAGCTGACAATTCATGGCTGCAATTCATGGAATAAATCACCTGCAAATTCTCTGATCTTTTATTCTATTTGTCTTATTTGGATACTGAATTTGGTACAATAAAATTCATGCTGTTTATCTGAGCAACACAGGAGAACAACCTATTGAAAATGCACAGTTATCCACAGTGTGTCCTTTGGACAAAAGTTGATTTGCCCATGGGACTGAACATGTTTGTAGAAATGAGTGTTACCCATAATATGTTCCAGTTTAATAACTTGTGATTTTCTCTACATTTAGTTTCAGCCTGGTCCTGCCCAACAGATGCATGGCTTATTTGTTTAGATGAATTATTATTAAAATGGGAAAGAGAAATGATACTTCTACTGATGAGTGCTATTGCAAAGTGACATTTAAACTGTTAGCACTGCTAAGAATCAACAAAACATTTCTATTCTTCCTTCCAAGTGCTTATATGTGCAGAATAGTTTGGAGAAGTCACAAATACTCTGAATACAAGCAGTCTAACTTTTACAAATCTCAGAGTATTTTTTGACATGCATGATTTTCAAATTTCAGAGTAAAATTAATAATCTCCAAGGCAAGCAATGAAATTTATCTCCTTACACTAAAAACAAAACAAAAAAGTGAGCCCATTGAACAGGCAGGCCAAACAGCCTGTCTATAATAGTTTGTATTTCCTCGTATCATTTTACATTTATCCTGCTACAAAAAGGTGTATTCGAAAAGGTCCAAGAAACATTACCCTTTATAGTCTGTTTTCTCTGATAGGAAATTAATCTGCCATTATAATTATTTTCTCTCCTGTTTTCTGTCTCATTCTGCACATTAGATAGTAAATCGTTCTTCTCCAGTGTGTGACAGCTCATTGCCAGTCATATGGGAATTTGGCCAAGTCAAGAAGCCCGTATCTGCAAAGACTGTACAAGCAGTTGAGCAGTCCTGTTGCCACCAGTGGGATTGCTCATCATGAAAGTCACATCATTGCCTTGCAACAAGCACAGCAAGGGCCAATCAAGAAATGCTCAGTGGTGACCAGTTTGTTGAGGGAAGAACAGAGACATTTAATTATATAACTGAGAGTTAGACACCTGGTGCTGCCCCAGGATTTGCTTCATAGCCTTAAACCCTCTCCAGCCTTTATGGCTTTAGGTAGTCTTTCCTGTATTGCAATACAATGGAGTAAAGGTGACAATTACATGTTACTGAAGGACAGCTTGATTACTGTAGTCCTTAGGATGGGTTGAAGCAGTAAATCACACCAGGCAGGTAGGAATTATTTCAGTTGGAGGGGTAAAAGGAGTAATTTTCTATCGCTGTTGGGAAAAATTAATCAACCCTCCCCTTTCCTTTCTCACCTCCCCCCCTCCTTCTATGCCAATACATTGTGAAGGGCTGAGTACACTACAGGCAGGATGGGAGATAATTCCCTGGTGTGTGAATCACAAGGAGACTTCAGTGTGAGAAAACGAGATACGGGAAACCAGTTGCCTGAACAGCCAGGGATCACTGTTAGACAAGTGGTATATTCCAGCCCTTTACTGACTTACAAGTTTGACCAAGACCTGATTTTGTTCTTAAATTTCAGGATTTGGTGGCTGCTGTTTTTAGCTCCAAACTGATTGTATTGTTTTATCTTTTTTAAAAGTTAGGAGAGGTTTTATTAATAAACTGGATGGTTTATCTGAGAATCATCAGGATTAACTTCTGCAGCAGTTGAAGATGAAGAAGGAGTGATATACACCAGGAATAACTTAGTGAGGAAATGCAGAAATTGGAGAGACATGAGTTGCCCAAGGAGGTAAATCCCAGAAGGCAGATAAAACCTCTATTCTGAAAGATTTCCCACTGACTTGGGGGATGCTGAAGCTAATCTTTCTGTACACCACCTTTCTGATATCTCATGGAGAACTGGTCTTTTGCTTTGTGATGACCTATCAAATGCTCTGTTTGTGGAATCTGAGTGTTTTAAATTCTGAGCCATTTATTTATTTCATTTACCCACAGAAAGAAGGAAACAAACAACATTTGCTTCTTTCTTGGACCATCATTACTGATTCTATTTAGTTCCTTCACAATTGCTTGCAGATGGATACATTAAAAAAAATAAAGCATCCTCTTCCTTTTAAATCATGCACAAGATGATTACTCTGACTACAGAGATCTGCAACTACATTAATTTAATCCAATGCTATCTTCATTTTCTTCCTTTCCCATTTAGTTACATAATGTGAAAATTAGCCTATTTTGGTATTATTATGATGATTTTGAGCTTCTTGTTCTTCTTTCACATAGTGCTGGCTGCCCAAGATGACCTCAGAAACAATAAAAAAAAAAGAAGGAACAGTTCTCTTGTCATGGCAACCTTTTGCGTAAGAGTACCAGCATAGCTCCTGCTTCCTGAATGCTTTCTGGGGCTATTCTGGGAATGTGGGACTCCCACTTACTCTGATTAACTTCTGATTAATGCAAAGAAGGAAAGTACTTAAAAAAAGAGATGTGTTCTATTTCCAGTGAATTGCTTTGTGTATAGGAAGCCAGGTTATGGTACAAAGTGGGAGAGAAAAAAATCTCTTTGGTATTTAGTTCTAAAAAACAGAAAGGCAAATTGTTATTCAGGCTGTCAGCTTGGTTATATGGCCATCTATTTATTCATAATTGTTTTGAAGTGGTAAGAACTAAGCTGGTGGCAGGCCCAACTCAGGGCTCCTCAGTAGAGTAGGCAGAAAATTAGTTTTATTGATCCAGAAATGAGGGGTAAAAACAGTTGCTGTGTCTGTAACACGGGAAAACCTGGACCTGTTTGAGAGGAGTTTGACTGGATCATAAATTTGGTTGCTGCTTCTCAGGTGGAGCCATCAGGCTGCAGCCATCCTGCCGTCCACAGAGGTACAGGTGGAAATGGGCACTGGGGCCTGTGTCTATGCCAGCCTGCTACCCTGAGAAATTGCTTTTTTAACCCATGTCTAGAGCATGTCTTCCTCCTTGTCTGAGCAGATTTTTGTAGCCCAATTAAGAGCTGTATTTGTGGTATTAACTGCAACAGGCCAATATTTGTGTTGATATAATACTGCCTGTGATGGGAGGGCTAAATTCAAACCATGGTTCTGCCAAACAAAATTGCACTAGAGTAGAAAAACATCCCCAAAGCCAGTCCTACACTTGGCATTCTGTGAAGCCTGAAATCTCAATGTACATTATTCTACATCAAAATTGTAACCTTGAATATCGTCCTACTTGAGAGACTTAAAAAAGTTGGTTTTGTTCATCTACAGTATCACAGCCAAATTTCCATCAATGTGTGGGATCACATTAACCTAAAGGACACACAGGGAAGGTACCTATGATGCACCCAGGCTATGGAAGAGCAAATACACAGTGAAACTCAAGAAGAAAGCAATTCTTTCTTTCAGTGTGGTCTATGTTGACTCTCCCATTACTATTTTGAAAGATAATATTAGTTTGCATTATGGTAATGAGCAGGAGTCTCAGTGAAACTGGATTTTGACACTCTGCAGATTGGGTTTTTATTAAATATGTTCTATTCAGGTTTTCCCCAAAATCTGTAAGTACACAGACAGCGGAGTTAGGACTTAAGCTAGGCCATGGAATCTGGACACTGCTTGAAAAAACTGGAGATAGAAGACATCCTGGACATCTGTAGTTTGATGAAGAGATAATTTTTAACATGTTCTTCCATTTGGGCAGAAGTCTACCAAACCATTTTTAGGCATGTTCATGTAATTTTTTTAGAGTAATACTTCAATTTTTCTCACCTATCTGTCTGCATGATACTAAGAATGGAACTATTTTAGTAAAGAAATGAAATTACCAGATGAAAACCAAATGGTGTATATGTTTCAGGGACTGATGTTCAGGCAGCATAAAACATATTTTCAGTACTCCTACTCTTTGATATTCCCTCATTTTGGACTTCACATACTCTGCACTACTGCTTATAAAAGACACTGTCAGTCAATATCAACCATTTTACATACATTTTATTTTATTTTTTTTTATTTTTTAATTCATTACTAAGGTTCTACGTTGATTACTAAGGTTCTTAGAAATGCCCCTTTCCAAATTAAGGTGAAAATGAAACCATATGCCTGTGACAGTAGTATGGATTTTATTTGATATCTGGGCAAGACAGAAAGAGAGTAAGGAAAATATCACCATTTCATGGATCCCAATGATTTTCCAGTTATCCTCTCCAGCTGGTCTTCTTGGCACTGAAGGTCACCCTGAACAGCCTAGAATCTGATGGGTTAGTGTATGTTCAGTCTAGGTAGGAAATCCCAGGCATCTCCCTGGTGAGGGGAAGGGGGGAGTCCATT
Source organism: Lonchura striata (assembly GCF_050655825.1). Classification (NCBI taxonomy): domain Eukaryota; kingdom Metazoa; phylum Chordata; class Aves; order Passeriformes; family Estrildidae; genus Lonchura; species Lonchura striata. The sequence goes on from NC_140704.1 coordinate 64,974,170, forward strand.
GTCTCTTACAAGAGGCTCTGGGTTTGTTGCATCATGTGCAGTCCTGTGGTGCAAGGCCTCAGGAATGACTCTGGGGGGAACTTCAGGGTAGCCTTTGATGGATTAAGGCGTCCCCTCAGCTGCCCTTCATGTGAATGTCCTGTGGATGCGGCTTTCCCAGGGCTGGGGGTTCCATAGCCAGTTTGTGTAAGGGAGGACGGGTTCACAGCCCCTGAGCAGAGGTTACAACACACCAAAACTGGGCAGGAAATCTCTGCATACCTGCTTCCAGCAAATGGGTCTGTGGGCTACAGCCTCTCCCACTCTGAAGTAAGCCAGAGGTGATTCTTAGCATGGCTGCTGGGATTGATTCACATTCTTTTTCCTTCTTTACTTGTTTGTTTCAGGTGATTGAAAAATGGGGTTTCCATTTATCTAATCTCAGCAGTTTGACTTTCAGTCCAAAGTCCCAATCAGGTATCCACAGCGAAGTTTCTTTACACAGTTTTTGTTAAATTGAGCAAAACTTCGTATCAATGCTCGAAGCATGAACTATTTCAGTCTTACAGGAGTAAGGAACTGAGAATATGAAGGATGTAAAGTATCAAGTAAGTTGTTCCCTCTTGTCAGATTCAGTAGTCTGGACATTATATTGGCAAATAACACTTAAGATGAATTGCACAGCTCAATCTGCAGCTCATACATGTATATTGGAAAACTGAAGAGAATTAATGTGAGCAATTTTTTAATATTAAATTGAAAATGAGATATCTTTTTTGCCAACAGAATATTACGTCAAATTGTTTTCTTTATTGCATTTTTCTTCTGAATATGATTACTATTTTCCATTTTCTTTAAGAATGCACGATCCTATTGTTTCTCCATGCTAACTATTTGGGCTTTCCTTTGATCTATAGCAATTTCATTTAATTTAACAGAACAGGATTGGAGTTCTCAAGCATTTTATCATTTCCTTTGTGATGAAATCTGATGCAAATCCATGAGTTCTGTAGAAAAATGCACTGTTATTGACATAAATGTGCATTGTGTCAGGCCTTCACATTTCAGGCATTTTTAATATGTCCTGACAATAGTTCTTGAACTGTGTAGACAGTACTGATGGATTATCCATTCTTCAGCATTTCAAAATGGAAACAAAAAAATTGGTCAAAGAAAAAATCTTGGTCCCATTGTGATCAAAGGATGCTCATTACAAGTATTTCCAAATGCTTTTCTTGTGAACTACAATCCAGATATATAGACTTACTAGACATCTTTATAACGTAAAAATTAATTCCTTTCTTGCTGGAACTAGACAACAGTGATTGTCTAAGGGTTAGTGAGCCTGATTTGATTATGTTGAATATAGGGTAGCCTCTGTCAAAAGCACAGTTATGTTATATATGATGAAATGAGATTGTTAGGTAGGATCATGCCACATTCTGGTACCTCAGGAAGTCAGCAAGGAGAAGTGCATGAGAATTCCCTCAGTTGTTACAAAAGAAAGGCCAAAGAGAAGTAGGAATTACAAACAGCTGTCAAACACATGCTGGTCACATCTAGAAGGGGGAACAAGAGATCACAAGATGGGATCCTAGTGCCAACTATATGCCTGCTTAGATGATTTTAAAGGATTTAATTAGGAGAAAATAATCTTTGACTTGATGATGGCATGTCTACCATGTTCACTTGACATATTGCATGCTTAATTGACATGTTACTGTAAAAAATACTATGAAATTGTACAAATTATTGGTTTGTACTTCAGAAAAGGAGAAAGCAGCAGGTTTGCTGTTGCTTTATCTCTTTAGTATTCTAACACAAATTAACACAAAGAGAGCCTAGAAAGTGAAATCAAATGAGATGTTAGATTTATTAATAATTTAAGGAAAAGTACTAATTGCCCCATTCACAGAGGATTTACAAGCTTGGGGCAGGCAACTGTATCTCTGGCAGGGCATATACTATGCAAAAATTTCTAGCAGGAATTAAAGCTTCAATAAGTGGAAGAGGTAATTTATGTTTATAGTCTTATTCAAGATAATTTCCGTGAATGGGATTTTCAGAAAAAGACCTGACAAAGTCAGACCTAAGAAATTCAGTAGTAATCAAGACTCATTACAAATCGAAGGCTCAGCTTGAAAGCAAATAACAAAAGCAATTAGCTTCGTTGGAAGAAATTGTAAGAATAGCCATTTATAAAAGTAAGAGCAGATCTAGAAAGAACCTATAGACTGTCAAAGTTCCCTCTTCACAGCAGCAAGCAAGAACCACAATGGCTCTCAGTTCAGCTGATTGTTCTTCTGTGTCCCTTGCCTAGCTCATGCACATAAACCACATAAACTCTTTTTCCTTTCTTACATCCTCAGTGACTGTCTTCTGTGGGACTGTAATTTTAACTACATGCTCCATATTTTAAGGTCTCTTGTCATACCAGTTTTTCCAATATCCAGTCAATTGGGTAGCAAGTTTAGTAGGAGGCAAAATGAAGAGATCTGGTTTATCAAGCCACTAACTCTCATATTGACATTGATTGATAACAATAATGTATATATGCACACGACATGGTGACTTAAAGAAGAAAGATTTGATAAAGTCCTAAACAAAATCCAGAAAGAAAAACATGAATGAAGAGTTGGACTTTTCTGAAAAAAACTCCATGGCCATAAATCATATCTCGATGCAAGAGAAGGAGAAAAAAGTGTACCCATCTATATTTGTCATAATAGAAAAACATATGATAGGATAAAGAACAAATAGATGCTGGATGATCTAAAATGTTTGGAAGATTTCTTCCATCAAGATGGCAACAAAACACGGTAGAGGGGAAATGGCAGTATTATTCAAGATACGATAAGGACAGAAAATTTCAATAAATATTTCTGTTCCCTGCATTTGGAAACCAGGGGGATGGTATCCTCCTATCTGATGATGAGGTATATTATTATTAGCCTTCATTTCTAATGGAATAACAGAAACAACTCCTAGAAAATAAGCATCTTTTACACTTGAGGAAGAAAGTAAAATTTCACTGCTCCATTTTGAGGATTGAGTGATTGATGGGATATTCTGTAAATGTAATGGGCTTTTCAAAGACCTTTGAATCAGTGATGCATAATGTTCTGATTATGGAATCAATGCTATGCAACGTCAATAAAGAACATGTTAAATGGATTAAAAGTTGGCCACCTGACAGCTTTCAAAATCACAGTCATCACTGGTCAATGGGTGAGCCAGACTTGCTGTTGAGCAGTTGTATCCTAATGTTGGGAAGTTACCACAAGGGTCAATACTGGGTCAATATTGTTCAGTATTTTTGGTGCTGAGAATCAGTAACTAGGAAATAATTAATTGCTGCTGTGGAGGATTCTAGGTGACCAAGACATCGTGGAAACAGGCACACAAACTGATCTGGATCAGTTGTAGCTAAGCTTGTTCAAGATAACTATTTTGAATGCAGCTAATTAGTCTTACCTAAGAGGAAAAACAGAGTTCATGACAAGGCAGAAATCCCATTCAGATAGAAGTTAGAGTGCACATCTTTAATAGTACTGGTTGGGAGGGATAAATTGACACAACAAAACACCAAATCAAGATCTTATGTCTTCTTGGAAGAGGTATTTTAATAAAAAACCAAGTATTTTAATAAAAAAGTAATACAGAGTCTGGATTGCAAGGGCCTAGGATGACTGAGAAATGATACTCAGATTTCTAGTGACCTGTCTGACTTTGCACTCAGTAAATTTGTAACTTAATGTCCCAAGAATTTCAGCTCTTGTAAATTTCTCATGAATTTGTATTGTATTTTGGTTCTATTCTTACTTTTTGTAAAACAGTTAGCTCACACCTTTAAAAAATCCCAGTCATGATTAGCAAGATCTTCTTAAAATCGTTACCCACTGGTCACCCTTTATTTTTAAAAGACATAATACCTCTTCTCCTGGACCACACAAATGCTAACTACTGTCTCCAAATTCAAGTCAGGGAAGTTTCTGGCAGAAATGCTGAACCTAGAACAGTCAGGGTTTGGTGAAATTCTGCATTCTGAAGGAGTTAGTAGTAATAATATATACTTAATTTTCTCTCTCTCTTCCTTTTTTTCTTTTTTCTTTTTTGGCCTAATTTCATGTTGCCATTTTTATCTCTGCTGTTACTTTTTTATCATTCTACTCCTCCTTTATTATTATATTTCAGGTGTCAGGTTTTCCATGCAAGATATTTTTTTTTCCTTGGCATAACTAGATCCCATTGTAATAAATAGAAGTTTCCTAATACTCCTAAGATTACCAAGCCTCCTAGTAGTTCTGAAGCATGGAAAATTTCAGATGTGTTTTTAGCATGAAGCTGATCTGGTGATGTTATCTAGTGGGCCATTATTATTGTAGCCTAAAGACTATGGTTGCCTGTCTCTACATGCAGATAGTGATGAAGCAGTGAACAAAAGCTTTCTAAGTGAGAGAGGACACATAGTACAATTTGAAATTGCTAGCCATACAATATAACAAAGAGTAAGACTCCTAAGTTTGAAAACAAAATATAAGGTTACAGTTTGAAAGGAAGGTAACAAAGTATGGAATTGTGTACAACATAATTATTATTATTTTTTAAGGGATTGCCTAATTTAACCCCATAATATGTGAGCATATCATCAGATCATATCCTTTGTGAGAAAACAGTCAGAGGGGAAGGTGGGAAAATTTTGGAACAGTTTACATGAAGAAAGCTGCTCTTTATTCACATATAAAAGTAAAGAATTTGGTCTGATTTTGGTATGAAATTATGTCTGTCAAAGTGGAGTGCTGGCAGTGCTGTCACTATTTGCACTATTACTGGATACAGGTCAGTTTTAGGGAAGAGATTTTACTGAAAGAAATAATTTACTTCAGTTCTAATTAGAAGACCTTTTTGTTTGGTTGTTTTTTTTTCTAAGTTTAGTTCCAGAATTCCTATCTTATAGTGATGAAAGCCCTTATTCCTACATTTTAGCTCTCTTTATTATGGAATCAAAATCTCCCTGTGTCTCTTGGGCTGATGCTAAAATGTCACTAAGCAAAGGAGTTCTATATGCAATCCCTTGATAGTCTAGTAAAGAGAATAACCCAGACTTGGTCTCCTTTTTGTGTAAATAGTCCTTTGATGTGTAAAACTCTTTAATGGAATGTGAGAGAGTCCAGTGTTTCAACAAGGTGCATTTTTAATGTGCAGGAGGAGACCACAGCTGAGATAAACCATGGTATCCTTATTTACATGGTTTACCTAGTTTCTGCATAATCATTTAGGGCTCTTCTAGTCATGTTTTGAGCCAGCATCAGGTGAGGAGGCGTGTGCTGCAGGAAATACTGTGCTGATATAAACTGCCACAGGGAGTTACTGTGAGGACCTGGGGGAACCAGGATAAGCCCTGTGATGGACCTAATTCTCCCTGTCCCACACTTCCTCTGGTTTCTTTAGATTATGGTTTAATGCTGTTGAGGTGTGCCTGTGGATATATAATATGCTTTGCATAAGCAGGTGTCGTGTCATTTCCTCTGCCCAGCTTTGCTAATGCAAACTGACAAAATCCTTATTCTAGTCCTATGATAATCTCACTAGAAAAGAAACTGGAAATGTAGCTCCTTGAACAGAGGGTCCAAGTGGCTCATGCAAGCCCAGAAATGGAGATACTACAGTGGGATTTTTTTAAGTTTCCAGAAAGGACCATTCACCTGAAAAGTGCAGTTATAAGTAAACACAGGGAGAATACAGCTGTTTCTAGGATAGGTAGAAGAGTGATTACTCCCATGTTGCTCACTTTGGAAGAACAAATGGGTGAGTTTTTCCATTCTATTTTTTCACTACACTGTTGAGTAACACAGTGTCCAATTACTTGAGCTCAATAACCAGCTAGAATTTTTTTTCTAATGCAACATACTTTGGAGGAAAAAAACAGTCTTCTACAAAAATGGAAACAGTATAGATAGATTATTTACTTGGGAAAATTATTGTGCTCATATCTTAAAGGTAAATTTAATACAGACATTTAGCTTTGTTAGAAGCTAAAGCTAGCTTAAAAGTAAATATTTTACTTAAAAGTAGAGATTCAATATGGTTAGGGATAGGGGAGAGGATAATTGAGGAGATGAAGGTGAGAAAGGAGTTATAAAAGTATTTCTCTTTAGGTGAGCTCTAGGAATGTTCTTACATTCAACAAGAAGCTGCCAACAACGTTAGTACTCAGCAACTTTCCCTCTTCCAGGAATTGCAGTAGATGCACTGATAATAGAATTTATGCTTGAGCACGCAGCACTGACTTAAGGTTAGTGCTTGTGAATATATTAACGTTCATTTCAAATTGTAAGGAACACAAAGACTTTTAAAAAAATGAAGTGTATTTAAAAGTCTACTGCTGGATTTACATGTTAGGTTATTTTGTTATTTGGGGATTTTCCTCTGCTGGAATTATGCACACAAAATGGCTATCCCATGGAAAAACCCACAAGTCAGGTGCCACAGAGCCCTCCTTGCAGTTGTGGTCTTTCATTGCATGGCCAGAGTTTGGAAACTAAACTGAAGTCTAAACTGATAAACCAATACAAGAATTGCTGAACAAAGAATACAATGAGCTAGCATTATTTTTTTTAAATAGTTTTAATTTAAAAAGCAAAAATAAACCTGCTCTTTTTACCTTTGTTATAAGTGGTAATTGATTTGTAAAGGTCTGCCTTGTAGGATATCCAAACACCAATGATTAGAGGCTCAAAATTTAGCTTTCAACCTGAAACTGCTTTTGAAGTAGAATAATATGAATAGTTCTCATCTTCCTAGGGGAGCAGATTTATTTTTTTCAAATCTTTTTCAGACAGCTTAGTTTGTAACATTATCAAACAGTAAACAACAACAGCAGCAACAAAAAATCTTGGAGGAACTTTGAAAACTCATAATGTATATTTGATTGCTTCTAAGTTCACTGTTAAGACTTATTGGTCTTCCAGTTTGTAGAAATTATTCTGGGGAAGGGAGACTACGTATTTTTCTGTCACCCAGACAGGAAGACAGAACATGATTTTTTTCACTCATGTGATGTAGAGAGCTGACAATTCTGTGATTATGATGTTAAGAGAATTTGGGACATTTTGAGCCTTTTCTGTTCTCTATAAAGAGAATGATACTGTTTCTTTTGTGCTTTGTTTTGCCTCTTAAAATTATAAGGTCTCTGAGGTATGGGTTGATGCTGATGATGGACATATATATCGAAGCATTCACTGGAGACCAGACACAAGCAGCACTTCTAGGAGTTACCATGTACCAAATAATAAATACTATTGATGAAGAAATATGGACTTCTAAGAAGTGAAGGAAAATACTACCTCTTCTGCTGTGAAGTAAAAATTAAAAGAGCATATGTGGTCTTTGCTTTTCTCCCCATGGGTATTATGTATTCTCATAGCCTTCACTAACCATTTCAGAGCAGGACAGCTGACCTCTGAAAGTAAATACGATTAAAGCTGAACAAATCAGGTAATTACAATAAAAACATGACTTGACAAGCAGCCTCTGGACAGAATTACAGTTCTATACACAGCCCTCTCATTCAATTAGGATGATTTGAAATGGTAAAAATATTTAATTTACTTTTGCTTGATATTTGTGGGACACTCCATTTTTATTCTATATTTTAAAAGTTCTTTAGAAAGAAAAATTCATTAGAAAAGAAAATATAGTTCAACTTAGGTACTGAATTCTTGAATCTATTACTCAAAGGGATGTTAACAAGGTATTACAGGAGGTACCTGGCCCCTTTTTCAACCCAAATCTCTTGTGATACAGGATTTTCCTTCCTAGTATGGCCTCCTTCCCTCTCCTGCTCTTTTGCTACAACCTGTTTGCAGCTCAATAATTGGCACAGCTGCAGAGCCATGCAGAGAAGAGCATGTGCCAGTCTCCTGCCTCTCCCTTTTCCTTCTTTCATTTGGGAAAAGTGCAGGTAGCAGCCTCCCAGCTCTAAGGGAACACACTGAAAGATACTGTGAAAGGTGAGAACCAGAGACAGGAAAAAGAGGGGGACTCAGGAGTAATGCTATGAATGTTGCTATACAATAATATTGGCATCAGCACTTAGCATGAAGAAAGACAATTCATTGTCACCTGTCACTACTGCCCAGACTGCACTGATGTTCCCAAAGCAAGGATGAGTTGCAAGGATGAGCAGAGAAAAGAAATCCAGAATGTACCACTGAAAACATGCAGGTCAACACTGAAACACAAGGTCAAAGAGATCCTGCACCTGCAGAACACCGATAAATTCCTATGGCCAGAGTAGATCTCATAAAAAAAAAAAAAAAGTGTCAAATTCCTATAGAATCAACTTCTAAAAGACCTTTAATCCCATTAAAACTAATCTGAGTGACACCCTATAAAGCATAGAATGCTCAGACATACAATCAAGAAAGCATCATAATAGAGTTTAAATATATTAGTTCGGTAATACGATCTGGTGAAATCCCTGGTACTTCTTCCATGCATGAAAGTTTCACAGGAACAGGCACATGGTGGAACCAAGAGTCCCAAACAGGCAGAAGAATGGTTTGGATGTGTCTGGCAAAAGGAGCTGCTTGTGTGGATTTGCCTGGGGCGCAGGTCACAGAGCTGTGTAGGGCTGTGTTTTTTAGCAGTGTCACTGCACCTTGGAGACTAAGTGCCATTCTGTCCTGGGATACAAGTCATGGCACAAAGGTACCTGACCTAGGGGAGACCCAAGCTGGCACATCTGGGGGGCACAGCTCCACCAACACAGATCTCACAGTGGCATGGTGGTGCTGGCATGGCACAGCACCATCCTTGTCAGAGGCATGCAAGAGAGAGCCTGGTGCTTTCACAGCCACGCAAGCACAACACTCTGGTCCTGTAGCTGGGCTGCCTCTGCTCCCAGCAGGAGCTCAGGTGCTGCTGGCCTGAGCATCTCTGCACCATGCAAAAATCCAGACCCAAACCTAGAGCCTCATTGTGCGAAGCATTTGACAAACACAGAACAGAAAGATACCTTGCCCCAAGGAGTTTGCTGTCTAAATAAAATGGAACTAGTGTAGACTGCACACTGCTCAGTGTATAAAGCAGTGCTTGTCGCTTTTTCTGCCAGCAATGTGCCAGAAGTCAAGCTATTAAATTGCAGTTAGCAGATGGGCTAGGTACTCCTGTTGCTTTTGCAGAGTGCCACGTAGCAACCATGGCTCTTCATCATACACCTGACTCTATCAAAATCCATATTATGGTCCTAAAGAATGATAGAATATCTCTAAGCTTGGTGAGTTATATGTCCCTCATTAATATACCCTTTATTTTTAGGGAGCTCCCATCTTTTGAAAGGGTGAAGATTACTTGAGGTTTTAATAAATGAACTGCTGCAAAGGAACATGTTGCTTTCCTCCTCCTAAAAAGATGCTATTTATATCAATAATCCCATTGTGAGTGTTACTCCAAACCTCAGAACAGAGCAGTGACAAGTTAACCAACCACTTTTGTAATAACATTTACTGCCCTTTATGAAGTTAACAAATCTATTTTTCAAATTTCAGTCATTTAGAATACAAAGGAAAAAGCCATTTTTTCATATGATAAAATGTAGCTGCTGCTGGAATCAAAGAGTCAACCACATTTTTTTCATTAATTTGATTATTCTGAAATGATTGATAAGATTAATTAAAACTGGTTTGATTCAGAGATCTTCAGAGGACCCATCTACACAACTCTTGCAATTTCCACTTGAATAAAAATGGAACAGCATCTATAGGGAGACAGATATACCCAGCATGCCTCTTTTCCACTCTAACTGTATGATAGTTATTATGCCTATTATTCTCCTTGTGAAGCCTCAGTCTATCAGGAATGTTTTGAGACTCTTTCTAGTAGAAGGAAAAAAATACAAACCTATGAGAGAAAGAAAAGGAGGGAGGCAGGGAGGGAGGAAGGAAGGAAGGAAGGAAGGAAGGAAGGAAGGAAGGAAGGAAGGAAGGAAGGAAGGAAGGAGGGAAGGAGAGAAAGAGGAATGAAGAAAAATGAGAGAAGAAAGAAAGAAAGAAAGAAAGAAAGAAAGAAAGAAAGAAAGAAAGAAAGAAAGAAAGAGAGAAAGAGAGAAAGAGAGAAAGAGAGAAAGAGAGAAAGAAAGAAAGAGAGAAAGAGAGAAAGAGAGAAAGAGAGAAAGAGAGAAAGAGAGAAAGAAAGAAAGAAAGAAAGAAAGAGAGAAAGAGAGAAAAAGAAAGAAAGAAAGAAAGAAAGAAAGAAAGAAAGAAGAAAGAAAGAAAGAAAGAAAGAAAGAAAGAAAGAAAGAAAGAAAGAAAGAAAGAAAGAAAGAAAGAAAGAAAGAAATTGATAAAAGAGAAAAAAGACACGAGAGAAAAATCTCAGATCTTAATTGTAATTTCAACCAATTAAAAAAAGCTCAGGTACTCTGCATTGAACCTTTGAGGGAATAGATAGTTTCACCTCCCAGGACAAAATGACTTAAAGACTTCCTTTAAAGCTGTGAATAAACAGTAATTTTTCATTCCTTCCCTCCCCTTTCCTTGTCTGGGATATAGAGTAAGGGTATCTAATAAATCAATAGTATTTTCATAAATAAAACTGAGCTTGTATTATCAGATCAAGGCTAAAGTTTTCAATATTATTCACATTAAATACTATGATTAGGGAGGGCTTAATCCACTTTACGGATCCACAGATGTTCTTCTTGAGTGTGTCTATGAAAACCTCTAAGAAGGCATTTATTTTCCTGTTTCATTATGACTAGTCTTCAGTCTAGCTGTCCTGCTGCTATAAATAAAACATCTGTGGAAGGGCATGGATGACCAAGAGTTCCCAACACTTTCTTCCTTACAGTTTTTTTGTCTCAATGTACTCCCTAAGATAATACTTTTGTAACATCTCAGTAGACTCACATTATTTAAAGTAGTTTCAGAAACCATCAAGAAAACATAAACACACTGCTGTGTTTTATTGCTGTTAGGTAATAGGTAAGGACATGATCCAACCAAATTTTAGGTATGTGTCTTATTAAAAACCACCCAACATTCAGCATACTGCTGTTCAGTAAATAGGCTTCAGAGGTCTTTGATATTAAACATGCATGTAGGTATTTTACTAGATTTGGTCTCATAAAGGACAATAGACTTAATCGGTATCACAGGGGGAAAGTGACTGTTTTAAGAAGTAAAAAGAAATATAGGAAACTTCAGGAGACTAAAGTAACACTATTGATTAAATAAAACAGTTCTTACTGTATCTTATGCTGATGGTGCCAGCCATGAGACATTGCAAGGCAGTGAAAACCTCTTCCTAATCCCAAATCAATGGCATTTACTTGCTTGGGCCCAGAATTTTTCCCCAGACTTTTTTCTCAGGTGTTCATGTGATTAGAGTAATTCACAAGCATAACAGATGTACTTTATGCCACCACAACATTATAGTTTAGTCAGAGTTCACATTAAATCTATCTTTTCAGTACTGTGCAATTATTTCCATATCTGCATGAGTCTACCTTTAGTAAGCATATGTACAATGTAGGCCAACATTTGCATGTGAAAAGTCATCAAAAATAGGGAGGAAAAGTGCCTACCTCAGTAATTTTTAAATAACTCAGGCCATTAATTGGTAACCTTTGTTCTCCTACTTGAACAGGCATAAATTAGTTTTATGGATTAAGTATATTTGAACTTTTAAAAATGCTTTTATAGCTTAGAAAGCAAAATACTGTATTTGCCATCCCACTTTAAAAACAGTAGATAGATGTGTATGTGTCTGGGAACTGATTAGGACTCTAATACCTTGATGCAAATTGTTATTGGAAAAATCAACCTGGTTAATAATTGCACCAACAGCCCAAAGGTCCATGGAAGAAAATATTACTAAAATCAGTTTTCACAATAGAAAATTCCACATATTAATTGCTTATAAAGGAAAGCTTTAGGAAAGCACCAGCCATCAGCCACCAGTTAAAACAGAGAATATGAGAAACCTTTGGTGTTATGATAAAGCTGCGACTTCCTCAAATATCATAGATTTCTTTACCAGTTTGATGTCCTTACTTATGGAGCCCCAACATAATATTTTAAGTTGGAGTAATCACAGGTAATTGTCCACTTTCCTGACAGGTGTGGTGTTAGCAGATGTAAAAGACATCTGTAGCACTTGGGACTTAGAACCAGGTCTGACCCGTGAGGAAGTGTTGTTCTGGTGGGGATGGAGTTGTGTGCTGCATGGCTGAGGTTTACAGAGCAAGAAGTGGTTTAAAGCAAATTTTGACTTTTGGTTTCCAGAAGTGACCAGAAGGTAAGAGGTGAATTCTCAGGCAGTGGTTGCTCAGCACTTAAACATTTCATATGGTACAATACAGTCCTGTGTCACAGGGCTCTGTTGGCCTTGGAACACCTCCAGATGGTGTTACCATTCACATGGGACTGGTATGAAGTAAATAATATCCCAGAAGCAAGGCGTCTGATACAGACCTCATGAGAGTTGCTGCTAGTGCTTGATACAGAATCATCTAGAGGAAGCTCTCGCTACTGATGAACTCCCAACCCCTGCAATTAAAAACCAACCAGCCAATGAACTCTGTGCTTGCCTTTACTTGCCTTGCGCTCTACAGCCATTTCCAACTTGACTTTTCAACCATGATAAGACAAGGTGTTAAAAGAACAAAGCATGAAACCATGAGTGTTTTGCATAATTGCAAGACTCCAGGAGATGAAGTCTTAACAATACCATTTTTGGATGTATCTGTACTAACTTCTGCCTCTCTCACTATGCTTGGTTTGAAACTGGCAGTATCTTTGTTACTGGGCTCTCTTCTTCCAGGGCAGGTCAAAGATGTATATTTTTTTGCAATTCTGAACAGTTAGACATCTTCCCAGATCAAACAGCACCATGTGGTCAGAACTGAAAGCATTTCCCAGCCTGACTTCCTTGCAGAGTAGTTTTACAGGCATTTTTCTTTCCCCAGTATGGATCTCCTGCCCTGAATGGGTGCTCAACCAATTTCAGAGGATTTCCAAATATCTTCTTCTGCTTCAGACTTGAGAGAAATCAGATAGAGAAACTTCTCAGTGGTGTCAATATTATGGAGACCTGGGGCCTAATAATTGCCTTGGCAAACTCTTTCAAGTCTAGAGTGGTGGGTCCCACCATAGTGGACAAAGGTCTCCTGCTTCACTTAACAAGAGTATGTTTCAGTACTCTTTCAACTTGGGCAATTTGGCTTCAGCTGCTAAAATGAGGAACCAGGATCTGTGCTGGTCCCTCACTGTAACAGTTTCTTGAGCTTAGAATTTTTCACCAGCTTTGTAAAGGCTCTGGATCACGGTCCACTTCTTCACAGATGCTGTGGAACACGTAACATAGCTTCTCCAAGGGCTTTTATGCCATTAGCCTATGCTTTACGAGAAACGCTAAACGGAGCTAAAGAAAATAGTGATATAAGTATATGCCTTCACTTATCAAAGTTTTATTCCCCTTTCTTGAGCATTCATTTGAGTCCTTTTAGGTTTTCAGGATCTTGCCCTTCCCCTTGCATGTAGGCTTGCATTGATTTCCCTTAAGCACCTGGCATCCCATCTTATTCCTTCAGCCACTGAGGTAGCAGAGCACTTCTGCTTCCCAATAAATGAGATGACAAAAGACCTCAAGACCTTTGTAATCACCAGAATTCATTATCAGATAATCAGTTACTCAGTTACCAGCTTATGAGAGCAGGTGATTTTTCTGGTTGGCAGCCATCTCCTCACCTCTGACTAACTTCGGGTAAAGAGATAATAGAGGCTCAACAACTTTCTGTTGTTACCTCTGTCTTCATCATATGAAATCCAGTCCTAGAAGTAGGTAAAAAAACGCGTCTAATCAACCCATTCCTAGTGGATAGATTGATTAAAAAAAAAATCCACATTTCTTCAATCTATATGCAGAAATTCACCATATCAATGAGGAAAATATTATCTTTACAGTGAGGAATTCTTCCAACTGTTGTAGAGATCCTATTCACACGCCACTAGGACACTAGTTTGTTCAGATGAACATTTTTACCTGTTTGGACGTGTTTGTGTCTTGATGCAGCAGAAGGCTGATAAAGCTTTTCATCAGTCAGACTGAATCAATCCATCAATCAAATGCTGGTGCATGACTAGCAAGTGAAATCTATCCTAAGTCTATCAGTCTTTCATTCCTCTCTATCTTCAAAGTTACCCACTCCTAAGACCAATTAATGCTGAGGCTGACAGTGCTACTTTTGCTTTGATTTCTTTGTGACAGAGTATCCAAAAGTATTTCTTAGCTTGTTCTAGCACTTACTTTGCTTAGTGGTTCAGCAGCAAACATGCACATTATTGCTAATTAATATGTTTGAAATTCTATCCTGGCCCACAGCACTGAAGAAAAATCTCAGAAGTCTTTGACTGCAGCAGCTATTAATCAGCCCTAAGCCTTTGCATTTGTCCTAATTCAAAGCATTTGTTTCGCAACATATTTTCTGCATACCACACCAGTGTTGATTAACGTAGGTTTCAAAATCCTTGTTTATTTTATTTTACAGCATGTCAGTCTGGGAAGTTAGACAAACCAAAAAAAAAAAAAAAAGCTGTTTATTTGTCTCATGCTGGGGAATTACAGACTCCAGCAGGGTTCAATGGAGTGTGTGTCACCATCACAGAGCATGCTAAGGAGGCACACTGAGTGGGAGCTGGTGATGAGACAGAAGGAACAGAAGAAGTCCATGTTTGGCATCAGAGAGGACATAAAGGAAAATAAATAACAGTCTTTACAGAGAAACCCCTTTCATGCTGTACAATGGATATGTGTTTTTATTGGCCTGCATTGTCCATTCTGTTGCATAAAGGGAAGCAGTCTCTTGCCACAAAAAACCTACCATGCACAGAAGGTGACAGTTCCACAGAAGTTCTGCTGTGTGACCTCTGAAGACCTCAGAAAGACACTAGGGCGGTCTCTGGACTGATATGCTGCGTGGGATACGGGAAGAAGCAATGTATAAGCTGTTCTCTTCCAGCTCCGTAGCAATTATCTTAGAAAAAGGAATTTTGCAGCCATTATGCAGGTACAGCCACCCCAGGACTCCTCACATGTTAAGGGTGGATCTGGGAAGCATCTCTAAAATTTTGCGACCAGAGCAGAGGGAAATTTGAGATGCTTTCTTTGCCTCAGATCTCTCCCACACATATTGACTCTCTGGATAGAAGCTAAAACATGGCTGTGAGCAATGACTTATCCTTTCCTTTTATACAATACTTCTCCACAAGAATAATTTTTGCCCCTACAATTAATTTGATTTATTAAGATAGCAGAAATTTTTATGGTACATTGACATGTCCATAAGGTCTGCTAACTCTAACAGTCATTGTACAATAACACTGTTAAAATAATACAGTAATACCTGCCAAAAGAGAGTATATCTTTAAGGAAAAGGTACCTACCTATTTCCAGGAAAGTGTAACTATGAGAGAAACACAACTGTAGCTGAAGCTGCAGCTGAGGTTGCTCTGCCAATTTTTGAAGGAGATTCGTGGAGAAGATATGGGAAAAAAGTAATAAATTCACTTGAATAAAAACTAGAAGCTGTTAAAAATACATTTGCCAAATAGGTAACAGATTCAATAAATAAATAATAATAACACACACACCCCAAACCCAAATAAAAAAACCCCACCACTAAACTCCTTCAGGAAAAAGAAAGAAAAAAACTTAAATCCAACTCCAGTCTTGCCCACCATGTCTTTGTAGTTTCTATGTTTGGCTTGATATGATTCACTGTCCATTAGCTAAACCTGCCTGATGTTTTGGGAAAGCCTTTCCATCACCTCAGAGGCAGCTGCTCCCATCTGCCACACCGGTCTCCTGCTCCTCTGAGCAACATCAGCACCTCACTCCAGGAAGGAGCCATTTCCCCCACCCACACAGACCTCGTCTGATCTATTCTTCCAGGAATATATAACTTAGTACAGATAGGTCCCCTTCCCAGCAATGCGACCTTGCCAGCTTTCTAAGCAGTGCTTTCACCTCACCTTGGCTATGCAAATTTTTTATTACTTAAATAGCAGGAGATGTTACTTATTTGGCTGATTTCTCATCCTCCTCTCCTGTGGGAGCATTCAAGGACAGAGTACTTATTGAAGGCTGGGACAAAACAGTCTTATCTATAGCACATCACTGCTTGAAAGCAAATATTGTTTCTAGCTTCTGATTCCCTTTTTCCCTAAGGTAAGTTTAACTCACATTTAGTTTAGGCATTTAGTTTGCCTTTGCTTTGTTCCATCCCTAAAGTACCTAAAAGCAAAACATAATGCTGTGTCCCTGTTTCCTCTTGGTATAGAAAGATTTCTGCATTTTTACCCAAAAAGAAAAATAGAAATAAAAAATTGTGTGGTTTTGTTTTGTTTTGAGATTTTTATAGGATTTGTGGATTCTTTCCATTGTACTGGAGGACTCAAAACAGAGACACTGAGGGGGGTATCATAACAAGATAAAATGAACTTCCTAAGACTCAAGATACACTTGTAATGCCACTGTTTTTAACCTTGCTGCCATTCTTTTTCCATGCAGAAATGTCCACCTGGAGTTTGAATACAGCTTACACTTCTACTTAAACAACTGACTCAGTGACATTTTCATCTTAAACCTTTTCAGCTTCATTGCAGGAGAAAGAAGAGTTTTATGTTTTTGTATCCACTGTCATGTTTCAATTACAGAGCCATGCTTTGGAAAAGCCTACTAGTCAAACAAGATATTAGATTCTCATTTCTGACAAGCACAGTTGAGAGGGGTGGGAGGAGAGGTGTGAATGGGAAAAGAAAGTGAGGAGGAAAACAAAAAATATATATGGGCTTGTGTTTCCCAATGATGAAGGTGTAAAACTGTGAGATTTTAAGGAGATAATTTGGGACAAAGAAGGAGGGAGAGTAAGGGTAACTGAGATCTATATGGGTTTTTTTGTTCATCTTCAATGTATAGAACCAATGTATTACCCAGATCCAGAATTAACATGTGATCATCGTAACAATCAATGCTTAATTCTTACACAGAATATTTTTCACCATAGCAGTAGGTCAGACAACAAAATGCAAAATTTGGCAAACAAGTCTCTTATCCTTGTTAGAGAAAAGGGATTTTTTTTGGTGAGGCAGCAAATGTAGTCCAGATTTCCTAATCTTCCAGATCAGTATGTGTACCTACAGACCATTTAGCACTACAAAAATCAATGAACTACGTGTTGTAATATGACAGTGGAAGTGTCTTATAGCTTGTCCTTGAAAGATGTTTGTATTGACAGCAAACAGCCCAAAAGACAAAGCCTGCACCATGACAATTCTACACAATCACTTAAAAAACCAGAAAGAGTAACAATCCTCAGGGCTTCAAACCTTCCAAATTAAGGAATTGAAATCCCTATAAAATATCTAACCCTGGAGGCTTTTTACTGTAGAATTATCACTGGTAAATATATAGATTATTTAATTAATCCACTTGGTTTTAAGTTGTCTGCTCTTTTATTTTCCTTCTGTGCCTCACTTTGGTGGTTTGAGCCCCCTGGCACCCTCAGAAATTGCTGAGAGGTGTCTGGTAGAAAGGATCAGAAGTTCACAGACACAGGTGGATGTGGTGTGAGGGACCTCATCCCGATGTCTCAGTCCCATTTCCACTGAACACTTGCCCCTCAGATGCAGTCTTAAGTTCAAAGGCACACCCAAAGTGGCACCCCAATGGTGCAGCCTTGCCAGCTTTGCTTTTAATGAGATCAGGGTTTCACTAGGCTCTGGAGTGTGTGATTCAAATGCTCTCCTCACTGTTCAGTTAATGGGATCAGAGTAGCTCCATCTGTAATGTGCGGGTTGTCTCCTGGGTAATCTGCCTCAAGGAGATGAATTGAGAAGCTTACACCTTTAAATATGATGCAGTCAAGGGGAATTATAATTATTGCATGTATTAACACTGTGTACAAGGCCCAAATTACATGGTACAGAAAATATGAAATAAAATGGAATATTGCAATAGCCAATAGTCAGGAAAAAAAACTCCTCATTTATTGAGCATTATCTATGCTGTTGGAAAACTTCGCTGTGGAGAAAAGAAACAGAAGATCCATTCTCCCTGAAACTACTGGAAGTCTTCTAGGGCCGTGAGGCAGATCATCATACTTAGCTTGTATGTGGGAGTTGGAAAGAACTCCATCAGCTTATCCTGTCATTTCTTCTTCCTCGGATCAGTTTTTTTTCCTCACTTTAAAATCAGAGAGCAACTTTTGCCTCTTTTGCTGTCCAGCCTGGTTCATTCATCTAAGCACACTTTAGTGCTTAGATGAATGGTCGTTTTCTCAGAGGAATTGTTTTCAAAAGGCATCCAAGCATTCTCTGTATTGGTAGAGAAAGGAAGAGGCTGAGTGAATTTGAAAAGTCATCTTTGAGGCTGACTATAGGACCTGAGTGCCCGGTTTATTTTTCTCTTACTGGGAAGTATGCACACAAATCCCTAAGCTTTTGAAAAAATGTAGCCCCAAAGGCTTGACTTGTCAGTCTTAGCCTAAAGGAATGTAGGTGTCATCAGTTACAGATACAGTTGTTGGCATTTAGCTATCAAACGACTTGATTTGCATGTATAAAGATTATTTCAACCTATAAACATTTGATCTCCTGGTGTTGCCCAAATTGAATACTAAGCACAAAACCTCTCATACAAGATCAGGCTCTGATACCTCAAATAGCCTTCAGGAAACTGAGCATTTTCCTGCTTAAAGTTGAAGTCAAAGACACTGGAAGTTGAAGAGAAATATATTTTAAAATATGGGTCTTAGTCCTATTTATTTGGCCCAATAAATGCTGTTATCTGACAGCAATGATTTTAACTGCTTCTTTCACTACTAAGGTGTCTAAATTCAGCACCACATAAGAGAATGAGTCCTCATCAAAGAGATTTTCTTCCCATTATAAGCAGTTTAAAAATCATTGTAATTTCCATGGCAACAAAACTCCTACTATCCATACACTTTCCAGCTAATTCATTCTTCTCTATGAATTAAAATATTGCAATAGGAACTTGTATTTCTCTGCTTCAGAAATCTGCTCCGAAGAACAGAAACACCATGCTGTATTGTGGGTATAATAACTAAGATACTTCCATTGCTTTTTTGAGAGCTTCCTTCATTCTGCATCAAATATTTTTAACCTAACTCTTACCTCATACCATACAAATGCCCAAGTCACAATATTACCTAAACACTTTCCAGTTATTTGAGTTTCCAATATTTTATTGAGGATCACAAACAAGCATATTAGGGACCAGCTTCAGAAAATACTTGTGACTGCAGTGAACCTGAGTATGCTGTGGAGTTTCATTGACATCACAGGGACAAGGGTGGAATACATCAAGTGTGGATGAAAGTTTCAGCTGTAATGCATCTGTTTTTGAAAGTTACAGACTCCATGTTTGTGAGAAAAGAGGGTCTCACAACTGCACTTTCAGACACAGATCTGTATGAATTTTTAAAAGCCTGAAGAGGAGGTGGCATGCTGAGTTAAAGAACTTGATATGGAAGTAATTAGATAGCAGACAAGATGCAAAATTGAGAAAATAGAGGAATAAGAGCTTTTAAGAAAGTTAAATGATTGCTCAAATCTCTCCTCCCCTTACCATTCCTGACCTCCCTTAAGTTAAGGCAGGCACGATGAAAGATCTACACACTTTCTTCTAATAATAATTTCCTCAGTAATCAAGGAGCGGAAGTTGTTAAGTGTAGTATGATCAGTTGGAAGAGATTTGCTCCAGCATTTGGCTATCCTGCCAAGAATATAAAACTGTCTAATAGGAAGTCCCCCACACATGAGCAGGGAGTAGAGCTGAAGTAGAAATCAGCAGCTGATCAAGGCTATCTGAGCACACAGACCAGCTGAACAAGCAGGAATTTCAGCAAGTGGTTGCTGAGCTGTTTTAGACTAGCCCATGCATCTGATCCCACCAGCCCTGATAGCAGCTCTACTCTGGGCAAAATCCTGCAGCTACTTACAAGACTATGCAAGGAACACAATGCAAGTAGTTTGGGAGGTAGAATAAACAGGAGAGTGTCGCAAGAAAAGAAGGTGACATTTTGGTAAGACCTGTACAGTAGGAAATGGAATGCATTACTTGATGGGATAGAAAGCTAAGAAAATATGATCCCTCTTGCTCATTCTGCCATGTTCTTCTACCTCCCACCACGAGTAAGTAACATGTGGGTGGATAAGTGGATCCTCTGGCTTGGTTTAATGCCAGCAATGAGAACATTTGTGAAGCAAAGCCAAGCATGCTGGCAAACATCCATCGATCATTCTTTCCTTCATTAAAGTCCTCTCACCTTGTGAGAAGAAATTGATTACACTACCATAGACACGCTTCCTCCAGCACTTCAAAGCCTGCAGAGGTGGAAGCTGGATTTGGGCCATAGCGCCTGGAGCCTTCAAGAGTTAATTAAACATAATAGTAACCTATATATTTACAGGTCCTTTTTTGATGACAGCAACAGAATAGAGGTTAACTCCACTTTTCAGGTTCTCCCTCAGGATTTGTTTGAACTTTGCTCTTCTTGCACCTCTCCATCAGGCATGAACCGAGTTCTGCAAGTCAGAGAGAAATGAGTGCTGAATCTCCAGCTGCAGACATGGGCCGCAGGGGTGGAAAGACTGAATGATTTGTCAGAGGTTATATGTGAAAACTGTGGCAAGGCACAGTTGTATTATTACATCTTCTTTTCTTTCTCACAAATTCCCTGCCACCCTCCCTCTTCTGTGATGAATCATGAGAATACCAATACATAACTAAGTATAAATGACATGTAGGCACTGGCTGAAATTCTGCAAAGCACCTTACTGCTGCTGAGGTGGCAAAGAATGAGGAACAGAAATCCTTCAGATTTACTAGTCCTAAATGCAAACAGCATTTATTTAAGCTTCCACATAAAGATCAACTAAGCAGCTTTAAAGACATCACTAAAACCTTCAAGCTGCATAACACTGATGAAAAATTGACTCGGAATCAACATGCTGCACTGTGCTTACTAGCCCTGACAAGGTGGATAAAAATAGTAAGGAGACAATGGTGACGTCAATCAAAGACTGGGTGAGCCAAAGAGTTTTGCAAATACTCCCACGTGGAATGAATCAGAGATGGAGTAGAGAGTTTGAGAAACACAATGCAAGCAAAATCTCTTTAAAAGAAGTTTCACTGTGTGCTCAGAAGCTGTAGACAATTTAAATTTAAAACAACAGGGAAATGTTGAAAAGAGGGGGAAAATAGAGTCCTGAAGGTGTTTCAGTCCACTGGCATGGTTAGAGGTTCTTTTATGATTTTTTCCCTGAAAACTTTCCAAATAAAATACTAGATGTGATAAATAAACCCAGACCTTTAGCAGAATTTCTCAGCTGACATTTGGCAACAGGAAACCAGATTCCTATGCCTTCATGTGAGGATGTGATAGGCACCCTGCAGGATCTGGTACAGAGTATTAATGTCTCCTTTCAGTGGACAGGGACAAGGACAAGTTTGGCAGCTGATGGACAGACCATGATGTGATGTTATATGGTAGTTTAGGGAAGAAAGTAAAAAAGCATTTGCAGCCAATTGGAAATTATGAGAGAATTTTTGGAAGTAGATGGTCATTAAGTTATTTAAATGTTTACCCAGAACAATGACAAGTAATAATAATAAAAAAAAAGATAAAAGTAAAATCAAAAAGCCTAAAAGTGGCTTTCTAAACATGCCAAACAACAAAAATATCCTGAGATTTGTAGAAAATGGTATTTTTACATGCAGCAGTCTAAGGTCTCATATACATGCCAGTTTCAAGTCCTTTATGTTTACTTTGGAGAAATATAAAACAATCAAGTTCTCTAAAATCTCAAATTCTGAAAATCCACAAAGATGTTTTTTGCAACATCTGAAGACCTTGACCGTTATAAAAATACACAGCTTCTTGACAACATCAATAAGGATTCTTGGATTAAAGCTGTCAGGAGTGATGTTTCCTTTTTAAGCTCATTACATCCATGAGTTTGATTATCTTGATCCACAGGGCATAAAGACACTGCATTTGCGCACAGAGTAATCAAAGCAAGTATTTTCATATCTTCATTAGGCCTGGGACCAAGCTTCTTAGCAACTCCATGCAAATATCTTTATATTTTTCCCATCAGGAGAGGTGCACGAATATGGTGCAACACACAGTAGCTCCAAATGCCAGCTCATGTCACAATAAACATCTTTCCTAAGGTAAGGAAAGAGGTTTCTTTCACAAAACTTTTATTGACTCTGATTTTTTCCCCAAGTCAGACCTTTTCCCCAGGTCAGGCCTTTTCCCCACAGATACTTTTTTGCAGCTGGTTTTACAACCTTTGAAGTCTGCATAATGCAAAATATACACAATTTTTTCCTGAAAAAAATCCCCACTGATTACAAATCTCTTTTTCATTTCAGAATTGATTCTTCTTTGTAAAAGGCTCACAGTCTTTTCTTTATCTTCGACCACTTGTGGAGTTGGGTCTGAAGCTGGAAAACAGAACACATCTCTAAGAGAACAGCTAAGAGACAATTTTGTCTTCCTTTTTTTTTTTTCTGCTATATATTCTTCATCTTTTACTTATATTTCTTTGATGTTTCAGTCTTTTGCAACTGTTGAGCAAGGAAGATTAAAGCCATTATTGCTTTATTAAAAATTCAGTGTTCTTTGCCACTCCTTTCCTGTTTTTGACTGAAAAGTCAGCCAAAACTAAGATATTATCTATGGGTAGGAAACATCAGAACCAAAAATGCCGTGGTCTCTAAGGGTTACTAGGAAAACCAAATATTTTGGTATACACGCAGCCTAATTATTAGCTCTTTTAAAGACAGCAAGTACTCACTTGCAGTGGAAGATCCATCCTAATATTATATATGTAGTCATACACCAATTCTTGAGAGTCCTTTATATAGCAGAACAATGAGAAATTCCAATAAAGACTGAAAAATACTCATATTTTTCCTTTTAACTTCTGGAATGAATGTAAAACAATGTTTAACTTTCTTGATGCTAAGTTTTAGCTGTGTGAAATGACTTTAACCTTCCTCTACCAAAATCATAAAGTGCTGGGAAATCATAACTGCTATCATCTTATGATTTTTGAAGAAGAGTTAAGTACCAGACCATAGTTTAAGGGGAGATACATAGGCCTCATTAACTGATCATGTCAGAACAACTTTACTGCTCCTTGTTGCAGGGTTTTGGCGTACCTGAAGGCTTTGGTTGAAGGTGGAAGCTTCATTTTGGCCTGGGGATAGCCTCTGAAAGATGCAGCAACCTCACAGCAGAATAATGGCTTATCTGCACTGCTAATTTAAATACCACAAGACTGTGACGTGTCAGTGTAATACTGTGGTAGAGATACTTGGGGAATTACACGTGCTCCAATTAATAACATGACTCGTTAGTCAACAGAGCCTTTGCTGGTGGGAATTGTCTGCATAGGCCTTAATGGAAAAGTCTTACTTCTTATCTAACTATGGAAAAGGGAGATATCATTTTATTCAGTATAACTGATACTATAATTTAAATGGTGACTGCTGAAGGATTTCTGGGTGAAATCTGACCAACAATTACCATGAAATTCAGTGTTCAAGCAAAAATGATTGCCCATATTTTATAACTATAACATGCAAGGATATGGGCTATATCTGTCTGGTTTATTTTGACAAATCAAAAGTTTACTATTCGGAATAGCAACAGTGTTGTAAACTGTCATCAGGATAAGGGTATTGCAATGTAAATGTCTGCATATAATCTGACTAAGGCATGTATTTTGTAAGCAATTACTATCGTTTGTCCTTTGACAGAGCTTTCTGAAACATTACAGAGAAATGAAGAATACTTTTAATTTGTACTGTATTAAATTATGCTTGTATTAATTATTAAATAAAGATTATTACTAAAACTTAATGAAAGAAACTATCATTATTATATCTGCCACAAATAAAAAATCTACCTATTGTATTGTAAAGATGATGCCATCCATTAATTAGTTTATGGACCCCCAAATCTAAGGGAGTGTCAGAAATTTCTAGTTCCCTGACTGTCACATATATCTGAGGTTTCTGATGAAGTTGAAAGATATGTGCTGTGTATTAATTTGAATACTTCTGCCTTTTCTTCACTCATGTAATATCTTCCTCTTTCCAATCTATTGCAGAAAAAGCACCTGACTATGTTGGGCAGGAGACACACCCATTGGTCTAAGGGCATGGAGATCCATGAGTGAAGTCAAGATGAAACCTGCTGGCCTCTACTGCTAAGCCCTACAGTAGTTTTTTCTTCTAGAGGACAGGAGGGTTTTTTTTTAGGTGGACATACCTACATAGCTGTGTATCACTGCCCACAAAACTGGCACAGACACAGCATCAGCAAGTGCTCTTTGAGGGGCCCCCACCAACTAGGGGAGAAATCCACTGGTCTCATCTTTGCTGATCTTTTTGTCTGGCAGTTACTTCTCCTCCTACTTTGCACAGGCCCTCGGGAATTCACCCTTACTAAAAAAATTCAAAACTGTGTGTGTATGACATGCAGCTTTACAATTTTGATATATTCATAAAGTCATGCAAATACTATACTAGTATGTGAGGTACTAGTGAGGGAGACAGTTTCAGTTAAAATAGCTGACATACATATCTGGATAGACAGATGAACTATTCTGGGGTGAAAAGTATAATCGTGCTTTAAATATTCATGAATGGTATATGGCAATACAGGTCTTTAGGGACAGGTCAATACAGAGCCAGATATGTTCAGAACAGTTGGATGTCACTGGACAAACACATGATGCGATCCCAGAAGCAATGCTTCTCAGGACATTATTATCTTAGAGGGACAATGTCCTTGATCATGAATGACTGCAGGTTTTAAGTGAATAGTATGTCAGTACTTTCCACTGAAATCACTTGACATGGAAACTATAAAATACACAAAACATATTCTGCTGAAGAAGAAATTCATTAACTACTGGAGCCCGAAAAGAAATACCTCATAAATAAATACCTGGTAGCATCTTATGTGGATTAAAAATACACAAACACATATATGCACGTGTATATGTAATAGGAGACACAAGGCATATAGAAAAATAAATATATAAACATATGAATATTAATGTAAGATTCCTACATATTATTGATAAAAGCAAACTATTCAGAAGGTGGCAGATTTACTTATAGCAAAAAAAGATATTTTATCACTACATTTTACTTGCTCATGTTTTACTGCCTTGTCTGTCTCCTTGAAATGTTCCTTTGTATTCTGGTAAAAACCAATCTCACGTTTCTTAGCTGCTGATCGGAAAATCTAGCAGCTAACCTGTTTGAAAACATGCACAATCTGATCTTGTAAATCAGCATAGTGGGAGCTGCAGGTCCTGAGCAAATGAAGAGCTAGTGTAAAGAAGCCTAAGTAGAGGTATCTCTATCTTTAGGTTTTGATATGGTAATTGACACCAGGCTATCAGATCTTGGACATCTGTTTGACAGTTTTGACTTGTAATTATTATGATGAATCCTTAAACAAACAGATCATAGTAGACAGTGGAAAATACACTAGGATAAAGTAGAATCTGGTCTGTTAATAGAGCTGATGTGTGTAGGTGGAATCAACAAATACTTTTTTCATTTTAAAATAAACCAGCAATTTTTTTCTGCTCTTCTATCTACTGAAAGCATAAGTACAATACATTTGGCATTGCCAGTTTAAACCCTGAATTATTTGGTAGAATTAGAACCTCAAAGCAAAAGACTCTATTATTGCTTTGACTACAATGCATTTACTGTGGCACATACTTGCAAAATGAAGAGCCTAAAACAATACTCCTAACACCCTACTCAGACACTCAGACATAAGCAGACTGAAATCAAAGCACCCATTGCTCTCTTTTAATTCAACAGGATTTGTGAGAGTAGGATATGTTAAGAATATAAGGCTGTTTTTACTTTGATTCCTTAATAAATGGACTTAGTTTCCTAACTGGAAAGCTGTAACTTATGTGCATAGCAAGGGGGTTAAGGTGGCACAGGGTTAAGGTGGGAAGGCATCAGAAGTCTCTTTGCTCTGTTTCAACCTTCTGAAATTTGATGCCGTTCACCAGAGGTCTCCTAAGTGTAAAAGTTTGTCTCCTCTTGTTATATTGCCACCTGCTCAGGGAAATGCTAATCCATTAAGGTCAAGCAGTTCTGAGAAGGTGCTGCAGTGCCTGGGGCAGCCTCTTGAGTTTCACTCCTAGCAGCTGCAGGAAGATGAAGTTGGGATGGTCCTCGTTACTGAAATTAGACAGATCAGGAAGTAAACAGAGCTTGCCTTTCATCTGATCTGGCTTTGAGATGGGAAAGGTTGGGGAGGGGGGCAGAGCAGAGGGTGAATTCCTCTTCTAATTACTTTATGGGTCAGTTCTCCAGACTTTGTGTCAATGTCAGACATGCATAATCTTTTTTATTTTTAAACGAGAGAAAAGGGAAAAAAATATCTCATGAACTACTGAAGATTTTAGGGTTTACTATAATTTAGTTCTCAATACCATGACTTTCATGGGGATTATTATATTCTCCTTTGGGAATGAGCAGCCAACAGATCTAAGACAGGGGAAGAGCCATACTGTCTGCATAAACTTCTTGCCCCTTTACACAGTGAAACATTTTCCTTTTGTGTTCATTGCTTGGCTTCTTTTTGCTGAAGTTGATATGAGGATTTTGAAAGGCACTGGACTCTCAGTACAGGCTGAAGCCTTCTTTTTTTCATGCCTGAACTGCTGGTATAGATGCCGTCTGAGACCATCTCCTCCCCACAGATTTGAGGACAGACAACAGCAGAAGAGTCAGATGCCACCTCCATAGCAAAGGCTTCCCACTCGTCTCCTTTCTTTGCAGCCCATGCCAAAGACCATCCTGCACACAACACAGCCCCTCTGGGAGGGCATCATAACCTTGTCAAACTCCCTGATTTGCAGATGATGACTTTGAAAAAGCGACCACAAAAACCTGAATGATGGAAGATCACTGAGGAGCTCTGCCTCGTGTGCTCAGCATGAGATACAATGCGCAGCAGCAGTTCAAGATGTGCCCCAGCGAATGAATGAACCAGGCTCAATCTTGTGCTGTCTCACTGAGAGCCAGTATTGTCTGGGATCAGCTGGGGCAAAAGCAGACTGCAACAACTTGGGTAATGGGTAATGTAGGCTGTGAATATGAATTCCATAGGCACAGGCAGCCTTATTGCTTCAGTCCCCACTTCTCACACACCCACTTGGAGTCCTATTTTCACAGGGTTTTTAAGAGCCGCTTTAGAGAGCTGTGATAATCCAGGGGATTAGTGAGAGCCAGAGGGGAGCCAGACACATGATGCCCCACAACTGAGACATGCAGATGCTTTGCTTTGATGTGATAAGGTGCAATGAAGCCTTTTAAAACCGAGGTGAGGGAGCGTTTTGTAGAGCACTGCAGCATCCTCACTCTACTAGGGACTTCAGAAGTCAAGATGATGTGAAGACAGCTGGTCAACTACTTGATTCAATTTTTCTACACCTTGATTTTGCTCAGCCAAAGTGCTCTTCTTCACCTTCCCCCACACCTCTGCTCTGCCAGTTTATAGGGCAATGATGGTGAGCAAGCAAACTATATTTTTCATTTGGTATCTCCAATGAGATGGAAAGACACCTTCCTCCAGAATCAGTTCTGTCTCCATTACATGTAGCCAGAAAGAGCCTTCTGACTGGATGAATATAGGCATTTTCTACAGTCCTCTTTTTCCCTCTGACTTGTAGCAGGTGTTTCTCCTAGAGCCAATGGTTTAATTTGAAACTTTTCTCTCTTCTTCTAAACTAAGCAAGATACTCAAGTGCCTGCCTTTCCCTCTATAAATTCTCAGAATGTTTCTCCACCAGAGACAAGTGCATATAGCAACATTTTTCTGCTTAATTGCTTCTCAAAGTATATACAGAAAATCTCCAATATGCATGCAAATGCGAAGAAGTACATATTTAATCATACATCTGTATGTCCCTGTACATATATGTACAACTATCTGGGGGACCAGGACATTCATTTGGCAATTTTCTTTCATGCTAGAAATGTGTATGCACGCAGTTGATGTCAGTTATGTCATTAGGCTCAAATGAGGATTATCTTGTGGTGAGCATTTTATAGAGATCAGAGGAAAAAAAAATCTCTATGCAAAGGAGTTTCAACTTACCTAGTACAAAATAACTGGATAAGGTGATGGAACAAAACTTTTTTTTCTTGTTCTAATATGCATTTTTCTAAGACTATGTTGAAATTTCTTACCTGATATTAAGAAAGCACAAATATTTACTAGCACTTGAAGTCAGTAATTCATAAATTCACCAGAAGCTCTCAGAGTTTGTTTGAATGTCCAAGGACACACATCATCAGGATTATTTAAAAATATGACTCACTGATTACAATAAGTCTGCACACCACAGATCAGAGAGTGTGCTCTAAGGTGTCATCCAGATATGTCCACAAGCCCTGCAGATTGAATTTTTAAAAAAAAAAATCTTAACCAAAGCAAAACAGTGGTAAAATACCATCACAGACACAGATCCTGAAGCTAGACATGTTTGGGTTGCTCCATTCATAGAATCCATACAGGTTGAATTCTAAATAAAGTTATTGGAAACCACCTTTCAGGCTTGTGACAGCTCTAGACCAGAATGCTGTCAGAAGCCATCACATGCTTCAAATCTCAGAGTGATAAATAGTATATTGAGAGACACTACTTTCTTTTTCTTTGTGCTAATTTTGCATTGTTTTATCTTGGTTTTTTCCCCCCAAACATTTCATATTTCTATTTTTTACATCTCAGCTGAGAGTTGCAATAGGTAAGATAGGGATTATTGTGGAGTCAGTGCTTGTGGTGTGTAAATAATTACTGGGAGTTTTGGTTTCATTCTGCATTGTTGTGAAAACAAGTCTTGAAATCTCAAAATATAATTTTTTGGGGGTTTTGGCCAGCCTAACTTTTCTCCACCTCTTTATAAACACTTTATTGGAATTTTTATATTATTCCATCAGACAAGGACACTCTTGCTAATTGGACCCTATCCCTGCACTGGCAGTTTCAGTTGAGAAGAAATGTAAGCAATACACAATTGGGATTTTCTCATTATGATGAAACACATAGTTATTTAAATGTAATCTAGAGGAGATACATAATTCAGTATACTTCTAGTTATAGTTCTTTCCTTGGCACAAGTGTTTGCCTATTGTTATCTTGGCACAGTCCTAAAATGAGGATTTAGTAAAAAATGCTACCTGAATTCTAAAAGAGCACCCAGTCAGGACCAGGCACGATACAATTTTTTAAATAATGACAATAAACTATCAAACTAACCAGAAGCACTGTTGGAATAGATCAACTATTGTAAATAAACTGCTCCTGACATGAGCTAAAATCTGTAAAAATTATGTTTCATAAAAGCCTCACATCAGCAAATCTCTTCAAGATGCTCTTTTTAATCTGCAATATCTTGGTTTCAAGCTCCCTGCAGAATAAGGGATTATCTCTCATTTTAATGTTCCAAAGGTACAGTGCCACATATTCTTTCAAGAGTCACTTGACAGAGAGAATAGAAGATGTTAGCTCCTTTATGAAGTGGAAAGCTTTAAAAAGATCTTATTATTATTCTACAATATGCAAACACAGCTCGGGAGTCTATTAGGAAGTGATTTGCATCTCTTGGAATGATTTAAAACTGATGACAAAGACAACTTGAGTGACTTCTTACCCACTGTGGACCTCGAAGGCTTAGGCAGAAAAGGAAGTTAAATATTGAAATTGCTTTGCTATTGAAAGACACAAAAGCTGATCTGATATTTAGTCCTTCTGTCCCTGCTTCTGGGCCTTTGTCACTTTATTGTCTGTGACCTTGACTCAGGGAATCACTGTTCTCCATTTTATCAACAGCCAGTGGCTGCACAGTCTCTGGCTGATATTGACAGCACATGGTGTTGCTTAAAAAATTGCCCTGTCTCACTTCTCAAGAATTTACTTATTTTTTAAAGACTGCTTTATCTACTGGACATATTAAGATTTTCTTTACAATAAATTCCACACAGCTCTAGGACAGCAAGCTGGATTCAGTGACAGAATCATGGGAGAGTAGATAAATAAGTGGGTTTGTACAGTTGATTCTGGGAGTTCAGCATTTATTAAAATATTCTAAAGAACAGAAGACTTTCCTGATCTGAAGAAATGGTAAATGGGAATCAAAGGCAAATAACAGCAGAGAACACATTTAGAAGACTTGTTTTCCATATAGAAGATCAACCAACAACAACAAAACCCAAAATTTTAGATAAAATTTAGTGTTTACCAAAGATAATATCTTTTACAGAATAGCCTAAATGAAAGGCTACAAAAATATGTGGAAGATCAACAAGTTCTTTGATCATTAGATCTGACCCAGTGATCTGCAGAGATACAAGGTGATAACTCAGATTCTTAACAAGAATTACTGACATTATTATTTGTTATGGAAACAATTTGATTTCATTTTCAATTTGATGGAAATGAACCAAAAGTTGTAGCATATGATGCTCCTCTAGAAGAACAGAGTTTGCCTGTGCTATCTGTGAAGTCAACACAAGCTTCACCTTTGACTTGGTAGGAGCAGAATAAAGCCAGTGAGGACAGAGAAGAAACAAAATGTAAGCTTGACCAGTTGCACAAATGCTGGAGAAATGACCCACCTAAATTATCATACAAAAAGCTCCAAAGGAGCTCCAAAATTAAAGCATACATAACGAAGATTCTATAATGTCCAGCCAGCCATGGACACACCGTGTTTTGTCACCTTTGGGCCCACCACACCCAAACTGCATCTCCATCCATCAGCCACACACAGTGAGTGTCTGGGCCCATTGGGGTCAACATCAAGGATGCCTTTGACTGCCACAGGGGACATATTTCATGCAGTCATAATTGTCTACACAAAATTTGAACTCTTCCACTTCCTGTCTTGTATGGCAGTGCATTTTGAGGTAAACTGGGACTGATGGAAGCCACTGGAATATTTTTCAGTACACTCTTTTTGGTGGAGTTGTCTTCTCCTGGCAGCGAGGTGCAGAGATGCATAGAGGCAGAGATACAGAGGAAACCCTATTTCAACCAGGAACTTTGTATCACTGTGGTTAACAACCAAAATAAAGTTCATAACTGGTAGGCTGACAGTGATTGCAAAGGGATGAGATATTACTGTTTCTCCTTATTTGAGATTGAATTCTTATTTTAGCAAGGTGATAAAGATCAGTTTCCTTGCAATTTGGAAGATAATTTTCACAGAATCACAGAATCACTAGGGTGGAAGAGACCTTCAAGATCACCGAGTCTAACCCATGTCCTAACACCTCAACTAAACCATGGCACCGAGTGCCACATCCAGTCCTTTTTTAACACATCCAGGGATGGTGACTCCACCACCTCCCTGGGCAGACCATTCCAGTACTTTGTCACTCTTTCCATAAAAAATGGTTTTTCCTAATATTCATCCTATATTTCCCTTGGAAGTTTCAGTTACTCTAGGTTTTGGTAATATGCTAAATAACACAGAGGTGTTCCAAGCTTGATTAGTCACTTCTACGGACTACAGCGAACAAAATTAATAAATAATAATCATAATGATTGGTGGTTCATCTTAAAAAATTGAATGTTCAGAAAAGTTAAGAAAGGCATTCTGAAGTTTATGTCCAGAGTGACAGAAGAAATAATACATGGAAAATTCAAAATAACAAAATTTTAGCTTTTCAGATGGATCAGGACGTTGCCTCCAACTTCACTGACTAACTCAAAGGATTACATATCTAGGAATTTGGTGTCCATGATTGCGTAATTGAGAATAAAAACAGTCTCCTCTTGGTAGCAAGAATATAATAATGTCTCTGTTACTACACTCACTTTTCCTCCTTATGCTAGACTTCTTGCTCATATCTGATTCATACTGAAAAAGTAAGGATGTGCACTAAGATTAGAAAGCAGCATGCAGGAGCTAGGATGTTTTTTTTGCAGAGGAATGGCACTGCATTTAATAAATGTCCTCAGCCTTAGTTAATTCAAAAGCATTTCGTAATGAAGCCCATTGTTTAATCTTCTCTCATCCCATAGTTAATAATATTCTAATTAAAATAATTATTATTTTTTAGCATTTACATACCACTATATATCTTCAAAGCATTCTCTAGTTGTGAATCACACTGCTCACAATTTAAGTTACAGAACTAGCTAGCATTTCGCTGTGAATTTTTTGAAAGAAAGACAGTTTTTTAAAGTCTTGATTTTATGATGCGGAGTGGTATAATTAGCTCATATTTGAACCTGAATATCTTTCAGTTTGACAAAGTAGCCTAGTTCCTTTGGAAAAGATAAGGACCACAGTCTGTCCTGTGGCATCTAAACAGCTAAGAGGAATACTGAACAGGGCCCGAAAGGGATAGGTAGATTTAGTCCAACAAATTGAAATAGAATATTTAGTAAATTTTCTAAAAAACACTTTTGCAATTATGAAAAATTTAAGTCCAGAAAAAAAACCAAAACATTTTGAGTATTGTAATTTACAATATATAGATTTTGCAATAATGGATTTTCCCTCAGTATGAATGTCTAAGTTCTCATCATCTCATTAAGTGCAAAATGATGACAGAACACTGTGCCAGTTTCCTCACCTCTAACCAGTTGCTGCGTGAACCAGGGTCGCAGAAAGCAAATGGGCAAATCACTGTCTCCAGCTGAAGAAAGAGCACAAAGAAAGAGAAAATTGTGTTCTTAAATAGGGAAAGGTCAATGATGGGATTCAAACTACAAATCCTCATAAGTACCTTGCCAGCATAGGAACACAAGACTGTTCACTCATCCTTGGTCACCAGTGGTCACAGAGAGAGAAGGAGGTTTGGTTACAGAGGGAGAAGGAGGTTTGGTTACAGAGGGAGAAGGAGGTTTACCAGTGTCTCTGCACAAGATACATGACTGGCACAGGTGGGTCGAAATTTTCCCAAGCATGTCTGTTTCATTCACTGAGCACTGAAGACGTTCTTTTTCTTAGGTCAGAGCTCTGAGATGGCTCTAGGTAAAGATTAATCCCTTGTGGATGAGGAAAAGTGGCTCATTTGGCTTTACTTTTAAAGAAACTTGTGTATTGACCAAAAAGACAAAGTCTCCATTCTTTTAAATTTGCACTACTTCTGACCTCTCCACAGAAAGCCATGACTTTTTACCTCCTGGTAGCCTCTCTGAGAGGTACACAAGCTTGGGTTTGGTCCATGGATTTAAGACATTAAGTTCAACAATAAACTGGATAATCTGCCAAGAAAATAAGCACTGCTACATTTAACTTCATAAGAGATGGTAACTCCTGGACTATGTATATTAATGAGTTTTGAATGAGTGACGTTTGATAAAATATTCACCATCTCTTCAACTTTCTTTCATTTCTTTTCTTGCCGGAGCCCTTTCATATTTGAAAATTAATTATGCACACCATATTTAACCAGGGTGAAAATGAGACTTACATGGAACCTTTCCAGCTCTTCATTACATATTTAATTGTTAAAATAATCAAGCTATCCATCACACATTCTGCCACCCAGTCACCTGTCACCTTGGAATCAGTCAAAAAGAACATAGAAAGAGAAGTGTAGAAACAGAAATTTCACATTTCTTGAGCTGAACAGTTTTGCTGTTGAGAGGAATGGTCTTAGAATGGCATATCTGTATCATGTTTGCAAAAATAACAAATGGCATCTTCATGGCATCTTCTGTGCTTTGGGTTTTCCCCCATGAAGCCCTAAAAACTATCACCATGTTATGGAGAGTTCTTTAGCACAGATTAAATCCACAGATGAAATTCCCATGTCTTCTCATTGATTTTAGAGCCTGGCTAAAAATGCTTTATAAAGTGTGCAGTGATCTGGCCAGCATTTAATAATAGCTACATGCTATGGGATGCTTTTCATCAAAAACCTGTCCATGCACTTCACCAAAATGCTAGAAAACACAGACCTTGCTTAGTGGATGGTGAAACAGAAACTCTAGAACAGCATCAGGCTACAGCGGTAATCCATCAAACACAACAAGGCATTTTGTGGAGCTGAGTCCTTTGCCCCAGAAAGCCACAAGGCAAATATAGGTAAAGGATGAAACCTCCTCCTCCTGAGTTTGACCACAGTGCTCCTTTTACTGAGCTGTTCTAAGAGCTGCATGAAGTCTGCTGGGGTGTTTCATTTAAACATGGGGCTCAGTGCTGCAGGATCAGAAGCCCTTATGATGGAATTAACGCACAACTTTTGAAAAATGTAATGTATAAAGAATTCATGGACTTTCAAAGGAACATTGAATTTTAAGAAAGTAGAAGAGTAAAGGTGTTGTAGTAAAAGTAGAAGAGGAACAAAGTTGTTTTATTTACATGGGTGCCATTCCCCGACTATCTCACATGCTAAATATTCATAATGTCTCCAGAAAAACAATATTGCACACAATATTTTTAAATATAGGTATATTTCAATAGTCATAAAAATATAACCTGGTTTCAATTCACAGAAGAGCATAGATGAGGTGCAATTTTTAACTTTTCATATTTTACTGAAATTTTATATCACTGTGTTCTATGCTAGAGACAAAAGCATCAAAAGGAATAGCTAATTCTTATCATCAATCCCACTGAGGTGAGATTTTCAAAGGCATTTTGGTGGGAACTGAGTAGCCCAGTTAGTTTATTCAAGCCCAGTCTCACTGTGTATTTCTCTATAAATGAAGTATGATTTCAATTTAATACTCAATTTTACATAACAAAGAGAAGGCTTATCACTAGGAAGGTCCAATAGAGCTCAGCAAAACTGTAGCTTTAAATTATTATTATTTAATTCTTTAGCAGTCCCTAGTAGTAATTGTGCATTGCCCCGTGGTCTAAAGGGAAAATAAGCTTTTCCCATTTCATACACAAAGGTAGAACAAATACTATTAAAATCTAACTGGAGAGCTTTCTAGAGAGTATTAAATAAATCTCAGCTCAGGCAGACTGTGATGTATTGTGAAGGTCACAGCTGATATGAACAGTGAAGTAGCTACTTGCAGGGAAATAATGCATTTGGATAAAGAAGTTGTGCGTATAAAATACCGATATGAGCTGGAAAAACAAAAAGAAATGACCCAAAAACCAAAGCAAATAAAAAAAAACTACAGAAGATGTAAAAATCACAAAACAAAAGTCACCAACACCAGCCATTGCTTGAAAAGTATCAAGGACAGAACCAGTAGAGCGAATGATCTATCTTATAAATTAGACTTCAACTAGTGTAAAAGCAGCCAAAGTGAGGGCCCAATTGTTTTTGTAGCCTGTCGGAAATAATTTCAAACCTGACAGGATACCATGGCTCGTAGTGTGATCTCACAGATTTCAGTGGTCATGCTGAGAGATAAGCAGAGAAGCACGGTAAAAACCCTGATAGCAAAAGCATTGCTGCCAGCTTTGCTGTACTAAAAAATTATCATTCACTCCGAATAGCAGATCAGGCAAGCACTGAATGACTTCCCTTTCCTTCTCTTCCTCCTCCTCTGCCTGTCTCCCTGCTACCACCTTCTTTTTTCCCCTTTCCACTCCCTGAGAGGACATGAAATATTGTGTTTTATAGTTTCCAAACCAGCTGTTATATCCACTAACAACAAACATCGAAAGAATTACACTGTCATCAAGCTATCTTATGATATCATTAGTGTCCTAAATTAAAGCAAGATGATTGCCCCAGCAGAGAGAAATCAACCATACACAGATACTAATGCTGCAGGTAGATTGCAGAGTTCCACAGGAGGAGAAAGTGCCATGCCCTTGCTCTGTAATTATTCCAGGAATCAACTGACAAAGCCATTTCTTCAAATTACAAATGGTGAAGGGCAGAGCCACACACTTTGTATGCCTGTCTGAGATGGGGTGCCTGTTCCAGCTCTTCAGATTCCCAGCTGGGCCCAGTAGGGCTCTGCAGCCTGCCACACTCAAGTGGGAGAAGGGCAGGTCCTCTCAGCACTGCAAGATCATACAATTGGTGCCTGGACCAACATGAAGATGCAGGCACCAAGGGAAGCCTGCAAGAAGTTGTGACATCTCTTTGCTGTTAAAACCCTGGGGCTTCTTTCAGCAGGGCAACAAGAGGGACTGTTACATGAGGGGATGTGGGCAGAGGTACCTGGTTTGCAGAGCACTTGGGTGGGGGATGCTGTTGACCACTTAACCCACAAACGTTCACTTCTGACTGTTACTCTCTTTTTGGAAGTTGAAGTACTGGTCTGCAGAATGGGAATGACTCTTTTTTCTGGAGTAGGAAATATTTATTTCCTCTGCTTTATAACCTCATATACTTGGACTAGTATTTGCGTATGTGCTATGCTATGAAGCCCTGTCCAAAATTTATTCCCTGGAGATTAATATTTTCCTAGCAGAAACACTTACTAATTCCACTAAAGGTACAGTTTGAATCCATTTAATTTATGTGCACAATCTTTAAGCTGATGGGGATGAAAGAGAGCCCCTCGAGAAAAACACTAAGCAGGGATTGCAGGGGACTGAATTTGGTTCTTCGTGTTGACACCGTTTCAACTGTCAACAAATTACTTCATTAGCCTGTACTCACTGTCCCAAGTGGAAAACAGAGATACTTTCTTTGATCAACATATCCAATTCTAAAGTAGCTGTTCAGGACAATAGTAATTTAACAAATGCTTTCATTTCTAGAGTCTATCAAAATTTGATTCCAATAGCAATTTGGCTGTCTAGCTATGGTGCTTTAAACAACAACTGTGCTGGTGGGGCTCATGTGCAGCTAGAAAATGGGGTACAATTCCATTTAGCTTTTTCTCAGTAAAGGTGCTCAGCTGAAGCTTTCTTGATTCATCCCAAGTCCCCAGCACTATCTCTTCAGTTCAGTATCCACCAATTTTACTGATCTGATACAGGTTAAAGGCCCACAAACTCCTCTTTTTCCCACCCACTGTATCCTACAAACACTTGTACTAACACTAAAGGGTTATAAGATGAAAAGCAGGAAAAAGAGAATTATTTTCCTTCTAAAATTTTACATTGCTGGTGCTTGTATGTACTCCGGTAGACAGGCAAAAGCAATTCCATCTTTGTTTTACAGTCAGGGAGTGAAATCACAGAAATATTAATTGCTTTGCCCCAGGTCACACAGGAATCTATTGCAAGGCCAGAAATTTGACATAGATCTCCCGTATCTCAGATCAGTGTCTTAATCGTGAAATAACCATAAGAAAGTTGAGTAGTTAGGTTATCTGTGAAAATGGAAGGGGGTTTATTGCTATGGTCTATAAAGAGAGAAATTGCAGCAATGCATTTATGTTAACTTATATTCTGATCTTGGGAAAATTGCACTGTTGTGTTCCCCTGTTTACTCCCTCTCATTTACTTTATATGAAGTTTGCAGAGTTTGCAGTCTAAAGGAAGATGCTTGCACAATGCAAATTCAAATGAGGACTGAAAAATCATACTCAATTTTTCACTCTTATATCATCAGTAGCCAGGAAGAGTTTTCAAAAATATTCCAGAAGTCAAAGGTCCAGAAAAAGAGATTCCTGTTTAATTTATCTTACTCCTGCTGGTGGCAGAATGCTCTCCAAAATGTGGAGGCCTAATTTCTTTCAAACTTACCCTGAAATTAGAAAGAAAAATCTTCCAGTCCAATTCAAACCATCTAATTTCTAAGACAGAGTTACCTTCTAGAATACATAAATATTAATACTGTTATTAGAATAATGATATTACTTCAAACTTGATTTCAAGCAATTATTTAATTTTATTAATCCAAACAGAGCAAGAAGGATTTCACTTGCCTATTTCATTTTCTCTTTTTGTGGTGCATCCTTCTGATTGCAAACTCATTAACTTGCCGTTTGCTGTCCTGCAGGTGCCAGAGAGGCCACAGAGCTGCTATGCTCAAACACAGACATGAGCAAAGAGTGAGATTTTTGGACACTTTTCTCCACAAACACAGTTGCAGAAGAAAAATCTCTGGCATCCACCAGCACTCATCGCACTGAGGCCATGGTTCCATTCCTGCTGGAACAAAGGGCCTTTTCACCTGAGGGCAGAAGCAAAGGGGTGTGATGCTGCCAGGAACAAGGCTTCTGGCAATGAAAGGCTTGGTCAAGCCCAGATTTAGCTGATCCAGAATTGGCAGGTCTACAATCCTATCAGGAAAGGAAATGATCATGTGAGCAAAAACCAAAGGGCTTTCCAGATTTTAAAATAAATGCCCTTAGACTTACACTGCCCCAAAATTTCATGCAGCTACAAAGTCCAGCCACTAGCAACATCCTTTGTTTTCTCCTTCACATATTTCACAGATGTATGTATTGCTCTGCTCTCTATTCTATGTAATGATTCAAAATACTGACTGGGATGTTTAGGAGTATCAAAAGGCAGACTTTATTTTGAGCATCTACATCCAAGACAAAGCTGAGATTTTAGTTTACGGCCCACTCTGTGGCCTTGTGTTTGCAAAAGTCAGCAGAACAGTGAGAAAAATCCTTATTTATCTCTAACAACTATGTACTGCTCACATGCCACAGAGGTCCCACTTTGAAAGGCTGGGATTCACCACAGGTAAGTGTTTCTAATATAGTCCTACTGCCTCCCTATTACTACATGACTTTCCCTTTCCTTCCCCCCATTTTGAAAGAGTTCTCAATTGCTTTTGTGAAATAAATATTAAGACATCATGCTGACAACAAAGGTTGGGAAGCCATAATAAAATTTGAAAACTGTAATAATACAGTAGTATTGCATAAGTGCATTATCTTTCAACAGATATTGTACAAGAAAGCATTAATTAAGCTTCAATCGTTTAACCTTGTGGTAGGTACTATTACTGTACACACTTCACTAATGGGTAAACAGAGGTCTTGGTGTGTTACAAGCCTTGTCTAAAGCTGTCCAGCAAGTAAGAAAGGGAAGAGGAGTAATGAAATTAAGAGCAGCAGAAAGTATTTCTAGCATGACATCATGCAAATTCTCTTCCCTACTTCCAGCAGCTAGCACCATTTTATTTCCCAAATTATGGTGCTTTTATACATTTAACCCATGGGTTAACCATCTTCCTGCCATGATGTAGGAGTTGCAGTCTTTTCTGTGGGTATTACTCCAGGTTTGCCCTTTTCTTAATTTGCTCACTGACTCCCTTCTTCCCACCCTGCTTGGTCTTCCTCGCTTCCTTGCTTCCAAGCTGGCAACCAATGCAGCAGATGTCATAGGAGTAATTTTCAAGTAAGGATGCCTTTGCAAAGGTGCAGGTTTCCAAAAAGTTCATTTAAAGCCTGAAAACATGGCAACAAATCAGTCAGCTTCCTTTTAGCAAGTTCCTAACTGCAGCATCATCTATGGAGAGGAAACCTCTGTATGCATTTTACTTGCTCAATCTGCAGTCACCTCTTGGGATCAAGTCATATTCAAGGAAGTCACCCCAAAGAGGAGAACAAAACAAGTGTTGATTTCCCAAAAGACTGCCTTCATGTAAAATTTCCTTCCTGGGGAAAACAGAAAAATAGGAAAGTTAGGATGGACAACTATATCTACAAGGGAAAGAAAACCAACTATCTTTTCTTTTACAGACTGGACTTTTCAGGATCAAATGTCTCTTTCTGAGGTCTGGAGTGGTTCCAGACAGCTGTGGAGTAGAGGGGTGGGAGAGACAAGTTTTCCTCCCAGTGCATACTTATTTGTATTTGTGAGCAAGATGCTGCACTCTTACATGAGTGGCACAGTTAATGTGCCTTGGAGATGCAAAATCAGTTAGGCTGGTACACCTTACAGAACTGCACAAAACAGAAATACTATCAGGAATATTAAAGGAGGTAGGTAAGGAAT
This sequence comes from Lonchura striata, assembly GCF_050655825.1. NCBI lineage: Eukaryota > Metazoa > Chordata > Aves > Passeriformes > Estrildidae > Lonchura > Lonchura striata. The sequence goes on from NC_140704.1 coordinate 65,014,084, forward strand.
GAAAACTGCCAAGGATCTGCCCCAGAGTTATTTTAAACCTTCCTTTTTTTGCCTAGTCTCTGCCTTAGCCAGTGATGTTTCCTTCCCTCCTCCTTTAGATTCAAAGCCCTGACAGAAGTCCGCAGCTCCCCCTCTCTCCCATTTATTCCAAGACATAATGTAGTAATTATACTTACATTTTTAAAGGTAGACATTTCTCCATAGGCCCTATCAACCTGTGGCCTCACGATTATAATTACTTGATCTACAGACTGTTAATTTTTTATCTTTCATAGGAATAAAATAGCACAGGAATAGGACACAAGGAAATGCGGAGAAGTTGCAGACAGATACAAGTTAATGTTCTCTAATGACTACAGTATATGACAGGAAATACAAATGTCAGGGGCATCAGAAAGTACATGATTTTACTTATATTTTTCCTAATTTCCTATTTGTCAACATGTCAGCAGACTCAGTGAAATGGATTAAATTTCTAGGTGGCTTCCTGGGTTATAAGCAGCAAGAAAAAACATCCAAGTAGGTTTCTGTTTATTACTTTTCCAATTAGATTTGCATGGCATTGTTCCTTGCTCTCAGGAGTCTATTTGCAGTATTGGGAAAGGGTGTGAGTAAAATGAGGCCAAATCCATGACAAGTTTCTACTTAGCCTAGTTTTCCCTCAGTTACTTATGACATTTCTGTTTTTCCAGCCTGTAAACAAGATGAAACCCAGGAAAAGCAAGAGTTGGTAATAACAGTGTTTACTCTGGCTGGAAAAAACTGGTCCAAAACAGCAACCCTGGCTTTGATTACATGTAGCAATCAAGCTGTGTTCATAATTACTTGATTTAATGTCTCAGGAAATGTTAATCTGCATATGGAAATCTTAGTTCTAAAGACTGTATGATCCACTGACATCGGGTAAGAAGTTAAAGTATTTTATGCTTCCTTTTTTTCCATTGTAGTTTCATGCTGGGGGGGTGCTAACAGAGGTAATGGAAAATCTGGTTAGTAAATGGCATTTTTATCTTCTAGGCCAGGATGCTAACAATACTAAACAAAACAGCACAAAAAAAAAGCTATTAGCGAGTCAAAGAAGCTGGGTGTAGTTTATACAGGAGGGTTTTTTTTTTCTACTGGACTTAGAGTACACTAGCATATATTTTAATATATTTCAGAATATAGTGAACTAGAAAAACACTTTTCTGAAGGTATCACAATGTAGTAAAAGTACTCTGATATCAGGGTAGATCCTAATGGTGACCACTTAGGGTAAATTGTAAGTTTTCCAATACTGTTTCATCAACATCTCCTAAAGAAAGACACACATTAGATGTCAGGACTGTTAACTATGCCAAAGTGAATTACACAATTGCACATTACATTCAAAAACAAAACAAAATTGTTTCAGGACTATACAGCTTATTGGGAGTAGAAGGCATGGGGAGACTAAAGAAACTCAGGGGATGTGTGTTGGCTTGTGTATGTGGCAGCTAAGTATTGTGGTACTGCAGAAACTCTTCCAGTCCCCATCAAGACTTTGATTGCATTTTCAGTTTCTTTTTGTCCTCTGTGAGTGTCTTCCCTCCTTGCAACTGTTCTGCTTCCCATCACAGCCAGTTAGACACACAAAGAGCTTGGGAAAGGAGTGGGCCAGAAATCTGAGGAAATCTCATAGTCATTCTGCAACATAGGGGAAGTGCTTAAGACTATATTTAGGTTTAACAGAACAGCAAAAGTATGAGTAAAATCTGGCAATCTGGAGAATGAGCCAAATAAATTGTGATTATTTTGAGATGTACTTGAATACCAGTTTTCAAGCATTTCAGAAACTTAGTTGCCATTTCATCTTGTCAGCAAAACTTAACGTGTTTCTATAGATCAGAATTATTTTCAGCTATTTGACACAGGTATGGATTTTCTACTGAGGACTCTGGATTTTATTAATTGTCAATACATCCTAGGCCTGCATTTGCCTCTTCCATGGGATCAGCCTGATGGGTCTCAGCCATGGATATGCTCAGCTGATTGCACACCCAATTATTTCCCTTCTGTTATTTCCAGGTAAGAAGCTCTAACAAAAAGAATCTGAAACTGTTGTTGCTTCATGGTAAGTGACCAAGCACTTCCTGCTCACATCTTCTGTAGCATTCTCCCTCCATTGATTAAGGCTCCCATCCATAGTGTCTTTCTGGTATATATGCTATATATTTCTGCAGCCAAGGTTTCCCAAGGTTGGGAAAGCCTCAACAAATTTCATTAGCACTCTCTTGCTTTATATGACATGGTCAGTCACGCAAGTATTAAGTAAAACCTGTCATAAGACTGAGCCTGCAGGAACCTGTAACTGCAATACCTACTCTTTCAGCACAAAATACTGTAATGTGGCCTTTAACTTATTCTGCCCCACCTCAAAGCTCTTGACCAAATCCTCCCTTTATGCCTTGGTAATTTTCCACCCCTTTGGTACACAAGTCCACAAGTCTTCTGCACTTCATTTGTCTAAGAAAATCTTACAAAGAAGTAGCATCAGTTGAGTGTGGTAACAATCAGCTTTGATGACCTGTGCTGCATTTTTCTCCCCTTTACCCATTTTTTTCCACACTTTTTTGTTATTTTAGTTGAAAACACATTCCAGTAACTTTCATACTCAGAAGTGCTAGACCTGTAGTTACCCAGATTTTTATTTTAAAACCAATTACTTCATAAAATTAAGACTATAAGGAGTAAAAAATTTTTCTCAGATAATATTTCTGAAAATAAGCAACATGGAAAATAGTTTCCCATGAGTGTCAATAGTGGTTCATAAAATTTTACTCAGTTATCAGAGCATGTGGTAATTTAAACTGATTCAAATCATACTGCTCATGGTGGAACCTCCCCCATGTGTGTTATAGGTGAACAGCACAGAGGGAGTTTGGCAAGACTAAAAATATGGTGATCCTTAGATTTAGAAAGTAAATAAAAGGAAGATACCTGGCTCAGACCTCCCCAAATCCTTTGTTCTTTATAGCTAGCAATATAAAAACAAATAAACAAGCAAATCAATCCATCTCAGAGGTAAGCCATGCATAGAACTTTGTCCCCACATATTTCTGCCTAGAAAACATCTCTGCATTTATTTGCTGTATGCAAAATGCTGACTGGCACAGCAACCGTAGAGTGACTAATATATCACTGTAATCAAGGACAGCTGGTTTTCTTGTGGAGTTACCAAATTCTCTTCAGGAGCCCTAGCTTCTAATTATCTCTAACTAGGAACAGCCTCCACCTTGCCTTCCCTCCCCAGCAATACAAGAGACCGCGGTGCAGCACCCCCAGCCTCCAGCTCTGGCTCCCACACCACGGGAGGTGATGTATTAAACATACAATGCATGTTCTAATAAGTGGAGCCAACGAGAGCTAAAGAGCTTGCAGCTGCTGGTACCACCTGTGTCCCTTCGCTTCCAGCCAGAGCAATCTCCTCTCTGCAGTCCCTAGTTGTGGCGAGAGATAAAAGAGGCAGAAAGTGAGAGTGACATGTCTGGCTCGTGTCCTGCTCTCGTCATGAAGGAGCCAGTTGATCTGGAAAGCTTGCTTGCTCCCTCTGTGCATGTGGATGATTGGGCCTGTTTCCCCCCGCCCCAAGCAAGCAAATACAAAGTGGCCATGTATGAATTTCCTACTTGTTCCTCTGTGGAGTGTGGCCCCACATGCTTGTTGCCATATTTCATGGAAGTGCAATTTCATTAGTCATCCCTGTTGGCTTCCTGAGTCATGAGAATTGCTGTGAGATGGTAAACTTGGCTTGAGCAGGGAACAGACCTGATGGGTAAATGTGGCTTTGGCAGACTGAATGGAAATCCATCCTGAGATCCATTTTTTTTAAGATACATTTTTATAAAGGCTGTTGACAGAGAACTAGGCTATTTTTTAAACTCTCCTATATATATTTTTTTTTTTTTAATATGCTGTTTCTTTTTCCCTTGCCTGACTGAGTGGTGATATGGATGCCTTTCAAAGTTTGGAATTATCTGTTGGCCATTTCACTGCCTCAGGACAACTGGCATGCATTCAGGAATCAGAAAGACCATCAGTTGTTTGGATCTTTTTCCTTTCACATGGAGTTTTGTTTTGCTTTTTCCCTTTCCATGTATTTCATTTCTGAGTTGGCTGTTTTGAATCAATGCCCATCTTGGGCCAGATTGTGCCATTAAAGCACTGGCCAGTATTGTGGCCTGGATGGGAAACAGGGTTGGCAGAAATAGACACTCACATAGATTCACACTAGATTATTACCAGTATAAGTTATCAACAGTGAGAACTGAATCTGCTCTTTATCTAATTCTTACTGTATTCTCAAACTAGACTCTTTGTTCTTGAAACACCATCTGCAGTTTATCCACTCATTTTAGATATCCTTACTTAGCTGACATTCCAAGCATGAGTGCTGGAGAAAATTCCCTTAGTCACATTTTATGAGCAGCAAGTGTACTCCTACAGTCTTGCCCTTCTTACTTCTCAAATCCACGGACCTTATTCCTTCCTTTCCCTTGCATAATATTGGAATGTTGCTGCAAGACAGGACTAACAAGCACAACAGAACATCTCTCTTTTTGTTCCAACGTAGACTTGGCTCCTTCTGTTTCACTTTAACATAAACTAATAACCCAAACTGCAAAGATATTTTAGCTTTGTAGTATGGAATCTGGGCTCTTAGAGCTATCACAAAGCTCTGGTTATAACACCATTACTTCCTTTGGACATGTTTTCTCTTCGACATAAAAATAATGTTCACAGACATTTTGAGGATTCCTTGTGCTTGTCCATAATTTTTGAATCCACAACAGCATTGGCAAGGATTGTCAAGGAGGCTTTTCCCAGAGGTTTTTCCTCTAGCTAGGACAACTCTGAGTTTGAATATATTTCTCCCACAATTTAGAAAGGAAGCAATTGGATGTGGGGCTGTGATGCCCATTCCAGTCATTGCAGCAGTTGTTTTCCTATTACTACATTATAGTAAGTATTCATAATATCCACATCCAATTATCTAGCACAAGCAATGCAGCAGATGAATTGCTTTGCTCCTCTGAATTTTCTCACAGAAGAGCTCTCCCTCCTCACTGACTACATAAAGAGCATTAGACTCCTCACAATCTAACTTAGCAGGTGACTGAGGTTGGTGGTACAAATATCCTGCTGTGCCACTGCCTATTTACTGCTCTGCGTGTTGTTTGTTTCATAGTCACTGTTGCACGCTTTGTTCTCCTTTGAGAAAAGATCCATAAAGTCTTGGGTGCTGTGAGAAAAGATTCTTGCATTTAATGGCCTGATTGATTATGACTGGTCTTGGAACAGAGGGAGCGAAACAGGTAGATTGAGCAATTTAGGGGACAATGTTATTTGATAATCCTGCTAGTAAATACATCAAGCAGAAAGTGACCATGTTTAACAAACAGCCTGCTCTGTAATCTATACCATTAGTTCTGATAGTAAAGAGGGAGTAAATAAGCTGACCCTCCAGCTTTCCACATTGTCCCATGGCAGCTCCCAGAATTTGTTTTCCTATGTTCCTTTCAATCACTGCAACACTGGCATTAGAACAATTTCATTTCTCTTGGGCTCCATCTTGCTTATCCTCTGTATTCACTGATGGTCTACTTCTATAATGTGGTAAATGCTGTCATAAACAGAGGGAAATTGAATATTGCCCTGCACCTTCCAGGAATGAAGCAAAAGACAGACCAGACTTTTCCAATTGTTACTAAGATATTACTTCTCTTTTTTTAAATTATTATTATTTTTCAGACATTGCACACATACAGTTAACAACAGACACATACAGGTAACAACTGGCAACTGATACTGTAAGTCTACCAGAAAGTGTTTCTTTTCTTTAGGAACAATTGACTCTTTAACTGTGTTCCTCCACTCCTTTTACAGACATACTATTTATACAGACCACTAAGTGAGGCAGATATCCATCCATCTGTCCATCAATCCACATTTCTGCACAACACACAGTTTGCATGTTTAAATTCAGATATGTTCATGGGTGCATGAGAGAGAAAATATTAATGTACAAAATTGGGTGTAACTCAACAAACCACATTACTGCTTCTTTGAAAATGCAATGCAGTATTTAAAGTACTGTTGACATGCTGACATGCTAAATTAAGAAATGTTTAAAAACATTTAACATTTCAATTATATCTTTATTCTCCCTACTTAGCATATGAAATTATAGATTCAAAACTTGAATTAAAGATGTTCATATTGCCATCTTCTGTGTGTGGGGAACTTAAAATAGTTGTTCTTACAGTGGGCTGCAGGAAAGTTATTTTTCAATAGCTCTGTTGTGTGGAGCTTGACTAAGAAATGACAATAATTGTCATTAGCTACTAGGCAGTGTTTGGGCAATATTGTTAGTGCTATTTTCAAATCACTCTAGTTTAATTATTTTCCGTTGTAATAATGTTAACATTGGCATTCTGTGGAACTGATACCTTGATGGTTTATTTGTGAAAGATTCAAGTAATCTTGTCTTTTTTTTTTCTTGTGTGTAAATGTGCTCTTAGACTTTCCCTACTTCCAGATTTTCTTCTAATCACTACTGTATGTGCAGTAACAACCAAGTTAACAAGGTTTCATTTTAACTGATGCTTCAGCTAGTCCTTTGTCACAGGAAGGAGGAACCTAAGGAGCTACTGCTTGTGAAATCCACACTTTAGTTGTGGATGCAGATAACTGCCCCAAAAGCCACTCCAGGGTAGCAGTAGAGCAGTGTGGAGCAAAATTTTACCTCTTGCACAGGTGATTATAACTGCAGTGTCGTGAGAACACCCATCATTACTGCTTCTCAGCCAGTGTTTTCCTCTCCTCTCCACATGGATTCTCTTAGAAGAGAAGAATTTGAGGGAGGCTTTTACAGGAGATTGTCTGCTTTCCACCTAAATCAGCTGCAGTAACACAGCCATCAAGCTGACTTTAATCTTATGCATGCAGGGTGTACAGCAAACAGAGGTGGGGAAACCCTGTTGATTTGTGAAGTGTACAAAACCCACTACTCAAGAAACCTGATCATGGAAAAGGTTTTCCTCATTAATGTTGTGTTTGTAAGTTGCCTAAGTAAGTGCAAACAGCATGATGTGAAATTGTATCATTTGTTCACACAAACAGAAAATTCTCCTTTCTGCCAAAGATTCATAATATATGAATCTTTCATGTATTCTTGCCAGTTTTTAATATTGATTTTACTATGGTATTTATCAGTTTGTATGTATATTTCATATGGATTTTTAAAAGATGGACTCATCTGTATTGTATTTTATTCTTAAATATATCATGGGTATATTAATTTCCAGACTGTATTTACAAATATGTAAACTTACAAAAACCAGAAAAGACTGCTGAAAACTAAGTTTTGTGTAGTTATTGCTGGATACAGCTACGTGTGAGTAAGCAGTTATCACACATTTAACTATATTGTGTTATGTATATCCTTTTCAAGATGAAAGGACAGGCAGAGCAGCATTTTTACATCACTACCAAAGTCATGCTACAGCAAAATTGCTCCATAATTATAGTACATACTGAGATACTACTGCAAAAAGCTGGGGAGAAATTACAGGTTATTTAGATAGTATGACATAACCAGAAACAAAGATTTGTTGTGTTGGAATTCACAGTTTTAATAGCTATCCATTTTCTGTTGAACTGATCTTGTGATTTCAAAAAATGTGTTTCCTTATAGAGTCATATGCAAGTCACCTGCAAAGCAGAGAGTAAATTCAGTCTTCATGTGAGGTAATATAGGGGAAAAAAAAAGAGGAAAAAGGAGCACACAAAGATAATTATATGAATCCTGGGCCTGATTCACTGCAGCAACATTCCAGCCAAGTAATTCAAAAGAAATTAAGCCAGCACCGTATTGGAAGAGATCCACAATGGTAAATTAGGATTTCTTTTGGCACGCTCATGTGCAAAAGGGAAATTTGCTTGTTGGATTCTCCCCTCACTTTCAGAACATAAATCAGCGGTAATTCCACTGAAATCAATGGAGTTAAGCCAGGTTAGAATGAAGGGGAGATGAGAATCAGAATCACAAAGCAGTTTGCTGTGATTTAGCACACAAACAAGTGTCTTATAATCTGTTTACTAACAATGGATGAAATATGCAAATTGTCTTTTTGGAAAGAAACCGTGTAAACTGAGCTTCACAAAAGGAAAATGAGGGGTGTGAATGCTCTTAATTCCAGGCACTCTCATCCACAGCCAGAGGTTTGATACACACACTGTCTAAGTGAGAAGAAAACTGCCAAGTCTTCACAAAGCATGCAGAAGTAAGGTAGATTATAATAAGATGTCAGACTGTGATGTGGAATGGCAAACATCCCTCACAGACACTGGGATAATCCAGCAATCAGGCCCTGAACAACATCCCTCCAAGCAAACCCAGGCAGGCCAGCCATGCCATTTCACAGTACAGGCTGCGCCCTAAATCAACTGCAAAGTCCTGCAAATGTGACTTGGTACAGGTGGATCTAGAACCTGGTGAAATGTTCACAAAACCCACCCACTTTCATGTTTTCAAAAACACTGAGATTTTAAAATGGCTGCAACTGAGAATCAAAATGTGTTATGCAGCTGAATAGAAGATCCTAAAATAACTAGACAGTGAAATGCTTTCATATTCACTTACCCATGGAATGGACAGGAAGAGTTACCTTTTACTGGCTCTGGGCAAATGCTCATTTTTGGTTCCAGGATGCAGAATGAGCCTAGTGAAACTGTATATCATAATTAGAGAGATTATTTCCTTATGTTAAGTCTTTAAATTGATATTTCCTTCTTTGGATTTTCTTTTTCCTTATGATTCTTTTATTCTGATCCAGGTTTAGCACAGATATTTATGTTATCTGTGAGAAGATATTGTATTATGACATTCAAGACTGGGCAGGACATTCAACACATGGAAAGACTGGGATCTATGGTAAGCATATCTTAAAGCATTGCCTCAGGAGCACTCCAAGTTCTATAGGAGATCACAATGAAAGAGGGCAGAGTTTATCTTTTCCCAGCAAGATGATGACCTCAGATCCCTAATTCCTGACTTCTGTTAATTTCTAATAGGTGCAAGGAGAACTGTCTCACAGTTTGAGATAACAGGGAGAAGAAGACACGAGGAGGTGTCTCAGCTCACAGACCTACAAAACTTACACAGTTGGCTAGGAAATAGTATGAGGAAAACCAAAAACCTGTCAGAGTAGATTCTGGAACCCTATTGCCCAGAAGAGGGCAGACCTACAGTATTTTTCAGTAGACAGTGGCATTCTTGCAGATCTACTTTTCTTTTGTCTGTCTAGTCTGTTGTGTGGGCTGAAGAAATTAAATACAATGCAAACATACAAACAACCACAATTCTAGAAAAAATAATCTTAGGTATTGGTCTCAATCCATGGGCTTAATCCTTTACCACTTTAGCCAATTGGAGTTCTTAGGCAAGTATGTTTTCCTGCCTACCTAAAAATTATTATGCTCAAGTGAACTAGATCCATTTCACTGCTGTAGATCTAGACAAAAAGCCTGTCACAAGTAAAACCTAACCCTTAGGACAGAAAATGCTGATTCCAATGAAGTTCTGCATTTCCCCCCCTCAAGTAAAATGAAAATTATCACCCAACTTTTCACCTTAGTATTTTTTTCCCTTCCTTCTTTCCTTCTGGTCCCTCCAGATGACTGAAAAAGACCTTAATACATGATTATTCATGTATAGTTTATTAAATAATATCTAACTCTCCAAAACATTTGAACTGATATTTCTTTTTCACTGAAAGTGCATAGCAGAAAATGCAATGAATTCTTGCTCAGTTGAACATAGGAATCATAATATTAAAATGATGATACTGAATGACATACACCAAGAGAATAACACCTCTATGAACACAGTTCATAAAAACACCCATTAAGAACAAACCCTTATCCAACTTTCTTAGCTTCCAAGTATTTTCACCTACTGTCTCAAAGTTACAGCTGTAATAAAAAGACATCACTTTTTGCTTTAAAACTAGCAGAAATACTTCTCTGAAGCAGGCTGTGATGGCAGTGAAATCTCTATTTGCCAGATCTTACGTTATCTTCCCTTTTTTGCAGTTGCTCTTGCCGTAGAAGCCTCCTGCTCACCAGCCAGCTCACACTTGCTCTTGCAGTCTGGTTAATGCCAATTGTCACAGGATACAGCTCACCAGGGGAGTGTGTCTGAAGCCTGGGTACTCTAGAAAGAAGCCTGACCCAAATAGACCTCTAGCCAAGCTGTTGGATAGTGAAACATGGCACCAGAAGAACTCTTCAGGGTTCTCACTGTCCTGTGATATTGATCTCTACCTCCTTTCACACAATTTTACTGAGATATCATTTTAAAACTAAGCAGAATCTGGCATAAAATATCTGATATAAACTCACACTTCCCTATGTACACTCACCACTAGATTTTTGCAAACTGGTCATCACCAGGGTTCCCTTGAAGCTGGGTGGAAAATTGCTGTGACTGCAGAAGGCAGCTGCCCACATACTGTTCAGACAAGTGTGTATGAATCAGGCCTGCACTCTTCTTGGAACACCAAAAATATTCTACTCCATTAATGCATTAAAAATTAAAAAGCAAGAGAAAAGTACACACAGAACTATCCTTACTCTTAGGCTGCATCAAAGCCCGTGAAATCAGATGAGCTGTTCCCACTTGGAGCTCCAAGTTTCGCACAGACCAGGACAACAAAAGCATCATTTTAAAATACTTCCCTGTGGCATTCTGTTTCCTAGAAAAAGAGAGATGATGCCACTGATGAGCCACTGATGAGCAGTATAGGAGACCTACATATTATGACTCTACCGATTCAGAGAGAAATAAATTATGGTATTAGAAAAGTAAATCATACCACAAATGGCATGGAGAGAATTAATAGGTAACAATTATAATTGTTTCTCATTCTGAAGAACATGAAATTATTACAGCCTGTTTAAAGTTAACAGAAGTAAATACTTTCTCATTTGACATGTAATTAAAATATGAAACTTATTGCTACAGGAAATTTTGGAGACAGAAATAATAAAAGGGATAAAAGAACAATTAGAAGTGAACCTAAGAAGAAGAAAAATCTGTCAGGACTATTAAACACAGAGATATGCTATCTTCTCTAATTCTGGAAGGTTTCTATGTGTTTGAGGAATTTAGGATGACAAGCTCCAATACACATACTCAAATAATAATTTAGAATAAAATTTCACAAAAGGGAAATAGTATTTTCCAACAAAACCAGCCCAGCCACCATCTTTTATGTTTATGAGAACTGTCTGAAGTAATACCCAAAACCGAACCTAACCCTTTCAGGTTGCCGCTTAAAGAACAACATTTACAAAATAGGATTAGCTCCTGGCCTTGAAACATTTTCTAGAAAAATATCTCCCAACTTCTTAAGTCAAATAACTATTGAAGCTCCAAATTTTTTGACACAAACTGTTAAATAACTTTACTCACAGACCACTGTTTCTGCAAAGCAACAGACAGAGTGTCAGAAGATTACAAGTTGAGGAATATCCCTGCTCAACTGATTCAGCCCCAGGTACAGTGGCTGTTGCTTCAGAGGCAGAACAAGCCTCTGGTGTCTGCAGCACCATGCATGCCAGGTTCTCAGCCTAAACCTTCTTCCAGATTAAAGGTCTGGACCTGCCAACATTTCCACAGCAAAGGACTTCTCCCTCCTCATGTCAGGAGAAGACCTTTGCTTCCCTGCTTCTTCTCAGGGGGAATAACTAGTAAGAAATGGAAGGCAGCATTTTCAGAGGCAATAATTTAGCATCCATGAAATTCAGTGGGGGCAAATGTGGCATCAGTGAGATGCTTGTTTAAAATGAGCACCCTCCATTCTTGGCTCTGTTATAAAGGCAGAGCTTGCAGAATTATTAGTTCATTATTGAGAGACAGACTAGACTGAACAGTGGGGACATTGACCTTAGACCACACACATACTGTCTTCACTTGGTTCCCAGATGATCTCTGGATAATGGGCAATCACTTTTTCTGAAACACAAGTCTCTTCTCTCCCCAGAATTATCCCACCCTTCTCTCAGACTACCTCTCAGTGAGTGAATCAAAAAACACATCACAGGTTTTCAAAAAGTGGATCCAGCAGAAATGGGACACCTTTTTATCTGTATGCTGGGAACCTGATTTTGTCAATTATACGCTGTATATAAAAAGCCTCTGCTATCTGCTTTCCCAGTACTCTGGGGAATGTATATGAATAATTTTAAATGAGAAAAATGCTGTTGGGAATATTGTTTTATTTGGGAAATCTAAACTTTGAAACACATTTACAAAGACTATTTTATAATTAATAATATTTATTTTTTATATACACATATATATGCCTGTGTTTTGGGTTAAAATAAATAGAGGAAGGAGACTTCATGTAGATTTTCACAACCACTAACATAGATCTTTAAAGACAGGACAAAGTGCTTTTAAAAGAAATATCTTTGGACAAAGGTGGTAAGTGTGGGAAATTCTCTGATCACCTTTGTGTAGGCCCAAGTGAGTGACATGTGAGTGACAGATATGCTATCTGTGTCACAGAAACGATTCCATTTATCAGCTATATCCTTTCCCTACAGCATGATAGTTATGGAACAGGAATAATTCTGAAGAATTCTAATATATGTCAATATTTGCAAAATTTCTACCCGGCTTTTTTAGAAGAATGAGAATGCTAATAAGCTGCAAAGGAAAAAAAATGCTCTTTACATCATGAGAGTTACTTAATGGTAAACCTTTGCAGTCTTCTTGGCCTCTTTGATGCCACTTCACAGTTTATTGACATAGTTCATTCTCTTTTGAACTATGTCAGTTAGAATCATTCATCTCAGAAACTGAACAGTGATTTCTTAGAGACTGCTGACACAACACTGTTGTTCTTAAAGGAACAAACACACAGGGGAATTACACTGTTTCCAAATTGCAATTGTTGGCCAGTCCTTTTGTCTTTCATGCTATTCTTTTTGGTGATTTTTTTGATGTAGCAAACAAATTTACTTCATCTTGGAAAATAAATTACAAACTGGAAGTTTTCTGAGCTGTCCACACAATATCCATTTCATCTTCCAGCATATGTTCCAAATGTATCACTGGGACTGACACTAAGAAAGAAGGTGTTTGCCAGCTGTCACCAAAAACTGGTTTCTGGAGTATTATTGCCAGATTCTGAGTGCTCTTGCATAAAAAAATATTAGCAACACCTGATCTTTTACTGGTGACTAAAACTTACTAATGATCAAATAGAAATTTCTGAGATATTTTTAATACTAGCCTTTATTCTATACAAATGTTTTTGTATTAAAAACTAAGAGGCTACTTTTTATTTTATAAATCTTAGCAAAGTCTTCTTCTATTCCATTTTTAATCAGTGGAAACAAAACACTTGTTATCTGAACTTTGTAACATTCACATATATTAATTTGCCTTCCTACAATACTGTACCACAAGATGTTTTCTGTCTTCCCTGAGCTCTGGATTATTTCTCTCTCAGCTACAAAATTCTGCAAAACATTTCAAAACAATGTTACAATAGTTATTATGTTAAAAGACTTAAAGTACAACCATCTCAATCTACAAAAGGCCCCCTACATTTTGCATTATATTTGCCTATTCATCAGCATTTACTAATGCATTTAACTTTTTAGAAAACACAAGATTTTTCTTGGAAAGCAATACACAGATTTTCAAGTATTTTTTCTTGTTAAAATGCATCATGTAATCATCAAATTCATCATTTAATTTACAATATTTACAAAAACACCCACACATCCCTTGAAAGGAGCTCAGAGTCAAAATATTAAAACAAAAAAAAAAGTCACTACTTTTGGTGGGGAGAGGTAGATGGCAGATTAGCCAAAGGTGACTTTGAATCTGGTCTCTATCTTTACTTATAAACTTGCGATTTTCTTTTCCAATGTTATAAATAGGAATACATTTGTTTTAGATGTAACTTTCACCAGATCTTCCTGACTTGACATCAGCACAATTCAAGGAACGACCTCTACATGTCCTAATGAAAATGCTTAATGATGATAACTTATGGAAAAAAAAAATTAAAGATCCAGTTCACTAAGGGCCATATTAGGGTGTTTCATTCTTGTGAGATGCTATCTATAGATGATGTCCAATGCTGATGAAGAAGGTACTGCTCTCGTGGGAAAATCACTGCTGTGATATAGCCTCACATTTTTCAACAGAGATCAATTGTACAATGGTGTGTATTCATAAACAAGCACACATATATTTAAAGTAACTTGCATTAGTACCCAGAACACCTGTGGTAAAATACTGTAATGTAAAATAGACTTTAGCTAAAAAAAAAAAAGTTAATGTCAGAAAGAAATTTTAAAAATAATTCCTTATAATATGAAACCTACAGTGGTGTCTGCTGTTAAATATGTTCTCCTTCAAGATATTATATTCCTGTGCATGAAAACAGGGTTATTGCACAGGGAATTGGGGATGCCCTGATATTTATATAGTGGATTAGAAAAACAGCCAGTACAAACTGCTAATTTTACCCTTTCAAACAGGAGTAGAAACTCTGCTTTCCCAGCTCCAAGTTTCTTCTCCGCCTTGAGATGAGTGACACTAAAGAGATCAAACACTCAGGGTCTTGCTTGAGCTGGCATTTTTCAGGTGTCTCATGCTGTACACATGCAACCATGACTCACTTTTTGAAATCACACTGGGATGGGAAACACTTTCAAACCTCAGCCTGAACTCTGGAATAAGCAGGGGACCCTGCCTTCTCTTTCTTCACTCACCTGGACAAAGCAGGTAAAAATTTGCCTTTTGACCTTGGTGATACTGGATTGCTTAAGAGCTTCAAAATCCTGTCTTTTCCTTAGAGAAGTCTTTTTATCTTGTCTCAGGCGTGCCTCAGCTCAGTCTCACCAGGCTGCCACAGAATTTCCTGAAATTCCCTAGAATTTCCTGTCAGTGCCCCAGTCTTGAGGACCCCATGTCTCTCCCCAGCCCTGCTTTCTGGTGGCCTCTGTACTCATGCTTCCACAGGGAACTTTAATCCTAGAAAATTCACAAGAGCTAGAATTTGCTATTACCACAGTCTTTTTATATTGCATTAGAGAGTTAGGATGGATAAAAATCTTCTCTTAGAAGCAAAAAAGAAGGTACATTTTAATGCAAATATTTGGCCAAATAAAAAAATTGCAAATTACATCAAGAAGTACCAAAAGGTAAAAACATGTGTCATCTTATTTTTTCAGCATTGAACTTTGATAAACCTTGCTTAACTCTCACAGAACTCCTCATACCTCTAACTTTTCACCAGCTAAGATCTCGAAGGTCATACAATATCTCAACTGTTCAAACAATTACCATGTTAGCACATATGATTCACAGCATGTAGGTTTGCAAATAACATGTGTGTTGATGCAACTATTTATTCCATATGGGATTTCAGATTCAAGACTATCTGCACATTTGAAAAGGATAAAAATTAATAATAGGACACATGTTCAGTCATTTCTATTTGCATAATGAATTACTCATAAAAAAAGAAAGTTATAACTAAATTGAGTCAAAGTTTTGTACTAAATACTATTTTGAATTACTCATAAAAAAAGAAAATTATAACTAAATTGAGTCAACAGTTTTGTACTAAATGCTATTTTGTCACATTATTTTGATACAAAATTGAGACAAAGATGTAAATATTCAGGCATTACTAGATAAAAGTGCTAGATAATGACAGAAAACAAGTAGCCTTGCTGTCAACATTTAAAATTACTGCAACTTCAGGTAAAATTATTATTAATATAGACAAAACAGACCAGATCTCTAGCTGGTGTAAATCAGTGCAGTGTCATGGAAAATTTGCCTCAGAAAATTCACATTGTTGTAAATAATCTCACATTTAGAAGTACAAGTAGAACTTTACAATAGTCACTTTTTAAAGCCCAAAATTTGTCATAACTTAACTTTGCCCTGCTATGTATTACAACTAGCATAGAAATTGTTGGCAGAGTGAAATATTCAACAAATTTTATATCATAAAAAATAAAATAGCCAGTAAAGAAATATTTGAACACACCTTGTAATGAGATCCTATAATCTTTTGCAAATAGACTTCATCCCCAGAAATTCAATAGGATTGATCACAAAAATATTGAAGTGCCTTACAAACACATCCTTACAAAACATTTCCAAGGGGAAGAGGTATTATTTCCTTTTTATGGGAGCTAGAACAGATGTAGAGACACAAGGATTTGTACAAGGTGACACCAAAGGTGTGACATAAACATGAAATGAACTAGAATTAGTTAGCTTCTCATCCAGAGTCTGAAACATTACCACATGCTTTTGTCTTCAGCCAAATTCAAGTTCTCATTTTTCTTTCTCAAATTCAAGTTCCCTGAGAACCTGTGGGGAAATCCCAGGGCCATCATCTTTTCATAACCATCTAAATGCTCAGAGGGTCTTACATAGCATGGGCTTAGGAAGAGTTGCCATTTTAAACTCAGGTTTTTAACAGTTCAGTTTTAAAACCTTGAATCAGTGGTCTATCTGCAAAACAGAGGCTAAACTCAAAACAGAAATTCCTTGCTAGACAAGATGCCAGCTGAAAAGAACAGAGCGATAACTTTCCTCTCAATTCTTCACTGATAGAAGTCTAAGCATCTTCCTTATCATTCTGATAAGTGGCAAAACTCAGAAAATTTTATTTTAGGTATTAAATTATTTAAAAATACACAGGTTAAAAAAAAAAAAAACAAAAAAAACCAAAAAACACCAGGCTCCTATTCTGAGAGTGATAGTATTTTTAGTCTTGACTGCTGTATCAGGAATTTTCAGCAGTAGGAATTCATATTTCTTCTCATTCTGTGAAATACAAAAGGCTTACAATTCTGTGAAATGTAATGTACAGGTTTAATAGGATTGTACTCTTGCCTAATGTCACAGTAACAAATAAATGCAATAGAGAGTTGCTGACACAATAGAAAACTGCTAGTTCAACACAAATGAGTCTCTGTAAATAAATCTGAAGTAATTTCTCTATACATCTTGGCTACTGCTTTAAGCTCAGTTTACAACCAGGGTGAGGGTGTGGGGCAACCTTTCAGCAACCTCCTCAGTGTGTTACAGAATATTGCAACTCAAGGAAAGAGTGACCTGGTGGTTTGACACAAAGGCACAGTGATACTGCCATGCACTGGCCCATGGTCACATAGAGCTGCTGCCACAGGTTTGGCAGCATATAACCCGGAAATAAGAAATGAAAGCAACACCTTACCTCCATGGTCAGCAGGTTTTGGCTCTTTATGTGCCACTATTTCCTTTCTGGCACAGGCTTTCTTCTGAGTGGGAGATCCTACAACAACTATACTGGGAAAATAGCCATTACGCCTACCCCAACCACTTTCTATCCTACTTATGCTGAGTGTTTTCAGAGTTACCTCTTTTAATGTAACAGCATCTCTACCATGTGTTGACCAGTCAAGGGGAAAACATAACATAACATAACATACCAGCTGACATGTTTGTATGCTGTGCATTGTATAAAAATATGAGAGAGCCCTATCTTCAATAAACATAAAGGCAGGGAAAAAGAAGAACGAACAAAAAGCAATCCAAAAGCCCAAAATTGGCTGTTGGGAGTAGGAAATACTAACAGATAAAGCAGCTGTCGCCCTTTTTCCTCACCTTTCCCTATATTGGCATGTTTCTTATTCTATCTTATCCCATGGAGGATACACTTCTAAGCAGCATGTAACATTAAGCAAATTGTAAGCTATAATATTTTTCAATTCAAGGTATCAGCTCTCCATACACTTAAAATGTTGATCTAATAGCACAGATAGAAACCACCTTTTCTTTTTCAACATGCTCAAAAACCTATTAAATAAGATGGCCAGTATCTCCTTGTAAGGGATACTTAGGCATGCCAGGAAGAGCTGGCATTTTCCTCAGAACACTCACTGTGGAAGGTTGACCTTAGCCACTCATTCCTCTCCGGCTTCTCCTTCTCAGGAGATTAGGGGGGTGAAAAATAAGATGAAAAAGCTTACCAAAAACTATCCACAAAATTATCAATGCAATGGGTAAAATAGACTTGATTTGGAGAAGATTAATTTTTTTTCATTAAAAATAAATTAATATGTTATTTCATTTATTTATTGCCAGCTAAAAAAGAGTGGAAAGGTTTGGAGTAAAGGCAAAAAAAGTGAAATACTCTCGCTCTCTGATTCCCATTCTTAATTTCATTCCTTCCTTTCCAGCTCCCTTAGCCCCACCAGCATCTCTCCAGTGGTGGCAGGGGACTCACACCTGGAGGAACTCTTTACCCTCCTGTCACTTTGATGATCAGGAAGCTGCTTCTCACACTTTCTTCTCATCACCCCAGTTTTTCTCCAGTGCTTCCCACTCAACCACATTTTGGCCTTTCTTGAATAAAAAACCAAAAAGCAACAACCCCGTGTGAGCAGACCTCAATGATCTGCTTTCAGTTAAGTGCCATTACGGAATATGACACGTAGGAAATAAGGAGTGGCAGGAGGACCCCGTCCTTGCACTGTTTATTGACAATCTCCCTGGGTGGTTTGATTAGCTGAAGAGCAGATGCTATTTTTCCCCCCTTTCTTGGTCTTTTTTTGTTTGGAAAACTTGAAGCTGATTGCACATATGCTTAAAGTTTAGGTATGCAGATTTGGAAAAATCTAAACATGTAAATACATTTCATGAATATTACCAAGTAGGCACCAAATATTTATTCTAACCATCGGAGTTCCAAGCACAAATGTTTAGCTGATACAAACAAAGGGACTCAATTGGTCAAATTCTCTTTTGGTTATGAAAGGAGTTTGTCTTTGTTTCTGTCCTGGTTTAATTATCTTTCTTGGTCCAGATGCCTTCATTGAGCTGCATCTGCAAAATATTTCTTGGATGAGGTATGACTAAATCCTTCCTGTGTTATGCCCCTGTGGCCAAGACCCAGGCGAGCTGAACACTCTCATGGCTCTTCTGGAGGTACAAGCTGTGAGTGCTCAGCACCCTAAACTGTTTTATGGGCAGCTTTGCATATCTCAGTGGTGCAAAATTCCACAACAGAAGAAACTGCTTGTGGGCCACTCCTCAGAAAATGAATATACTTACATACATGTATACTTAATATTTTTTGAGGTTAAACAGGACATTAATCTTTCTTGTGGGAATGGATGAGCAAGTGGATGCTCTGCTTAAAGCATCTGAGAGGACTTTGTAGGGCCAAGCAGGAGGGATCATGGCTGCAGGGTCGCCAAAAACCTTCTCCACAGAGGAACAACCACAGAGAGCAGTGACAGGAGGAGAGCCTTTACTAAACACAATCAAAGGACTCCCTATGGCATGCTACCTCTTTGAAGGAAATTTCTGACTGATCTTAGTTTTCCAGAGGACAAAAATTAAGGACCTTCAGAAGGCAAGACAAAGAATCTTCAAGGATCATGAACAACAACAAAAGCATCAGAACTGTCTTGCCAGAGAGCCTCTGAAGGTCATCTCTGACTCTGAGTCACCATTTTCTGTGACTCAAGGGTCTATGGTTTCCATTGAACAGGTCTATGATTTCAATTGAACAGATGGATGCACACAGTCCATGTCTTAATGCCAGGAGGCAACTACTCTTCCTCTATAACAGTCTTTTTATTCTGGAGGGAAGGCAGGGGGGAAGAGGTCAGGGGACAGGGCAGGAATATTTAATTGATATTTTTAATAAAAGGAATCACTCTGACACTGAAATATTTAAAAAAAAAAAATATTTGTACATTTTCCAAATTGCACTGGGAATTAGAATGATACATTATTTGTTTACCTATTTTATTATGGTTATTATATTTCCTAATCAGCAAAATAGAAGTATCTACATTTTCTTTCTTCTTACTCTCTGCTGAGTACACTGACCTGAGTGCGTACATTTTTCTAACACTATATACAATGGAGGAACTGATGGCAGGAGTGTTGGCAACACTCATGTTTTTAAGGCTGGAACAAGTGATCTATCTGTGAAATTAAGTCACAACTCAATTGGACAAGTACAAAGCAGGAATTTTCATTGGTAAGAGATAGTACATTAGCAATTGGACATTAAAATTTTGAGTAAAACAAACAGAATTTGACCAGAATTGAAAATTTCATTTAAAAATTATCAATAGTCATGTCATAACACAACACATCCCTCCATGGTGAGTCAACCATTGGTGTATTTGATGTCTGTCATACTGGTATTTTCAGATTAGAGTACCTTTTCCTTTTGGCAGGTTACACTCTTGTTTGCAGTGATTGATTGACTTTTTTTCCTCTTAAATTTCAGGGGGAAAATTCTATAATCTAATCTGTTTTCTGTAAGATGGAACTAACCAACAGGAAGAAACTCTTAAGACATATAGACATCATAAGATGAATTTTGGTTGTTACCAATGCCTTTTCATTTAATGTAAACTTATGTATGTATAATCATGACATTTACTGTATCTTTAATCGTCACAGACATCAGAGACTTCAGAATTCTGAAAGAACTTTTGTGTCTAGAGTGTTCAGATATCTGTGTGGCTGAGATCTGGCTGGATTATACAGTGAATTTAAAATTAGAAGGTAATCCCTTACAAATTCAGTGAGTCAGACAAGCCTTAAGATTAAAGCTTTTTTGCATTGTCTTACACAGAACCAACTCTTACCTCATCATTTGCTGATGGATGTATTTGTCTTCATATCCATTACTTTATTTTCCTTTTCCAAAATGCATCCTTCCAGAAAAACCCGCTTCTTCTCATAATACTTTTGAATGAAGTCTGCTATAGCTGGGATGGCATGATATAGTTAACCCAGATGGTCTGAATAATACTGAATGATTCAAGCCACTCTAATTGCATACAATTTTGTTATACAAGTTATTTTGTAGGGGAAAAAAGAGCAAGTAACTCATTCCATTACATTTTTTTCCTTTCAGAAATAGCCTTAATAAAAATTGGGACAGTAATTTAAAAAGCAACCAGTAAATGTGGGTGCAGAGCAATACCTCAGAGAATTCACTCTCCTGGATGCACCCTGACTGAGCAGACTTTTGAAATCAGAGCTTAAGATGATCAGACAATTGTTTTAAATTGTGGTTTATGTGCAACAACATAGTAAGCAGCTATCTGCTATGTCTTCCCTGTTCTACATTAAACATATTTACGATTAAAAATTACTCAATTTTCACAAAAAAAGGGGGAGAATCGGCTATTTTTTGCAAAAGGTTCCTTTCTTACTTTTTCTTCCCTTTTAACTAAAGATTTCAATTTTGAAATATCTGGGGTACTGATATTTCTGACTTCATTTCCCATGGGAAACCAATGGATTCCATAATTCATTGCAGCAGCTCAGCAAGAGGTGAAAATTATATGCAATGTAATCTATTTGGGGAGAACCACTCAGCAAGAACAATGGTGGGATAAAAATCCAAAATATAACTCTCATGAGCACTGTGGAATTATTTTTCAAATAAAAGTATTCAGATTTTAATTTTTAGTAAAAAGGCAACATATTCTCAAAAGCAGCTGCCTACTTCAAACCAGTCTGGTTAACTCCTGTGTAACTGTGACAGCAGATACAGACACTGCTTCATTTATCTGTGTAATGTCTTCATGTAATGATGTGGCTTTTTAATTTTTTTCAGTGCTGTGGCAGATTATGGCGCTTACAAAACATGTATCTTCTTAGCCAATATCGGGGGTGGTAGAAAAATCATAAACCCACAAAATCCCCCAACCTAACACTGTACTGTTGGTAGCTTAATGGTTGCAAGCAGAGGTCATCATTAAGGTCTATCTGATTTTATTTTCCACTTACAGCATATTCTGTAGATCAGTCATAGACAGTGAGACTCCACGGCCCTGTCCACAGGAGGAACTGGGACTCCACAGTTAGGGCATTAGGCCTGAATTTAAGAGATTTGGCTTCAATTTCCAGTTTTCCTACGGAATCTTGGGCAAATTACTTAACGTATCAATTCCTGTCTCCCATCTGGGAATACAATAATACTTCTTTCATGGCTCTTGTGGTTTATTCACTTAAAAAACACTTAGGGGCAGGAAGTGCCCTACAGTGGATGTGTGTATGCAGGGCTCAGCACTGCAGAAATCCAACCCTGCTTGAGGAACCACTGCGAGACCACAACAAGAGCAACAATAATCCACTCCCAGGGATATAAACACACACCGAGGTTGGCTGGAGCATGTGTTTGAGGCATAGTGGAAGGCAGGCCCACCAGCCAAAACAGCATATGCAGTGCCTTCGAGGAAATCCCAGACCTGCCGTCGCTGTGAGGTGAGTCATGCTCCATTTTAGCATTTTGCAGCAGGTGTTGGGGCAGCAGCAGGGTGATGCTATCTGTCACCTGCAGGCTTGTGAAGCCTGGCTGCCGACTGCCTTCACCCACTATTCAGAGAGCACTTGACTGACAGAGGCTGAGCAGTGTTTCACCGCGTGGCGTTCGTGACAGCCACAGTGTCTGCCAACACATTCTATCACTCGCTGCTTATGCAGACAAATTTTTTTCCTTTTTCCTTTCTCTCTCTATCTCTCCATTTTTTTTTTCCCTCTCCTGATGTATTCATCACTAGGCTGCAGACACCTAGTTAATCCATTTAGAACCTATCAGCTCTGTTCATCGGCTCATAAACCCATTACCTCGGAGGCGCTGTGCTCAGGGACACAGGTGCCAGACCAGTGCACAAAACCCAATTGAGTTATGTAGCAGGCAGCAAGGCCCTTGGATTCATGATTCTGCCTGCATGGGGAATTGCACGCGTTATGTGGCAGCAGCCACTTTATTAAATATCGATTTAAATCACAGCCTTTAATCAAATCTGATAGAAGACCTTTCTCACCTCCTGTCTCTCCTCCCCCTCCTCATGTCTTCTCAATGCTCCCCCCTCTCCCCCAGCCCTCCCCAGTCCTCTCCTGTCTCACACGGGTCTGCCTGATGACAGCAAAGCTCAGGAATGAATAGTTAGCAAGTAGTTCAACAGCAAACCCTTATCAACAGTAATGAGGCATTTGCGATAATCGAGTGATGAAATGTAAATGGGCAGTAATGAGCACAATTACATCCACTGGGGAACCATCAAAGCTGCTTCTTTCCTCTCAGATAGATGAGCTCTCTCACTGTTGCTGCCCATTGCTGCCTCTGCTCCGAGCACGGCATGGATACGGGGACTGGTGGGAAGGGAGGTGGCACCGGGAAGAGCAGGATCTGGCGGTGCCTTGATGGAGGAGCCTGCTGTCCAGGTAGAAGCTGGGATCTCTCTGTGCTTATTCCACCTTTCATGGTTAGCCTTTGCCTCTCTCTCCCCCACCCGCCCTCCGCCCTCTCCTCCTTCCTGGTCCTTAGGGATGATTTGATTTGCTGCAATGTTTGAAAACTGCCTCATTGTGCTAACAAGATTAACTCGAGCCTATGTCTGTTTGATACACTGGAAATGTGCAGGGTGACTCAGACTGGCTTTCAGCTGGAAAGAGCCAAGAAATGGGATGGTTGCCAGGGAACAGGCCCGACGGCAGATTATGTCATCCTCGCCGGCAAGGGACCAGTGGGGAAGAACACCAAACTGTTCAGGAAAGGGGGAAACTCAGCGTTTCCGTAATCCGGCCGGGAAACATTAACAGATCCCAGAAACTGCTCACCCAGAAAGAAACACATCAAACTGCATAATCTGGCCCAGTTAACTCAGTTTATCCTGGATAATTTGTGCAACTAAATAGTGATGGAGGAAAGCAAAGACCCAGGGTTAAAAAGGTGTGTTGCAAAGAAACCCAAGTGGAAAATACTCTTGTGGCTGCTGTGTGTTCACCAAACTGCTCTTGCCTCTTTATTTCCTGGGTCCCACGGGGTTTAACTGTGGCGTACAGCCTCATTGTCGGTGTCCTTATTTCCCTGTTTCCCACATTATCAATGGGGAATTATCACAGTTTTTTAAAGAAGTGATCAACTAAGGAAGACTTATCAGTTATGACTTCTTTTTCAAAATTACAGTAAGGCTTCTGGTGTGCTTAAGCTCTGACAGGATGGCCAAAGTTATGTTCCTATTCCTTGCATTAAAATCTTCTTTAATTATGCATTCATCGTATCCTATGAAGAATTCCTATGCAGAGAAATCTCCTCCCTGTGGATCACACTCTTAAAAGCCAGGCATAGTGCAGATGGTCTATGAAGAGCACACTGCAGGACTTTTGACCCTTGGCAAATCTGCAGAGAAGAGTAGGTGTCACATTCAGCATGGCCAGAAACATGCCAGCCCATTGGGGGTGCAGAAAGGGGCCACTGGCAGAGCTGGAGGCAGGGAAGAGAAGTTCACCAGGGACTGTGAACTGAATTTATACACTGCAAAGACGTGGGTCTCATTTGCAATAACACCATTTCATAAACTGCAAAGGGCTGGCTATATGCTTTTTTGTTTTAAAAGCATACACATTTTGCATAACTTAAATGTCTGCAAAGTCTCAGGGATGACTAGAAAATCTTGCACAGCTAAATAGTAAAGCGTGCAGTGGAACAAATTAATACTGGTGGATAGGGAATAATGAAACAGGAAAGGGCGAATCTTTGGATTGTGATAGGTAGGATCTGAATGAAAACAAGGTTTGTGAACAGACAATACAAGCCAGAGACCAACAGGTTCAGGTGCAAGAAAGGATCTTGAGAGGAGACTGTCAATATTCACTACATGTTTTCAAACAAAGTCAGATTAAGCCTGAACATTCTGAAGGCAACAAGAATGAAACTATTTTCAAGTACAACTGAGTTTTTCTCTCAGCTCTCCTTTTCCAGCTCTCAGAACTGGAATGTTCTCACAAATGCAACTTGGTGGCAATGAATTCCATCCGTTACCACTTGTGCTATACAAAATGACCTCAAATTGAGCCAGGGGACATTTAGATTGGATATTAAGAAGAAATTCCTCAAGGAAAGGGTTTTCAATCTTGGAAAAGGCTTCCCAGGGAAGTGGTTGAGTCACCAGCCATGGTGGTATTTATAAGATGTGGGGATGTGGCACTGAGGGACATGATTTAGTGGTGACTTGGCAGTGCCGGGTAAATGGTTATAGTCCATCATCTTAGAGATCTTTTCCAACCTAAAGGATTCTATGATTCTAAGAAATACTCCCTTTCATCACACTTTAACCTGCTGCCTTCTAACTTCAGAGAACATTCCCCACTTTCTATGTCAGAAGCAGCTCCAAATGACCACTCACTGTGCAGAAACATGAGCAATCTAAATTTTGGCAAATGAAGTGCATCAACTCATCTGGAGATTAATTACGCAGTTGCTGCATCTATAAATAAGTGACCAGTGCATGGGTTTAGGAAAGATCCCACAGATGCTGCAGGCTGGTGTGGTAGATCACCCACCCACCTGTTCTCAAGCCAGAAAGCAGCTCAAACCTGGACAGTAAGAGGGATGAGGATGGTCACCTCTGCCGGCTGCCACAGAAGATCCTCATGATATCCTATGAGTTACTCAATATTATAGACTTCTGTCACCCCAAGTGTTTTTACTTGCACTATTTTTGATGAACATTGCATTTAGAAATACACTGGGATCTTTTATTTGTTAGAGATGCAATAGTTGTTAAATTGTATTAGTTATTGACCTTAGCAGCAATAAAATGTACCAAGAGTAGTCTATTGTAAACACTGCTAAATCATAATCAGCTGGCATAATGTTGGTATTTCTGACCATTTGTAGCATACCCTATAAAGTGCATTTGGTCACAGCGTATAAAAGTGTAAGAGTACTGTATATAGTTTTGGAATGGACTGGATTTAAAGACATATTCAACCAATTTATCATTTAACTTACAGCTTCACAAAAGCTATTAAACAACACAGTGAGCCTGGAGGCCACACATATGCTACAGCCTTGTAAATGTAAAGAAGTTCATTTGAATCCCTTAATAATGACCTTGACCTATCGAACAAGGTGTACTTATTGTCAACAATTCATCTCTCTCTTGACCCTGGCAAAATGACTAACCTTTGAATACTTATGGTGGGGGAGGAAGGGCTTGGGGTGATTTTTTCTTTCCCCTGGTGAAATGGGCCAATTTTTTTCCCTGTTTAGCAAAATCTGGAACACAGATCATTAGAATGCTTTTGGCAGCTAATTTGAACATCAGTGACTCAACTTTGAGAAGGAAGCCTTTTTCTGCCCTAAAGAATCTCAGAGAGTTTTCAGACTACAGTAATTGAAAAATCCCTAAACACTCACTCACAGAGGAGATACACATTACTGCAGGAACAGTCTACAAATTGTAAAGTATTCAATTTACATTCTCAGTACCTCAGGGTAGTAGTGAAGAATTTATATCTTCAGAAACCTTTGAACTAACAAAAGATAACATTTCACAGCAAAGTCTACTTGCATAAAAGTTTTTTAACTCCCTTCATTCTTATTCTGAAGGAAGTGTCTTTTGCACTTCTGGAACCGCTGCTCAACACAGGTATCTGAGATGTTAAAAAGGAGATAGAAAAGGAGATAGAGGTGTTAAAAAAATTTAATGGACATCCTGCATCTCATTTAGAACCTGAATTCATTATTCACCAGTCCACATATGATGTATTCTTGCTCTGAACTTGATGTCTTTTTAAATGATACTTCGGTTTGATCAATGTGCGAAGATTCCTAGTTATATTAAGGCCCGTTATGCAAAGGTCTTTATAATGTGCAGGTAACAGGGACAGCTATACATTGGGTGAGGGCAAGCTACACCTCAATGAGAGCAAGAGGATATCTTTTTGTCCCTGTGAGCATCAGCTAGGGCAGTGTAGAGTGCCACATCTAATGTAGTACACTGGGTTTATCGCCCACTGGGTTTTCATCTGCTTGCAGACATTGCATTTTAAAACAAATATTGATGACACTTCAGTAAGACTGAAGGGAGAGTTTTTCTCATTAGGAAGTGGTGTTTTGTTTTTGGTTTGGTTTGTTTTCTGTTTGTGTTGTTTTTTTTTTAATAGGGTCACTACATAAATTGTATCTTTTGGATCTCTATCAGCAAACCAACATTTTTAGAGTTTCCATTGTGAACCACACAAAAACTGGCATATTAATTTAGGTACCTCAAAGGCATCATGGAATACTTTAGGCACAACTTTAATGTTGTGCTCAAGCCACACAGAAGTGAGGGCTAACATCCAGCTGACACTTGAGTCAAGAAGAAGATAGAGACTAATAGGTCATAAGGGTTCAAACTCACAGAATCAGGCCCTAGTTATGTGGAGAAAATTGGTAATAGATACAGGCATTACATTTGCTAGCTAGGAAATTATCTTTCTCTTCCTCTGCCCCTTTTCTTGATCAAAGAACACTCAACATAATTACCAATCTAATGACATCCTTTTGCTTGACTTTTTGTTCCTAATTTCTACAGAAAAAAAAGAGAAGGTAGGAAGGACAGAAAAAATTTTGCTTCAAGCCAACCTTAAAACTGTGATTACCATATTCATGTCCAACACTAAGCATTATGTGGAAACATTAATGAAAGTTTTAAAATGCAATCATTGGTTAAAGTTTTTTTTCCTCTCTATAAAGAAATTGATAAATGTTTCTATTAACTAATAACCCAGGAATCAACAGTCTTATAAAACTGGTTTATTCAGCCCAGAAAATTAGGCAATCCATCATGACTGATTTGCTCACATTTTCCCCTGCAAATAAGTGAGATGAAAACTTTAAAACCAATAAGATAATGCACTTAACAAATTCAGCTGAGAGAGATGGATAAACTAAGATGCCACTGGCATCAGTTAAGGAAAATCTGTCGTGTTTCCAATTATTTGAGCAGATTTTGTATCCCAATTTGCTGCCAGACTGCCTGCATCCCCCACTCCCCTCTTTCAAACCAAATCATCTGATCTTAAATCAGAACAAGCTCATCATATCACACTATGGAAGGCCAACAGGGGATAAATGACACCAGATGTTATATGAGTTTTCTTTTAGGCTTTCATTTCAGACTTACTGCATTCCCCATGCTGCTTTTTACTTGTCAAAAACTAAAATGTGCTTTGATAGATAACAACCCTATTTTCTTCACTGCCTGAGCTTAGAGAATACCATTAAGTATTGATATTGATGGTGCTTAACTAGGGAATGCAACCTGGGACCACAGAAAGCATGATCCTGGGATCTTGAGATATCTTTTGGTCCCACAGATACATTTTCTGTGGGTCCCGGGGTTTTTCTGTTGTTGCTGCTGGGGGTAGTGTTGGGATACACGCTGTGTGATTTTACAACACAAAATGTGAGCACTCAGACAGACAGGAAGAGCAAGGAGGGGCAGGCAGTCTCAGAAATATAACTCTTAGGCCCATCTGCTGCTGCTGTCTGAGCTGCTGAGGGAGTCACTATCATACCAAAAGAATAACAATGAACTTCTGAAACTGAACTGAGGCCCGCTGGTGCAAAATCCAAGGCACATCATTTTAATTTGCTTTGCTTATGGTCTTCCAGAGTCATTGTGTGCCCAGACCAGTAGTGAAAAAGACTGGGAAATGGCAAAAACAAAGAACAGCAAGGGGAGAATGAGGAGGCATGCAGAGGAGATGACACACGACTGCAAGGCACATGGTACCCAACCAGCCTAGGTCTGAGCAGAGAAGCTTTTCTGTAAGGGAGAAACCTGATGATTCTACCAAAGTGTAGGCATTTTAAAATCTAGTTTGTCCATGCAGTTTGTCTAATGTGTTCCCAAGTTTAAAATGGCTGGCTAGTCCTGCAAAGAACCTGATATAAATAAAATGTGAACAACCTTGGTAAAGGGCAAAGAAATAAATTAATACATGTCAGTCTCAATTGTGAAGGAAAAAGCCATTTCTTTCAGTAGAGTCATAATTTATTGTCTTTAGGTACTTTTATAAAGCTACACCAAACTTTCACAATTGCCACAAATATTTTCTTAAGAAAATCTATAAATACGGAAGGCATTTTAACTCTCAAACCCACAGTGACAGGTGACACCACACCATAGTGGTGTTTCCCATGAAGATGACACAGATCTCCTCCAGCTGGCCAGGTGTGCACATTTGTATGGAGGCACTACCACAGCTTTGAATACTTCACTCTATTGCCTGGGAGTAGCTTGCTCGTCTCATGGGTGGGAGAGGGGGCAGCTTAACCTCATTCCAATACACCTGGCAGGTGCAGTGAGGGAGGATATTCACACAGACTCTGACTGCAGCTGGTGACAAGCAGCTTGCTCCACAGTGTGCTGAAGTCAACTGGGTTAAGCCTCGAGAGCAAAGGAAGAAATAAGGGTACAGTCAGCACACATGACTCAGCAGCAGAAGCTCTCCTTTACAGGTCAGAAATGCTCAGTCACAGAATCTGAAGCAGAATTCAACTCCATTTAAACATGAGAATAACTTTCACCCCTTGCCTCTTTCTGCTGCACTGGTACTCTGCTGCTGCCTGTACATTTCTGCCATGATGAGTCCACTTACTACCACTGATAGTGTCACCTTTGCAACTCATGCAAAATGTGCTTGGTGAACAAAATACACCAGTAAGCCAGCAGCTGTCAGAAACCATGATTTTCAGCATTAAACAGCATCTGTTTGGTTTGGCTGACACTCGGCAATATTTACCTACCACAGCACCACTTGATACTAAGAATAAGTTGGTCTCAGCTCCCACCCCAGCAAACTTTTACAGGAAAGTAGAAGTCCTCACAAAGAGACTTGTGCAAAGAAGTGATAATGCAGGACACTAAGGGAATGGGGAGGAGACCTGGCAACATGTACATCAATATGTTTAGGCATATCAATCTAGAAATCAGTGCCCTTTGGAGCCTGCTTTCATTCAAAGACCTAGGCAAAACACAATGTGAAGAAAGGAGACAAGAGCAACTCCTAAGTCGGTTGTGACAACAAAAGAAATATCACTGAATATCTCACAGCAAACACGTGCTAGACTTGACTTACCTTAGCCATTTGTACCACTGTGGGACAGCTAGTGGTAAGCAGCAGCTTAAACTAGTATCTTTATGCTCGCCTCCTAGCATTTTTTAGTTTGAACATGAGCATCATATCAGTAGGTTGTCCAGCATCTTCAGTGTGTTTTATGTCTTTCATAGAAAACTAGCAGAAGAGGGTAGAAGGTGACAAGTTGGTGGTTAAACAAAAAAAGATTATTAGTGGAAATTAATTAGGCAAAATGATGACAAAATCCATCATCTCTTCAAAGTATTGCCCCTCCAAAAAGATGGTGGAATAATTTTTTAATATTTTCTAAACTTCTGATTGTTATAAACACAGTCAAATATGCTAGGATGCAGATGAAAGGAAAGATCTCCCTTCTTCCCATGCTCTCTCAATGCTACTTTGTCACCCTTCCAAGCTTTGTGGAAGAGGGACAAATTGCTGCTTTTGGATACACAGCTGCAAGGCAAAAAGCCTGTGACTCAGTAATCCTCCAGCATCATCAGGAAAAGTCATCCCTATGGTCACCAGAAATATAAAGCCTGCAGCCCCCTAGCAGCCAAACTAAGTGTGGTTCAGAATGGGCTGTGGTGGGGAGACACACAGGAGATGCCACCTCTCTTTCCCTTCCATGTCAGGATAGAAAAAAATGGGCTTGGATATGGATTATCCTGCATAAATGCACTTGGTGTTTTCAGTCAGCTTGAGCTGGCTTTCTTTGCACCTCTGGACAGCCTTCTTGTAAGGGTTTTCTTTGTCTATGAATGTCTTTGGCAGAAATTTTTGCCTAAGGTGAAGATTTTAAGAGAAATTGGAAAAAAATCTGTGGAAAGTGTTTCTGGAATTTCTTTTGGTGGGCAGCTCATTCCTCTAAACAGGAAAGGAAATTGACTTTCATAACATTGAAATCAAGGGGGTTTGAAGTGCAGAAGAAAATGCTGACAACAACCTGCTCTCAACCAAACTCCAGACTGAATGTGGTAAGCAGAAATTAGGCAGCTAACACTTTGGCATGAAGAATTGAGTTAAGAAAATCAACACTCTGTGACATATAAGTCATGAAATAAGAGCAAAAGTAATCAAATCAATGGCTTCTTTCACTCCATGATATTTAGCACAGCTAAATCCCACCTATTCCTCGCTTAGACCACCGAAACAGTGAAATCTCCATGTTGTGTCACTGGCCTGCCTGTGGGAACAAGCTCCTAATTTAGTTATTGCATACCTTGTGCTCTTACTGCAGTTGTTTCCTTTGACATTTTCTCTGACCTAAGACATGCCATTTTTTGGGCTAATGATAAAAGAAAAAACACTGAAATGCCCCCATCATTAAGCCTCTTAAAATAAAAGTCTGAGAACTAACAGCAGCTGCACAGGTATCTTTGGAGACCACAGGAGCAACTCCAAATTTCCCGGCATACAATTGTGTGAATATTTGCCTTCTCATATCTTTCCAGTTGAGAATGAGGCAGCCAAGTAACGGGATTTGAATGCATATTGGCTTGCTGCCTCTGCTGTTTTGATTTGCAGACTGGCCAAGCAGAACGCAATTAGTGGTTATTGACACCTTTACAGGAAGCACTCATAAGGGAAATGGGAAATTGAAAATGTCCTTTAAAAGATGGAAGCAAAATACTGTATCAAAGCTTGCTGGTAAATAAGACGACCCCAGAAAAGTGCTCAGTCAGAATATTTGTATT
This sequence comes from Lonchura striata, assembly GCF_050655825.1. Taxonomy (NCBI): domain Eukaryota; kingdom Metazoa; phylum Chordata; class Aves; order Passeriformes; family Estrildidae; genus Lonchura; species Lonchura striata. Next base: position 65,045,791 of record NC_140704.1, read on the forward strand.
TCTGTATCATTTAGGAAAATCCTATTATGGCTTTAGCCACAGAGACATCCCTGGTGTGCAAGATAGAGGCAGTTCATAAAATACATAGCATTTTCAGCTTGAAAATAGGGCAACCTATTGCTTTCTGTAGATGGCTATGTTACACCCCAGTTCCCATCAATAGAACATAATCTCATTGCAGGAGGCAATACTCAATATCAATGAAACACTGGTATTTTAGGCATCTGCAGACTGCCAGTACCTAAAGGACAGAAAGACTTTGTGTTTTTACAAGGGCCAATATCTCTGGAACACATTTATGAAACAAGGCAGCACACCAAGGAGGCAAATGAGTTATACGCGTGTGTCCACAGAGCTGTCTGCAGGCATTTGTTTGCTCTTGCTCCCCTCTCTTTCTCTCTCTCTCTTCTGGTGCTTTGCACCGTCCCTACCTTACATTCTCTAAGTTTCACTAGCAATGTCAGTTATGCAATTAGTCCCCTGGCACTTAATGCCAAATTAGATGCCTGCTGTCAGCTTTCCCTAGCTCTGACAGAATGTATGGTAATAATCTGTAACCAGGATAATTCTCTAAGGAGTCTGCATTGTTCTCTGGATGGGAGTAAAAAAAAGGAAGGAAAGCAAAAGAGAAAGAAAAAGTATGTTGCACGTTCACTTATGCCATCAGCAGTCAGTGCAAAAATAAAATAAGTTTTGTTGTGCAGTTATCCCAATGATTAAAATATAATAGGCTAATGAGATTACAGAGCTGATTCTGAACAAGACCAATTGTGTTAATTGGAGGCTCCTGAATGGCAATTTGAGCTGCTGCCGCTGCTGAGTTTTGAAATATAATCAGTTTTACTAATTTTATCTGATTTCTTAATGAAGCTTGCCTTGAGCAATTGTTCTATGTGTTCTTTAGCAAACAGCGTGTGTCATAACTGCTGACATTAATCTTGATTACTTTAGTTAAAATAAATAGTTATACTTGGGCAGCTTTCAGAAAATACATCAGAGTAAATGCAATGTTAGGAAAAGATGAATTTTTACTTATTTGGTGTTTTTCCTATATTGTACTTGTAAAGTCCCAACTCTGAAACATCTTTCTTGTGTGATTTGATCTCTTTCAGCTCCATCCTCCTATCTATCACCTGCCCTTCAGAAAGCATTTTTGACTTCCACAGAAGGAGGGATAAAGACAGTGTCATTATTACAGGGAAATTTTTACTGAGAGAGAGAAAAAAAATTCACCAAAAAAACCCAGGAAAAAAATGCAAAAAGCTTATTCATGCATGAATCTCAAAGTTGGCACATGCATTCTCGCCACCTCATGGTCCAGCTGCCAGGACTGACACTCGAGCCTTATAGAAATGCTCTCTCTCATATAGCTTATTTATTTTTATGGAGGATTGATATACTTAGGATAGCTCATTGGAGCTTTCATGGTGAATTTGATGGGATGCTGTACCATACTGCTGCTTACAAAGGGACACATAAACATTAACAAAAATAAACAGTAGAGAAAGGGAAATGGAAATATAAGTGCAGTCTGAATTAATGGTAAACATAGCTAGAGATTGTTCATATTTCAGAACTCCTATTATATTATGGCCTTGCCTTTGCAGGGATAATCCTTTTGTAATTAAGATAATGGCTAACTAGCCTGATAGGTATTATACATCTTTTTCTGCCAGTATGTTTATACGACAACATAATTTGCATGTACTTATTACTGAACTATAAAATCTGTGGATTTTATATGTAGTTACATTGATTAGGTACTTGGATGATAAATAGAAACCATTTGGGGAAAGATGATATAGGATATATTAAACATTTATTTCACCCCCTCTTTATGGCCAGCACTGGTTCATTAAATTAAAAGTGTTTAGTCTGGCCTGGATAGTAATCTATGTCCAATTCAGATCTAAATATGTATAATAAACAGTCTAGCTTTTAATCCATATGCATGTAGCAATCTCTTTAGTCATGAGGTTTTAGAAAGAGTTTAGGTGATTTTTCTCTAAGACATGTTTTCTGGAACAGGAGAAGGTCATGGCCAGCACTGCAAGGATGGAAAGCAACTTCAACACAACACTGCCAAGGACCACTCTGAGTACCAAATAGCAGCAGCATTTTCTACTCACAGACATGATGGCTGGAAGTCTAGATTTCCTATTTAAACCCTGCTCCCACAGTATTTAAACTTACTCTGCTTTAAACACCACAGTTAGAAAAGATGTCATCTTTTTTTGGATGACTTTGACTATTATGGAGAAACTGACACCTGGCATACAGTGTTTCCCTGCCCCTCAAAGTACTGCCTTTAATTTAAAACTATTCCCTGTCCTGCTTTAAAATAGAGCCAAAAATTTCGAGGATGAAAAAAATCTCCAACAAACTATCAAATGTTTCCAGAATGGCCTTTCCTTGAAACAACTGTAATTTGTAATCATGATTCGTAACCATGACTCAGACCCTCACCCAAAAGGCAGTGTCCCCATCAGCCCAGGTCCCTCAAAGACCAAACAATCTTTTCCAGACACATTTTAAGTCTCCAGTGAGTAGGCTTATGGCTTCTTTAGAAGGTCTGCTTCACTTAATGAGTGCAAAATATATGTGAATTTGAATTTGTTTTCTCACTTTTGCCTAATAAATATGAAAATCTATATTTAATGAGAAATTACTTTTACCCCTCTCCACCTTCTTTAATGAGAGCTAATTGAATAGAATAATCTTCATTTGTCAGGACACATCATGAGGGCTTGTCTATACTTAGGAATTTACTGAGATAACTAATCTGAAATGGTTGAGAAATATTCCTACAGCTTTTCTGCCCAAATAGCTGTTTCAGAGCAATTATTTCAAATGAGATATTTTTGTAAATTTCAAGTGCATACAAGTCTCCAATCTAATATCTGGCTGGCATTACATGCCCAACTAGCTTTTATGGATCAACCTATTTGATCTGGTGAGTAAGTCACACTGTAGGAACAAAAAAAAAAAGTAACTTCGGGTCTGATTTGCCTTTATGCTAATGCTTGACACAATAAAAAAAGGGCATTACTGCCAGTGATAATTTAACTATAAATGACCTGGATATTGATTCTACACCACCAGGGGCAAATTCTAGCCCCATATACTTTTAAAAGCGCCATAGAGGCTACTTTTTGTTAAAATCTTTCACCTTTTTGTTTCTGATTAGGACTCAATAATTTATTTCTCAAGTGCTTTCCCTGCAATTTAGAGACAGCAAGGCTGCTGTAACTTTCAGAGGTACATTAGCATGTGATAAGCATTATTTTAAGCACTTGCTGCGCTCAGTCTAAGAATGGCTACGAAGTTTCAAAGCTCACTAGCATTTCTTTGGGGTCTGGCAGCACACCAAAACAGCAGACTCTGCTAAAACAGTCTGGAATCGGCAGACGTGGATTGATCCTTTCTTGTTCTGTGTGAGAACCATTTCCCTCAGCATGACCACTGCTTTAATCTTGTATTTTAAACATAAACAGAATGGCAGATTTTACAGTGTAATCTGCTAGGCACAGCAGCCTTTTAGAAGAATGAATCATTAACCTAGAAGCTATGTTTAAGTAAAAAGGACAGACAACAAGAAAGGGGGAGAGAGGGAAGGGCAGAGAGATTGGTTTTGTTCATGATTTAACACACAACTGTGATCCACTCGCCTCTAAAATGCATTGCTAAAGAAGAAAAATACTTCACTACAAGCAGGGCAGGAAAAGGTGTCAACACAAAAGACCTTAAGAAGCATGGGGAGAGAGGGAGAGGAAAAATAATTTTTAAAATTTTCTCTCCTGCTGCATTTTTGAAATGTAGCACATAATTTTATGGTAGTAATATTCTTGTTGCCATGCTGGTGTAAATAGACAGAAGAGAAGGCATGTTGAGAAAGGCAATGTCTCTCATTAGAGCAACAGATACAACTGGGAACATTGAGGACACAAAATGTTCCAGTTTTCCTTGTATTCAAGTCAAACAATTTAATAAAAACCTTCATACCAGTAAAACACCAGGACATTTCTGTTTAGAGGATAACTAAACTGTACCTAATGTTGGTATATTAAACAACTTGCAGGGGAAGTGTATCTAAGACACTTTCTCATTAATACTACTCTCCTTGCATCAGGCTGGACAGATTAAATGCAATTTGCACCATTTTTCAAGCTTATTTTTCATAGTGATGTAAGCAAGTGTAAGCAAGAATCAGAACCCTTGCTCTTAAACACCTCCTGAAGATGGCTTAGAGACTAAAATGTGAAACTGATACTACTCATTTACTGTCTTCTTTAATAAGTTTCCCTCTCATTTATGAGTATAAACATGTGTGTAAATGTATTGACATCACAGGCGCATAGGTGGACCAGGAGAATCTTTTAACAGTGAAGGAATTGACCAGGAGAATGTTTTAACATTGCTATAAGGTATGTATATTTGTTCGTCATGTGTACACATAAAGCTTTCCTCCTCCTTGAGTACAACAAGAAGGGTGTTAGATTGACCCAATATTATCTTCAATGTTTTGACTTCATGTTGCATTTTTTAATTAGACCCCTTAAGAAGAAAGCATGGAAAAAAAGGAAGTCTTTCAACTTGTGGTTGGGATATTTTCTGGTACATTATTTAAATCATTTGCGTAACTTGAACTTGTGCTGTCCAATTATTCACTGCAGTTGGTATTCCCAAATGCACATCCATGTGAACAGCAGGTGTTTTCTGGCATTTCCTGGGAATTGTTTTATACACCTGAGTCACCAGAAATGACTGGGCTAGATCAAAGTAGGGCAAGAGTTCATTCATCCACTTGGGTGGCTTCTCTCATGTGTCCTCATATAATTTGATGATACGGTGAAAGAACATGTTACTGTGACATGATACATCAAAAGGAAGAGAAATATGTTTTCAGGGAGATGATGTCACCAGGAAAGCTTAGGCATGGCCAAGTGCATGTATATACATGGAGCTACCTGATGAAATGTCCATGGCCGTCTATAAATGACGTTCTGACTGATGTCTGACCTGACTGCAGTGGAGTGCCATCATCAGATGGGTTTTCTATTTGCCTGGGGGAATGAGCAATATCTCTTTTTCTTTTTCCTATTCTTCATTCAAACTAAGGCATTTGTAAACAAGAGGCAAACTCAGACCAGATGGGATCTTACTTTTCATAATGCAAAGATCAAATTGTTATTTAATCCTTCCAAAATGATTTACTATGTCAGGCATCTCTTCTCTTGCTAATGGTAGGAACTGAAGAATATGGGGGCTTACCACCCCATCCCAGAACACAGACTGGCTTGTCTCGCAGTTCTTATAACTTCTTTCACAAGCACAAAGATGAAGCCACAGATCAATCATATTTTGGACATTAAAAGGCTTTCACATGCATGTCACAGAAGTCACGCATGCCTTCACCTTTGTATCTTCCTTCAAGACATCTCTACATTTTAGAAAAAACTGGTGGCATTATGATCCCTTCCTCCAGTTCTTCATAATTGCTTTTTTAAAATGCTGCAACACCTGCACTTCTGAGATGCTTTGCAAACCTTTTTTTTAATCCCTAATTTCTCAAATGGATCTGATGAAAACAGACAGCTTTCATTTTTCCAGGTAATATTTACTTAAATTACGTCATATAGTCTATATTTATATTTTTCTTTCAGAAGAAAAAAATGTCTCAGTCTGCATCTACATGTTGATAAGGTGTCTTTGTATTTAGATTATTTATTTATTTCTATAGTTAGTACTCCTGTATGTCCACACTGTTTTTCTATATTTTATTTTCTTTTTATTAGGTTTTTTAAGCATATTTTTCATGCATGACCCTGGCTTCCTCTGTTAGCTTTTAATATATACAGGAAGCTTATTTTACAACAAATAATACTTAGCTAATTTCACAAAACAAAAGGGAAAAAAAATACAAAACAGTAAGGTGAGCCCAAGGTCTAAAATTTGCCTATAAATGCAGTCTAGCACTTACACAGATACATAGTTTTAACTGTAGAAAAGTCCCATTGAAATCTAGGACAGGAGAGCTGTATTTAGAAAAGTTTTTAAGCATTGTTGTGACCAGCTGGGGTTGTAACAACTTGGTGCTCAAGCACAACACAACTGTAGAGTGATTTTATTCCTGATGCCTTCTCTCAATTGGACAAACTGCAGTCAAAGCACAATACTGCAGCAGGAAGGACACTGTGAGACACCTTGCTGGCACCCAGCTTGAGACCTGGGTGCAGCCAACATCAGTCAGATTGCTTTCTTACCTCCTTTTTCTTCCAGAGTTAAATCAAAACTCACAGAGTCAGGAAAAGATTAAAACATTTGGAGCTTGGGAGCAGAAAAGCTGACTCGTTCTTGTTTATGATACTTCCCTGGTTTGTGATTTAGAACACAAGAGATGTACCCAGCTAGATTTTTCCAGGACATGTCAGGCATTAAGGGTTGCCATGCTTCAATCTTCCTCATGGCATTGTATGAAAAGCTGTGTAATTCCTTGAAGAAAATTACAGAGGTCACAGCAGTTTGCTTCAGCAGCTGGAACCTGCTTGCTGTCCTCTAAACACTTGCATTTGGAGGAGGGTTTTTGATAATTATCTAAATGAGGCATGGAAACTTCACAGGCTATTCATAATAAACAGTGAGGACAGCTGGGTACAGAGATTAATCCAAAGGTGTACTCTGATGGCAAAGCGAAAGGCAAGAGTTTTCTATAGATTGCAGACCCCAAAGTTGTTCTTTATCTTTCTTCCAGAAGAACTTGTGATCTCCAAGAAAAGCAATAAAAAATAAACGTTTCTTTCTCCCAACATCCTATAGGTACCTGTCACCTCAATGCTTCACAGATCTATTTAATCCCTGTGTCTTTAAAATGCTTATTACTTAGTATTTTATTAAAAATGCTTTTTACTTAGTATTTTACTGCTGCTAAATTCTTTCATTTAGTTTGCAGAGCCAGATGGATTATTCACCTTGTGGAACAACAGCGTGGCTAATTTAATTCCACTCTAAACTTTTCACATATATATATACACATATACATGGGAGGGCACCTTTTTACCTTTCATCTCTTATCATATGCAATAATTGAACAGTTTTCCTGACATGGAAAAGCTGAATCCACATATTTCCTATCTGATTCATTCTGTGTCATTTATTTTGATTTAAAGAAATTTCGCAGTGACTGGAACTAATGCAAATTCTTTTGCTTTTTGATAAATACGATAATCCTCTATTTTCAGATGACAACTTTCAGATCTGCAGACTTCATGCTTGAGTAAGAAACTTTTTATTTACTTTTGTTTATGTGTTTTCCCCATGTTTTTGTCTCTGCCATGATGATTGCAAGAAGTGCTAGTCTCAAACCGAGGTTTTAAAAAACTTTAAATCACTGATAATTTGAAATCACTAGTAAAGAAATAAAATATAAGTTCAGCAATTTTTTACTTCAGTTTAGAATTTTTGACTGCAGAAATTTTGTTTTCAGGAATTGTAAAAATTTTTAATCTTGACTTTAATATATTCGATTAGTTCTTCTCAATGAATAATTCAATCAGCATTAGAAACCAGTTGGAAGCTTAAAAAATCTTGGGTTTATCATTAAGTTATAATGAATACAGTGGTTATCAAATTAAGTGAAAACAATATCTGTTTAAGGAAATATGTTTTTCCCTTCTACATATCCATTATGTTAAAGACAGATTTGTTTACTTAGTGAGAGCTATTTTAAAGTGTTTTTTCCTTCTATTGTAAAGATGTTGTGATGTGTTTATAAATACTTTCTAACACAAATACCAAAACAAAAATAGCATTCACCTAATGAAAAGGATTTATACCACACACCATATTCTAACATTCTGAAATGCAAAAAACTGATGAAGTTAAATTCTGCTAAACTAAAAACCTGGTTAATTGAATAAGCAAAGATATAAAATACCTTTCAAATAAGCAACATACACAAAATGAGCAGCTTACTTAGTAAGTTGTATTTAGTCACATATTTTACAGCTTACCAACCAATTGAAAAAGGAAAATCTTTCTAAAGGGCACAAAAAGGACAGATGCAAAGAAAAGCAGAAGATAACTTAAACCATGTTAACCTCCTTGAAGATTTAAATAATGATTAAAACAATTTAAATCCTCAGGAATTAAATCAGATCAGTGAAAGCTTTGGGTTTGTAAACTTCTCATCTACATCACAGTGAGACCCTGACATACACTCTCACTATGGAGCTCTCGTGGTAACCAAGCTTGACAGGCACCCCTGTCAGCCACACAGTTTAGCTCTGGGCCACAGCTGGATTTCTCCCATAGCATTTAAAAAATGTGCAATCCCAGAGGTTTTCAAGCTGTGGCCCTCTTTATGGTGATAGGTGACACAAGACTGGGAGCAGCTGGTACCCCTGCCCCTGCTGAGCCCTAAAATCACTGTCAGGTGACAGTGACCAGCACCCAGCACCCAGAGCAGAGAAACACAATAATTTTCTCCTGGGTCTGTAGTGACCAGTCTTACAAAGATGACCATGGTCCTCAGGTTCAGAGCTACTGACAGGACTTTTCATGCTCCTTGCAATGAGGAGGTCCATTCCTGTCCATTCCTGCCCAGGATTTCCTCATAACTAGAAGGCAGCAAATATCACAGAAAACATCAACCAGCTTTTGGTTGGACAATAACTAACCAGTATTTACCCTTTCTCAAATATTTCTGTCTCAAAGGGAACTGCTAAAATGGCTGTATAAAGAGAACTTGGAGGCAATGGCATCCCCAGATTTTGTGTCTTTCTTTCTGGTCTGTTTCAAGGCAGCCACTCTGCTGCTGGTTTCTGTAGCAAAGTGAGAGCTACCTGTAATAAAGTGAACCGTGGGATAATTCTGGTGGAGATACAGAGACAATTTCTTTGATACTCTATATGTGTAACCTGCAATGTGGTGATGATGAGCAATCTGGAATTTCCTTTTAACTGTAAACCCACCACTCTTAACTCATTGTCTGTTTTGTTGGGCTTGAAAATGAGGAAGAACACAGTCCAGATCACACAAAAACCTCCAGTCAAGGGGCAGGTCCAATAGTTGACTACACAATAGAAGAAGTCTGTCTGGTTTTATTTCTGGTAGATGAAGTCACTTTTGAAAAATTGGATCTATAAAACTGCAGGGCATTATACAATGATAATAAATGCATAGAAGCTTTCATATTTATTAATTACACATATTATAAGATAGAAACCAGTCAGAGTAATTTTCTAAATTGGGATCAAGATTTTTTAAAGCAGCAGCTCTTTCAGCTGCAGATCCTAATACAAAACCCACCAGTGAAGTTTCTTAGCATCAAGAGACTGAAAACTGTGTAAATATTTGAGACAAGCTAACAAGACTATCAGGTGAAGTGCACAGCTGTTTTAAATTACCTTGTTCATACAGACAAGGATGGACATAAAAAAAAAAAGTGCAAGAAGTGACACTTCTAAAGTCTTTTCCCAAACCAGTCAATAAAGAACAACTTCTAGAGATCATTTCCTAGGAAATTACGTGCAAGCTTCCATTTACTGTTCTGAAAAATGAATGATAAATGGCACAAAGATGCTCCTATTCCTAGCTTAAAAAGTAGAAAGTGAGGCACTGAAAGTTTATGTAACTTCTTTAGAACTGCCAAAGGACTTGGGAATACAACTCCTGTCCTTGCTCTCAAGATTGCCCATTAATTTTCCAGAAGTGGGAGATGTTACTGTAATGAATATACTGTTTCCCTTAGAGTGAAAGGCAAGTCTCCTCCCACACAATTTTCTTGATATTGTTTGTTACATTCCTTCTTGTGGCTGTCAACAGGGCTTTTAAAAACCAAAATACATAAAGGAAAAGCTATGCCACATGGCAGGTATAAAAGGCAAGAGTTCTAAGGATTCATGCAAATATTAATATGTACCTCCTACAGTAAACCTAGTGTTATTCATGGCTGTTGTTACACTGCCCAGAGGTGTTTCATTGTTCCCTACAAAAAGGATATTTGAATTTTTTCTTTTACTTTTATCTCAGGAATTAGTCATGACTGACATTTAGAGATATACAGTGTGAGATATCCCAATGCATTTTCTTTTGACGGTCCTTGACTTAGGCTCAATGCCAAAGGAAAACATTTCCCTGCACCCCTGCCCTGTATTTTTAAATGAATGTCATCCAAGTGGCATTGCCACTCAAATCAAAACAGTGAAATTCCTCACATGCTGATAGGGCAATGTGGCAATCTCTAAAATTGTCCCCCTTAGCTTCAAATTCAGCCCCTGAAGGTTCACTTGAGTTTAATTTCACTAATCACACGGGGACAGTTATTTTTTGCTCTTGCTCAGCTTCTTTCACTTGCGAGCACACACACACACACACACACACACACACACACACTCTCACTCACTCACGCTGCATCCCTCCCTTTCTATTGCACTTAAGTCCAGATTCACTCTGACCATTCCCGCTCATGAGCAGAGAGCAACACAGCACCACAGTGCCTATAGGTGGGTCCTGTGCTTCAAGCCAATTTATTCACATTTGCGATGGTAAGATTGATTTTTATCCTGCATTTCTGAGTTTATTTAACTGATTTCAGAAATTGCCACAGAGGTGGGGGCAGAGATCGTCTTCAAGGTTGTTGTCATCCGGAATTTTATGTCCTTCATTTTCTTTCACTCTGTATGCCTGTCACATCAGCTTAACTGTGAGTAGCATACTAGCCAGTACCTCTGGCATACTGTATATTAATAGAATATTGATATATCCCAAATACTGTTGTGGGATTCATCATTTGGTAAATCCTCTGCCGTCTGCAGTTTTACAGAGCTGTTTAATTAGCAATTTTACAACCTCCTATCCTCTCATTAAATTAATTAATAATTAAGTTCAAATATAGGCATCTTTAATGTCATAATTATATTTCAGTTTTATGGTCACCAGAGTTTAGCTCATTAGGCAAGGTAGTCATAAACCATAGCTCTATTTAGGGGCTGAGGCACTGATGCTCAGGTAGTTTGATTCTGTGTGGTATTTTTTATCCTTCTCACTTTCTCCTCTTCTTCCCCTGTCTCCCCCCTCTTCCCTGTGATTCTCCTGCTCCACTCCCTCTCATTGCTCTCTGCTAACACTGGCAGGTTTTTTTCCTGTGGCAGCTCTTTCACATTCATATGTCATGTTAAAAAAATCCCTTTCACAGACCCTCACAGCCTACCTGTTACTTTCTCTGTGATGCTGTGCAGTGATGTTGGCCTGCTGCGGGTCTTGTTTCCTTGCAAGCCCTAGGGATCATCACCTCCAGTGCTGGGCACCCAGCAGTAGCAAATTTTGTGTAGCATCCTACCAGGGAAGTTATATTCCTTTTTGACTGTGAGATTTACCAAGGCACGGGATGTAATAATGACATTTCACACAGTATGGTATGTTGTGCATTGTTGTATATGTAGTGGATTTATTTCAGTCATTATCACTGATTAAACCAGCTTAGTTGAAAAGGCAAAGCAAAACTTGGCTTTGAAATTGTTCTTATTTAATTTTGTTTGTGCTCACATAACCCAGGACAGCACTAATTATCTCTTTAGTGTAGCTCATATTTCTAATGTAATTCATATGTAAATTGTAATTTAAATCATATGGGAATGTTTGTGTTCCTTGCATATTCTCAGTAAAGAGCACAAACAGTGAATTAAAACTGTTTGGAAATGAAAACTTTATGTTGCCTTTTTTGAGCTGTCTTTGATTTCTTTTGGCTTGCAGTTTCTCTAATGAATCATGATTCAATTGGATGGCTAAGGCCAATGCGTTTTAGGCTCCTCTCTCTATTTATGCAGCTTACTCACTGGCCTGCTTTTCCTTCTGAATTTGGAAGGCAAGGGGGAACTTTCTGCCTGCTCAATATCTTTGAGAAAAAAAATCATAAGATGGCTATTATTACTAATAAATTATATTTTTTATAACTAGAAAGCCTATGAGCATGGCATTGCACTATTTGTGCTGCTTTGCTACTCAAAACAGAGCTGTGCCAGAATGTTCTTTCCAGTAGCGTATCTGAATGATATTAGGTTAAAATTTTAATCCCAACCCAAACTTTCCATCTGATAACCTCAACATATTTTTTTTTTTTTTGTTTAATGCAATATATGCACTATTACTGTTCTCTCTAAAGGCCATTGCTGTTCATAATAAAGTGGTATTTTGACAGGGCAAGTCAAAATTTGTGTGAGTGGAATGCAGGACATTTAAAGTTGTTCCCAAACCTCTGAAGTTTCAGGACAGGTTTGCTTGCTGGGTGCTGTGGTACATTCTAACAACAATCACAGAATTAAGGTGGGTGCCAGGAAGATGAGTGTGAAAGCCTGAAGAGCCATGGGTATCAAGTGCAACTGTGCTACCAGCTCCTGTGGAAGAGAAGATGAAGCAAAAGACCTGAAGGAAACAGGAAGGGTAAAAGTACCATTAGAAGAACAATTAGACCTAAAGAGCTAGCAAGTTAGTGAATGATGATGCCAGCTACACCTTTCTTTGCCCTTTACATTTCCTAGATAAAACTGAACTCACCACATTAGGGAGATAATGAATGCCTGTTTCTCATCCTGCCAACACAGATCTTTGCCTGGCCCATGCCAAATGAAGTTATCTGAGCTGTACAGACAGATGTAGCAGGCCCAATGTCATGGTTTTGCCCCAGCAAACTATGACTTGACCTGCCACTGGCCACACAAGAGTGTGTTTGCAGCACTTCCCCAGTTTGGTGCAGGAGATTCATGACATGATGGTCCTAAAAGCGTCTTCCCATGGACAAGTGCTCTCAGACTTCAAAGGGGAAAAATCCTGAACTCCCTGCCAGGCACTCTGTTGTTCATGACTCTTTGCTGTGGGCAGAAGAGAGGTAAGGCTTTGAGGACACATACTTGTGTGTTAGTCCCTGCTGCTGTAATGCCGAGCTCTGGGACAGGTGACCCTACTCACTGGTGGGAAAGAGGCACACTCTTCATGTGTCAAGAAAGAGGCAGAGGCACCAGTGAACAGGCACACCTGTCCTGTAACATCCAATCTCCCCACTGGGAAAAGTGCTGCCTAATTTACAGCAATCATCCTTTTCAGGCTTTGGGAGCCCCTTACAGATAAGCTCAGCCTGTCAAGGTGCAGCGTCAGGGTGCTGTGAGAGCAGCTGAGCAGACTGTGAGCAAGGCAAGCAAGAGGGAACACTGGTCTGGTTTGGCTGTGACCACAGAGCCCTCCAGGAGGAGCCAGGTGCCCTCCAGGGAGGGACACTGCCACATTTAGGGCACACATTTAAAGCACACAGACACACGCACACACACTTCCGTGACGACACCAGAGCTGTCCGAAACTATTTTCAATAATTGATTTGCTGTTTAATTGAACATCATGACTGACTAACATAGCTCATTACTTTACTCATTAGTTAATTATCGAAGAAAGTAGGACAAGTCAATAAAATGAAAGGCTGTAAATTCCAATACTAATTAGCACCATTTCCTCAGAGACATATTTAAGGGCAGATTGGCTACCCAAATGTCCCTGGACCTCGTAGATGAAGGGAAAGGGTAGACTTACCATAAATCTAGCAAGGTTCCTCAGCAGAAAGTAGTCAAATACACAAGTGCTGAGCTACTAGCAGGCACCCTATTTGAACTGGAATATTGGAACACAAGCAGCAGAGAAATTCCTATTTTTAAAAGAAAAGGGGCGGGGGGGGGGGGGGGTAGGGGTGGTGAGGGAGGGAGTGCTCACACACCAGAGAGGATCCATATTTAAAATAAATTATGCAAAGTGAACTACTTCTGCAGAGTACATTTGCTTTCCTAAGCACTCTTTCCTGGTTTCTTTACAAGCATAGCCTCTTTTTTTGGCAGTCCAGATCCTATTCAAAACATCGGAACATCCCTTCAGAAGTGGCCACATTTAAATGTGAGGATTCTAATTTATATCTCTTTAAAAAAATTAAAATAAATTATTCAAGTACTGGAAATTATAATCTCCTGTTATTGCTTTGTAATATCTTTGTATTATCTGTCTTCTCTATTATCTCAAAATTATTTTTTGTATTTTTTTTTATTTAAAACAAATTTGATATACCATCTCAGGCAGAATTTAATGGGTCCAGCAGAGCCTTAAATGAGCCAAAAAGTGATTTAAAATGAAGAAACCAAGAAGACTGGGAGAAAAGTAGACTAAGAGAATGTATGTCTTTGCATGTCTTTGCATGTTTGCATACAGGGCATGTAATTTATATATGCATGAGCACATATATATACACACACACATATATTTATTATACTTAAATAGCAAGTATATGTGTGTATATAAAAAAATGCAGACACATACATACAGCTAGTCACATGAAATATACCTAGATAGGGTTCCTATTGCTCAGTGTGGGTTGATTATCAAATTCCTTGATTTCTGAAGTCTCAAAGCCTACAGGTCTTTCTGTCTTCTTTTAAAAATCAATACCAGAGGACTCAGACTATAGAAAGGTTCTGTTGATATACTGGTACACTGCTCAACAGTTTGTCTAAATTTTTATAAACAACTGAGGGATGAATACAAATACATTTCCTTCATTCCTTTTATTTGGAGGCATATCCTTTCTGTCTTCCTCTCAGCAAATATTCACTTGTGAAAAATTAATTCCAGTTAGGTGAGTGAAAATGGAGATCAAAAGTATAAGCTGAGCTCAACTTAAGGGAAAAAAAATCACCCTAAGAATAGCTCTCGGTCTGGAGCTTTAAATATTTAGCATTTCTAAAAATATATAATTGGATTAATGTAAAAAAAGCTAACAAATGTCTGTTACTTGACTTATTATATTTTGTGACTGCAGTTCTGATTATTAAGCCACAAGTTCTGATTTATTTTCAAGTGTATTAAAAAGTACCTTGCCAAAGAGTTTCAAAGATTGCATTTAGTTTTTAATCAGCAGTTTTAGGAATATGACTTCTCATACTAATAAAGAAAGAATGAAATTTAAATTTAGGGAAGAAGAGAAAAATGTGTTTGTCTTGCTTAACAGAAAGGTCCTGGGAGAAATTATGCAAGGAAAATTCTCTCTTTATTTTGGTAAAATAAAATTTTAAAATGCCATTTTAAAGTGGTATTTTATTATCCATGTTTGGCAGGGGATATTCATTTGGAATGTTCTTGTCACATTAGTGAAGGAATAAGAAAAACACCACCATGAAAAAACTGACTGGTGAAGAAACAGAGGGGAAATGATTTTCCCAATTAGATGTTCATTCAGCATAGGCTAAATCACAAGGTATATACAGCATACACAACCACCGCACACTTGCTAGGAGCTGGAAATTATAAAGGAGAACATTCAAAAAAGCAGGAGCTGTGATCCCTCTCTTCTTTCCAGACAGTGCCAAGCACTCTTTGATCCTGATAATTTCTTTTTTTTTTTTTTTTAATGGTTCTGGTTAGATCATGCTGGATCCCTGGTTATTCTTGAACACCTTGGTCTTGGGAAGAGGTCCCAAACTGAGCAACCAGCATGCTCAGCCTGCAAGAGCTCAATATGCGTGATAAGTATGGGAATGGGAGAAGGCTGTGAGAGGACCCCACCTCAAGATTTAAGTCATGATTTTAAGCCACAATGGCTCTAAATGTACACACATATGCAATTTTTACATTTTACACTGTGATTTTTCACAGCTAATATAATGTACATACATAATATAAAGTAATCCTAATTTACATTTTTAACTTATTCCTTTATCTGTTTTCAAACACCCAAAAATTGGAGCCAGAAGTTGATTACTGAGTGCAATACCTGGTGTACTCTGAGCCAGCCCATGCAAAACGTGCAGACTGGAAGTGCTCTGATGAATTTGCAGAGGTCCTTTTTCCAAGACGGGGCCCTCAGGCCCCTGCAGCCTTTAATCAGCTGAAACTGGAGTGAAGCTGTCAGCTCCTGCTTGTGTCCTGTCAGCTTCAGTACCACTTAGAGCATCTCTGACAAACGCGCAGTGCACATTTAACAGTCAGTCTGTGGGCAAGCTTTTGATTTTGTGGGAAACTTTCTAAGTTCCCACTTTCTACAAGGGGAAACTTTCTAAGTTATAAGGGAGGAAAATGGAGAAAACCATCCTTCAATCAAACCCTTTTGCTTTATAAAAAAAGCTAGCTGTTATATTTTCTTTAGCAGAATGATGGATTGGCTCCATTCAAGGTGATAGTCCAGCTGGTGCAGACAGAGGAAAGGTTATCATGTGATGGTGACACCTCTCTTCCTCTGTCAGTCAAACAGTGCTAGCCATCCCATAGAATTGCAGCAGTCTGCTCTTATGAGGGGTATTGTCATATAAGTTATTCAAGCTGAAATATTTGTTCAGCTCTAGTGTGTTTATAAGTTTCCCATTAAGAATTCAAATTTGAAGATATTTTCCAGCTGCAAAAACTTCCCCAAACACCCTTCCCCCAAGTTACCTACTTCTCTGCTGCTTCCACAACATTTAAGTGTTAAGTGTCACTGTCTGGGATGAGTGACTTAAAGCAGAGCCATTCCTATATATTTTTAAATACCAAATGTATTTCAAAATAAAGCAACGTCCCAGACACAAACAAGAATTCTTTTTATGTGTAAATTATTTGAAGACTTTTCCCTCATCCCTTTCCTTTCTGATGCCTGGTGACTTTTTTTTTTTTTTGTGAGTAGTTTGTGGGCTAAACCTATTATTTGCTAATTAAAAGTCCTTCTTTCTCCTCTTGGGAGTTTGAAATCTCTACTATTATTTCTTCACAGACTCGTTCCTACAATATCCCTGCTGTAAATGCAGCTGAATCTTTCCTAATGATGATAAAAATAAGGCCATGACACATCTGAGCCATCTGGAAGGGTACAGAGAGGAGGAGGACAGACACAATTTCTTCACAAGTCAGATCAGTCCCTAGCCTTCCGTCTCCCCACAATCCCCATGGTGATGTCATTGCAAGAGGGAAATTATTGTAGCATCACAGGACTGAGCTCCAGTAACCACACTGATCCTTGGGGACTCTGCTATTGCTGCCCCATAATATGGAAAATTTTCAGACTAGGTTCCTTTCCTAACCCCATTACAAACACAGTCTTCCCAAGCAGTGGACAGAAACTTTTTTGAGGACACTCTAAGAGTCCTCAGAGGACAGTTTTGGATGCCTTCAATGCTATTCCTGTAAAATGGGAATTAAAGCACTTCTGGTCTCCTAAAGGCACATATGAAGATTATGGCAACCTCATCCAGAGAGAAATTAGGAAATTAATTCTAAATTAATTAGAAGTTAAATTAAGCATTGGATTAATTAATATGTAAGTGGCACCAATATATAACTATTTATTACTACTAGTAAGAGTGTTATTAGTATCACTTTTACTATTCTTTTTAAATTACTGTGGCACTTAGAAGCCCTCACTTCAGATAAGATCACTGTTGTACCAGCAAAACAGAACAAAATATAGTCCCCTCTCCAAAAGATAAAAGACCAATGGCTGTACTTATGGGAACAGTTTTGGTCCTACCAATACAGAGAGTTGCCTAGTAAAATCTGGAAGACTATTTAAAGGAAAAAAAAAAAAGTCATCCATTCATATTGTTTCCTATGGAAGTTAGGTGCCTAACATGCATTAAAACCCAGGCCAGTATTAGGCAACTGCAGCTGGTGAAAAAGAATGTACACATATACTGGCAGACTTAATAAACTGAAACAGAATACACGGCTTTAGTTAAAAAACAGCAGCATCAAACTTTTGCAGACTTCAATGCAGGAACATATCCAGTCATCTTTAAAAAGAGAAAGTTTCACACAAAGTCAGCCTACCCATCTTGCCAAAATGAGTCAAAGTAAAGCCGCCCATCTCTATTACACATTAAGTAAAAGGCAGACAAATGAGGAAATAAATAAATGTTTATGCATATATATACATATTTAAAGAATCCTTCTTTCCTGCAGCTGACATTTGTCAAATTCTCACTGCCTCTCCCAGTCAATTCTCTCCTTCAATTAACCAATAAGTCAATTTGTTCCTTCTCTACCAGAAAAATCCCCTGCTCAGCAAAAAAAGCATCATTTCACTATCAGATCAATTCATCCTTCCTTCTTGCTGTTCAATCGATATTCTCTGCATGTCCTAAACAACAAACAGGTCACTGAAAATAAACCTGACTAGGAATTTTCTCTCCTATTATTTGGCATGCTACCTATATATGGTTGGTATGCCCTTCCTGAGCACATGAACATGGCAAACAGTCAAAACAATACTGCAGAGGATTGGATTTTAAGACAACAGAATGATCTGAACTGAGCTTTATATTTCCAATAACGATGCAGTTCTTTGGATAACCAGTGAAACTATATGGTAAACCAGAAATGCATGCAAAATTTCACAATATAAAAATCAAATTAAAATTAAGGATGTGGCAAAAAACTGCACCACTTTTAGGCAAGATAAAGCTTTTACAAACTGTTCTGATTGAATTTGATAAATATAACAAGAAATGCCCATACCCAAAGCTGTAGACATCCAGGGATTACAAATAGAGGCAGCTATGCAGAAAGAAAAAAAAATATCTTCATATAAAGAATGGCTGTAAACCAGGAACTTTTAATTTTACTTCACCAGAAACCATCAATAAAGTTCAGTACATTCAAGATGTCTTTTCAAATCCAAAATTTAAGGAAATATGGCATTAGTAAAACACAAATTCTCTAAGAGGTTGTACCTGCAGTACAAAGCACATACACAGGTACAAACCCAGCCCTGAGTGAAACACAAATACCATATAACTAGACAAAGTCACAATGCTTAGCAGATTATGGCATGAAGTGAAAAGTATGAGACGTATAAATTACATTAAGTGATACAATTAGCCAAATTGGCTTGCAGCACAGAAAGGGCAAGGAACTCCCAAGTTTTGGCAAAGTACAACAAGTGCTCTATGGTTAGGGAGTAAATTTTGTGAGATTATACTTTGGAGGAGTTTCTCCAACACTTATAAATATTTAAAATATGCACTGCTAAAAGAAATAGGTCTTCACCTAATTTTAAGTTCTGCTAAGTGTTTTTTTTACTTTGGGTTTGGGATTTTTCTTCCTACTTCAATTGTTTGATCTCTGTAGCAGTGAGTTAGGATATGAAATTTGTTTTATAAATTTCTGTGTATCAAAGCAAAAGTGAATGTTGCACCTTTTTCTCTGTGATCTATTATGATTTGTGAATATTTTCATAACTAGAGTATATATATGAATAAAAGTCCACCAAATACCAAAGAGTTACCATTTTTATTCAACAGCTTTCTTAATCTTTTTTGCCATTAACTGATAATCTCAATGTAGTAGTACAAGTTAGTCTTGGGCAAAAATTTCCAGCTGAATATTTTATTTAGGGAAGAATACAAATTTGGGACAAGACAAAGTATTCATAAACTTGTGCTGAATTTTGTTAGTAGGTCACCTGAAACTAAGAAAGAAAATCACAAAAGTCAAACCATCCCTTTCTCCTTATTTTAAACAATGTTTACAGTTATTGACTCAAACTGATTATTTTTCATTCTAGGGAATACCTGGTCTCAATTTAACCCACTTAAATACTTTCTGAACAACTGTGACTTATAGACACCAAAATTTCCCTAAAAGCACCCAGGAGATGTGGTCTCCTTTGGGAGCCCTGGTGTTTTTTGATTGCCTCGAAGCTGGGAACATGATTTGCACCAAAAGAGCTCCTGATGCAAAAGCTCCTCCCTGCAAGGATGTTGTGTCTTCCTTTACACACCAACAGTATCTTTGCAATGAGCTGGGAGATCCCACAGCACCTCCAGTTAAATCCTCTGGAGGATAGGGGGAACTTTATTGTACACTACAATTACCCAAAAGGAGGTTCTAGCAAGTGGGGGCTGGTCTCTTCTCCCAGGTAACAAGTGACAGGTTTAGGGGAAATGGCCTCAAGCTCCACCAAGGTAGGCTTAGATTATGGACATTTCTTTTCAGTGAGGAAGTGGTCAGGCACTGAAATAGGCTGCCCAGGGAAGTGGTGGTATCGCCATCCTTGGAAGTGCTCGAAGGATGTGTGGATGTAGCATTCAGAGATATGGTTTAGTAGTAAACACAGTGGTGCTGGGTTAATGTTAGACTTGATAATCTTCTCCAATTTAGCAATTCTATGATTCTGGAAAAGATATGGAGATTACTCTTGTAAAAGATGCTGCAAAACACTAAAAAACATTAGTGGCCTCTACAACTGGGAAGCTAATAATAAGATACAGCTTCTTTTCAACAAAAATATCTTCACTTTTGAGACCATTTAAGTATACACGTATAGCAACTAGCTCATGGGCCAGGCACAAGGACTTATGGGGAATGGGTTGACATCAGACTGGTGACCTGTCACTAGTGGGGTTCCACAGGGCTCCATCCTCAGCCCTGTGCTCTTCAACATCTTCATCAACTACTTGGATGCAGGACTGGAAGGGACACCAAGCAAGTTCACAGAGGATTCAAAGCTGGGAGGAGCTGTTGAACCCCCTCGAAGGCAGAGATGAGAGACTTTGACAAATTAGAGATGGGCAATCTCCAGCCACATGAAGTTCAACAAGGGGAAGTTTTGGATTTTGCACCTTGGACAGAACAACCCTGGATTTACGGACTGGGGAATGAGAGGCTGGAAAGCAGCCCCATGGAAAGGGACCTGGGGGTCCTGGTCAGTGGCAAGTTGAACATGAGCCAGCAGTGCCCTGGCAGCCAGGAGGGCCAACCCTGTCCTGGGGGCACCAGGCACAGCATGGCCAGGCAGGCAAGGGAGGGGATTGTCCTGCTCTGCTCTGAGCTGGGGCGGCCTCACCTCCAGTGCTGGGGGCAGTTTTGGGAGGTACAATATGCAAAAGATATAAAACTGTTAGAAAGTATCCAAGGAGGGACACAAGGATGGTGAAGGACCTTGAGGGGAAGCCTTATGAGGAGCAGCTGAGGTCACCTGGTCTGTTCAGCCTGGAGAAGAGGAAACTGAGGGGAAACCTCGCTGCAGTTACAACTTCTTTGCGAGGGGAAGAGGAGAGACGGACACTGATCTCTCCTCTGTGGTGACAGTGACAGGACCCAAGGGAATGCCTTGAAGTTGTGGCAGGGGAGGTTTGGGTTAGATATTAGGAAAAGGTTCTTCACCCAGAGGTTGGGCTCTGGAACAGGCTCCCCAGGGAAGTGGTCACAGGACCAAGCATGAATGAGTTCAAGATTTTGGACAATGTTCTCGGGCACATGGTGTGACTCTTGGAGATGGTGCTATGCAGGGCCAGGAGCTGGATTCGATGATCCTTGTAAATCCCTTCTAGCTCACCATATTCTATAATTCTGTGATTCAGTGATTCAGTAACAAGTGGGACAGCTGGACACCCTGAAATCTATAACATATACACATATATTTCACATTATACAGTTCATACTGTGAACATGTACACATTGAGTCTCATTTGAGGCTGAGATAATACAGATGCAAATTTATTTTGAATCACAGCTGATTACATGTACCTTAAAACTCCAGCATAGGGAAATTATCTCTCCTTGAGCTGCCTGGGGTTGGATAAACACAATTTTCACTGTGCTACCCTATGGCTGTAAGAACTGCATGGAGAGGAGGGAGGGGAGAGCCAATCTGTGCAAAAGATTGTGGAGGGGAGAGAAGGTCTCTTTTTGACTAAGCAGTTTACTTATACATTGCATGGTAGCAGGGAATAATGCCCATACCTCACTTGACCAGAAAGACATTTTAACTCTGTTGCCCTTTAAATGCTTATTTTTGTTACCCACAGGACTTAGCTGAATCTTCACTCGCCTTCTCCTCCATCCTTACCCCCTCCAGCTCCCAGCAGCCAGGAAGGCTTGGGCAGCCTGCTCCTGGCCCTGCAGAGGACGTGGCAGAAGGATGGCCTTATTTACCTTAGCTGTTCCCCCGTGTAATCTGGGTAATCGTGTGGCTAATCGGCAGCACGGAGGAGCCCCCCATGCTACAATTCACAATGCCAACCTATTCATATTTCATACAATAGGGTATTTAAGTCATCGCATGCCTTGCCAAGGCGATTGCACTCCCTTTGTTCTGATGTTTTCAGCAGGGGTCTCCAGCCCCACTCCCCCTTTCACACCAGCATATGTCCTAACTCTTGCCTGCTGCAGCTGGGCAAGGGCGGTTGTTTTTGTTTTGTTCTTCAACACCAATGAATCGATTATGGCAGTGTGAAATGTGGGTTAAAACAGTGCCCACATGTATGCATACATTAGCCATTTGCTACATTGCAACTTCACAGCAAGGTGACTGACGAGGCAACAGTGCTCATGCTCTTCCATTTTGAATGGGCAATCTGTTAAGCATAAAAGGAAATAATAAATAAAAGACTGACTAAACATACTGTTTGAAAAATGGCTCACCGTGTGCTATATCAAAATGAAATTAAAAGTACCTCTACCGCAATGTACGGCAACTGCAAAGAAAGATCAAATCTGTCTTGTAACACAAAATTACAGGGTCCACATGTATGGATATAGACTATTAAATTCAGACCATATTTCTGCAATAAAGATATTCACATTTATATGCTGCCTATCTCACATTTGGTACAAATTATGGGATCTGATCTCAGCTTTGAACAGAAAAGGCCACAGAAAACTCCTGCAGTTCAGGATTTACCTCTCCCAAGGGTGTGTTGATGTGTGGACAGGAATTGGCAAGGAGATACTGCCTTCCTCTCCTAGGCCATACCATCAGCTCTCTTCTGTCCCTGGCTCACAATGGCAAAAAGTCAATTCTCTCCCCAGGAACTCTTTCGTAGCTTGTACAAAACAGGTCTTGTGACTCCAGTTCTCTTCCAAGGTTTAAGGAAATGACACATCATGACAACTGCCTTAAAGTTAATACTACAAGCTTAGGCTAAGGTCTGGAACAGAAATTACTTCTTTGTTTTTATGAATAACTCTAAATGCATTGTAAAGTCATTTAGGTAATTAAAAAGAAGTGTCACATGACGTGCTAGAAGATGTCATTCAATACGGATTCAAGTTCATGCTGCTTCATGGACTGGTGCTGAAACACATCAGTCGTGACTTTTCTCATAAATGCCTGAGCCATGTTCCTTGGCTTGCATTCAGCATTGGGAAGTTCATACCTGTGATTTGCATTATAATAAATTTTCATTTTTTACTCCTAAAATTTGAGAAAAAACAGTTTTGAGCCAATTTTCCACACAAAGCTAAGCTTTCTATGAAGAGTTAATTAATTAGAACACATGCAATATTTTAATATTTTACAGACTTAAGAATAGTACTGTATGTGAAGTACCCAACAGGGAAAATTTGTACAGCATGGTCAGCTATTTTGAGTGCTTAACTGTAAAGTTAGAAACCAGGACATTCAAAATCTTGAGAGAAACTGCAGGCACAACACAGACATATTTAAAATTTCATTTTGATTATCAAAGTTACAACATCTTGTTTCAAAATACAACTTTCTAATTTCAGAATTTTGAAACCTCTATTTCTCCACACACACACAAATCACAAAATAACTGAAATAAATAAAGCTTCTTAAGACTAAATTTCAAGGCAGAATCTGGCAGTAGAATGTACAGCAGCAAGCTATCTGTACATCTCCCATTGAAGTCAAGCAGGTTTTGTTCAAATTGCCAGCAATAGAATTTATACCACTTGAAAATGATCCTAATACAGCTAAATTTGCAAATGGTTACCTCCCCCTGCACCCAAACAGCAGGCACACAGCTACAGCAATATAAATGTGTTAATCCCAGCACGATGTATTCCCACATCTCCCTGTATCAAATCATTCTAAAGGGTTTTCAATATACAAGTTAATTAGCTACAATGAAGTACAGAGTAACATCTAATGAAGACTGAGGCTTAAAATACCATAAATGCCTGTTATACCCTTTTCAGCATCTTTAATATCAACATATTCTTTTGAAATGGGTTACAGATATAGTTCAAGAGACAGGTGGCATTTAATGAACAGAATTATTTATTATTTTGATTATATTTTAAACATTGTGGCCATTTTAAAATATGCATTTTCAATAACATCTACTAGAACACTATTTCTGCATTACCACCTCAAAATGCTATTGCCATATATTATCTATCTATCAATCATCCAGCTATCTATCTAACCATTTGCAATGCTAAGCAAGGTGACACCATTTTTATACACTCTAATAACATACTGTTTCTCATTCTTTAAAAGAATCAGTGCATGAAAAAGCAGTTGTGTACATTCTACACAGAAAAAAATTAAATCTTTGTAAAACTAATTGCAGAAAATTAAAATTATACAAACACAAATGTCTGCAATATACAACTTGCAAAGGCAAGTTAAAAAACAACATGAGAGTAAACTTAATTACCTAAGAAATATCCACTACTTTCAGAAAACACAAAGATGCATGTTTCAAATTTAACTAAGAAATTAAAAATCCCTAATTAATTAAATTAAGTCCCTGATCCTGACTGGAAGTGGAAGTCAATGAGAGTTTATTCATGTGAATCTCATCGCTGGAGTGGGACTGAACGCTCCCTTTTGCTGTCTATCAAAGGTGAAACTCATTTTGTAATCCCACCACTTCATTAGCACCTTTCCAGCACATTATCTTCGCCCTAATCCCTCTGTCACTTTGGGGATTCAGGGTTATTAGAGCATTGAAGGGTCGATGTTATTGTCGTGGAGGTGTGAATTGATCACTAAGATGACAACTGGTGACAAGTACACTTTATTAGTCTGCTACTTTGCCTCTTAATTGGTACTGATTAACCTGTCTGTTAAAAAGGAAATTTGGGCTCTTTCTGCCATTGCCAGAGATTACACTGCTTTCCAATAGGACCACTCCCCCTAAAGGAGCCCATTTAGACAGAGTATATTTGCCCTACTCAATAGAGCTATTTATTTAAGTAAATACAACAACATAGGGCCTGGGCCCTTAAACTCACACATTATATTTTGTTTAGCTTTTGATTGAGAGAATTTCTCTGTTAAAAAAAAAAAAAATCAAGTATTTCTGATTACTTCTTTAAATTTCCAAACACATGAGTAGGACCATCTTTTTTTCCCCAAAAGTCCTATTTTAGATGTATCTGTGCTTGATATTTGCATAGATTTCCTAGAGGAAGAGCTGGCTCTCCAAACATCATATTGCACTTAAAGGACACATTAAGAGAAAATAGCAACAACAACAACAACCAAAAAAAAAAAAAAAAAACCAACAACAAAACAAAACAAAAAAAAAAAAACCAACCCAAACAGAATGCTGCATCTGGCCATATTTCATATGCTTCAAGTCTTAATTTTTGTTGACCACAAGAATTACACTTATTACTTAGTTTTACAGAACTGCCTGTTTAAAAAAGAACAAAAAAAGAAAAACAAAGAAAAGCCTTTTCAAACTAGATAGCTAAGACAGTAGACAAATATTAATGCTTGCTCAATACTGACAATCTTAATACTTGCCCAGTACTGACAATCTTTGGATTATTGGTGATTTTGTTTCAAACCTGGGTAAGTATTTCTATAAAAGATCATTCTCAGAAGCAAGGAAAAATGAATGCAGAACTCTAAAAACTCTCTGTTCTCCTCTTGGACATTGATTAAAAAATAACAAGGACAACGGAAAGACTACTACTACTACTGCAATGAAAAGAACTACTCCCAGATCTCCTATTCCTACTCTAAAACCCACATAAATATCGGTCTCTGTATTACAGTCCCTTCCAAGCCCAAGTGTTAAGCTTATTTGTTGCCTAACTGGCAACAAATAAGGACTTTAACAAACGTCTAATCTTTTTGTACTAGAGACATTAAAATATTACTCTAGGTGCTCAGGATGAATATTTCACCTTCCTGAGTCGTCTGAAGTGCTCTAGGTTATTTAACAGGATCAGTATTTCACATCCTAATTTTTAAGGATGACACATCTCCCATGAAGAAAAATTGCTACATAAAACTCAGATTGGCTCTTTGACTTTAATTGTGGTCAAAAGAAAACTTCAATCAGCTTGTGCAATAACCTGATCCCTCCCTTCTTCTTCTAACCATGCCTACATAAAACTTCTGCAAAAGCACTTGGTTTGCTTATGAAAAAAATCTTTAAGATTATGGGATTCTTTAATTAATTTTTATTTGATTTCACTAGAGAAAAATAACAAATACCTAAAGTATTAGTTGTCCAAGAGTAGTTTTACATGCAAGAATAAAAAGTTCTTTCATTTTACCTCCACTGGTTCATACACAGCACATCTGCTCCTGACTAGTATTGTTTGGTCTCTGGTCCCACTGTCTTCTTCAAAAAGAAAGCCTGATCTTGGTATTTGGATGGAAGTCCCTATAGACCCCATTTTAAACTGCAGCTACTTTAACTTCACTAGTTTGGGTTTTAAACTCTTCTAATTTTACTAAGGCACAGCTCATAAGTGGTCAATATAATTTCAGTCTGAGTGATTCACCTCAGTTTTCATTAAGCAGTACCTTAACAGCTTGGCTTACCTGAAACAAATTGGCCTGTGTGGAAATAATCCCCACACCGACTGCAAGAGCTTTGGGGTTGATAAGCAAGATCTCTGGGAGAAGTAAATGGAAGAAAGTGAGGAAGTTACTTAGGCTTGCTTTACACAGCCTGCTCTAACAAACGTAGCCTTAGGGAATTCCTGTTACCTGGCAGCATTTCTGGAAACAATCACACTTGGATATCCATGCCTGAAGATGGGTACTAAGAAACAGTTGACACAATAAAGGCACTGATACGGACTGGTGCAGTGAGATACAGCTGAGATCTTTCCTTACCATCACCATGCTGATGACTCAAAATTTGGCTCCCACAAAACATAATTACCTTCCTGCAATAGAAAAGCAGTGAGCAGCTCTTCCTGGAAGGAGAGTGGCTGAATAACCATAATCTGGTCATTATGATTTAGGTAAATCATAAGGTAAATAATGATTTAGGCAAATCATCAGGTCATGCAGTTTTTTAGTTAAAAAGAAAAAAAAAATCAGGTAAGTGATCCCTGAAGAGCTTTTCCAGTAATTGGAGAGCTTTCTATTTTACATTAGAAAACATGAACTCTCTGTAGCACAGTCTTTAAGCTTTAGTAGAATTGTCAGACGGCAATTTCTGTTGAGCCATTGCATGCTGTTGAGTTCTTTGCCCCAGAACTCCTCACAGGTCAGAAACGTATTGTCCTCCTGTGGAAATTTCGACTCTATTGAAATCTAAAAAATTATCTGTCTTGCAAAGAAAAAAAAAAAAAAAGGAAAAAATATGCCAAATCAATTTAAAAAATTCACAGAAACATATTTAAGGAAATTTCTATCAAAGAAGGTAGACCCTAGACCTTACATGATGTGGAAAAACATCAGTCCAGAAGAAAAGATGCTAAACACCCTGAAGAGGGGAAACAGTGTACTGCAGTAGCTAATTGTGCTAACTTGATGGCCCAGAAAGGATGGCATTATGGAGAAACAAATAAGTGATATTAAATCTTCATCTGGTAATGAGGAAAGTTACTACTGGAATATACTTTGATGTGCATACATAAAAAATGAGTCAAATAATTGGAAAAATGTAGAAGAATCACACAAATAAAGGACTGAAAATAAGACCAAAAAATGGGAGAAGACTGTAAATTTCTCCTGGAGGAAAAGACCTCCTATCAAAAGGGAAATTAGGGCCTCCTAGCTAAAAGCTGGGAATAGTTTTACTTTGAGCTGAAGGAGAGCATATTTTTTTCAGGAGGCTATATATTCCTTTGCAATGAGTGAACAGGGACTGTTCAATAACGGCTTATCCACTCTCACAGGCAGAGCTGACCAAGTTTCTGAGAGACTTGCTCTTTCAAGCAGAGCATCAGCAGATGATAATGCACCCGAGCCAGCTCCAGGGTCCCTGTGGCAGAGGCCCTATCTGATGACAGCAGGGATCAGATCTGGACTTAGCATCTCTATATGAAATATCCTCAACACTACCCATTTACTTCCACTGCTGGAATAATTCTGGGGTTCCTTCCCTCCCTCATTCCTGTCTCCCCAGCCTGTTGTTCCAGTATATAACAACCAGGCACAACACAGCTACTACGTTTCTAAGGCCCTGTCACATATATTCCTACTAGATAACCCTAAGGATGCCATAGTGCACATTCACAAAGAAATTAAGGTAGACTTTTCTTAGAAAATATGCTGGTATTATGCATTGGTGTTAGCAGGACTTGCAATTCAAGAGATAGCTGTTTGGATAGGTAAAACACATGAAGTCCTGGTCAGATTGATAGATTAGCTCAGAGCTCTGGCATTTGGATTAAAGCAGTATAAAAATGAATCTTATATTTGACATTTAAAACACTTTCAAAGGGAACCTTTTCCACTGCCTGCACTTTCTTAAATCACAGCAGAAAGAACTGCCATGGCAGAACACTGTGAGAAATTACTATCCAACTGCTTCTCTGTTTTCCCACGTTATGACTGAAGACATTAGTCCCTGAATCATTTTACATCTAGGCATTATGTGCAACAACACTGTGTGTAATAAACAGACAATGCAACAGAAAGAAAATTTGAAAATTCATTTCTCATTTCTTTTAGACAACATCTAGAATATAAATGTGGCTTGTGGCAGCTCCAGTTGAAAGAGAAAAAAAGAAAAAAAGAAAGGCTGCTTTCAAGGGCCAAGACTAAAAACTTTAGATTTATATAGTCTGACTCCCATTTCCCACACGACCTTGGCAAAGTCACTTATTGTAACATTTTCAGAAATGGATGCTATTTCCTCAGGCTTTCATTCTACTTCTCATCTCCAGAGTATATGACTGTTTTGCATGTACAACCAATAGCAAAAGTAAAAGTCTCAAGGGACTTTATGGAGTCTCTGGATCTTGATCCTTTCAGGGTTTCAGAGCTGTTTGATGTAACATACATATAGCATGATTTGTTAGCTGTTCCAGGACTTCTCCAACAAAACTTTGTGTTTATGGACTGCCAGAATTTTCAAAGCTCAGCTTGAGACAGCTAAATCATCCAGATTAAGTCAGTAAGAGATATAGTAGTTCTAAAATAACAGATCTTTTCCCAACTAATTTCTTTCCATCACATGACATAAAACATGTAATGACTGAAGAACACACAAAAGTGAAAAGTGGGTGTTTCATCTCTCCCTTATTTCTCAGCTCTCAAATCAGAGCTCTAGCTATTTTTGAATGGTTGAGGAAGAAGAAATAAGGAAATAACCACTGAACAATTTGAAGAACTTCATACTTGGAGGAAGGGAAGTGCTATGTTTTCTGCATATGCTTTATACCTGAAGGGCTTTGTAGATTTGCTAGCAATATACATTGATTTCTAAGAAACATCCTCTCAAACCCAGATATTAAGGTTAAATTGGCAACTGCAATCTCACTCTCCTTCAGTGTTAAATAAATAGTACATATTTTAGAGCTGAAAGAATCAATCCAGATAGGAAGGACTATATCAGACTATAAGTTCAAAAAAGCCAAAGTTCTGCTAATCTGTTAAATTTGCTATTGTAGGATCATCACTTAAATGTTCTATGTAGGTCTCGTAAGGTGTTCTATTAAGTCAAAACTATGCCAAGGTGAAAATAACCCTTGCTTTACACAGCAGATCATAAAACCAGCTCAGCTTCTCTGAACATTATGGTCATAAGGTTTTTTCATAAAAGTTGAATATGGTACTAAATTGTGATAAACCTATTCATTAGTTCCTTTGAACAGCTCTAACCACCAGCAACAGGACAGGGGACTGTCTGCCACTCTTACCAGAAAAACTTCCCAGGGACAATAATCAGAAAAGAAAAATGACCACATTTCTTTCAGTAGTGAAATCAAAAAGAACTGGAGTGAATATTGTCCTTACAGTTGACTATAATATTATACACTTGTAGTGAAATCCTGGCAAGTAGCTGTATCAGTCACTGTGCTTGCACTGATTGCCTTTTACACTAGAAAAATCCAGTTGTACCAAGATCAACCAATAAAAGTAGTCAAAGCAGATGAAAAAACATTACGCAGGCATGAAATACATAAAATTTAAATATTGGAGGAGGGGAAAAACAACACCTGGAAAACAACAGAAATCTACAAAACCAAGATCTGAACAGGATCAAAAGAGCTACCTGTGGCATTCACTTGATATACCCTCAAAATATGATGAAAGATATCACTGTTTGCAAAAAATAATTTTAAAAAGATACTTGTTTCCCATAGCTTTCCTAACTTCAACCTTCTAATATTTTGGAAACAAAGAAACTGCAGTACATTAAATGTTCAAGATGAATGTGAACATAAACTTTCTAACACCTCAGTAAATACTTGAAAGAGCATTACTCATATCTGTAAATCAGAGCACTTCAAATTAACCCCACATTCATTAAAAAGCTTGCTGATTTTATGTTTTTATTATCATTCAGATACAAGCCTGAGAACAAAAGTGCTTAACAATTCCAGTCAAATAGGATCAGGGCATTAATTCTTGTTTGGATGCAAGAGCAACATAAATCATCTGTTCCAGGCTAACAATTTAAAGAGTGCAGAGCGCATTATGTTAAATAAAGTATTAACACTGAGTTAAGAACAGCTATTAAGGGACTTTGAGAGTTCTGGCTCACATTACCTTACACCATTTTTAAAAAATAACCTTATTCCAGGTTTTTAATCCCATAATTATTCTGTAACAGTATTGTCAGAAAACTCCAGTTTATAACCATATGTAGCTATAAGACATCATGTGAACTCCTTCAGTTAAATTCTTATTCTTCTTATAAGCCTGAGCTACATGAATAAATTTAAGATATAAATCATATATATATATATATATATATATATATATATATGACTTTGTAATTGCAAGATGATTAAATAAAGTGTACTTGATAATCTAAATTTCTGTGGTTTTTGAAACAAACTGCTGAAATGGTGAAGAAAAAAATCAACTTTTAGTTTTGCGTGCACACATATGCATCCACATGTATATACACATATTAGTACATATTTGTGTGTGCCTTCACTCAGTCATTTAGCAGAATGACTTCTTCCCAGGCACTTTCAAAGTCTGTAGATAACCTGAGGCTCTTCTGTCACGACCTTGGTTTTCTTTCTAAGGCGTTTTCTCTTGGTCTATTCCTAATTTCAGTGGATGTACCAGACAGTGTTGTGCAGACACAAATACTGGACGTTGCCACAGAACTCATTAAAAGCTTTAGATTATGAGAGTGTAAGAATTCCTTAGCAGTGAGGATGATGTGATAGCAGGAGGGAACGGTGGGTGATGCATTAATGAATCTATAGATTGGCTTGGCTTCTGTATCAAGGCCATACCCATCACTAATTCTGAGCAGAAGAGATGCAGCTACTCTGTCTTGCTCCAAGAATTTTTTCAGAGCCTCCTTTTTATAGAGTTTTGTTTTCCTCCTTGACACCTGTGATCCCTTTGAGTCAGAGGCAGGATTGTGCATGTATGACATATCTAGAGGGCATATGGCAACTATATTTGTTTACATAAATATTTATCTACAGAGAGGGAGCTCTCCAATATTACAGATAATTGATGTTTAGCTGGAAATCGGAGAAAGCTTTGGAAATTTTTCCAGTCGCAAAATGTTCAGATGGTCTAAATTCAGTAGTGTGGAACAAATCTAACCAAAATAATTTTATGTTACAGTGGCCATCAGAGATGGCAAATAACAGCTTTAAAAAGGACATGTCTTACTGTCTGTGTTTTCTGTCTCTTCAGTACAAGAAAGACAGGGACAAACTGGAGAGGGTCTTGCTGAAGAGACTCTCCCATTTGAATGGGCCAAAGATTGGAGCTCTACGGAAGACTTGGACTGGATGAGCTCCTAAATTCCTCCCAGACACCATTATTCTACTACTCAGATAGCCTTTCCAGTACATCTCTTCATTAGAAATTATTTGGAATATAAATGGAATAATATAAAGAGAAAAAAAGTCTCAGGGATTATTCTGGTCTGTTCCATTTCCACCTTTTCCTTGGCCAGAAGGTAGCTAAGAATGTAGCACCCAACACTACTGGAGTTAAATACATTTGTCACAGAAATTGATTGTAACAATTAGCTGAATAAAGAGATATAACATATCTTTTAGTGCCATAAAAGTGACATGACTGCAGGTAAATCATATGAATAATTACAACCAGGAGCCCAGGTTTTCCAATCACTTTCCATACATACTTTGAATTGCAGGGCTTTCTGGTGACTAATTTACCTCTTTTTGTAGAGAAATTAAAGAACAGATTTGCAGTGATGGTTGAGGTGCAAGGTACCAGTGAATTAACAACAAAAATAATCATGACACTTTTAAGAAACATTGAATTTTGCTTCATCTTTGTTGAGTTCTCACAAGTATTAATATGAACATAGTGTCAAGAGAATGAATTTTTATGTCTGCAGCTGAGATTAATTCATTCATGAAATGAAAATACTTTTGTGAAACAAATAAACCTTTCTTCAGGCAGAAGTGAAAGTAGTTTATAAAACCTTACCCAATCAGAGAAAATAAGAAAAGTGCATGATTGAGATTACTGTTCTGATAGATTGTATGAACTATTTAATTTTCAAAGGAACTTTCCAAGCAAAGAATCTATGGGAAAATCAAATATGAACACTGCTTACATGACATGTAATTGAAATATTTTAATTTAACATTTTAGACATAAAATTCCATTTTAAGTAAATAAACCCTCAGTTCTATTAGAATGGTCCATTTTCAATTTAAAACAAAAGCTAAAATGGTCAAGAAAAATAATTGGAACAAAGGCAATGTGAAATTTTTACCCTTTTTAGTACATAGCTTGGTCAGCTTTAGAGCTGGGAAGATCCTGAAAATGTCTGGATATACTTTTAAATGCATATAAAGAAATTATTTTTATGGAAATTTATCCGACATCCCAACCAGCTCTACATTTCATGGAAATTTTTAAGTTTCTATAAAGTAAAATTTGCACTGGAGAGGCTAATTATTACTGAGAAAAAGAAGGCTACATTTTCTGAAAATAATAACATGTTATAGACAACTATCTATCTAAACAACTTACCAAAGGGGTTCTGTCTCTTACATCCTGTAATAATTTAATTTTTAATTTTGGATTTTGTACCTCAATATTTGCTTCTTTATATACACATAAATGTGTGTGCCTATCTGTGTCTTGTTCATTCTCTTTTCATGTATTTATATAAACCAGAGGAACAAACCTGAGACAAACTCAAATAGATAGGAAAATTTGGTATGTCTGTTTTGACTGACCTTTTCTTTCTCCCATTTTAGCTTGTTTTTTTTCCTTTTAATACAATTATTTCCCAATTCACCATAATTATTTTTGACCATGAGTTTTCTAACAATTTTGGTAAGGCCTGAACTGTACAAGTCATGACTCTATGAACATGAGCCAGCATGTTGTCTTGTACAGGGTGTTGTCAAACAGAAGGTTTGGGGAACATCAGGGTTGGGCTTTTGAACCTTTTCTGTTTCAGCTGAAAATTACTGTTGTGAAACATAGCTGAACCTCTGCTTTGAAGAGCCCAGGGGAGGACATGCACATTTTTATTTCAGAACTCAGTCCCAGCTTGGCCAAGAAATCCAGATGTATGCCCTATCACTGCTGGTTTCAGTCCCTCTGAACAGGATCTTCCCCTAGCTGTGTTGAAAGTCCCAGCTGTGAGCAAATTCATTTGGAAATGCCAGGGGAAGTAAGAGACAGAAAAGGGGTTTTACATTTCTCAGGTCATTATCACACCAGACTGTGAACTAATTATATTTATTCAAAATGCTTTTAGACACCTAGTTTGTATAAACACACAAAGTTTGATGGAGTACCTAAGTGGGAAATCCTGGAAAAAATAGTGAGAATTCACATGCTGGGTCACTAGCTCCAGCCTCCACTCACATTCATGTCAGGCTCTCAGCTTCTGGATGAAACCAGAGCAAGTTGCCAAGAACAACATACAAGAGATAGCTAGATGTTTTCCAGTCTGAGGAAAAACCTAGTTCAGATGGGTGCACTCAGATTTGGACCAGAGTGCAGATCTGAGTTTTTGCTGTCTTGTCTCTGCCTACATGAAACACAATGAAGAATTCAGATTCTTACTTACATTTGCCATAACAAGGCTAATACGGAATAAAAGATAAACAGTTTAAAATAAACATCACTGAATGTTGGTCTAAACTGGACAAAAACCCCAAACAAGTAAAAACCAGTAAGATTAACCATAAAGCAGATGCACAGAGTTAGTTGGGCAGAGTAACATTACAATACTAAGCACAAAGGTTATGGAGCTCCTTTAGCTTCCAGAACTTACCCATTAGACCTATCTATTCTCTTTATTGTCATGTGCCAAATAGTAGCCCTTGGAGACCGGGAACTTGTTTTTTTGTATAGATTTCTATAGACTTAAAGTGAAGTTCTTCTTCTCAGCTGAATCCTACATGTTAGTGTAAGAGAACAAAATGCTCATATGCTCATATCAACTCCCAAGGGGGTGAACAAAGGTGTCCTTCCCACACCCTTCAAGTCACCACAGATTTGACTATGACACAGAGACAACAACACTGCAATTAAGTTCCCTTTAGCTACATGGAGTTGAAACTACTGTTTAAAAAAAGATAAACACAGGGGTACGGAGAAGACAGTAACAGCCTTTTATTTTTCTTAGATAGGAATTTTCAACACATTTGCATTTCTGTGCATCTGTGCTAGTTCCCTTCTTTGTCAAATAATGTCACATAATATGCTCAGTATGGGTTGCTTGCTAATGCAGGAAGAGAAGGAGTTGGAGCCTTTGTGAGACTGTGCTCATAAAAGGTGTTTATTCTGTATATTACATCAGTTTTCCACTGGGGATGTTTTTGTTCTCAGTATTCCTCTCCCTGAACCAATTTGGAATCAATGCCTGATCTTCTGCCTCTCTTGCATCTTGCCTTCAGAGTGTTCTCCTTAAGGAAATTATGCATGGAAATTCCTTTTTAGGAGCTTTCATTGAAACCACAAGTCTGTATCTGAAAATATATACTACTGAAAAATTTTGCCCAAAGCTTTGTCTTGGCTATATAAAGAAATTATAGGTGTGGACCAATTTTTGAATTAGCATGAAAACTGCTTTTATGTGCATATGAGAAAGGCCTTTTGAAACATCTTGCCAACGGCTTTTTTGTCTTCTGGTTGCTATAAGAAAACATGGTTGCCCAAAAGAAAAAACCTGATCATGGTTCCACCTTAATCAGATTCATGATCGTGTCCTAATGCAATTTGTCTTAATCCATTTCTAAGGAAGACAACCATTTATGATTTGGAAAGACATGTGGGAATAAATGTGGCTATATGGAAATCCCCTGAGTCCTTTATTTACTATATTTTACCAGTTCATAAAAAAGCCTAATTACATTTTAGAGAAGAAGGCATTATAAATGCGATGTATATTCTAATACAAAACCCTTCTACCCGGGTGTCCTACAATCAAACTGTGCTCAGTTTGCAGTCTCACAGTGCATTTTAGATCTCTGTTGCTGGCTTTAGAATAATGATGCCATGCTTAACACATCAGAATACTGATCAGACATTTCAGCATATAGCTGAAAGTGGTGCTGTGCTTGTTTTGTTTGGGGAAAGAATGCCTTCTGCTTAGTATGGCAGCAAATTGCCCTTGCAGCAAAAGAGATAATTACTTGATATTCATGAAATAAATTAATTAATACTTGTGCAAATATCTGTACATTCATCCACACACAAACACCTATTTTTTTATTTAATTAAAATTATGTGCTCCAGAAAAGGAAGAGACAGTTCAGTGTGTTGAGGAATGTGTTTAGACATACCTACTCCAACACATGCACATCAGGAAGTGAAGAGTGGGATGGGAAAGGATACAAGAAAACATTTAAGAGAAGATTTAGCTTTCTACATATGAGTTGTTCCATTGGAATTGTGTGAAAAAAGTTAACCATAATTGTTTTGAGAACTGAAGTCCTAAAATAATACAGAGGAGCTCCAAATGCAAAATGGTCTAGGTTTATTTGCACTGAAATTCTTTCATGTACTATTTCCCTCCATACACACACATTAAATTATTATAAATGTTATTGTTAAGAAAAATTTTGCTATAAACATTACTGACTATAATAAATGCCATAAACCTGGGGCAGGTCAGCAGTGTAAATAATCAGAGTCTTTGTATTTACCCATTTGTAATAAATAGGAGATCACACAACTCTTGAAATTATAATTATCCAACATTTCATCATTCGTTTTTTACTTGAAAAGTTTGGGAAAGAATGTTTTTTTTGCATGCTCGCATCTGTGGATGATCATTTGTTTTTTAGCTAGTGAAAACTGAAGTCCTAATTCAAGACTTATCATCTTCCATAACCTTTTTATTAAGTGACTGGTGTCATGTACTGGAAAAGTTGTGCTGCTGAAGAAACTATGGCTTTACATGGACCCAATAAAGGACATTTCTTGTTTGTTTGCCTGATGAAAAATAGCCCTCCATTGAAGTTAAAATTTCATTTTATACAGGGCTGCAAGATAGAAAAAATTGACTCAGTTCCAACCTGGAGCTAAACTTAAATAGTGGAATGAACAGTGAAGGAAAATTCCATTACTTGTTCAAAACACATTGATCTTATTTTGTGCATCTATAATGTTAAATAAGACAAGTGGGAATAAAACAAACTGAAAAGTTTACAAAAATTTAAAATATTTTTGAATCCCACGATATCAAAGCAACATTTCAATAGGAATTTATTTTTAAGATTTTCTGAGTAAAAGCCATATTGGAAAGAGTTTTAATTTTTATAAATCAGCATATCTAAAAGCAAAGGTTCCTCAAAGTGCCTAAAAACATAGAAAATTAAGTCCTTTTCCATAAGACAGAATGTTAGGTTCTCCTTTTCTGTTTTAATTACTTGCTTTGAAACACACAGAAGTGAAATACATCCCCTTGATGTTCTAATGGTTCTCTATGCAGTGCACCCTAAGACTGAAAAAAAAGTTGATGGAACCCTTGAAACCTTCTAGTAAGCATCAGTATGAATTTTGGCATTCAGAAAACTTCAGGCCTTAGCAGTATCAACAGTCAGAGACTCAAACTTCAGGTGTGAAAAAGATGCATTATAAGAGCAACTTTATTGTTGGAACAAAAGGACTGATTAGCTGTCTCCTGATGCACAAGCATATTTTGAAGTAATTCTGTGTGAATTGTGTGTGAACTGTGTGAAATTTAGTTTCCAAGAAAATAGTCTCCAGCATGTTTACAGTTGAATAGAAAAGGAGACATAATACATTTTTGCTTTAGTACACTGCACCAGTAAATCTGCAAACTGAAGTCCTAATTAATGTATGAACCAAACATTGCAGCAACTAAATACATCTCCTTTCTAATTACTACATACACAAAATTGAAAGTGCCCTCCTTTAATTTTTGTTGCTGTTATCACCTTGGTTTGTTGTGGGATTTCACTTTTTTTTCCTACATTGGAGACCTTGCTTCTATTTGAAGAATCATTTCTCCTCATGTATTTGGTTTCAGTGTTTGACATGTTTCTTACACACATAGCACATCTCATGTAGGCCTGGACACCATCCTTGGTCTAGCCAATAACAATGGCCAAACTTTGTACTCATATGATAAAAAGCAACTTTTTAATGCTGAAGAATTTTACAACTACTAAATTCAGAATTGGTGCATTGTGAGCTGACAGGCAATGAGTGTTCAAAAGTAACAAATCTAACCTGAGAGGAAAATAAACTGGAGAAATTTTGGAAAGGTTGTCAAAAAATGGACATTCAACACTTTCTGAAATACTGCCTTCTTTACACTTGATACCAAAAAAAGACCCAGGTAACCAAAATCCTTTTTTCCTATATTTATTTTTAATATTTAATTTTAGTTTTATTAAATCTGAAAGTTGCAGACATAGTTTTTGCAAGCTCAGCATGCTCAACAAGTAACTCTGAGTACCTTTAACAAGACAAGACTGATTTTCCTATTGGGAAGATTAATTTCTCATTGCTGTTCTTGTATAAGTACAGGCCTGTTTTCCTTTGTAATAAATAAAGCTGAAGTCAACACATGTAACCACCGGTATAATACCTGCATGTTGTGAAACTTGCCCTGACTCAAATCTGCTTAATGGTTTTCCACTGAAAATTCAACATCTGCCAACACCACACAAATCTTGATAACTGATGTCATCATGAACCCATTAAGCCTTGGTTTTTAACATGCTAGAAAAACAAAGGGTTTATGGAAGACTGCTAACAGAGGGCTAAATTCTGGAGCCCTTATTCAACAGTAGGAATTGTTCTTTAAGTAAGGTGTGAGTAAGAACTTCTTAAGCCTGGCAGAATGTAAGCAAGATCTTGTTCCACATTAAATTTAATTAACCAAGCCATTCATGAAAATGACACCGTACGATATGAAACCTGTCACTGCAAATCACCTTTCCTTACTGGGGCTGATTTGGGAATGCATGTCCTGCCACACCAGCTACTAGCTTTGATGTGTCACAGCTGTGATACCGCAGCAAGGAAAAGCCATTTAAATAGAGGGGGAGCTTTGGAGGAGTTAGGCATTTCCCCTAAGGATCTGAAACTTCTCAGCAAAGGCCATCCAGAGATACACACTGAATAAAAAGGTCTTCATACTAATATCTCATAATATGCCTGCAGGATCCCTGTAGCAGTAGTTAAGGGGAAAGCTGTGTAGTGCTGAAAGAGTAAGGAGAATCTATCCAGATAAGGAGGAATCCCAAGTTATCTCCAACATCCATGCACCTGAAAAACTGATAGTGCCTATCCAGCAGTTTGTTTCCTGGGCATAGAGGTGGTTAATCAAAGTTACAGCCTAAGACCTGTGGGGGAGGGAAAGTCAATTAATGTGCCAGATATCCTTGCCAAAGCTTTCGCCAAGATTAGGTTCAGATTGTAAAGAAATCTCGTAGAGAAGGATAATTCTCAACACCTGCGGGCACTTTTATTAGCTGCCTTTCAGAATAGAAAACCTTATGTTAAAGCAGTTTGTCTCTGCTCTACCAAACTGACCTCACATGCTTTTATCTGGACATAACCATAAGCAGATTTTAAAGCAGGCTACAGACGAGTTTGCTAATGGGCAAGTGTTCTGTGGCAAATCGACTCGAGTAAAGTAAGCTGTGGATGGAAGCAATCATATAAAGCTGTTCAAAAGGGGATGCCGTCAAAACAAGGGCAGGTTTGGGTAGGTTTGGGTGCACAGAGGACGAAGAAAGTGAGAGATATCACTAGGATCTTTAACACATTCAGAGGAGGCACCCACCTAAGCAGAATTATGCTGGATCCAGGTCCAGACCACCAGGGCAGAACCTTGGCTTTGTTAAGAGGAATAGAACAATTCCTACAAACCTCTAAATCTTTTTCTCCTGACAAAATTTCAGCAGGGTTTTTTGTTTGTTTGTTTGTTTTGGAGTTTCTGGTTTGTGTTTGTTTGTCTGTTGTTGCTTCGGGGAATTTTGTTTGTTTGTTTCTTTTTTTTTTTTCAAGAGGCAGTTGATTCTACAACATTGCAGAACAAGGTTCAAAAGTTGAATGCATAGCCACAATGCTTCTAAGGAAACAAAACCTCAGTAAATGCCTGATGTGTTTAAAGACAAATTACAATAAATCTAGGAAATTATTGTTTTGGTCCTGCATAATGTAACTCCTCACGAGAAGAAATTCAAATTAATTTAAGATACATTTTTTCCATATTTCGTTGTGAAATAATTTGGTTTTTTTCCTGAAAGGAACAGTTACAACTGCTTGGTGGAGGCTTATGAAATTGTTTTTCAGTCTAGATCCAGTGATATGTATTTTCCACACATATAAACACACAGACACGTGAACAGACATGTGGAACGCAATTTCTGCAATAATTTTTGGCAGCAAAACATGAATTCTCAAATGTTCATCGTTCTACGCTCTTTAAACAGTCTTTCTTTAATCTGTTTTATCCATTTAAATTTTATTTTTCTGTGGTTCAAAACACTCATACCTTTTTTCTAGATAGAAGAGCAGCAAGACAGCTATGATTTCCATTCTTTTAATGCTAACAAAATGAAAGTACTGGCAATTATATTAAAAAAAAAATCTGTGAATTTGGAAAATATAGTGAAAGTCTTTAGATTTTTCAAGAAATAGTCTTGAAATGTTGTCACTGAGCTTTGGTGGTTGCATTACTGCTCTGGTTGCATTTTCTCATTCCTGTCCCAGTTGCAACAGAATCCTTTAAAATAAAATGTTAATGACAATTCACAGCCCTAATTTCAGGTCAGATACACCCCTATTCACTCAGGCTAACCAGTACCTAGTTCTACAAGAGCCTAAATCACCTAAATGAGTGATTATCACAATAATGAGTAAATGACCAGGTATATCAGAAAACTGCAGTGACTCTAGATTTGACTAATTTCTCCTTACAGTTTTTCCTAGCAAACATCACAAAAACAGTGAATCATTTCACGTATCTATTGCCCTTTACCTGAGTTAGGGTAATTTATGACACTTAACCACTTCCTGTGCCGTGTTGCATGCTGTAAAGTGCTGCATGAGGTAAGAAGAGCAGAATTGTGACAGAGCCTTACCACTTGCAGACATTTGCAAAAGAGTTGCAAAATCAGATGCTCATGTTATGATCTTAAAATTTGGGGGGAAAGGCCCTCCCACAGCTTCTGAAAGTATTTGCCACTGATCTAATGGCTCACAGGCTGAAGTAATTCCTGGGCAAATAAAATATATTAGTTCAGAGCTGATGCTGATTTTAACTTTCAGGAAGATGAATATAGTCTTAATTTCAACTAACTGTGCACACTTTAAACACTATAAATCTCTAACTATTATTAGCTTTTACAAAGCAGATAATGAAAAAAAATTAGTGCAATGGGATATTCCTATAAGTGTTCATAATTGTCTAGGAAGGTGAAACTGCTGCTAGGAGTCTGAGCCACAAGAAAAAGAGCATTCCAGCACTCTCCGCAATCCAAATTTAAGATAATGGCCTTCTCCTGCCATTATGTTACAACTTACATTAATTTTAAACCTATTCCTAGGATTTTACTTTGAAAACAATTCTGGGTATGTATATGAAAGAGTACAAATATTGATCACCTTTCTAAAGACTGAACTTAATACCTAACACACCATTTTCAGTACAATAAATATCAAAGACAGCTGTGCAGATATATGTTAGCATTGCTGATACAGGTTTCTCTAGATAAGACCTAACTATTCATCTTATTATAAACAATGGAATGCAAAATGAATCCAGAGAACTGTAAAGCGTAACTCACTCCTGTGTTCTGTGGAATTTGCTTGAGCCTCAGCCCTAAAGAGTGCATTCATCAGACTCTTACACCTGACTAGTTTCACCAGTTGAGAGAGGGTTACTCATGTGTATCATGTTAAATGTGAAAATAACTGCCTGCAGGATCTTAAGGAGCAACACAGGCACTGAAAAGACAGCATAATCTTGATGGGCAAATCACAGCAATGTTCCTCCATGAAGATAAAAAAAAAAAGTGAGCCTGCAATAATTGCTTCATCAGTGCAAATTTGGCAAACAGAACCATGGAGGCTGACTGTAGTTTTTCCACTGTAAGCTTGACCTGTAACTCATTAACCTACCACTAAAACAGTATTTACCTCATATTCAGTTATTTGAAGAACTCAAAGGAAAAGAAAACTGGAATGAATTTTTATACCACTTCCCTGGAAAAAAGGCAAACCATGCCATATGTGCAAAATTTCATAAACACTAGAAAACTACTAAAAAGAAACTATGAAAGACTTACTGAATGTGTTCATACAGCATTCAGTTGGTTTTTTTTTTGGTTTTTTTGTCCACATTAACACCATTGGACTGTAACTCTAATATTTCATTGTTATCACATATATGTAAACCAATCCTTCTGAAAATCAAGACTGCAAACGTTCAAGACCAATGATAAAACTTCATTATTTCCCTGGGCACTTGCTATCTGCCCCATTGCTAACACTAGCATTTCAGGGTATTTCTGCAAACCCTGCAATTACACCAAAATCACTTTTAATCTTTTCCTAGAACCTGATTCCATGAATGGCTGTTAGTTTAGGAAGTCTAAATGAGATCCATTTCACCAAATACTAACTTTGTTTTCTATTTCATGGGATTGTGCTGAATTCAAGACAGCCTTAAATTTAGCCCATGGTGGTTGTTTTTGCATGGGTTTATCAGAGCCTGTCTAAGTGAAGACAGTTCTAGAAATAAAACATCAGGTCTTTTTTATTCTTCCTGTTATTACCCTCATTAAGAGCACAGAAAGGTTACTGTATGTGAAAAATAGTGAAGCATTAGATTAGACGCCTTACATGGGAATAAAACCAGTACTTCCCAAATTCCTTCAGGAAACTCAGATGGGTGGCTCACTTGAAAATATCCACGCAACTTGATGAAGAACTTCACTCCAGCTTCCAAAACAAGTAATTGTCATTTATTGAAGAATTTTAGGCTGATTTCTTTCTTCTTGTCTTTGTATAAACCTTCTAACTAAAGCACTGACCTTCTAAATCAGGGAACATAGGTCCCTGCAACCTTGGAAATAAGTTTATTTTTATTTTCCTCAATACAATGCAGGTTTTCTTATCTTAAATCTCCCTTTCTCATCCTTCTATTTTAAGGTCCCTGAGTTTTCAGGTTGCCCTT
The DNA here is from genome assembly GCF_050655825.1 of Lonchura striata. Lineage (NCBI taxonomy): Eukaryota > Metazoa > Chordata > Aves > Passeriformes > Estrildidae > Lonchura > Lonchura striata. The sequence goes on from NC_140704.1 coordinate 65,088,540, forward strand.
TTTCAGTAGCAGAAGGTGTCTATAAGTTACCAATGCACATACACTAACCAAACTATTACCTTTCCCCTGCTCTGAAAATTGTCTATATAATACCTCACCACCAACCTCAAAGATTTCTAACCTCTACTTTGCTGGCTTTTGTTTAATTTCAGAAAAGAGAAGACCCTTCTTGCCTTAAAGCCTGACTGGTTTCTTCCAGACTTAGTAGCTGATGTAAAGAAAGAAAATGCTTCTTACAATCCTGGACAGAACCCTGCAAGTCATCTTGGAGATTGGAAAGACTGTGGATTTATCTGGGAAGAATGTTTCTTCAGCTTTTATTTCCACACTCCAAACAGATGTAATAAATTCTGCAAAACCACAGATATGTAAAACTCTTACCTGTGACTAGTTTTCAGAATCGATTGTAAAAATGCAACCTATTGTGATTTTTGTTTTTAAGCTGCATAGCAGAGGCTGATCAGCACTGAATTCACAGTCTAGAGGTAAACCCTTTACACAGGCAAATTACAGGACTGGAGGGACAGCAAGAACACTCTCTTCATTTCTGCAGGATTTTCTCTACTGCCTGGTCCAGTTCTATAAAATACGGCCTTCAAATGGAGGGGCAGGACTAATCCTATACCAAGTTACTGTGCCTAATTTCAAAGCTTTATGCCTGAGTGCAATCCATGTTCAGATGGACACTGCGTGTTGTTCGCTCTTTATTGCTTTGATTCAGTTTACAAAACAGTTTATAAAAAAGATAGTTTTAGATGTGGTATTCCTATTTTGTCCAGTAAGGCATAATAAGACAGATAATATAAACAGTATAGTTTCTTTTTGCCTTTACTCTTCTAAAGAATGCTGGTTTATAATGGGTTAAAAATCTGCTGCTAAGCACTGGCCATTTTAAGGTGTATTCTTCTCCCCTGCTGATTTGCCCTCTGACCTTCTGGGGGCCAGGGTGGCTGCAGACTTCATTTTTGCTCTATTTCCTGGTCTCTCTCCTGGCTGTGCACTCAATGCTTCCACAGCAGATTAATGACAGCTAATAATATCTGATATATCTGGACATTGCCACATAATGAGTTGCAGTCCCACTGGGTGCCCAAAGTGTCACTACTAACAAATTCACCAGAGCAGCATATAATTAGCATGTAAAAGGAGTGATCATGCAGTAAATCTGGAGGGGAAGATGGATAGCCCATGAGGAAAAACTATAAGGGAAAACTACTATTCTTAACACACATTGGTAAATGTATGTTTCTTGCCATGAATATTTTCTTGATAACAAAGTGTGGACAGGTTACCTTTACAGTAACATTATTCCTTCCACGGCTGATAGGCAGAATTTCATTATGCCACTGCTAATGTTACAATATTTCTGCAAAATGTCACCATATGTAAATTAGAAGAGGTTAGGGTTTCCATCTTAGTTTTCTTTCAAGATGCACTGTCCCTTTCTGCTATAGCCTAATTTCCCTTTCTACTAGTTTACAGACATGCTAACATTGACCCAACCTTGCAAAATAAAATTGGCACTGGAGTATCTTCCTTCTCCAATAGCTAAATAAGAAGCATGAAACACCACACATGATGGGCAAAGATAGGACAATAGAAACAAATTTACTTGATACATTTTTTTCCAAAGTATAACCTTTCCTGACACCTCAGAATATAACCAATAAAATGGGATACATGGAAAATGGGAGTTTCCTGACCTGATCCAAACATGGGTTTCTACCTTGTGTCCATCTGGCTAAGCATAACTCCCTAAGTGCTGCCAGCAGGTTGGGTATGGGAAAAGAGGCTTTCCCAAGAGAAAGGGGCTGACAAGGAGCAGATGAATTGTCCTGATGGGCTGCATTCAGCCTGAAGAGCCCTGAATGGGACAGCTCTGCTCTAGTTTAAGTCAGTCATTTATCCTTGTTAGAAACCATTGCTCAGCAGTGTTAAAGACTTTATTTTGATTTCAAGTTGTGTCATTTACAGGCCTTTTTCCTCTTTGACATCTGTGTAGGAACACTTGCATTGACATCTCCAGCTCTGACGTTTATTTGAGTAACTGACCAAATACCTGGTTAAGTCAGAGAGCAAGGGTTTGGGTTTTTTAATTATTCTTCTGCTGAACAGAGAGGCATTTGGCCCTGAAGGTTCCAGACTTTAAAGTCTTTTTGCTCATAAGGCCCTTCTGTCATGTGAGAGGAAAAAAAGTTTACAAAGAAGCCTCACTTAAAAAACCAAACTGAAATCCGAAGAAACAAGCAAAATAGTCTTCCTGTAACACAAATATTTTAACATGATAAAAAACTACTCAAACGTAAAAAATGTGTGTTAGTTTAGTTATATAAATTTATACAAATTTGTATGGATTTATATAGCCATAGAAATTTATAAGACCTTTATAAACAAATACATAATTTATAATTTTAATAAGTTATATTGTAAGATATAATTTTAATATATTATCTAAATATTACAGCTATATACACTTATATAAATAAATAAAATAATAATTTATCTTAGTTTAATCTCTACAGCTTCCTTCTGAAGGGAGCGCTTGGCTAGAGGAGACCTGTGATCCTCAGGCTGAGCAAGCAGCAGCTGGCAGAACCAGAGTTATATCCCAGGCAGGAATTGCACAGAGCTCAGGTACCAGCCACTGTTTGTGATGCTGGTGAGCACTGTCCATAAACCTTGACACTTTTAAGAATGGGAGTGGATACCCAGCAGTGCAGGGATGCAGCCTGGAAATGACAGTAGCTGCTCCTGCCCACTATTGCATTCCTGCTTCTGTCCTTAGATAAGTGGCCGTGAGCCTCACAGATAGTTCATAAGTTCCAAAAATTTCTGTGGGTTGAATCTTTATGGAGTGTCACACTGGTTTGTGTTCTGCTAAAGAATCAATTTTTGGAGTCACATAACTTTAGTTTTTAGACTCTTTTTTTAAGAAGAAGGTTTACAAATCGGGTGCATAAACCCTGGGGACTTAAAAACTGTACAGTTAATTAAAAAGCAAACATTTAAAAAAAAAGTCCAGAAAGTTTTACTACTTAGAAAGGCAATTTAATTGGATTTTGGAAGGAAAGAAAAAAAGAAAGAAATTAAAAATCTCTAAATTTTTCCTGACAAATAACATCTTTAATTTCAAATCCCTTGTTCTATTTCCTTGCCTCTGCAATCCAAATGGTAACTCTCAGATCAATTATTCAGTATTCACCTTTTCACATAATTTCTTTGAATACAAAAATATACAAATGAATAAAAACAAACAAAACCAAATCAAAATAAAACAAATAAAACCAAAAATTAAAATGAGGCTTATGTTGTTTATCTTGCTTTTAATGAAAGAATTAAACTCACAGGCTATGCAACTCCCACAGGGACCTTTTTTTATGCAATCTTAATGATAATTAACTGACAGTGATTGATGGTTAGTACTGAAGTAATAGTAGATACAAGCGCCCGATTCCATCCAATTCACTTTTCTATTTTTTATGGGTCCTTTTTTGTTTCTGAATTATATCAAATGAATTATTTGTCCAATTATAATTTCACATTTAAAGTTCATCAGGAATGCATTTGCCCAATTGTTCTGTCACTTTGCTGACTGAGATTTCATATAGTCTGATTTCATTCTGTGTTAGGCTTAAGGAGGGCAACTACTTTTGCCTTGAAAATACATGAAAACCTTCACATACATTTCCATATATTTTGTAGGCAAAAGTATTTCTGCTGGAAAATGGGCCCCAGCACACCGAGGCCGTACAGAATTTTTGAATGTGTCCAGGTGGAATTATGTTGAAGGGAACATGAGTCTTTTTTAGCTTCATTTCAAAATATTGTTGTTAGCATTGTAGTCACCTCTAGGGGTATTTTTTATATGCACCGAACGGTTTTTCTACAAGATCACCTTTGCTGAGAAACTCCCAGAGTCTCACATACAACTTTGGTCTTGTTGAAACTCACAAACTCTATACATTGACTACATGAAATCACTGAAATTTGTTCTTTATTCTTCAAATCTACTGTTTTAAATAATTTTTGCCATTATGCTGGTTCTGTCAGCTTTAAAACTTTGTACATATATCAACTCTTTTTAAAGGTTTTTGCAGAGGTCTCTTGCTTTACCAGGAAAATGGTCAAATTTGAAACATGTATTTTACAGAGAAGAACTCATGTTTTAAATTTCTTCATCTGAAGGTAAATTCTCTCTAGTATTTTATCACTTCCTGCATTTAAATGATAATATTTTAACTGCTTTTTTGAAAGAGTCTTTCTTTCTTTTATTGGTTGAAAGAAAAATAAGTTCTTTTTAGACATGCAGCATTCCCTTAACAGCTTCACTGCCCTTTCAGTGTGTCATTACATATAACAAAATGTACACACAATGCATCCCTTGGGAGTTGAAGCTTATCACGGTGCAGTACTTTCAAAGTGAGTGTTTTATACCATTTGGCACCCTGAGGACATGTGAGGTGACACCAGTGATCTCTCAGGAGAGACCTCACTGATTCCTTACCGCTCTTGTTGATGAAGAAATTAGTCAATAACTATATTTTGTAAATTCCAGCAGCCTTTTCTTTCTTTCTCTCTCTCCCGTAAGACAGAGGCTGTGGTAAAACTGCATCTGCCTGGGCCTCAAGGCATGTTCAGTTCTTGCCTACCTTTATGCCCTCCTTGATGAGAGCAACAAATCAAGTTCAAGCATCCTGTACTGAGGGATCCTTCACTAGCCAGACACTGCTAAGCCCTGACTACAAGGTAAGACTTCCATGGAGGTCTATCAACAAGTCTCAATCATCCATACAGGTTATTGCTCAGGGACAAGGGACACGTCTTTCTGCCCAGGGGCTGCCTGCTGTCACTGAACCATCCTTTTCCAATACAATCAGTGATCATTTGACACACGGGGGACTTCCAGACTTCCAGGATTATGGCCAATAAACCTTCCCCACTATAAGAAGAGCAACCAGTGGCCATGAATCATGCATTTTTCAAGCAATAGAGAAGATGGGCAATACATAAATACCTCCTTATTTTTAAGGAATGCTTTTGTTAAGAATGAACTGGGAAATGCTGGTCTGTGCACAAGAAAAAATATCCCTCCCTCACACAGAAATGGCATAGTCCCACTGTTTCAGAGACAACTACAAACAGAAAAAAAAAAAGATTGCAAGAAAAGTGAAGGTGTTTTTTTGGATTTTTCTCATTCTGAAGGAACAAAGCAGCAACAACAAATGATTTGGTGTAAAAAGAAGCCTTTTTTCAAGCAAAGTAAGGGACACAGAATCATAGAATGGTTTCAATTGGAAAAGACCTTAAAGATCATTCAACTTTTTTTTACATAGTGAGAAGCAGCAAAAATAGGAAAGTCTGAGGGGCTCCACTCCACTTCCCCAGTTTAAAATATTAGAGCAATTCTGACATCTCTGAGCAAATGGGTGACTTAAATTCAAAACCCATCAGGTAAAGGTAGAAAAGGACTTAAGCTCTTCCAAGGCCTAATCTCTGTGTTGCTGAGTTGAGAGGCCAAGGCAGCTACATATTCTGCATTATAAATTTTTAGTATCAATTTCTTTCATCAGAGAAAATTACTCATGAATATGACACAAATCAGTGTTTTCAACAGGCTTTCTTCTAATATTATGTACACCCACCTATCATATCTGTGTAAATAACATCAGAAACATAGGCTAATGAAGACAATAATCCAATAATCCAATTATAAATAATTTGTTATCTGCCACAATGCTGAATTTCTTCACAACAAGCAAGAATTATAAAATGCATCCAAGACTTATGGAGAGAATTTTATGTTCATATTCCATGGTACTTCATGTATGACAAGTAACACCTGAGATCATTTTTAGCTCTAATGCCACAGGGTAAAAGACACCCTTAATTTTATGTTGGTAGGCCATTATAAAACAAAATAACAAGTAGACTGATGTTCCAGATCCCATTTTCAACTATCTCTTGATCTCACCAAGCATGCATACAGATTTATAAACTTCTGTCAATGGGACTACCCTCATAATTTATTACTTTTACAGCTCCAAGAGAAGCCAGTTACCAAGGAACTTCTTAGTGAGATATGGAGTTTAAGAAAGGCTTCATGGATTTCAGGACAGAACCTAATTTTCCTATACAAGTAATTGTTCTGCTGCAAAACCCAGAGAGGCCATCTTGTATTGCAGAATCATGACTGTTCTCTTCATTGCCTAAATCAGGCATCAGATTTTCTGTTCAACACCTAGATCCACAGAGCAAGGAAAGGTGAAAGAGCAGGACGTAATCTCATTGTGTCTTCTCTGTGGTTAATTTAGAGGAATACGTTTGAAAGGAGAAAGCAGGCACCAAACCACACTGGAAACAGAAGCATTGATGTGCACTAAAGAGCAATGTGAAGGGAGAGCAGTAAATTAGATATTCCAGCACCTAGTTTCAAACTTTCATTTCTGAAGTTTCGGACCAGGCCTGCTCTCCTAGTTCCTGTTGCATGTTTCTACCATGCATGCAAAGGAAAACAAACCCATCAGCTATGCCTAACCTAAAAGACACCAAGAACGCTGCTGTGACCCCAGTTCAATTTGCAGAGCTGAGATTTTACAGATAAGAAGAGGACAGTCCTCCAACTACACGTATCAGAAAAACAAACAACACTCAAAGCCCAGGTCATTTTCTCTGGGAAGTTTCTTTTCAAAGCAGATGTATTTAACTAAAGCAATTTCCTCCTCATTTCCTTTGAATTTCTTATAAGTCTGGTAGAGTTCTCCTATTTGAAGCCGAATGCTCACAGGACTGCACAAATAATGGGAATAATAATTATTGCACGAATAATGGGAACAAAGTTTATTTCTACCTCCCTTTGTCCCACTGAGTTTCAGGCCAGATTCTCTAACACAGTTTGAAGGTTGTTATAACACAAGCAACCAGCATCTTTCCAGAGTGGACAAATTAACTGATTGAAACCCCTGCTGATGTCATGGCTCAATATATGCAATTCTATTCTAACTGGACATTTTATTTGCCAAAATAATATCTAGGTAGGTACAGAAGTTCCAGGTTCTATGTTGTTATATCCATTTGCAGAGGCATCGACAAATTTTGAGCCAATGTTACTTTGCTATCAATTTATACTGGGGAATTGGAAAAATGGAAAACAGCCTCTACTACACTTGGTGATTCATTTAAACAAGCTTTGTTTCAGTAAAGCAAAATTTGTACCAGTCTACATCCCAATTACCCCAGACAAATCTGCCATGATTTGTAATTACATTATTATTTTAAATTAATCCATGCATGAATTACAGTTGTCTTTTGTTTATTCACTTGTTTAGGCTGGTCTAAAAAATGAGCAAAGCTTTCAACCATTTATAATAAAGGCAAAATGACCAAAAAGACCTACTTTTTTTTTAGTTTGCATTAATGAGTTCATCCCAAAATATATATGCAATAATAGAGGAAATTAAGTTATAAATGTAGGGATGTGCTCCAAGACACCATGAAAATCTGCATGCAAATGCATAATAATCACAAATCTACATTATTACAATATTAAAAAATACCTACAATTAAATTATCATGTGGAAATAATCATAATGTTATTGGAAACTCAATTATTGTGGCAACCCTTGTCGGAGAATTAGCAGGCTATGGCAAAGGCAAGTCAGACCTGAATTCATCAAATATATATTATCACAATATTACATGTTCACTTCGATTCCATGCAAAGACAAACATCCTCACTCACTAGTATCTGCTCAATGCATTTGTATTATTCATGAACAACTCTGTGATCTATTATACATACAAAACTGATTGTACGCTGCTTGCCTGAGGCTACAATGCAGAGACACAGAATTAATTTTATTATATACACATGCATGATAATTGTGTAGAATTCAGTCAAATATCAAACTCTGCTCCTGTGCTCCATTATTTTACTTTCCAAAAAGAGGTCTAAGGTCAGCAGCAATTTCTCTTTGGTGACAGTGAAACTCTTTGTCATTTAGAGTAGAAAGTTCCTGGGTACTAACGAGCCTGGTGTTGTGATGAATGGTCACACATTCCCTTTCCTTTCCAACCCCCACTCATCAAAGGGAAAATGTAACTTTTATTGAGATTCTCAAGAATTTCTTGCTTCTCATGCACACAGAAGTCACTTTGGGTTGAGGACTTAGAGACTTCATTTGTCAAAGATGGAGGCAACTTTTTCATTTGTTTTGTAGACTTGGCTAAAATTGTGTGAGAAGATGATCAATACAATTAGGGAAACTTATTTGCAGCTGTAAGAACCTCTGTTATTTTCAAGACATTTAAGATAAAAACCTCTAAAAATGTTTTCACAGAACTCTCTCCCCTGCTTCACGTTTTCACTAAACTAAAAAAAAAAAAAAACCTAAAACCAACTAATTCCCTTTTCTTTAATAGCACAAAGGACTTATGGGAAGGCCTCCAAATATAGAAAAGCCAGATAGACAATGATTAGTGCCATACAAGACATTTGTAGTTGTTTGAAGACACCAGGAGGTAGAAATGCATCAAAATTAAGAAGGAACATGAACAAGGCATACCTCAAAGTCCTGGCACACATTCAAATGACATTGAAAATCAGCAGGACACTCAACTTCAATATATTACAATTGAGGTGGCAGCCAGGTTTAGGGAATTAAGTTGTATGTATAAATTTTTGGCAACAATATCTATTGCCATTTGAATTCAGAGATGGGGATCAATTTGCACATTGCACAAACAACCATTAGCATGCATCTAGCCTAATGATCCAAAAGAGCTTTTTCAGGAGAAAAAGAGAAAGGAAACTGTCCAGTGTGAGATTCTGCATGCTGAATTAAAAATCAAACCCTGAAACCTCTCTTGTAGCTCCCCTCCTCCATCCACCAGCCAGGGTTTTGGCTATCACACTCTGAATCCCTGAGTTTTAAAAGTGAGGAACTCTTACTCCTTGCCAAGGGCATGTGGAGTACAGTCCCACTCAAGCATATCCCAAACCCATCTTTGCATTACTGCACTGCTTTCAACAGTCATAAGCAAAAGGGCCTCTCCAATGCATTTATATTCTAGATCCTTAACATTTGTAAAATTAAACTGTAACAAGAATTCTAAATCATCTCTCCTAGTCTACTCATCATCCAGGAAGGATTTAAACATCCTCATCTTTAAATCTATGTTTTGTCTGCATATGTCACGACCAGGGTCCATGATATTCACTGTTCCAAGAACAATGCAGGGTGATCTGCATTTAGCAGTACACAGCTCATATATTTGCCACAACATCACTAATTCACTATAAATCCATAAAATTGCCACTGCCCTAATTAAAAAATGTGATTGACACAGAGGAAAACCTCAGGAAGGAGAAACTGAAGAAATCCCTCACATAGCTACATCACAAAAGGTAATAAGTGCACGTGTTAGGGTGGGCTGTTTATCTTGGCTGTTATCATGGCCACCAACAAGAGAAATAGCAAAAGCACAGTTCTGACCAGTCTCCAGGGCAGCAGTTTAGCTGACTGAAATGCTGAAGATGCAGAAGAAAAGCACTTGTGTAAAAGAGCATCTCAATAATGCATTTTGTCACTCGAGTGTATTATAACTCCATATTGTTCTTGAATATTTCTGACTTTAGGTTGGCAGAAGGTACAACTTTTTTAGTGTTAGCAACTATTACAAGAGGGCTGACAGCTTTTAAATATTCCACTCTTTGACATAAAACCCATGATTATTTTCTGCCATTTCAGAAACAGGTGAGCAGCAGGACCTTACAGCTCAGGCAGCATAATTTACCTTCAACCTTTGCCGTAAAAGTACATGAGTTGTTGGGTTGCAGAGAAGATTTCTCCCAGAGATCATTAGTTTGGCAGGCTCTGGAAGTCAGTAAAGACAATGGGGAGAAAGGCCATACTGAAATTACTCATTTTGTCATCATTACCCCAGTTCCTGTGAGGGTCAAGAGTTGAGTTCAGATAAAAATACAAACTTTAAGAAATTTAATTGGAACTCAGAGAAATCACCAAAGCTCTTAAGAACTTCAAATTAAGAGATCAAACAATATGAGAGGAAACACTTTTATTCAACCTGAAACTATTGCTCAGTTTGATATGCCTGAAAACACCTCCAAGAGTTACCCATGGTATTCTGCAACTTTCTCATTGACCTTCAACTCTCAAAATACACTAAAACATAGAAGGAAAAAAACCCATAGCTGTTAAGCCACATATTCCAAGCTTCTAAAATAAACTCATTTTTAAAATTGTATTGCCTTTAACTGTTTTGTCCAACTCCACTTATTAGTAACCACATTAGAAGCACTGGCTGAAAAGCAAATTCTTGCAAAGACTGGAGTTATTTCCTCAGTTAATATTTATTTTGCATGTATCCATAGAAATACTACATGGAAAGAGTGTGGCGCAAATGGAATAACTCTTGGCTTCATTTTCCTGCCAGATATCAGACAGCATTGCTCATGCACAAATCTTTTGGTATTTAATATTTATAACGCAGAAACATCTACTGATCCCAGTTAGGATCAAGAAATTTTATGAAATGTTGTACAAAACAAAGATTATCACTGTTCTGCCACAAAGAATTTATAGTTGGACAGATTGTCATACTAACTATTTCTGCACTAGTTGTTATGTGGAAAGTATTTTTAATCTTATTCTAGTCACTCCTTAATGCAAATATGACACAATAGGTGGCTCTATGCAGTAATGTAGGGCACTCTTGCAGCAAATGCAGAACAGTCAAAAAGACAAGTTGGCTAACTTTTCATTTTGACTGTCTTCCTAATGGAAACATTTTGACATTTGGATTCAAAATGCAGCAATATTTTTGAGATGTGACCCTTCACCAATACTTCTTACCCCAATGCAGGTGATATCATAGTGATTTGCTTGTGCTTGGTTCACATAACACTTACTCTTAACAAGGACAAAAAGGCTTTTCTAGTTCAAGAAGTATGGGGGGAAAGAAATTAATCTTTACACAGCTCTCTTGGCCATGACCAACCCCTTGAATCCTTCTTGAGAGGCACATGAAGAAAGAACAGGTTACCTTTGAGGCAAGTTTAGTATTTAAGCATTCTTTAGGAAACATGCATTGATGAGAGAAAACAGCTTTCCCAAGGCTGAGCAGAGGGTGAGATGGGATCAGAGCTCAGGAGTAATGTTTCTCAGTCACAAGCAACCACCAGCTCTCTTCTGTAGCCCACTAAAGGCCTCTGGCAACCTGAATTCCCCAAATGAGGCAGTAGAGGATGCTCCTTCAAATATCTCCTTGATGACAAGGATGTTTCTATGGCAATTCTGCATTCAAAGTTACTGGTTCGTGTTGCATGAGAGACTGCACAAGGGCCCAAGGAAATGAATGAACCTATCTAAGGTTGTGCATACCCAGGGGGCTTCCATAATTTTTGGGTGTGCAGAAACACAAAGATGTAATAATGACAATGTTGTGCTGCACTTCATTTGTTGAATTACTTCAATACCTTGCTCACAGATGTGTGCATGTGAATCTAATCAACCAAACTCCTCGTAGACAGCAGAGATTATTTTGAGAGATTATTCTTGCTTCTGCTACAGCAAAAGAAGCATCAGCCTTCCATAACTTCTTGAATACAGGGAGGTGTGTGTACATGCATACACCAACATGCACATACCCCTCCCTGTACATGTATCACAAAAAAAATGAGAATAAAATTTTTCCTCTATGTAGCTCATTATTTTTATAAATGTAGGATGATTAAAAGCAGAACTGCCTTTTTATGCAGAAAAAACCCCCACACAAAAACCTGTTTGTTCATCTACATAATCAATTATAATTAAAAAAAAGAAAATGAATAACAACAGGGGGAAAGGAAAGCTGGCTTGATCAGAAATAAATATCTGAAAAAATGTGATTTTTCCATATCCCTTGAAGTCCTAGAATAGGAAAATTTTCTGTAGCTTTTTTTCTTGAATCATATTTTGCTTCCAATAGTAAAACAGCATAATCAACTATTCAATTTTTTGTTCAATAATAGTGACTCAAATTACCTTTTAAATGCATACAAAAAAGTTGCATCTTTTTTTTTTTCATTTTTCCTCTGTGTTTGTTGTATGCTGACATCAAATTCCCTGCAGGCATCCTAACCTTGCAATTGGAGAAACAGCGCTCCAGGGTTTTCCACATGTCTAATACACCTGGATAAAAAGTGCTAATTGTCACCAACTTCCATTAAATGACAGCAGTAAGGCACAAAATATGCTTGATTTGCAGATGCTAGTGCCACTGGGAATTAGCAGCAGATTAGTAATTGTGCAGACCTTGAACATTCCCCTGGCACTGCCAGCCTGAGTTTCCAGTGCAACGTCAGACTACAAGGTCCTTGTTTTCACATTACTTTCCTGAGGAAATCAGGCTTAGGCATTTGCACTCTTTCCCTGTGTGTGTATGGATGTCCTACGTTCCCACAATAATTTCTGATTAATCTTAATTAATTTTTAAAGGAAAGTAGAGGTTGCAAACATACAGTGTCCTTAGGCAAATATAATCAAGCCCGAGCCTAAGTGTTTCAAATATCCTGGCTTTTTAAATTCAGGTATTCTTGCAGACAAATAAACCCTAATTCTGTTCAAATTTTGTTGGCTCTGAAAGTAGAAGGGAGATGTGCCATATCACATATTCAGCAGGTTGCATCCAGACACCTTTTTGAGTCAGGCAACAGACTAAGTTCTCAGTGTGTAGTGATTTTTTCTTTTTACAAACCTATCTGCCAAAAAATTCCTCTTTCACTTTGAGAGCTTTGAATGGGCATCAGGAGTCGGCTTCTTGCACAGGTTCACCCTTGCTCTTTTATCCTCCAGATAAATTCAGACCAACGCTATACCTTCTCTGTTCTCTTCTCGGTCTGCTGCTGCTGCTTCCTCTCTGCTGGGCACACACCAGGACACCGCCCCTGTGGCATGCAAGCTTACTGGCGGCTCGGGTGGCATTGCAAAGCTCATTTCTGCAGGCAGCAACATGATTACGGCGAAGGTGAGGGCGAGGTTGAGCAAATGTGCTTCAACACTTCTTTCTTTGTATTTATCACTGTGCCATAGCATTCCTGCAGCCTGGCCTGCTGCTGCTCCAGCTGCCTGTGCAAACTCCTGATGGAGCGCAGCAGCAGGAGCCGTCGGTACATTGCTACTGGAGCCGGTACTTCTCCTTTTCCTCCTTTTTCTTATTTTCTAAGGTCTCCATTACTGTTGTGGTGTTCCTCCAAGTCACACGTGCCAAACTGCAAGAGGCCATGCTGCTCTCAGTGCCACTCCCTGCCTGCTGTGTGTCAGTCCCTGCCTGCAGGGCCTCGCTGCCCTCACCGGGCACCCTCGGGACCTGCAGCACCTCTGAACTCAATTTGCCATCACAGCAGGGGCTTTTGGCATGCAGGGAGGCAAGGTCCACAGGCAGCAGGTTATCAACCACTTCAGGGCATGAGGAGGCACCTAAGGATGCATCTACAGCCGCCAGAGGATGCTCAGCCAGCCCAGGGGCTGTCCTCTGTGCCTGGCCACCACTAACCATCTCTGGGCCAGTCAGGACTTTTAACTGGGCCACTGCCCTGCTGGAGAGGGCAAACAGTCTTTCTGGCACTGCTGACCTTCCCTTGTCTTCCTCAGGGCTGTCTAGCGATGGACTGGCAGAGCAACCAGGAGATGCTGTTACAGCAACTTGAGTCGGAAATCTGTCTTCATCATCACTGCTGTTTTGGATCTCCTCTTCATCTCTTGATATTACAGCAGCTCTCTCAGCCATTTAACACATTAGTTACAGAAACTTTCTGTGGACAAAGTGGAAGTAAAAAGGCATTTTATTTTCACCTACACACATGGAGAAGCCCAGTGGAGAGTGACATTTGAAGAAAGAGCCTCTTTTTATATTTAAGCAATGGACCTATTTCTTTTCTAATAAAGCACAACCCTTGGGTCACTTCAGGCCATTTCTTGTGATTTGCATTAGATGTTCTTTGAGACACAACATTAATCCAATAATAATTAAAATGATATACTGTACTATTAACATTCTCAAATCTTTAAAGGCAAGTGATCTATCCCTGCAGCACTGGCTGTGCTGACTAATTAAACAGAATACAGTTGTAAATGGGCATTGTAAGCACTTCTCCCATTTAAAAACACAGCTCTAACAAGTGTAGTTTGTAAAGATGGGCGAGTTATCAGGATTGATCAGCTTTAAAGGTAGCTGGAGGTACCACAAACAGCAGGATGCATTCAAATGTCCAAGATTAATCTGTCTGCTACCACTTTGTTTACAAGGTAGCCTTTCCCCCTCTTATTAATTCTAACAGTAAAGCTATATTAGCACCACACTAGCCAAAGAAAGGAAAGAGAAACCAAACACTTACCGAGGTCACTGGGGGGAAGGAAAAGAGTTACAGTGCATTGTGTCTGTGTATCATATTTTCTTGAATGTGAGTCAGCACAATGTGGAACAGAAACATCACAGTGCTGGAGCAGGAGCAGCAGCAGCATTACACTGTTCCACCCAGCAACAGCACAGTCAGTCCCAATCACAGAGGAGTGCAGGGTTGCTTTCTTCCTCCTCAGTGGGCATTCCTCCCTGGCGTGCAGATTTTATGTCATCTTTGAGCATCAAAATGAGTACCAGGATTGGATGGCACTTTTTTTCCCACCTCAAAACCAAACATACATGATTCACCCATTCTACAAGGGGCAATATCTGTGGCTCTTCCCATCCCTGACAGTCAGCAAGGAGGTAGCACAGCATCAAAAAAGGATGAGGTATTCTGGACTCCGAGTGTGCGTGTTTTCCTTCAGAAAAAAACAAGCTTAGATAAACTTCAGTTGCATGAACAAGCTAAACCTAAAGTAAGCATTCAGCACCAACCAAATGCTAAACATGAAGACAGGCAGAAGCTGTAGATCGAATTGGTTTTAATGCACACCCATGTTTAATGAGGCTGGCCTAATCTTTAAAGAGCAGCACTACATCCAACTAAACCATCCCACAAAACAATAAACTTTATCTGTACTTCTGATGTTGAGAAAAGCTGCCTTCAGCATCATCTCTTGTTGTAGTGCCAGGAACAAAATTCACAAATTATCTACCTGCATCTGCTTCAATCAATTCACCATAGGGCTTCAGTTGCCCTAAGACTTTCTCTACTCTATTCTCTAATATAAATAGAAGAAAGAAGCAATCCAAAATACTATCTAAAATCTTCCAGCAGTTGGAAAAGAATGAAAGTAGATCCTATCTTCACTTCTATGTGTGCTGCAACACAGATAATAATTTCTTATTTTTCGTCTGCGCTGAATAGCCTTCTTTCTAATGAATCTGCTAGGATCCGCTTACAAACTTGAACACACAAAGCCTGGTTAATATTAATTCAGATTTGCACCTTGAGATATAACTTAAATGCATTTTTTGGTGCAAGATATAATTTGCACTGAATTTCTAAAATAAACTAAACCTGCTGTGTTTATGTGCCAAATCATGCTGCCGATTATATAAATAATGTAAGATAGAGATTAATATCCAGTGAGTTAATATACAGTGCAAGTTTATATCGTGGTGATTCCCATTTATCTGAATCACAGGCTACAGTAATTGAAGAATATGGAATGCAGATAACAGGGATTTTACTGTATTAACACATTGAAAAGGTTGATTGTAATACAGCATTATGTAGAGAGTCCTATAGCATTATTTTCCTGACTTCCACCTCTGTAGAAACTTGCTGCAAATAAGTATTTTCTAATAGTCTAACAAGGCATGAAAAACAGAGTTTTGATTTCCAGTGTGTTTTTTGTCATTTTAGTTGTTTGTTTGTGGGTCCTGGGTTTTTTTGTTTGTTTGTTATTTCTTTGCTGCTTTATTTTTTCCAGCAAAATTTTAGTCAGTAGTCTTTAAAGAGATAGGCAGGGGACCAAAAAAGTCATTTTGCACACTAAATTAGTGTCACCAAAAATAATAATAAATTATTTTTACTTGTGGATATGAATGGAATAAACAGCATTTGATACAATCAATTAAACAATAAAACTGCAGTCAAAACTCATTGAGATAGCTTTTCATAGAATGTTATAACTTCGTCTGTAATCTATGAAGCTTAATAGCAAAAAAAATTCAGTCTATTAGACTTTGAGAATCAGCAAAGTATAAAGACTGTAAAAAATACATATTTATTATTGCTAAAATATAGGGGGTTTTTATGGTAAGGGCTGCATGTATGTTTCTGTTGTTACCCCTCCCTCTGTTCACAACTTCATAAAATCTCAGCTAAAGGACCAGATGGAAATGTTCTAGCCTCAGTTTCTGCCTAAAGGTGAATACATACTAAACACTTCAGCCAAGAAATAGAGATACTCCAGTACAAAATGGGGAACAAATCCAGTCTTACAACTGGAAAGACTTAAGGAAACCTTTCAGGAGAAAGGTCTCTTGTGTAACCAACAGTCTGGAGAACAGGGAACGAGACCACACCTCATTCAATGGAAACATGTAAATGCTTGTTCTGAGATGACACAATCCTATTCACCTAAGACTGTTACCTGATGAAGTAGCTCCTACAGTTCATCTCCCTTTTATTTGCTATTTGACAGATAAATAGAGACCTGAAAAGGCCTTATGTTGGTTTCTTCTTCAAAACTCACATTGTGCTATTTCTCTAATGAAGAAATAGGAGAGTTTGCTGTTCCTCCTAAGAACTTGTTGCAGGCAGATTCTTCTCAATACCACTTGCTCACCCTTGGACTAGTTTTTCTGTTTGTGGGAACCTGGTTCAGAAGCTGCTTCAGATTTTGGTGAACATTTAGGTCAGACCAACACACTGAGACTTTCAGGCAAGTAAAATGAAAGCCAATATGCTTTTCATTGAGGTTGAGGTTCATTGCCTTTCATTACCACCCACTCACAGGTTGATGCAACTGCAGCAGTTTCAAGGTGTCAATAGACCCTGGGGAGCCACCTCCAAACTGTCAGTCTTGCATGGCCCTGAGAGGTCTATGTCAGCAGAGGTTTTTAATCCATCACACTCGTTCAGGTAATAGGTACATGAGGTGCTGGGCAGCCTGCAGGCTCATAAATGTGAGCACGTGCTGAAAGTCTCTGTGCTTGCAGGCTTATGGAGTGAGTGCTGAGCCATCACAGCTGGGTCCTGTGCGCTAGCAGAGAACGCCTGGTCACAGGGGAGTCCCTGCAGATAGCAGGACAAGTATGTATATTTCTCCTCCAAATATGGTACCATTCTCAAACATTGACAGATATGAGAACAGGAAGGTGCATGGACTTTTTCTTCCATTAAGTACAAATATTTTACTGAATTTCAAAGCATAAAAACATACTTACAAAAAGCATCAAAGGTGTGATGTGCATTGGTGAAGATAGGCCCTTAAAAGACCAAGGCCTGGGATGTTACATTGTTTTGTATTTCAGTTTGGGGAGTATTTTTAACAAAGTATTTAAAAATATCTTATTACACAGTAGTGTAATTTCATATTTTATATTAATTTCTCTTAAAGATCAAAAGCTATATTTTATCTGTTAATGTATGCACGCACATGGCCTTCTGTAAGCTCAGTGAGATCCACATGTGTGCATGTGGCCTAAATTTTTCCCCAAAGGTTCTTTAAAATACTTTTACAGGACAGTAAGGTGTGTAAGAAAGTCCCATATTCCCTTTCTTCTGCCTTCATACCCAAAACGGGCAGGAGTTAATACACAGAATGGTAACATTATCCTCAGGGGCCAGTGACTACCCAGGGACTGCCACCATTCTGCTCTCACACTCGTCCCATCCACACCCAGGAATTTCTCCACTCCTTCTAGAAACAGAGAAATAATAGAGACCACAGATGACATCAAGAAGTGCTGTAGGTATTTCAGGGGCAGAGAAATCACTGCAGGACATGTCCATGGCTGCCAGACAGAAGGAAATTAGAAATATGTTCAGAGCTGCAGCCCAATTGTGTGTTCTGGAAACATTTAAGAAAAGTAGAGAGAATACATGATTTTACAAGAAAGGTTCGACAGCTTTAAACACAAAAATACAGGCATTTGAGCAGACTGTCTTTATATAACGGGTAAAAGACATTGAAACAGTCTGCCACAACTGGTAAAAATTAGCAGACTTGCTACCAGTATCAACAGAGCTGCATGTCAGGGGTACAAATCTCTAGAGGAGTATGCTCACAATGCATTTAGTCTGAGTTTGAATTGTGTTTGCAAGCTGTAAAGTCTTAAGACTGCAGATATCAAAGTGACCCAAACACTAGGAAGGGCTTGATGACAAATCTCACTACAATATTTCAACAAGTCTACCCCAAACTATGCTTGGGCTTAGCTATTCCCAGGTACATGAAATGAAAAATACATTTATATGGCTTTATAAATATATTTTAGAAGTGAAATATTTTGATTTTTCCCCAAGGCAGCAGCTATTCTCTCTATTGTCTCTGTGGAAAGCATTAGTTTATTATTTCAATCACCACTCACCAAGGGAAAGAATAACAGCATCACTGCCCAAATCAGTACAAGCCCAGATTCCACCAGATCCACAGAGTTGTGCTTTTATGCTGAATCAGCCACAAAGGACTTCCCAAAGTCTTGTGAACTCAGGGATCTACTTCCTGCACAACGAGCAGCTGAAGGTTGTCGCAGAGGCCAAGATGGGAATGCACAACCCATGGGTACAAAAATCTGGGATTTCACTTTATTTTTCTCCTATCTCGGCAGACCCAACTGTACTAGGCAGACCAAACTGACATCAAATTGGCCAAACAGACTGCAGAAGAAGCACTTTAAATATAGTTCTTAAAAATTCCAGCACATTTCAGCATGAAGGAAACCTCACGTGTCTAGAGTGGGTTAAGAATTATTTTCAACAAGGATATCTACAGTGTGTATCCTACAAATTAGTGGAGGAACAAATATAAATCTTTATAGTAACTTAAAAAACCTTAAGAACATTTACTTTTTCTGTTTCTAATGGAGAGTATATTCTTGTCTATAATTAATTTTCATACCAAAAAGGAAAATCAAATTATACACTGAAAAAAATTATGAATTGCAAAAAATAATTTCCCCTACCTGTTAAGTGAAAAGAAAACTCTAAAGTATCAAAGGTTTCATTATTTTTTCCCATAATAAAGAAAAGACTTTGTTTCATGGTAGCAAAATTAAATGTAATTACAGTGTGATGATCCTGCATCTATTTTTTTAAATGTTAATTTTGTAGAATACCCATCATTTTGTTCAGGAAAAAATAAAGTGAGGGAGAGGGAGAGAAGAAAATGCAAAATAATTTAAAGTAGAAGATTGTGTAACCTGAGATTGCAGTCTTCCTATGGAGAAGAAACTAAAAAATTGTTCCTGCAGAAAAGATGGTATTCAAAATATTTTTAATAACCTCCAGTATTAAAAGAATTAAAGGTATTGCTCCTATACTGCAAGAACTCCACGCCTGGCAGGTGAATACTGGATTACCCAACCAAGCTGTTAGATTTCAGATGTGAAAATGAGAGTGCAGACAACTCACGTGCCTAGTTAGAGTTCACATCCGGTATGCATTGAGAGAAAAATCCTTTCTTCTAATGAATATGTAAACTGACTGTGTAATTTTTGGTAATTGATGCTTATCCTTGCTTTCATTTTGACACTTGATCATAACTGACAAACTGGCAGCTGAGGAAGAAGAAGACTCTAAGCTGTAAGAATAATAAACAGAGCACAGTTAGAGATGGAAAAAAACTCCAGCATACATGGGAGGAAAATTTCAGGAAATGGGGCTAAGCCATAACTGGATTTTAAAAAATTGTTTGGTGTTTCTGCAACTTAGTATGAATGTATAAACATTTCCAGAAGCCAAGTACATTTTTTTTCTAAAGTTGCAACATTAAATATGTGTCAATTTTCTGCCTTAGCTGTTAAACTAAAATAGTATGTGAAGGGGATATTAATAAAATTACATTTAATAAAAAAAAAAAGTCTAAAAACAGTTTCAAAATAATAATTTAAAGAGAAAATAAAGAATGGATTCATTCATTCTGTTTGAGCCTAAGCATTTCCACAACTAAATTGACTCCTGAGAAGTTTAACTCTGCAGGTCACTGTCAAAGACTGAAAATTATGCACCTACAAACACCTCCTCAGAAATTCTGCTTTCTCATTCAACATGCCTTGTTACAGAGCCATACAGCTTTATTAATAGTGTCTACACAGACTCACCTGCTGTCTGTTGTCCACACACAAACACGAAAAAAAAAATTTCCCCAAGGTCATTTGGGGCTGAGAAGAAGGTCAGGCTTGCTCACTCCTTAATACCTTTGAAGCTGCTAATGTGACTGAGATGGATGAAAGTGAGTAAGATACAAGCCTGTCTGTCAGCAAAACCCATGATCTCAGCAATATAAAGTGTAATTGATCTAAATCTCAGCTACAGCAGTTAACAGACTCCAAGAGGGAGAGAAGACACTTGGACCACAGGGCTTGTTGTACTTGACTATGTTCTTACTTTGCAAAATAGACATTGCTCAGCAACCTGAGATTTTGCAGCTTGCTTCCAGTGGTTAGTACAGATAGCATTTTCACACCAGCAGTTTCATTTTTACATCCAGAGGCTCTTTGCTGAGCTTCTGTCAAAGTCCAATTCATTACCTGATGAATTATCAGCTAAAACCCTACCACTTTTCTATAAGAAAAATTTTTGAGATTAAAAAGTAAGAGAAATATATATATATATATATATAACTAATGAAAAATAAGCTTTCAAATGTTTGGAGGTTTATTTTAGAGATGTGTGTCCACAGATACTTATTTCTTTAATATGAATAAATACAGAGTCCGATTTCTACTAAATTGAATAGAGAACAGGTTAAGAAAAAAGAATGCAAGATACCAATCCCACTGAAGTCTCAGACTGAACAGAAAAAAATGCATCTTTCCCAGAAAGAGTGAGCACAATTAGGTTCAAAAAAAGGAGATGCTTCCTTGCATCACTTAGGTTGCCTGCAGCCTTGTCTGCTTGAACCGTGAACCCTGGTTGAACCTCCCTGAGCCCTAAGCAAAGGTCCTGCTAGAGCCCCACTGGCACGTGTGGTTCAAAATCCTCCTTGTGCCTAGAAGACACTATCAATCTGTTATTAACTCTAGTGACACCAGGACACAGTTTTATCCTCAGTCATGCTTTTACTGAGCCTCCTTGAGATCTACCTGAAGAGCATTAAAGGAACACAGAACATAGTCATTGCCATCTGTCAGTGTATTATCTGTCACCTTGCAAGCTTTCCCCCACCCTTTCTAAACCCACTGCCAAGGCACCACCAAGCACCACCTTTTTGACTCCTGAAGAGATCCCAATACTTAGTGTAAGTATTGTACTAATTAAGACATTGAGAGCAGTAAGCAAACATCATAATGTCTGGCCTCACACTTAGCAAATTACTCACAGTTCCTTTCTTCCCTTCACAAGATTGTCCCGATAACAACCATTGCCAGTAGGGATCTGAGGCAATGAGTGTAGCAAAAACCTTAACAAATACATGCCTACATATGTGAGCTCCACTTCCTTAGGCAAAAATAATGAGCCAAATGAGTGAAGGATCTGCTGCTCTCTTATGTACGGTAGGTGTGTATACACTGATGTGCAAGAAGCTTCCAGAGACTTCTGTTGCAGCTTGTCAAATTGCCACAGCTTGTCAAATTACTGATTTCAGAAACATGCACTACTCCCAAAGGAAGGTTGCTGCTTTGTCATTTTACAAAGGTGGCACACCTCTGAGCTTCTTTCAGTGTAAGTTGAGGGAATGACTTCATGTTATGTATGTCAGAAGGAGGTGGAATTGGCCAAGTTGGGCAAGTTAAGACAATCCAAAGCTTTGAGACAGGGCAAAAATAAACCCATGTGGAAGGACACAGTACAGGCATAAACAACACCCACACTATCTGAGGTCTTGCTTTCTTGCTTGGAAAAATAAACTCCTTCTGAACTCTGTTCATTTTTACAGACAAAGCCTTCAAGCTTAATGGACAAAAGTACAAGTCATAAGTACAGGACACTTAATCTAGGCAATTTATCTCATCCTGTAGTGTTTTCAACACAGACAAGAACAGCTGCCACTTGGAACAAGCTTCCTCTAACTTCACTTTCAAACGACATTAACTTTCAGGTGACTAAGTCCAGAGCAGTTCACCTTAACCATGAGGCACGTATTAAGGAGAGAGACTGAAAGATCAGTCTTAACACAGTTTGAACAGGAACTGTTCTCACCCGTGGGGATGGAGATCCCTGCACAGCTACAGCCAAATAGCTTCCAGCAACCTGTGTTTTAGGGGTTCCTGTGCTTGGTGCTGCTTCTAGATAACTGCATTTGACAATCATTGATGGAACAATTTTCCTAATTCCCCTTTGAAGTCAATTATGCTTTTTGGCTTCTATAACATCCCATGGCGATGAATTCTGCACTCTAATTTTATGTTGCATGACTAGCATTACTGACAGAGCAAGCCGCACCTTTCCAGGAATTCAGTAACATGCTGACACCATCTTACTTTTGTCCCGTTTAATCTCATAAGTCATAAGGAATACAGCAAAATTTTCTACAGCTATCTGGATTGTTCTTCAATATCAAAAAGCTCTTTTAAAGCAATGGCTGTCAACAGGCAAATGATCTGGTATACTTTTTCACAGTGTATTACTCACATAGCTCATTCTACCATAAACCTTAAGATAGCTGAGAATGTTAAGTAAAGGTGGCAAATAATAAATAATAAATAGCTGTTTGCAGAAAAAAATGTGAGATTTGGAGGGGACAAGGAACACTCTCACAGTCCTAGAATTGCCCAAAAAGGAAGCAGTGAAATTTCCCTGGAGGAGAAAACCTAGGAGAAAGCAGTAGGAGTTTTAGAGAGAGTGAATAAGAAAAATACATGAGGAGAAGGCAAAAAAGATGTCTTTAGATTTCCATTAAAATTAAATTGGAAAGGGGAGTGGGAAGGACAGTGGAGAGGCAGGTTAAAAGATTGTATTCCTGTTGTCAGCAGAGAGCAAGTAGGAAAGGAGACCTGGACTGCCTCTCTCCTAAGTCTGCTGCCCTAGGCGACTGTTTACTTTGCCTTTGCCCAAGCCAGCGTGAGATGTTATAAAATGAGTTTCCAAAATGCTCTGAGTCACCAGAACATGGATGAGATCTGTGGATTCAAGCCACCTTTCAAGATTATGAATCTCTTCTGAATATCCATTATGCCAATGATATATAACAAAATCACTGCTGTAATGTGATGCACATGTCAACTTTAAGGATACAGTTCTGCTCAGATGGCATCAGCAGAGGGACACGTCAGCATGGTGGATTACCAGAGCAAATACTTTAGCATGCAAAGTGATGCAATGTGTTTTGACAACAATTGTTCCCTTATGTTTGTTTCTGTGTCAGGTTTGACTTGACTATCTGCCAGGGCAATGCTCAGGATCCTTTGCATTGCTATGCAGAAGCTGATTATGTGATCAAATGCTTAAAGCACATAAAATCACTACCAAGATTCAATGAGATAGATGTGCCAGAAAAGTCAGTAGGTGTTTGAAGTAATTGACACTAACAGCTAGACCTGGATTTTTCAAAAGAATATGTGTTTTGTTTTGGATTTGTTTGTTTTGGTTTTTCTTGTTGGTGGTGGAGTGGGTTGGATTTTTTCCTTCTAATGCACTATCATATAATCTGCCTAGAAATTCAGCTTTAACATAATGTTCACATCAAATGAAATTCACCCGTTAAGAAAGAACATACACAGGGTCCTCCCTGAAGTGGAAAAAATGCAGTCTTTATGTACAGCAGATCCCCTGTAAGCCTTTGTACACTGTGCACGTGCTTAGAACAACAGAGCAGACTCCAATGGCACAGTCAAGCTGATATTTGTAGGTCTAGGAGATTCAGAACTGAAGTAAAACCCTTGTCAGTCCTTCATCCCCCATCTGTGATGCTGAAATTTTTCTAATAAAGTCCAACACCCCCATAGAAATGATGTGTGTATAGATGGCTATAGAAGAAGCAGGTTACATGCTCTTATTACTTTCATATTGCAATTCCAGCTTACCCTGAGCCACCACACAGTTTATAAAGTGAGTGATTGTGTTTCCCATTCAAGAGAAAAAGGTAGAAGGCAGAGCCAGTGTGGCACTTGCCCAAAAGCCATGATCTCAAATAGAGGCTTCACCCTGTGCTCCCAGGTTTTGGTCTAGTATGGTGCCAGGTTCTCACTGTGCAGCTTTGCATGAGCTTTGGGCCCTCTGAGGTATTTAGGCACCAAAACCAACAAAAAGCGGTACCTATACACTTTCAGAAATCTGTGTTTAATTTCACCATCCCATAAATTGCTGTCATGGAGACATCTTTCATCTTTTCTGCTTCACAAGCCAGTTGTGAAGCTTAATTACACAATGATTATGAAGTCCAGTAAATACAACATATATTAAGAGCAGTTAATGAGATTTCTGTCACTAACATGCTCTACCTCTTGTGAAATATTACTCATATATTAAAAAAAATTTAAAAACCCGAACAAACAAACAAACAAACAAAGCCCACACAGATTCAATGTAAAGCAAATCCATCTTGATTACTTGCATAAATTATATGCTTTACAACTCGATGGTGTTTCTTAACACAAAATGGAAAATAGCATAGACTTTTCTGATCAACATGAAGCACAGTTTACTCTCCACATGTTAGTTGTTTCTTGCACTGCCTGGAGTGACTGCCTGTAGTGCTGCCTGAGTTGGACCCCAAACCCAGAGGGTACCTACTTCTCAAGGGCTCCAGTGGCTTAAATACCTCCAATGACCTAGTGGGAGGTCACAGTCCCAAGATACCACATAAATTCACTGCAAGAAGATGGGTCTAGTTACAAATTGCATGTACTTGGTAACACAGTCTTAGTTTACCACTGGGCCTCATGTATAAAAATGTGCACAGAGCATCATTGCAATTGCAGTGTATTCAGCCAGCTCAGAGTCCTCACACTGCTTTAGCCATTTGTCCATGGTCTTTGACCAAAGTACCTTGTTCTGTTAGAAAAGAATGAAGAAAGGAAGAAAAATAAAAGAGTTTGTTTCCTGACAAGAAAAACATACGTCCTACCTATTCTGTATCTGGGCAAATACATTTCCTGTTAAGAATTATGGTATGGAATTAATAGATTAACAAAACTTTTGCAGAGATCAGGCAGAAGTGATTTTCATCACATGAAGCCAGTTACAGCAAGTTCTATTATTATTCACCAAAGGGAAACCTGTTTGTTGACCTAAAGTGCGACTGCTTCCTATTCTCCTCTTGTGAAATTGTTTAGGTCCTGTGGGACAACTGTACTGAGCTTTTGACACAAATATTAAAATTCTATTTAGATGTACAATGTTTTAATGCAAATTTTTTACCATAAAACCAAATGCTCCATTCAGTTAAATTAATAGAATTACAAAAAGATGTAATGATAGCAATTAAGTCTTGAAAATGCAAATTTTATAGTCAAGGACAATTACTTCATTTATAGTATACTGGAATGATGCCAGATGAAGGTAATTTAGATCCCCCTAGCTCACAGTTATATCATGAAGGATATCTTAATTTCATTAGTACAACAAAGATGGGTGAGAAGTTGGAGAATACAAAAAGAAAAAAGGGATGGGAGAGGAAATTTGACCTTTCTCATTTCATTGCAGAGAGAATACATAGACCTTACTAAAGTATTAGTAATATTTCTTTCTACTCCTGCCTCTGAAAAAGTGGGATTTTTTATTAGCAGCAATGGAACATTAGTATGTAAAAGGTCAGCTTCTTTTAGATACTTAAAGCCAATGTGTTCATGCCAAAACAGTTACAGACTTCCCAATATTTCAGTTTTAAGGATGCATACGTAGCTCATGCCTTACCAGGTCTCAAGCCATGGCCTCAGAGTCACATGATTTTGACTCCAAAAATAGTTAAAGCATTTTTGAAAAATTCTGCTCACTCTTGCAAAAAGTACTCTTTCCTCCTGCAAAGAGGAAACTCAAATGCCATTAGTTTTTCATTGGCATACCAAAGTATTACCAAGTAATGCAGAATACGGAGTGATATACTACAGATTTTCTGGTCTGCTCACATATGAGCATAAAAATGAATAAATAAGAAAAATACTGTTTCATACATTTACTTTAGCACATTCCCAAGTTCAAATAGGAGTCTGAGGGATGCTAGAGGTTCCTTCTTTCTTCCAAACAAGTATCCAGGGAAAGGTATATTAAATATTGTGCAGTATGAAGTTTCAATTAAAGCACTTTACCTACCATTTTTTTAATTCATGGCCTGCTGTAGTCATGGCAGAGAAACTCAAATCCAAGAGGGATGGACTCACTGGGTGACAACAGGCTCCAGCTCCACACTGATGTGTATCTCCCATGCAGCATCATGTTCTTGCAGGAATGTGGCAATGCAGGACCCCTGCCCACGTCCCCTTCACTGCAAAGTAACTTGGAGGTTACAGCCTTCTTATCCTTCACCCCACTGTTCCCATGATGGCCAGTGGAATAACTTTAAGCAATAAAATACACACATGCAAGCCTTACTGGGAGGTGAACACAAACAAGTGAAACTGCTGCATTATTCTAACCAACAAGTCCACTAGATTTATACCTCAAAAATGTTCATCCTCAAAACCAAAGAACAACTATGACCTGACTTTAGTTCATTATTGATTTTAATAACAAGGCTGTGGCTATTTTGTTTTAAGAAAACAAACCCATTCTGAATGTAAATGTAGGGTTGAGTTAGGCTTTTTCCTCCTTATTTCTGGTCTGAAATACAGACAAGTACACATGGAGACAGTCTGGCTTTACTTCCTTTGAGACGGTCTTATGAAATAAGAACAGGCCCAATGCTTTTTTCCTCCTACTCATCAACACGTATGCAACATGTATGCTCAGGCACACATGTAGTGCCATCTTTATTTTTCACTGATCTCACCCCTGAAAGTCTGAACATGCTGAAGAGCTGGAGAGATGCCATGGACTTCAATGTCAGGATCTCACCTTAGGGTCTCACCCCATATTTCTGCAAGTCAAAGAAGCTATCAGTCATCCCTGTGCTTGAAAATGGTGGGTGATATCCTGACTCATTTGAATATTTTAGGTTCTTTGTGTGATTCAGATTTCCTTCAGTCAACTCTGTCTTCTGTCCTCCAGGAGAAAAATTAGACCTTGTACCAATAAGGACTTTATCCTATGCTTCTGATTATTAAAACTCTGCTGTACCTGACAGCAGAGTTAGTATGAGCTTGTTAGCTTTAAGTATTTTTAATGTCCTTATGACAATGATACATGGTGTATCATTCTAAACTCCCTCTCATTGTGGATGTTTTTTGAAAATTTGGCTTAATGACGAGTGCTTAAATGCATTAAGCCTGGGTATGTTTGCACTACATTGTACAATACAGCTTAAACACTCACATAATTTTATTGAAAAGCATAGATTTAACATGCTAATAATTAGTGAGTCTGCCAAGTCTCAGTTGTTGCAGGAAGAAGTGTTTTGTCCCAATGTGTCTCAGTTGTAAAAAAAAAAAAAAAAAAAAAACCAAAAAGAAAGCCCACAAAACAAACAAACGAAAAAAAACTACCAAACAACAGGTTGTGATCATAATAGGATATTGATTAGTCTGGATCCTGTACAGAACAGAACTTGATTCTTTGGTGGACCACTAAAAGGTCATATTGCTTGATTGCTCCATAGCTTCTAAAATACAAGAAATATTGAACCAAAACTGCTTTCAATTATACTCATGTTATCTGAGGCCTGGGAATGTAACCAAGGGCAGCATTTGGCCCATTCTGTTAAAAAATGTGGCGATACTCAGCATTTCATTTCCTCATTAGCAGAGTAGAACACCAGTTCTGCCTGCTCTAATTGATGTCCTGCCCTAAAATTAATTCCAAGGTAAGCATGTGTGACTCTGTTTGATCCAAGGGCTTAACTTTGGATGGATCTGACATACAGTTATATGTTCTTAGTGTTATCTGAAAATTGTGGTTTGGTTTACATATTCATACATATTTCTGCAGAATTATGTTTATAATTGTTTATATAACTCAGATCTCCAAATTCCTTGCTTGAACTGACTCTCACACTGAGCTTAGGTCAGCAATAAGATAATGATTTGCTGTTAAGTAAGATTTAATCAAAACACTGCTGTTGTCCGTGAAGTGAATTAGCTTTTTTGTGCTAACAAAGATCTAGGCCAAAAATTGCATAATGATGTCAAAATATATTGTGTAAAATATAACTCCTTCTTTTATTTCACCAATGTAACTGAAGTTGTAAACAAAGAATCACACTTGGAGGAAATCCTGGAATATAAGTGAAGGAAGAAATTGTCCTTTTCTAGCTTCTTCTAAGAAATTCTGTTTTCTAGTCAGAAGTCTGACAGAGTACATTCCATTTCTGGTCACTGATACAATTCAAGACAATAATGAAGGAAAATTCTTGCAACAAGTCAATTATTTCTTTTATCCTGTCAGAAATATATGTTAGATTTATCTTGACGCTAAATTTCACTAAATTCTAAAATGCAGTAAAGTAATAAAAAATTTCACTAAATACAAATAGAAATTTCACTCAATTCTAAAATGCAGTAGAGAAATAGAGGAGTCATACATTAATTTTAGTCAGTACTGTTCCTAGTTTTCCTGCCACCTGGAAAGTTAGAAAGCAATTTCTGCAGTGCATATTTATTCTAAATTAGTAGATGAAATCTGAAAAAAATTGAAGTTTATTTTTAATGTATTTGTGGTGTTATTTCTATTTCCAATCCATACTGTGATGCTTCATACAGAATGCAATCCCTTTGTTGCTCCTGACCTGCTTTAAAATCTGTATGGATGTGATAATTTCTTTTCTCTTTTCTAATGTTTTCTTCTCCTCACTTGATGAATGTTTGACAGTAAGACAAATTTTTTTCTCATGCTTTTAGATTTTCCCAACTTTCTGAATACTGGGCTGGGTTTCTTTTAAGATGTGATTTGAAAAGGAATTAAGAGGACCAGCATTTTAAAGTCCATTTTTTCAGAAGTTGCCTGTGATTTTTGGAAAGTTGGCCATTTGTGAATCCAGTTTAGATTTTCAAATGCTACTTGATTTCAAAATATTCAGATCATTCACAAAGAAGCCAAAGAAGGCTTTTGATGTCCTTCAGGCTTATTCTCCTCATTAACTCCAAACTGATATACAAACAAGTGGGAACACTTGTTAGTTTTTTTTTTAGACTATGTTCTTTGAAGAAAGTCAGTGGGAAGATGGGATTAAACCCAGGCTTCAAGATTTCCTGATTCATTCAGAACTTCCTCTCTCTTGGACAGTTCTCAGAAAATTTAGCTATCTATAAAATTCGATCAACAGTGAAATCAGTCTATATTGATTGCTATATTATATATTATAGTAATATTTATAGTAATATTTTATGTTACTATATACAATGGAAAGCCATCAAAAATGTTTTGGCTGCTTTTTTAAAAGATGAATAATGGCTTATTTAGACTATATATATATATATATATGCCTTTCTTTACAAGGCATATAAACAAATCTTTTTTACAAAAAGATGTATTATAAAAAGGAAGTTTGTAAGACTGAAAGAAACAGGTATAAAATTCCAGAATAGAATGAAAAGTATAGAGAAATATTTGCAAAATATTACAGATCCACTGGCACTACCATGTTCACAGGAACACACCAAGTAATTTCATAGAAGAAAGCTTTCTACTTGTTAGTTTAAAGTGGTCTAATGCAACATTTAGCTCGCAATATTACTGTATCATATAAGGGCTTTCATATGCTTTCCAATATAGCTTCTGACTGGAAGTATTAGCTGATGCAGCAGCATAAATAAAGAAATGTCTAGATTTCTATGGTTCCCAAAGGTCATTTTTATGAAAAGATCAGGAAATATGTTTCATTGAAATTTAAAAGAAAACTATATAAAATTTAATAACATTGTAACTATAATGACATAAAATTCAGTGAGATGGTGCACTGTTTAATATTTGACTGTCAAGTTTCCACAGTGAGGCTGAGATGTGTGGAAGCATTTAAACTTTTTAAGTGAAATTGTTTCCAATTTTATTTCTTTTTCAATACCTGATCTGTCTTTTTTCACCCTTGCTATAACGCAGCTTTCATTTCAGTTGAATCTGATGTTTTCTGTGAAGTACAACAAAAATTCAGAGAGCTGTATACCCAGGGAGACTCAGTGTGAAAATGCTTCCCCAGATAGCCAAAATCTTTCTACTCCACTTCCTCAGTCTACTCTGCTTCACTTCCTCAGTCAAGATAGAAGCCCAGCAGTGGTTTAGAGCATGGCAAGGGGGCCCCTGTCAGGACACAGCTGCTTTCTGGGATTTCTTAGTGATGGCATAGTTTGAGACAGATTGGCATCAGAAGCTGTATCCACCCTCAGCCTCTCTGGAGAAGGCAGAGGGTCCAGCTTAGCACCATCTAAGGAGCTATGTACAGATCATGAACGGGACAGAACTGCTGAGGAATGTGTCTTGAGCTGTTTATTTTTTAGCATCGGTCTCATTACATGGTTATGACAATGGGAAGATGCCAGCAGCTCACATCCCAGGCAGCAGACAAAGAATTTAAAGTTACAACTTGCTTTAAAAGCTTTTTGACTAATCACACAAAGCAAAAGCATATTGACAGTAATTCTATCCAACTGATATAAGCACACATACCTTTGGTTAAAACAATGCTCGCTTATTTTTAATACAATACCTGCTTGTAAGCCTTAAGATACAATGCACCATGATTTAACTTAGAATTTCTTAATATCTCACTAGATACACTTTTCTATAACTTAGGGAATTATTCTAGCCAAGCGTTAATACACTGACTATTGTTCTATTTGTTCTTACTTTCTGCTTCTTGTATAGTTTTTCTGCTGACAAA
Source organism: Lonchura striata (assembly GCF_050655825.1). Lineage (NCBI taxonomy): Eukaryota > Metazoa > Chordata > Aves > Passeriformes > Estrildidae > Lonchura > Lonchura striata. Next base: position 65,119,520 of record NC_140704.1, read on the forward strand.
TCTTATGTCTATGCTTAGCTCTAATCACAATTCTGCTGTCTCTGAGGTCTGCCTTTGGCAACTTGTCCAAATCTTTCTGATTTTAAGGATACCCACATGGCTGGCATAATGCCTTTACTCCCAGGCCTGCACTCACATAAAAAAGTGTAAAGACAACCAGAGCCACCACCTGCAAAGTCAGAGCAGTCTCTCAGTCTCTGGCTGCATACAGCCTTTTGTTGTACATGGTGGTGAGTGCTAGGATTAGAGAAATAAAAAGTGTATAGCTTGGCACAAATCCGAAAAAATTGGGTTTTCAGATAACTAAACAAACCAAACCCCATCTCCAGTCCTGGGACCAAAATTAGTTAATACACATGAATAACATGTAACATTTTGAGATCACATGGTTTGTTTTTTGGTTTTTTTTTTTTTAATTGCAAGATTACTTTAGCACATTTTCCTGGGATGGATTTTAACAGACTATTTTAAGAGTTGTTTGGATTCATGAGTGTTGAAAACAGATGGCTGTAAAGGTATTGGAAGCATTTATTAATGTTCCTGATAAAACAAAAGATAGAAAAAGCAAAAAAGGAACACAATAATTACCAATATCCATTTGTATGTCCTTACTTACTGGGCCATCTAGAAGGCAGATGACACTTGTCAGCAGAAGTTCTATGCTGTATCTACTGGAGGCCATCTCTCAGGTGGGTCTTAACAGAACACAGGTGTCTGGGGCATCCTTCCTTTCTCCTCACTCCTCTTCAATGCTTGCTCAGGACTCACCCCACACTGGCCAGGCAGCCCTCCATTCCTTAAAAGGAGACTTTTTTTTTTAGCTACTGTAATATTGGGCTTTCAGGAAAGGTTACTCAGGTAAAGGGCTCAAGGAGTCTCTGCAAGGAAGGTTTCAGAGATGAGGAAACAGGCAGGAAAGTTGCCATCTCTGGATAGCTACACAGAGCCTTGGTCACAGATAGCATAACCTGTGTTAGAGGCAACTATCACTCTCTTAAATTCTGCTCTTTCTTTATCATAGGAGTATATGTAGACAGGGATGTGTCTACAACTCTTGTGAAGGCAAAATTCACTGATGTGAAGAACGATAGAATTCTAGGGGCACAGGGAAGGCACAACTGGTGAGATCACCTGGAAGGGATAGCAAGAGACCATGACTTCATGGAAATTTGGGGAATGGTGTAGATTCAGCAGTTCAAGGCAAACACAGGAATTGGGGGGTCATGAAATTAAGTATTTGGTTTTCAGGTAGAAACATGGAACTACTAAGTAGTTATACAAATGAACTATTTGTCTGTCAGAACAAATTACCAGATTTTAATAATCCAGAACAAAGAAGACTGCACAACAATGTAATGGTTTCCTTAGTGTTGAACTCTTCTTTGGGTGGAGTATTCTCTATTATGACATGAAAGTCACAGTGTTTTGGGAAAAGGGTGGGTCAGGGAACAAAAATATAAAGACTGGGAAAAGGACTAATAGTAGGGTATCCTGATTAGCCCCCTCACTCTTTCCTGTAGACCATCAGACTGTGGTTTGCTAAGCTAGAAGGTGAAAGAAAAGACCAAACTTCTCATTAGCAATGAGTCCTCTGGCTGCTAAAGCTACAAGTCATGCTGGGTGAGGTCAGTTTTCTGTGGTGACTCGAAAGATGATGTTGCTTGTGTCAGCAGAAGCTCAGCTACGGTCACAGCCACACAGGTGTGGACACTGCTCCTCTCAGGGAACCACCTGGAGAATAGACAGGTTGCTGCATGTAGGGAAAGAGTTCAAGAAATCTGGGAAGGTGGATGGAGTTTGAGGCATCAGCAGGAACACTGTGATTGCTTCCAGCCCAAGGTTACAAGTGCAGGGGAAGCTGCAGTCCGTGCTTGGCAAGGCTAGGCACGCTGTAAAATAATCTGGGCAGCATCAGGTCTCTTTTCCCTAGTTCAAAGGCCTGACCAAAGCATTTTGGGCACCACCAGTGTGAACAGGGAGAGTCCAACAAGTCACTGCCAGTGCTCTGCTGCTCTGAACTGTGGCTGGCTTTTTGCTTACAGGCACTCTGTTGTTTCATGTTTTTATGGCATTAGAGTACCCAGTCTTTGACAGGTGCTCCTAGGAACAATTATAAAGAAAATAAAAATGCTTCAGCTTCCAAAACTTCAGAGAAAACTCTTGGGGAAAACATACTGACATTTAGGGTTTCAGTGGGCTATCATACAAGGTCTGAAAATTCAAAATTTTTGAATTTTTGTCTGGAAAGAGAAAGTTGGGATTTAAGTCCTTGAAAACAAGCAATTTTAGAGTGGTCCTAGTGATTATGTCACTGGTGGCTTTTCTTCAGAGCAACAGATGAACCAGGTACCATGACAGTTATGGAATGCTCCACCATGGGCAGCTCAGTGCTGCTACCATGGTCCTTAGGACAAAATATTTCCCTAAAAAAAAAAAAAAAAAAAAAAAAAAAAAAAAAGATTCAGAGTTATACCACAGAAAAGGTTTCTGGGTATATTCTAGTGAGAAAACAAATTCACAAAAATAAGCATAAAGCTGGTGGCTGGTAAGACACCACTGAATGGGGTCTCCCATGGATGAGGCACAAGGTAATACAGTCTGTGGATACTGAACAAACCTCAAAGCTCTGTAGTGGCACTTGCTTGCTGGGATTGCTTTTCATAATGAAAAGAAGGTGTTTATCCCAAGAGGAAGCTACAGAGAGGTGGGAGCCTAGCTGCCCTTCCATGTACACCACTCACCAATAACTACTGTCATATTGCTTGCTGTATTTATTGCACAAGCAGAATCCAAAGACAGGCAAGGCTGCCAGCATGCTGCACATTGACTAGATACCTGATTTGCCTGTGTCACTACTCACCCAAGACCTGAAGATAAGCTATCAGGAAGAACTGAAGGCTCAGACAGGGTGTTAAAAGCACATTAAAACACATGGACTCTATTGTTACTTACCATGCCACGTCTTCAAGGAGTGGAGTGCTGGAAGCAGCCTTCTTTACTGCATGGTAGAGACACCTAACTTCAGCATTGAGAATGGGAAGAGGAGTCACACTCTTTGACCACTTAAGCTATTCAGTATTTCAAGTGTTGTCAAGTGTTGGTGGCATTTGCTGGCATTTCTGCTTATCAGAGAGATTGCTTTTGTAGTGCACAAGTGGGTGATGCCGATGCAAAATCTGGAACTAAAATCAAAGCTGGTCTCGCCTACCTGTGAGGTGGGACTTCCACTGCTGGTGTCACAGGAATGGAAACATAATAGAAGCAGTTTCTATCAGAGGTTCATGACCAAGTGTGCCAGGTGATGTTACTGCAAAGCCAGAGTGCTCCCCTTCTCCATCTTACTGTAGTCCTTCTTTCTTTAATGAGGAGTGAGTTGTAGTCACTTAAAGGTGAATGAACTATAGAGAATATATTCCTAATCAAATATGAAAAATTACCATATACATTGTATACAAATTATATCATGAGCAGAAAGTAGCTATGGTTGATTGGAGCAATTAAATGTTTTCTTTAAGAAAAGAAAAAAACTCCAGTGAGAATATTTTAGAAAATGACTTTTTAATCATCTGTAGAACTGCTAAAATTACCCTCTCCTAATAGTTTTAAAGTGTTCCTTAGTTAGAATTAACTGCAATCCCTTTGTAGAACAGACAAATACTTCCCCAGAAACCTGTTTAGAGGAAACTTTATTTTTAATCACAAGTTCACATCCATATGCTTTTACATAGTTCAAATGAGACTACAGTGGCTTTGAGCATGTTTCCATGCTGTGCAAACACCCACAAACTTTGGAACCATTGCATGGGAAAGAACATGTTCTAAAACCAGGCAGGAGGACGTGGCAAACAGCAAGATTCACCCCTCCAGCAAGAAACATGAGTACTGATTGAAAAATCAGTTGTTTCACTGCTATCTGATGTATAGTAAATAGCATCCTGCCACATTAATAAATCAGCTAACACCTTCAGTCTTGTCTGTTTCTTCATCTACCATTATCCCTGCAGATACTGCTGATTCTGCACGGGTAAAGACGTATTTGGGTGGAGGAAATTTGGGTGGAGGAAGGACTGTGGTCACCTTGCTGCAGATAAGCAGTCTGTGCTCAGCAGCATGAGAAAGACATGTGCCTTGTGGGCAAATGATAGGGAACTGCTTGGAGCCAAAAAAACCCCAACTAAACAAATTACCAAAAAAAAAAAGAAATCCCAACCAAACAAAAACCCCCAAAAAATACCCCACAAAACAACAATAAACTCCTGGGCATGGCATGCCTTAGTGTTCCAATTCTGCATGCCCTTGCATAGGAATGTTGGCATAGCCTGGGCACAGGGACTACCAGCCAGCACCTGATGTGGTGGGAAAAAGCACACCAAATGAAAGCACAGGGACCAAAATCAGACTTAGAAATGGCAGACCTAACAGTGGTCCTATCCGAACAGGAGGAACACATGCTCTAACAATTTTCCAATTTAACATCAAGAGTGTTGCCAAGACTGATGTAAGAGTTCAAATTTTGTCTCAAGGATACTTGGGAGGCTGAGGGAACTAAAGGAAAGGGTAAAAAATGCTGAATAGTCTATTTGGTCAAAGAAACAGTGCAGTTTTCATATAAATGTGATCTTTTTTAATCTTGGTAGAAAATTCATGGTATTATTCCTTTTTCTGACAACTTCAACTGTACCTTCCCTTTGTGCCTGCAAAACAAAGATAATTATTTTTTACTCACCTGCATAAAATGCTTGAACAACTCCAGATGATTGAAGATATAAAAATGGAAAGGAAATGTGTGTATATGCATGTTTATATATAATTGTTATTATTGTTACAGTCTGGCAAGAAAACAAAGATTATTTCTAGCAATGCTTTGGGGTTTTTTTAGATCTTTAGAAGCTGTTTAATAACTAGTGATCAGATGAAACCCAACTGCTTTTGAAATCAATGAGAACAGTATTATACATTGGAGAGGAGGAAGCATTAGCAGAAAATGTTTACATAGTATTTTTTATCTTAAATAACCACCATTGCTGCCTACATTTTTTGAGAAACCCATTCTACTGCTCTGAAAAATATGTAATGATTTCAGGATAATTTCAGAGGTCAACCCCTCAGAAAATCTAAACCCATTCTTTAAATACTTCCAAGCAGTGTGTCAGAGCAGTAAAATCACATTTTGCCTCTTTTCCTCTCCCACTTTTAGTCTTCTTTAGAGTTAGGATTTCAAATTACTTCTTTTTTTTCATGCATGTTATATAAATCAGCCAATATTAATAGATTGCCTCCTAAACATAGATTAATTGTCTGCCTTTCAGTTTCCTCCACTATAACAGTTAGCAGCAACTATAGCAATTCACTCCATGGACTAAATCCTGGCTAATGTTCATTTCCAAGAAAACTGGAACATTGCTTGTGTTTCACGTAGAGACAGTAAAATGGACATATCACTGAAGTGAACACTGGGATATTTATGTAGTCATACAGTTTGGCTCTAAGCTCACTCACGGCATGCACCATATCCCTGCAGCCAAATTTTTCTGTGATTCAGTTCTTCTGTGACATCTCCACTGTGCCCATCAATGCTGCATTGGAGATGTTAAGAGATGAGCTGATCCTTAGCATTCCACAGCTTTCTGAACTGCTTCTGCTTCTACAACAAGGAGAAAAGGAGATGCTACCTCACACAACCATCTCTATTTTTAGCTATCTACCTTCTGAATCAAAAGGAATAACTCAGCATTTCTCAGCAGCATTTCTCAAGTGATAGCTGATGTAAAGACTTTCAATCCATACAGCACAAACTCATCTGCTCTGTGTGGGGACTAGGCTTGTGTTCAGGCCCTCAGCTCTTGTTCTTCACGCCTCTTAGGTCTTGGTGATGTAAATTATTTTAGCCCACCAGTTTGGGTGCTAGGCCTTTTCAGACTGTAAGGGCATAGTCACTAACACTGTGGGAAAGATTTGATTTCAGAAGACTGCAGTAAAACTCTCAAAAGGAAAGCATTGGGCTAATACTGAGGAATAAGAGTCTGGAAGAATGCCTGTGTTCACGTGAAAAAATATAGTTTCCACTACAACTTGTCAATGAACATTGAAAAAAGATGAGTGATGATTAAGAGTTTAAAATAATCTCCTTTCCACCCTTTCACCTGCCTCCAGTCAAACCATAAAGCCAGCCATGCCTCTGGCTTACATTATAATGGAATTATTGTTCATGGAAGTTTGGCCAGTCAGCAGTCAAGAGTGAAGAAATGACAAACGTGTGTACAAGGGAGAGCCTTTGGAAAGAAAAGAGAAAGGAAAGAAGAAAATTTATTATTGCCAGTCTACTGATGAATGCAGGCATTAGAATAGCAGATGTAGGGTGTATAAGGGTCTGGAGAGTGAAAAGCTAAGTGTTGCCTCAGAGCACCAGGAAATGGAGCCAGGTTTGTGAAAGCCATCAAGCTGCCTGAGCTCTGCATTCCTTAATGTACAATGAAATGCTTTGATAACTGAAACCAAAAACCCTAAAATGGCAAGTGCTTCCTGGAAGAACCCTTGAAATAAGGATTGCTGCTAATATGTGTAGTTGTCAATGCAAGGGAGATGGGGCAATTGGAGCTGCATGCTGGAAAGGGGACATTTCCTTCAGCACGTGGGACTGCTGCTTGGGATACATCGAACAGCAAGGCAAGTACTAGGAAGGATGCAGTCTCAGCTCCAAGGTAATGGATAATCCAGAAATAGCTGTTTCTCTTCCTCAACCTTTTTAAACTGCCACAGGAGACCTCTTTCCACTCAGAGCTCACTTATTTTGCAGCATCGACTTCTCAACACACCACTTTGGCTTTCACAAGTAATCTGTTGGGCAGGCTAGAAAACCTGCGCTGAATTCCCTCGCCTCCAATGTTTGGCTTTGGTTAGGAGAAGATTTGCCCCAAGACTCAACATGTGTAATATTAAGCATAACCTTTTCTTAGCTTTATTGTTCTTGCTCCTAAATCTAAATTATGTATACCTTGGGTGAGTTTATGTGTATTTGAGTGAGGGAGAGGAACTTAAATGGGCATGGAAAATGTGGACTCCATTCACCCTATATACGCTGTAATATGAACAGGCTCACAGAGGTGTGTGGGCATATATAGACTTAACCACATCTACTGTAAAGAGGAAAAAAATGCTGAGAAGAATTTTGTCATGTTTTCCACTTGAAAAGTGTGAGCTGTGGAAACTCAAAGTGATCATATTAATGTTTCTTTGGGTAGTTTTTTTTCTGATGCTATTTATATTTCTTGTGCTATTAGTTTATTATTGGGAACTCGACAAGTTTGTGAGGTGGGTTTTTCTCCCCTTTCCCCATATCTTGAATACATGCACACGTTTGAATTATGACTTTCCTACAGGAACTAACAGCTGTATGTGCAAATCATGCATATAAATCAATTACCGAAGCCTATGTACTATAAATGCACCCATTAATTAAGCAATGTCAGATGCTATGAACCATGAAGTTCATTACATCTTTAGCATTCAAACCAAGGATTATTTGAAGAAGCAATACTACGTTTACCTAATAGTTAATGAAATTAAGCCGGGTTGTTGCCAACATTCTTATTTTATGCCTAATTCAGTGTTTAAATGTTTATGAATAAAACACTAACTGCTGAAAGCAGAAATGTTGAAATGTAATTACTGGTAAGTTATAACGCACTTGAGGACTCATTATACCAGACTTGGGAGTTTTAAGATCACCAGTGTAACACAGTCTCCAAAAACACAGATTTTTTATGGGCTAAAAGCTGGAAAGACATAAATGCTGTTGAATTTGTCCTGGCTGAGTGGAAATTTTGATGATTGTGGTAGTATGATTTATGGGTATAACATTTTCCAGTCATTACATGGTTGCATTTCACCATTGTGACATGATTTGCATATGTGAATATCTCTGCAAATTAACTTCTGATGAGAGCTACATCTGCCTGGATTAAGAAGCTCCTATCTGAAAACCAATCCAGCTGCTACCCTGAAGGACCTAGTTGAAAAAAGGCAATATGCAATGTCATCATATATAGTTTTTCCATATGTATGTCCTGAATTAAGTTTAAATGTAAATATTGCATGACAGTATTGGTTACTTTATTAGGGTTTATTCTGCCAACTAAGAAGCACTCAGTGATGTCAATGTTAGGATTACCTCTGCTGTGTAGCACTCTTACTTTCCTCCATTTCAATGGCCTATCTACAGACAGCTGCTTATCAAGAGCTAGACTGGTGTCCATCACTGTTGTTCAAAGCCATTCTTAGCCAGATGCATAAAAAAGAAATAAAATTTAAAAGGAAATAATGCAAAGGAAAGAAACAAAACCCTAAGACTCTCCAGAGAAAAAAAAAAAAAAAAAGGCAGGGAAAAAAACCTGCAAAAATCTTTAGCCAAACATCATCTTCTGCTGCTGGCTCAGCATTTCCTAGGATCAGGTTTTTCTGCTGGAGGATATATATCCACAGAAAAATGGTACAGACTCTGACAGAGAAAACTTGCATGTGGGCTCTGAATGCAACTGATAGACACAAGAGATAAAGTCAGACAGACGGGGGAGCAGAGAGGAAAAATGAAATAATATTTTTTTTGCAGAATAACAGTAAATTACTATCAGACTCTTCCCGAGCACTTGGCAGAAGCCCAGTAATTTTTTTGCAGCACAGTAAACTAGAAGCTTGAAGAAGGAATTTAAAGGAGAGTCATGAGGCAGGGTTGTGAAGGAATTGTGAAAAAAAACGGTAGTGTTTTTCAGCACTGCAAAAAAAAAAAAAAAAGAAAAAAAAAAGAAGAGGGGTGGGGATTGGGATGTGTAGAAGCCAACATAACCACTTGGTGCAGAAGTTTGAGGTGAATGTGAAAGAGATAACTGGAGAGTAGTAACACAGCCAAAGCAACCGACAGACTTCTCTTTAGGGTGGCCTTACAGCTGTTTACCAAGGTGGCTGGATTGCTTTGGACAGGCCCTGAGAAAGCATCACACTCTCCAAGATGCAGAGTTGCATCTGCAAGGCTCAGGAGGGAGCGACACAACGCCCTGAAGGGTAGGCAGCAGTGGAGAGAAGCACAGGGTTATGCTGCACATGGAAAATAAAGAGAATGAGAGCCTTGGGGACTTCAGAGCAGATCTGAGTCTCTTCAGAGGCAGAAGAGAGGGAGAGGAGCTGGTATTTTGGGGTAGAAGGAAACAGGTCTAAGGAGGTGAGGTAGCAGTGGGAGTCAGTAGCAGAACAAAAGGAAATGAGTTTGTGATCATTCTGACAGCACTCAGAAACAAACAGAGAGACAATCAAGAACTGGAGACTTTATTGAGTAAAAGGAAGGTAAGAGAAGAACCAGAGAAAGAAAGCAGCACTGACCTGAGAGAAAAAATATTTAACATGGGATTTGTGTGGTTTTTTGTTTTTTTTTTTTGTAGGAAGCATTTTGATTCTTATCAATACCAAATTAAGATTTATAGCAGTTATTGACCTGAAAGTATGAACTTATCCTTTCTTCTCTCCCAGAAATCTACTAACATTGCTGCTGCTTGAACACACTGTTTTTGCTAAAAGCAATTCCAATTAAATTTTAAAATAGTGACAATATAGATAAATTTATAATGAATTTTACTTTTCACATGAGTTGAAAGCTTGAGATACAGAAGTAAATGACCAAACCCTAAAGAGTAATTGGAAACCATTCTAGCATTTGACATTTACAGTCTTAACTAAGGCTTAACTATGTAGAAACCAAAGCCACCCAATTACTTGTACCACAGTCATAACTGCTTTTGATCCTAGTGTTGTAAACTAAAATGTTAGTGGAAATACAGTTCAAAAATGGTTAAACCCAGAAAAAGTGTTCTCCCACCATCATTCAATAAGAGGCAGTAAATAGCAGTGTGCTAAACGCAAAGTCTAAATGCTAGAATAAATTCACACACACACATAAAAAAAAAAAAGTTAACAAAATATCCGCAGGCAAAAGCATAAATAAGCCAAGCCCCAGGAGTTAAACATGTGCAAGTGTATGGACCCACCCGTTCTTAGACTGAGCACTGAGTACTGAGTCTTCATGTGAATGTAGTGCTGAACAAGAAAAGGATGGTGAAGTCGAAGCCACAATATACTTATATAGCCATTTATATATGTGCTCTCAGACTGGAGCTGCATTGCTCCTGCAATGGCATGGAGACAGAGTTATTGCCCTGCCTTCAATCCCCTGTGTAAGTCTAAGTCTGTTGCTTGAATCCTCAGAATCTGCAGCTGGTCGTTGCCCAATACAATAAGTTATTTCCTTGATGGGTTACATCCAAGGATGTTCAGCACTGCTGAATGTAATCACATGTGAAAAGGTTAACAAGTGAAAGACATATACTTAATCTTACCAGCATTCATGAACAGCAATGAGGTTCATTCCAGTGCTAGTAATTTTTAAATCAAGACCTCTGAGAGCAGATATGAGTGCAGACCAAAGGAAGGCAGAAGAGATTCTCTCTCTAAAGCACAGCTGATCTCACAAATAAAGAATGGGTAGAGAGCAGCCTGGGGAAGACCATGCAATTTTTTACCCAGTCCAGGCTTTGCTTCCCTATAAAGCAGCTGCTTTCAGATCCCACAAGTTAGAAATGCAGAGTCAGCAACACCAAGGAAACACATTGGCTAATTGTAAGTTCCTCCTGATCAGAAAGTGTTGGTTTTATTACTTTTTGAGATGTCTAGAGGTAAAATTCCTGATATCGCGTGTGCATGTTGCCGAAGAAGTTTCATGTACTGATTGCATGCAATTAGAAATGTAAGAGATTTCTTCCTGTAAGCAGAGTTCACAGTGGCCATATTCACATATCCATACCAGTGTAATTCCCAAATGGCTTTGTGAAGGTCTGAAGAAGCAAAGGAGTAAATAAACTCATTCTCTGTCAGATTTACAGTTGTTTCTTCAAGAAGGACTGCCTTGATTGCTGTCTGTCTCTGTCATTCCCAGGTGAGTTCACACAGAAATCCTTAAATGATGTCAAGAGCAGAGGGAGCTAGAGCAGTGACATATATTGGCTCTCAAATTATTGGGAGATATCTTGATTTTATTTCATCTGACTCAGTAGTCACTCTTCTGTTCAGCATGGAGAAACACAGCACAATATGTCCTCATAAGAGAAAGGTGAAAAGATATTTTATTATCTTAGGGCATCAGGTGCTCATTATAGCCAGCAATTAGAAAATCTCAGGTGTTACAATGCTTATTCAAGCCTTCTAATACAACATTGTTACATAGGAAATACAGCAAATATCAGGTGTGACAACGCGAAGATTTGTGTTTCTCAACTGAGCTCAAATTAAAAAACAAACAAAAAACCCTCAAAACAAAGAAAAACCAAAAATAAAAAAAAAGGCAATAACACAAAAAATCTACACCAAAAATAAGTGACTCCACCTATCACTTGGCACATACAGGTTAGGAAAATATAAAGTACTTACCCAAAAATTTATATTTGCTTTTAGAAAGGTTGTCAGTGTATTTAATTGTAGGTGTTGATGTTTTGCTTGCAATCCCTACCTAACAAATTGGAAAGAAGGTTTTTACCATTTTAAGTAGACTTTGAGCCTTTGAATTTACTTGCCATGTTTACCAAATGCACTAACACTTTGTATATTGTACATTTTAGATAGGTTTTGAGCACAATAAGTCCCTATAACACAGGGCTTTAGTTACAGTTTTAACATACAAATGTCTGTAGAAAAATTTTAGGTAGTTGCTTCAGAAGGGATATACCTATTGCAGCACAGATATATATTTTGTTGGTTTTGTTGATAAAATCAACAAAAGAGCAAAAAAGGACCAGCTGAAGCTAATGGAAATATTCCTTCTGTCTGCTGTGGTCCCTTTGTTAGCTCTGGGTGCTTTTATTGCTTGATGATTATCTAGTGGTTCCTGATACTGGTCAAAAATACTGGTATTTTTATTCTCATTCCTCAGAATTAGGATACACAATCCTTCTCCCATTTAATGTTATGGTCCAGAGTGCTCTAGAGAAAAAGAATGAGTTATCATCCTACCTTTAGGGATGACTAGATTAGTAGGACAAGACAGAAAAGCCTACACTGGCAATATTTCAGCTGTACTTGCATGGTGGATGAAGAGAGTCCTTTCATTTTTGGTTATGTTCATGAGAGGGCAGAAAAAACAATGAAAACTTTGGCATTGTGATGTAAAACCTTCAGCAAATGTTCTACATATGCCCAGATGATTATATGGATTTATTTTAAAACTAAATACAGTGATCTTTTCATGATTCTGTTTAAGGTCAGAATAAATTTCTTTTTTGTTGTTCTTAAACAATTGAAGAACATTTTCATTTATGTCTTTACAGTGTTGACATCCTCTCTGACCATGATTGAATAAATGAAAAGTATTACCTCTTCTTCAATTCCTGCTCAGTAAGTCCAAGAAGTTTGGACAACACAAGCAGGTTCCCATTTTTAAGCTAGGAACTCACATATCCAGAGAATTGTTAGCCTCTGTCTCGCTTTTTTTTTTTTTTTTTTTTTTTTTTCTCATGGGATCTGGAAAAGAAATGGCTTTTCTCATAATATTACAGCAGCAGCCCAATCTTGTTTTGTTTCTCTTAATCACCTAAGAAGTTTATATCTGCCTCAGTTTCTTGAGTAATCACTGATTCTTTTCCTGAGTGAAGTGAAGGGAATCACATCCTACAATACTGTCATACCCCTTTCCTTTGGCTGCTGTGTAGCATTCATGCCAGCTCCCTGGTGGAGGTGGGCAAAGTTCCAGATGATTTTGGAGTGAGAAGGGTTTCATCCAAGGACATACAGTGAAATGAACATCCAGATGTCAGCCTCTGTGGGCAGTTACTCTGCAGTTTGAAACAACTTTCTATACTTTGCACTCTGTAAACATCAGCCTGGTCAAAGGCAACTTTGGCCCTGAGGCCCTGCACCCCTTACTCATGTCTCTCTAGATCTCACCTCTCTTGGTCTCGCTCCTATTGCCTTTATGTTCTTGGTTTTGTAATCTGGATTGCATTGCCTCTTTGCTGTCAGGTCTAGTGTCTGGGCAGAAAGCTGATCTGCTACTGCTGCAGGATGGATTTGACTCCTCTTTCTGTGAAGCACTGAGGCTTTTTTGGTGGAAAATGCAATTCTGTTCAATGGCATTCTGGGGTAGCAGATAAAACATAATTTGTTCCTGGGATATCTACAATATAGAATAATCTAAAAAAAATGTATGAGCATTTCAACGATAAAAAAGGTATAATATTTCAACAGGAATTGTTCTTGTACTATGTCATGAGCACCCTCATTAGGTTTTCTTTGCTAATTAGCTGTAACTGTTTAAAAATTATTAGCTGTATTGAAACAAAGACTTTTGAAAGAGAACCAGCATGAATACTTATTGTTAGTGAATTAATTCAGAAAAGCCTTGATTAGGCAATATACACCTAATTTCACATAAAAACGCTGATTTTTTTCCCTGAAGATTAACTGTGAATTCCATTAATATGAAGAAAGTTATGTCTGAATATCAATTAGAGCCTTGAGAATGTATACTTGTGTGCTTTGTTGGAGACAGCAGTCTGACTCACATATGCAGAGGACCCAAAAAGAGTGAATGGTTTCAGCTTGTCTTTGTTAAAGTGGGACCTATGGAGTGGGGTCAGGAGTGTCTGTGGACCTCAGTTAGCTCTGGATTTTCCTCTGGCTTTGGATGGTCACTTTGTGCTTGACTGCTGGAGCATAGAAGGAGCAGTAGCTGAAAATCTTCTGCCAAAGGCAGTTGCACCAATAGCTTGATTTTACCCAGGTCTTGCCCATTTGATGGTCGCTGTAGCCCAGATGCTGCAGAATTAGTACAATCCCTCTTTATGGCCAGCACATGTTCCTTCAAAGCCTCAGTGAGTCTGTGAGCATGGGAGGATGGGGATGGGCTGGTTCCAAAGGCAGAAGGCACATGGCCAGCTGCTTGCAAGAGATTCTGTGACTGTGCAGCATTGTTGCTGCTGGAGCCTCCACCACTGCCATGGCAGCCACTGCCATCTCCCCCATGACAGCAGCCAGGCAATCTGTGGTGCACCCTGAGAATCCCTGGACACATCCCATATGGCACCATCCTCGCTGCTGTCCCTTACTCTCCTTGCACCCTGGCATTGAGGAGTGAGGCTGAGTGAGGATGCTCATGGGTTAATTTCTCAGCTGTCTGTATTTCACAGCAAAGGCTGGGGTTATTGCCTCTGAGTCTCTTACCCAGGTAAAATAACACACACAAGTATTTCTTTCTGCCACAATCAAACAACCCTTGGCTGCCTAATGCATCAGGATATTCAAAAGACATACATAGGTTCAATTTTATTATAAAAATAAAATAATATGAAATTGTGAAAAGAAAATACAGAAGTGTGTAAGACAGATTTGCAATTAATTTTCCCCCTTCTTCCCTGGAATTCAAACATATCTCTTAGAACAAATGTGCTGAGGCTCGGGACAGTAATAAATCTTTGATTTTAATATAATTTTGAAAGAATCACACATCTCTAAAAGATTAGGGAAATATAACTTTTATTTTAATGCTAGTAGTATTTTACTGGACCCTGGCAGGGTATTAGAGAAATTATCATTTTCTCGTTAGTCTAACTGCCAGCTAGCTCCTCTTACTTTCCTTTTCTTCACAATGTAGGGTGTCTCAGATAAAATACTACTTAATCAAATTAATTAAGAGGGAGTACATTTCTAAAGAATGAGTTTCAGAAGGAATCAGGCCACAGAAACCTAGCATGAGCATGTTCAACACTTCAAATGCTTTCTCAAGTTCCAAGCTTCAGTGGTATTTAATTGTTTTCTTGGGTCAGGTCCTAATTTCAGATTAAAACAGGGGAAATTTTTATTAGACAAAAAGGTGCCATCAAATGGATTTATGAAAATATGGACATATTGCTAAACTTCTTGTCAAAGTAATTTCCTTCAAGAAATTCAGTGCTGTCAGTGCATTCATTTTGTAATTAAATTTTTGACAATTCAGGCTGAAACAATCATTTGTTTGAGAATTCCTTTTTGCTATAGTTGTGAAGTTTGAAATCAAAACCACATCTGACTTGATTCTTTTCTAATCAATTGTTCAAAATAAATGAGTTTTGTGCCAAACTGAAATAATTATTCTTTGAGCTGTCAGAACTGCTGATGAACACAAAAAAGGAAGGAACTGGAATAAAAGCAGTTTATGTACAGAACTCAAAATTTGTGGGCTACAAATAGAAAATCTTTAATTGATATTCTATTATAACTTTGCTTATTCAGTTGTCACATGCCATTGTGTTAACTTCTGTGAATGCAGAATAACTATACAGTTCATTTCATCATGTATATTGAAAATATACTAATCTGCATCATGTTCTAGAAAGAACTATCTAGTTGTTAGTAACTTGTGATTAATCCCTCCTAATTGTAGAATAACTGTAAAATCTCCCACAGGGGCCACTTGCACAAATCAGGATTGTGAGATATCACAGCCTGGTCTAGGTCTGCTGGCTGCTGGGTCTCTGTTGCAATGGGATCCCACTGCATTTTCCAGCATGTTACAAAAGACTGGAATAGAAACTAGATCCAGGCCATTCAGAAACCCTCTCCAGAGACAGACCCTTCTTTCCCTCCTTTTCCTCAGTAAAAACCTCTCTTAGCAGTAGGCCCTGGTAATGATCTACCCCAAAGCTTTAGAAGTCACAACAGCATTTGGGCCTCAGGACAGACAGTAACTGAACACAAGCTGAATTCCAGGGTGGAGGAGATGCCTTCTTGCAGGCATCTGAAATGTGAGATTCTCAGTGTCAATCTCCAAGGATTGTTAACCATCCTGGTTTGGTGACACCACACTGTAGAAGAGTGATGACTGCACTGCTTAGTTTTAATGTTGCTGCAGAAAAACTTCAGGCTAGATACAGATGCACAGGTCTCAGACTGTCTCTGTCAGATATGACACGTCTGCCATACGAGAATCCTGCCCATCCACTTGCTTGTTTGAACAACCATCCATCTTTGTCCCCCAGCTATGTTTTTAGGGACAGCATGATAGTAAAGTACAGAGGCAAAGGTATACCACCCATCCTCCTGTCTCCTCTGGTAAACATCATGAGACTTAGAGCAGCTCCCCTCAGACTGATCTCATCTCCCATGTCCAAGTCCTCCAGGGATACTCAAGGTCTCACCTCTCACTTTCAAGTCCTTTAAGGAGAGAAGGTTCCATTTGCACCTAGAGTGATTTGATTCTGGCAAGAAAGACAACTTTCTTGCTTGAAAAAATCACATCCATTTGACATGGTTGCTAACCATTTTTTGGCAAAGAGGTCAGCTGGGGAAGACCTTGTCTGCTCTCTGGTGGGACATTGAGATGAGGGGATGGGGAGCAAGGCATTAAGGGGAAGAGGTATATCCACAGTTAGCTCTTCCCAAGCTGACTTCCCAAAGAGAAAGACACCAAAATTAAAGAGAATAGAGCTTTATTTTCTTTGCTCTTTAACAGATCTCTGATTCAGAGGGTGTAATGTGAAAATGTGCGATTCTCTTCTGAAAGGACAGCAATGGCATATGTGATATTCATGAAAACCACTAGAATTTTGCAACAGCCTCTGAAAGCTCATCTATCTCCATTTACCAGTTTTCTTCCTTTTTCTTCCCCATATAACATCAACAGATTGCCAAGTGTCTAAAGAAAGGTGCCAAGTACATTGAAATAAGTATTTCCATAGAGAAAAAAGTTGTGTTTATAAAGCATTAAAAGAGATTGATGAATTATTTTTTTTTCTTTTTAAGTAATATTAATTCAGTAATGAACGTGAAGTGGAATTAGCTGAGATAAAGGTGATACAGCCAAAAAAAATTTTGAACAAAAAATTGGACAAAAGGGTTTATGAAACTAACCGTACAGAAATGAAGAAAGTCATATAACCAAGAGCAACATACTGCAGATTTTTGTTCTAATTGTTAAAAAATGTTCCCTCCCACTCTTGGAACTTCTAGTCCAAGTTTGAGCCTGGAGCAAATTTTTACAGTAAAGGTATAAATCCGTGAAAACAGAGGTTTATAATGGAAACACTGGCACAATTCTAACTAAAGTGTTGTGCCATGGGGTGCCTCTATAATAAAAAAAAGAGTCTCTGAGCTTGCATGCTAGCCAGAAAAGCTAGCAACACGAAAAAAAAAAAAAATTGACAGAAGTAGATGAGACATTTGCAGTACCATTTTTGAGATAAAGAAAGCACACAAAGTCCTATACAGTAAAGGATTACAAACAAACAATTTGCCACAGCTTTGAATAAATACAGAATAGGAACCACACTTTGAGAAAATGATGGGTTATTAAGGTATGGAATTTAATATCATTGTCAATCTATAAAACTTTTACAACCTAGTCTTATTTGCAAAGAGATTACATCCCCAAAGCTCAGTGCCAAAGACACATGTTAATAAGCTCACAACTTTTAATTAAGCAATATGTATAAGTAGATTCCCATTAAGCTGTGATTTGTGGGCTAGTTCATTACAGTGGGTTCCAGCCACCAGACACATATTCAATACAAATCAAGCAGCCTGCATATTATACAGCTTAATGTGAGCCTACTTGGGATATTTTATCACCAGTTCAGATTGGTGTTTCAGAGAACTATATTTTTTTTCTAAGATTGGGGGCAGCGACCAGAACCTTATAATGACCCCATGTTGTTTTCTTAATGAAACTATCCATCTGAATTGTTTAGTTGCAACTGGTAATTATTCATAGAGTTAATCATAGTTCTGATATATAAAACATGTATATGACATTCAGCTAGAACACATTTACTCTCATTTAAATTAAATGTGTAAAATAAGGTGCAAAAGAAGGAAATATGGATACTAAGGAATGCAATAATAAAAATAATTCACACATTTGACTCCAAAGAGAGTGATGACATTTTCCAGGTCTTGGAATAACTCTCTTTTGAGTTCCTGAATTATGCAAAAATTTCTGCACCCAGTTTGTGACACAGGTTGTCAAGTGGAAGTTTTCAATCAGCTTTACTCATGCCAGTGTGCCATGCCATTCACATTTCTCTTGCTTAGACGGATTTCCCACTGATTACATCAGCAGTGAGTATTGCACACCAATTTGATGCAACAGCATTAAAAATAAGATGGATATTCTGCAATATTTAACACTTTTTATTTTTTGCAGGAGTTATAAGTTCATGGATCATTGGATCATCATCTAGGAGAAATTACTACAGTCAGATTTCTGGAAAATAATACTTCATCATAGCATTTTCTTTTGATATTCCTTCCATAACAATAAGTGAATGAATTAACTTTGCTACACATTTACAGTTATCAACAGTGACAATTGTTTTTAACAGCCCTTTGAGTAAGGATTCTACTGTATTTCACTGTAAGGAAATACACATTTTATTTACCAACTGACCTTTTCTCTGTAACCTCTCTTTAGCCCCCATAAACAAAGTATTTGGGGCTGATTTTTTTTATTTATATTTTCTAGTTTGCTACTGAAATATTCTCTGAACAGCCAATCTTAGATAATGTAATGATACTACCAAGAGCTTTCCAGTATTTATTTGGAAAGCAGAATTTGCCACGGAGCCCCAGGTTCATCTTATTCAGTATCTTTCTAACAGCAGCATCTTAGCCATGAGGTTTTATGAAACCAGGGAGGGAATGAGACCCAGCAGAGGAGACTCCAAGCTGAAAGAGAAAGGAGTGTGCTCCTGAGAAGGAGATGTGAACTACAAATCAAGAAGACAAGGAGAGGAGAAAGATCATAATTAGCCATAGTCCTAAATGTAACAAGAAGAATTTTTCAATCAATATGGTAAGCTGCTTGTAGCCAATTAAAAGACTATAAAGTAGGGACAATGCCATATGTAGATTAGTCTAGTCTCATAAAAAGAGCCTTGAAGCAGTGTTGCATAGTTCATGAATTGATTTTGCTCGAAGGCCAAAGAAAAGGAGCTGCAATACCCCAGTCCTATAGTAACAAAGGTGATACCTCACAAAAGTCCATTCAGTGCCAAATGATTCAGAGGAGTTTTACACATCCCTTTTATACCAAGGTTTTGCCTCACCTAACCATCTTCCCTAGGATCATACGGGTGCAAAACTATAATGAAGAGTATTTGGGGTGTTGGGATTTTTTATGATTACACTATTTCTAAATAAGCTAGCGCAATGCAGGCCTGGGAAAACCTGTACCTCTGCCTTCAGCTTTAATCCACCCCTGAATCCTAGCACTTTGCCTTTGCCAGCTCTACAGGATACAGCAGCATCTGGAGGAGTGAGGAAACTACTCTGGAAGCTAAAGTGTTAAAAGCAGTCTCCTGAAGCCTGCAGAGGAAGCATGGAGTCAAGGAAAACACCCAGACATATAGCTATTGAGACAGGAGCAACATTACAGCCATTAAAATCAAATGTCAAAGAAGGAACAATGCCTATTAGCTTTGAAGACAAAAATGAACAGTTCAGCTTTATCAAACAAATGGGTTGCACTATCCAATTACTAACTTCTGATAAGCACCATGTCAATTTTGAAATTGTACTGCTGAGTCCATGGAGAAGAAAAACTAAATCCGAGTTATCCACATAACAAGGATAAAAGGAGGCCAAACTACTACA
Organism: Lonchura striata; assembly: GCF_050655825.1. Classification (NCBI taxonomy): domain Eukaryota; kingdom Metazoa; phylum Chordata; class Aves; order Passeriformes; family Estrildidae; genus Lonchura; species Lonchura striata. The sequence goes on from NC_140704.1 coordinate 65,139,176, forward strand.
ATCCTGACCTAATTACCCAGGAAAATCACTCTCCTTTCTGGAGAGCTAGTAGAAACACTGTAGCATTCGCTGACAAAGCTCTGACCTTGTAGGAAGCCCTTTTCTCTCCTCTTCATGTCCCATCCGATCAGAAGCCTCGAGAAGTTCTCTCACTCAAAGCAGTATCTATCTCAGCATCTTTTTATTTTGTCCTACCCAGGAGTATAAAACCTGGGACTGTGTATGGCCTGGTTGAGTAGGCTTGGAAATGCAGCCTGCAGAGTGAAAGCGACTCCTGGATCAGCACACAGAATTTTACACAGCTTCACAAAGCTGCTGACACTCTAAATAGGAAACCATTATCCTATTTGCTTCTTAAGGCTGATGTCCACTGTGTTCAGGGACCATACAGAGGCTTCTGTTTCTTCTTCAGTGTTGCTAAGTCTGAAGCTGGTTGGCAAGTCCCGTTTTAGTGCTATTCTTACCCCAAGGTATGTGAGTGGTAAATTAGGCATAGGTTGAGTTTCTCAGCAGCAGAGTATATAATTGAAAGGATAATGATAATAATAATAAAAAACCTCATAAATTACATTTTATGTAATGTAATAAGCACACACTTCCGGCTTTCTTTTTCATCTCTGTCTAAAATGTGTGCTAAAGTCCATGTTTCACCCCCAGCCAGTAGGCTGTCTCCTACCTCAAGGTCACTCACAACATTCATAATCAAATAAGAACCACGAGACTTCCAAATAAACCTTTAAACCTGACACACACATACAGGTCAGAAATCCACTTCAGTCTCAGTTGTATTGGATGGCAGCATCACTCCCACCTGCCCTCACCACCTTTCTCGCAAAGATGACTGCACTCAGAACAGCTAGCAGAGTTGCTCATGTGAAAGCTTTCTCACCTGTTTCACCTAAATGTGGTCCTGTGAGGCTTGAGCAGCTGGAGCAGAAGGTATTTGCTGCTCAGTCTGAAATGGGTGAGGGAAAGCTCCCATGAGAGCTTCTCCTGCATGAAAAAGCAACTGTAGATGATCTCTTCAGGTGGCACAGCTGTGCTTAAAGGAGACTGTGTCCACACCAATAGCAAGGGTAGAAGAGGAAAGCTAGAAATTAGCAACCTGAATGCAACATCTTAGTCTGTGCTCACAGACATTTTCTTTTTGGACAAAGCCATGCCTGTATTGGCTCTTTTGACAACCCTTCTAAAATCCCTCAGGCTGTGAGAAGGGCAGAGATAAGCCCTTAGCTGACACACTCAGCCCCAGAATCAGGTAAAACGTTGTGTCCCTGATAAGGTAGATACACGTGCATGAGGTCATTAGATCATAAGGAAAACCAGCATCTAAAAGTTGTTGGGTCAGTGTAATGTGGTAAGTTTCCCAGTGGGGAGAGGACAGGGAGCAGAGGGGAATCAAGGGCCACAACCCATTCCTGTCCACCAGTTGTTAATGAAAAAAAGTCATGTGATAAGACCATTAAAAAATTAAGGCTTTTTCATCTCTAATTTGAAAGATATTATGAAAAAAAGTAAAGCATGTTCTCTGATATTCAGAGCCTCCCTAATATATTCACAGATCTGGAAAAAACACAAAAACCTTCAAACAGTGATTTTTTTTTTTATTCCAGGATAGAAAATAAAGACTGAAACAGCATCAACAACAGAAAAAACTTTGGAAAGGTTTAAAACACAGAGCCTTGCCACTGAAATCTGTCTTGCTCTCATTCTGTACATGAGCACACATATACATGCATATTCTTGCCCTGATTTCAGACACAATTGCAGCTGTTTCTGCTCCAAATTCACTGTGAATGGTGAAATTCTAAAATTCATCTGAAACATGAAGAGAAAAAAAAAACTTTTATTTTTATCATTTTATTGTATAAAGAATCCATGCCTTTGGAGTATGACGCTATTATAAATATATGTCATAGTTCAGATGAAGAAGTTTTCCAATTTCATTAACAAGTAGCAAGGTCTGTGCATATACCTCTCATACAGAATGGTTTAGAAAAATACCCTATTATGTCTAGTTAAGTCAACTTTGTGTCATTATTTCATATTAGTGTATATGACAGGATTGGCATACCCAGGAAAGCTACATCAGAACCATTATGTGCCAGCCAGGAAAATGAAAAAAAAAAGCAATTCTATGTTTTGAAATCTTTGTTAAATATCATGCTCTCAAATATTTTGAGAAGGAAAGGTTCTATTGGCAAAAAAAAAAAAAAAAATTGCTAAGGCTTGAGGAAGTACTTTGACTAAAGCTCTAGCAAAATGGGAGAAAAAAAATTTTGGAATGTATATTCAAGTAGAAAAAGATAGGGAAATGAAAATAAAAAGTCTAATGCATGAAAGGAAGAAAGCATTGCTTAAATGCCTTGTTTTTTAAAATATATTTTTTTCAAAACGGACCAATTTTATTTTTCACAAGGAAACTTTTGAAATAGGTCTAGATTTTGCAAAATATTTCTTTCAGGTCTAATATCATTATCCTACACTATCAATGAAAATACTTCTGCTGTATAATAATACACTGATTTCACTAAAATATTAAGCACACATTAAGCAAGAGTACTGATTTTGTGAAGACCACACAATTTCCACAGAAACACAGAAATTTAGGGCCACAAGAAAATGCAACACACCTCCAGTCAACATTTGTACTAAAAATAGATTAACTACATCACTTCCTACATGTTTCTCTTTATTGATGAGTTGACCTTGATTGGACATCAGATTCCCACCAATCTGCTCTATCACTCTTCTCCACAGCAAGATATGGGGGAGAAGATAAGATAGGAAAAAAAACCTCATGGGTCAAGATAAAGGCAGCTTGATAAATTGGCAGCAAAGGTAAACATGAGATTTTATTCCCTACTTCCCATCAGCAGGCAATGTCTGGCCACTTCTCAGGGAGCAGGGCTTTGGTATTTGCAGTGGTTGCTCCAGAACACAAATGTCATAAATACTGAATGCTGCCCTTTTGTCCTGCTTTCTCTTAGCTGCTGTTGCTGAGCAGGCGCCTTATTGTATGCAATATCCTTTTGGTCTCGGAGTCAGCTGTCTTGGCTGTGTCCCCGCCCAGCATACCCATGCCCAGCCTCCTGGTGAGGAGGAGAATGTTGGAGAAAGAGTGTGAACGTGTCCCAGCAATGGCCATGAAACTGGCATGGCAGCAGCACCTTCCCTGCTGCCAGTGCAAAGCACTGTGAGGACTGCCATGAGGAAATGGACTCCATGTCAGCCACACACAAACAAAACAGTCCTCAAACCTGGTCATAAGAGAAAACTCAGAACTGGATTCTGCAAAGAATGACACTACAGGGGAAATGAAGAACTCAAAGTAGCTTCATGCATAGGCTCATTGATCTTGTAATTTTTACATCTCAACTGTAATTTTATGTCCTTCTAACATTTGACCTAACTAGTGAAGATCAATCTGTGGCTCAAACCTCCGACCATCTCACACATGTGTCATTCCCAATTTTTCTGTGTACTTCCTGACTCCTGTTTAGGAGGTGGCAGTGACTTAGGAATGGTTTGAGACTCAGAAAGGTTTATGACTATTCACATCTTCCATGTGTTCAGACAACAGATTTGAGTGTCTTCCAATGCCCATTGCTGTGGAGGAAATAATGTTGCTACATGATATAAAGGCAGCCAAAAACCATGTCAAAATCTCTTGTGCTGTAAATTCTCACATCTCCATTGTCTTTAACTGAACAGCCAAAAAGTACTTTTGCTGAGGATCAGGCTCCCCATCTTTAGATTACTGGATAATAATATCCTATCAAGGAGATATAAGAGGGAATCAGAGAAGCTCATCAAAATGTTCGGTGACATGGCAGCAGATTTATGAGAAAAAAAGATGTCATTATAAAAAAGGTAAAAAAAAAAGGAAAGGTCATATTCATTAGGGAGGAAGGAAGGAAGAGACCTAAAGAAAGTACAGGAAATTATAGATCTACCAGCACTTTTGAGTTTTGTTGTTAAGAGAGAGGGAGGATTTTTAGCACATTCATTAAAATGAGGTACTGCTTCTCTTTATTTTTACATTTTCAATCTTTTTATTATCATAGCAATATGTCTTCTACTGCTTCCTTAAGCATTAACAGTGGATTTATTTAATAAAACTGAGGACTGAGCATCACTGAAAATACTGTTTCCAATGGAATGCTCTCATGCTGTGATTGGTGAAGTGCTAAGTAATTTGCTTTTAATGCTAGCACATACCACTTAGCACTATATTTAACTGAATGATGAAAATCACTCATTTTTCATCCCCTTGCTTAACTGGTGCTCAGTGTAATCTATCTACTGTACTGGAAGCCTAGCTCCTGATATATTCTAATAGATCCTGCTCTCCAATCTACAACAAGCATTTTAATTTTTAATTCATAGTTATGTCTTTATCCTTTAATAGAACAGAACTACAGATGGGGAGTATGCTTTAGATAATAAGAGCACAGTAGGTACCCAGGGAAACTACACCACTAAAAGGATTCTTTATTTACACTTTTCAGTAATGACTACATATATATAGCTACACAGGAGAAAATTGTTGCAAAGGAACACTGCATAGACAGGCAATTACTATCGAACTATAACTGAGCATTTTGGATAATGCTGCTGGTAAGAGCACTTCAGAAAACAATCACAAAGCCAAAGCCACCCACTGCACATTGATCAACAAACATGGGAACTCACAAAATGCAAGTAATCAAAATTAATAGGTAGGATGCTACCTTAAAAAAATAAGATAAATATCCCTAATATTTAAACATACTTTAAATTCAGCTTTCAAATATGTAATGTACAGAACTGTACGTCCTAGATCAAATGAAAGTCAGTGGAGACATTTCAATATAAATGGAGGAATAAAAGTGGTCAGTCAAGTCCTTCATGCTGAACAAAGTTTCCGTACTAGATCCACCTTTGTCAGAAAAATCAACACAGTCCTGTCAGAACTGAAGCTCTGGTAATTCCATACATAAAGTCAGTCCTAACACTATATTACCAACACCAAAGTTGAAATCTCACAGAACTAGACTGGGGTATCTTAACTCAATGGTGAGAAACTCAGGGTATAATATTGGCCAGAGGGATTTTTACCATTATGGTCAGTCATACTGAAAGGCAAAACTGAGGCCAGGAAGATGCACATAGTAAGATACTGCAGAAAGCATATTGATACTTTCACCCAGAAACTCCAGTAGGTTACTGGGTGGTTTCTCTTTAGTTAGTTTCTTTTCCAAAGTTATGTAGAAAAGTTGAAAGTGTCAACAAGCAGAGTAAACATTAAAAGGCAATTTTATTCCAGTTGTGACAGAGAGAAGTAATCCAAGTAATGTCTTATGCAATAAAAGCCACAAAAATCACATCAATTCTTGTAGATATTCAGAAGCTTTTTAACACCATTTCTATCTGGGCATAAGTCATAAAATAACCCCAGATGTATGCACATGCACACAAATAAACTGGAAAAAAAACCAAAAAAACAAGTGAAGAGGTGGAAACCAAACTGTTATCTTGCATTCCCAAACTAAAACTGTGCTCAGGAGTGACATTTAAACCTTTAGGTTACTACCTAATGTAATTTAATTTTTATGCAGGTGAATGAGCACTATAGATATAAGTAATGCTATTAATCAACAATGCTCAAGATATTGAGTAAGATCTTATAAAGATAAATGCATCTGAAAAACTTTTAGCATAGCAGCATGAACAAAGGGACACCAGAAAAGCATAACATGCTAGAAAAATGTCACTGATTACTACCTTGACTACAGAATTTTACATAAACAATTCAAAATAGTAGTAAGGTGAGTTTCTTCCGGCTTCTAGCTTCATTTTCAGGACAAAAATGGAAGACAGAATCAATAGTGTCTGCCCTGTATTTCTCCATTTGCCTCTGATTTAGATGGCCTTCCACAAATTATTTCACCTTTCTTGCCTGTGTTCCCCTTCCCACATTCTTCTCTTTTCTCATAGTTCTTGCCTTTGGGGCATGGACAGTTTCTGATAAATTTGTATGGAGCAAAATAGAATAGACACTGACTGGTTCTAACTTTAATACTTCTAAGAAAGCATGAACATAACCTCCAGGTTGCTTTAAGATGCTGTAGCTCACAGGGAAGCAGGTATGGCCACCTCAAAAACCTCAGAAAAAATAGTCTCTCGGATCTTGTAAATTTTGCAGCGTGTTGGGACTTGGCTACAGAACTGGTGGATGAAGTCATCATTGCTCCTCTTCTGGGCATTCTCACAGTCTTGCAATTACAATATCATTGTGCTTTGAACAATTACTGAGAACTGTAAATGTTTTAGTCACAAAATCTGAAAGACAAATCGGCACCCTTTTCCCCAACACAGGTAACAGATATAAGCAAAGCTGAAAAAGCAGAAACAAGCAAACCTGCGAAATCTAGCAATGTCCCACAGCTGGGAAGGGAAAAAAAGTCTCATTAAATAATTATGTTTTCATGATCCAATCTGTGATCTGATCCTGTGAGTTCACCACGCTGCACAGCTTGTTGAAGCCACAGAAGAGCTACGAAGGAAGCATTCGCAGGACAACGCTGCATGGGCAGAGACACGGCCATCAGAAACGTAAATCCTATCAGACAGTAGCCATACCATGGATGTGGATCACAACTCCACGGGCCATGTGTTACTGCAGGAACTAGCTCTTGTCAGGCACAATGCGATTTCCTGAAGATTAGAAAAAAGGATGGAGAGAAAGACATTATGTAAATACACCAATGACAGTGTATGACCTCCCTCCCTCCCTCAACAAAAGGGGTATAGGAGCAAGAGCCCATACACTAAATTTACCAGATTTCCTTAAGAAAATCTGTCTTTTGTGCTTGTGTGAACTTTTCAAGGTTTCTCTGTTAGCAAACAAGATTACTGTAAATTTAAAAGTAACACAAGGTGCTTTTAACAGAATTTTACTCCTTAGAGGGCATTGGAAAACTGACAGTGATAGGACTCAGCTGAGTGCAGAGATCTTGTAGAGCCAGCTACAATGAGCTTTGATAAGCAACAAGAGGAAATTGCTATCTCATAATAACAGTGATGCCTAAGGACACTCAGTGTGTTCCACAACGCTCTGTCATCAAACACCCTGATACTACCTTTGGTCAGGAACAACATCATTGAAAACTTGGCATAGATGTTCCACTCTGCATGTACTTCCCTAGGCACAGTGACGGGGCCAGCGTCTTTCAGTACACAGTGGAAAACACAATACAAGTCTGAGAGATTTTGATTTTTGCTTAGACTAATATGTCTGGACACATACCTAAATATATATATATATATATATATATATATATATATATATATATACAATAACTGATTTAAGACTGCCCCTAACATAATTTAAATACTTGCCTAAGTTAGATCACTCTGGATTGAATTACTGTATTAGGATTCTGAATGGAAAGTGTGACAGTGTTTGGGTAAAGGACAGAACTTCAGTTTTTAGGATTCTTGCAACAGCTGATGAAACTACCCAGAGATGAAGACACATTGGAAAACACAACTGTATAATTTCAGCTGTCACTGATCACACCCTAGACTTTCTAAAATTATTTGCTTTTTTCTATCCCTCCCATCGTTTTATGCTTAGATATCAAGATTGTTAGGTTTGTCATCTAGGTATAGAAACTGAAAAAAATACCTTTCCATCTTGCTGTACTCTTTTTCCTCTCCCTCAGCTTGCTAAGTGTAGATGTACACAGCATACTGTCCTTTTCTGTTTTATTTTCCTGGTCTGTGCTCACTTTACACAAAAGACTTTCTTCACCAACGTCACCGAATGCCTGAAAAACAGAACAGACAAAGCCAGCATATTATTATGGCAGCATTCAGTGAAATATCAGAGGGAACATAGATGACTTCGATTACCCTTCCCCACTCTCTCTTCTTGCTTTCAAAATATCACAGCTTAGAAGCTTTTGTGTGTGTGAAATTTTATTCTGTCATACTAATAACCCAGCTTTGCAGCAGCTTACAGTTTAGCTTTCATGGTTCAGTTCCACTCCTGGGCTTATAACAATTTTTCTAACAGTTCTGCCAAAATATTATAAAGTAAAACTTACTGTAAATATATTCACTAATACAGATAGAGCAGTGAGATTAACAATTTAAACACATGTGAAATGTGAATTCACCTAATTTTTCCTCACTCTAAATGTTTTAGTAAAACAGTGGAATGGGGATTTTTACACTCGTTGCTTTTCATAATTTCTTCTTATGATGTTCTTGACACATGGAGAAGATTTGAATGAATAAAGAATATACACTCAAAGAAGGAAATCATGGCCATGAGGAGGAGATGTTATAGGACTGGAAATTGGTTATAAAGCCAAGGCACTGCGTCAGACTCAGCTCAGTTCATTAGTAGTTACCATATCACATGTCAGATCTTCAGTTTGTGTCTTGTGGGTGGCATTTTGCACAAGAATGCCCTGACTCCAATTGTTTTCATATTTTCGAATGCCCATATAAGAGAAATTTTGCTCTGATGAATTTGAGCAGAAATCAAATTTCAGATACTGAGAAGTAACTGAGCTGAGCTCTGTCTAATTGCTGTTACTCAAACGTTAGCATGAAAAAGCAGGTTGATCCAGTAATATAGTAATATTTTAAAGACTTTTGCTATTCTCAATCTAGTTTAGCACAGCTATAATAAATTTTCCAAACATGGGTACATGTACAGGAATAATCTCTAACTTCTATTGTATTTTTTTTCATTTTCTTATTTTCTGTCTGTTGAATCATCTTACAGTCTTTGTTGTACTTCTGGTTTTGATACACAGTGAAAGTGAGAAGTGCTGCTACCTCAGGAACAGAGGGAAACAGGCATCCTAGTAAATATTCCCCACCTCGCATAAAAAGTTGAGACTAAATACTGGAGTGGTCTTGTGCATTCTACATCCTAGGCAATAGCCTGTACCAGGCTATTCTTTCTTCTCACCTAGATAACACTTATACAGAGCAGCTGCTACTTTATTTTTATTTTTCTTCTTTCAAACTAAGAGATAATCTTGTTTTAGGTTGTTTCTCTCATGGCATAAGCAATCATCAGGGAGGTCAAAAAGAGACACAACATCATGGTAGGACTTCATAGCAATACTTTTGCATTATACAAAGTCAGTAAGACTGGAGATATAAAGGGGGCCTACGGTGTCAGTGAGATAACAGAAACAGAAATATTTTTCCAGTTGCAATAATCTGAGAAAAATATGTGGAAATATCATCAGTGGAGTTGAAACCCTAATTCCCTGGAAGCTGGAACTTAATTTTATAGAATCATTTAGGTAGATTTGGAAAAGACCTTTAAGATCATTTGGTACAGCTATAAGCCTAATACTGCCAAGTCCACCACTAAACCATGCTCTCAAGTGCCACATCCACATGTCTTTTAAATGCCTCCAGGAACCTAACAATTTTTCTGGACAGCCTTTTCCAATGCTTGAAAATCCTTCCAGAAATTTTTCCAAATATCCAGTCCATTTCCTCATGTCTTGTTTCTTGCTACCTGGCAGAAGAAACCAACCCCCACCTGGATACAACCTCCTCTCAAACATTCTCTTTTTCTCCAGGCTACACAACCCCAGCTCCATCCTCTGCTCTTCATAAAAAATGTTTCTATGCAATAAGAATGAGGATACAGGGGATATTCAGAGTTCACTGGAAAAGCCTTTCCTTTGGTGCTGTTTAACACATACCAAGAGCTCTTCCAAATCTGATCGTTCACATACACAGCATAGGAAGCAATAGGAACCCTTTGCTACAATTAAGGTGCTATCATTTACTTGTGAACTTTAAATTGAAGCTTGTATGGATATGTCAGATTTTTAAATCTGATCAGATGTTGTGCAGAGTTATATTCTTAAATTAAAGTCCAAATTGTTGTTTCTGAGAGTGACTTAATAGCAGTAACCTTATGGTTAATCAACCATGTAGTAAAGTTCACTGTGCACTTACTGCAGTGTAATTATAAAGTGAGCAAAAATATAATTGATGCATTTTGTCAATCTGTGTAGCTGCAAGGTACTTTTTCAAAGGTTATTTTTTTATTCAGATAAAGTAAGTTAATGCTGTTTTGGCAATTATCCTTTGACTTCAGAGATTTTACTGCTGATTCAGGTAAAACCATGATAGATGAATAAAGATTATAAGTATTTAAAAGTACAAAATACCTTCTGCAACAATCAGTGGCTCTGCCCTTTCAGCAGAAAATTGTTCTGAAAATCACTGAAAATACAGCAAATCTTGGTGTTTAAAGTGGGTTGAAACTGAAAGATGGAATTTTTAATACAAAATAACACTTTTAAAGTACCCCTTAATTATCATCACTGCAGTTTGTTATACAATACAGCTAGAGAGCTATGGCATCATTTTTCCCTTGAGCACTGTCTCAGACTGCATGGGTGTGCTTAAACTTGCTTCCATTCCTTTCACAACTGAAGGAAGGAGTTCTAACTCTTCAGGACCCCAAGAAAAAAAAATTTAAATTTCCATGAACATAATATATTTGTATATGTGTTGATTGAGTAGGTAACCCGTGCAACTCACCCCACATTCTCTGCAAGCAAAAAAGAAACCAGTATGATTAAAATATTCATATACAGAACAAGGCTATAATGCTGTAGTTCTGGTATTTCAGTAATTTTTTGGTTCTCTGAAAGCCAGTGAGTCCTGCTGAAAAGATCCAGCAGTGGACTTGTCTTATTCTTTTCCTGGACGTCCTATCAGAACACAGCAGCACAGTAAAGCAGGACATGTCCGCTTGGAGGAAAGAAATCTTCTTCCACATGACTCTGTGACTTTCTGGGGGACAGAATCATAAAACCTGAGATTTGTAGAACACTAGGGAGAATGGAAATGGCCACATGCTGCAATGCCTCCTGCCTTTCCATCCTCTTGCATGGTTTTGACTGCAGCTGATAATAGATTCACAATTAATAGACACAGCTTCCGTTTAAAACTCTACCACAATTACTGAAAAAGAACAAGGACCTAATATTTTACTTGACGGGAAAAACAACTGGAAACAGAAGATATGGAGAGAAAGAACTACTGTTCAGCTGAGACACATGCTCATCCACTTCATCTGCAGCAGAGGGATTGAATTACCTGGCACAAGGGCAAGGAACAACAGACTGGGTCCATTTCAGGACAGGGTTTACATGTCACATGTGAGATGAGCTGGATCAATTTAAGAACAAAGCATATATGCACAAGATTTCTCCAGGAAATCTCTTTTCCTTGATCTCATCTTTTCAGTTGAAGCCCTTCAGTTGAAGGGATGAAAAGAGCTGCCTGGACAACTAATTTCTTTCTTAAACGGATTACCTTTAATTGAATTATAACATTAAAGGAGAAATATACTGGTAACGATAACTTAAAACAGTCTGGTTTACTTCTTATTTGAAGTGAAACTTGCTATACTGCCACAACCCTCAACAAAAGGGCTGTAAGTTTGCAGGGTGTACTGATCCAGTTGCCTGTGTCTGTTGGGAGTATCCCTTAGCTGAGTTGGTAAAATGTATGATTCCCAACTGAACCTCAATGCATATTGAGAGAGATCATGCTCCCACTGAATGCAGTTGCAAAGTACATTATGTTTTTACTGGGACAATATTAAATCTCAGAATTAGGCAGGCAGCATGTGGTAAATCCTATTCACCCCACAAGTATGTACACATCTACATGTATTAATCACTCTTCTGTGGGACAAACCTTTCCTGTTAATCCCTGCTTTTATAGGGATTTCCAGGAAATCAAATCATGGACGGCCATGTTTGTAGATGTCCTGACATGATGCTGCTGAAGCCAGCCAAAGTGGGTCAGTTTACACCAAGTAATCACCTTTGCCCAGGCTCTCTCCCAGCCAAAACCTCCTCACCCACTCCCCACAGCCAATCCAGCTAACAGAAAAGCCAGAGCTGTGCTGTTCCCTCCCAGTGTCTGGTGAGATGAGGATGAAGTCATGAGGAAGGCCACCAACCTCAGGCACTGATCTGGAGCAATCCTCCCTCTTTCTCTCCTCCGTAAACCTTCAGTGACCACTGAAATGAGACTCTTCATGAAAACAGCACATGGGGCTTTGGCAATAAACTTGGAGAATTTGTTCCTTTAATATATTAGGGCCAGAAAAGCTGCACTCACATCCATGTATAAACTGTGCTGGAGTCAACTGCATGGCTTATGCACACACAGGGAAAAAAATAGGACCCAATATTCATAGCAACACTGTGTATAAAAAAGAGAATTTGTGGAATTAAGAATAAAACATGAGGCAATTTGTTGATTTGCCCAGGGAATATAAGAGAGCAACAAATGTGTAGATTATTCTAAGGTTGTTTTTTAATGTCATTATCAGATCCAAGAACTGTATATAAAAGCATGCAGTCCTTCACATGCTAAAAGTATAGTTTGCTCAAACAATTGTAAAATATTCAGTATTCTTAAGATTAAATATCTGAATATTGCTTCTGAAGGAACAGCTGTCAGCTTAAATCTAAAGTCTAGTTTGTTTACTGGCTGTATTTTATATCTGTTAGAAAATGACACCAAATGGCAATAAAATTGTTGTAAGTATTCTACTGGGGACTATAAATGCCCTTTGGTTACAGTGTACATATCTTTATACATAATTCCAGTATATTTTCCCTAGAATTATGTTAAATATGTAAAAAGCCTTTTCTCATAAAGGTAAAAATGCTAGATGTTTCCAAGCTGTAATTTAGCATTAGTGTCAAGATTGCTTCAGAAAATAAGCTACAGTTACAGTTTCATTCTTTTTAAGTGTCACTCAGCATACCATATCTGATCTTGTATTCAAAATAAACTTATATGATTTTATTCACTTTTCCAGAAGTGCAGGAGGGTTTAGACATAATTTATAGCATATGGATTGATGTAAATACCTTAAACTAAGTAATTGGCTAGTCACCTATGCTGTCTTATCTTATTACTGCTAGGTACTTTTCAAGTAATTAGGGAAAACAGATCTCTTTTATCCAGTAAGCTTAAATTGGATGAATCCTTGACATTTGTGAAGGCTTATTTGATAGATAAAATCATACTATACAAAAACTTTCTCTACAATGCTGAGGTTTACTAGGCCTGTAATAAGAAACTGATTTTTTGTTGAGTTAAAGTGACTTATCTTTGCCCTTTTAATAAGAAATCAACTCCAGTCAGCAGAAGTCGAGATAAAAATCACCAAGTTGGTGTTATCACCACGTAGACAGCAAACATGTACCACTATCATTAACTTTTCTGTGCATGGATTTCAAATATGTTTAAAATGTTAAAAGTCAATAATTTCCTTTATATTACAATAACGTCAGATTAATGAATACTGAAAAGCATGAAAAGTGATTTATTTTGGGAAGGTCATTCCTTGGTTAGCCAACAGTTAAATTGAATTACTATAAAGGGGAAATATATTATAGGTAAAAAGGAAAATGGTTTTTACTGCATGTGAATTCTATGAGTTTTACAATGCTTATGACAAAAAGACTGCACCTACAAGTTTAACCGCTATAATTTTTACATTGCACATTTTTAAAAAAATCTTTTTATTTAATATTTCTAGGGCAATTTATACATGTCACCTTGTATTTAATGTTCCTTTTAAAACAGTTAGTTTTATCTCATCCCTATGAAACCTATAAAACTACTTTTGATAGCAGACATGAAATTTCTAGTTATACCAGGAAATCTGGACCTCTAATGGCAGTACCACACATAAAGAAATAAATATTTTGAAGAAGCTATTACTTAGAGGATATTTATTCCTAGCTAGTTTACTTCTGCACACAGCACTTAGAAACAGGTTCTGCTTACTGGGAAAAAAGAAAAAAAATAAAAAAGATAATTAATATTAAAGTGACTTTTGGCTCCTTGGATAAAATTAGGTTCACATTGAAGCAATTTGCTGAATTAGGACTACAAGAAAATCTTGCTTTCACTGAAGTATAAAAGAGTAGGATGAAGCTGTAAGTATGAATTCCTTACGAGCATCTCCACAGAAAGATTATGCAAAATTCCTCTTATGTCTGTCAAAGAATATTTGCAGATATAGAAAGAATATTTGCAGATATCTGAAGTTAAAGTCACCAAGAGTTGAACACACGAATCTGAGGTAGAATTTGGCCTGGTGATTCCAGTGCTGTTCTCATGTTCCTGTGTTTGGCAAGAGAAACACAGCCCCAGATCTCACCAGCCTGCATACACTCCTCAGTTAGCTGAATGCCTGAACAATGCCTATATTTGCACATACTTTTTCAAAGTTATTACAATTCCTGTGTTGTTTTCTGCCAAATTGCTCATTTCTTCCAATTATACATATTCTTTTTGAAGAACACCCACCAAAACCAACACCCATCATGCTGTAAATGGCACAAAGCATTAAACATCTGATACACAGATCTTAGTTCCCAAATGCCTGGATTCATGAGGTTAGGAACAAGTGCTATGGCTCTTTCAGGTAGGATTACTGAAACTTACAAAAATTAAAATCAATCTTTTCATTTTGCTATCTTCAGAGTTGCATGCCTTCAGAGTTTTTTAATAAAAGTGAGCAAACAAATATAAATTTACACTGAAATAATTACATTTTCACCTTTGATATGTCACTGTAATAGGAAGGAGGATTGTTTCACTGGAAGAAGGTGCATGTAACCCCCAGTTCCTAGATGCTGTTGAATTACTCCTTGCATTCTGCAGTTGCACAAGAGTAGTAGCCCATCCAGAAGAACACAAAAAAGTGAAAATTGATTGTTTTCTTACTCTGTGGATGCTGCAGATCAGGTAGATGTATATACAAAGGTAGGACACATCACAATTGCCACAAAACACCCCCATTCTTACAGGTTGTGTTCCTACAGTCCCAATACAATATTTCATACAAATATCTTGTCTCTGGTGAGGAGAAAGAGGCTTGCTGATCATGAAGAAAGAAAAAAAAGGCAGCTATCATTTCTATGACAGGGAGAGAGAATAGATAATACTCTCTGCCTTTGCCAGTGTGAAAGAAAAGCCTTCCCTCCTTCACCACTGCTGGAAAAGTGAGGAGAGGAATGAAATGCAAAACACAAATTCATCTTGTTTCTTTTGGTGAGGTGTTGTACCAATTCTTGAATAAAATAGGTAAGATTATGAAATTATATTATAGAGGTAAATTTCTGGTAAAGAGACATCTTATTTACACCAACAGGTGATCCAATGGAAGCTGATTAAATTTAGAATGAGAGGAGACTTCGGACCAAACAGACTATAAGGATCCAGAAAAATCTTTCCATTGAGTCACTAGGAGTAAAATACCTAAGACAGACTAGAGTTAGGTAAAGTAAATCACTTGACTGTTTAGAACTAGCTCTAGATAGCCAAAGTGAAAATGCTTATACACAGCAAGTTGTCAACAGAGGGAGCAAACTAAAAAGATAATTCCAAGAAACCTAGATGGCTTTCATCTCCTACACTCTTAAAAACTATACATAACCTTGCAACGCACCCTTCAACTCCAAAACAATTTTCTAGCTCAACTCAAGTACCCCTGCTTGTCTAGCTTCAACAAAGGGAAAAAAAATGTTCCTGAGGGGTGGCAACAGCAGCAAGTAGTAAAGCTCAGGTGTATTTTTCCCTGTGGCAGCAAACTTTTCACTTGTCAGTGTAGCATTTTAAAATTCATTAAATATTTCTAATTTGGAACTGAATTAGAAAGTCCTGACCTATAAAACACACAAATGTATAATTACATCTGTTATCAGCTAAATGTAAGATCTGTATATGGGCTTTACTGAAATTATTAGTTAAGCACATCTCTTACATGTAATTGCATCTAGATCTACAAGTAAAAGTGCTGTAAAGCACACATTGATCTCCTAAATTAGATGTGTGGCTTTCAAAACAATGAGGTAAGACTCAGTCATGGATTTTATGGATAGGCTATGTTATGATCTGGTGTGGGAAACTATGGAGAAGTGGCTTGAGCCATCCACATTATACATTGCTTACTTTGTGGATGCTGGAAGCTTCTCTAAAGGTCACCTGGAAAGACAAAACTACATCATATGAGAACACATTTCTTCTCTCAGAAGTGCAGAACAGATTAATGAACTGAAACAGTGCACTGGATTTAAATTGCCTTGGGTGTTCAAAGACCCTCCTTCCAATGCCTGATGAAAGTTGAACTAAATCTCAGCACTGAAAAGCTGAGAAGAATCTAACTGGGAAAAACCATTCTGAAAAAGGTACATTTGTTACAGGCAGAAAGTAGGAGCTGGGCTGCCTGGTTGACCTCTAATATGGAAATTTGTTTTAAAAAGTCTAGGCAACTATTCACATGAGGAGTTTCTCCAGCAAACTTGGGCATGGACCTGGCTTTGCCAGTTTCTTTGTTCCAGTAATTAGGTTCTACTTCATGTAGGCAGCATGCCTTCTCTTGTTTTCTTTGGCCAGCTTGAAGACTCTGGTGTCTTCACTCTGGTGAATCACAAGTTCCCCAGGCAGAAAATTATGTTTGAAATCCTTGAGGACAGTTTCCTTTAAATTAAATTTTCTTTAAAAAGCCAAGTAGGGCAAAGACATTAAGAACAAAAACTTTAATGAAGAAAACAGACTTGAACCATTAACCAAAGGAGCAGAAGCACTGTTTGCCTCATGCTGGAAAGATGTATTTGAACCTTCACCTTAGAAGTGCGCAGATGAAAATGTCGTGTTTCATCATCACTTGTGCCAGTTTTGGTAAAAAGTTCTCTGGGATGATGCTCCCACTTCTTATCTGGGTAGGCAAGGTAATAGTCTTTGACTCTACTTTCTCTTAAATGCCAATCTTTTTTTAAGAGTCTCTCAACACAAGACCAAAGGCAAAAAGAAAATGTTCTTCTTCAAAGCACTTAGAACAAAAATGGCAAAGCAATGAACAAAATGTAGCCCATGAAACAAGTAATGGGTGATACATCTCTTTAATAACATCCTGTATTGTGTTTTAGTGCACAAGCTGCTGAAATGCTGACAACATCCAAGATTCAATCTAAAACATACAAGATGCCAGTAGGTGATCTAACTGTGCCTTAGCTCTGTGTATCTGAGTACAAACTAAGTGAATGACCATACTTGCAGCAAAAGCTGTCCATTAAATGTGCACAGTACTTAGCTTATATATTTATATATATATATAAAATAATTCCTGTACAGAATGACCTTATGCGGTTCTAAGTGATATACATTTATAAATAATCTCTATGTGTGTAGTTTCAATGTATATCTTACATAATTGCCTTTAAATGGCTCTATAAACAATCTGAAATTGCTACTTTGCACTGCAAAAGCATTAACTCATTGATTAGGCACTACTGTTTAGGAGTGAGGTCTTCCTACGGCTTTCAGTGTGCATTTTGGGCACGGCCTATTTTCCTCTTTTGACTGTGACCTAGCTCTGCAATGCACCCCTTTGCCTTCAAAATCTGGCAGCGCGGAGCCTGCTCCAACCTACCTCAATGATAGCCCCATCAGGCAGCCTGAAGAAGTGCCTGTAGAGCTCCTGGAAGCCGCTGAGGTGAACCGTGTAGACACAGACGTGAACAGTGGTGTTACCTTTCCAGCTGGCTGCAGCGTCAGGGATTTCATCCTGGTGCCGGAGGTCACAGCTGGAGACACCAGGCTGCCTGGCGTGGTCCTTCCAGATGTAATCAGACACTGCCACCTAGTGAAAGACAGCCCCCCCGCCCCCCCGGACACGCACACACACAGAGACCCCCCACCCCCCACCAAAGGAACATATTTAATTAACTTCTGGCAAGGGCTTAACCGATTTAAAATGATTTTACAATAAATCTGCAAAGCCTGTACCATATGCAGTGCTTGCACACAGTTCTCTACTACATATTTTTTTATGACATAGATCTAAATAGAGGAGATAGACAAATCCCCAGTGTATATTCTATAAAGTTAATTCTGCACAGATGAAGCTGTAATTGACTCCCGTATTAACCAAAAGTAGAGAGATCAAGCAGGGTAGGTTAAACAATAAAATGGCAATGCTGATTAAAAAAAAAAAATAGCTTCCCAAGAATTTTGTGACCAAGTATTTGTATTTCTATCTCTTTGAGAAGCTTTTGCTCCTGTACCCACAAGCACTTTTTAGTCTCTGATCTCTGTATTATATTAAAATAACCTTGTGCTGCTAACTGAACTGTAGATGAGGCAGAGTAAATTAAATGTATTTTAGGGCATTGTGTAAAGCTAGTTTATTAACAGTAACCTAGCTTCGTTTGCTCTTAGTTTGCTCTAAACATGTTTGCTTTGGTAGGTTTTGTATCTCCCTACATCAGTCTGAATTTCCATTTGGCCTTTATCATGTTAATTCTTTATACAGGCTGATCAGAATTCAAGACTTCAGATGGATCATGCCACAAGACTTAAGCACCCTTTATCCTTAACTAGAAATGATGATGAGAAGCATTATTTTTATACTTCCCCTGAAGTGCAAACCTAAGTTTTAACCCTTACTTTTGCAAGACCTTTTTGTCATTAATTTTCTCCCATGAGGTGCTACTCCTGCTTGTGGAAGGAAGGGATTGCTGATATTGGTACAGCTTTACAATACATCAGCATGCTCTTCCCTAACACTTCTATTTATTGTAGGCAAAATACCACTTTTGCTGGCCTAGCACATGCTTCTTCTCTCAAGAATATGTATTGCACTGGCAGAAATTACTGGAACTTATAAAGCTAGCTAAAGAAAAGCTCTCATTTAGGACAGGTACATTAAAACTTTAGTCTGCATAGTCTTACTTTTACTTTTTGCTGAAATGAAGAGGTCAGATTCTTACAAGAGACCGCAAAAACCAGACACAAATTTTTCCCCTCACTTGGGAAAAGTTAGATTTAGCTCAGTTTGCTTGTGTTCCAGTTCACATTTCCTCAGCTGTTCTTACGCATTACGAGGAATCCCATAACAAGCACAGTGTGCCAATGCCACGATCCTGGCGTGCATGTTGCTATTATGAGACACTGCCTTAGGAGAGGATTTGTTTTAGGTGAATTAAGAAAGCAAGAACACATATAGGAAATTATCTCCAACTCTTTTCCAGGAATGATAGAACAATAGGATGCTTCATTTTACTGCCAGCTTCCATTTACATCAGCCCTAATAAATTTTTTACATTTTAAAAAAAGGAAAGGCCATCTGAAATTTAAGGTAAAATAAGGACAGTCTCAATTTTCCACACCAAAGTCTCTGGGGTTCAAAGGCTTTAATTCAGGACAACGTGTTAGGAACATGCAGCAGCCATAAGGACAGGACAAGGCCTGTATTTTCTTCTGTCTACCATACAAGACACATGCCTGCATTACACAGTGCTCCATAAGAATTAATGTGGCCTGTGGTTTCAAGAAAGCAGGAAGGCAACTTCCATTGGTACAGGGTCGGCTTGAGCACAGAGGAGCAGCTGCAAGAGCTGCCACGCCACAGCCTCTGTAGTGGTCACCCTCCTCTCTAATCCCAGTGTCTCACTACCAGAACTTCTGACCTGGCCAATTCAAGAGCACCAAGGCTTTCCTGGCCTCATGTCCCCTCCCTGATCTATGGCTTCAGGAAAGAAAAATTGTTGAGAGACCCAGCTCAGAAACTCAGTCTTCAGGGAATACAGCAAACAGTATGATCTCTGTCACAATCCTCCTTTTATGCTAGATATATTTTTCCCTGCATTGTTAGCTTCCTTTATTCAAAGTTTTCTTCCCTCCTGAATCAATCCCATGCTTCTTGTCTGATCTTCATCTTACCTCACTTTGACTGGATCTGCTTGTTCTTCTCTTGTGTTTGTCTCTATCAACTAGCAGGGGACTTATTTACCACATGTTTTGCAAGCCATGGATATGAACACCACTCCTTCTTTGCAGGTCTGTTTTGCCTGTTTGAGCTGTGAGCTCTAGGGGCAAAAATATGCATTCTGTACTTGTCCAGCACAGGGGACAGCACAGGGGACCTTTCACTATTTTCACACAAATAAATTACCACCTATTTTTTAATCAGTGCCAGATCTGAGTGTAATTTACAACACTCAGATGGCACTGTGAGGAAGCCAAAACCGTGTTATTCAAACCTTTGTGCCTAAACAAACCTTCACCTTGCCAGGGCAAAGACCTTCTTTGCATGTTCTTGACTCTAGGTGCCATTCCCAGGATACCATATCCATATGGGACTAGGAATGGCTTCAGAAGTCTCTGTCTTCCTCCTCAAGACCATACAGTTCTGCAGGATAGTGGCAGTAAACAAACCCATCTGATCTGTTGTCACATTTTAAGATCTGGTGAACTCCCTCTGAGGACATTGATGTGATTAGCCAAAAGAATGTGAGAACATGATGCTATTATTTTGCATGTCCTCCTCCCATTCCTCCTACCTCACCTCTCCCCATCCCCCCCCCCCCCAAAAAAAAAAAAACCACAAAAAAAGCCAAAAGCACAGACTGATCATCTGACAACTGAAAGAGAAAAGGCACCACTAAAACTGATGGTGTTGGGGTGAGTTGCATAGCCTTGGTCTGGGGTAGGCAGTAGAAAGGAAGGAAAGGGGACCCTTTGCTGGAGTGTCACTCATTAGCTCTTCCTCAAAGTCACCTGGAAATGTGAGTTTGCCTGAAGGCAGATCCTTCAATGTGTGGAGGGATACAACATTTGAACACCACTTCCAGGAAGGGAGAGCAGCTCTGTTTGTGGCTGTGGATTTAAAGACCCCAGCGCAGAAGGACCTTTCCATTCCTGCCTTGCTAGCACCATCTGAAAGTATTTGGCAGACAGATGTCCACTGCCTTGAAACTCTCAGAACACATTTCTGTGAAGTGATAGGTCACTAGAGAGCTGCTGTGGCCTACATAGCATGAAGTAAGCTCCAAAAGTAAACTGTACTGTCATCTGAAATTTCTATCATTAAGTTAATCAAAAATGTCCATTCATTTCTACAGGAATACAATATGAGTTAATAAATCCACCGAGACAGGCTAGTCAAGAGACTGTGCATATAGGACATGTCAGAGAAACTGAAGTTAGCAATGATCTAGATTCACAGGGGCTGACAAGAAACCACAAAATGCCAGAGCAATGTACAGTAATCCTTAAATGAAATTCATCTTTCAGCAGAAAAACACATTAACGATGGTAATTCAATGATAAAAGAGGCAGGCCAGAACAGGTTCAAATGCTGAATATTTCACAACATAACTTAATTAAAGCGGGACTGTGAGGCTGTTAATCGCTTTATAATAGTTCAGCTTGAAATGAGGTCTGATGTGCATGCCCTTATAGTTTATTTGTTTATATTATTATAATCATAACATGTTACATTGACCTAATGCAAATGTACAGTTTTCACTGGCCTTTATTATGTTGGTAGTTTTTTCTCCTTTTGGTCCTCCTATTTTTGTGCAAGTATGAGAAGGGAAGAACTGGGAGGAAGGGTCATGAATTTAGGTCAGATCAGATGATTCAGTAAGTCTCATGTGGGTTTAAGTCTTATTAATAATTTTAATACATTCTTCCTTGACAACAATTATTTCAATCACTGCTCCTGTAGTGTGCACCATGACGTAAAAATACAGGTTTTTAAGAGGGTGGAACACGCTTCTCCTACAAAAAAAGGTAAATTATGTCAACCCTTTAGAAATTATAGTGCATAACCTAGAAAAAAGCCAAAAATATATTTGTAAGTACAAATGCAAATGTATTTTGTTATATAAATGTATTATACCACACAAAGTGTAGAGAAACATGTTATTGAATAAGAACCCATTTTAATTGCAAATAAAGTATATTTATAAATAGATTACACAACTGAGGCACAGCCAATTAATATTATCAATATTTCCTAGGTCAGGGCACCAAAAATGCCATGCTAGTGTGTAAAGGTACTATGATGCTTTCTATTGTTTGACAGCTTTTGTGAAAGAAGAAAGAAAAGAATATGTCCTCAGATTTTCTGAGCTGCAGTGAGAATGAGAGGAAGACTGACTTCTAGTGTATTTTAAAAAAGATAACAGCATGAAAAAAAGCTCTTTTAAAAAGTTGAGAAATATACATATGTCCAAAAACTTGATTATGATTATTACTGATTTTTAACTGTTTGCAGCAGCATTATTATTAGCAATGTCAAGTGAATCAATTCCAGGCTCAAGCATTGCCTGTTCGAAAACAGCATTCAAAAGAAAATGCATAAAATGAGTAAAATGGACCAAATCAACCAGTGGAGAAGGGGTGGAACAGAACGCTGGTCATGACAAATAATTAGCAAAAGTTACAAGCTGTTAAATTTAGTCAAAATGCCAAAAAAGTGTTGAAATTATAGGAGGAAGAAAAAGACATCAAAAGTCGAGGGTGCTGTATTTACTTCAAGTAACTTTCATAAACATGGTAAATGCATTTTCTGTGGTAAGAGTTGTAAATATGGGAATTACTGTCCTGGAGGCAATCTTTGTTAAACCAGTGTAGCTTTACAATTAAAAAACAAAAGCTGGATAGTGCTAACCTCTGAAGGAAGCACAGCACCCCTTAAGCATTACCAACCCCATTTCTGACAAACTGTTGCTAAAAACCTTTCCAGCAATTCTGTTAAAGAAGAATTTACATGGAAATATCTAAAAACATCCTTCCTGTCCATGTCAAAGGCACCTTGGTGGTGTCCAGGTTCCAGTGAGGTTGTCACTGGACCTCGGTCAGAATTAGATGTGACAGTGGGGAAAGCTTCCAAGCCACTGTAGGAAGGATGGGGTACTTTACGAGTCATGAAAATCAACTCAGTTTGAATAAATCGTGAAACTGGAGAAATGGCAAGCAAAGGCATGAACAAGAAAAGCTATTAGGATTGCCAAAAATCATACCACCACGAGAAAACCACACCAACGCCCCTCCTGTTTAACCCTTCCGTGCATGAAACACTCACACACATTTATGTGAGTGCAGCGTGCTTTGGTGGGGCAGCAGTGTGTGCTCTTGTTCCTGGGGCAATAACGAGGCACGTGAGTGTCTCAGGTTAGCAAAGGCCTTTGTGGGCTCCTGGTAACTCTGCAGAGAGATAACTCGTTTCTAGATCGTCCTATTTATCAACATAATGGACCAGCATAAGGGACCAGCAGTATCCAGGAATTGTTTGTTTCAGTCAAATTATGAATGCCTGAAGCATTGTTGTTACAGTCTTCCCTGATTTATTTAACAAGCAGATATGGACAGACTAAATGGTGAAAAAAGGTCTTTGTAAATGACTAAGGAGAAATCCCAGAATAGATTTATGGAAAGCTGCTTAGCACCATAGCACTAGGAAACAGCAATGGGTCTTTTTGTTTCTGATTTGCAATAGCATCCTATTTATGGATATGACCAGTGAACAGCAATGCAGACCTTTTCTAGGGAATTATTTTCATCTTCTTATTATTACATATATTACAAAGTGCAGCCACATATTCTTTAGCTACACTGCACATGCTGCTTGTGTAGGCTGCTGCTCACCATCCCAGTTTTCGGATCTAAATCTTTTGTGGTTTTAAATGTACACACTTCAGTCACCCATTAAAAAATACAAACGTAGAAATGCTGTCTTCCAAACAATAATAAATTTGGGGGGCAAAATGTCATCTCAATAATTAATTCAAGGAAAACTGATATTCAATGCAGCAAAAACCTTAGTGAGTAAAAATTAAAGGCCACAGCTTTCTTGCATTTCCTTGTGCATAGCAGTGTCTTTGTCCACTGATTTGCCCTAAGGAAAGGAGATAAAATACATTCCCTTCCTACTCCAGAGAATCCTGCTATATTCTGAGCCCAGAGTGGGTTTGGTTCAGATGGGCAAGAGAAATCTCTCTCCATGCTTCATTTCTCAAATTTTACAAGGGATGCTGGAATGAGTTACTTAAGAAAGTATCTTCAGTAACTTCAGACAGACAGGATTTTATATACAAAAGTGTTTAGGAAAAGTTATTTTCCCTATGGAAGTCAGGATTTTAATGCATACAAGGGCATATCTGTGTAAATAAGAATGTCTGCTGTTCATTATCTGCTCATCAACATTTGTTATTCATTACTTATGTGTTTACAAAAGTAATGCAGTCAGAAAGCAGCAATAATACTATATGACTTTGGTGACCAAAAATACACCAGAAACAACAAATAGTAAATAGATCCATGGAACAGTTCATCTTATGGGATAAAGTTTGCCCACAGAAGACATTCTGTGAAAATAACCCTGACAGATCTGTGAGTAACAATGTCGTTCAAAACTAATATGTAAACAGAAAACAAAGGAGGTAAGTTTGTCAATTAATTTATTGGCAATGAGCATTTTATTTTTACTGTTTGGAAATGATTAAATGAAGAGAAAAGATAGTTAAAAGAAACAAGTCCATGTTCACAGATTTCATTCAATTAGTCCAAGACCTTCTGCATTCAAGATGTGTGTCTGGGAATTAGACAGGCTTTTATTCACTTGTGACTTACATCAGATGGACAGATCTTTTCCTGGCAGGTAAATAACATTTTTAAACCTGTATCATTACATGGACAGTAAATCAGCTGAGAACTTAAAATTAAAATACATTTGACTAGTGGCTTCTAGTTGCATCTTCTTCAGCTTCAGAAAATTTTCTCCTGTGCATTGGCACAGGCAATGGCATAATGTATCCTTATGTTAGTGGGGTTGAGCAATGGTGCTCTTGTGGAAGGTGCCTTTTGAATTTTAATTTATATTTTCCTTTTTAAAATTCAAACAATAGCAAAATTACTATAAGGTTTTACTAAGTACCAAAATGTTCCTAGTTTTCCTGTTTAGATCCAGCTTTCTTTTGAAGCAGATGGAAGGAGGCTAGGAAAATGAAAGTGAAACAGAAATTTAAACACTTTTAGTAAAACATATGTGAACATCTGTGAGGGGTGGTTGTCCTCTTTTAGAAATACTGTAATTTTGCTCTGATCTTTCAGTAACCCTAATAAGTATACTGACTGCTCCAGCACAGATGGTAATTATTAGCAAACATTTACCACAGAGGTATCTAGAATCTCTCACTCACACTGCAGCCCCATTGCTTCAGCACTGCAGGGACAGGTAGACAGGGCTGCTTACAGAACAAGAGTTAGCAGCCTGTGTTGAGATCAGAGGACATTTATGTGGCTACTTGCTTTAACTGCCCATAAATCATCTCATCTGATTTTCCAGATAATCGCCAGCAATCAGATGCTTTCTTGCAGACTTCACTGCTGAAACAGGCCACGGAGGAAGAACTGAAAGAAAAAGATTTCACAAACACCTTCCTAGTAGGGTGGAGAGTAGTGGAAGGGCCTGGCATATTTTTGTAAGCTGTGGTGCAAAAGCAAGTGCTGGTTTCATTATAGAAAATAAGAGAAGGAAGAAAATGAAGATGGCAGAGGTTTGGGTATTCCTTTGTGATTAAGATTGACACTCACCATTCTCATCTCATACCCTCTGCCATCTTCACCCCAAGGATGTTTTTTCTGGGCCTCCATAGGGCCAGCATCTCAATTGCAAGCTCATCAGAAACTAAACCTGAAGTGCCTCAATTTCTAAGGTATTTCCTTCTCAGTTTACTCCTTTTTCCTGTGCCAGGGTTTTATTTTTGACTCTTGCAAACAGTTTAACCATGCTTGGAATTGCTGCTTCTCTAGACATATAGGAATGAAAATCCACTGTAGCAAATAGAGACAAAGAGTTAAAGGCTCAGGGAAGTTTGCATGAGCCTTCAACAGGGTATGCAAACCAGTTGGGTCTGCCACTCTTGCAAAAGTAACTTGCAAGATCAGGCTGTCTCCCAAAGCTCCTCTGAGTGTACCAAGAGCCTCTCAGTAATGTCTTCTTCCCTGCTTCAGTTAAGAAACCAGATAACAAGAATTCTTCTCACAATATTTTCCATTTGTAGCTATTGTAAAAACAGCCCCTTTGTGGTATTTCAGCAGTTTTATCTTCAGTTCAAGCAGAAACCATGAAATTTATAAAAAAAATAATTTACAAACAAAGCAAAAATGACTGCTAGGAATCCTAAGAAATGGTTTGTGGTACAGCTTAAAGTTTTGTGCATAGGTGTGGCATGATTTTATGCATGCAAAAAAAGATTCTGTTCGCATTTGATTTTACCTTAACTAGTTTACTTTTTCTGAATTAAATGTTACTGTCTGAGATATCCAGAAACAATTGTATTGTATCGTATTACTGAATTTGATGTGCTTGGTTTGTAGAAAAATGGTTTATTCTAGTGTGACCAATTGTCTAATATAATGAAGCTTATTATTAATGGAGTATACTCTTATATCCTTATTTTTTCCTTCTCGGAAGATAGCAGAGTTCAGCATCCGATAAACATGTAAATTGCATTTTTCTTTTCACACAGGACAGATTTCAACTTATGAACCAGCAGTCAACAAAGATTCCCCCAGCTGCTAGGAAAAAAAAAAAAAAAGTAAGTATTTGTGAAGAAAGGCGTAATAAGATCAGAGGGAAGCCTGTCATAAAAATGCACATTGCATAATACATGATGGATCAGTTCTATTATTTAACTTTTGCATAGATATAACAATACACAGATATGCTAACCATCATAGTCAGCATTAATTTACAGTGGGAAAAATAATTAGAATCTCACTTTTTCTGAAGAATGGAGTGAAAATGTAAACAATGCTTCCCTCCAGGCAAGTGCTTTATCAACTTGACAGGTGCATTTGAATTTCCATGGGTGGGGGACATAATAGGTTATTTATGTGTCATTTTAATAGAAAGGCCCAACCATCAAGATGGACAGGAGACTTTATCAGTACTGCTGTTTGCAACTAATCCACCAATTTAATACCCCATGAAAATACCTGCAACAAAACCTGGACATTTTTCTTTTCCACTCCATTATAGGCAAATCAATATGGGTGCTATTCATCTCAAATCTTTGGCTCAGCAGGTGCCCACTACACGGAGCTCCTCACAACACTGGTGCACTGGCACAGCCACAAAAACATAGACACTTTGACTTCTGGTGCCATCAGTGATTCCACAATAGGATCACAACAGTGCACTTGGATCATTAGTTTGACCCTACATAGAAGTAAGCAATTAAAAAAAAAATCTTTTTTCTAGGGCTCTTTTTTTTTTTTTTCTTGTTTTGGTTTGGTTTTGAGAAGAAACAATCCAGCACAATTTTTTAAAAGTTTCTGATTACTATAATTTTATCTGAAGTAGCCACTCACTAATTTTCACACAGTATATTCCTGGCTGGAGAATAGCCACAAGCCAGAAAATAATTATGCATCTCCTAACCATAACATGTTTCTTTACAGAAATTTGCCATGAAAAAGAAAGATACCAAAATATGTACTCCCGTCTCACCTTGTGCATCTGATAAAAGTTGCCTTTCTTTGTTCTGTGTAGGGATGTGCCATTGAGTGACATATAGCACCAGTGTGATCCAGGGTAAATTTGGTATCCATGCTCCAATTTCTTCTTCCTCTTCTCTCCTTGATAGTATCATCTGTATGAGCACAGATTCTCCTGGACTTATCTACACAGCTTTTGCTAACACATTTTTAACACATAGCATATGCTGATAGCCCACTAGTCCTTCTTGTGTGTGTGTGTGTGTGTGTGTGTGTGTGAGCGTGCTGTCAAAATCAGCCTGACACACACCAGAAAAAAAGTATTTCCCATTAATGAATCCTTAAAAAAACCCAACCATTTTTGAGAGCTGAAAGTTTCCATTATTGCAGTCCATCCTCCCCTGTGTGCAAAATTCCAGCTTGCAGATTCATGACCCACCAAGGTCTACGTGCGCTGGAAGACAGTCCCTGAGGAGCTTGAAAAGGTTTGAAATAGATCTAAAGACGATAGAGGTAATGAAATCATCCACCATTTTCATGTCCACTCAGAAGTGTGCTCTAGCTGTGTAGAGATAATTCCTTTCTAACTAAGGCAGGTACATCTCCAGAGATGTTTCAAGTATGTAACTGGAAGTATCTTTACACCGCCTGGGTAATTCCTCAGACTAGCTACTTCTGAAACTTTTTGCAAAAGCAAGCAATTCAAAAGGACATAAATTTGATTAAAACCAGACCTGGGACATTTCCTATGCTCAGTCTTTCAGTCTGCAAAGCTCATGAATCCCTGTGGTTAATTAGGAAATATTACTCATAGTAAGATCCAGTTATAATAAAATGTATTTTGCCGGAACATAGCATCGTAATAAGTTTCAGAAAGAGTCATTCCCCCATTTTTCTCCCACAGCTTCTAGTTTAGTGACCATGTTTTCTGGTAGGAGGACAATGCCATTTGTCCCACTTGCATACTGTGGAATGCAAGGACTGCATACTGTCCTCTCTCCTGGGGGCCACTGAGGCACTTCCAGCAGTGATGTTGCAGGCCAGATGAAATGCCCTAGGAGCAGCATCAAGCAGTGCAGGGAGCCCTCAGTCTACAACAGGGGGAGGTAATACCTTATAGTTCACTCATATATTATCACAGGAGGTATATCACAAGTTACAAACAGTAAAGTGTGGAAAATAAACCAAAATAAATTAAGTTAGTCTCACCAGATACATTAAAAGGCAGCTAAGTCTGGGTAGGGGACCATAACAGCAAAGAGACAAAACTGCAGGATGCTGGGCTGGCAAACCAAACAGATCTGGAAGTCTAAATTTTAACAAAGTTTTATACCAGTATCTATTTTTTGCTCTGCTTGAATAGCAACTCCTTCCACAATCATGTAAGGAATGTAAGCAGTTCACTATCCTCATTATATCAGACAGTGGATACTGAGCAGGAAGATGACTGTTTACTCCCTAGGATTTTGCTTCAATTCTGATAGCTTAATGTAGCACAGGTTTCTTATACACTCACAGAAGTAAAAAAAAATATTCTTATTTTATACTAGATTTTTGTTATGTAATGAAGATATAAAAAAGGTGAACACTGAAAATTACTTTGGTCTGACTGAAACTGACTGAACTTATGCTACATGGAATACAAAAAATAGCACCTATGACTGACACATTTACTTTCAAAAGGGCAAATTTTGAGAAAATTATTTGTAAAATTAACAATAGATCTTTAAAAATATAGATCTACTGTCTTTTTGCCCTTTGTTCTGAGTAAATATATTTCTTACAGGGGGATTTGCATCACATTGTATAAATCTTTCGTTTCAGTGGAAAACATCATAGTTTAGATACTACACTGAAGTGATTTCATATTTCATTTAAAAATATGTTTTCTGCTTTGCATGTGTGCTTGATTCACTGCATCTCTGGTGCTTTTATGCTGCTGTAGCTTCTTTGATCAAGTAAAATTAGAGTAAGGGACAGCAGCACAGGAATGTATGACACCCATACATTTTATGTTATTTAACTGTAACCAGAGCATTTCCCCATTGTCAAAGAAAAAGATATCAATCCACAGAGTGATAAGCATAGAAAAAAAATCAATCAAATTAGTGTATTATTTGAGAAAAAAAGGGGCAAGTGTACCGAAGAGTAGTGTAATGCCTTCTGAAGTTGGCAGAGTTAACAAAAACTTGGGTGATATTTTTCAAGGATCAAAAGCACCAAGAGCTAGTTTCTGGTTACTAAAATTACTTTTGATTGATTTAACTGTCCACCCCAGTTTTTTGGTACATGTAGAAGTGTGAGTTTCCAATCAGAACACCACTTCTCACCTCTTTGCTGGTCCCTTTTCTCATTATATGGGATGGAGATTTCATATAGGAAGGAGTGAACCCCATTCAAAGTAAATCAGAAAATACTCAACATATCTCTTACTTCAAGCACATTTTTGATGGTTTGGTTTTAGGGAAATACTTTCAAAAGGCTGTTGACTTCCAAAGTCTTAGCACATAGAAAATGGGGATGCTCCATCTTTTTTTAGTTTTTGTTTTTTTTTTTAGCTTTTTCTCAAGCTAAAATATATTTTGAAAAAAAAATAATGATAAAAATATTTTGAGATCTTTTCTGGGAGTTAATCTGGGAAAGGGTATTTATTAATTATTTTTTATTTTATTAAGGGCACATTTCCCATCATTTCAAGAGGATCACCGGTCCTGCTTGATTCTGCTCTTATACAAGCAGTTTCTAGCCAGCTGTAGCTTCCATTTCTAGTTAAGATTAAAAATTAAAGATAAGCCTATGTTAGTATGCAATCACCTATGAAAAGTACTCCTCTGTTTGCCCAGACTATCTGCTTTCTTGAAGCAGGACAAGCTCCAGGCATAACTAAAGCAGGCAGATGCATGGGACATGATCTTTTATTCTCTATGTCTTTTGCCTGCAGCAGTGCCCCAGCAGCCAGACTGATGCCTGCTACTGCAGCGAGGGAAGATCCCTGTATTGTGCTGCTCCTCTAGAGACAGCAAGTCCAAAGGTAGCTCGGGAGTCTCCATCATAACTGTGATGCAGCAGTAAAAACCACCCTGTCCCTGGGGTAGCGGCATCCCATTTTACCTGTGCTGCAAAGAAACCTTGAATTTGAGATGCTGTGGACAAGGACTGATGATAATAGGGTTTGTTCTTCTGGATTTAGCTAAAAGCAACCAAGTGCTCTAGTGTCCTGTCTGGCAAAAGCCATTTCAATAGAATGCTAATTTGACTCCCAGAATGAGATTGTGTGTGGCCTCTTGGAACTCGAGCTATCTTAATCACTAAAGTGTGATCTTTAATAACTAATTTCAGAATCCCATTTCTATTTCCTGGGATAACACTAGTATTTGTGAAACAAATGGCCTCTCCAATTTCCAGCATAAATGGATTAATATGTACAATAATTCATTGAAATAGAATGGCTGGAAGAACTACTTTTATCTTCTCTGCCTTGAGATATTGCAGTTCCATTTTCCAGACTTGTGTTTTCCTCAAAGTTTGTTCACAGATAAATTATCACATAATATATAACTCTTTAATGATCCATTCATCCACCTGTAACTCTCAGAGACAATTCTATTTTTCCCTCCAAAGCTTTCATCTGCACATCAGTATCTTCTGCTTTTTATACTCAGAAAGATGACAGAAGAAAAACCATACAATTACAGAATCACAGGATGCTTTGAGTTGGAAAGGACCTTAAAGATTATCTAGCTCCAAACACCCTGCAGGTGCAGAGACACCTTCCAATAGACCAGATTTCTTAAAGCCCCATCCAACCTAGCCCTGAACAGTTCCAGTGATGGGGAATCCACAATTCTGGGCAACCTGTGCCAGTACCTCACCACCCTCACAGCAAAGAATTTCTACCTAAAATGCTTTCAAAATAATAGATAGCATCTAAGGTAAAAGCAATGCAATTAGGTTCTGGTGCACCATGCAACCTTATGTTCTCAAATTCTTGTTGTTGGTTTGGGAATTTCAAGAGCAACTGCTTATAGAGTCAGCCACTATATGGGAAGAAGAAAAAGAAACTAAAACAGGCATTGGGCATTATTACAGTCCTGTTGGTCTCAGGCAGGAGGGAAGATGTGCAATGGGTTGAAATCTCAAAGATGTTGCACAAGAGAGAGACTACATCCAAACTAAGAGCTATGTTATACAGCAGGAGAGTATCAGGTGAACTGTAAAACTAAAATTGCACAGCAGAGGAAAGATGCCTAAACTCAAAGGTTTTGAGATCATTATCTTTAATGGTTGAAGTTATTATTGCCAATTCTTAATGAAAAAAAAATAGAACATGCTTCTTTCATTTCTAACTTCTATCATGTTCTAAGTTCCACTTCTATACTGGTTATATATGAAAAAAAAGTACATACTATAAATTTACAACAGATTTCATAGATAGTTTAGACAGCATTAGATGCTTAGCTACCTAACAAATAACTTGGTCTTTGAATCTTGTTCAGATAAGAAGTTTAGAAGTGGCAAAGAATAAGGAAAAAGCAATTGAAGTGCTATGAACGAACTATGCTGATTTAGAAACCAAGCCAAATAAAAACCATTACAATAGAGTTTCAAAAAGTTATGCTTGCAATTTAAAATACCCATAGGGCAGATCTGACTTACATGACCAACACTTAATGTATAGTACGTGATAAGATGACACATGCAGTTTTGAAACTTGGCAGTAATTCTGAAAAAGAATACTTTGCTGGCCATTAACAATTTCTGAGCAAAATATTAGATTTTTATATATGTCTGTAGTTGAGTTCCTGAGTGATTATAGTTATAACAGTGTCTTCTCATGTAATCTTAGGACACCAAAAGCTGCATGGCAAAATGAAAGTAAAGATTAATAAATTACCTCCCTTCTTGCTCATGCTAACAGTTCACTAAATTCACATCCAGCATTTGCTTTCTGCTATTAAATGCAAATGAAGAGAAGCTGCAACAGATCTACAGGAGCACAAATGATACAAGAACTGGGCTTGCACTTTGGTAAAGGGTTTTGAGGGGTGTTACAGTGAGCTCATGGGCACTCTATTTCCCCTTCTCCAGAACCCTGTGACTCTGATCAAGATAACCTGAACCCCTCCTTCCTGCCCCAATGGGGTTGGCGGAGAGCCAGGGAAGCCCACCCTGTCCAAAGTCTATATAACCGCTGACATTTCCTGTTCGTCCTCTTTTGCCCCGCTCTCCCCTTGGACACCACAGAATAAAGAGAGCTGAACCAACATATCTGGGGTAAGAGCCTCTTTTGGAAATCTTTGCCATCTCCTGATATTCCTCCCCTCACAGCCTCGGACCTCTGGGCTAGCCTGATATTCAGGGGGCTGTGCAAGGGGGGGAATGTCAGAGGGGGGATGTGTGTGTGTGAGAGAGAGAGAGCAGGGAGGAGAAGTAGTATGAGCTTTATATTGAAATATTTTAGCATGCTTTAATGCACCTAAATAGTCTCACAAAGGGAACTCAAACTAAAATAGTAGGCCACAATGAGCAACTGTAGTTTAACGTTGGCAAAGTTTAAATAATATATCAAGATTCAGGGTTATTGGTTTTATGTTTTTGTTTGGGGTGGGTTTTTTTGGAAATTCATGTGTATTTTTCAATGGAGCTGGTACTGACTTGCAGCTGTTTGATATTAGAGGCAAGACCTACCAGCCTTCAAACCTCACATTAGAAACAGACCTTTGGCCAAGTTGTGTCTTCGTTTAGACCTTGGCAACCCTGCTTACATCAGTGGGGGTAATGTGACCTCTCATTTGAATAATGCAGTGCAGTGATATGGTTCTGGTTTGTATTTTCTGTGATTGTTTCAGTCTAAATGCAGGAACTCCCTGGATTGTGTGTGAGATGAAAATGCCTTCCAGAGGTAACAGAGGCACAGATACAGGAATCATTTGCCTGATCTGACAAATCATGTGGCAGGCACAGGTCACAACACCTTGCCAGTCTGGCAACAAACATACCTGCAAGGGCCTCTTCTTGCACTGAAAAGATCAGAAAAGGTGCTGTGGGTGATGGCAAGGCAGCAGGAAGTCAGAGCAGAGGGATTAGCTTTCTAGCACAAGTGAATTATGTGCATGTACATGATCTTTTGAATGAAGAAATGCCCCTTTTCTCTCTTCCCCAGACACAGCCAAGTTCTAGAATAAGCAAAATTCAGCCCAGACTAAAACAGTTAAAACAACTGCATTAGAACAGGATTAATGTCATAGTAAATATGCTTCAGCAATCCACTGAAGACATATCCTAGTTTATTGTATCATTATTTCTCTGAATTTAGGAAAGTTATGAAAATGGTTGTTTGTGCTCTGAAACAGCTTTTACTCCCTTATGAAAGAAAAAGGAAATGGAGTATTAGAATCCTTCAGGAAATAAGAAAAAGTCTTGACCTTTGGTAACTTTCAACATCACATGCTTAATATAGATATGAAAAACAAACATTATGGGGTTGCAAACATGAAAAATACTGTGAGCTCTCTGTTTATTTTTTTTTGGTTTGTTTATTTCGTAAAACATCTCCTTGCTCAATTGCAGTGATAATGATTCTCCAAAAATGTCTGGGCTGAGAATCTGCATCCTAAGCTTTTAAGTTAGACTCTCTGCCTGGCTGCACATCAGTCAGAAAAACAAACAAACTCTAGTCATGATGATGCCACATCACCACGAAAACAGAATGAACGTATTTGACCTGCAGCATCTTTGCCTTACTCAAGAATTTTCATTAGGTTTTGTTTAAACTGTTCAACCTTTCTTGTGCAGGCAGAAAAGAGGTTTGTTCCATGAAACTAACAAAAAATGAAACAAAACAATCTTTTAAAGCCAAAACACTTAGCTTAATCCATCTTTAAATCCTATTACACATTCAACAAATGGCAATAAGTAACCCTTACTGACCAGAGATGAGGCAATATATGGCAGACCAAGCAGAGTTTCTCCATGGTTAGCCTAAAGGGCACTGTCAGGTTCAAAAATCATAAATTCCTGTCTCTTTGTACACTAGTCAGGCCTTTTCACACAGCTCTGGCATGCATTTATGCCCAAGCACAAGCTTTGTCGAGATGTCAGAACATCATATATGAGAGACAGACCCCCAGACACTTACAACAGACACCACTACTTGCACCACCACCAGTGCAAAAGCAAAGGTATTTTTATTTTCTGGAAAAATTGACTTACTTATTTTCATGGTGTTTTGCATTCAGCTTGTCAATAAATAAAAATTCAATAGGCATTTACAGTAAATAATAATGATAAAAATATTGCCTCACTCCTGATTGCTTACCCTCTCCAGTACCCCAGCATTCGGAGTGTAAACAGTGCAGAAGAATTTTGTGTTTACTAAAAGAT
Source organism: Lonchura striata (assembly GCF_050655825.1). NCBI lineage: Eukaryota > Metazoa > Chordata > Aves > Passeriformes > Estrildidae > Lonchura > Lonchura striata. The sequence continues at coordinate 65,173,928 of NC_140704.1, forward strand.
TCCAGTACTTTGTTTTGGTTTTGAGGCTTTTTATTTGTTATTTGCCATTTTTGATACTTTCTCCCTCTCTGCTCCCCCAAAAGCTAATTCTGTTTGCTTTTAGTTTTCATCACAAGGTACTAATTTGGAAGCTATCCAAAAGGTTGATTTTAAGTATTTAGTATTACGTACAAATAAATTAACATCAATGAGACGCTGAAATCAATGTAAAAACTGCTTTTGTAATGTCTAAAAGCTGTTTATAGCTTCTCAAGAGGGATGTATGTGAGTGACATCAATCCTGGTCAACATGCATGTTTTTCAGAGTGTAAGCAAAAGGAAATTGAGGGTAAAGATTCAAAAACACTCATAATCCATTGTCATATCATTCTCACTCATGCACATATGTTTATATTTCTACTTGCAAAAACTGACCAAGAAAATATTTTGTATACTTTACTATTGCTGGGCCTTCTTTTCTTTTTAGTTACTGCGTACAACATCTAACTGCATGCCTTGAGTTTCTTTGCAAGTGCCTCCATGGTCCAGGGTTCTCCAGCCATGATGCATTCCTTGTACAGGGAGCCATGGCACCTTGGTCCCCGACCCAGCACAGCTAAGGATTTCCATCCTTAGATGAAGAGTGATGAAAAGGGGTCATTTCAACCTGCTAGGAGGGTCTGCAATAGGTTTCTGTTCTCCTCATGCAGGCTAAAGCACCTTCTCAGTCACTGGCTGGACATCTGGTAAGTTTAAAGACATCACAAAAACTTGCAGTGCTTTTCATATGAGCAGTATGCCTGTGCCACAGTGGGTGCTCAACATCCTCCAGATATTTGATTGTACATCTGTTTTATTTGAAGAAAGCATCTCAAATCCTAAAATTGTCCTCCTCTGCACACCCATGCTGAGCTGGCACCACCACAGTGGTCAGGACTCACTTGTTCAAATTTTGTTCAGGTACAAAAAAGGTTATTCTGGCCCCTTTTTCACAGAGGTGGGGGACCAAGAGATGGCAGAAATGGTCAGGCAAGAACAAGGAAGCCATGGTACCAAGAAAGAAGACTGGGTTGGCCAACCATGTCTTGGGGAGCATCAGGCACAGCATGGCCAGCCAGTCAAGGGAGAGGATTGTCCAGCACTGCTCTGCACTTGGGTGCCTCATCTCAAGTGCTGTGTGCACTTTCAGGTACTGCAATATAAGAAAGATATTAAGCTCTTAGAGAGCATCCAAAGGAGGCTGAGGAAGATTATGAAGAGCCTTGAGGGGAAGCCATATGAAGGGTGGCTGAAATCACTTGGTCTGTTCATTCCAGGAGATTGAGGGGAGACGTCATTTTGGTCTACAATTTCCTTATGAGGGGAAGAGGAGGGGCAGATGCTGATCTCTTCTCTCTGGTGATCAGTTATAGGACCTGAAGGAATGGCCTGAAGTTCTGTCAGGAGAGATTTAGCCTGCATATTAGAAAAAGGCCCTTCACCCAAAGGGTGCTTGGGCACTGGAACAGGCTCCCTAGGAAAGTGGGCATAGCACCATGCCTGACAGAATTTAAGAAGATTTTGGACAGTGCTCTTGGGTACATGGTGTGACTCTTGGGGCTGTTCTGTGCAGGGTCAGGAGTTGGACTCAATGATCCTTGTGGGTCACTTCTAAATCAGAATATTTTTTGATTCTATGATTCTGTGAAGTTTGGAGAGGAAGAAGACAAGAATGGATTGGGCTATGACAGAAAGAGCAGAGCTTTAAGGAAGGCATTTTAAAAGTTAGACATGCCAGATCTTTTCCCATTCCAAAGTTCTTTTTCTCTGTCACTGGAGTGAGCAATTTGGTGTTGTAGACACCATAGACTCACCTATTCTGAAATGATAGTACCAAACCATAGAAGATCACCCCATCGACGAGGGTGCTGTGGCTGAACCGGGCTGTGTACAAATACATTGCTCCAATCCTGGCACTGCTGTTGGAAGGGAGGAGTGACCCACAGAGGTCTGCTGCATGCTGTTGGAGGTTCTGACTCCCTCATCCTGTGCAAGGGCCTGATGAAATATGCAGGGCTTATGTCACTGTCACACCTACCTACTGAGCAAAAGGCACCCATAGCTATCTGAAGACCTGCGTACATCCAACGGGTGCTGCCCAGACTTAAGCATGAGATGGGATAACTTTTGCCAATAAAATATTTCCCATCAGTCCAAAATACTAACAATTACCTGAACCACACAAAAACCACTTGGAAAGACACAAGTTTGCAAACAGTAAATTAACTAACATCCTCCAAGTTGTTGTTCGAGCTGCAGTACTCACTGCTTCAAACAATGCCATTTATAAAGCAATAATGAAAAGAACTAGTCTATAAACCTTTCCCTAGCAGCAGGAGGGCTTAGGTTCCCAGGTTCACAAGACTTCAGTTTATTTGAAGCCCATCAGACTTCAGCAAAGAGGAAATAATCAAGGTAAAGAGAAAAGTAATCCTAAAAAGCTTAACAAGGCACTATCGAGTATGTTTTTTCCTCTGCATATATTAACTTTCAAAGAGACAGAAACCAGCTTTCTACCTTTACTACATTATTTCCCACTTGTTAAATGGCAACGCATAGCCCAAGTGTGTTTCATAAGGCTAAAATAGGAATCCTTCTTTGTGAACTAGTGAAGTAAGGATCCAGTTGGCAGGCTTGCTCTCCCGGCAAGCCTCATTAATACAAAAGGGGGTTTATCTGAGAAAAGTCTAAATTACGAGTTCTAAATGGGTAATCTCAGCTGCAAAAGAAAACAAGGCTGGGGAGGTTTTTATGCCGTGACTGTGCTTAAGCTTCAAGCCTGCAGGCTAGTGCTACTCAGAGTGTTTCTGATGGGATAATTTTCTATGCAAAAAGACTGATTCATTGAAGAATTACTCATGTCATGGCCAACGTGCCAGTTTCAATGGCCATTCATCTGACAGGCGCAACAACCCCTTCTGAAATGTTTTAAATGACCAGGTGCAATTTTCCTATTTTTAAATAACCTTTCATGGTTACTCTATCTAGACAAATGCCCTGCAACACCAGATGAGCTACTCCCACTGCTGTAGCCTAGGCAAGGTTCAGGAGGAGCACAACTCCCTAAGGCACTACCTAGCTTTGCCCTTTCCCTTTTTTCTCTCTCATTTTGAGAAAACAGTCCTAGTGCCTGATAGCAGCACTGAAATGTTATATCAATATGCTGATTCTAGTGTCATGGGGTAAATTATGCACTTTAGGTCTATAATCAGGGAGCCTGATGTGCAAATAAGTTCCTGCACCCAAAGGGTGGATGAGTTAAACACATCAGATCTGTCAAGGTGATCCCAAAGCCTTATGTTAGGAACAGTGAGAGGTATTCCACGCCAACAGGAGAGAAGGCCCTAGGATTCATGTGGAAAGTAGAGTGTCTGAACAGTGCCCATTTCGATCAAGGTGGTGTGAGGCTCAAAATTTGACTCCAGAGTCATCAGAGCATGTCAAAGTTAGAAGCTGCCAACCTTTTCCCTTGATCAGTTCTTGACATTCCTCTCTAGAACTGTAGTATTTTATTGCAAAAATGTGGATTTTTAGAAGTCCATTCTGTTTTTGACAAAACTAAGTTTCAAAACAATAAATCCATATAACCTGCTGTACTTACATGTCACCTGAAAGGCATGATTATTCCTCTCTGGCCACCCAACCTGTCAGGTTTTCCATTAATATTAATACACAAACCCTTACAAATGCAACTCCCATTTAACTGTTTAGGCTAATATTTTGAAAGATGAAAAGAACAGCTTTCAAAATACAGGAAAAAATCCAGAGCACGCGACCACATTTCACAGGTCAGTGGCTGGGATAGCAGGAGCTGCTGAAGGAGAGCTGAAGGAACAAACTCGCTCAGGGGCATTTTAGCACTCTTGTGATACGATACCCGTTATTCATCAGCATGCAACAATCCCCTCTCCAGATGAAAAACACTACAGATCATGTTCCTAATAAAACAGTCAATTTGCCTCCTTCTCTTTTTTGTTGTTGGAAAGAATTCCTTACAACCTCACCTCCCTGGGGCATGTCTTCCTCTCCCCTTTTGTCAGTCAGGAGAAAACAAGGCTCTGTTCAACAACAAAGTCTCACTGGCCGGCCTCAGAGACGCTCACATGAGGTTTCAGACAGACCCAGGAAATTATTGTTGGTTTAGATGCCCTGATTAATAATCTACAAAAAGATAGCAAAAACTATGTAGATGGTAAGCATGGTGAGAGCACATTTCTGCCATGACAAACATATCAGGGTGAAAATCGTGACCCCTTTAGGAAACTTCAGCATATAAACTCTGGACAGTGCTTTCAGGCTTCAGCAGAGGAAGTCTAATCCATCCCATATTTCTAAGCTTCCAAGGGTAGCAACTTCAAATCCACAGCTGGGGTTTGTAGCTCACTGAGACTACAAGTTTAGCATATCTATAGCAGGAAGGACAGGTATCCTTGCTGAGCCCTATGACCTACCTTCATTCTGCCTGCACTTGGTTTTAGCTATGACAAAGCTCACCTGTAGGCTCAGGCACAGTTTACTTTACTTTATGAGGTCAGTTTAAGACAGAAAACAGAATGGACCTGTTTGGGCTTGAGATCAAGAGTGTATCTTTGCAAAACTCACTGCATAGGCAAAACCTCAGCCATCCCATTAAGTCTCCTGGAACTGTTTTACACAGACAGACCAGGACTTTCTGTATGCTACCAGCCCCTTACCAGTGGGCAAAGAGATTTTGCTCTGCCCTGTGCAAGTGTCTTCAGTAGTCTCTGCTGTCAGTGTGTGGAATTTTACATTTAAATATCACTAGTTCCCAGAATATTTAAAGGCCATTACTAGAAAGCAAGCTATTGAGTCTTCAGGTTTGCAACATTTATTGTTCTCTAATGCATCTAAAGTAATTCAGTCTTTGTCAGCAGCCTTATGTGTGACAATTATAAAATGGTTGTAAATTTAATTTCCTTTAAAAGAAGAAAAAGAAAAGAGCCTGATCTGCAAAACCATTCTTGCAGTTACATACACAATTGACATATGAGCTTCATGCTTTTGCATATGCAAGCTCACCACCACATGGTAATTTAGATTCTACCTTGATTAAGAATTTCACTTACCCCTAACCTGATTAAATCAATGGGCATCTACAGTACCCTGCCTAAACTCAGAGGATGTCTTATGCCAGAGTTGTAATGAGATTAATTACATCTTAAACAGACAATTTTGTAATTAGAGAAGATGGAAATGTTTTAAAACATCCATATCCTTGGAAAAAAGTAAATTTGTTTAACAGCAGGGAGTATAAATCAGAAATTTTTAAACAAATACTAGTTTTAAACAGCTACATACGCCCATAATGGACAACAACACAATAAGTTTTCCATAATGTGAGTTTCTTCTTAAGTTCTTAAGCCCCATATGTTAGCGATTACATTATGTCCTTAAATCATCAGGGTTGATACTTCATATAACATTTTTACTCACTATTGTAATGTTGAATGTTCTCATTATTCAGATATATTGCTATTTTTTTCAGAATCCTGCTAAGTTACTGTTCTTGAGATGTTGTATATGCCAAATGAGTTACCTGTATTAAATATTCCAAGAGAACAAATGAGTGCAGGGAGTAACCTTGTTTACAGCACTGCCCAACAACCACAGGAGAGACCTATTGGCAAATTCTGTTTTGAGCAGAAAATGAAGAGTCAGCTGATTTTTGTTACAAAGAGTAGGAATCACCGATGTTAAATAAGTGACTGTCCTGGGGGTTTTCAGAACTGCTCACATCATACTTCAGACTACCAAGGGGAGGAGGGAGTCATTGTATGAATTACTCCAGCAATATTTCATGAGCTAGTAAATTTTCTATGGAAATGATCCAGCTTGATGAAAATGTCTGTATTTCAAACCTCACAAGAGTCTGATTTAGAAGAGAAATAGTGCTCGTTTACTGCAGCTTCATTGAAGACAAAGATGGAGAGAACCTGAAGTGTTGAAATGTTAACGTTCCAAGAAAACTAATTATCATATTTTCACTTGCAAACTTCAAGCCTGATGCTAATTAATCTCTGTGGAAAGGCTGTATATGAATCAAATTATAATGTAAGTCAGATTATACAGGATGAGATATATAACATACCCTGCCACTGAGGAGAAACAAAATGGATTTCTTGCACAGAAATGACAAAAAAACCAAAGAGCTTGCTCTTCATTAGTGCACCAATCTGTACCAGCCGGCTGATGACAGATTCACCCCAACGGAGTGTTGCAAACCACCTTGGATTTTCAAAAGTTTGCCTGTGGTCACAAATTATCTAGATGCAAGAGAAAAAACTATTTGACTGAGCAAACCTTGATGTGGCACTTGCAGAGTTCTGTTGTGAAAACATCTTGAGGGCAATCAAGTGCCATTAGCACATGTCAATGAGGCTTCCCATGAATTACTACAAAAATTACAGTTAAGTGTACTCCTCCTCCATCACTGTCCAACATCTCTGACAAAAGAGTTTGGATGTCTGTTGAAGTATTAGAGAAATTAACACCTTTCTGCCAGTGTATAAGCAGAAGGATGTCAGTAGACTATTAATTTGGTTCGTCTTCACTAAAGTTTTTATATAATTAATTTATTGATTTTAGGATTAAAATTATTTGTTACCATTTACTCTGGAATACTATATTGTGCATATAATGGGGTTAGTAAAGAAGACTTGAATAAATCAGTTCTCATTTAAAAGGGAAACAAAATATATACTGAAAGAGGAAATAAAATACATGTTTTTTAAACACAAGATAATGTTTACTACCTCTCTAAATAAATTCCATGGAGTCTGCCTAAATAATGTTGTTTTCAATTTATAGACTTACCATGAACATGCCAACCAAAAAAAGAAATGCTGTAAGTAGCTCATAGTACTTGCATCCACATAGCTTGCATAGCTTTCTTTTCTTTTTATCTGTTTTAATCTATTAACTTATTGTCATGCAACTTTCAGATTTAGAAAAGCTTTCATAGATGTGGGGGCTTTAATCACTGTTTTCTCCTTTTTTTTGTTATTTTTTCTCCTTAAGATGGGATACAACATGGAGTCAAGCAAGTCTTGTGCAGTCCTACTTTACCAGCTCAATTTCTAATGCTGTTTCCATTAGTTTACTTGTTGATTATATATGTTCTACCATTGTTATAATTTATTATAAGGCCTTTTTTTTTGTGTGTGTACACATCTGTTTAAACAGTTCCACTTGTTAGACCTATCCACACAGGCAAAAAGGTTGTTCTTTATCTAGACTGCATTACCTTGTTTTCCAAAGCTTGCACTTGCACACTTTCTGATGAATTACTAATCAACAGTTGTGAGGTTTAATGGCACGCCTGGGTTTGGTCAGCATATTTGGCTATTCCAGATGTTTCCAAGCATCTGCATTTCCCCTCTCTTTCTTCTTTTCACCCACCACTCCCTGAGGACTAAATACTCTAAAGGAATAAAGAGCAAAGTGTTCCAGAACCATATGGCTATTTCAGTCCTACACAGTTCAAGGCCTTGTCTTTTCATACAGAAATCATTTTGGTTTAAATCTAAGAGGCAAGAGAGTGAGTCTTTTCTGACCTTGCATTTTGCTCAGTTTTCTGTAACATCCCATTACTGGGCTGAGCTTTCCCTCTGCTCATCTCTGACTTTCAATCTCCATTTAATCTTTAAAAAAATACAGACTCTGCCTTCAATAATTTATCTCAAATGAGAATCTGACCTTGTACACACAGATCACGAAGAATTTCAGCGAGACATGGCCCTTTGCTTGCACACATTTGTTATTTCTTAAAGATATAATACAGTGTACAGTAGGTATTTATATATATAAGGTATAACTCAAAGTAAGAAAAAGTTTGCAAACAGAAGAGTGAATGAGTAGGAAATTTACATTTTATATCGTTATGCTTTCTCAACATGTCTTCCTGTCTCCATTTGCAGATCAATGGTATCTAAATCTGCAATTTGAGAGGAGTTCTTCTACAGAACCATGATTATGTTTATCCTTTATAGTTGTCCTTTCCAATCTCTTACCTTGTATTTCTCTCAGTTTCTTTCTATTTTCATTGGCATGGTTGCGTCTTCTGCACAAATTCCTGAACCACTTCTGTTCCTTTTCTCCTGTTACTGCCTTGTGCTTTCTGACTTTTCCTTCAGGCCTCCACAGTTTGTACTATTGTATTATCCTTTCCAGCTCATTTCCTCAATCTATTTTTTTTTTTTTATTTTAAGTCAAAATACCCCTGCAACTTTTCACCTGTCTTTTGGAAATTGGTCTTCCTGAAATGCAACAGCAAAATTCACCCTACTACTCCAGAAAGATTAAATTTAAGATTATCAGATCTGTTAGAGTCACAGAAACAGGCTGGTGTTCTTCAAAATTTGGCCTGGTCTCACGATTTTTGCACCAAAAAGAGTCAAGAAATCACACTCAGAGGAGTGCTGAACCTTCAAAGAGAAAATATACAAACTATGATGTCAGTATATTTTTCAGCCTTTTTTGATCCACACTACAGTCAGCTTTTACCCAAGGGGTCTGGAGACCATTAATCTGGGACTTTGATTTAGAGCACAGTTGGGGATTCTACTTTTTCTCTTTCCAGTATCCAACAGCAAGAAAGCTATGTACCTATTTCCATTCCTCACTACACCCTATGTGCCACCCTTTCTTCAGCCTAGAGCTGGCTTTCAGATGACTTCTGGTTTTGCCCTTCACTTTTCTTTATCCCTCATCCTATATGTGTAAGCAAGCTCCAAACTCCAGTGTTGGAGCAAAACCAGGACTATAACAAGAGACAAATTGCAGCAGCCTCAGGTGTGGTACTGCCTGCCTTCATCAGATTCCACCTGTGGTCCAGCAGATTTGCTGCAGCACAAACTGGAGGCTCATGAAGCCTCCTCTAAGACAAAATCAGAAATTAACCCTCTTGTGCTAAATAAGTTAAAAGACTTGCTCTCCAGCAGCCTTTGCAATGCTATCACATCCAACATCAGTTTCCTCCCCTGCCAGTGCTGATTCCACTAGCAAGGGCAGAATTTTGCCCTCAACTATTCACAAGTAATTAATGCATTATTGAACAGGAATAAATAGATAGCAATTAAATAACAAGTATTAATGACTTATTTATTAACATATTAATAGTTGGCCTGAGAGTAATAAATGCAAATTAGTGTAAAGTGGTACCAAAAATTGTGTCGATAATAGGCCCTGAAGTAATCTTGTGTGTTCAAGATAATTACAAATATATTTTCCTTTCAAAAATCTACTGCCGGGTAATTTTTTATGGTTTGCTATAATATCATTTTAAAATTAGAAAATTAGCCCTAGTCTCATTAAAATAATTTTGCAGTGCATCAGGCTTTATTTCAAGTGTAAGTTTCACATTATCTTCTTGCCTACACATTATCTTCTTGCCTACAGACTTGGCATTTTTTTTCCCAGAAATCCTCCTTATGTGCCAATATTTTGGGCCTATGCTTGGTGTGCAGATTTGTTTCAGCTTACAACAGCTACTTGCACAACTTTTCTCATCATTAGTATTACTACATAAAAAGTCCCACTGCAAGCAGAGGTGGTACTTTGAGGCTAAGTCCAGTAAAAATCTCTAAGGGCCATATTTATATTCCTGCTAATAGCAATTGACCTGATAAATAGTGTAGAGGCTTTAGACATGACCAAACTGATGCACACCTAACAATCAGATCACAACAGATCCCATTTAAAAGACCATCTCTGGTCAGCTATTTTACTAGAAATACTTCCCCCCTCTTTTTATTTTTTTTTTAATTCTTATTTGTTTAGACAAAAGAAAACCCCACCTCATACCTTGGCTCTAAACTATTACTTAACATTGGAAAAGCAATTACTTGGTGAGGACAGAAAGACATTGCCACTTTTATCAATTCTAGAAAGAAAAGGAAATTCTTGGCTAAAATCGAGGGTCCTGCCTTCATCACTGATCTGCTAACAATAGCAGATTAAAATATTCCAGTCTGCCACTGGTCCTGATTTTACTGATTCTATACTCTGACACACATTTAACGCATGACTGTCTCTAATAAAAGATCAGCAAATATTCAGCTCTGCCTCCATGTTTGCAACAGGAATGGAGGAATGGGGGTCCAGACTTCCTCCTAGCACTGGTGCACAGAACGCTGCTTCAGCACATGTTTGTTTCTAGAAATGTTCCTGCCTGCCTCTGTAGGTGGCATTTTTACTTCTTTGTAGCTTTCTTCTTTAAAGGCATTGTAAATGGCTTTTTCCAGAATAATCAAGTGCCTTTATGTGAGGTAGAGGGCTACGGTGGCTCTGCCTGCACAGTGCCTTCCAAACCACTACGTAAATGTGATTGTGGCCTTGTAATCTGTGTACCTGGAAATATAATTCGTTTTGTTGCTAATGAAGGTCCTACGGCACAAATTTATTAAAGGTATACTTTTCCGTGGGATAATAATTGGGTCGATAATATTAAACTCATAGGCTCATTATTTAATTGCAAGGGCAGATTATGAATACAGCTTCTAAAATGTATTTTAATGAAAAACACTACATCCTGACCTAATCATATCAACCTTATGCTATCTAATTAAGGATGCAAAAAATCATTAGAGTTGCAAAATATTAGTTCCAGCTCCATCAGGCTGTTAGCTGCCCCTTCATGAATATATATATTTTTTTACTCTATGATAAATAGTTAATGAGGTAAAAATGACAAAATTTGCATGTAGGCAAATTAGTTTAATAGACTGATGTCTTCCTGGTCTACAGAAAGTGACCTTTTTCCTATCAAAAGAAATACTGAAAATACTTTGAAATGATGGCATGGATGTCATTCCACAAATGACAAATCACTCCTCTGAACAATATAAAAATTATAAAATGCAATAACCTTAAATTCTCATCATATTGTAAATGTGTCCTCTGCTGCTGCATTTATCAATTTAATAAAAGGAAATTAAGCATATTATAAAATACCCATTTATAGGGCAATTTTTAATCCAGCGAATAAAAATGAGAAGCACATGGTTAATAGCAAGAAAATATTGCAAAAATGTAGACCTATTTTTTCCAGAAGGTTTGACTGACTATTTACTTGAATGACCTCCATTTAAAATATATTTTTTATATGGAGTGATGTAAGATATGGCAGTCTTACCCTTCCCTTTATAAAATTGTTCACAGTTAATTTCGTATTTTATTTAAAAATTAACACATTAATAATGCACACAATAAGACCTAGTGATGTGTCTTCCATACTGATTACTTTGTACAATTAGACATACAAAAAGAAAGGGACAAGATAAATACCGTATGCAAATCTATAGCAGCAAAAAGGGTCTTTCTGTATCTGCAATGCCTAGAAGCATAAAAAGACCTGCAAGTACAGCTCCCACTCTTCCAGGGAGATACGTCATGTAGAGAACATATTTCTAGAAGGGAGCACGTTTTTATTGCAAAACTAGATTTGCAAAGAGCTAACAACATTTCCTTTTATGGTTCCCTTTTTCATCAAAATGATAAAAAAAAAAATAAAAATGGAAGAGATGGGGAAGATTTTGATTTTTGAAGACTGGTTCTTTTTTTCACAGTATTTGTATTTTGTACTGATAATTCAGGAGTTTTGAATACTAGACTCCAGTCACAAATTTTCCCCATTGTGAGGCAGATCCTGTGACCACTGAAGTAGAGATCATCTCTAGAGATGCCAGTGATGCAAATTCCTGTGCTCCTTCCACATTGCTCATATCTTCTTACATCATATAATCTACACCAATGTGTCCCCCAGATAACAGGAATGTTTAACACTGTCACAGCCTGTCTTTTGGTTAGGGATGATGTAAGGGGAAAAGCATGAAATTCATGCAGTTGTAGACAGAATAGGAACCAGAAACTTAGGGGCTTTAGTAAAGACAAAACTGTGCATCACTTTGCTTTGTTGAATGAAATGTGTGCTGCTCTCCGTGAGGCATTGGGATTCTTCCCTTACTCCAATTGCATCCTCTGAGATGCTGGATCCAGCTGAGGCTGGCTCCATTTTAAAGGATCTCAGACTAAGATTTCACATTTCAGTGTGGCCTTTCATGCATGCTAGGCTGCACACTGGGAGAAAAACTAGTCACTTACATGTTCCTATAGCTATTGGTCATGTCTTTCATTGTTCTGTCCCTTGAAGTATGTCTTACTGTAGCATTGGAAAACCCATTCAGGTTTTCTCCATTCAGGTACAGACTACCTGTATACAGAGAAGGATTTTTTCTTTCCATTTGTTTCCATTTGTCTTTACCCCCACACTTCCCCCTTATCTCCTAACCTTCTTTTTTTTGTTGTTGTTTTTATTTTTTGTTCACCTTATCCAGCCATTTCTGTTCTGCTGCAAGAAATTATATACTGGAAATATTATTAGAAATTTGTTCAGTACTTAAAAGAGAAATGTAGTTGTTTTCAGTTTCCTCATGTATCATTTTTTCCAAATGCCACTGGTGGTCCTTGCATGCAAAATTAGGTCCACTACATGTATTCTTTGTTTGACCTTACTCAACTTGTTATAAATATAATAGGAACCAATTGTCAATGGTTATACATTGACTTATTGCAGTAAGTTTTGAAGTGCAAAAAAAAATGCTATTTTACTTACTGGGAAAGGGAAAATAAGTTCCGTCTCTACAAAATGTAGTAATGTCTGAGGCAGGTGGTTGTGGAAGCATGTTCACTCTTTCAAACCTTTTCCCTCCCCTCTGCTGAAATGCCATGTGCTGCTCTACGCTTTCCCACAAAAATTAAGCTTACTGAGTATCTGCTTTTTCATTCAGTTTTTCCTTTCTGAGTCCAAACTGTCATCACAGGGGGAAAAAAAATGTGGATAATAATTACAGCTGTGGCAGATGTTTATAACAGTGACAACCGAGGCTATATATTTATATAAACTGCTGATCTTTCAGAGGTAGTTATAGAGATTTGAAAAACCTGCATACCCTAATCTTAAATTCCTTGTTCCACAGGGTTAGAAAAGAAAAACAAAACAACTCATACATGCTTAAGAGGACTAATTTCCTTCCTATCAGGAATCTGTTCTTTTTTACATTGAGGCAGAAGAGTTACCAAACAAAGCATTGTACACAGAGGCATTCACAGATATATGGATCAAAGTGACGAGCACTTTGCCAATTGTCCAAAAGCTGGTTTGTAAATTAGTCCTATGGGAATAACACTGATGCAAAGCTAGAAAGCAAGGAAGGAAGGAGAACAATGTCCCTGAGAGACTACTGACCACATTACTTCTTCTATTTTCAATTCTCTGAAAGCAATTATGACCAGAGGCCTTATCTGTGTGGATGACATGCCCCTCCACTGGATCCTTTGCAAGCACAGAATGTGTCTCCTATACAACACATATTAAAATCTTTATATGGGACTAGAGGCAAGGGGCTTAATGGAAAAGAAAAAGGAATTATTTTGATAAACACAGCAGAATGCCTTTCCCTGCAGATTTCCAGCTTAGCCCACTCTTCTGGGCAATCCTGGAGGAAAAGGGCCAGGGAGAAGAGTGTTGCTCTCCTATCTGACTGACCAAACTCACACCCCCTGGTCAGGCTAGTCTCACCTGTGCCTTCTTAAGGAATTAATTTTACTTGTTCATGGAAATACTCAGTTTGTTGAACTGGATGAGAAATTATCTAGGATGATACTGATAGTTAAACCAGTAGGAAGTCTCCAAGAGCCAGTCAAGAACCATCAGATGGCACAGATAATTTTTGACATCAGTGATGCCTCTAAGCCTTTGGTTACTAAGCAGATTGTAACCCCTCAGGATGTACAGGCAATGCACATGCAATGTCACAAAATTCCCCTGAACATGCTGCTTCTTAGCTTCTCTATTCAGTGAAGCACCCTAAGAATAATTTTCTAATATCTATGTTCTTTTGAATAACACTAAGAAATGCAAAGCATTAATTTGCACCACAGACTCTTTTTGGAGACTGTTCACCACTCACCATCCGTCTTTCACCATTGATTCCTCTCCACTGCTCAGCCCTCTTCACAATGTAGCTCAGCTCCTGACTGGAAATCTCCAAGTCCAGGGGAACAAAGAATGTGCCTTCCTCAGCATGAATACGTTGAAATACATCCAATAGCCAACCTTCGCTATGTAGCCTAAAGATAGAAATTACATGTTTGGTTCATCTTTGAGAAGACTCTTAATGGAAAAAAAAAAAAAAAAAAAAAAGAGTAATTCTTGTGTAGACCTCTGTTTCGGTTTTCCCTTCATGACTATGGTGTCTGCCCATGAATAAGAAGCTTCTTTCCCACAAGTTGTCCAACGTACAGCCCTTCCCAGCCCTCTGGAGAATTAATAGTACCTGAATCAAATCACATAAATGTAAGAAGCAATTTAATTTGATTATTTAAAGATATTGACTTCCCAAAAAGATCCTGATCTTCCTTCCCTTCAGAAAGGAAGGAAGATGTCTGTTCTTAGCACTGGGCTGGGTAACTAGTTCCAGTAGCATGGTTAGACATGAATGGAAGTCCTGCTGTGCCAGGGTTCAATAATGGGCAAACCACATCATATAGAAGGGAGCCACTCACCCTTTTTTTCAACCCCAAGCCTGAAGCCTATACAATCTAAACTTTTCTTGATGTTACAAAAGCTCATTTCATTTGTTGGCTTTTTTTTTTTCTATGACATTTCTGTTCTGTGGTAAGGAATTGACTAAGCATTATGCAGTAAAATTTTTTACCACAAGAAAGGCTTGCTGTGTGGCATTTCTTGATGTAGGTGAAACCAAGAAATATTGCGGGGCTTTGTGAAAGCCTGGTGTCACATTTTTAGCCTAAAATGAACTTGGAAACATCAAAACACTGCTGTTTGATTCAAATGTATCCTCTTCAATTAAATTCTTTCTCATTCTACTTCTATTCAAAAAACACAGATGCAGAACATAGAAATCAGAAAATCTGGGATCTGAGTTTTGGATATTGAACTGAGGTCTTTTCTTTTATACCCTTTTCCAAGATAATACTTTAATAATACTTTACTCCAACTCAGTGGTTTCTTGGTACCATTTCAATATTTTCATCCTTCCCATAGATTGGCTGGGTAATCATGAGAAGTGATTGTTGTGGCACTGTATCCATCTTTCTGTGGGGCTGTCCAGGTCCTTCATTTCTTGGCACATGGGAGATGAAGCACAGACATAACTCCTAGACCCTCTGAATTCTCACCCTTCTCATGTACAGCAGCACCAGTGACAGCTCTTGTGGCTGGTCCTTATCCTTAGGTCTTGTGTTGGCCTCTGTGTGGTGAACAGTGTATTCCTGGCAGAGGCAGAAGGTTGCTCAGCTAAACCAGAATGAAATTCACATTTACAGCAGCTCTACATCACACCTTACAGTGACCACAGAAAGTGCAGTGCTCAGAGAAAGTGCAGAGCAGCACACTCAATTAGTTGCTCAGTACAATTTTGCCCACATGTGAGATTTAGCATGGAACAGAAATAAGGAGATGCACCAACAAACAATTTTTCAACTTGATCTCAGGAGGAGCTTTAGCTCTCTCTTCAAAGGGGAATGTGTATCTCAGGGTCAAGGACCATATCCAAGAGTTTCTGTGATGAAGTAGCTATTCTGATCCCAAAATTGGCAGTCTGAGTCAACATCAGATTAGGAATTTATATCTCAGGCTTTGCTGCAAAGGTTTTCTATGCACTTTTTTCCCTACCCTTCTTTTTTGAAACATTCCTTTTTGAAGCTGCAGCCTTAAATTTGCTGTAGTTTCCAAGATGTCATTTTGGGATTCTCTTATCAAAAGGGGAAAGCAGGTGGAAGAGCATCTAATCAAGATGTAGGTAGTCTGGGAATATAAACAAACTGGCTATCAAGAAATAATAGAAAATGCTCTAAAGTGTGAAATACAAATCAGTGCTAAAGCAGACTAGGATACTAAAGTTGCTTAAAACATGGTACAGAAGAGATTATTTTTTAATAAATAACTAGTACCCTTTATGTAATAAATTACAAAACTCCAGAGTATCTTTAAATCAATTTTTTTCTCTTAATCTCTGAATCTACATCAGATGTTCTTTCAATACAATAGATATATTTTTGGAAAAATTGACTCATAATTTAGAATTATCTTGTGCTTGATTGAAAAACTAGCAACTATGCTGGTGGACTTTCTGACCTACTGTTCATGTTGAAGCAATATTATTCCATGGTATTTATGTTTGACATTCCAGGTCAGCAGTTTAAATTATTTGCCACTTGTCTTACTAAACAAGAGAAAGACCTTGCCATTTATTTAAGCCCACTTAATGCAACATTCTTATTTCAAATTAAGTAAAATTTAATGCAGTTAAATTACTGTCTATTTGCTGCCATAAACATTTTCTATACAAAGATTTTAAGCACATGGTTATAAACAATATAATTAACTTTGAATTTATTAAGAATCATGAAGCCTTTCAGCTTTGTTCCTTTTGATCAAACCTACTCAGCCTGCTCCTGCTACCTGCTTTAATTTCTTCTTTGGCATGAAAAATAATAAAACACTTCTTATACCTTAACATACCTTGTTATAAGCATGAGAGTAGTTATTTTTATTGCTAATACAATAAAAAGAGCAAAACAGATTATGTTTTCTAGACATATGAGAACCAGTATAATATTCTACAAGTTCATTTATTTACCTCTCAGAAAGAACAGAAAACACTGAAATTATTTCCTACCAAGAGACTGATTAAAAAATGGGCTTCTCAAATAATTAAACAAACCAAAAATTAAAGGGTAGTTTTAGTGACTTAAAACAATTTATTACATCTTCGCTTGAGCCTTTCTCATCCTTTTTTGGAAAACCACCATTGAAAATACAAAGCCAGTTTTGCTATTAACATCGAAAAATGTAAATTTCTGAAGCTTTTCCCTGAAAAATGTTTCTATACCAGGAAATTCAGATGCTTTCCACATGACGGTTTTCGTTCAGATGGGTCTGCATTTTCTCACAGTGCAGAAAACATTTCACCAACAAACTCCTTTCTGTTTCTAATATCTGGCAAATTAAAGGAATTGCAACCAGTGCCTCTTCATTGTTCCAAAAAGTAATTAGAATATCTCTCCATGCTGGTCGTACTACAGACTCCCAGGACAAGCACGAGAAATCAGATTTATTGAGGTATATTTGTTTATAAAGACACAAATAGATGCCTGCTGCTACTTAACCCCTGCCCATTATTTCATTATCTTCCTGGTTGTTCACCAGTACTGCCATGAAGTTTTCTAGCTGTGACAGAAAACTTGCTTGCTTTGGTGGTCTTGTGGATTCAGTGTTCTTATCCCTTCTTTTACACACTATCAAAACACTTCAGTTTAATGGCAAACTGTTGAGTAATTCCAACAGCACCTCCTCCTCCTCTACCCAACAGCCAAAGTCTCCCTTGTGGATTGGAGTCTTCAGGCATAGAAGGTATCCCTCAATATTAATATTGGTTTACCTTCCAAGAGAAAAATGTGATGGATGCTTACTTAAAAATATATGTTTTCTGTGCTGAGCAACATTCCACTTCAATGTATCTGCAATATGGCATCTGAGAAATATTCACACAAAGGGATGCTACTACCCTGGCAGTAATACCATTCTCTCTTGAAAACAAATGCTGTTATGTCCACATTCAGGAAACAGTGTTATGAAATGCAGAGATGTTGACCTTAAAAGCATTTTAAAAGGTTTTAATTCTATCATTATTAGGCTGACAGTGTGCTGCTCAAGTCCTACCTAGGTCCAAGTTTCCCATAGTGTTGGCTGTAGATGTTCAAAGAAGAGAAACTTGATACAAATGCAGAAGCTCATTATATAACTACTCTGCACAGACTCCAGTATTCAAATTTCCTTTCGCAAGCAAGGAACTTCAAAGACCTTATGCACTGTAACAGATTTTGTTATCTTCCCTTTGCTTTTGTATTTTGCTATGAATCATTTTTAAAATGTGTTGTTCTAAGACAACTTTTTTTCCCCCTAGTAACATTACTCCCCCACCCCTTTATTGGAAAACATTACGGGAAAATTGATCCAGAAGGAAAGATACCTTTGATGATCTTGCACCTGTTCCCCAGACAATGAAGATGTTGGCAATATTCTCATAAAAACCTGCCTTACAAATGTTTTAATTTAAATTAATTTTCCTGAGTAATAAACGACAGCAGCTAAAACTTACGAAGCTATTCAAAACTATTAAGTCAATGATTAAGAAGGCATTAACGTCTCAAAAACTAATTAACTAGACTGCCAGTACATTGGAGTTGTGTACAGCTCCCAGGAACGTAGGAGCTCTGAAATACTTTGCAGAAATTTAGATTGCCATTTATCTTTTTCTTCCTGCTGCAACAGAATTTGTGGAAGGGGGACTGAAGGATGATACAGTAAGGTGGAGGGCGTATGCTGAGATTTTCTGTTCTTACACCTGCCTGCATCTTAGACGTGGCCTTGCATGTGGCTTTTTATTGGTGCTTGCCAATGTTCATCACTGGGTGAATTGAGGGCCGGCACAACACTCCTACTGCATTATATACAACCCACTTATAAAAAATACACTCATTCAATATATCTGACAATCTATTTAAATAACTTTCAGTGTTCCACGCCTGTCCTGCACAGCTCCTGGTGTCTAACAGAAAGCTGGCAAGAAAGGTAGTTGGTCAAATGTCATGAGGAAGTGAGTTTAGAAAATAAGCTAATGTCACGGAAACATTATTTGGATTAAATCTTGTCATAATGACTCAGTCACAAGTCAAAAATCCTGTATCATCAAAAGGCTGTAAGGCTCTGGAAGCCACTGCAGATTCAGAGATTTTGCACTTCATATCATATGTAGCTTTCTGAAATTTTTCCTATTTCTCACAAGCCCCTTCTTCTAAGGCTAAAGACAGCATCTTCCAAAGTACCCAAATGAAAGGTACAAACAATTTACAGCTTAAGCCCTTTTATAGGTACAATTGCCTGAAGCCAAAGAAGCAGAGGCTTCTAGAATCTATGAAAAATCATTATATCAATTGTGTTCCTGTTAAGGAAATAAATGACTCCATCTCTGACTTGCTGTACCCATCAATCCCAGTGCATTAAAAGTTAAGCAGGAGCAAACCCCTCCTCGATTATCTGAAGTTTTGGTCTCTGGGTGTGTGACACTGATACGTCTTTTCTGATGTCACCTTCTTTTATCTAACAGGAGAAGAGGCATGAACCTAAGTTTGTAAGGGAATAGTAAGATTAAGAGACATACCTTAAAAGATACAGGTACAACACTGTTGATGAGATCATGAACAGGATGGTATAAAGCATCACTGTGATTAAGGCACCAGGAACTCCTGACTCCCCTGCTCTTAGAAACACCCAGGAGAGTTTTGCAGCATCAGCAATGGGTTTCTCTACACTGTTCCCAAATCTCTGTCATGGAGAAAAAAAATCAACATAAGAAAATGTCATACCTGATTAGACTATAGAGACAAAAGAACATGAATCGCTGTATAATAAGAATTTAAATGTAATTTGTGGGGTACACAATCTCAAACTTAAGAGTCTGCTAGACAGAATTTGAAATTAAGCACAGGATGTGAAATAAACTATTTTCTGGCTTATTTTAGTACAAATAAAATCTACCATGTAGAGGTGACTTATTGAACAAAACACATGTTACAGTGAAAATGCTTGATGTGAAATCTCTTAGTGTATTTCAGGACAAGTGTCAGGGGCAGAAGACTGAAATTTTCCTTTATGCAATGACCAAGGAGGCATAATATTGAATTATTTATTTTCCAAAAATCTATTTTTTTTTTTTTTCTTTTTTCCCTCATATCTAGTTCTTAAGAACTAGCTACTGTCTTGACATATTATTGCCCTCTGCTGGATCAATTTAGAAGAATTCAACTACATATCATGGGTCTTCTACTGCTTAGAACTAAAATAAATTCTTCTCTCTACTTTTGCCTCTTTAAAGTCACACGGTGACAGCCATACCTATATTAGATCATGTTGACACATTTTGCAAGGATGTGAAACTGCACCACCAAAGCATCCAATGTCCATCATTCAGATGGGATTTGTGACCTTTAGGCTTCAAGAAATCTGCACCTTTCTGAGCAACTTGCCTAGATTAACCCTTAGGAACTGTCAAAACTTCCTGCACATTTCTGGCTACCTTGGCAATTATGTGCATAGTAAAGGAATGGACCTAGAAAAGGAAGGACAACTACAAGTCCAGCTATTGAAGAGCCATGATTCTTGAGTACATTTTTGTTCTTTCTTCACCATTTGCAATGCTGCTAAGTTTCTGTCATGGAAATAAGGTCCCAGGAGACCAGTAATGATATATAAAGACATGTCACATATTTATTACAAAAAGAATTAAATGCTTCTCTTCTCTTCTATATCCTTATCCCATCTTCACTTCTTGGAAAAAAAAAGTAATAAAAAAAAATAAATTAGCTGCTGCCGCTGCTTTCTTACTGAAGCAACTGTCTACCGAGGAAAGTCCTCTGCACAGCAGTCACGTCCTGACATTCCTCCAGAGAGGCAAAAGTCTGAATGGCAAATAGGAATAAAATTCTCATCCAAGGAATTCTCTCTGGCAAAGCAAATGTGGTGTGAGAGAACTTTACTTGTCTATACTTTTTGCTAACAAAGGTAAACTCTCTCAATCTGCATACCTTCTGTGGTCCCCAAAGACATGATCCAAGAAAGGTGTCTTCATTTTAAATAGCTTAAATAACTTTTGTCAGCATCTCTCTCAGGTACCTAAAATGCCACCATTTGTGGTGGTCATGTGAGCCTTTTGCAGTCACTCGTGTTTTTCATAATGACACGCATCCATGTGGCCAAGGAGGTGTTATTGTTTTCTGCATTTTGGAAGCCACAGACAAACAAAGTGAGTGAGGTCCCAGACAAAGTGTGTGAGGTCCCAGGAAAACTCTGACAGAACAGGAACTTGAACTGCATGGGAATGTTTCTTATCCCTGAAACATCCTTCTACAAGCTGACAGTAAATTCAATTTGAAAAAACACATTTGACACAGCATTTTGGACTATGATTTGAAAACCCCCCCAAAATATGCAACTGCTTTCTAGCCTTTCCTTAACAATAAAAACCATTAGTTAGTAAATACAGAAAACTTTGTCTCCAGGGCTATCTGTCATCTTTCATAAGTATTAAGGCCATTTTGAATACTAAAATACATTTTAGCACTAAAATAACTCATATTACCACAACACAGCATTTTAAAAAGGCTTTAAAATCTAAAATAGATTGGCAAGCAAATCTGAAATAGCTGCTGAAAGAATGCCAAGGAAAAAAATTACAAATGCAATAATGAAAACACATGTAAGAGATATAGTTTCATTTTGGAAAGGATACATACAGTATATTGTGTAATATTTGAACAAATGAGTTTCTACCAAAGATAATCTTGGTAGGTAAGACTGCCAAATTTTCAATATGAAGTAGAGAGAAGTGTGTGCATTTTTAACACTTTAATGAAAAATGAAGTTATTTTACTTGTATCTCACGTTTCCCCCTGACCAAGTGCTATTTGAAATTGATAAGTAATCCAGTCTGTGTAGAACTGAGCACAATTCCACTGAAGTCAATGGCAACGATTTTCTCAATGCAAGTGTGGGAAAGATAAGGCAGACCTCATCCTCTCTTCCAGATTTTATTAATACACCAGTATTAGAGGGGATAAAAAATCCATTTAAACATTTCAGTATTCCTACACTGGTTATTGAGGAAATACATCTTTTTCTTTTAGGAAAAAAAAAAATCTTAATCCAAATAATTACAATTAAAATTCAATACTGAGCATATTTTATATAATGAAATTTTTTAAATAAATAAATAAATGCAGGCTGACCAAGTGAAAACTAGAGAGTGTTGCCACATGCTTGAAGTATTGCAATTCCCTCTCAAGTGAGCTCCAATTAAATTTCTTGAAGAGATGAATTTTAATTTTCAAAACCACTGCAATTGAAAACATTGTGTAAAGAGTGAAAAATCACCTGCAGAGCACAGGTTAGATGACAAAGAACCAAGAGACCTGAGAAAACCTGATCCACAACAAGACCTGTAAATTAGTGCTTCATCTGGAGTGAGCAAGAGAAATACGGATGACTTTGAAAGACCAGCAAGGGCAGAAGAGGAGCAATAGCACAACCCCAGAAAAGACCTCAGCATCCTGAAACCATTGAAAGGAGCCTCTGCCACATACACAGCGAGACCCAAATTTGCAATTTTTGCTCTGGGATACAGGGCATTGTTTTACATGTTATACAAGTCTGCAGCCACCCAAGAACAGTTGGGCTACACAGCCCATACACAGGCACAGATAGAGCTGGGAACTTTTCTCTTCTGTTTTTACATATGATGAAACTCTCTCCTCAAAGATGTCTGTCTTTCAATCTCACAAGTCTTTCTAGGTGTGCCAGTGAATTATATTAACTACCTTGCATGTCAGAGAAGTGCATGATAACCTCAATTTTTTCATTTTGTCTGTTTCGATGCTTAGAAAAATCTGAAGCGTTAATAATAAGGATTGCTCATTAAACCATCCCCATTAACATCCAAAATTGCAGTAATTCTTTTCAAAGCAGATGCAATCACTCCAGCAGTGGATTTACTTTCTTATCTCCAAATATGGTTTGTACAGTGCTCTTAATTTTATGCAGAAACACAGTGACTCCATTAGATGGGAATTTTGTTAATAAAAAGGTAATGTATAACATTATTATTTAATTTCTTTTTAACTTTCATGTTCCATTGCCAGGGGTGGATTTTCATATCTTTCAGTGATTCACTGAATAAAACAAACTTCTACGTCATTATCATGTCCAAGTTATTTTAAGTGACTCACCCCCAGGAATGAATCCACTACAAACACTGCCAAGGGGTCTAGCACTGTCCATAGTCCCATAGCTATGATGAACTTTGACAAAAAGGAAGGGAATGAGCCAAAGAGCTGCTGACAGCCCCATCTGATCAGGACCATGAGAAGCAGCCCTGCATTCAAGGTTAGGGGTCCCACCACAACCATGGCCAACTCTTCACTGGTGTGCAGCAAGGAGTTCTGGTAGCACAGTTCCACAGTGTGAGGGAAGAGCTGGAATCTGTAAACAAGCAAAAGGAGAGTGTTTGTCTACACTCCTGAAGTCATTGAAAGAAGGTAGAGTCATGTTGCATGTGTCATTGTAAAGTTGCATCCCTATCTGGGTCACAGCACTCTGACCAAAAACTCTATGAAGCTACTCAGAAAAAAAAAGAAAAAATCCTCCTCCTCCTGTCTCTGCATGCTCAGATCCTCTCTGACTCTCAGTTCACTGGGTACACACCCAGGCTCTAGGGATCTCCTAGAAACACCAACATGAGCACAGGCCCCAGGAGCTCACCCATCTCTGTGCCTTTGGGCACAAAGCAGAAAATGTACTATGAAAGACATAGCTGTTAGCACACCTAAAGTGATTGGAAATGTCCATCTCACCACCATGAGATGGTGGGATTTGCAAAGATCATACCATAAGCAAGTTTGCTAGCACTGTAAGAGAGAGCAACAGCACAGCATTGTGAACTACACTGATGATGAAATTTGAGGCAAAAATTTCAGTCCTATTGAAATGGTTTAAATTCTGCTTCTAACTAAAAGTGAAGTGGTTTGATTCTCATTCTGTTCCCCACTTGTGAGTGCTACCACTACATTTGGTCAGACTAAAGAGTGCTCAGCTCAGTCTCATTCTTCAGGCACACAGTTACAGACTGTGTAACTGTCTGGGATGCTGATCCAGGGCATTTTGGCTTGAGACCATTATCCTTTATCTAGCTGACTGCCTGGGACAGCTGTGACTAGTGGCTTTGAACATGACCACCACTCTCTCATGCATTGCTTCCTTCTGTTAAGTTCCCTTTGTTTTCACAGACTCTCGATGCTTGGCCTCCCAGAAGTTTTAGTGCCAGCTGGCTAAGTTGACAGGGGCTGTACAAGGCCAGAAGTGAGAAATGGCTGGCTTTGCATTAAGATCTAGAAGACCACCTTAACAATACCCAACACTGTCCAGAGTCTGCTCAGACACCTTGTTCAAATTTCAGCCAATAGTCAATACCACTACCACACCAGATATAGGTCAGAGAGTCACATATCACTGGCTCATAGTGACTGATTCAGGGTTATGTGATGTTTTAAGGTGAATAAAAGAAAAAAATAAATTTCTATCAGAGAAATATTTCCTTTCCTAAGCATGATGGAAGCTTTTTACTCTGTAAAACTCTTCTCTACCACACAGAAACATGAATAGAGTCAGGTATTTATCACCTAGTGGACTTGTACTCCATCTTTGGATTTTTTCATGCCAGGTAATGACAAGCAATGATTTTTCTGTAACACTCCAGAAAGGTCTAATTCCTGTGCTAAAGTCAATGTATTATACAGTTAAAATATGTCAACTCATTGCGTAAAACTGTAAAACTGATATATCAAAGTTAAATTCTTGTAAGTATTTTACTCATAGATCACTTTGGTAGCATGAAATATGATTTAAATGTTTCTTCAGTTTTGTGCACTCCTTAGGCATTTTGAAATACTTTATCCAAATTGCTAAATTAATCTTCTGGAAGATACATATCCTGCTGAGTATCTCACATGAGAGAGAGGTAGGCATGATACCAGTTACACAAATGGACACGACATGTTCTAGGTTTAAAGTTTACATCACTAACATCTTCACCTGATATGCACATTTGCATATCAGATCACTGGACTTTGGATGCAGTTCTTGTTCTGCACTCTTAGTTTCTGCAGGGCCTTCTAACAGAGCTTGCATGTTGAGCTCTCAGTATGAGTTTTAGCCTTAAATTATCCTCATAGTGCAAAGGACCTGCTTTGAATCAAGCTATTTGGAGGAATATCCTTACAGAGAAAAGAGGGTAGCAGGACTTACTTTGCAACAGGAACTGAGATGCTCCAAAGGAAGAGCCACTGGCTCAGATAATGCAGGTAAAGTCTCAGGAACCAAAGCAAAACTACCAGCAGTGCAAGCAGCCAGAAGTCCCTGGAGCGCCAGCATGTGACTCCCAGCTCTGAAAAGGCCGTGTGCACCACGAAATGGAAACGCTCCACAACCTGCCGGGACAGTTTCACCTCAGCAGCAGCAGAGCGGCAGCTAGAAATATATGGAGACAAAACAAAGAGTCATTCGTAAAAGCACATAAGAAGCAGCAGTTGCAGAGTCCTGCTGCACAGATAATGTGGCACAGGTTCTGGTCACAACTTTTGATTAAACAATGCATCTGACATTAAAAAAAAAAAAAAAAAAAGTTTTATCCATGGTGGTCTAGGTGAGAGGTGGCTTTCTCCCAGGAATCATGCCACTACTTTTAAAAGGACAACAAATCACATTTAAAACAAAGTTTTTAAAAGCCTTTTGGTTTAATTTTTATTTTAATTTTTCTCACAAATTGTTCTCTGAGGGACACTTTATGACTTGCTTTCCTTCTGAGAAAATGATAAAAGAACTTGTCATATTTGTACTGAAAAGTATTTACTGAAAACCTGTGAACAGCTTTTTGGCATTTGGGTAAAAGCAGTTCAGTCAACATATTTCAGGAGACAATGTGGCCTAAAACTCCTTTTTACTTTCAAGTAAAAGAGAACATAGAAATAATAGAACCTTCACTGTAAAGGATTCTGCTACTGAGTGTGGTGTGATTTTCCCTTTAAGCTAATTACTGTAGTGCTTCAAAGGAGGTGTAGGGAGGAAATGAGATGCCAAGATGCAGCCTTGGCATCATGTTTCCCAGAAACTGAAGTCTCTCAGCTGATTCAAAGCTGAAAAGACAGTAGCTTCTTTGACCTTTTAAAGCTTCTAACTGCTATGCTTATTTCCACTGATTTAAATAACTAAGCAGCTGAGATGCACAATTCTGGGACAGAATATGATGTCATCATGCTCAAACTGTTATTTATATTGATTAAGGCTTCTGAAAGTTCAGAAATATAAAGGTCCTTTTGTGGAAGAATACATGTTGCCTTTTTAAAGCGTAGCATGTGACTTATGAAGAAGCAGAAGACATACTTGCACTGTGTTTTGTGCTCTTTTAAAGAACTTTCCTGTCTACACATATTTCTTAAGAAGCTGTGTATATTTCTTTCTCCAGCACTCACAAAGAGAACTGTGAATAGCTATAGACAAGAAATTCAAAAGGTTTCTGCATTTAGTCTAGGTTTGAATAAAAAGGAAAAACAAATCCCCCAAACTTGCCAGCCATAAGGCTGGATTTTGAGACCAGCCTTGGCATCATGTTACTCCTGATCCTCAGTGTTGAGGAGGACGCGTGTGGAGGAGATGGCAGGCTGTCAGCCAGCCCCTTTGCCTATGAGAAGGCTCAGACTTTAGTTATATGGTTGGAGAAGGAGAGGATGAGAAGTTGTCAGGGGCACAGCACCAAAAAATAGGGTTTGAGTCACTAAAGGCCTCAAGTACAAATAGCTAAAACTTCTTACAGAAAGATCTGTTGGGCTGAGAAAGCTGTTTCTTGCAGTGACTGTAGGTTGATCTGTCAGAGGTTTTGAAGGTTTTTCTCAAGTTATGTAGTCCATTTTGCTTGTGTTCTAATCAGTCACAAAGTCCTACTTTAGAGAAGGGCCACATCATAAATGACCTTCCTCATGTAATTATTTTCCCACAGCAGCCTACAGGAACATCACAACACATTTCATTAACATTATGAATTCATAGTCTAGGCTTGTGTGAGAAAGAGACAAAGAAAAATGTAAAATAAGAAATATAATTGACTGTGGATTATACTACAATAACCATGGAATTCTAAATGTTCTGAACTCTGCAGCTAGATTGCACTACACTTCCTTTCATATAAAGAAGTTTTTGTCATCCTTAATAGCTTCCATCAAATTTACTCTTAAAGCACTCAGTCTTTGAGAAAAGTTAATAGGGCAGGATTAACCACACTGTATTCTATTTAGAAAAAATAGTTTATTTGTAGAAAAAAAAAAAAAGAGAAAAAAAGAAAAAATAATACTCTTAGCTCATAATACTCATCTCATCCTTCATCAAACAAGCCGAATTACATAGACGTTCCATCCAGCCTCACCCATGTCAGAAATCCACATCCTACAGGGATTACTGCCAATCTTCAACTCTGTGCCAAGAGCACAAGTAACCATGTATATTTCAAAAAAAATTTGGATTTAGCTCAACATTTTATTTTATGTAAGAAGCATCTACTACTAGGTGATTTAGTCTCAATTTACTAATTGAAGCTACCCCTAAATAAACAACACCAGAACAAAATATTCAATGGACCACATGTAAAACGTTTCAATAACATAAATCCTTCCTCCAACCCAATACACAAACGGAGAAGGGGAGCACACAGCTCAGAGCACTGAAAATACTCAATCTTCTTTCATTCATGGCAGTCCTGGAGCACTAGAAATAGTGAAAAACCTCGGTGACCAAAACACTTGGTTGGGAAGGCAAGTAAAGAGCTTGCTCACTTGCAGCAAGACCTTCCAGTGGAATCAGTACTTTCATAGGAGCTCCATGAACACGCTCACTTCAGCTCTGTCACTCACTGTGTGCAAGCTGCTTCCATACACAGTGTGAGCACACCACACACAAGTGTGGTCACGGAATTTCCCTAAGGTTTAGGCAGAAACAAAAATACTCAATGTGCTTCCATCACTCCATTGCTCCACAGACTACTCCAACTTTCAGGAGGTCAAAAGAGAGATGATGTCCTCCCCTATGAGCTGTGTCATCCCTGCTGAGATGCTGGCTCTGTCAGCCATGGGAATCCATCTGCTCAATGGATTTCATATAAATTTCTCTACTTTCATATAAATGAAAGTAGAGAAATTCAGAATGTACTCACTTATCAAACCCAAAAGCCTTCCACAGAATGATGACACTTGAACTAGCAGGTATCTATGATGTCTTTCCTTAGCTGCACCTTTCCTCTGAAAAAAGCAATAGCAGCCCAGAAAGTCCTCAGAAACCCAAGCGTGTTAGAAGTCAAAGAAATCAAGAAAAATAGGCCTATTGGGTAGAATCAAATTACATTTGTTTTTATTTTTGCAACAGCAATTATCTTTTTAAGACATCATTATTTTCATCAAATGCCTTGATCATAATTTCCTACTCTTAAATGGAAATTAAGCACTTATTTGTTTATCTTGCTGGAAGTCCTGATTCTGAATATCACTTCTGTGCTAGGTTATACTTCCCAAGGTTATACCTTGACATGAGCACCATCAGCCAGTGGTAGAAACTGGTGGAAAATGTAGCCTACACAGTGACTCAGTGAAAGTCCCAGCCCACAACTGGAATATCTTCATTTACTTTAAAACAAATTCAGTTGGCCCCAGCTTACTTGTGAGTTTCAGGAAACTGTTCCTGCATACTCATTAATCATGCTGCAAGGCTGTTTACTGGTTGCCACTTCAAAACACTAGGCTTAAATGACCTCTCTTATTGACTCTTTTGAAAAATGAAGAAAGGAAGAGGCAGAAACATGAAATGAAATGTACCAAACAAGTGGAAACAGTCCCTTTAAATATTTTAGTTGGTGTTAGTAGTAACAGCTTGGGGGTGGAGTGACAGTGATGGCAGATACAGTCTTCAGAAGAGATTTATATAAAGTTGCTGTAGGGCAGAGAGCATGAGTATTACCTTTCAAAAACAAAATAACCCCTCCACCCACAGAAAACCCAAACCTTAACCCTTGGGTGAAAACTATATAAAGTTCCAAATGAGAAGCCACTTGAGCAATGGATTTATCCACGATTCCTTGGATTACTGGTAAGTAATTTGGCTGAATGTTTTTGTTCTAGGGCATTAGTTTTGCATTTTTCCTTGGGAAATGCTGCAGTAACAAACAGCAGAGACCGAATTACCATAAAAGCAGGTCAATTATTTCTATGGAAATTGTTCAGAAGGAAAGAAACGATGCACAGATTCTCTTAAGCTGCACTTGATGATGATGACACAAAAGTAATGGCTGATAGAAGGCAGTGTGTACTGTTGGGTGACAGCTTTGTTGCTGACAAACTACAGTGAACATTTGTATAATGCACTGCAAGGCTGGCACTTAGAACTGATGGCGGGGTAGATCCTCAGCTGATGCAACCCTGCTTACTCCAGAGTTACACTAGTGCTCAGCAGCTGAGGTATTCAGGATCTATCCTGAATGTATCTATTACTTACATTGCATAAAATAAGGCAAAATAAATGTTTCTTTGTCACCCATACAGATAGAGAAGATTTAAAGAGCCAATGAAGATACAAATTAGCTTATGCAAATTACCTTCAGGGAATCATACGCAGTCCTTACAGCCCAAGAGTCAGTGCAACACGTTTACCCAGTTCACAAATGAAAAAGACCCCTCCCCACCACCACCCTAAATGGTAGGTATTTAAACTTAGTCCTTTATGGCTTATCACCAGAAATGAAGATGCAGGAAATGCTGCCCAGTGTTACTACAATGAAATGTTATCACTTTGGGGGCAAAACCACACCTGTATCTGAAGGCACATCTAAAATTAGCACACTAATACGTGTAACCCTTCAAATAGAAACCAGTTCAAATCACCACTGATGAAGCATGAGGCAGAAGAGAATATGGTTCGTTCTACTGTGCACAGTAAACATATATATAAAACACATAATTTTATTATTGTTAGAAGGATTTTATTATTATTCCTTCTGCATAATATTCTTCCTTTTCAAAGCTCGTACTGCATTACAAAGAAATTGTCTTTATCCCAGGCCGTATGGTGATGACACAAATGACTTTGCCCAATAAGCCAACGGCAGAGCTGCGAACCGAGCTCTGCTGAGTTACAGTCCATTATTCTATCCACTGGATTCCTAATAAAATATTACTTTTTTGTTTATTTGTATGCAAAGTGAATATAACCAGGGAGAGCATTTGCCAAGGATGGAGGCATTGTTTTTTCCTAGCTTTTTCCAGGACATACCTATGCTTCATATTCTTCAGTTTGCAAGCAACCAAGAAAGCAGGTATCACAAACAATTACAAGGGCTACCTAGGGGCTATCTGCTGTGAGAGAGGTGACAGAAGACCTGAGGGGACATTAGGTAGTTCCTCAACATACAAATGCCCATAGGAGGATTTGACCTACTGCTTACTGAAAAACCCAAAGTCATGATATAGAAAAAATGCTGGAAATCATGGCACATTTATTTTTCAGGTGCAGCTCTGGTGGGAAAAAGAAACTGCCAGAAGCAAAATCCAAAAGCAGAGCTTTTAGGAATTAAACATTTGTGTAAAACAGGAAAAAAGAGTAATCCAATAACTGCAATAATTGTTTTCATTTCTTGCAAAGAATATGACACGGGTACGTGACTGCACCTGTAAACACCGATGCTGCCCCACCAAGCTGGGGAGGAGGAGGCTGATGGTGGCTGCTCTTCTTCCAAGGTCCAGGCTGTGCCAGCTCATGGGAGACAGCCAGCAAGCAGTAAACTCTGAATCAGCTACATCTTAGGTGTGTTTGCATTACATGCATAGCCAAGAGCCAGAACAAACACAGCAGCTGAACTTTTCCCACAACACACTCATGGGGTTGTGCTGGCACAGCTGTAACCTTGGAGGAACCACTATGCTCTTCTATACTGGGCGGGGGACACTCTGGGTCACTGGGCCAAAAAATATTCAAAGAGGAAGGGAAGAAAGTGCTGACAGATTCATATTCCTCTGGATATAACTGTGCTAGCCTGAAGATGGTGGACAGCCAGCTTTCACTATAAAAGAGTTTATGACAACAGAAAATTGGCAAAGAGCAGCAGATTCATGTCCTCAGCAGTCCCTTTACCCAACAGTGTTAGGCTGAGGAGCACATCTCCTGATTTTAGCTAACTAAGAATTTCCTAAGGGAATTAACTGAGGCATTCACAAGAAGAGATTTCTTACCCAGCTGGACAAGAAAGCACTGGACAAAGAAAGAATCACAAAATTTAAGCAGAGTGTCAATAGTGCTGGAGGACAGTGTGACTCCTTGTAGAGAGCTGGCAAAGCTTTGAGCATTTCAGCTTTGAGCAGCATCTGACAGTGACAAAGCAAAAATGACAAAAAACCCAAATTATTATCATCATGGCTGCAGTTTAGGTAAGCAACTAAAACTTTGCCTATTTCATGCTTAACTGCATTTTCAAGAGCTTAGTGGCTTGGCAAAACAGTCTGGAAATCTTACAAGAACAGACTTTGTTAAAATATTCCAGTCTGGCTGCTTCCAGCTCTGGATGGGTACAAACATGAAGTGAAGAAATCGAGTGCAGCTTTCAGAACTTTTAAGCAGCTCTGGTTTTTATTTCATTCTAGAAAGGAACAAAAGGCAGTAGACAGCCTCTGTTATTCATCCTCATGACATGACTAGGCCAGTCAAGAAGCAAAAGGCATGTAACTCCTCCCCTACTTATTGCCCTCTGACTGCTTTAAGTAAATAAGATGACAATGAATGAATGAGAAAAAGGCACAAACCACACAGGGGAGGATGCAAGATGTCAGAGGAAGTATAACTCTCAAAAAAACCAGCATTATCTGTAAAGCTCTTCACCCAGTAAGTAATGCTGAATGCTCAATCTGTGCATGAGCAATAAAACAGCATTTAGGACCCAGAGATATTTAGAGGGTCACATTCAAGCTTATCTCAGTTAAACAAGAAATTAAAAACTACAGGAAGTGAAATGCTGGACTTAAAACATCTATAGACATTCAGAAGAGTCAAGATTTAAGACTTCTTGTTTATGCTAATAGGAGCATTGTACCCTATCCAGAAGAAAATAAATAAATATCTATTTGTAGGCAGTACTTGTGCCTAAGCTAGGAGAGTCCCCTGTACCTGATGTGTAGAAATGTTTTCTACCTTGACACAGAAAACCTCCCCAAGGACATTTGCTCTGTCTGGAGAAAAAAATGCAATCTTCCTCCTGACCAAATACATATCTACTTCTGAGAGCCACTAAACACTCAAACACCATCTGTGAGCCGTGCATTCATCTGTAACACACCAATTTAGCTGGCAGGCCATTGGGAAACAAGACTCTGAAGTTGCCAAATTAAAATGGCAATCCAGCACCAGCTGAAACTCCACCAAGCAAACAGGTGAGACTACCAAAAAACATTGTAACAGAGAGAGATGAAACCCCGAAACAAAAAAACAGCTTTGTGGAGTGGATTTAAAAAAAAAAATGGGGGCGGGGGCGGGGGGGAGGAGGGAAAGGCACAGCTTTGATCTTTTCCATCCTGTACTTAATTATCAGCAGCATTACACTAGGAGCATGGGTCTGTACAGCTGGAGACAAAGAGCCACCTTTCTTCAGTGAGAATCGACAGACTGGTGGCTGCTGTGGGCAGAGCCAGCAGAGGACACAGCACACCTCCATTTCTCTCTGAAGGTCTGGCCACACAGCAATGAAACTTCAGCTTACACAAACACAGACTAGCCAGAAGTCAAAGCCCTTTCACTTCTGTCTGGTGTTCACAGCAACAGGATGAAACAAAAATTGAATTCCTGCATGCCTTGCTTCCCTTGCCACAATTCAATTGTATGTATGTGTAAGTGCTGGAGTTAGGATGTCAGTTGTTAAACCAAATGCACCATTCAGTTCTTGTGCAGGTTTATAATATTTATGAGCTGTAGGAATAGGTAGGTGTAAAGATAAAGAAAAAGAAGTTCATTTATAGGTGTAAGCTTGTGTATAAAAATGCTTCTAAAACACAATTAGTGTTATTCCAGTCAGATCTCTGGAATCTTCTGCATTGACCTGACAAAAATGACCTTTTCTTTTTCATAGCAAATTTACAAGGAAGAACTAGGCAGAAAAAAAAATGGCGGGTGGTGTGTATGAACAATGGAGAATGTATTTAGAGAAATCTTGACATTGGAATTTTTTTTTACTCTCTATCAAGTAAAGCTTTTTGATTTTTATTATTTTGTGCAGCAACGTGTCCACAAACAGAAGTGTCCACAAACAGGAATAGCCTCCATGAAGAGAATGAAGTATGTCATGACCCATGTAACACCAATTAGAATACAGTTAAAAATAAATCCCTGTAGATTTAAACACGGCCAGAGAAGGCAATTCATGAAACTACAACAAATTGTAATACATTAAAAAAGAAATCTCACAAAAAATGTTTAGAATATTTACAAAGCATACATTTTCTAAATATAGCCATTACAATTTTGGAAGAACTCTTCACAGTTTGATGAAAGAGAACAATCTCAGGTTTGAGCAGATGACTGATGCTACTACACTGCATATTACAATTTGTTTTTGCTTTAATACAACATGTTTTCTCAAATAAGTAAATTTGTGTTAGGCCAGCTTAATTAAATCTTTAAGAGCCTTAAAAAAGAAAGGACTTACATGCATGTGCAGAATACTTTAGGACACTATTATATTTAAAACACCATTTACCAGTTATCTCATGAAAAAACCACTATTAAACAGTTATCTCAGAAAACTGAGATACTGTACACATATCTTAAATTCAATTACATTAAGAAAAACACAGTTATAGGAAATGCTAAACTGAAATATTTTTAAAAGATCTTTGTAAACACCACTGAAATTATGGTGGAAATTATCCATACAATTTAGTGAAACAAAATGCATCACGTAATAACAGTATTAAATTTTTCTTTTCAGTTTAATGCTGTGTTATTATATTTGCTGCCTATTTTAGAAAGTAATTTGTGTTGATGGCTCTGGAGAAAAACCAAGCATTAAAGAACTAATTTAATTCCTTCTGAGCTATGTTCAATTCAAAAATACTTCTTTCAGAATGTCCCAGTACTGCAGAATCTGACTAGAAATCCACCTTGAACTATGTGCACTTTGACTAACTCTCTGCCCAAGGCAAAATGATCCTGCATTCAGCAGGGTTTTATCCCGGTCTTCTAAAGGACTTACACAGAATGTACCTGATATAACTGGACCAGAATGTCAACCATGATAAGAAATTATGATCAAGACATGGAGGATACATAATGAGAACCTTATCCATTTTACAGTGGGCTGCTATTGGTGGGGGAGTACCTTTAGGGGGTTGTTTACAGAAATCAGGTCTTCTGCCTTTAAGAAAAAAATAGAGAAATCAAAAGAAGAAAAGAAAGAAAAGAAAAAGGAAGGAAGGAAGGAAGGAAGGAAGGAAGGAAGGAAGGAAGGAAGGAAGGAAGGAAGGAAGGAAGGAAGGAAGGAAGGAAGGAAGGAAGGAAGGAAGGAAGGAAGGAAGGAAGGAAGGAAGGAAGGAAGGAAGGAAGGAAGAAGAGAAAGAGGGAGAAAGAGGAAAGAAGAAAAAGAAAGAAAGAAAGAAAGAAAGAAAGAAAGAAAGAAAGAAAGAAAGAAAGAAAGAAAGAAAGAAAGAAAGAAAGAAAGAAAGAAAGAAAGAAAGAAAGAAAGAAAGAAAGAAAGAAAGAAAGAAAGAAAGAAGGAAAACTGTATAATTCCTTGTGCAGTGCTCTCCTTCCCACTTGTTATACTGCATGACACGAGGGATACTATAGTTGTGTTTAAGGTGTTCAGGTAGTGTTATAATAGGCTGCCTGGCTGCCCTTGGAAAGAAATGTCACAAATTTGCCTTCAGTGTGAAGACATAGCTTTATTCCTCTGGTTCCACAGGATAAAACAGAGACTTAAAAATTGCTACAGTTTGTTTCTCAAAAATCAATGCATGATTGCTAGCTGCACCGAGAGTTTGAAGGATATCCCCTTATCAGAGGCAATCTCTAGATAATATACTTTCCTCTATAGCCCATAGCTGCATGTAAGACAGGACAAGACAAATGCCAGCTTCCTTTTCTGTTGGTGTCATCTATTGATCCAATGAAATGTTCTTCATCTGAAACTTCCTTCCCAAAGGGGACACTTGCTATGAGAAGCAAAGCTTTCTTCCTGATGCTAAGAAATCCTAAAACTTTCTGCTAATTACTGCACAGGACCATAGTAATACACATCTCTAAAAGAAAAAGAAAAAAAAAATCAAGCTCAAATGAGGCAGATGCCATCCTTTTCCAGTTAGAAATGTTGTTTTTCAATAATGAAAATGCAATATAATAAGCTCATTATGATTTTTATGTGTGCTTTAGATAAAAATGTGTTTTAGGTCTATGTTTTCCTTTGGCGGATTTCCTCTCAGACATATTCAGAACTCCTATCCCAGATGTGACTAAGTGACTCCAGCTTATGCCAAAACACAAAACAGTGTCACCATGAGAAACAACAATATCAAAGAATAATAACAAGATGCAGAGAGGTAAGCAAAGTATGCTGAGGTACTGAAAGAACACTAGGCCTACAAAAAAACATCCCAGAAAAAAACCAGATACATTTGTGCATCTATGGACAGAGGAAAGAGCAATAGCTTAGTGTGCTGGGCTAAGATATCAGCACCACCAGAAAAAGCTTTATCTAACTAGAGAGCAGAAAATTAAGATGTAGAAAAGGCACATTCCTTTAAGAATAAAATCTAACTTGCAAAAATTGATACCTAACCAACATCCCTGTGGATCTTTGCAGTTTCAAAGAGGTTTTTCTATGGCTCCTAGTTAATTGCAATTTCATCAGACTGAAAAATAGCATATAACATATACAAAATGAGCATTTATAAAAGAAAATAAATATTTCATGGGCACTGGAATATTTTGGACCTGACACCTGAAAACAGAAGATTAGCTCAAGAGTAAAGAAGGGGCATACACTTTAGAGATGTCACTAATCTTGTTCCTTCAGCTCAAATACAAAGAAGTACCACAACACTTATCGCCCCCTATGCACAATTTCTAAAAAGAAATCTTCTAAAAGACACTCAATTCTGAGAATCATTCATAAAATAAGGGAGCCAACTTTCTAGTAGCCTGGGACTGAATGTTTCTCTCTGTGGAGGCAGCAACTGAGGTACTTCCCTTTTACCCCTCTGGGCCAACAGGTCCAGAAGTTACTAGAGAAGACTGACAGACAGCCTTACTGCATCTACCTTGTCTGCTAAAATAACTGGCTAAGAAATAAACTCCATGTTCAGGAGGCATTAGACAAAAGCTTCCAAAACAGAATAATAATGCATTTGGGCAGAACAAAAGGTTTTTTATTTTACTATCTGTGATAAACAACAGTTGGCAGGTATTGAACTTACCATGCAAATTAACTTCTCTGTTTGTTTGGTTTGGGCTGTTTCTCCCCCTGTGTATATTTGCCTGAAAGGATATTTGTAAATAATACTCTTTGTTGAAAGATTTACTGTTTTTTTAACTCATGGAAAATATTATTTTTAAATTTTTACAAAAATATGATTCTGCTTTTTCTTGGAACCCTTAGATTTTTCATCCAAGAACTCCAAATACCTGAAAGACATAGTGCAGTTTTTTGAAGAGCCAGGTTCATCCAGGCAACAAACACAAGAAACATTTAAATAAACCTTCAGGAGTCACCACAGAGGTGATTCTGAATTTAGGCTTTAGTTTCCTCTGCTGAAAGGCTGGGTTATTGGGGAAAGAACTGGGAGGAAATCAGTTTCCCAACATACTTAATGCTTATTAATTTTCTACCTATGCTAGAGACAATCACAATCACAACCCTAAAGGACAAAATCCCCTTATATTTGACCCATATGGTTTCCCACTACTGATCTGATTTCAGACAGGACTACACTGGCTTGTAGTAGACTGTGCTCCTTTGACTCCATGTGATTCATAAGTCATTCAAATAGAGGCACCTACAAATTTGTCATATCTTTCTCAGATGGATAAACCTACCCTTGTCAAAACTCAGGGTGACAGACCACCAGTGCTATGGGTCTGATGCTCTTTCTCACTCCTACAGCTCTTGATAGGATGTTTGATGCAGGCTCCTTATTCCTCCTTCCTTCGTATTTAAAGCTTTTTATTTAATTGCAAAGCATTGCATAATAACCACATGCATTTTTACAGCCTTAATTTTGTTCAGCAGAGTAGCTTGCTCACCTTCCTATCAATTCCCATAAATTTGGAAGCAAATTATTTTTGGATGCAAAAGCAGCAAGAAGTCAGGGGGTAGTCAGAGTGAGAATTCCAAAGATACCAAAAGAATGTAGCTGATGAAATGCAGCTAAAATAAGACTAGAAAAAAACTAAAGCAGCAAAAAGCTAACTAGCTAAAAAACTAAACTAATGAGACAAGCTAAAACTAAAGCTAGAACTATAAAGAGCACTGTGGCTACAGGATACAGACTAGTCTCAAAACACCTTCTTCAGTCAGTAATGTTCTCTTGCTCTCTGCATTTCATAGTCTCTTTTTCATGCTTAGTATGTAGCATTAATAACCTTTATTTCCTCAAGGATCAACCTAAAACTTACATGATCCACAATGCATCAGAACTTATATTTACATTAAAATTTTAATTTTTAAATCTAGTATCATGATAGGGATGTTTTAGTTGTGTGGCCTTAACACTTGTTTAAAACACTTTACTATTTTTTTTATTTTGCTTCTGTTTTAACCTGAAGGCATATTGATTCAAGTCATATTTGATGTTATTCTTTCAGCTTAAAGACTTCAAATCATCACAAAAAAGAGAGACACAGAAGGTTTTCATGGTTTAGTTCTTGGGTTGCATGGGTTTTTTTGTGTGCTTGTTAAATAGTTTTTGCTTGCTGTGCTCAAGGTTTGAAGGTGAAATTTACAAAGACAAT
The DNA here is from genome assembly GCF_050655825.1 of Lonchura striata. Classification (NCBI taxonomy): domain Eukaryota; kingdom Metazoa; phylum Chordata; class Aves; order Passeriformes; family Estrildidae; genus Lonchura; species Lonchura striata. The sequence continues at coordinate 65,211,675 of NC_140704.1, forward strand.
GCTTTTTGACAGTGAACCTTCTGCTGCATTTTTAGAAGCACTCAGCAAATTCCAGCAGTGGGTTTCTAGACACAAAAGACAAATACAACCACTCCACGATTTAGATTGGCTTTCTGTTTGTGGGTCATGAGACTCACTGCTGAGCATGTCAGAAGTTGGCTGTGGCATTTAATGAAGGTTGTCAGCAACTTCATAGTTCCCATAGCAAAAGAAAGTGTGTGCTCTGGCTTTGGTTTTGGGGCATGGGTTGTTGGGGTTTTTCCCCCCCCCTTTTTTCTTTTGCAGCTTTCATTGGAATCTGGGACTGGAGTTAATGGATAAACTCAGTTACTACTAAAGAATCAAATTAAAAGTATGGAACAAGTTGGTCCTTTGAAAAACATTGAATTGCATAGGTTTCTTTTTTTTTAAGAGGCATCATTTAACATTCAAAATAAATATTAAATTTCCCTTCAATTTGAAAGTTTAGAGTCACTCATGAAATTAGGAACAATAATCATACTCTATTATGCCCTGTCTCATGTGTGTCTCGAGAGGGCTGTGACTTGTCGTAGCATGAAGGAACCCAGAAAAATGATTACTTGCTGCTTCAAATAGAAGATGCATAGCTCAGATGCTCATTAATGAGGCAAAGGAAAATTAATTGACATGTCTAATAGTTCTTTTAATATAGCCTCTAAGCCTTGATGTGTCAATTGTCAAATTACCCCTGGCGTACTTTCTTTGTCTCAGTGATCTTGTGCCGCATTTCTAGGAGAGAAAATTAACATTACTTTCCTTGGCCTCTCTCAGCATACTCTCTGGCCAAGGGTGTTAGGCCTCCAGAAAAATAAGATGCATGCAGCCCAGCTGCCTTACCCTCTCTCCAGGTCAGGTCTAACCTCTCAGACTACCGAACTGCAGCTTTGTGGTGGCTCTATGTCAATGATGCATCTTTTCTGGGGCATACAGTAGTTTAAAAACCTACAGGCTTTAGAAAACCTAAATGTATCAGCCTTTCTACATATCCTTGCCACTCCTGTGCACTGCTTTGACTTAGGATATCCTTTCAGTGAGCCAGGATCCTCTCTGCCTCTGCTTCCCCAGCAATGGCCTAGCCTCAGAAAGAGACAGCCTCTACCATCCTACAACAGGCTTTCATGCTTGCTCTAACATAGGCAGTGAAAGAGCATTCCTTTTAGAGCTTCCATTCTTTTCACATTATTATCACCCAATCCAGGCTGGAAAAAAAGCTGTTTCCAATCATCTGCCTGTTAGCCAAGTCTCTGCCTGACAGCAAATCCTTTGATCAAGACTGTTATACTGTGTATATTAAGCTCATCTAAGTTTATGTAATGGAACATTGTTGCTGCTATTTCATCAGTTGGTGTTTCTGTCCTACATGAAGTAAGGAATAAAAGGAAACAAAGAGAAGGCATATGGGTCATGTATTGCATCTGCTGTTTGTAGTCTGGGACAAAAATCCACAGGATTCCCAAAATTAAACAGCGTCTGAGAACTTCATATTGACAAATTCTCTAAACCATAATTCCAGAAACTGAAGAAATCCTGATTTCATTGTGATTTGTTTGGGGCTGGTTTTTCATACGTAGATTAAGTGATGCGCTTCAGAGATTAGCCCTTTAGCAGATCACAGCTATAAATTTCCTAACACAAAGCCATACTGGAAAATGCCGCTCATTGTGCAGAATGAAAATCACTGCAAAAGTGCATATCAGATCTTTATGATTTTGTTTAAAAAATTATTAAAAATCATTAAGATATTTTCATTCTATAATAAATAATCTTGGCCATTCTGCTTAGGGTATTCATATCCTTTGCCTTTTTTTTTAAGAAACAGATTTGCACGTGCTTCAGAGCGTAAACACACTCAATCCAAGAGTTAAGGAAGTACTTCAGAAGTACTGTCCTCCAGAGCTACAAGTGTGCAGAAAGTCTGAGAGTAACAGATTTCTTGCACATTTGAAGGCTATTAGTCCTCACACAATAGATTTAGCATGTCTCAGGCACAGAGGAGCCCCTTCTCATGTGCTGTAGAGCAAGACTGTACAGCCAAATGGATGCATCTGGAATTGTCACATGGGCTCTCAGAGATCCAGACATCTCGAACAAATGTTGGAAGTCTTCAGCTTTCACCCAGGCCCAAAAGGAAGAATCTGGGAAAAGCCAGGTTCTATGAAGCTGAGTGAGAAACAAATATCAAATTCGGTAACATTTCTCTGCCTGCCTTTCTATTATGTGATAATTTTTGAATAATCCAACCAATCAGCACTAAAAATTCAGGGAATACCATAGCTATTATTTTCCTGGACACTATTGGTTTTGACAGAAACTGAAACAAGAATAAGGGAAAACACAGGAGAATGGGCAGAAATGGCAGAGAGGGAGTTTGAAAGCACAAATAAAGGTGTGTAGAAACCACCCACATGATGCAGAACGAGTGTGAAGGTCTGTATCTATATTTTTCCATGATATACATTGTAACAAGAATACAATAAGGATGCTGAGGTACAGACAGCAAGAATATTTTCCAAAATAAGGCAAGCCAGTAGTAAACTGGGGAAATATCCTTATTGTCCATTTGTTATTCTTTCATGCAAAATCTAATTAATTTTTTGCTGAGATGTGGGAGTTACACAAGGTAATGGCCAATGCTGGCAAAGAAAACCTTACTTCATGCTGCATGAGACCTCACCTTAACTAATACATGAAGGTCTCTTAGAAGTTTTTAATTGCAGAATAGAGATGTATGAGAAGTAGTTTGCCCTTCATGTGAAGGTTTTCAAAAGACAACTGATCTAAAATTGGGATGAAAATGGTGAAAACAAAAAAGTTCATGTATTAATATTTTAGTTAGTGAAAAGACCTGTTTTGAGAATTTAAACTGGCTTAAAATTATTTTGACCTTTTCAATAGGAAATTAACCCATCTTATACATTAAAATGTGGTGGGGTAAAGTCATTTCAAACAGATCTTATTTTTTAAATATCAAGATGGAATATTTCAAGAGTGTCCAAATTTTGTTTCAATTATCCTTTCCCACAATTTCATTTTTTTGAATGTCACAGTTTTCCAGTGCAAAGTGCTTTGTCAAAAAAACCTCTTAACCACAGTAGTAATACCACACATTCTTGATTCTGATGGGGTCATATGGTTCCTTCATTTCAGTGGGTAGGTTGAGACAAATACTGGTAAAATACTGTAAAATACTGGTGTGACACCCATTCTGGCAGTGTTCTGGCAAGTGTTCTGACAGATCATACAGAGATTACACTCATAGTGAGAAGTGCAAATTGAAAATACATCTTCCATTGTGTGTGATCCAAAGGATCTGGGGACTGACCTTATGCTGACAGACTGTGCTCTGCTCTGGCTTGGACAGAGGGCTACCACCAGCTGTGTGGGAGGACAAGGAAATGCTTGGCAAATCCCTGGCAAAGACAGAGGAGAGCTCTACACTGAGCAAATTACCCCGGTCTGCCACTGAAAGGCAAACCCAGGTTTCTACTACACAAATAGAACAGCTAAAAGGTGATTGTGGATTGTCTAATCAGTTAACATTGAAGTACTGAAAACTCTGGTCAGCTGCCTTCAGTGGGTTTTTGAAATATTTCTCCCACAAATCTTTCTTTCCTCCTTAGTTGCAAATAAGCTGAGACTCAATTGTAGAGAAGAGCTTAGTACAGAGAGTTGAACAATAAATCGGTTAGATTCATTAGGAACAAAGTGGAATGACAAAATATTGGAAGCATAAGCAGTCAGCCTGTGAGACCAGCTTGCTTACAAAAGCATCCACCACCAGAATATTTAAATTCAGAGTGCCAAAGGTAAGGAATGCTTCCTGTAAGCTACAGCTACTTGGTCTCTCTCACTGTAAATATGAACAAATCAGACATACATTGCTTTTCACACTTCCTTTCTGTAAACAGTGCATACTTCTTCTTGCAAATAGTGCAGCTAAACTTCAGTTTCTCAGCTGATATTACTGCCCTGCTGAAGCCAGCAGACTTGAAAGCTAATTTACACTGTCAAAGTATCTGATCTGTTTTCATTCTGCTTATTTTCTTCATAAGCACTTCATGCTTTTTATTCTACCACTACTTCTGAAGATTTTAGAATTAATAGTATGCTATCTTTCTAGCACTGTGTAAGTACTAAAGCAATATATTGCTTTTATCAGAATTATCAATTCTGATATGTCAGTAGTAAGGCAAGCAACAAAAGGGCTCTTCCAAGTACAAACCTATTTATTTGCCACTTCTCTTGTGTGCATTCTTATCCCTGAATAAAATTCATCTCTATTGGAGATGAAAACACATAGTCAATAGTCTTTTCCTGGATATTCCTTATTAACACATGAGGTGAAGGCATGCTCTGAGCTCAACACTCTTACACTACCCAGACCAGCAGACTCAGACCCAGCAGGAAAGAAGGCAACACTCAGTAAACCTGGTTCATGTGGAGGCTGCAACTTTATTAAATGTAAACCACATTATGGGCTTATTTAAATTAATGGTCACAGTGGGTGCTCAACACCTCTGAAAGACTCTGCACTAGGGCTAGCTATAAAATTTTCCATCGAGACTTCTGTGTGAAGGGGAGCTGAGACTTCTGACTAGTAGAGCTTGCCAGAAAACTGCCTTTCTGTGGGGATTTTTTTCAACACCAAAATGTTCAGATTTTGGTGCTGGAAAAATAGAACTTCCCCCCCCCGCCCCCCCCACACCCCCGCAGCAGTCCCTCTCATCAGAATCAGTAACGAGCTGCTCATTTGCACAAGCCCATGTGCTGTGTGAGGCATTCTTGCCCGATCACCTCATTTGGGTGTAGCAGAGTCCAATGTACCAGCGGGCAGCACAAGGGCTGGCAGACCACCCTGGACATGGACATGCACAGAGCCTGCCTCGGGAGCCCTGGATTCCAAGGAGCAGGCGGAGATCAGAGCTGAGTGCCATCCCCTACACTCTCCAGCCATCCTAACTGCACTCAGTGCTCTGCCAAAGAAATCCAGGAGGATGGGGAGGATAGGAGACCCCCTGATGTCCCTCCGTGGTCAAGGGGGTTAGAAAATAGGGACCACAGAGGGTGCCACAGGACCTGCCTCTGTCACACTGGGCATGCAACCAAGTGACAGCTTGTCTGAACTAAGTCACTTAATTCTTCTGGACTGGGTGTTTCAGCTTTCTTAAAAGGATATTGTTTTCTAGGGGGTGGGGAAATGCCTAAATTTCATTAGCAAATTAGAACTGCTAAGACTGGCTAAGGGAAAGAAGGAAGTGGTTGAACAGCAACTCATGATGCTTACAAACAGTGAAAACCTCTTCAATATACTCAGATTAAAACCAAAGGAGACCCTTTTCTGCTTATAAAACAAGAGCACTCTATTGTAATTGGTTCTTGCAGGAAATAGAAACATCTTCACTGAGACAATGATGATTTTCTGCATTATTGTAATGTTTGAAGTGTCAGTGTTCAGTGATTGCTTTCAGATTATAAAAATTAATTTCAGACTTTAAAACATCCAAATCAATAAAGCTACATGGAGAGAATGTTTGTCATTGAAATAAAATTTGTCCCAAATACTGAGCTGGAGCAACATCTGTAAAAAATACAGAAATATTGCTGAGTCATTTTAATAGCAAATAAATAAATATGCAAAGATCATTAAACTGTGGCAACTAGAAATTTCTAATTAGAAACTAAAGAAATTAAAATAAAGAATCACATAAATTGGCACACTGAGTGGTGCCAAAACCACTACTTAATATATTTATACACAAATACTTATATCAATCTATACTTATGCTTTCACATTTCATATAACTTCTAATTTTGTAGGTGCAAAAGAAAAAAAATATTGTGGATGACCTGGGATCACCTAAAAGAAGTCTTTTGAGTTGAAGTATTTTATTTTCCTATTTCCATTCATTTACAATGACAAGATAATGATTCACAGAATCACTGATAAACAGCAACTGTGTCCTTTTTTATTTGCTTCCTAACACTCCTGGAAAGCTTTATAGTAAACAGTTTAGAAGATAATGAAAGGTAAAACTTCCATCTGAAAAGGTTTGATTCAACAGAATTATTGGGACAATCACTTAGGTTAAGTGTTTAGCCCAGAGGGCAGTATAAAATTTCATCAAAATTCAAACCATGCATAAATGATCTCAAACTGCAGTGTCTATTTATACCACACAACATGTTAGTCACATTTTTCACTGAAGATTGAAAGTAATGATGAAGCAACTGATAAGGATGAAAGACTGAATATGTGCTATGCCACCCATGTATAATTCAGTTAGTGGCAAACATGGATTAGAAAGTATCCTGCAACAGCATGTGTTTTCCAGCTGCCTGAGAAAAACTGTGAACCACTAACCACTAAGGGAAAGGGGACAACAATTAAACCAAAAATATTTCACACACACAAATTAGCCAGGTAAAGGTGAGAGAGTTATTAAATCAGTGGGTCAGACATTCAAAGACAATGAGAAATGCGAATACGGATCAAAAGAATATCACCATTTTTTATCATTTAGATTTTGAATTTCCTAAAAAAAAAAGGGGTCATTTTTCTAAAGATGAAATCTTCAAATTTTGGTGAATAAAAGATAAAGAAAACTTCAGTGTAAAATCTTCGTTAAGAGTGCAAAATACTGTCCTCAACCTCTAGGAAAAAAATCACAGTGGAAGTAAAGTTTACAGTCCTTTTTCCAGTTGAAAGTTTTGATTTGGTCATTTTGGGAAGAGCTTTGAGTTAAGGATTAAGAAAAAGGTCTGTGATTTTTTTCATTTTAATCCTAAACAAAGACAGAATCTTTAGTTGATGGCAGCCAGTGAAAGAGAAATAACAGCTATGGAAGATAATGTTATTTACCAGCTGATTATGGATCAGTCCATTAGGCTATATCAGCCATAATCAGACACTTGCTGCAGATTTTGACTGAACTATTAGACCCAGATCCATGCAATTACACTGACCTTCAGCTGAATGGTGAATCCAAATTCCTTGTTTTGTTATTCTGTATCTAAGGCACTGGTCAAACTAATAAAATTGTCAAATCATGCTTCAGAGAGCTTGTTCCATAGCACTGAAACTGCACAGTGGAGGATTAAACAGAAACCTAAGCTGAAAGCTGTGTATGGGGCTGTGTTTTTGTGCAGCAGCATGTTTGTCTCAGCAGATTCAGGTTATCACCACTCCAAGCAGAACTAGCTGTTAATGATTTGTACCTGCCTTTTTGAGGAGGATGGGATTAGAAGAAAAACTTCACAGATATACTGAGGACTTATCTCTAAGTAAAAGTCACGGGTTAAAGCTGGAAATAGTGGCAAGGGGAGATGAGAGCTGATATCTGTGGTAGTAGGGTAACATCAGCAGAAGAGATGCTACTGAAAATGGAGGGAGACTAAGTGGAAGAGGACTTTACAAATGACTGGGAAAGATTAAAATATGACAGATGCCTCTGATGCTAGCTAATTTACATGCCATTAGGCACATTATATTTCACATGCAGTCTACAGGGTGATGGAAACCATTACATCAGGTTAGCACAAAAGTTTATGCTTCAGTCAAAGCAAATTGTTATCACTTCACTGGAAATGGCACTTCAACAGCTTACCTCAGCTGAGGATCTGCCCCTCTGTGTTACTGCAGCATTTGCTGTCTAGCAACATACTCAGAGCAGATGCTAAGGGTGGTGGAACTTAAGCAAGTATTTGCTGACTTATTGCCCCCAAGAGAGAAACTGTAACTAAGTTAATGAAAGTTCCGAGCATTGTACAGTATTTTTAGTTTATTTTACTATTCTACACTTTCTGATTTTTTACAAGTGGATAATATTAAAAAAAAAAAAAAAAAAAAAAAAAAAAAAAAAAAACCAACAAAACACATTTTTCCCAGTTAGCACTTTTACGTGTTTTACATTCAGTGTATCATTGCTATTCTTCCAATGAAGTCTAGTAAAATGGCAGAATGAAGCCTGGAGTCATGTTATTTTGAGCTGATTTCCTTGTAATGTTAGTAAACAATTTGATGCATGATGTCACTAGTAGCACTATTCTCTCTTGTCTTCCCCCATTTAATGAAAATCTGTGAAATAAATGCTACAAGGCAGTAGTGCTGGCATGACAAATTCCAAGCCAATAAGTCTTGCAGTTGCCAAGATGTAAGCTCTGAAACTTGGCATTTGGCATTCAGAACTAGATAACCTTACTATAGTAACTACATTCACTGTATCTACAAGAGGGATGAATAAATCAACAATAATTGAACTACTAAAAGTGTCTAATTTCCAGAGTAGTGCTTCAAGCAACAACTGAAATTAAAAAACTGTTAAAACACAGCTACATACCCATACAATCATGTCATGAATGCACTGAAGCAAAGGTTAACAAAAAAGAATGAATATGCATTCTTTTCTAAAAGTAGCATTCCTTGATCTACAGTAGTGATGAACTGTATAAATGTCAGGTCCTGTTCAAGTCCCACAGAGCTTGGCATTCCCAGCAGCAAGAATTTTTATTGTTCCTGTAACATTACTCAAAGTAGGGAAAAAGCTATTCCTGCTGCATGTGGAATGCAGTCCCTATTCTTGAAGCCTGGCACTGTTTCCAAAGTTAGCAATGATCATAAACCCTTGAAATATTGTTAGTATCTCCAGGGCTGATCCAAAGCCCAGTGAAAGCAAATGGGAAGATTCCACATGGTCTCAGTTTTCTGTGGGCCAGATTTCAAATATTACTTCTCCTGTCACTTGATTTCAGAATTTCTCACATTATCTAAATCATATCTCATTGAATTTGCCACCCACCCATCTTTTCTCTCAGTGTTAATTTTTATTAGAAAAATGCAAGTCTGGAAATCTTTAGGTAAATAACTAGCTCAGTAGGTTAAACAGACTCAGTGCTTTAGAGAAACAGGATTGTCTAATAAACAGAGCTTTTAATGTAACACGTTTCCACGCTAATACACAGGAGAGAACCTACCACTGGGACACCAGCCTGCTGTACACTGCTTTGGAAACTGTCTCCTAGAATTAATTCAGACTGATTAGCATAGCATGGATGCATTCACCTGGGGAACTAACTAAAAATAATAGCCAATTTACAAATGAACTAGAGTAGGCTTTTTAATCTCCCATGACTCCACACTGCAGTCACATCTCTGTGACTGCCACACAGCTGGCATTAAGCTTTTGGGGATACACAATCAAAAGGAATTGCTGGAAGGTACTGAGATGCTGAGTGGATTCATTCCTTGGGCCACTGTTTGGACAGTCCTGCTATGATCATAATATCAGTCTCAGGGCCTGATTAAAAATACCGAGAAAATATATTTCCATCTAAAGCCACTAGAAGACCATTTGATTTCCAGGATCAGTTATTTATTTTGTTTCAGGACCTTAAATCTGGAAATCTAGTATTTATTCAGTGTTAACCTTCAGGAAAAAAATATAGGCATTATGGGTTTTAAACCTTTCATTTATCATATCAGGGTTTTTTCCTCCAAGTTAAGGCAAAAGAAAGACATTCCCACCGTGGAGATGCTGGTTCTTGTAACTATCTCAAGGAAAACTATAAAGAGTTTTTATATGTTTATGTATATAAGGCGTGTGCAGATAGGAAAGTATTTCTCCACATGCACTGTGCAGGATAGTGAAATGTGTAATAAACCAGACTGAATACATATCTTTCATCCTCTAATATTTTGTAGGCCAAACTCTATATCTGATGTACATACTTTAAGCCAGAGAAAGAAAGGCATATTCTAAGAGACAAGAGAATCCTTTCGTTCCTGAAAACTCCTGGCACATCTAAGGATAAATTGTGGTATGAACATATATGCAAGTGTCTTTTAGAAGATGAGGGTCATGATACAATGTTTTGAAATGGAAATTATTCCAACTTTGAAATACTTACCAAGCAACCAAAGATGCTCAAAGGCCCATGTACTACATATATACTACATGTAACAAAAATGCAAGGCAAATAAAAACAGTTATCCTGCATATAATGATGTACACAATGGTTAAAGGTAGCATTGTTTCCTCTACATAAAGCAAGCTTCAAAGGGAAAAGTAATTTTTGGATTAATGGGCAAACAATGCAGAACAAATTACATTAGTAGTTAGTTAAAAGCTCTGTAAAATAGCTTGCCCTCTATTTCTGAGTAATGGGACTGATGAAGGAATGGGATTTTTTTTTTTTTCCATCCCTCTCTCCCCTGCAGTGGCTTAGACTGAAGAATTAACATCCAGAAAGAGTATCTCTTCACATTGTGAGAAAGACATAGCATTCAGTATATCTGCAAGAAAGAATAGCTGAACCAGGAGTTTCACCACTGTTAATTCCACAAAACAGTCTGGCATGTTTTCAGTCATTAGCTTTCAGCAGATACCTAAACCAAAAATTGGGATAGATTTAGACACCAGGCTGAAAATCTTACTAAGACAAAGTACACTGGAGGGTTACCGAGTTGTTTAAAAAGTAAGTTCAAGACAGTGAATCACGCCATCAAAAGAATTAAGCATGACAACTGTAAATTCCTCACTGGCTGGACTTCCTCTTAAATCAAAGGGCAGACAGACTGCATTTTTGCAACCAGACTCCCAAACCTGGCAGTTTGGTTTGAGTGTTCAGATCCGAGGCCATGCAAATAGCAGGTCCTCCCTGTTCTCTCCTGCCCAAATCTGACTTTACCAGAGAAGGAGAGACTGTATTCTACCTAAAGAAGGACAAAATAGAAGGCAAGAAATATTGGTTCCACTAGGTGATTGAGGAGGAGAATTTTGACTGTCATCCACAGTTTTATCATCACCTCTGAAAGAGAAACGAGTCACACTTAACAAGGCTCATATCTGCCCAAACTTTCCTGCTCTTTTCAGCTTCACCATCACAGCTCCTTGTTCCCACCATTTGTGAAGCATCTCAGTTTGTACCGAAAACTTGTGAAAGCAGAGACCCTGCTAACTTCTCTGGTTGTTTTGTCACACATCACTGTATATTTAATAATAATTATGCCTCTGCAGAGGTATTTTATTCTGATAAAATCAGAACTATCCCACCAGGATCTTCAGCTACTTATTCATTTTGCTACAGGCTACAACAGAAAGAGTTAGAGAATTTACTGAAATAACAAAGTCATTTTACATACATATGGTCTATGCTTCTGTGCCACAGCAGTGACAGATAAAAAGCAGCAATCTATCATATTTTTCTCTCCACACTGTACTCAATAGGATCCAAAGTGTGGTACCCATTTTGCTACTAATGCACATGCATAACTCCCACTTATTTACTGTAGTGCCCTGAAGATGTGACAGTTAGCTATGTAATGCACTTATTATTTTTATTCATTCTATTCATTAGAGATGACCATGTATGGCACACATATAGCTTCACTTTTCTCCAGTAGTCATCAGTAATGTCATCTTTTCAAGCTCATGAAAACAGAATGTTTATTAAATGACAAACAACAACCACATCTCTCTCAACTCTGCATTTCACAGCCAGTTTCCCAGGTCTTCTACTCTCCTATGAGTCTGAACAAACCAAAGGGCAATTCAGCTAAGTCAGAAAGTGCTTTTGTGCTGAGCAGGAATCCAAGCTGAATTGTGTGAAATGCCTGTGAGGGAGAAAAGCTGGCAGTGCTGTCTTGAAGATATTTTGACTGCACTCACAGAAAATACTCCAAGAACTTTGTGAGTTCACATTGCTTGGTAACCAGAGACTCAATATTTCCCGTATTTAAGAAGAGAAATTAGTAATTTATTGTCAAAGAGCTGCATGGTAGTCATACCCAGTTTTCCCCCAACTATTACCAAATTTGAGCCACATTCTTTCACTTTCATCAGATAGGAATTCTCTAAGATGGAGGAAGAGAACAGAAATAGCATTTTGGTGAGGAATTATAAACACACTATCCTGGAAAGGGGTAGGTCAAACTGTGAACTGCTCCAGCACTGGGGAGCATTTTCCCTGCTGTTTCAGCTCCATTATTCATAATCGGATGTCAGCCACACAATTCCCTTGACAAGATCTCTAGGAAATCTTTGGGCCTGTATTGAGGTTGCTCCATGACTAAGCTCACTATTCATTTCTGCTCAAGACCATTAAAGCAAATAGAAAATAAAAAAAATTAACACCAACAAACCCAACAAACCAGACAAACATCTCCCTAGTAATTGTGACTGATCAGTCACAAACAACTCTCAGCTGACACTCTCACCTAATTCCTTGTATCACTAATTTCTCTTCTCTACTGCTAGAGACCAGGTCTCAGCTGATGGAGTTCTGTAGCTCTGGAACCTGCAGGAGAAACAGCATTGGCTGCCAACTCTTTCCATCACCCTGAATAAATAAATAAAATTATCATCAAATATAATTGCACTGAGGCCCATAGTTAACTGAAATAGTACATGTTTCCCATCACCATAACAATATCCAATCCTGGCAAAATTAAGAGTATGCATACATATTAGAGAGCTCTGCAAAAGACTCCCAGAGAAAACTGTTCTCTGTAGAGAGACTCATGTCTTTTCATGCGTCTCTACATGTTTCATGTATTTTTAGTCCTTAAAAGTTTGTTTCCTATTTTTTCCCAGAAGTTTAGATTAATTTTGAAATTATATTTATTTTTGAATTCAATTTTTTTTCCAAATGGTTTATTTCTCATTCAATTTTCACTATTAAAATTTTACCACAGCACACTAGAACAGGGAAATAATTCTTTCATTGCACAAGAGAGAAAAGAAATAAAAGCTCTGAATATGTGCAGTTCATTGGAATTTGCCCAAATATGAATTAAATTATATAATAAAAAAGGAAACTGACAGTTTCAGAATTATTATAGTGCACAGGAAAGATACCATTGCCATATTTAATGATTTGTTCATAGAATAATTTTCCATAAAGTAAACTTTTCCTGTAGCAGAAAAATCTCCCATGAGACTAAAAATAAAGCAAAAACTCCACAAAAATATGTACTGGTCTTCTGTAAAAATTCAATCCTCAAAGATTTGATAACATGCACTGAAGTAAACACCATCTAATACCTGAATATGTTAAAAAATCCAAACCAAAATAAAAACATGACTTTTGTCCTGCTGAGACTTGCCTGCAAAAAAAAGTCCCACAAAGACTTCAGAATCAGGGAGTTGTGCTCACACAACTAAAGCTTAAGACGTTTTGAGAATAATGTGTGAAAGATTTGAAAGCATTCAAAGAAAACAGTGGGACTTCTGATTTCTCCTAAGAGCTCAAGCCCGGCCTGCCTTTAATTACATTTCAAAATGGAATTAGAAACATTGAAACAGGGTTTAGGTGGACTATTAGAAGTTACTGACAATTTTTTTAAAAGATTAGCACTTTTAAAGCAAGCAATAAAGGGTTATTCTGCTTTTTACAAAGGAAATTGAATGTCCGCTCTTAATGGCAGTATTTTATACATAGCACATGAAACAGATCCTACTAGGACATCTATAAAAAACTGGTAAAATTTGACCTTTGATTTTAGGTAAATGTTACATATTTGAATAAAAGGTTGCATTTATAGGCAGCCACAAAATTATCTTTTTTCTTTTTTTTTTTTTTCTGATTTTAATGGAATCTTTAGAAAAGCTCAAGGGACAATCCAGGGCAATTTTTAACAGGCAACACTAATTTTGAACAAATTCAAAACAATTAGGAAAGGATTTTCCTCTAACCTAGGATTCATCACCCTCCTAACTTGGTATAAATTCAATCTGTTCTGTTTGTATGACATAAACAACAAGCAGTTTCACAGGAATGAGGCAAACCATATGTGAAGGTGTTTTAGAAAGCACAACAGGGAATACACCAAACAAAGAAGCATCTGCATTTATTTCAATGTCAAATCACATGTGTATTATAAAGGGAAAGTTTATTGTCTTTATATAAAAAACAAGTTTACTGTATTGTGCTCTTTACAGTTAACTCTTCCTGGCCCTCAGTGTCCTCCTCAATTTGGAAAAAAAAAGAAATAAAAATCAAAAAGTCTACAGGTGAAGTGGCAGGGTTGTAAAGGGGTCTTCAATCTTGTTCACCCTACCCAGACTGTGACACACTGCCAAGAGCCTATTTTGTCCTCACCATCCCCTTGCTACCTCTCTTGAACAAGGGCTGCATCTGCTCCTGATGGGTGCAAGTGAGAACCAAAGCCTGGGCCAACACCCTGGATTCCAGAATTGCAGGAATATGACTCTAGGTAGGATTTACCAACTTGTCTCCTGCTTCAAGATGTTGTCTGGTCCTGCACTGGTGCTGCACTGACCAGCCTGCAACAGAGCCACCATGGGCAGCACGTGGCACTGCTGTGTGGGACACTGGGTGCTCCTCCACAAAAGGCAGTGCCCTACATTAATTGGTTTTATAGAAGCTGGCCAGAGTCAGTTTAACACATTTGGAGTTAGGAGAAAATATTTCAAAGCAGCATTTAGCCTGGGTAGGAGCTACAGGCACATTGTTAAAAAGCTAATTGCATGGAGACAAAGGATGATCGTTACTTTTTATATTAGTGTGTAGTTTTAACCCTTGAGAGCTGTGTTTGATGATAAGTTGTTGGCAATTGAAACTGCTAGTATTTTATATTTAAACTCAAGCCTGAAGATTCCCAAAGTTACAGAAAGTGTATATGTCATTATCTTTTTTTTTTTTTTTGTATTAAGACAAATGAAGGTTTCTGAAATCTGGGGTCTTTTTCACATCTCCTCTAGAATTATACATAAAAAGCAATGTTAAATCACTGAAGCATTGAAATTATTTCTCACATCTGTGTTTTTTATACACGTTCAGGAAATCTGACTTTATAGTGACAGTCATGAAGATCATTTTTTTCCTCAAATCTTGCTCATTTCAGGGAACAGAAGAAGAGAGCTAGAAAACTTCTGAGAGCAGGTTTTGGGCTGAAAGGTCAAAATTCCTCCGAGCTTTCCTCCTTTTCTCATAAGGTTACAGATCTCACCTGTATTATTCAGAAAATAGTCACAAATGATATTGATGTTCTGCTGCATATTCCACAGGCTTTTAACTCAGAGAACACAAAACTCAGAGAAAGGAGGTTCAGCCATGCTGTGGTGCAAGGCAAGGTCCTGGGGTGAGCTTTCCAGGAGGGCCAGCAAAACACTTAGTGAGCATCTGGCTGTGACTGCAGCTGACCACCTCAGCAGCACGGATGGCCCTGCAATATGCAACCACATTTGCCTGTTATCTTAACCTCTGTGCCCTCACCTCATCTTTTGGACTCATCCCCCTCACTTTCAACTCACTGGACCCAAGCAATAGGCTGCTGCTCTGAGCAAGACTGTACGTGAGAAAGGCACTCGTGTAGGCTGTGAGATCCAAGCTGAAGCCTGTGGGCTTCTGCAGCCAAAATGATCTTTTTATTATATATGTGTATAATGCCCACTGTAAGGAGGTTTGACTATGGCCTACGGATGTGAGACACCACTGTCAAATTAATATGAATGGAAAAGGACATGCATGCTCTAGCAATGGAAGAAAAAAAATCACAATTATCAGAAAAATATTTGTGATCACAAAAGAATATCTTGTTCGTACTCACCAATCTCCCCTTTGGCAAGTCTTAAAAGATAAGAGTATATGAGAGAAGGAAAAGAAGAGAGAAAAAAATCATTGGGAGAGGCAGGGGGGTGGGGGGAAGAGAGAGACTGAGACAGTGGATACTTTTAACTTGTCACAGTACAACACTAGCTTTTAATTAATACAGGGTATGTACAGCTTTGAAGACTGTTGGTCATACAGTACTTTATGATAAATACATTTTATGGGATTTTGTTTTTAAAGAGGATTTTGTAAAATAACCTAGCCCAATAAATGATTTACCAGCTGCAATAAAAGATCAAGGAAATTGCTCAGATTGCATCTTGGAGCATCTAAAACTCTAAAGTTTATGGAGATCTAAGCTGCCCCCAGATCTACAGTGCTATTAAAATTTTTTTTAGTAGTTAATTATCTTGCATTGCATTTTTTAAAAGGTAGCAATTGTAGTAGAGAGGAAGGTCTGGAAACAGACAAAGAGGAGTTGATACCCTTTGATGGAGAAAGTAGGAGAGAAGGAAAGACGTAGACAGATAGAAATGAGTAACAATGGAAACATCAAATTGGTACAGTAACAAATGGAATTAACAACTCACAAGGTGTCAGATTCCTGAGTAAATTACCTGAATTAACTATATATTTAAAAAATAGATTATTAATACATTACTATATATATTATTGTACATTCTTAACATGGCATGCAATGTGTAATACCTATATTACTTGACCAAGAGTGGAGTGATTTCATTTTCCTATTTTTTTTATTTCTGATAAATATGATGACCACAAGTGAAGAAGAAAGCAAAGAGATTCCCTCTAAATGCTGTTTGGTTCTAACATCATAGGACTTGAACATAACAAATACATAAATAAAAAGTACTGGTCCTTATTTAATTCTATTATTCATTCTATTTACTGTATATGGATACAGTAGATAGAACGACATATTGAAATAACAAAATACTGGGCTCAGCTGGGACAGGCAGCACCCTGGCACATGCCTTGTTGCTTTTGTTTTGTACCAGGAAGACCTGGTTCATGCCCTGTAACTTCCTATGCCCAGATATAACTGCCTGCCTAGGGAATCCTGGCATAGTCAGTGTCCCTGCAGGGGCTCAGGAGACAGCTGGGCTCCCTAAGAAGGGAGAAAGAAAAGAAATAGAAAATGAAATGGAAGAAAGGATAGTTGTTTTCTCTTATTCCCAAATCAGAAGGTGAGGTGCATGCCAACAGAGACAAGTACCTCTCTCCTCTGCTTCTCCAGACACCTTGTGCAATTTCAAAGGCCATGGAGTTCAAAACCTGAGGCCAGGTTGATAAGGGTGGAGTTGAGCTCCTTTCCCAACACTTTTAAGCAGAACAACTAGGAAAAAAATAAAGGATCAATGCTGCTGACTTTAAAGGTAGAAGAACCACAGAATGGTTTGGGTTAAGAGGGGCCCTAAAAGCCATCTAGTTCCAAACCTTCTGCCATGGGTTGAGACACCTTCCACCAGATCAGGAGGTCCAGGGTTCCATCCAACCTGGCCTTGAGCGCTTGTAGGGATAGGACATATACAATTAAATATTAATTCTATCACTGTAACTGTGAAAGACACAGAAGAGAGAAAGTGAAGTTCACCACTGCATAAAGCAAGCACCTTGAGATAGATAATTGATGATAATTTGGTTAATTTAATTTGAAAATTGAGGTAGGTAAAATGAAACAGTGGGAGCTGGCAAGGGTATTTGGATGAGTACTGCTACTCTAAAATCTATTCTTATATTATGGCCAAGATGAGGGAGTCCTTAATTGTCCAAAATAACCATAATTAATCCAGCAGAATTATGAAAGCCTAATTATATGAACGTGTGTTATTCTCCTGCCTGATTTATGCCTTCTGCAGTAGTCAGGGTTAATCACCTCTAGGGCTGAGTTCAGATTACCAGAGTGAAAATGCACTTTGTGTCTGTAAGGTCTTTACCTGACTTCCTGCCAATGTTAAAGGCACCAAGGCAAATGAGAGCAGGGCATAGACAGCTCTAGAGATGGTGAGGGCTGCTTGGCTTGCCAGTGAGATAATTCTGTCTTGTGTTTTAATAGGGAAGTGATTTAAAATAAATTTTCACAGACAGACCCTATTCTGATGTTTGTTTTCTGGATGCTTAATTTGAAACTCTAGGGGCTGATTTGGAGAAGATCATGGGCTCCAGAAATGTACATTATAGATGGATTTTGAATATTCAAAGCACAGTAGGGAGCTATATGAAAGATTATCAGATCATTTCATTTAGTAAAGGATTGGGTCTTCATTGTTTTTTACTAATTACAAATAACTGTCCAACTTTTGCAATTACCTAGAAGATGAAATTCCAGGAAATATAATTATAAGTAAATGAAAAGATTTCATTTTGATGTAGCCTTTTTAATTTCACTTTAATTTATCTATTCATTTGAAGTAATTCCCCATATGTGTATTTTATAATGGAGAACAGTAATAATATTTAAAGTAATATCCAAAAAAGGCATTGTATTGCTCCTAAAATGCTGAAAAGATTATGCTGGAAATCTTTCTGCCTTTATTCCCCTGACACAGCTCCTCAAAACAATGCAGCAATGTCAAAATTATATTCTCATACAAAATTGCTTCCAATTTCTTTAATGCAACTTCAATAATAAATAATACTAAGAAGTCCAAGAAAATCCCATGGGTTTTGTTTTTTTTTGGGGGGGGTGGGGAGGTTTTAGCCCAATAACTTTCATCTAAAGGTAGATGCCTCTGTAATACAAGCAAGGCAAACTTTTGGTTTGTGAAACTGTTTGATGCTGAGATCACTTACCACACAGAAAAGGTATATTTCTCCAAGTCTTCCAAAAATAAATTGCTCTCTGCAGATGTTTTCCCTTCTTCTTGGCTTGCATTGTTCTTGGGGCCTGATTTTTCTCCACAACATTGGTGAGGTGGGTTATTCCAGCTGACCTTTAAATGAAAATGAGAAACAAATTAGAATACTAAGGTAATTAGCTGGCTACAGCTAGCAAAGTAAGAGGTGCAACTTTATCTGCTTTGAATTCGAGCTCTGTTTTCACTTTCTAACAAACATGGGAAACAGCAGTGGCAAAGCTGCTTTGAGTATGTATTCAAAACACCTTGAATAGACTAACCTATTTCAATTGAAAGGGGCCTACAACAAGAATCTGTGGTCCAGTTCAGGGCTGGCCAAAAGTTAAAGCTGTTAAGGACACTGTCCAAATACCTCTTAAACACTGACAGGCTGGGGACATCAACCACCTCTCTAGGAAGCCTGTCCCAGGCTTTTGACCACCCTCTAAGCAAAGAATTGCTTCCTGCTGTCCAGTTTGAGCCTTCCCTGGTACATCTTTGAAACCTTCACACATGTCCTATCACTGGATAAAAGCAAGATCTCGGCACCTCCCTTTTCACTTTCCCTCCCCAGGAAGCTGAAGAGAACAAGGTTCCCCTGAGCCTGCTTTTCTCCAAGCAAGACAAATCCTCCACCATACCTAACAGAACATGCCTTTCAGCCCCCTATTTTCCCTTCCTCTGGACAAAACCAAGGACCTTTTCCACCTTCTAAAGTCGTGGGGCCTGGAGCTGCACACAGAATACGTTTCCGTAAACTGATTTATGCTGCTGTTCCCTATGTGACAAACCCTCTCAAGAAGGTGCAAGCTCATGGTGACATCAGCAGTCAGCCACTCTTCCTCCACTCAAATTGCGTTTTCCAGTGTTGCACACCACACTCTGCCAGTGCAAAAATCTGGACATGTCCTCAGTAAGCCATATGGAGGGAACTGATCTGGGAATTGAGTTAATACTGTTTGGCTTCTTTCTTTTTCTTTTTTTTTATAACTGGGTTAGCTCTCAGCTGGACCCAATCTGATCCAGGCCACCCTGCCCCAGTTGCCAGCACAAAGGGGAGGGATAGTACTGCATCTTTCAGTGCTGGTGCCAGTTTATGCTCATTTAAACTACTCTTTGAGCTACAATGTAGAGGATTCTGATCTGTGGTCATCCCTGGAATAACACCTTTGCATGCACAGGGTCTGGTTCAGCACTGGCATTGCCTCTCTGAATTGACTACCGATTCCCTGGATGTTTGCCCCTGGACAAAGAGCCAAAAACCACTTCCACCAGGAGACACAATGAGGTCATAATTTACCAGATACATCTGCAGGTGACTTCCATGACAATATCTATTAATACATTCCCAGGCACAATACCAAACTCTGCAAAGGGTTTGCTAACATTTAGTGAACAAATTTAGAGAGGGCAAGCAGATGGATGCATTGTTGCAGTCACGTCATTTTACACTTTACTAATTATGAAAGCTACAATTTTTTTTTTATTTTGGTTTGTTGTTTGCACTGACATTTTCTCCATTAAACTATTCCTGTGCAAAGTAGATGTGAAGACATTATTTAAAACATAAATCCCAAAGGTGTTAAAGAGCATTATGAGTTAATTTCTCTGAGACCGTGTTTGCTCATCTGAGGTACAAAAAGCAGAAACTCAGTCATCTGCATGAGGCTGGAATTATAACCACAGAATATGTTTTACTTCTCTCATAAGTCACTGACCGTGAGCATTCTCTTTTATTGCTACCATTTCTATATCTTATATCTATATTCAATATCTTAATACATGCAGTGGTTTGCACACGCATTACATCAAAAGCTGAATTGCTACTAATGCCCTTCACTCAAAATAACACTTAGAGGGAGACCATTTGCAATTCTTTAGCATAGATGAATGTGAGGGTAGGGAGGGCAAAGCAGAGAAATCTGTATTTCCCAAAAAGTTACGGTCAGACTCCAAGACCTTTCTCATTCCTTTTGCTATTGAAATAATTATAAACAAAATGTAAAATAAAATAAAATAAAATAAAATAAAATAAAATAAAATAAAATAAAATAAAATAATAAAATAAAATAAAATATAAATAAAATAAAATAAAACAAAATAATATATCTGTTTACAAAAAGAAAAGAGACTGCTGAGGAGAATAAACTGCTACATGAACTTTTGTCTTCTTCTTTAAGTCTGTTCTTTGCATTAGTTTGTCATTATTCCCTATATACAGTTGTTAGGTAAAGTTATTTTAGAAGATGTTATCCAGAGATACAATTAGGCCCAAATTATACAAATCAGGCCAAATGCCTAAATCTTGAACATGCTAAAACAAGGCTCTTTCTGAACATTAGGATTCACTGATCTCATTAAAAATATGGGGCTCTCACAACCTCTGAAAGGAGATTTCACATGCTCACATTTCTTTTGTGCAGAAGGATTCTCGTAAGAGGCTCAGTTCAGAAATCTATTCAAACATGTCAATAACTGTAAGCTTGTGAGTCATTTCAGTGAGACCAAAGGGACTAGACAGTGCTGAATTGCCCGTGGGTTTATGCACCTCACTGAAACCAGGTCACTTTAATGTGGCTTTGAGAGCCACCCACAACTGAGGTTCCTATAAGACTATGGCATTTTGTTCAAAGGCATTGTGCTATTATGGGATTGTAGGAAATTAATTTCACTCTGCCACTCCCATGGGTTGGGTTGGGTTGCTTTGCCCATTACACCCACTCCATTGGTCCTTAAATCATCTCTCCTCTAGATTTAAGGCTGAGAACACTCACATATGCACACCTCAGTCTGCAGCTAAATTTGTATGAAACTCTGTTTTCTTCAAGTTATCCTTATCTTCCTGAAGAAATAAATCATTTGGAAACTTAGACATTTAAAAGCAAGGGAATATCCAGCTGGCCAATCTGGTTTTGCTCACAGATGTAAATCATCACTCTACTAAATTTAAAAGTTGTAATTACCATCCCCAGCCATTGAGTGTTTGTGCTACACTACACAAGTTTTTGGGTACTCTGAGTACCGTGGAGATTTTTTTGTTATGGGCAATTAAAAGGATTAAAAATATTTCAGAGTGTATCTAGAACAGGGTGAAACAGATTACTAGAATGATTAATTCGAATGTTCATGTTTTCAGTTCGTTCACTGCAGCCATAGTGATTTAAGGGTAGAAGTGCAACAACACTTACTGAGAAAAACTTGCAACTATCATTGGAAAATACCTAATTTAATAATATAGTGCAGAGAGGTGCAATTTCCAGGAATACAAAATTTTCTTTGTGTCTTGGTTCTCAGGATCTACATTAAATCTGAAATTTTCAGTAGCATCTCTGAAAGTGTTATCATGTTGCAGATAAAATTCCATGGTAACTTGTACTGAGGAAACAACAAATGTTCACAAATTAATGATGTCCTTGGCCAGGATACTACAAATACATATACTACAATTTTCTAATGGTCTTCTGCACAAGTACACGAGAGCTTGAAGCTTATGGATGCATATGAAACCTATCTCATGTTTACACATTACTGAAATTATATCATCCTGCAGCTTGATCA
Source organism: Lonchura striata (assembly GCF_050655825.1). Taxonomy (NCBI): domain Eukaryota; kingdom Metazoa; phylum Chordata; class Aves; order Passeriformes; family Estrildidae; genus Lonchura; species Lonchura striata. The sequence goes on from NC_140704.1 coordinate 65,233,679, forward strand.
AGCTTCTGTTGTTTGATTGCTTGGTGGTCTTTCCTACTCTTCCTTTGAAGTTTCATTGCTGGAGAGATTAACTATACAGGAGACAGCAATACACCTGGTCATGTGAAGCCTTATTGTGGCTATTAAAAAATTCACAGGGATAGATTAAAGAAACACAATAACCAGAGCAAGCAAGACCACAAATCATTCTCAAATGGCACAAGCTGCAGTGTCTTCTCTGTGAGTTTTAAGGGAGATGGTGATGTTCATATCAAGACCAGTACCTTGTGATGTCCTTCTTGGACTTCCTTCAGCTGAAACAAGCCACACTGCTTGTCTGCATTGCCATGCCAAACTTGGTAATCCTCTGTAAGGACAAAAAGGAAAAAAAAAAAAAAAAGAAAAAAAAAAAAACAACAACAAAAAAAAACCCACATAAATTATTTTTGTATTTGTGCACAAAGTAAACCTCTGGACAGGATGCAGCTGCATTTTGGTCCCTCTCCCAACAAGATGCTGACTGACTTCAGACTGATCATTTTTCCCCCTCCACCTGAGTTATAAATAGGTGGTTACATTCTGAAAGTGTTAGTATGATAATGGCAGAGAGGACTTCAGATGCTGCGGTGTTGGAAATAACAATTGCATAGATGAAAAACAGGGGGAAAATTAGAAATAAAGAAATTATAGACACAAGAACAGTGGTATAGGGGGGTATTTTAAACACCCTGGGAAGTGTTCTTCAGAAGACAAAATGAGGTTAATTTTCTTATGTGGGCATAGTTGTGGATCAGGAATGAGGCACAGGGACATGAAGTACTTGAATAAACTTTTCTTCAAAAACACAAGTCACATGGTCCCTCAAGCTCCTGAAAAGCAGTGATCCACGGAATAAACAAAAATGTACTCCCACATCATAGTAAGCACTGCTGTGGCAAAAATAAAGGTCTGTATTATATGTTTTAATGTATGGTACATGAAGAATAAGCCAAAAACACACTTAGCAATTATTTCCATTTTTTTTCTTTTAAAGTTATTTTGAGTTCCATGCAGTAAAAGACAGTCAAGTGTATTTAAAATCACAGTACAGGAAGGATCTGCTCTTAGGTGTTACAGAGGTTGATACACAATATATGCACATACAATGTCAGAGTTTTAAGTCTGTGTTTGTGGACACACCTAGGGATATATTTCTTTCTTTCTACATATATACACACTCATGTACAGGTGTATATATGTCAAGGAATTTACAGGTATTTACATCATCTAGGGTGAAAGAAGAGGTCTACTGAAATCAGCAAGACAACTTAAAATACAGCTGCTGGGTAGATCACGTGTGTGCACACATGCAGCATAACCTGTTCAAACTGTGTCTAGGAATTTTGTATATGGGATACCTGTATGGACCCATTAACACACATTAAAATATTAATATGCCTTTGTAAAGATGGTTCCTGTGGTTTTCTTTGTTTAATTTCTCTTCTTCTTTTCTTTTTTCCACAGTACACAAAAATGGGTTTCCAAACAGCCTTGCTGAAATGATGAATACTTTAACAATGTTTTTGGAGTCAAATGAATAAAGCAGTAATTATCTTGGCAAAAAAAAAAAAAAAAAAAAAAAAGGGACAATAAAAAGAATAAAGAAAACAATAATATTCTACATTTAAGAAAAGGGAGGAAGAAGGAACTCAAGTCTGTTATTTAATCATGACGTGCTCTTTTTATATTTTATTTGTAAGGCTCTGAATGCTCTTTTCTTTCTATACCAGTGAGCTCATTACTTTAATTCCTCATAGATTTCTCTGAACAATTTTTGCTAAGTAAAAACACAATGTAATTCTTCAATGGCTGTAACTGTAAGAAGCTGCTCAAATTAAAGATCAATAAAAAGTACAGAAAAAATCTGTATGAAAATAAATAAATAAAAGAGGAGACGGGAAATGCCTGCAATTAGACAGGATGAAAAATCTAAAAAGAAATTAAATTTAGTTGTAATACATTTCCCATTCTTTTCTTCATGAAAATTACTACTGAAGTGGTTTTTTTTCTGTAATTTAAATGTTAAGCTGCCAGATGTGTGTCTCATGCTTGAAGAGTTGAAGCTTTGCATTATTTAGCATATTAAGATTCACAGAATTTAAAAAAGGGTTCCTTTATTGCCTGGAGGTTCTAATTAAGTAAACCTTAGCCTGGTACATTTAAAACTTGCAATACAAGAGATTTTACTTCCTTTTTTTTCCTCAGTAGCCAAATCTCATCATTATAATAAATATGGAAAATACTTAAGATGATACGATTTTTCTTTGGCTTGAGGAATTAAACCTATCTATTATTTTAAGAAGTTTTTAATAGAGGCCAGCAATCAGAAAGACATTTAAAGACTCCAGTCTACTTTTTAATCATAGGAGTTGCTCCTACTTAGTGGCTGGGGGGAAGGGAATGTGTCTTATAAAACTGAGCTGTGTAGAAATTGTTTCTTTCACATGCAAAAAACAAAGCACTTCTGAGAGAGAAATGAGAACCACACAGTTCTTTAATATTAAATTGCATTTTACTTTTTTATAACTTTTTATAATTGACCACAGAATACTAATAAAGCATTAATTAGCTACACTATCAGCAATTTGTTCCTTGAAGGAGTTGGGACTGCTGCATCAGAAACTGTAATAGCATAGAAATTCCTTTGACATAGAGTACCCATAAATCATACCTTAAATACAGTTATTTTTGCCATTTTAGAAAATGTCAAAGGTGTCAACTTTGTCCAGATATAACACTTAGCAATAACTATTTTAGTAAATTGACTCAAAATACATTTTGTTTCCTGACAGGGGAACATAATATCATTCATGATAAAAATGAGCAATTTGAGGAGGAGAAAACAGCACCAAGAAAAAATGATCAAAGACAGGTATCATAGCTGTGACAAAGACACAGTGGCAGATGTAGACTTGCTGTTAATAGGTTTATTTGGAAATCAAGAAACGTATGCATAAAAGCAGGAAACTATGATTACACCAGAACGTGGAAAAGGCAATAAGATTCTTAACCCAAAATTATAAATCTGTGATCAGCTATCAATAAGAAGTCCAGCAGAATAGTTTAAATGTCTACGTTCATATAAGACAAATAGGGAAAAAAGGGTGGTATTTTTTCCCACCATTGTGGAACAGGCATGACAAAACTAATGTCTGGATTTGGAAAATCGTGGTGATATGAAGGTTATTTGCAGTTCTTGACAATACTGAGAACAGGCATTTTTGGGTCATATTAATTTCCAACCAAATAGTTTAGATACAACACAGATCATTCCTGATAAGGAATACAAGAAAGGGTTACCAGTATGAAATCCCTGAGCTCTGCTGGGATCTAAGTTTTAAAATACCCTGGAAAGAGGTTGTTAACAAAAATATTATTGCTACTCTGTTACCTTTCTCCACATCAGCCTTCTCAAGGCAATAGCAGAGCATAATAGCATGGCCTTCAAAATCACCTTTCAGAGGGTGACTTACTGCTTCCTAACCCTTGGAGAATAAAATTTACTCATTTTCTACCCTTTGCCTTCAGTCTGGAAGTTACCATTTTTGGTTATGTCTTCTGTTAACAAGTACTGTGGTGCAAGAGGAGTGAACCTGTAGAATGAAACCAAGGTTTGGAGGGACACCGCAGAACAGTGGGGACCCCACTCTGTGTTGAAGATTTCATGTCAGACCAGCTTTTTAGTCTGATCCTGGTAACTGATGGCCCATTAATACCTGATATGTACATCTAAAGTACATCCTCTTGCTCAGCTTCACCCTAAATGCATATAGGGCTGATACTGCAAAATATTTATTTATGTATGGGGCCCATGCAGAGTCTAATTTTTATTTTTTTTTTAATATGAGCAAGAAGAAATCGCACAGCTAGGAAGTTACCTTACACAAGTTTGATGGGAACTACTTCTGATTTATATGGGGCCAAAGAAAAGTGCAGTCCTTTTTGACTGTACTCTCTTTAAGTCAGTAGGAAAAGGTTTTAGAGTGGTACAATCCATGAGTGGAGCAGAAGACAAATAAATCACCACAGCAGGGACAGAAAATAAGATGAAGATCCTATTTAGATTCCTTTCTTAGTAATGCACTAGTCTATGGGAAATCAAATAGTATGGCAAGATTTGGAAAATTGAAGGGTTTGGATTGTGTGGATTTCAGTACCATAAGCAGGATCTCACTTTGATCCTAACTGGAAAAATCAGTGCAATCCTCTATGCAGTCCTGCTCAGAGAAGGAAAGGACCATCACAGAAAGAAGTTTCAGCCATATGAGGCTCTGCCTCTGGGGCCCTACCTGTATTAAAAAATGAGGCACAAGCAATCTTCATTTTAAAATATCACTTGGCTTCCTTTAAAGTGGTAGCCATGAGGAATTACCAACAAGAACAGCCTTTTTTTGGTTTTTTGTTTGTTTTTTGTTTAGGTAATTATTTTTGCATCTGCATACAAATTTTATGTAGAAGCAAACAGCACCTCAGTAGGGAAAGAACATCATTGCAGTATAAGGAGAAATATTGCAATGAAGATTCACTGGTTTTCATAAAATTGTTTCTGAAATACTTGTGAGCATAAATACAATCGTCTCAATGAAACAATTTCTCACTTATATAAACATATTTTAACAAATGTAAACCCTCCTCTCCAAAGGCAATGATAAAATTAGAATGAAGCTGGTTTAGTGTTTGGTATTTTGATATTGAAGGAACATCTTAATAAATTCTGAACACTGTTTTGAGTGTTATCTGCTGCTACTGTAATAAGCCTCTTCGTTAGCCTGATGCCATTTTTGTTTTGACAAAGCATCTTTGCTTATTCTGAAGCTTTGCTCTGACAGAAATGTTTTTTGATATCACAAAAGGACACAATTACTTCCAAACATTTCTCCACAAATGCAGCAAGGATGGTGAATTTGAAATCTTAAATATGAACAATATTGAACATCTTATTGTCAATACTCAGTTTGTTTTAGAACACAGACATCAAACAAAAGTTTCCTTCTGAGGTAGAAGGTGTGAAAATAGGAGCTAAAACTTTATCCTGGGTATGCCCTAGAAAGGTCATAGAGAGCTGAAGGAATCACAGAGGTTCTGTCAAATCCCAAAAGTGAGCAGAATGCCAGTTGATTGCAATAGTTTGACTAACAATATTCATGAGAAGTATTTTATACGTTTCCAGGGGTTTTACTTGTGGTACGTGCATGACTGGGGGCTTTGAAAAAAGAAATTAAGCTTCATATGAGAGAAAGGCTGGGGATAAGTTATCTGCTGAAATGAATATTTGTGGAGAAAAGAATGCAAGCACTGTTGAATCTTCAAATTAAATATCCAGTACAGTATAAATCCTAGTTTATATGTCATCCTGCAGAAAGTATCTGGGGATTTCAAAATGAAGCTTTTTTTCTCTCCATCATTCTGAGTGCAGATAATGAGTTTAGTGGTGACATTGCTGACAGTGTTCCATCACAGAAAATATATGCTTTAGTGATGTGACTTTTGAAACAGGTTTTTCATTAAAATAATATGCAATAGATGCAGTACCAGAAACTGAGCTCATTGAGGAAAACTTCTGTTGTCTCATGAATACAGATAAGCAAAAAACGTTTTTCACCTAATTCAAAGTCCATGGATATTTTGGAGATCTGCTTGTAGTTCAGGTGAACTCAGATGCTTCTTTCTTTTAAGTCCTCTGTCAAATACAGTATTATCTCTTAAATATACCTAGTCAGTTCTGATGATGATGCAAAATACTGCCCTTTGAAACTTGCATTGGTAAAGGCTGTGGTAATTCAGTACCTTTCCAAATCAGGGCACTTCTATAACTGCATCATTTCAGGGTATTTGTAAGAGTCTGTCTTGAACTGAAAATGTAGGTTCTAAAATGCTGTGTTTGCCCCTAGGTCTCTGCCAAACTCTACATAAATACTTTGAATAAAAAGTCAACATGCTAGTTTTAGATCTAGATAAACATTAGTGATGGGAAGAGGGAGAAGGAATACCCGTCTACCTGCACAACTAATAACTGGGGTTTGAGACACACTCTAAAGGTAGAAACATCTAAATGTTGGCAAGGAAAAGAAAGCAGGTAAAAAAAAAAAAGTAAAAGTAGACAAAAGCAAATGTCAAACACCACTAAACATTATTTTAAAACTCTCTTGTTCATGTAGGTTACTTATGTTTTTTAATATTTTTAGTATTTTAATCTGCTTTGCACAACTAATGTTGGGCAAATTAACAAAATAAATTTCAAAGTAGATTCTACTAATGCAGAAGTTGAACAAATTTTCTAAGCTAGGGCTCTATTTATATTCTTAGAAGAACCAAAATCTAGAAGAGATATGGTAGGTGTTGATCCTATCAGGACTTGTAATGAGAACCCTTGAAAGACTGAAAATTATTCTTACTTTTTTTTCTGTAATATGCTTAACCTTTTGACACAAACATCCTTATAATAAAAAATGACACCAGCTCTGTATTCTACTTCTCAAGCATCTATGATAATCAGTATCAATATTCAGCATTCATGAATCTTGTCCTGGCATTGCCATTCTAGCTCCAACCTCTATTTGAGCCCAATTAACATGAGATATTCAGCACATGCACCTATTCTAGCAGATGCATAGTTCTAGACTTCCTGGACAGCCAACAGAGAAAGAAGGCTCCAAAGAGATTGTTTTTGAATTATATTTCTTGGGTTGCTGTGAAAGGGGAGTTGGCATTGGCTTCAAAATAACATTAATCCAAAATTCTACTGCATCATTTAAGAGAGCCCACGGACTTGAAGAAAACAAGTTTACACAGATAAGAGGTAGCTGTCAGACCTCAGGTAGCTCTGTCTTATCTAATATTTTGCAGTTCAGTGTCTAAGCATGATCTATTACAGCTTCCTGGTACAGAATGAAAGTCACCCTCTCCTTCAAATGGTGTGATTAATTTATACCCACTTGCACTCTCATCTCTTCGCACTGGCCTGGGCTATGAAGTGGGAGTAGATATCTGGGTATCCTTGGTACCTTCAAATCCCTACCCCATGGTAAGTCCACCTCTGGCCATCATGGTGGTCTTTGAGTTTAGGAGAGAACCTAGGGGCTATATTACTCAGTTCTCAGATAAATACTTTTTACCTGGGACTTCAAAACAGAACAAAAAACAAACCAACAAAAAAAAAATCCCAGAAACAACCAATAAAAAATAAAAACATAAACAAAATCAAGGGAATAAAAAACCACTGTAGCAACTTGCCAGGCTTTGCCTTCAGAAGAAATTCCATGCCCCAGAAGCAAATGTTACCTCATGTAAATACAGACAGGCACTTTTATGTAATTTAGCTCAGCACAATTAACAAAGGATATTGCTATTAATGTGCTGCAGGAAGAAAAAGTACTTCCCAAGCACCTAACAGCACCATGTTGTGATCCATGGATATAAATGACCAAATAAAATGAAAGGATGTAAAAATGTCACGGAAACACCAGCCATAATCTAATGTTGTCAGTGCACTGCACACACACCTTGTAATTACTAACACATTTGGCCTACAAATATATTTTAGACAGGGGAGTCTGCCACTTCTATACTTTTTTGCCTAAGCAGCTTTTGATCCCTAACAATTGATTTAAACTCTTCCATCACTTCCTTTGCCCAGTGAAATAATGATGAGATGATATCACAGGGTGAGGGGGAAGGCAAATGAGGGTATTTACACACATGCCAGGCAGATCTACTTGCAAACTTTCAGTAAATTAAGTAACGCAATAAAAGTCCTAACCTGCTGGAAGCATTTTAAGCTCTTCTCTTTTCCTCACAGCTTCTTCTGACACACACGCTTCTCCTCCTTTCGCAGCATTAAACTGCTTTTCCACTTCCTTTACAACAGTGGGAATACTTCCCTTATGGGTGTCAGGATCTTTCGGGGAGGTCAGAGGTTGCCCTGCAGAGGAAATGACAAGCTGTGAAATGTAAAAGAACAATTCCTTCCACATGTTTCCTTGCTCCAGGAGCAGTAAGGGGCTGTCGGCTAGCATCACGATGGGATGGGCCAGGCCTTTGTCTTAGCAGTCCTGTCAAAACTAATTTACAATTAAAAACCTGTGCAACTGTTTAAAGCTTTACAACCCTGGCAAGTTTCAAGGACTGCTGAAGCCAAGTGGTACAAACCAATCTTATTATTAACAGCCAGGCAGACAGACAGAAGGAAGACAGACCAAAAAATACTCTCAATTGTACAGTAACCAGAAAAATTGTACACCTGAAAATTGTCTCTCTCTATAATATTTATTTCTGTTATAAGCTCATAGTCTGAGAACTAAAGACATTTCAGTGGTTCTAACTTTTCTTCTGGTTGATGCATAGGGCACAGGAGCCACATGTACTGCTGTTAGACAGCAAACATTGTAAGAGGAAAGAAAAAATAAAGTACAAGGGAAAATGAGATATTTGTTCATTGTAAAAAAACAAAGAGTGTCCCAAAAAACCAATCTCAAACAGCTGCATTTTTTTTCCTTTTTCCTCCCATAGTAGAGCAGGGGTGTATAAGGAACAAGTTGACTTTCTGGAAAGAAGATTTTAGACTCAGAAAATCTGCATCTAGGTGTTTAGTCCAACACAAAACAGCTGACGTAGAGGAAGTCTTTCTGTGTGACAAATCTAACCAGCAAAGCAGTAGCAACAAACATTCCTGCTAGCCCAGACACCGCATTCATGCTAACACACCACCATACCAGTTCTATTACATAAAGATCACCCTGGTGCTGGGACCTAACTAGCCTGGCTACCTTTGAACACTCTCCCTCAAAATCTTGTCTGATAACACCTGTCCCCCAGCATAGTCAGACTAAGTAAAACTCCTTTATTGATTTCACACTCCAGAGCTTGGGAAAACTACTTCTTAAAAAAAATGCACAATCAGTGCATTTTACTGGTGAACTCTTTAGATTCACTAAAAATACACAAAACTTAGCACTAAAAAATAGAAAAATACTACTTCAGTATCCTAATCCTCAGCGACTGTTGCACCTTCTGTCTTGTAAGAGACCTTTTTAGGTCTTGAATGCACATCATTATATGCTAGTACAGTGCTGACCATAGCTTCAGGACTTCAAAATGGCCAACCCTAAAGTGGTATGAATAAGTCAACTGGAATGAGAAAGGTTTTCCTTTGGTTCTAAAAACTACAGCAGATAACATCATCCATAGCTTTCCTCTTGCCTGTTTTATCTGATGGGCAAATTCAGATGGGCACAAAAGGGTGTTTGTGTGTCAAGTCATTCCAACAGCACAGCTGCAAAAGAAAGCACTTGGATGAAGGTCCCCAACAAATGTGGAGCAACACTTTCCAAATGAACCAGTGTCTGACCTAAAAGTGTTTGATCTGTAGAACCAACATATGAATGCTGTCCATCAGCTTTTCTGAGGATGAAAGGGCTGCCAATTCCTAAAAATACTGTTATGCTGACATTTTGCACATGTGAATCCCCTCTTCCTGTGGATGCTAAAGTCAAAAGGGGTCTTGCTGGATTTCACTGTGAGCACGTTTTCTTGATGGATTTGTACATTTAATGTCTATATGGAGACTCACAGTTTTGAAGTTCTCATGCATTTTAGAAGCCCTTGTTACTTAGATCCAAGCCTACTAAGGCAGCATTCCTGGTAGTTGCATCAAATTTTCTTACTTCCTACAAATTTTCTTAAGCTCCTTCTTCTAGAGCTGTTACCACCTTTCACATAACAGTAGATAACAAATTCTACTCAGAAATTGCCATTTATTCTCTGACAGGGACTGCTGATCCTGTAAGGGGCAACAGATGAACAGCAGAATATTTTCCTAAGAAAAGCAAAGGGTGGTGGTGGTAAAAGCAGAAGCTGACTTCTGCCATGAATCTCTTAAAGAATACCACTTCAAAAGAATGGAGAGAAGATATGGTTTGGACTAAGAGACACGCCAGATCTGATAATATGCATCTTTGATCTGCAAAGGAGGTAGAATGGGAAGTATTATGCTGCATTTCCCTGCACTGTGCTCTAGACCAGAGAACCTGTGCAGCAGGGAAGAGCTTTACCTAGCCCTGCATGGAGCTGTGGCTTAAAAGAATAATGTAGAGCCTGGAGTTAATGGAAATAATATGAATGTTCTGTTTTAAACATCTAAAACCAAGACAAACTTGAAGTGAAGGCTAAAACACCATCTCCTAACCTGCTTTATTTCTCTTATATGTTGCAGTACCACATATGGTATTGATATATAAGATCACTCACTATTTAGACTACTGCAGTAGAGTGCGTTACAGAGCACCCGTCTTCATTTAGATTGTTCTTGCTTTCTCTGGTTTGTGTCTCAACCTTAATGTCACTCTAACAGAGCTTTCCCCTCCCCACCCTTGTTTTTGGTGGTTTAACAGATATAATACTGTATTTATAGGACATATCAATGTGCAACAGCTTGCCACAGATCATAAACACATTTTTCTGCTGGAAATGTTGAAGTTGTGATTTTCACCACGTGATCTCCAGTTCTCTAAGGTTTGTTCCTTTAATTGTAAATAGCCAGAAAGTCATCAAGCTAGCATTTAATAAACTTTTAATTTGAAAAGGATTACCACATGTTGTGTTTGTTTACCCATTATTAAATCTCTTAGCAACATATCACCAGCAGAAACAGCATACTGTAGCACTGCACAGATACATTAAAAAACAAACCCATGGGGGATATTGGCAGCTAATAATATTTTTAAAGAATGCCCCAAGAAAAATAAATAAATATAAGCAATATCAAAAATTACTCCTAAAAGTTTTGTTTGTGCAAATATGTTTGGCAGGAAAATTATAGATCTTCCATGATCATCTTATCAGCAAACTTTAGAGTCTACATGCAAAATAGGACATACACTAATGCTGTTTTTCAGTTCTTAAAAGCATGTCTTTCTTGACTTTTCAAATGGAGCATCACGAGTTTTTCCAAGTGTTTCCAGAAAGCATGACCTATTTAGCTGCACCCTCTAGTGCAGTTCCAAATGAATGTGAAGACTGATGGTAGGACCAAACAAGTTTGATCCTTTAAGAGTTTGTCCATAATTCTTCACTGCCTGCAATTCTACATTTTGGATCCACTATTCAAGATTTGCTGCATCTCAAAGCAACTTAGCAGATGTGTAGAAGATATATGACAACAAAAAAGACTTTAATCCTCAGTATAGTGTATGTTTACACCTCCATGCTTCTCTTATCAGGGTGGTTATATAAAAGCCTTTTGATCATGGTGCTGTTGCTGCTTAGCCTAAAAGCATCTCAGGGCAAATCTCATTTTCTTTATCTCTTAAATCACCACTAACTGTCTGAAAAATACTTCTCCTGGAGTCTTTTCAAGTTATGCTTCCAACCTGAGCTGCCCATTTACCATGCTAAATGATTATTGCTTCTGCATTCTTTTCTTTCTATAGCCTCTTCTTTCTCTTCCTGTGCCATCTACAGTGCATCACTACTGCTGTTCTCAAATGCCTAAGGAACCTCTGTCCTGAAGGAATAATTCTCTGTTTCAGATCTACACATAATAGTCACACATACACTACAATCTATGAATTGGCTGAACACTTCAGTTCATTAAAGAAGAAGGAATATAGAAATATCTGCACAGCAAAAATTAATTTTTTTTTTTCATGGCACTCTCATCCCACATGCTGATAAAAGAAAAGAACGACAGCAATGTCCTGACATTCTTCTCATTACTGGATTTCTACCAGAGGAGGAGCAATTTGTGAGTCCATTGCAATATGCTCAGATGTCTCCTCAGTGTAGCTACATCAGAAGGTTCACAGAGGCCAGGGAGGACCAGTCCGAAAGAAACATTCAGTGATGTTTTGAGAAAGCTTCTGGGGAGGTCTGCTGTACACAAGCAAATGATAATTGTCCTTTCTACAGGTTATCACTTGATTGAATCTTAACAGAATTTCAGAGGAGTAGCATAAGGCATGCTTCTGATGCCAGAACTATCTCCCTGCCAAATCTGAGGTCCTCATTGCAGCCCAGGGAGATGCTAAAGTTCTTCCAGAAGAACACAAAACAAGCATCTTTTTCTTTTCTCTTCCTGTAAGCTTGGAGCCATAAACAGCTGAACTGTTATTGCTGTGACATTCCAAGCATTATTCAGCCTTAAGCATAGGCCAATGTGGCCATTCCATCCTCAGCAATGAGGCTGGTTTGAATTGCTCACACCTGAAAACAAAGTTAAAATACCTTAATAAAAAGAGTCAGAGTATTCCTGCTATAACACATGTTGGACCCACATCTGAATGAAGAAAATCTAGCTTAACAAGAACAATAATGACTAGCCAACATTGAAATGAAATTATGGGTTGATCCAGCGAAAACCTGAATGTAAATATCAAAGTTTGAATCCATCACCTTGTGATCCAGACTGTACAGCCTTTTCTGAGACACCATTCTTTTCAGCAGCGCTTGAAAACATAAGAAGTTCGGGTGGCAGATGAACATGCATACCACACTTATTTTGCTTATCTGAATCCTGCGGTAGTTTAATTATCTAAGGAAAAAAAAAAAGTAATTCAGAATTCCACAAAGCCAGAACATGCTTGTTGAACATTGTTTGTGAAGCCTAGCAGTTCAAGATGTTATAAGAATTTTAGGGAGTTCTTGCTCCTCTGTATTCTGTTTACTACAGTTTTCTCCCATATAATTTTCCCATGTATGTCTTTCCCATGCTTACTGATTAAAGCAGATATCCCAGTAAATGAGAGATGAGCCACAACCTAATTTCAGAATCAAAAAGAAAAATCTAGAGAAAATGAAACATTTTTTTTTTTTAAATACAAACCTGAAAGTAGAGATTGCATAACCAGTGGTCCAAGTCCTGAGAAATAAAATTTTCAATTTTTTTGAATCGGTCAATTTTGGAGTCATAATGTCCTCTGAGGAAGGGACATTTAAATTTTCCTTCAAAAGCATTAAAATTGTTATCACATAAGGGAAAAGCTCCCCATCCCACTTCCCGATCAATCCAGGTATAGGTGCCACGAAGAAGGAAGAGTTCAAAGAGGAGTACCATGCCTGGTTTCACAGCTTTTCTATATGGTAGAACCTAGGAAAGGAGAAAAAAAGATTTATTTATTACAAAAACATCACAAGGAAACTGAATTTCTTTTATCATATAAAGCTCTGCAAACATCATACCTTTGGTCCAATTTTGCATGATAAAACGATTAACGAGTCTTCCCAAAAAACATATATTTGAACGATTTTCCACTCCAACAAAAAATGCTGTGCTTTTTCTTGTGTGGTTATTTTATGATTTCTTTTCCCCTTTGCTTTCAGAAAGCATTCATTTTCTGTCTTTATTTACCAGTGGTGAAAAACATTGCCAGTAGAAATCTTTAAGAGAGAATAACAAACCAACTTGGAAATCTGAGGTGGCTGAAATCTGTGAAGGCTTGCTGAGATTCACCACTGGATTAGTTTCACAGCAGCTTTGGAAACCAAAGCATCCAAGCATCCAATAAAAACACTTGCAAACTTGCTTTCACCGAGTCACAAACTCTTCTCCAGCCAGATGTGGGAATGATGTTGGTACTTAATATCCTTCTTCCTTTAAATTAAAACTGTTAGTGAAAAGTATGTGAACCTCAGTGTAGGGTTTAAAAGGATTTTGAGGTAACAAGTCCTCAGAGAGAACTGGCAAACACAGTTTACACTTTTCATAAGATAGGTATAGATATTCTTCTGAGCAGCTTGGAGGTGTGGAAGAGGGTTACCAATGCCTTGGGGCCTGGAGCAATTGTGTTCCCATGGCATATATATATATATATATATATATATATATATATATATATATATATATATATATATATATATATATATATATATATATATATATATATATATATATAGTGGTGAAGAAACATTCTGAAGTAATGAACTTATGTAAATCCATCTGTAAGGTTTTGGTGGGTACAGAAGAAAGAAGGTAAACCCAAAGAAAAAGAAATCTGGTCCTATGCCACATTTTTAACCATTTTCCTTAATTAAAATGGGCACTGACCCAGATGCTGTTGAACAATTCTAATACATTCAAAAGAACAAATAAAGCAAAACCCCCAAAAAAGCTAGAACACAGAAGATGACTGCCATCATACCCAGGGTAACAGCTATGAAGGGTTTTCACCTTGGGGACAAGGGGAACAAATACATCAGCTACACCCCTCACACAGTGAAACATCTGCTTCACCACTGCTCCTACACATTCTCCTGAGAGAACTGTGACTGCCTAATCTCTTAAATAAACAATCTTGGATGCTTCTTTAATAGAGACAATTTTCTGTTATTTGCATGTTTTTCATGTTTTACTGTTCCCATTTCAGTCCTCACAGTTCACAGCAGAAAATGCCTTGGTACACTTGCCTGCTCAACATTACTTTGCCTTCCAGCCAAGGCAGAGGAAGAGGAGCCTTTTCTCTTTCTCTGCTCACTGTGAACTATGCAAGACACATACTTGCAGAAGGCCACAATATTCAGGAGCATCCTCTCACTCTGAATATCCTGTAGGATACACCCTTACTACTTCTTGGAAGTCAAGAATAAGGCCTCCAAATAGAAGAAATCTATTCAGACCAATCACCCAATATGAACAGCCTAAAATGCCGAAGTCCTCTTAAATTAGCAGGGATTTCCTCAATCAGACAACATTGTGCAGCCAATAATCATCCACAAATCTTCAGTTCTTCAAGTATTTCTGCATGTTAAGTACACACCTCGACACAGCTATTTCTTGATGTGTATATTAGAATACAAGCATCACTTCTTTTATACTCCTGACTGATAACAAGCATAATTCAGGTGCAGCAAAGCTTTTTGTCTCTTTTTCTGAAGCAGCAAGGGATTTGCCTACACCAATAACTGCCATGTTAGGAGATGACAAGTTTTCACAGCTGTGCTGCATCCTACAACTTTTTTTTGAAGAGTGGAATATAAATTATTATTTCTATTAATATGCCTTCCTTTTTCAAGTTTTATATTGTGATTAGATAACAGCAAAGTCATTTAAGGAAATCTTGTAAAATTATAAATATTGTCATTATTACGTATATGTACTTTATATTAATTACGTAAATGTATTCTAAGACTTAGTTTAAGCTTAAAATGAAACAGAAGCATCTGTTGAAAAATGCCATAACCCTGTGGCAGCTGCTATTAAACCATTAACAGTATCAGGTTTCATTTAAACCAGATTTACCATTTTCTGTAACAGCCCGTGGGAAAGCTAAAAACATTAGGCACAAATTACTGACAAAAGAGATCCTTAATCAAGCCATACATTTCATTTGGCTAGCTGGGTGCTAGATAGTAACCTGTGTGCTACAAATTAAAGGTGATGGTTATAAGGCAGTGATCAAAGACAGTTACCTGCAATATCAAACAATCCCAAAGCATTCGCAGATGAAATCACTGCTCTTTCACAGCCCCCTTTTCAGTTTCTCTCTTGCTACCCAGGCTGATCTTGTCTTGAGAATAATTCAACAGTATATGCTCTTCTGATAGCTTACATATAAACAGACAGTGGTCAAGCAGCTGGTGTAAGGGTAATCATTGTCACTATTAAAATTTTATTTCTTTGTTTCTGGTTCACAGTTATTGATCATTTGATGTAAGCTAGATCTAAACTGCAGACTCACTCTTTGGGACTGGAAGCATCCTTTTGTTTGCAGCTACAGGAGCTGGGTGTTTAAACCACGCCACAATGGAAACACATAATCATAAAACATAAGCAAGGACGTTATAATACACCCACCTCTACACGGTCTGAGGTTGTAAGGACTATAAGGAGTCCTTAAGCATGAACACTGCGTGCCTGACCCAGGTAGGACAGTGTCACACCTCTCAGCTTAACACGGTCAAATAAAACATACCTGACAAATAAGGAATTTCTTTCTGTTGAATCCATACAAAAATCCCAGCCAAGCTTGTACTTGTTACTCTATGCCATCATGCCAAACATTCATGCAGGTGCCTTTAGGTCCATGCTAAACTTTTTCCCACTGCCACAACAAACACACTCTGTCACAGCTCACCCACAGAGTCAGAAAGCCCTGGGAGAAAGGAGAGAGCTCAGCCCTGTGCCACCTGCCCTTCATTAGCCTCCTCCTCGGCTGTGAGCCTGAGTTGGGATTTGGGATACGGCCAGCACAGCCCTTAGGCATGTATGCACAAAGGCATTTAGGCAGATAGCTCAGATTGAAACCCACGGACCTTGAATGCCTTCGTGCCTCTGTGGGTTTGAGCTGTTGTGCTCAGGTGCAGAGCAGGGAACAGCTCAGGTAAGTGGAGGAGGAGGACAGGGATCAGTAACTTCTCTACTTCAGGAGACTCAGAGCAGTGCCTGGGGTAGACAGGCAGCTCAGACTGAGCAGTTTGTTCTGATGGATTTTTTTGGTTCTGAAGAAAAAAAATATAATTAGAAGCTATATTTTCCCTGCTGGTGCTAACCTCATTTGAGGCACTATCTGGTAAATTAATCCACAAGCCTGCACCAACCCTGTTGACATTCAAAGAGCATGTACTACCTAAGGACATCTTCCTGGGTTTTGAGGGGTCCACTCTCCAAAACCTTACCTCAATGTTTCTCCTTACTCAGGTCAAATTTCCACTGAGGTCTGTGAGGTATAGAGAGTTTTACAGTGCTATGAAAGCATTGAGCACCCCCCTTTCACTGGTGTAATTTCTTCTGCAAAGAGAGATGCGGCAGAGAATAAATAATGCTTGCGTGTGCCTGCACAGGCACAAGTAATACTTCTTAGTCTGCAGTTAACAGTGTTGCATTTAATTGAATTAAATCATAATGAACTAAAATTATCTCCTGCCACTGTTTCTGAATTCAACTGTTTTATATCAGTTTTATTGTAATATATCTTACTTTCCCATATGCCACCACAGTTTCACTCTATAGAGAGAATGAATTCTATTTGAATATTTCAATAAACATATCTAGTGTGAGCTTTTGGGGGCTTTTGTCTGACTTACTATTGGGCTTTAACCTTGTCAGAAAAGAAATAAACTTTTTCTTCTTTCCTCTGCAAATGCTTTCAATTTAGAAAAAAAAATAGACAAAAGTCACACTACTTAATTCATAACACATAAAAATTTGACCAATACAATTCAAACAGATTAAGGTGAATTTAAATATGCAAAGACAATTCAATATTTTCTTGTTATAGAGAAGAATCTTTAAAAATGCCATAAAACAGCCCATTTCTGATTATGAAAACAACAGCTCATGAATGTCAGTGGTGTAAAACACAGGTATAAAATCTTTTAAATGGGAAACAGCTCCCATCATTAACAAATAAAAATAACTTTACTATGTCAAATGAATAGTTCTGGAGATGAGGCTGTTATTGACAGGCTGTTATTGTTGTTAAAGGGGAGCTTTCACAACCAGATTTCAAGCTCTCCCTGTTTATATGCAAGGCCAGCATACAGGCAGGGAGAAGGACATTCTTAGGAAGTGTTTGTGTAACTCTGAAATTTATAAAAGGCCAGAGGGGAGGAAATATAAACCTGGACTGAAGTAAAAATAAAGTATCATTTTATTAGGGTTTTTTTCAAAAGTCCCTATCTATCACCAGAATGTTCTGGAATAGCTTAAAACTTATTTCCCCAGCTTTCCATCACTGCCTGTCTTCAAACAAGTATCTGAATACAAAATAACACACAAAAGAGATGAAGACCATACAGTGACATATCATTCATTTCCCCACAATTACTTTTTTCCCCCTGTTCTCTAAGAGAATAGGCCTTTCAAGCCTGGCACAGGTAAAATTACTCCTCTCTGTGCAGCTTGCAGGTCTCCTCAGGCCTCCAAGCAGTACCACCATTTTTCCTGGCACCTAGCATCCCTGACAAGAGTAGACTACGGACCAGAAGCTGTTGGCCCACAGCACATAAGCTCAGGCTCATGACCTGCCAGGAGCACAGGACAGCAGTATTTGTAAGCAGGCAATTTATTCATTGCTTTCAGTGGTGGCAGAGAGCAGGATTCCTCCTGACACACGGTGCCAAATCACCCCAGAGTCACGACAAGTGCCCCAGTGCAAACACCTGCCCTCCCCCATGCTACCAGAGCAGCGACATCTCCCCATTGCCTGCCTCTTCTCTAGGAGTGATAACTCAGCCCATAGTTAGCTCCAGCAGCATCTCATGCACAAGTACCTTACACCAGAGGACCAGAATCTGGCCTTTTATCTTCCCTAATATAGAGGAATAATGTTTGCATTCTGTGAGCTTTAGCCTCTGCATCTGTTGCTAATTGTCCTGGCACATCTGCTGCTAATTCTTTTCTGCTCTTGGACCAGCAGGGAGTAGTAATGTATGGTACATCCAGCTCCTGCCTCCCTGAGCGCTTCTGGTGATATACTGGCCTGGGTGGATTCTGACCTCATCTTGCGAGGGAGTAGCTGTCTTTGTGAGAGGGAAGCAGGAACCCCAGTTCATTCTCCTGACACTCCCATTTCACTTATTTATCCCTGAGACTGATTTCAGCACGGTTAGAGCATGAGCTTTCCAGGATAACATGGACTACAGACACAATACAGCAAAGTTTATTTCTTTTGTGTCAAGAGGACACGTACTTTGCCCAGAAACCACTTGGAGCCAAGGAGTCTCATGAAGACGTGGCTCGTTCGGCATGCAGGGCTGAGTCACGCAGCAGTGCCGCTCTGCCTGCCCCAGGCTCCAGAGGAGGAGCAGGCAGCTGTCCTCTCTTTCGTGGTCCAGCAGCTGCTCCATCTCATGTCTCTTCCCTGATGCTGTTCTGGATTCCCCATCACACCTCAGGTAGCCATCTGTTCAGCCATAAGCTTCAGTCCAGCCAGGGATGCAGCAACACTCACTCCGCAAGGGAAGCAGTGACAATCCAGAGCTCTTGTTCCTTTGGCATTTCATGGATAGCCCGGACTTGGTTAGGCTCTGCTCTCTTTCCACAAGAGAGAAAGACAAGTCTCTGAGTACAAAATAGTTTTTCCTTGTGTTTTCTGCTTAAAAATTGTGTGATTAAACAGGATCGCTTTTTGTTCTTTAGTTGCATAAAGTATTCTTCCTATTTCTGTCGTACAGCTTTGCAACTACCCTGCTCATTCTGAGCTCACAGATAATTATTTAAAACGTGAAATTCTTTAAAACCAAGTATGTAAAGGCAAAAAAAAAAAAAAAACCACCACAAAAAACCACAAAAGAATCCCAACATTCCCATGACTTGCAAATCTGGACCAAAACACAGTTTAAGTCCCTTTTCACAGTTCCAGACTGTCAGCTCTGGTGAGTCATGGAGATGCTCTTTTTTTTCCAATTACAGAATTTTTTTGTTGGGGCTGGCAATAATTTTGTTCTTGGTGTTCTCTGTTGTTTGGGATTCACTTGGAGCTAAGGATACAGGCAGAGGTTGCATTCTGCCTTCCTGCTGGTTTGCCCTAGATAATGTATGACTTTTTTACAACTATTATATCCTATGGCTCACGTCAAAATCTCTTACAGATATAATTTCGAATTAAGTGGGGAATAAACCATGGAGTGGTTCAAAATAAAATGCTGTCCCCAGACACTTTTGATGTTTAACATATGTCTGCTAGATTTACCAAAGCAGGCTACATACTTTCCTCTAGTCAGATATGATGCATTGTAAGATAGATCACATTTCTGACATTTTTGGGCAGCATGCATTGCTTTAAGGTGATCCAGCACACACACTGCATTTCAGCAGGTGTTTCCAAGAAAAATCTCCACTGGAGCACAATGACCAGACAACATGCAAAAAATAACTCAAATTAATCACCGAAAAAACAAAACTCGGGATAAGTAGTAACCTTTTAGATATGTAAATAAAGTGCACAGTGCTAAACAAAGTAGACACACCAGATTCTAATATGTAGTAGCTTTGTAAGAAATGCTCGGAAAATGTTCATTTGGAGTTGTTACAGAGATATCTAGTAAATGGCAAAGACCAGACCCCCAGACAAACTCAATAAACAAAATAAGAGCAGTAAAAAGTATGAGTTTCTTCTCTGTGAAAAAAACATCAGCACTGCAGTCTTCAAATAAATACAAGTGTCTGTATAAGCTTAGTTCTTGAATTTACCAAAAGGCTCACGTAGCACATTTTCATCCCAACTACAAATAATTGCATCCAGGGAAAATTTAAGTGGCTCTCATTTTGAAAGTCCTCTGGCACTGCCAAGCACTATCTTTTTTTTGTTTTATTGTATCAAACTCTTATGTTATGTCCTATAAAGTGTCCTAGAGCTAGATGTTCTTCACTTGTGCCAGCCTTTCACTCAAGAATAAAATAAACCAGAAGGGGAGGAGGAGGAGGGGGAAAAGGGAAGTTTGTGGTCTACTTTTCCCAATACCTTGTTTTGTAATTATTAAAAGCATCATAGTCCTTAGACAGCTGCTGACATACAGAAAATAATGTCCTTGAAACTGTTTGTTTCATCATATTTTAAGAATTAATACCTAAGGTCATGTTAATCAGTTTCTGATGTATGTAGTTTTCAAAATGCACTTCAGGGAAGAAAATGCTGGAAATGACTAATAACAACAAAGATATGAACTTTATTTGTTACAAATCTATCTCCAAATATGAACATTATCAAAGGACTTTGCCATCTGAAGTATTTAGGAAGGCTTAAATAAATAATAAATCCCTCATTCAGTGAAATAGAACATCCTCTCGTTCCAAGCAAGAGTTCAAATTTATTAATTTTGTAGCTATATTTTAAAATGAGTGTCAGCCCCTGCTAGATGACTGCATGATAAGTGTCCTGAAACTTCAGGAAAAGGCACTAAATTTTTCACAGCATTTGTGTTTCATTTTCAGTATAATAAAAATATGGTGCCCTTTTAATAATGAATAATAGATCTCCTGGTATGATTTACATGAGTGGATTAAATGTCATGTTTGAAAAGTTGCTGTTTTATTCATATTGAATTTCCCTCAAGTAAAACAAAATGGTACCCAGCTACTGCTATAATATTGCTAGTACCTCGCCACGCTGATACATAAATATTAACCAGTTGATATACTCTTTAAAAATCCTCAGTTCTGCGAACAGTTCTGTCAGCAATGGTATCTTTTCATGCACATGAACAGACTCAGTACTGTTCCAAGTTCCAGGTATGCTGGGGAAAAGTGTAGCACCAGTGCTTACACACTTGTGGAGCTCACACCTCTTTTGCTGAAGTGTCAGTTTTGAAAGCTCTCACAGAATAAGGATTGATGACAAATGGATGCAGTGAGACCAGAGTTAAAAACCAGTTTAGGGAGCTGAGCCCTGACACAATTGTCCCTGATTCTGTTCAGCAGTGCTGGACTGACTTCCCAGGTGACTGGACAGTGTAATGAATGTTTTCTAAATGTCACTTGAAGGCGGCGTCATTGGCTTATAGTGCCCTTCACAATAGCTGAAAATTTCCTATCTGAACTTCCCATTCTGAATAAAAACTCCTCTTAATAGGCAACATTTTTTCCTAAATAAGTGTTTCAGAAATTGCAAATACTTGAAATAGGAACGTATTCCTTAAAGGTTCCTACCCTGTAAGCAAAGTTGGCAATTTTCAACAAAATATTTTGGTCCTGATAATTGAAATTATAGCTGAAAATAGTTTTTTAAAAGAAGAGAAGCATTTTTATCACACTCCAATTTTTATTCCTTTGGAGCCAATTAATAATTTGATTCTGAAAAATAAAGATTTGTTCTTATTGTTGTAAATGTTTCATATAATTAGTTTAATGTCTACTGAACTTAAGAAAAGCCAGACAGGGAAGAAAAAAAAACCAAAAAAAAACCCAAAAAAACCCAAGAACTTTCTTTTTCTGAATGAAATTAAGCTTTTGCATACTGCAACTCATTCAAGCCATCATTAAGGTGAAGAATGTATTCTAGACTTGTTAACACTGGGACATAATCTTGTGAAGTAAAACATTGCTTTAAATACACCATGATCAAAAAAAAAATTGAGTGGCTGCTTAGGTCTTATCCACAGTATGATCTTATCCACCATGAGACAGCAAACAGGAAACAATACTTGTAAAATCCTTGTTCTAGTGTAAAAATGATGCAGTGACATCTGTACATGTGCCGCCAAGGACAACCTAGCTACATAACTGCCTTACTCTATGCACAGTAAGCATCTCCTCTCCTTTCCTATCCTCTCCTTACTCAACTTCCATTCCAGACCTAAGAAAAACCTGGCAGTGCAAAAATATATTGGAATTTTAGGAACAAAGCTTCTTCACCACCAATTAACCTATACTGCAAATTTTTAATCTCAAATTCACATTGAGTTTGTTTTATAATGTAGGTGAAACTTCAGAATAGCTCTCACTTTGCCTAAACCATACAGACTTAATCTATTAAAGCCCACAGCCCACTTGCATAAACTAAATAACAAAAATATCCTTGAAATGCTGAGTCTAAAACAAGTCCCCTTCAGATCATGCAGTCCGTTGCTATTTGTAAAATTGTAAAAAGTCATTTGAAACAGCAATCGTGTTTTACCACAATCCAAAGCATTCATATATGTTTCTTTCAGCATAATTTAAGAAAAATAAATTACTTGTGTGACTGTCTGGCCTTACTGAAGGATAAATAAAATTCAACTGGAGCTATTAGGAGCCTCTGTCTAGTATGTAGTCAGGGGTTACTGGGGGAGGTAGGTTGACAAACTAAAAAGGAGGACAATGAAGGAGCGGAAAGAGGGGAAGCTGGCAAGCTGGAGCAAAGAACATTGATTAATGAACAAAAAACATTTTTGAAAGGTCGGGTGTGCAAGTCAGACTAGCCCTGAGGCAGATCTAACTTACATGACCAGCACTTTCTGTACGCAGCAGGTAACCCACGCTGACACCAACTTTGCCGACATGACAGGGTTATTATTTTTGGAAGGATGTAGTGTTCTGGAACAATTTCTCTAATATATTAGTTAAAATTAGGCTTTCCTTCAATATCAAGCATGCATGTCTTCATTTTCACCATCTTTACACTGAACTCCTATTATTATTCTGGCCAGTGGAAACAAAAGCATATTCTTCATATATGAGCACTTCTATTTCTCACACCATAATATATCCCAGGGCAGCAGTGCTGAATGTAAGTTTCTGTTCAAACCCAGATGCTCACATCCAGTTCACCACTCAGACCTCACTACTTACCCTAAGTCTTGTGGTAGATGCTAACCATTTGAAGCCCAAAATTTGCCTCATATCTCAGCACACACACTAAAGGTTTCTTTTCAAACATACTTTAAGGTTGTGAACCACTACCAAGGTGGAAGATCAGAAAGGCAGAGTCATCTACGGTACAACAAACCCTGTGTCTCCAAAATGAGCTGTTGGAGAGGGTTCTCTAAAACTGTGGCTTTTGCTGTACATCACTCAGTAATGAAGTCAATAGGTCATTGAATCCAACTCCTGTTCCTGTATTTTAAGGGAACTTGCCCAATTCCTGCACCCAGTTCACTAGTCTAAAAATGAAGTTTGGTGAAGATGCTAATTAAATGTACCCTGTGAAGTTCCAAGAGCATTTTGAAGCAAACCTGAAAGTGCAACACCTGCAAAGACCTAGAAGAAATGGGATGCTGAAAGTAAGAAGCAGGACATGCTAGAATCATTCAGTCCTAGTGCCAAGTCTTCTTCTTTCAAGACAATACTTCAAGGCAAACAACCCAGATGTGTGCATCCTGCTTAGGAGGGCATCACAGTAATCAGTGATTTCTCTGACAGATGTGTGGATTTGTTTTAACATCATGTGAAAATCCCATTCGCAGTTTCCCTCTCTATATATGCATTTCCTTTTGCACCAATAGCTGTATCTACAGACACTGCTCATTATCCATTACAGGTGAAAAAGAATTAAAAAGCAGAAAATGTGACTTAGCAGCACTTTATGTATAACAAACCCAACATCTGAAATTACCTATCTGCAAGTAACTGAAGGCATCAGTGCCACACATAAAAGTTGCTTTATCTGAAAGCTCTTTGGGATAGGAGCTGTCTGTCTTTCCTGTATGTACACAACAGAATATGTGGAGGAGGAAATCTACCATTCAGGTCATACCATAAAATAAACTACTGAAAACAGAAAAGACTCCTCGTTATACCAATGCCTCATAACATGCACAAAAAAAAAAAAAATCACTCTGAGAGAGATGAAGATTGTTTTTTAAACTGTAAAGAAGATTTCAAGTGCCAGAAAGTTTGTCTGAGACCAATGTTCCAACCAGCATCAGGCATTAGCTCCAACAGTGAGCAACTGGCACACAACAATCCTGCCATGCACAGCATGCTTAGGCAGGAAAATATGTGTGCCTCAGTTGCAAAAGACAGAACAGAGCCTCAAGTGTTTGGGCTTCTTCCAAAATAATCCAAATGCTGCTTTTTTGGCAAGTGGGGGTCAATGGAGCTAAAAACTCACAGAAGGATTTGGGCATTCATGTGTTTATATACACCCACTCATTCATTTATTATTCTAAAGCTACTTTACAGAAATCAAATTACATAGCTGACAAGCTGCATAGATAAGAGAGAATAAAAGTAAAATTTAAAATTAGCTGACAACACTATATGATGTAGGATATGTTTGGCACCTTTAAAGTGAGTGATGAGGGTTAACCTAGGGGGGAAAATATTGTACCTTCCTAAATTGCACCTTAAATTATTAAATAAATTATTAACATGATGGAATGCATTAAATATATAAGCCTAAAGGAGAAAGGTGGATGTGTTTTAACTTTCAAAGCATAGACAGAATATTTATGAAGTGTTGCTTACTGTCTGGATACTTTGTCCAAAGTAGATTTCAGTGTTGTAGAAGTTTCCACCGTGACTAACAGGCCGTGTTGTCCTGGCCTGAGGCTGCTCCTCCAGTTCAGACCACTCCACCACAGCACCACCTAAGCAACTGAGAACAGAAACTTTGAGAGTGTAGAGGCCTTTAGGGACCTTATCTTTGACTCCCCTCAGGCATCTGATGTGAATTTCTAGTGGCTGTGGCATCTTGGAGCAGTCAACCTAGGGAGAAGGTTCAGAGTTACTGATCTGGGCTGGGCTCACTTCAACCACACAATTAGCAAGGACAAATTTCTTCCAGAAAATAACTACTGAAAAGCAGACAACACGCTTCTTGTTCAGCCTGCAATTACCTACTGCTTACCAAGGATCTGCAATTAGGGAGGTCAAAAGTCATAGAGATGGCAGATAAAAGAAAAAACAATACAAATACTACTAATAAAATGTTCAGCATCCTTGGGGGGAAGGTGGAGCTGGTGACGTATGACACCAGAAGACACTACCCTACAATAATGAGGCAGAATTAACTGGAAAACAATACCTTCAAAAATACAGCATGCTTTTCAAGATCGGCACAATATATGATGTGATGAGCAAGCTGCAGGCACAGAGTGAAAGACAGGGCAGGCCATGTTTTTATACTAATTATTAGCCTTGCCAAAGCTATTAGTGCTGTGTAACATTCAGACTATCCTTTCACCTTCTGATTATCATAATCAGATTCTCTTAAAAATAGTAATCAAAGTGCAACACGTGTAGAGTTTAATAAAAACTCCCTACAGGCACCTTTATTCCAAGTCCAGACAAAAAGAAAACATCTGCCGCTTGCCGTTGACAAGATGTTGTCTGAGTTTCAGAATATTTAGTAAGTAAATGCTTTTCTGGTGCTTTCCTTCTATGCTGAGCTTCCCAGTATAGAGGTACAATGGCATGATCTTTACCCAGCTTTGCTTGAATAATGGCATAAGGTCTGTCCCACTGTATCAGAAGATATTTTGGTGCTGTCCAAATGCAATCTGCAGGGTCAGGCACACAACAGGGACTCCCAGTTTGGCTCCAGTGTCGATTTGAATGGATAAAACTCTTTCTGCCATAACTAATTATATAGTGCTTAAAATCAGCATAGTTGTTTCTCTTTTCCCCAATAAATCAATTTCTTGCATTATTTTGAGAAAAGACTAGTGCTAGGTCTTCTTTTAATGCAGCTGGATATCAGAACCCATGCCACATTTAGGAATCACATGGCTACCTTGACTACTAGGTTTAGTGGTCTCACAGTTTAAGCCTACAGTAGCTAATAATCTCTTCTTTAATCCTGTCTTGGATTTATTTTGGAAGAGATAGCATATTTCCATATAGATAGAAAGCTTCTGGAATTAAATTAAGCAGTTAAATAAACAGCTGAATTTGTTAAACTTCTTTTGTTTCTCCACACAAACCATACTTAACAACTAATCTGAATGACAATTATTTTCAGCTTAATTAGAAAATCTTAATTAACAATGAAGATTTAACCTTAATATTTTTGGTTTCTGAATCATATATAAAAAAATTAACATTATATGAATAAATAAGACAATCTTTTTAAACCTCAAGGCAGGATTACTGATGCAGGCAGCCTTCGTTATTAAACACATTCTAAATTAAACGCCTCTATGAATTTTATACTGAAATATATTGTGATAGTTTTGCATGCCAAATGTGACATTTTGTATTTTAGATTCATCTTCTGTAGTAACTTTGGAAATGTCATACAAACAAAGATTTTGTCATTTACCAATGGAATTACTATGCATGGCCGGTTAGCCATCTCTTTTCTGGCTCTTCTGGTTGTTTCAAGTCAGCAAGCCATAAAAAATCTTTATCTCTCTGAAACACAGCAATTTGGAAGATAATCGAATAGTGACTGGGGGGCAGAAACGCCAGTCTGAGGAATTATACCACAATCTCTCTTGCATTTACAACCTTCCTCAAAGCGAGTGTCAGTCGAGTAGGAAAAGGAGATAGAAGATTCATCATATTTCAAGCCTGTCTCATTTGCATGGTGGCATAGCTGTCTCATCTCCTGCTGAAAGACTTTGCTTGGCCAGCGCTGACAAACTGTTTTGAAGAACTCTTGCCATGCCCAAATGATTCATCATTAATAGCTTTAGACATTCTTTTAAAGCATATGGTTACTTTTGCTGGAAAGCATATTTTGAAACCTGCTAAATTCTATCCTCTTAAACTATGAAAATAGAAAAGCAAAACCAAAATATAATAATGGAATGCAATTGATCCAGTGATTTAGCAGTTTGTATCAGGGAAAAGAGCACTCATATAGAATCTCACCTTCCCACAAGGTCCTGCTGCTCCATTTAATCCAGTATTCACATCTCTAAGGTTACCAACACTGGCTGCCACTTTTTCTTCAATTCCACTCTGCTCTTTTTTCAGTAGCTGACTTCCCACTCTGCAGAGGTTAAAATGGGAAGAAGAATGGAAAAAAATTAACTACAATGAATAGACAGAAAGCACTTGCTGTTGGAAATACAACAGTGCGATGTTTTCCTTGCACATACCATAAGATGCACCCAGGAGAAACAAGAGTGTGCTAAAGCAGAGAAATAGCTAGACTTCAAAAAGCAGCATTTAAAATAATAATAATTAAAAAAAAAAAAACAAGACCAGTATTTGTAAGTTGGTGTCACAGGTCAACATAAGGAACCCCAGATTTCACTGCCTGTCTGTAATCGGCTCTGTCCAGCATTGGGACTTAGGATCCAGGTCAAGAATATTTCAGTAGGAAGCCATTGCTTCTGTCACCACTTTGAGAACTGACTGACAGCTTCAATAAACTTGGAAAGGTTTTTTGAAAACACTGATTCTTTGGAGCTTAGGTTGCTCTAAACCATTAAAAAATGAATTCTGTTTTAAAAAATGAATTATGTTTTTTGTTGGCTTTTTTTTTCCAAAAAAGTATTGTAATTTTATATCTTACATAATTTATAAATCTTCAGAATATATACAGGACAAGAGCTATATATACAAATTATATACATGCACATACACAAACTTTCAGGTGTATGTAAACCACAGAACCTTCCTTGTTATTCACATGTTCAGTTCTTTCATCTTTAAAGTGATTTGGGGGGTAATTTATATAAACTCAAATTTGTTAGGTTTTTGTTTCTGAAGAAAGGTCACTATGGCATCACAGAATATCAGTAAATTGTGCAAGAATAGCCCAACACGGGATAAACCAGTGCTGCCCTTAGTGCACAGGATACACAAAAGGCACAGTACCCTATGGAGAAAACCTCGTTCCTAGAACACAGCAGGAGCAAATGCAAAACTAAGTCATTTACAATGAGCACTATAAAGCTGCATGCTTTGGCAATCCCAACCCAACTTTCAACAGACACAGAACCATGAGTAATTCCTCTGTTCCTAAGTGTCATCAGCATCTAAATGTTATTGACCCAAAGTAAAAACATCTGTAGATGCTCTACTGGCTTCGAAACACATTAGCTCTTGCCTCCACAAAGTGCTTTAGGAGGCCAGGGAGAGTCAGTCAGTCACACCAGTGCTGGTGATATTCCAGCCACACTTGCAGGTGGAGCCAGGGCAGGCACAGACAAAGACATGGTGGCTCTCAGAAGGTGAAGGCTGAGCAGGTTGTTCATGGCTCTGGGCTGGTTCTGAGCCATGCTGGAGGTCAAGGGAATTCTCTGCAGCTTCCTAATAGGAGCCACATAGAGCCAAGGAAAAAACACTGCATCATGTGCACTGGCAATGTGGGATGCCTACAACACAGGCATCAGAGAATAGGCTGTCTTAGGCTCCCAAGCAACACACCCTGTTAAATCTTCAGCCACCAAAAAAAGAAAAAAAAATACTATCACTTGGTGTTCAGTCAAAAAAAAAAAGAAGAATCAAGACTCAAAACCAACCACATTTCTCTGGACTGCACTTCTGAAGCATTCCTTCAGTATTTTCTGACCAATGCCATCATTCCCACTTTCCTCCTTTGCAGGATAGGTGATTATATGAGATGTCTCCACATTTGTAAAGATTAACAGGTAACATGGTTCTTCATTAAGAAAATTAGGGTCATGCTAAACATCCCAGACTCATGCATTCATACTACTTATGTAACATATGGGCTCAAATTCTCCTCTTCTGAAACAGATGCTCCTGCCCCCAAGATCATAGGACATCGCTACAAATCAGTTTCTATTCAGACCTTGCCTATTTTTTTCTTTGGAATATGTACATATTTACATAAGTAGAATTACCACTGCTTCATAGTTAAATGGTTTTCCAGATTCGTCTACAGCAGAATTGTATCACATAAATTCCTAAGCAATAACTGAATCAGTTGGAAGGTCTGTGTGGATGCTAGTGGCAATGAAGCACATAGAAATATTGCCCAAGCCAGAACTGATGAGAAATAAGGACAAGATTCAAATGCTAAGAAGTGAATATGTGAAGCACAGGGTCAAACACCTTTGAAGTTTTATCCCTGAGCTTTAATCACATCAACTTGGGTCCAGCTGTCCTAAACAGAAGTATATCAAAAAACAATTCTTGAATGGCTCTAACTAATTCATAGATCTGAAACATCTGAGAAGTTAAAGCATTCTCAAGGAGAGAAGTTGTTTGGAACTTTGTATTTACTTAGCTTCTCATGATAGAAATTATTTCACTTAATTTGGTTAGAGTTGCATTGACACAGGGGTTCATTAGGACGCCCATTTGCTTGCAATTCAATTTAAAATTAAATACACTTTGTTGTTGATTTTATTACTTTTAAACTACTGTATCTATTGCCTTTATTAGCTGCTAATACACAATTATTAAGGTAAACAGTTTTCATTACTGAACATCAAACATTTAAATAACCACATTTGATCTCTTTCCTAGTTGCACCATTTTTGTCCTTTCTCCGGGTATTAGATTGAAGACAATAATTTATTTGGTGAAGTTAGGCCTCTTTTGTGCTCAGCAGCATGCTCATCAGCTGTCACAGCTGAACATGGCTTCCTTTGCTCTGTTCATGAGGGTTATTTATTTCATCTGTTCATTTCTTTACAGGTAATCCAATGCATGTATTTATCTGAATGTCATTGATCATAAAAACTTTGCTCCAATTCCTACCTCCTTCACTCTCTAAGACTAATTCAGAGGCAAGGATGAAGAATGCTGGGAGAAGCCATTTGGTCACCTTTTGAAGTGCACTGTGTGTAGCCCTTAAAAACTACAACCCAAGCTGGGTATCTGAAAACAGAGGTAATCCAAAACAGAGACCTCTTTCAAATGCACAGGCTTAATGTCTCTAGTCCTGAGGTCCTTTTTCTGAGAGAAGTTCCCTCCATTAATATCTGTAAAGAACTGAAAGACCTTTAGAAGGAAAGTACACTAGATAGAATTACAAAATAGCCCTTATCTGACGTACCTTTGAAAGAGTTCATGAATCCTGGCTCTCCACTTTTGCTTCTTGTGGTGAGAAGCTCCCTTATGCATTGAGTCCCACATGCCAAGAAGAAAAAGAAAAATCAGAATTTATTTCCAAGTGTACAGAAATACCATGGAAATAAAAGCTATAAACATGCAATTTTCCAGAGGTTTGCCTTATGTCTTCTGGTTGAAGCTTTTCACAAGCAATAAGGAACTTTAGCCACCATTACTTTATTATGTTTTTTTTCCATTACTTTTTTTTCCTGTGTGTCTGTGTGTTTTCCCATGTTTACTGCACTACTTCCAAGAGAAACTGAGCTCTCATCTTGTTTTAAAAGCTTTTTGGTACAACGTATATTTTTATACAGAAGTGTCCTACAGTCATTATTACAAGACCTAGTCAGACAGACATATATAAGCATAGGTACATTCAAGTGTGTTTGCACACACACACACAACAAAACAGTACACAATGCAGTTAGGCTGACCAGAGAACTCACATCTTAAAGCCTTGCTTTAAATCTGCTCCAAATCTTGATGTCTTTCTTGTCTCACCACAAAAGTTTTTAAATCTTTTGGTGAGAAGGACTGGCATTTTTGAAGGTTATGGTGCGTGGGAGGCTAACTCACATGAGCAGTCCTCTCCCCCAGCAGTTCTGCAGCTCTCCAGCATGAAGCTGGAGGGCTTGAAGTTATTTTTCTCTTGCACAGCAAGCTGGAAAAGTCTTTCCATCTAGAAGCTAGCATCAGCATGTATTAGGCTGTGTTCTCTGTGCAAAAACTCATAATAACTGCTGAGGGCTGTACACTCATGAAAACAAAATTCTTCCCCATGACCTGCACTGTTCAGAGATCTTGCTGAACATTCAAGGGCATTTCTCATGTCTGGATCTTCTGCTGGGTGTCCTTGAGACCAACATAAAATGTGAATACAACACTACCAATACAGAATTTGAAAGCATCCTACTGTGTACCCTAGACTGTCATCCAAACATTGGGAAACTGTGTTCCACTTCTACTCTCATCAGGCCGGCCTCAAAGGCAAAAAGTCATTTTGGTAGGGAGACAATGCAACAATCAGTGGAAAAAAACTCCCCATTGGGGCTCCATATCTGGCTGTTAAAGTCTCTCATTTCTTCCAAATCTTTTAATTTTTTGACAAATTTCTGGCTGTTTTCAAGGAAGCATGGCAATGTCTGTTGAAGACTAAGGCAAAGCATCCTACTTATTTCCAAAATCAAAATTGTCAGAGTGTAAAAGCAGACAAAACCAACAAAAGCCTGTGCATGTAGCTTTTAATGTAACTTTTTTAACCCTGTAAAATTAAAGCAGAGACAACAAGGTTGCCTTAAAGAACAGTGGGATTTGTTGGCAGTCCCAACAGTTATCCTCAGATGGATGCAATAAATCCTCCAGGTCATCACATACAAACAATTACAAAGGTGGCATGGCAAAACTAGCTCAAAATGAGACCTTCCAGTTTTCCATATTGCAGTTGTGTCATGGGCAATGCTTCCTTCAACACTGCCCCTCCACTGGTGAGAACCATGCCCTCCTGCTCCTGGACAGCTTTTGGTTAAAATTTACTAGGACTCTCTAGCGCAGGACCCATTTCTCTCCCATCCCTACTGGCACTGATTTTCTTTCACCAGGCTGCTAAAGTACCACCTACCACTTCCCCAGGAAGGGCTGGGAGCTGGCTCTGCTCTGGAGTTCTGCTCCAGAAGAGCTGGTAGCTGTCTGGTTAGTCTCTGGTCTGTCAGAGCCACCTTGTGACACTTCCCACAGTCCAGCAGGCTGCAGTCAGCAGAGAACATGGCAAGAGGTTTCAAGTTTTGGGCAGAGGCAGTTAAAGCTAAAGTTCAGAAAGTTGGAGTAGTGTTTGGTTCACATTTTTTCTCCTGGACATAGCTCTTGGTGATGTCTGTGAAAGCTATTTCTGAAGTGAGTATTTAGATTAAGAAATAAGATGAAATAGTAAACTCACTAAATGTAAAATATCAAGTAGCCATAACATTGTAACAACATTCAGACATTACCACTCCAGATTTACACTGAGCCAGTACTAAAGTTTTCTTTAAAAAAAATTTATTTTATTACCAGACAGCTGTCCAATCCTCTTGTTTATCTTCCTATTCTTAATTAAACAACGAATATTCAAAAGAAAATATGAATCAGGCTTCTCTGTATGAACTGCACTGTTTTCCATCTCTGCTTCTAAAGTGGCAATGGGAATAAGATTTAAAACTATTTCTTCTGGACCCTAGTAAAATATTTGTCACAGTGTGTCATGATAATTTTTAAAAAGCTCTATCATCTACCTAATAAATTTGTTAAGTTTATTCAAATCTTATTGAACAGGAAAAGTGCAATGAGTCATGGTTAATATTTCTTTACCTATACTAAGAAAAAAAATATCAAAAATTCAGTGCTCAAGGTCCTATTCAGAAAACCTCTATGAGTCTGTAATACATCTTCTACATGATTAAAAAAACAGGAAACTTGCTTTAAAATGAATTATTCACCACCTTGAATAAATTTCCATCTTTCCTATTTGCAAAACCCCTAAGTCAGTTATGTAAATTTTAACCTACACTAATTACCTCAGGGGTGTGCAAGCTAAAGGAAAGTAGATGCAGTAGAAAAAAAAAAAAATCCCAGACATTTCCATCACCAGGAAGCAATTTCATAGAGGAAAAAAATGTCTAAGTTTTCAAAAACAGAGCAGCCCACATACATTCTTTTTTTTTTTTTTTTTTAATGTGGAATAGACATTTCTGCAATATCCCTTGAACTAGAGCTTTACTGGAATAAACCAAGTGCCTTTTCTCAATGGCATGTACCATGGCACACACAGCAAGGCACTTGCTTCTCATCATGACACCAGCATTGTCTAGACTGTGACAACGACCCATTGTTGACAATGGGCGTTCCCAAGGAGAAGGCATGAAATGTGGTTTAGCTTCAAGTCTCTATAGACATTGAGGACCCCTTCAGAAAATAAGTGGCTAAAATCTGCAAACTGCTGGTCCGGGAGGTACTGGGAAAAGTGGGGAGTTGTTTGAAGGCAGAAGGGCTCAATCACAGCACCACTTTGTCCTACTCCCCATCCTGACACCAGGCTCTGCTGTAGCTGTGAGCTCCTTCACACATCTCTCCTGGTTTCTTCATCAGCTATCTTAAGGTCTAATTACACAAATGGCCTATCTACTGATTTCAGAGTATGTTGTCAAGACCAGGGCTTGAAAAGGTCTTTCAGTCTGGGGTCAGCCTAGACACACACAATGGTGCACAAGAACCTGACTCAGCACTACTAATCAGTGCTGACTGGATATTTTCAGTGTCAAACTACTTCACAAATGGCAGGATCTGGTTGTACAGTACTTTTCAAAAAATTAGCAAAATTAAACAAAACCCCACTCAAACACATCCTTTCCTCTTGAAAGCAAGCCTACAAAATTCAGCAAAGCTTTGAAGCAAAATCAATTTGGCTTCTATTGTTCAGCAAAAAATGAGCATTTAGGGAAAACGTTTACACACACACCCTCTTTTTCGGTCAGTCCTAGTCTATTACAGCCTTCTGCTGAGGAGCTCTCCGCATTGCAATTTAAAACAGCCAGTGGACAACTGGCCTTGGTGAAAATCCTACTCCATACAAGGAGTGCTGTAGAGGTCCACCTTCCTGCATGTCTTCCTCACCAGGTCAGGGTGCAGCAGAGGCACAGCCTGTGGGGTCTCCAGCAGCATCCCACAGCCCACAGTGATCCTACATGCAGAGTTGGTGCTTCCCCTTCATTACACCCCTTGAAATATCATGCTGGTACACCACAGTGCATGTAGTGCTGTCTTTTTCTAGGTTCAAACAGAAATCAAATTAAAATATTTTACATAGAATTTCCATCTCTGCATCCTAAAATATATTTCAGTGGCGGAAATCCTACCCACTCTATTTTTATGGATGGGAGAAGGGAGAGCTGACCAAGCAAAATGTCAGCAGGACTAGAAAGAAAACCCAGATCTCTAGTCCCATTGGTGCCACCTAGTTCTCCTCCTTCACAGTCTGGCTGCTGTGTGGAAATTAATTCCCAGTGATTTCAATACCTAATGCACTGTATACCACAAAACAAGTTAAAAGCTGAATAAACATTTGAGATGAACAAAAAAAATATTGCAAGAAAAGTTAACATTCTTTTCAGGCAAACTGAAATTCTGAGAGGCTTATCTGCTCCATGTTAACTGTAGAGAGAGATCACAGGGAAGGGAGGCATAGAGAGTTTAAATGAGTGCTCTTCATTGGAAGCAACATCTAAAGGGGCTGGATAAGAACTGCTCTGCAAATTGCACTACCTGCAGGAATTTGTGTGACCTTGATAAGGAGATGGCCACAAACCAGAAAGTTAAGTTGTGACAAACCCTGGACACATGGTAGTATTATTGATGGTGCACTCTGCCAAAAAATGCACCACAAACTTAGATGTTTTTCAAAGAGAAAGAGAAAAAGCAACAAAGCAAATCCTCCCTGACTTTCCTTTCAAAGAGAAAATTAATTTACTGTTCACAAGAATCAAATTAAAAACTTAGACAATTGAGTGTTTTGTAACAAAACTCAAACTCTGTTTTAAAACTGATACTGCAGAACACAAAGTGAGATTTGCTTTAGTCGTGCTACAGTCTTATTACACTGAGTGATACAGATACATTTAGTGACAACATTATAGGCTGAGCATTTTGATAAATCTGTAAAGCACTGCATCATTTCTAACATAGCAGTGAGGACTGAGCTACCAGTCAACAGAGGAAAGTAGTATTCTGCTATCAAGGCGAATGCTTTTAAAGGAATATATATCAAAGACACTAATTTTGAACAGATATGGAAACTAGATTCAGCTGTAAAGTAGGTGGGATAAACAAGGACCTGAATTTCCTCAAAACTCAGAGATGTTCTCATTCAGGATTTTGATCCAAGATGATAAGACTGACAAATTAAAAGAACTTGAATCACTTTGCTTAATATGCATTGAGAAAACTCTGGAGAAATGACTGCTGCAGAGCTACCCAACTTCCCAACTTCTACAACACAAAAATTTTGCCTCTCCAGTCTCAAAACAGAGAACTCATTCTTCTCATTTCTGTCTTGCTGTTCACAGAGAGATAATCTGTACTTTCTTCAGAACCACCAGGTGCTCCTTCAGATGCTTCCTACTTCACAGTTGAGAAGATGAAGCTTCAAGGTCATAAACCTTCGGTATCCTCATCAAAATCTAGAGAGTGTTGTAAGAGAATGGAAGGCCATTTATGAGAACACCTGACCATCATGGCCAAGCACCGAAAATATGTAATGCTGAAATGTCTTTTGCCACTGTTTAAGAGACTTTAGGCAGAAACATCTAAGCCCATCAAAGTTCCACAAGTTCAGATGTCTCCAGATTAGCCTGGAAACCACTTACTAAGATTCAGACACTTTTATCCTAAACAGTAAGATATAACAGAATATGCTACCAAGATAGGATGGAAGACACTAACCACATTTTATTAGGGAATACATTCCCTCCACCATAAAGCCATGCAGCATGAGCGATGCCAGTGAAAACCAAAGTGAACTATGCCAATCTATAGCTCTAAAATGAATAGTTTAAATTAACAATGGAAAAGTGTTCATAAGCCATACAATAAACTTCAGCATTTTAAAACTTCCCTCTACTTTTTGGATACTGACAGCAAATCGGAACACAACTGAAGGGAAACTGAAAGGAAATACCAGTCAGAAACACTGGATTTTTTTTTTTTTTTGTGTGTGTGTGTGTGGTTTTCCCCCATTCTTCTTCAATTTAAAAATGCTTGTCAATTTCAGCACAGAATGTTTTTATTATTTGTAAAGCCTTTTCAAAGTCCCTCATGAAACTTTAAACCTTTAATCCTCTTACTCTTCCACAAAGCAGGTATCTGATTTTAGGTCTGTTTTGCAGATAGGGAAAACTTGAGTCATGGCAACAAAATTTCTTGTTTCAGCTGCCCAAAAAAATCATGTTCAGGCCAGAGGTTACAATCTATTTCATCTTTCTGAGTCCCTGTTCTTTTTTCTGACTGTCAGTAAAGCACTGCCTCATAAATCTGCCTCCATTATAATTGTAATCAAGAAGTATAGACTTTAACTTTATCCAATAATTCCCATTTGTACTCCCTTTCACATCATCTTCTGTTTCTAGTGTGCAAACATATTTGAACACTTTATAATTAAGAGAGATATTCACTTACAATTAGTATATGAAAATTACAGAGATGGAAAAAACACTTTAAGTATGGTTTACTGTATGATTGTCTTAAATACCACAGTGGCAATGATAAGTTGCCATGCCTAATGATTTTTCTCTGTAAAGAACAGACTTCCTCCTGCAAGTCCACATCCTGCTCCGTCTCTGCTGAAAGGAAATTGTTTCACATATTCAGCTGAGCTCTTTCTCTGATTTGAATGCTGATATAAGTAACTATAATAACGTCACATTGTGCTGATGTTTCTTTGAGTGAACACATTGACTTTACTATATATTCTCATCATAACCACCTAGTCCTGAAAGCTGCATCTTTTCTAAAGGTCTGGCACAGCAATGAGAGAAACCAACTGTGCTAACAGGTTGCCAGCAGGCTGAACAACAGTGGTGATTTTTCAGCTTTATACTAAATAAATAAGCAGGCATGTAATGCAACTGGACTCTGTTTCACAGTATTTTAACATTTCTCAACTTACAGACTACTGGTTCTATTTCCCACTAACAAACTGATGTGCACTCCAAAGCCCTTAAAAAGTCTGGTTACACATGAAAAACCCAATATACCTCAAGATCAGGAGGTTGGACTGCACAGGCTCCAGATGTCTGGCTCTTCTCCACTTGAATTAATCTGTTCTACAAAGTAAAGGTCAGATGTGCATACAGCACAGGTTCCACTCAACAAATTCACCTCTACTGTAAGACTATGGAAGCAAAATTTTCCACCATATAGAATAATTCCTTTATCTACAGCTCAAAATCCATGTAATATATTAATGCTGCTGAGGATTAATTTAAAAAGCTTTAAAAAAAAGCTGTCATAAAAGCTAACCAAGGTAGACTTAGCTACACCTGTGACTACAGTTTGGCTCCAAATGTATTAAAATTAGAAATAAAATAACCCTGGGGGAAAATATCATTTTGGAAAATACACGAGCAACTAAAAATTTGGATTTATTGTACTTATTTTTTGCAGTTTTGTGCCTCTGTTCATCAGTAATGCTGATGCTTTCCTTACAATCCTCATCTGATTTGCTTCTTTTAACAGGTGGTCAGTACTTGATGAAGTCTCTTAAACTTCACCAGGATTTGGCAATCACTAACTCTCTTTGAAGACTCTTTCCAATTGCCTCTGTTTATTGAACCATAGAAATGGACTTCCTTACTGGAATTTATAGTGGGATAATGAGCCAGAGAGCTGACCAGTCAGATTACCTTAAGCAGCAGCAAATGCAGTATCATCATTTATAGCAGCTGTAGGAATCATTGTTCCAGCTCAATAGAATATCAAGAATTACTTCAGTTCCTTAATTGCCCTTCTGATCTTAAAGTGGGAAAGAACAGAGTAAAAATTAAATTAATTTATTTTTAGTGAAAAACATAGGAAATATGGAAGATTTTAATTGCTTTCATTTAAATATTTACTTAAATAAATATTGTATAATTCCTGGACTAAGCAATCAAAAAACTGTCATAATTTAGCAGAGCAGCTATAGCTATACTGGGGGTATTGTGACAGCACAGTGACATTCTGTTAACAAACATATAGAACATCTTTTCCACGATTTTGCTTATATTTATGTTTATTTCCATGCTCTCTCTTCAATCCACCCTGCTCCTTAAAATAAAATAAAATAAAATAGAATAAAGATATTTAGAAATCTCAGATTGTTGACCTACAGGGTGGAGAAGTCCCCTAACTACATATGTGGATTTACATCAGACTGTGGGTCTGCCCAGACGATGGGTACTTGACACACATCTGAGGGCCACAGACTCTCACTGAACAGGAAATCAGAAGTCCAAGGGATGGAAGCCAAATATCCCAAACATTGGGAAGTTCACCTTTTGTTTTTTGCCCCCAAAAATAGGTTTCTGTGGTATTTTTTTTCACAAGTGCAAGAGACGTCTGCCTATAATGAATTCAATGAGCTCAGCCTAATGATGGATTTCAAAAGAAAATTATGTGCTAAAGAAGATAGCCATAATTCCTACTATATCATGCAAATGAAATGGAAACTATTATACTAACTGACTGTAGAAATGCTTTGATAGTCAAATAATGTATGTAGCATATAGGTAGCTTGCCTAAAATGAAGTCACCCCCGCTTTTAAGACAGAATTAAAATTAAACATTTTTAGCTTTTGTATTCTTGACCCGTAATTCTCAGGAAGAAAAAAAAAAAAAGGAAAACAAACAAGGAAAAAATCCCCACCCCAACTCATTTACACATCACCCTCATTTAAAGTCTTGGTAAATGTCAAAATTTAAGTTTCTGCTGACGAAAAGTCACCTTCAACTCTGCATTGCTCTTAAGTGAGTATATTCCCACAGGAGTTATATTCAGAACAGACCATACAATGCTTAGTAGGCTAAAGCTTTGATGAGGGGAGGTCTGTAGGTACCATCAGGATATAAACAACCTTTCAGGTCCCTTCCAACCCAAACCATTCTGTGATATGACTCTATGACAGAATTACACAATGGGGTAGAACATGCATGCAACTGTGTGCTGGTGTTTTAACTGATGTTTATCAGACTGAAGTCTGATCCCACTGGTTAAATTCATGATTGGAGAATAAATTTACCATTGTACATGGTACCAAATTTTACCCATGTTCTATCCACTACTAATGAAAGGAAAACTGAGCTCTCCATCATCATATAAATTGATCTCTATGACTTGGCAAAGAGTCAGAGCAGTGATGATAATGACCCTGTAAGAGTATTAGATCTAATACCCTGAGGCATTAACCTCTGTTTAACCAAAAGGTAAATCTTTTGATGAAAGACAGCATTTTATTACTATCCACCTGCAACAAATAGCTCATTTCTTACTACTATAACTCAGCTGCTGGTACCAAAGAGCAAAACTTGCACTTTACATCCAGAGGCTCTTGAGTTATTCACATTGAGGTCATGGATCAAAACTGATTATATAGTGAAGATGACCAAGTCCTGTGAGATGCTATGCCCTGAACAGAGGGGTAAATGTAGCAGCTGAAACTGGCAGAGAGAGATGGAAGCTGTAAACAAATTACCCTGGTAAAGAATGATAACTAAGTTGCAGGAGGAGGGTGAGCAAACAGGAAAGATATTCTTGGCTTGTGGGGCAGTACTGATCCTTTCAGTCACATCATATTTTTTTTTTTTTTCTGAGAGAACCTACATAAAACTGAGTAGCCACTTTTATTGTCTCAGTTCAGAAACAGCAAAAATTCTCAGGTTGGTAGTACTTTCCCATGGAATTTTAATTCGTGTATAGCAAGATTATGTTGCCAAAAGCCCATCA
Organism: Lonchura striata; assembly: GCF_050655825.1. Lineage (NCBI taxonomy): Eukaryota > Metazoa > Chordata > Aves > Passeriformes > Estrildidae > Lonchura > Lonchura striata. Next base: position 65,273,527 of record NC_140704.1, read on the forward strand.
AGTGCAATCTCACTCCAAGCACCACTGTTTGCTCCATCTTCAGCAGTCCGTCAGCTTTTGAGAGCACCCCATCTTTAAGCAAACATGGTAAGTCAGCATTATTTCAGGTATTTCCTTGCATATTTCTCTGCCCTGTAAGATCAAGTTCCACCCCTAAGCATGTGCCCCTGCATTATCTCATGACAAATGGTTTTCTGTGGTGCTCTGAATATCCAGCCTTGGTTGTACCTCCTCAGTTTCTACCACAACAGTCTCAAGTTTTGATTTTCTTGCAACAGAGTTTATTTTTCCTTATTGAAAGCAAATGTCACTGGGGCCTTTGAAATCCTTGTGTCTACACGGCAGGTCACACAAAACAGCACTGCTTTCCAAATTTAATATTCTTTAATGTATTTGTTAACAGAACATTGACATCTGCTTAATGCCTTCTTTGCAAGAATCTATCAGATCTCCCCTTATGCATTTCCTGCCAACCTCAGCTCTCAGTTTTTGCATTTACAAAACAGGACATGAAGTAAGAAATAATACAGCTTAAAGTTCCAGAGTTAAAATCTAACATAAACCCTTTTTCCAAAAAGTATTATATTGAGAAATGCATTTGCCCTTTCAAAAGCTTTGAATCATGGTCATCTAACACACTGAGCTGCTGTTTAAACAAAAGCCACCCATTTTTTGTAATGCTACAAAGCAGAGAAAAACAATGAACTAAGGGATAGATAGTTGATCCATAGCTATCCTTTTCATGCCAACACTTCAAGCAACCCTCCAGAGAAATCAGGTGCCCCATTGGAGAGAAATTTGGCAGCCTAAAAAGAAAAAACAGCAACTCAAGTGTGTTTCTGGACCTCACTTACAAAACCAGTCTTGCATACTGTAACATCTCACCTGGTATTTTTAACCCTTGGGCTCCTGTGGGTTTATTTTTCATTTTGTCAAAACAAAGGAATGTGAGGGAGATGTCTGTTAGACTCTTTTACTCAGCCCAAGGGTTAATTACTCAGTTTTGTAGACATTTGAAAATATTATGCTACCTCTAATAGCAAAATTGATAGAAGCTTGTTTCAGGCTCACTTTATGTCATTATGGCAGATTAAATTAACTAATCATAAATTATGCTGGCTAAAGTACATCTGCTACTCACTAAACCTGCAGAGAGAAGGGGAAGAGTTTTTCCACTGAATAAGAAGTAAATGCCGTGCACAAAATTAAAGACTTTTACAAACCAATAAACATACATTCAAGCAACAAAATCTGGAGCATCCCAAAGTCAGTAGCAACAGATTCTGAAGACCATGGCAGCAGTCTAACAATTAACCTGTAGTTGTTGTGGAAAAGCATCAACGCTGAAATGCTGCAGGGGTATATCCATGGATCAAAGAGTAAAGATGTCCATTAAAGAATAAAGAAGATCAATTAAACAAGAATTAGCATGCTCACATTATTGCTAGAAGTCTTGGTATACCAATATGACTGTAGTGGGTTGACTATGGCTGGATACCAGGTACCCACCAAAGCCTTCTGTCACTCCCCCCTGCAGAAGGACAAGGGATGGAAAATGCAATGAAGGGTTCATGGGTCGAGATAAGGGCTGGGAGAGATTTCTCACTAAAAATAATCTGGCAAAACAGGTTAGAATTGGAAATGTTAATTGAATTTATTACTAACAAAATCAGGACAGGATACTGACAAAGAAAATAAGGCCTTACAAACACCTTTGTTCTAGCCCTCTCTTCTTCCTAGCTCTACCTGCCCCCCACACCAGCCCAGGAAACGGAATGGGGGTTACTGTCAGACCATCACAGGCTGCTCCTGCCACTGCTCAGGGAGAGGAGTCGTTTCCCTGCTTCAGCTTGGGGTCCAGTTAAAGCTCAGCTCTCCATGAACTTCCTCAGCATGGGTCCATCCCATGGCAACAGTACTCCACAAACTGCTAGACACAATGAGGTCCTTCAGAGACAAACTGCTCTAGTGTGAGTCCCCCACATGATCACAAGTCCTACCAGGAAACCTGCTCCAGCATAGATTCCTCTCCATGGGTCTGCAGGTCCCACCAGGACCGTGAACCAGCATGGGCCTCATGGGCCTCCCACAGGATCCCAGTCTCCTCTCAGGATCCACCTGCTCTGCTGTGAGCTCCTCCATGGGCTGCAGGTGGATCTCTGTATCCCCAGGGTCCTCCATGGGCTGCAGGGGAACAGCGGCTTCACCATGGTCTGCACCACAGGCAGAATCTCTGTTCCACCACCTCCTCCCCCTCCTTCTCCACTGACCTTGCCTGGTGTCTGCAGGGCTGCTCCTCTCACATATTCTCACTCTGCTTTTCTCTGGCCACAATTACAACTGTGCAATACCTTGCCTGCTTTTTTTTTTTTTTTTTTTCATCTATTTAAATACATTATCACAGCAGTGTTACCACCATTTCTAATTGGCCTAGCTTTGGCCAGTGTTTGGTCCATCTTGAAGCCATGAGGGAATGGCTAGATATAGGGGGAAGCTTCTGCCAGCTTCTCACAGAAGCCATTCCTGTAGCCACCCCCACAACTACCAAAACCCAATACAATGACATGGTATTTGCAGCATCTACTTCCAATGTCAGCTCTTCTATATTCTGCTCAAAAGAGACTGAATACACCATTTCTGTAGTCTTTTAAGGAAGGGATGGATGTATAGATCAGTGATCCAGAAGACAATACAGATTTTACAGGGATCCTCTTCTTACTCTGTGCATTGCAGAATGCATATGTGACAGCTAATACCATGTCACTGGGACTAAATTCCTTAGCAGGACATGAAATCTTGAAGTTAGAGATGTGTGAGAGAAATGGACAGAAAACATGGGCACTCAAGACCTCTTTGTTGCCAAGTAAAGAATGAGTGCCTCTCTGAAAAATCATGGTAGACCAGCTCAACCAATCACACTAAATGAGGATTTCCTTTCTTTTGGACTAATATAAGAAAGAAAAGCACTATTGTATTGTATTAAATGTAAATTCACTTATGTAGTTGTCAGTTTAAAAGCATAATGTAGTTTTGGGGTGACCAGATAGATTGTTTCCGTCTAGGAAACAAAATACACTGAACACCTCCAAAAATATTCCAATTAAGATGATCAGCCATGTGACCATGTTTAGAGGGAGGGTAAACAAAGTTTTGACACACCTATTATGTTCCTTCAGGTGTCACAGAGCCTCACGAATCTTTGGGGATATCTGAATAGCCCAAATATAGTTAAAGTGCAAATTCTCAACACATTATAACCTTCTGGAAAGGTGCAGCTCTTTGATTTCACCGATTCCCAGGTTCATTCTCCATCCATCCCTTGGGGCAGATGAGGTTCTCAGTACCATCAAAGTCCTTTTCCCTCACAGTTCCCTTCCATTTCACATTCTCTGAACAGTATTACCCATACCACCTTCTGTGCATGATGCATACAGCTATAAAAAGTCACAAGGAATTAAATATAGCTACAGGATTTAGAGGAAAGCAGTAAGGAAGAGAATTGTGTCCCTCACCATCATGCAGAAGGCAATGATAAGGTTTAGTCCTGCAGTGGAAAAAAAAATCTAAAAACTTTCTCTGAAAATAAAAGAAAGCTTAGATCACCATCAGTCACTGGATAACCTATTTTAAGCCCATCAGAGCCAGTGCGCTGTTCTCATGTTGCTAATTAAAAATGATAGATTCATCAATTAATCTCTCTTCCTGTCCTCTAGTCTTAGTATGAGATTTTTCAAAGGGATAAATGGTCATTAGGTGCCCAAAAGTATCAGCCCTGCAAACTTGTGCCTTTGTCAACATGAACCAGAACTTGTCTCTTTATGCCATAAATGACAAAAAGAAAACCTTAGAGAGCTTTGCCACCCTGACAAACATAACAGATTTATAATAGGGAAATAATCTTATCCTCCACACAATGAACATTGCTGCATAAATCCTCCCTGGGCTCCAATCCGAACTTGCTCACTGATGAATAAGCCTCTGTTAAATGTGGCAGAGAGAGATGTCCTAGACTTAGTCTCTTGATTGAAACTCAATTGCAATATTACTGCATAGCAGTCAGAGATCCTCCACTATTTAGGAAAGAAAGCATGAAGGCAATCTATTTTTATTCACACTGAAATGGAGACAAAGATAAAGGTCCTGCTGTTAGCTTAGCAAAGTGCCAGTCACATAAAGCATGCCAGTGACAATGGTTATCCTTTCCTCTTTCAATATAGTATCACCAGGCAGAGAAACAGAATTGGGGTGTACAAGGTTAACAAGCCAGCATCATGTTGTGAAGCAAGTGATAAAATTGTCTTATAGTTCTTAACTCTGACCTGCTCCAGTGAAAAGCTGCCAAGCAGAATTATGTCATTCTGAACATCTCTCTCAAACTGTTCGATATATGAAGGAATCTCTTCATCTTCAAGCTCCCTGCGAAGGTCGCATGCCTTACTGGAGCTGACAGGCATTACAGGGTCCGGAAAATCTTCACTGACGACACAGGCTGCTTGAAACAAAAGTGGCAGACTATCTCTCAGCAAATGGGAGTTCATGCACTGGTTACTACCTTCTCAGTTAGTATGTTTGACCCACCAACACTTTAAATATGAAACAGCATCAGTAACACAACTGACAGGTGCCAAGTGCCAGTACCAGGAAAAGCATCCTCAAGTGCAACATCTGAATTCAGATATAAATTTAGTATGTGCAGCTTGTTCTTTAGGTACTTTTTAAAAGGCATAATCTACATTTCCACTGGCACTTTGCTCACCTGTTAATCTTAGAGGGATTGGGATTTGGAACAATATTGGCATTCCTTCTTGAGGAAGAGGAGCAATAACTGCAATTGAATGGGAGTTTTAGGAAGCTACATCAAGTATTTCATCTTCTTTTCAACTCACCCCAAATGATTAGATTCCTTTCCATAGTGTATGCATGCAGCTCCTGCCTAACTAAGTGGGTCCAGTTCTGCTCTCACCCTCACCATTCCCCTCATTTCTCTGTAGTGACATATGCAGAACTAAAGGGTACATGCACCACATAAACAAAAATAAATCCCAATCATATAGTCAGCCTTAAAGAGAAACCTTGTTTTTTTTCAGTTTAATTGATCATGCTATATTAAAAAATTTTAAATCCTCTCATTGGTATCTGATACAGTACTAATACTAGTTTGGATCATAAATAATGACAACAATTTTTGCTCATGCACATTTTGCACATTAGGGTCACTAAAAATAACAGATATCAGATTGCCCACATCTATTTGTCTTGCTTCATATTTGTGTGTAAGCTTTTATAGTTCTCTGTGCCTATCTCTTAAAGAAATTGCCATATCTAGTTATTTGCTTCTCTTTGTCCATCCTACAACATGAAAGCAGTTAAAACAGAGGTTTTTCCCCTCAGTCTCCTTTGAAGTCTTTCATTCTCTAATGAAGACCAGAAAAGGAAAGATAAAACTCAGGCTATTAACATTTCCAGTTTTGCTCACTGCTCATTGTTTAATGACTTTAATTGTTAAGCCTCCCGAGTACTTAAATCACCTCGATGCCACCAACACACAGGAAGTAGGGTGGGTTTTCCATTTAATTACAACAGGATACAATTCAAAATCATGTTGGGGGAAATGTACAGTAGATATAAACAACTCAAACCATTACCTTAGGGTACACAGCTCTTCATGTAGCACTTTACAAACCTAATGAAAAGTGATTTGACCTACAACTATTAACTGCAAAAACAAAACAATATTTACATTTAAATTTACTGTAACATTAAGGGTTTGGCTAGGAGAGAGAAAACCCAGGAAGCATGGGAAAAAGAAACATTGCCAAAAGCAGAAGATTGAGCATCTCTTGTTCCCCTTGACACTGTGCTGTACACAACGGGCCATATGCTCAGCTGGTATAAATCAGCTGCTTTACTGCTTTCACAGGAGCATGGCAAGTTTACATCCTGGGAAGTAGATTCCTGTCAAAGGGTACAGCAATTGTCAAAAAGGGAATAAAACCATTTGGTTCAGAATTATAGACATGAAGCAATTCGACAAAATATACTTCTTCTTTTTTGTGTTTTTTTATTTTTTGTGAGGAATCCTATCAAGTGAACTCAATTTTGGTGGAAGACGCTGGACTCATTATCATACGTTTTGTCAAAAAAGAGAAGAAGAAGAGAGCATTTTCAAAAGCCTTTTCAAGGCAAGCAACTCTGAAAAATAGAGTGATAAATTACAGTTTAGTTTTGAAAAAAAATTTATTAAAAGGTACATATGCTCACTTAAGCACAGTTGTTCATTTGCCTGCATTGGAAACAAAGAGAGAACAGGATTAATTCAGCTGATCTGCTCCTTCCACAGTGTCTTTGCAAAGAAACTTCTCAAACTTGTCCAGCATCAGGTTGGTCCTTGTTTGAACCTGTGATCCTCCACAGGCTGGAGGATCATGCCCTCAAGTAATAGTTGACCAAAAGCAAAGGAACAAAATACCCCCTGTACAAAAGTAGCCAGTATTAAACATTCTACTACTTTACACAGTAGGATACTGTGGCTCTGCCATACACAGAGGATAAAATGTCTGAAAATTCATTAATGGATTGATAAACTAATTAAGAACTTGCTTCAAGTTGTTAGCATGGGCATCAAAAGTTTTCCTTGCTTTGGATGTACCTAACCCTGCGAGTCATGCTTTCCTTGTAGCTAAAATCACTTCAGCACAGGCTGTATTTACAATTGCTATTGTATTTAAAACAATCTCTCCAGTATTAGCATGACCACTTGTGACTTTGTTTACTTCTGTATTTGTCCATTAGACAACATCAACTTATATACTGAGATGATAATTCAAAGGATATATTCAGCAGCAGACTACACCTCAGGATGAGTTTGATGCATAAAGCTGCAACAAACTCCATATGGAAAAATAATTTTGGCTACCTGGTCTAGAAAACCATGCAAAAATTGTATCTAAAAGAGTTCAGTGCTGAAGCCTCATGCAGACACCTAAAATTCAATTTTTTGGTTCTTGTCAAAGAACAATATAATAGAAATTACTTTATATAGCATTCATGTATCATAATTTAAAATGTTAATGGATCACAACTGTATATTGACAAAAATGCAAGGTAAAAATATGTAGTCTATATCTTTAAAAACAAAGCTTTTTAAGTTGCCTTATAATATGAAAATAACACATACCACAAGAGTGACCAACAGGTTACTCAGCCAAAAATGCTTTAAATATACAATTATATAAATTCTGAGCCATGTTCTTTCCTTTCCTTTGGGGATCATCTATTAATTAGGACTGTATGACTACGTGATTTTTCAGCTCAGTGGCCAAATGAAATAACGAAGCAGTTCTATAAGAGTGGAACCAAATGAATCCTAGTTTTCTATGGTTTTTCTGTTTCTAATAAGGGTCAAGCTCCCATATTAGCTTTTCCCTCGGTGGAGACATTAATAATGCTTGTCTGCTCTGTTCAACTGCCCACTTCCATAAAACTGGTAGGGAAGTCCTACATGTGAGACTTGCTCCCTGTTAAAAAAAGAAGGGCTGGAAGTGACCAACTAGTTCAAATAGTGGGAGTAAAAAACACAGGCAGAAATAAATACACCCTGATATATGCACAGAGGTGGAAACTGCAAAACCTACATGTCTATTTTCTGGATTTGCTTCACCCAAGCAAAGAAAAGTAATAAATTCAGCTAGAACAGTGTGCAGCTTCACCCACAGGACTAGCTCTGATACCCATCATGGCACTTTTAAGAAATAAAAGCACTGAGGCACAGCTTGAGACACACAACATCAGTGGCCTGCAGTGTGTACCCCATTTGCTGCCTTCACGCCTGCACAGGGGACTCTGATGTGCACATGGAGTGTGAGACACGCATGCTGATGCATTTGCATGACACAGAATTTACATTAACATAGAACAATTGAGATCTTGCTAATAAGTTAAAGGGTTTTGATTAAACTATCTGCATGAATTTAGTTGTGATGATTGCACTTTTTCCCCCTTGCATTCAAAATGAGATAAAATGGGTTTCAAAGATGTTACCGATATGACCAGTGCCACTTCAAGAGATTTTGCAACTCTAGGCAGATGAAAACATTTCCCTCTTCTAGAACAAAGTTGCTTATAAACTAAATAACCATAAAACAAGTTGCAGCTCCTGGAGCTCCAGTGCCGTAGGCAACCGCCTGCTCTGTCTGACAGAGTAGGTCCATGTATTGCTGAAATACAAGAGGAAGCCTCATACAGATACAAATGACACAAAATAATTTTGCACAAAAGATCTGCTGAAAAAGGAGGGGGTGGTTAGGCAAAACATACAAGGACAGCTCTGAGCTGGGCTTGTACAAACATCAGTTCTGGAATGAACCAGAGGAGAGCAGCAGTCATGGGCCTTGTAAAAAGGCTGTGACGGTAAAGATCTCATGAATCAGCTAGGTTTTAATAAGTGAAACCAAAGTAAGGTCATTTGCTTGAGGTGAAGAAATCTCTTCTCATTGTTTTTATTGTAGATGGAACATCAATTTGTATTTTCTAACAAAGCCATGGAAAACATTTTCTTACTCATCTGTTAGTGTAAATTCTTGTATAGATAACCTGAAACAGTGTAACATGACCTGTGCATCAGACAAATTGCCTACACATTTATCAGCTTAAATAAGGATTTCCATTGCTAGATTTGAGCACATAAGCAACATTTCCAGCCTCCCTTCGTAAGTGTGGAATTCAGCATACAGTGAAGCAATCTAGAGAAAGCACGCCACTTAAGTTACAGTTAAAACCACATAAACATGACACAAAACAAAAACATTTGGAGAAAAAGACCTTACAGAATTGCATTAAAATCATCATCTCTTTGACTTCCGAGTTCAAGGGGATGGATTACCCTCTCTCCTTCCCACATGCAGACTCAAAAGAGTTTTATTTTTCTTTACGCAATTGACTTTGTTACGTACCTTGGAAGTCCAGCATCTTGTTTTCTTCATCTAGAAGCTTCATCAGTTTAGAGTAAAGGATTTTCTCATCAAATTTCACAGGATCTTAAAAAAAAACAACAGTGAAACAGCTATAGTTTCTTCCAGTAGTATTTCAGGAAATACTATTTTAAATGAAAAGCAAAGATATAAAAATACAAAAGTTAGGAAGTCCTTTGACACTTGAAGATAGTTTTTACAGTGCTAGTTACATAGCTCAGAATAAAATTACAGCCACTTGTTTGAAGCAAGACAATTCAAATAAAAAAATATAGTCATATAATTTTAAATGGTGAGCAATATTGTATGTTGATCTGAACTGAAACTGGCTTATAAATTCTGCTAATAGAGTAGCTGAAATGACTGTTTATATTCAAATTGCCAGATGAATTCTATTTGACTCTTAATGAAAATCAAAATTCCCAATTTATTCTAACATGATTTTGGATCTTCATTAGAAATTTTACCTTGCTGTCCATAATACTAACAAATTATCTAATATGAGTAGTCATTACAACACTCTACGAATTTTGAATTTGTGGCTGGTTACTCATTCAAATTTTCAGTAATATCTGCACATTTTAAAAAGCAGCAAAGGACATGCACACTTACCCTTTTCCATGAGACCTAAAAAAAAAAATTTACTTTAAGGTTCTACATTCAGGGGAGAAATGAGCAACTGGGACCATTTTCTCTCCAGATCTCCCAGACCCTGAGTTCTCTAAGCTGTCAGTGAAGACAGGCAGATAGAAGACCAAAGAAATGCATACAAGGCAGGTGGATTGAAGTACAGCTACATGCAAGCTTGGGTGGTCCTTTTTAAGTGCTCAATAGAATCTCAAAAAATAAATTTGTTTTCCCATGAAATTTCAGAGGCAAGTTTTTCGGTTACACTCATCTTTTAAAGAGAGTAGTGGCTTCTGCAAAGCTCTTCTGAAAGTATAGAATCTTTTACATTTCTTTTAGCCTGCAACATTGAAATGTTCCCTTGGCAAGGTGGCAAGCAAATCCACAGTGGGACATTGTTTGTTCTCAGGGCATAATGAACTCATACAAATTTCCAGAACAAATCTAATTTATCAAATATAGAAAAGATAATTGCCAATATCTTCATTTTCACATAATAACCCATTAAAGAATAGTTAGTGGCTAAGATTTTCTTTTCACTAGATACTCTCTTTGGTCATTGAGCCTGGCTTCCTAAAATTATAAAAAGAGTGTAACTTCAAAGTGTGCCCTGATTTCTTCATGTTTTTCTGGTTTTGACTCTTGCTCATGACAAGCTGCTAGCTGAAAAGAAGATGCAAACCAGTATGGTTTCCAATCAGGGGATGACCATGTAGGACCAAGTTTTATTTCTGACCATCTTTTTTTAAATCCATCCACTACATACAAAGGTACTTCCACTAATTTAAAACTTCTGCAAGGAAAAAGAAGCCAGACAGTGAGCCTGGTCTGTAAATACTGACAGATCAGAGTGCTTAAGGCAGGAAGGCACCTCTGGAGTCCATCTAGCCCAGTTCCCCCTGCTCAAGCAGAGCCAAGGTACCCAGGACTATGTCCAGGCACCTTACCAATATCTGCAAGGTAAATGTTTTGCTCTTGGCAGAGATACTGGTAAATACAGCATTAGAACTGCTCTACAGGGGTCCACGGAGCCAAGCTGAGGCTGATACTATTGCTATTTGACTTTTAATAAGCAAGAGTTATCCCAACCTTTGAGCAATATTTTTGCCAGGAAGAAAAAGGAGGACCACCAAAAGACAGCTCTTCACACATGGACCTCAGGCTTAGCATGATATGCAATTGACTAAAACCATCTCTCTACTCCAAACCCTGCAAGTTAATGGACTAAGAGTCTGTTCCAAATTCTAAAATAAATAAACCCCCACCATACAGTAAAAAATCACCATTTATGGCTAAGTTTATCACTCAACCTCTTCAACACAGTCAACAGAAGATCTCCTCCCAGTGAGAACTGTATTTCCGTATATCCCTTATGTCACCGCTCTGTCCGTACATGATTTCAGGCATACATGCACAGATACATAAATCTAATCTGCTTTTCATTCTCTGGTTATGAAGCAGATTATGACTCATAAAGCCTTTTCATAAGATGAACCAAGGCAGGACCAACAGGAAAAAAATCTTTCCTTTAAAAACCCTGAGCCAGAAATTGACTTCCAAGGTATTACACTGCTATCCTACACAATGAATGGGGAAACTATTTGGATTAGATATAATCCAACCTTGATCAACCTTGATTTTTTTTTTCACCAGACCACAGAAATTCAAGTTAGTTATATGCAATAGAGCCTGCTTTTTTCAATCACACAAGTTTTTGTCTCCAAAGTTTAAAACCTCTAAATGTACTCAGAGTTTCTCATGACTTTCAGAAGTGAACGACTTTTATACACATTACAATAGATAACTTTTTTTTGATCTGACTTCAGCTGTGCACCTAGAGAGTCTCTGCAGTACAAATAAGCACAGGCTCTCGAAAAGCAAAGGGCTAGCAAGGTAACACAGGAGAGCTGGCTCTTGCGTGCTATCGTCTTGTTAGTGCTTAACAACAGGAGCCGGGCCAACGCACTCGGTGCAGAGCTAAGCACTTCATTACCACGATGATGCTCTTACTTAAGTCCATGCAAATTCAGGCAGGCCCGTTCCCACCCTTTTTATCTAAGAGCTGTGACAGCAGAGGAGAATTTCCTCTGCTAGACAATACCTCCTGGTTAATCTCTTCTCATACCTATGCAAACCTTCTGCTCTTCCAGCTCTGCAGACACACCCTCCCACTGGTTGCTATCGCCCACAGAGAAGCAAAACTAAATATCTCGCCTAAACTGGCAAAAAAGAAAAGCAAAAAAGCCTCCTCGTGCACTTTTACTCACTCTAGAGTTTCCTTCTGTTAGGCAAACACACATTCAACTCCGTAATAAAAGTGCTCTCCGAGGAAGACTTTGGGAGCAGGATTGTGAAAAAGTTAGAGCTTAGCGCTCAGTTCTGGACTAACTTCATTAATTAAAAAGCATATGGTGTAGACAACGCTCTCAGAGCGAGCTTCATTTTGCTACAAGAGCAAAGTTAATACAGAACAGCCTCATTCTTACCTGCCCATTAACTCACTGTCCTTCATCAAAGTCTGTGTATACTGCCTATCGTGTTCAGAGCAGTTAAGGCTTAGAATTTAAATTGTAAACCTCAATATTTAAATAGAACTGCATATGTGATCTCTGACACCTCATTTTCATGAATGGAAAAGAATATTCTGACACCAAAATTACATACTTAATTCTGCCTCACCTTCCTCACTGACCTCCATCCCACACTGCCTTGGGTTTATTTCCTCACCCATCAACGGGTCAAAGTAATTTCTGCTGTATTCATTTCCTGTGGAAAGCACATGAAGTAAGGGTCAACGATTATTAGAAGCACATGAACTAAAATGTTAATTTTGAAATCGACACCAGCAAGCAAAGGGGCATTTTTTGCTACTTTACAAGCTTAATTTTTTTAACAAGTCCTCTAAGCCTACTGGTACTGCAATTATCATCTTGTGAAAGGTCAGAAAAGGTAATTCGGGAAACAAGTGCACTTTATGTTACTTTTTCTCAGGAACTAATGAAAAAAATTCTCACATTTAGATGGCAGAAAGATAAGAAAAATTTTTACAAATACAGCATCCCCAATATAAGTCAAATTATTCTTTTTAAACATACCGTACAAGTGAATTTTCCATACTGCAAAGGAATTTGTATTTCACAGCTGACCTCTCCAATTTCAACAGTTTTAAATTTCACCACTGAGGTTTCAATGTCTGGTGCATCTTTAATACCTTATTGAACCAGAGAAGTGTTTAATTACGGAGGAGATACCAGGAAACTGCCTCATTAATCTGAACAGCAATTAAGTTCAGTTGGACCAGGTAACTAATCCAAGATTTTGATGGGATAAACCCACTTATTTCAGTACTTGGCTATTTTAAAAGCTACTTTTATCTGGTCTTTAGAAAATAAACAAATTTACCAAAAAAATTCTCTTAAAATTATCATAAAATAGCACAGTATCTAGCTGCCTAGAAGAACTGATGGGGAAAGCCAGAAGAATTTTCCTTACACAAGCAGAGAGGGAAGGCCTTTTCTCAAAATATGCATTTTCTTTAGCAAAAGTGCTACTCTCTGTGAAAACCATCCACATGTTCACTGGGTTTGCAAATACTGTAAATTGTTATTAAACAGGGAAAAAAAGCAAAATAATTAAGTCCATAATAAATATTTTAATTGCTTGAATAGACATAGATGCATATCCTGGAAAATACATTAAAGCTAAATGTATGAGGGGGTTAGTTCATCCAAGATACACTACAGTGGTCTACAGTGTATTTGTTTTAGGATCAAAAATAATCCAAGAAGCAGCTCCTTTTCAGAGACTAAATGAAACTTTGATATGAAACTAGGTTTAATTTATATTTCTGGACTGGCACATTTTGACTGTCAGTCTCTGTTCCTTCAATGTAGTAAGTACAAGAAGTGAAAATTTGCTTTACCTTGAGGTCTCAATAAAGAAAAAATAAATGAGTTTCATTTTTGTTACTTTATCTGTCAACAACTACTAGGCTGGTATGAATCCTGGCAGTATGTAATCAAAGTCTTATGTACTGCAATAACAGAGCCATTCTACCTTATTCACTGTAATTGTTTTTCTCTAGCAGAAAGCACCATGATGTTATATGAACACCCTTTCACATGTTGGTAAAATAATTCACCTACGTGCTAAAAAAGAAAATGATGATGCATTTCTTTATTCAATTACTTCATAGCTGTAAATGTAAATTGCTGGAACGTATTCTGCACCCATACAAACAATATTCAGCTATGGCATAGACTTTTAGCACAATCGTATTATCACAACAGCTTTTATTGAATTTTAATATCCCGTGTGGGTCTGGTGTGTAACTTTGAGGAGCAGACTTTGGGCAACTCTTCTGGACAGAATAATTGGCATTTAGGAGGAAGTGTCATGTTATATTTGAATCTGCAAGGCATGGAAACCATTATTCAAAAAAAGATATATTAACAAATACCATTAAATAGCTTGCTCTCTGGTCCTCTTCAAAAAAAAAAAAAACCAGAAAAACCTAAACACTTTGAGGAGCATGAGATATTTTGTCCAGGGCTTTGGCTCTGTCAGAACCACACACAGCTGGTGACAGACAGTTATGCAGAAGGAAAAAGAACCACCAGGTTTGATTTCTTCAGAGCAACATGCACACTTTAAAACTTACATAAGCAGAACAAGTGGTAAACAACAGAATCACTTCCTCACAGTGATATTAATGATAACAAGCCATTTTAAATTGCAGGATTCCACAGGAAACTTTAATTGAGATTTTCACAGGAGCTGAATCACTCAAACCTTAGGTCACTGCTCTGGGTAGGGGATGTTGCTATTTGTGGGTTCCTTGGTTTTTACCCCCTCAGCTCAACACACACCTTGAGAAGTGGTGTGACTAGGAGGTCTGGGCTCTGGGCAGGTCCTAAAATTATTTAGGGGCAGTGGGAGTTGCTTTAGTTTTAAAATACAAAATTATCAATTTTAGTCAACATAACACACTGCCCAAGGCATTTTGCTAATAACATTTTGTGAGCATGTGAACAGATTACTAATCATTTCACATTTGCTTTTGGAAATATTTGAAAGTGTATAACATGTAAATTAACAGTCTACTAAGGAATTCACATTGCTCTGCTTTGTGGTATAAACACAGTAAATGTTAATACAGAGCTTGCTTGTAGGTATTTTGAACAGCACCATATAGGTGCGTGCTTTCAACAGGGCAAATTACTTTGACAATCTGCTCCCAAAAAGACCTGGCCAACTTTAGAAACTTGGGTCTTTGCTTTGATCCAGAGATCCCCTCAAACCCATTAGTTCAATTTGAAGTCCAGTTCACCCCTCAAAATCGTGTTATTTCATGTGAAAAACATTATGGATAATTCAGGAAATCAGAATTGAAATGCAAACCCACAAATTATCTATACATTAAAATAAAAATGGAAAGAAGGGTGTTGGCACAACAGTGACCAGATGGGAATTTATACAGTTTAATTAAAGCAAGAGGAGTTGCTAATAAAATTAGCATAATCCTTGGATACAGCCCATGGGACTGTACACGAATTACTAGGACTGGATGAAACTTAAAAGATGGCTTTTAAACTAAGACATCTGTAGTCAATTATGCCATGTATGTCCTGAGAATACCACACAGGAAAGGCATGACTAAGCTGAATTTCTATGTTGTCCTCTACTCCACGGAGAGATCAGGTAGTCCATATCAATTACACATGAAAGTTATAGCACGGAATTGTGATAACAGGCCATTATTCCATTTATGTTGTATTACTGATCTAGGTTTTTAGTTTAATGAAAGAATAGACAAAACTCTGTTGGATTTGTTAAATGACTCCCGATCAAAGTAAAAATTAAGGAATTATCAATAGCCAGATGACTGACTACTAAAAGCTTGAATAAAAAATTACTGATGCTTTTTTTCAGTGTGAAGCTTGATTTTCAGGATAGGAGAAAAAAAATTTGGCATAAGCCATCCTTTTTAGAAGACAGTATGCAGATTATGGTCTGCACAAACTTGCCATGATAAGTAACAAGTCCCTTTCCAGACAGCAGCATGGTCAACACATGTCTACCAATGACTTAGGAGAACATTACTGGGCATTACTAAGGCAACCCTTAGAAGCCTTTTGCATCAGATAGAATAAGACAGAAGCATTTTTGAAAGATTAAATTCCAGCCTGAGACAGCATTTTGACCCAAAGTGCTTTTGAAACATAGTGATGCAGCTGGGAATGGAAAAGAGTAGTCCTCCTTTCCCACACCTGACTTAAAGCATTGATTTCAGCTGCAATTCCTATTAAGGAACATCATAGCAAATACTCACATTCTCCATTCAACAGAACTCAACTTATTTCCCTGGGGATACTTTTCATTTTACTTAGCAGACAAGACCCTTTGGGCAGCCCAGACTGAAGGCTCTGTGATAACATATTTCCCCACTTCTTTATGAGAGCCAAAGCAGTATCCTGGTGTCAGACTGGAATATCCTCCGAAAAAAAAGTAACCTCCTCAACTTGGCCAGGAAGAACTAAGACTTGAGATTAGAAGGAAGGGAAAGGGTGACTTCCAGCATTTCCAGCTACTTCACTCACCCTGCCTCAGGTCTTGATGGTTTCTGTGACTAGCACTCCCACCCATTTTCATGATTCAGTACCTATACTGACAAAGTTTGATACCTACAAGTTGCTTATTTGAGTCTTTTATTCTACTTCGTACTTTGAAAAAATCTATAAAGAACTCTAAAAAAAATCATTCAAAAGAATAAAGAATTAAAGAACAAGAGAGAAAAAAGAAGACTTTCACCTTAAAAAGAATCTCAGCGAATGCAGAACCAAAGAAAAATCATCAGTGAAAACTGCTTAAATAGTAGGAGTTCCTGCACAGTGAAAAACTGAATGGGCTGCCAGTAAATTTATAAGTTCTCACTTCATATAGGCAGTGACTTACAACTGGAAAATAATGTAGGAACATTTCACAAGAAAAAATAGAGGATTTTACTCCAAAATTTTCTATTGCTATAATTACTCATATCCAAATGTTATGAAGATGCTAAGAATAAAACCACAGTCTTGTAGAACATAGTGAATTAATATGTAGTCCATAAAACAGTGTTTATTTTCCATTCTCATTTTTTCAAGGAAAAAAATTTAATGTTAGTCAGAAGCTATATTTTTAGTTTGCATTCTTGATTATTATTACTATTATTATATTGATCACATTTACCTCAGCTCATGTCTATTTGAGATATACACATCTAACATTATTTTCTATATTATATGTATAGACAAATATTTTCTTTGTAGATCTAAAATAAGATTCCTGGTGGTGCAACTTTATTCCAGAGTATCAAATATATGGAAGAGTGGTAGGTATTTTTACACAGAGCTTCTAAATTTCATTAATAGTATTCAATGAAAAATTACATGTTAATGGCACCTTCATACTGAAGAGCATTTGGCCAGTGGCTGGACAGTAGATTTTATCCTGAAAATACAGCTCGTTAAATCAGGCAACATCCTAATTTTTAAAAAAATATTTCAAAGGTATCATATGTAATTCTTCTTATCCTCAGCAGACATAGTAGGTAATGAGGAAATCAGATAACTGTGTCTATGTTCATATTGCAAGTCTTGAATAAACTCACTCGTCAGCTTTGACAGAACACTGGCAAGGAGGCTGTTCCTGAGCCTGAGCAGTGCAGATCGTGCTGTGCCTGCCCCAGCCCCTGAAAAGCACCGCATCTCCCTCACAGCACCCACAATTTTTTACTCCCAACTCCAGTCCTGCAAGACTTACCCCCTTCTCTGCTGTGTGAGCAAAGGCACAGCATGGGAATTAGTTCTTTTTCCCCTTTTTCTTTTCCTGCAGGCAACAGAGGGCACTGTGCCAAGGGATGCCAGTGTGAGACCTGCTACTTTTCCTGGGAAACGCTGTTGGTTGAGGGCACGAGAAAAAGATTTACTGATGATGATGATGGAGTTCTTTTAGGAGCGGTATTAGATAATGTGACACACATCAATGGGGAAAATGGATACCAAGTTCTCCCAGGCTGACAGGCTTGGCTGGTCCCACTCTATGCCAGTGGGGTAACATGTCAAATTTTGAGGCTCTGACAGCATTATTATGAAGCAAACAATTTCCAAGTGTAATAAATTAGCCTTAAATATATATATATTCTGTCACATTCTGAAAAAGTATTTTCCCAATTATAAAATGCATCCATTCTTCACAATTCTTCTCCCCCTACCTTTCACAAATTCAATTTTAGCACATTACTTAGATGAGTAGTGCGGTATCCCCGTTAAAATTGCATGCAATGGATCACGTTTTGCACACTACATTACACCTTGTGCCGTTCTGCTGATTTCAATTGGATTACACATTGTGTAATTCAACGCAAAATTACTTCCAATGACAACCCTTTTATTCCTATGCATACATGGTGATCCATCATGCCCTGCATACCAGGTTTGGCATTTCCATTTCAAAGTCCCTGTTGGAATCAGAAAGCATGGAACCACATACATAGAACTTGAATTATTAGATATAAACTTTGCCATTGTTTAAGGAAAAAAAAAAGTGTACAGTTTTGATTCATATTTCTGGTCCCATCCTTTATGCAAATCACTTTGTCCAGCACAAATCAGGAGTGTTGCAAGCTCCCATTTCTTTCATATGCAGCACAAACATGAATTTACAGCAGATGCCTGTTTGCTGTTTCTCCAATGGGTTCCTGCCACTTCTTTGGAATAAAATTAGACTCATTCAAAAAGTGTCAGCCCCTAGCCCTCTATAAACAGGCTGAACTCAATGCAGTTGCTGATACTTTTAGCAATCTGGTATCCCACATGGCTCCTTCACAAAGATTTTTCACCTGTGTATTCCTACATCAAGGTTCTGGCCTGGTTACATTCTTGAAGGAAGGCCTTACATTGTCCTTACACATTTGAACATCTTTTGTCAGCAACTGTTCCTTAGCAAAGACTTCTCTCTATTTTAGCTTTTGATAAGGAGCAGAGATGCTCTACTTTACAGTGGGATTTTCCCTGTAGGACATCTGCAGTGCTGTGTTAGGTACACCCAGCCTAGCTCTGCAGCTTGGAGAGGATGCAGCAGAGATCCACGCAGACACTAATTTGCTTCCAGAAGCAGTATAGCCATGCTAATGCCATTCTGTACCTGGGCTAATTAGAATAATACTTCCTGGTCTTCAATTAAAAAGGCTTTCTTTCCCTCCATTTTTCCTTTTCTTTCTCCCCTCAGATGTTGTTAATCTCTGTGGGCAAATTTATTGGAGCATGATATGAGATGTTAACAGTGCCTGTTGCAGATAAAATGGTAGAATTAATTAGAGCTTCTTTATTTTAGGAGATAATCTAGTTTTGCAAAAATATTTGTGTATTGGGGATAAATAGGGAAAAAAATGAATACTTCTTGTCATCTGGAGACAATGTTAACCTGAATCATCAATATTTAGGGTCAGACTGCCTCAAGCCGTTTACCAGTGCACAGCATACAGGAGAACACAATTAGCCTTTCCTTTATCTTCCTTGCAAAAGCCACAGAATATCACAGTCTCCAAAGGTGCCCATGCAGCCACCAGCTACAAGGTAGGCCCTGCAGTAGGAGTATGCCCAAAAAGCCCCATCCCTGGATTCTGCAGTTTGCATGTGTGGTTGACACCGCAGAAAGATCCCATTCTAATTTGATCTGACATAAATTCTCTCTGTATGGTTGGGCTGGAAATTTTACCTGTCTTGTGGCGAGGTGAGCAGTGCCATCCCACAGGGCTCTTTCTCAGCATTAGCTAGACCAAATCTGTGTATCGCTGTGATGAGCACTAAAAAGCGCAGACTGGTATAAGGCACTTGGACTTTTTCTGATAGCAGCTGAGGAAAAAATGTACTGAATGCTAAAACACAATAACATCTGCTTTGCAGGTCTACAATAAAATCCTAAGTACATCATCCATCTGAAGTTGAGCAATTGCCCTTGTCTTCTGCTGTCAGACAAAGATAGAATTATTCCTGGAAGTTTGGTGTTTCTGTCATGACAGTTTGCTGGAAGCACTTTGCTTGGCAGCCTGAATTTTAGGAATTTTACCAAGCCAGCCTGAATTTTAGGACACTCTTCAAAGTATTTTAGTTGTAAATCCCTCTGGAGAAAAGAGAAAAACTGATACTGACTCACCTTGAGATCAAGTGTCTGACAACTGAGGAGCTGGTGGACGCAGGTTCTTGAAGATTTGGGTGATGTAACCCCTAATATTTTTCCCAGGGTAATTTATCTATTAGACCTTCCAATGGGGTGGCCATCATGAAAATCTCTGCAATTCAATGTTTGATGAGGGGGAGAAAGGCAAAGGGGTTGGTTGGATTTAGCCATGAGGAAACTGAGTGTTTTAAGAAATAAAAAAAATACAGTTTGTCAACTACAAGGCTGCTGCTAGATTAAGTTAATTTCATAAGCAATATATGAAATAAATTAAGGTGACAGCAGAAATCAGCAAAAAGTCAGCATAGAATCCAAAAGAGAAAATAGGATAGAAACCAATCAGTTGACTGAAAAATCAGGAGATTAATCTGAGTAAATAGCCAAGTAGTCCCCCTGGGTGATTATAACATTTAACAATAGTACCAGGACTTCACTGATGATGAAGAGCAAAGAGCAGAAAAAGTTACTCACTGCCCTAGTCTTAAACAACAGGCTACCAGTGATGATAAAATCTGGGATTTTGTCCATCATAGAAAATAGAAGAGTGAAAGATACAGAATGACCTAATGAAAACAGGAACGGACTTAGGATCAGAGCTTTTATTTCTGTCAAAAGTCTGCATGCTGACAGCAGAGAAGGTCTCACACTCTGCCCCAGTTTCCCCACAAGCAAAGGATTCAGGAGCCTTGCACTTTGAGTCACAAGAACAGCCCCCACCAATCTCATTTGAAAAGTGAAAAACTCTCTGAACAAAAATACCAAAAATATTAATAAACTTCCTGCAAATAAGAATGAGTTCGCAAACTCCTCTTTCTAAAATATATTCTATTATAGGAGGAAAAAAAATGAAAAAGCACAAACATATATGTGAATTAAGTTCTTTGGGGGCAGGTGCAGACAATTTAGAGTGAATTGGGCCTTTCCACTTGCTATTTAATATCCAGGTAAGGGGTGTTCTGTAAAGGACCCCCTGTGCAGACAAATTGCCAATTCCAGAAACAAGTTTTAAGGCTGTCTTGAACATGCAGCTGACTACTCACACTACTTCCCAGTAAATGTAGTATGGAGGTGCGCAAGAAGACATCTCAAAGTAGGTGGAGGTTTTTCTAGAGAACACTTCCCTCTGGCAATTGCTGACAGAGGAACAGCCTGTGACACTGTTGCCAGGTGGAGGAAATTATAGCAACCCCTGTGGCTATTATTTGCTGCCATTAACAACATGGGCGATAGGTGGAAAGATAATAGAAAGGCAATGCCATCTCTCTGCCTTGCCTCCAACTGCTTAGCCTGAAAACCCAGCCTGATGTTTATATAGTGTTCTCAACCTGTAATCTGCTAAATCCTGCGATTAAATAATTTTGCTCAAGGTTATAACTGGTTTTAAGTTGCACAGTTTAGCACCAAGCATTAGAATTGACAAATGCCATTCCCAATTGAGTAAGCAACTGAACTTAAGCCTGGAGGCTGAGAGCTGGAAGAGCAGCCAGCAGCTGTGAAGGGAGGTAACTCCAAAAAAGGAGAATATTTTATTAGCTTCTGGAGAAGAAGAGGAGAAAATGGAAAGGGGGTGGTGCAGAGCCTGAAACAGTTTTGGGGTTTTTTTGCATGGGCTATGCTGTTGTGCTTGGTGTATGGGCACACTCCCCTAGAGAAATAG